>NC_072891.1:16517500-17767500 GCF_028858705.1 Grus americana
TTGTCTGTCCGTACTTCAGCTAAGAAAGTGAAAAATGCCACACCAACTTAAACTAGAGAACAGCAGCTTTAATACATTACAGAAAAAAGTGTCTTTTACTGTGTATGCATGTCAGGAGATTTCACAGCTCCTTGGGTTAAATTAGAAGGACAGGTTAACAAATACAATTGATTCCCAGTGAACTTCCCACTTTCACCAAGTTCACAAATAGCTTGAGATTGGATTTTCAGTAGTTTATATCTTCCTTGGTATGGATCTTACTATGTCAAGTGCCCTTCCGTATTTTTATCAATGATCAGAAACTAAAATAAATCTGGGGAAAGACTAGTGAAATAATAAATCCTAAGAAGGAAGTGGCAGTACCAGACACAACAGGTAAACTGGGTCCACTCAAATATAACACATTTCATAACAAAACACAAAGTTAAACATCTGTGATCAAGAAATAAATACCTGCCACACTTACAGAATGCATGTTGGAAAACACTGATTACACTTTTCCTGAAGTATGCCAGAAACAGATCAACAAGGTGTAAGCAACTAACGCTGTAGGACTCCCTGTGTAATGATCAGCAAAGAGTGCAGGTATGCAAACAAAGAAGCAGCAGGACCAAAGAGTAACTCTACCTTTCAGCTGACATTAGTGGCAGCAGTGTTACAACGCTGAAGACACTCTACTTTTAGCCACATTTGTAAAGTTTCAGAAAAAAACAGAGTGAGAAGGAAACGGACATAAAAAAGATATGAGAGCTGAAGAAAATGTTTTACAGTTAGAATCATTAAGAAATCAATCTGTTCATCATATCAACAGCACTGAGAAGTCACTCAGTGGGAAGGAAATGCCAGCTTCAGAAAGGTTTTTAATCTAGCAGAAGAGAGTAAAAGCACTGGATGGAACCTAAAGCCAAACTAATTACAGTAAAAAGACATATTTATACCAGTGAGGGTGATTAACCACTGGTACAAACAGAAGGATGGGAAGGATGGGTTTTCCATCTCCTGTTTTGTTTGCATCAAGGTAGGATAACTTTCTGATTAAACCTATCTTCCAAAATTCAAGTTATACTCTGACTGAACGTACTTACTGAGCTTAATAGTGACATAAGTGAATGGCCCAGCACCCATCTTTCTAACGTAAAGTTTAACAAATGAAGTTCTGTTCCTGAAAAACAGATTGCTTGTAAAGGACTGGATAAAACTAGATGTATACAAATAAACAGAAAAGGGAAAGAAATAACCCATCAGAGTAGCTACGAGGAACAACAACTCTCTTTGTGTATTTATAGCATTCATTTTAAAGGAAAAATTTCAGGAACACAAAAATCAGAAACAAAGAGGAATATGCCTCTAATTTTCGCTAGTTACCTGCCTCAGCGTGGCGCTTTGTGCTAGACAAGCAGATGTTGGCAGCATAAGTCTGATTGCATAATCGGTACAAAGATCCATGTTCAAAATTGGGATGGGAACGCCAGACTAAGAAACTACAATCCTGCAAAACCCAATTAATCACTGCATGACTCTGAAGACAAGTCTGACCTGTAGCTAGTTTGATGGAAAGGAGCTGGGATGGCTTCAAATCCCTACTTCTAGGACTGTCTGCTTAAATTAAGTTAAATGGTCAGTGGGTAAAAAACAGAAACATAGCTGGGGACAGATACCAGAATTCAGAAATCCCTGCTGCCAAAAGAGTATCCAAATTACTAGTCTACACAAACTTTTTTCTTCTCCCTGTAAATGGGATTGAGAATTTCACCCTTCAGCCTTGAACAACATTAACTAAGGAGTCAGGCAAAACTCTTTTCGGTTGCCTCAGTTCCCTAGTGATTAGCTCTAGACAGCTGCAGGCTGACAATGCTCAGTACTGAGGATGTACTAGATGCCATAGTGAAGTATCTCCTTCCAGTTCTCTGGGTTTGAATGCTTCAATCCAAACACAACATTCTGAATTCCACTTTGGAAGAAAGACACTTAAAAGTAAGCCAACGAGGCATTGCATTTGGCTAAAAACATCTACTTGTCCCACATCTCTGGGTATGCCTCTTCACCCATTAATTTGTCTGTAAAAACCTAGAATTTTCAAGTACTATTAAAGTGCCATCTTGCAAAAAGCTTGTCAGTTTTTAAATGGTATTAAAAATGCCACAAGACTCATGGTGGACACAGTTCACAGCAGATCTACTAAAGACTGTTGAGTGGAATTACAGCAAAAAGGGTGTCACATAATTGCTGCTCACTGACAAGAAAATTCTACCCTATCACATGTGGATAGAAAAGCAGAAAAAGAGAATGAGATGGAATGTAGGTGGAAGGCTTTGATCTACTTAAATCTCTAAATGCCAGACTGTGCAAAGTATGAAGGGCAAGTGACTAGAAGGAAAAGAAATGATGAAAAATTATTTATTTAATTTTTAAATGAAAAAGTATTTTAAACCTTTCTGAAAAGCAACTGTGAAACTTCATCTACTGTTGCTGAATTGTCACTGTAAGTCCTGTGACAAATTCTATGGGATTTTTTGCCATAGTTCTGTAAAATGCAAAGAAATAATTCAAGTTCCCAAGTGTATTATGTTTATATAACAAATATATTTTCCATGTAAGAATTTACAAGAAACCAACCCCAAAACAAAAAACAATACAAAAACACTGAATAAACACAGGTCTCTTCCATTTAGAATTTACTAGAAATTGTCTAGAAGAGTTTGTCTTGATCTTACTGTCAAACCATATTTAGCTTTTATTAGGCATATAAAAAAAAAAAAAAACAACTTAGCAGGGAGTGATGAATAAGCCAATACAGCAGTGTATCTTTTAGATATTCCCATGCCTTAGCAACTCTCCAGTCACCAATATATTGCCAGTGTAGGTTGCTCCATGTTTTTAAATATTAGCATTTTAGACAACAAGGAAAAAGGACAAAAAGATTGGAAGAAACTTCTAGATTATCTGGTCCATCCTCTTTGCAAGGCATACCCAAAATTTTGTATCTCATTACAGACTGATATGTATTTAATTTATTAAATTTTAGAGACCACAACTGTGATAGTTCCATGACTTGCCCAATCTATGTTGTTATGTGCTTATCCTTATCAGGAAGTTTCGCGTAAGTCTCGTGAATTTTCTCAAGCACAGCCTAAGCCTACTGTTTCTTCTTTCAGCCACATATTATTTTATCTAACAAATTTGAAGGCTGTTGGTGTGTTTCCCTTTCAAAGACTGATCACGGTGAACACGAAGTCCTGGTCAGGATCAGATGAACAGCAATAAACTGTGGAACTATGGTGAACTACTCAGTAAAACAGAGCATAGTGTTAGGAGTAGGCAATCCAAGGAGACAGGTTAGACCACTGTCCCTAGTATGAAATCTCACAGTGAGTCAAGCAAAGAAGAACTCTGTCCCTAGAATACCATGCAAAAGAAGGAAGTTTGTTGACTACAGGGGTATAGCGCTTGCTATGTTTCAAGTCCCTACCTCTACCACAGTTGTCTTGGCAGCTTTGCACATAGGTTGGTTGAAGTTTCTTGCAGTTTTCCTGCAAAAGAAAATAAAGTGAATAAATATTAAAAGCTGTAATAGTACAAGGAAAGACTTTTCAGAGATAAGGTACTACAAGTATCACTATAATATAAACATCACAAATCTTTTTGCCAAATAGCTAGAGGACTGTTACAAAAATAGGAGGGAGGAAAAAATATTATGGAATTGTATAAGATGCATATGAAATTTAATTATATTTTGCTACATTAGAAAATACTTATTACAGCTCTTATGACTTTTAATCAGCACATTGTTTAACTGAAATTGGTAGGCTACTGTTATCTTCATTTATTAGATCCAAGACCAGCAGCAAGCTAGGCTTTGTACAATGTGCTTTCCCATTATTTCACTACACAAAGAATGAAATTAATCTCCACGGGGGGACAGCACAGGGCCCAACAGCCTCTCAAGTCCCACATATGCCTTCATAATTCAGACTAGGACTTGGGACAGCACTTTGCAGAGTAGTAAATTTAATTCAATTCTCTTGATTAAAAAAGCTGTGCCAGTTTTGGCACTTTACTGCAAGACTCTGGCATTCATCCTAAGTATTCCCATGTGGTATTTGTATAACAAGGAAAAAGAACCTCTAGGGTGTAAAAGCAACACATGACATGTATAACCATGCTGGGATCTGCACTGAGATCCTAGCAGACACAAGGAAAAACAAGTCACCTGTGTATACCTCTGTATTTTTCAGAAAACAAACAAAACTGTGTGGTATAATATTTAAGCAAAATTATGTGTATTTTAGTAAGGTTCCATTGATAGCTTCTCAGCATTTTTCTTTTTTAAAATGTAGAAGTCTTGAAGTGTTTTCATCAAAATGCATGAAACTAGTCAAAACTCGCTTTCATCCCATCCCCTTTCCGCAGAAGCATTTTTTTTTCTGACCATTCTTTTCTCTTCACCCTTTTCTGCGATGACCATACCTAGTGCTATAGCCATGCTTAACTTTGGGAGGCTGCTGCCACCTCGTGGCTTTGCGGGAGGTAGGGAATTGAAATGACCAAATCCTGAGACGACCATGCAGTTTTAATAGGATTTCTAGTGCAGAGACCTACAGAATCAAAGCTATACCCAAAGACACATGTCTTGAGGAATTCTTGTTTTATTGGCAATGCACAGCAGCTGTGAAGCCTCTAACAGAGGCTACAGAAGGGACAGTATCTTTTGTCCATGGGTTTCCTCTGTGGCTGTGTAAACACAGAATGTAAGAAGAGGAAACCATAAAGAAAAAAAAAAAAAAAGAAAAAAGACTTGGATTTATATTCTTCTCTTAGTGCATGAATACAATACTAGCTAGTAGTGATTTAGGGAAAACTACCCTAAACTAGGTAGAGTAGAAAATGAGAGGAAAAATAGAGTTACAAAAGATGAATTAAAATAGCAGAGGAATGGATACAGATGGGGCAAGGCAGATGTGAAAACAAAGAATTCAGTATTTCATCCCAAATGACTACTTTTCTGAGCCAAAAAGTTTCTCAAGATCATAGTGGCTGGTCTGCCAGTGAAAGAAACTGTCATAAAATTATTTTTACCTAGGGGAAGAAGTTACAAGAAATCCTTTCAATGTCAAATTAAGAGGAGTTAATAGGCTTGATTCTGACCCTATTTATAAAAACTTATGCAATTTAGAATGTTCTTAGGTTACTACAGTTGTTTCGGAAGCAGCAGCCTTTTCAAGATCAAAGGTCTTTTTTCTAAAGAAAACATCATCTAGAAGAAGAAATCCCAGAAACACTATATTTAATTTCAAACACAGAATGATGTTCAGGAATTTGGAGTACAACATCCAGAAACTAGCTAAGCAAGTTTGCCTTTTTATTTTAAGATAGCTTTCTGGACATCTAGACTCAGCAATGGATACAGAGTCCATTGTTCCAGCAATGGATTCCTAAGCTGACCCAAAGGCATAACGAGAGCTTTTCTCCCAAAGGCAAAAGATAGCAAACTAGTTCATAGCAGACTAAACAAACAAACCACATCCACTACATACCTAATGGTGCAGCGATGAAGGGACACCTCAGATATGAGTTGAATTCATGTATTGCAGAACCACCTGAAGCATGAAGAGGTGACCTAACATGACTGTCTGTAACAGCAGGGGCCTAGACTCAGGTTATCCCTTAAACATCTCTGTTCCTTTGTCAAGAGTGTACTTTCATCAGCACCAAACAGCACCTCCGCTTGTAAAGTGGAAGTATTTTGGGCTAGAACAACTCCAAAGCAGAATGGTACCAGATGAAAAGGAAGGCAGCCAAAGGAGGTAGAATATCGACAAAAGCAGTGGCACTCCCTGCTGTTGTTTCTAATGAGCAAAGCTCCACGGGAGCTTAAGACCTGGAGACACTCTGTTCTGCTAAGCAGTACTAGTACCTGCATCAGACTAACAAAGCAAAATGCCCATACATGCATCTTTTCAGCTAGCACAGGAAAAAGGTGGGATTACTGGGAGAGAGTCTTGGATTATTTGTCTTGGCCATGGTGCACTATACTTAAGAATAATTACCTACTGGGCCACACACAGGTCTTGTTAGGCAAAAGCTGTGGTGCAGAATAGTCCACTCAGCATAAAGATGTCTGGAAGGAAAGCAGCCACAGATGCTGTATTGAACAAAAGAGCTAGGGGACACAAAGTATCATGTAGAAAACCCTGTTTAATAAATTGCTTTCTAAAGCACCTGGTACATTCTGGATCGCCAACAGTATAGATTCTTGTATGAGAATAGACAAAAAACCTCATGCTGGCATGTGGTACAAATAAGTCCACCTAAAGTACATTCTTTAAATTTTAAAAATCTCTTAGCTTGAGGGTGATTAACAGTTTGGCAGACACACCATTCCTATTGTCTCCACAGATACTGGAGTCATGGGAAACACACTATAAATAGTACCACACTGCATGAAAGCAGTGGCAGAGGTGAGTAAACCAGAGCCTATGTCTACCTAGGCATACCTCAGCAAACAAAAACAGAAGTCATATAATAACAAAAGCATGGAAGGATCCCACTGGCAGTGAATACATACTCAGTATGTAGCACGATGTCAAAAATACATTTTCTTTTTCATCCTGTAGATCACAGAAATATTGCCATTATATTACAATCTATTAAAATTTCCTCCTCTATTCTCTTCCACAGACTATGAGATAAGCCTATGTTTCTCTGTTGTAGGCCATGAGGTAATCTGTATCCCATGCAAAACCAGAATGCGTCACTGCTTATTATGAGCAAATGCTTTTAAGCTAGCAATACTATACATGGAATAAGACACTGGATGATGATGTTTCTATCTTTGATTAGCTACATTTGAAAGGAGGAGTCAAGATTTTTAGGTCTCCACTCCAGATGGAAGTAGTATGTGGTATCAACTGTATTGTGTGAATGTGGGAGAGATATGAAGACTTCTGCAAGAAACAGGAGGGAGAGGGAAAGGCATAAAGAGAGACCATGGGGCATAAAGGAAGAGGGTGAAAAAAAAGGGATAACACGACCAGTCTGTTTCTGTGGAAAATGAAAGAATTTTTCAGAGGTAAGTAAGCATCAGTAGACAGATACAGGGTAAAAGCACAGACAGTAGAGATCAAACAAAGAGAAGCCCAAGGAGGAAGACTGTTTCCTGTATTCCATGTCCCAGAGCCTAAGGAAAGCAGTTTAGCAGCCATCAAATTCATGTGTATGCACAAAAGAAAGTCCAGTTTTCAATCAGAAACAATCTTGTCTTGCCAGTGGGCAAGCCAGTATGTCAAGAGTTTGGTCAAATAAAAGATTCTTTCTTAATTTTCAAGTATTTTAATTTATTATTATATATGTAAGATATATAGATAAAAATTTATGTGAATACATGTGTATATATACATATATACACAAAAAAATTACTTTAACACTATCATTTTATCTGCATATTTTTCAGTTGCTTTTTCAACTCCTTGTTTGTTTTAATACATACAAAGATAGACTGCATCATTCAGCATCTTCTTGTAGTAAACTGCAACTGATAACCATAACACTTACCTTTTCGTCTGATAGCCATAAAACAAACAAATAAAAACCAGACATTAAACATCAGCAAACCTCTCCTGCTTCAGTTCAGGACAAACCAGAGCACAAATACAGCAGCTCAAATAAATGATGTTATCACTAGTGCAATATCCAAACTTTTCACTACAAAAGATGTTTAAATTCATATGATGCCTCTCCCTACAACACTGAGATCAAATTGACTTTAAACATGCTTTTCTGGGGACAGAATCAAGTTTTCCCATCACTGATTGGCCAGGAGACTGACTAAGCTCCCTTCTCTTCTGACATACATGAATCGGCACTTCTTGGGTCAGCCTTCAATTGCACAAGGAAAAGAATCATAGAATCATAGAATGGTTTGGGTTGGAAGGGACCTCAAAGATCATCCAATCCCCCTGCTGCAGGCAGGGACACCCTCCACTAGACCACATTGCCCAAAGCCCCATCCAACCTGGCCTTGAACACTTCCAGGGAGGGGGCATCCACAGCCTCTCTGGGTAAGTTGTTCCAGTACCTCACCACTCTAACAGTAAAGAATTTCTTTCTAACATCTAATCTAAATCAACCCTCCTTCAGCTTAAACCCATCACCCCTTGTCCTGTCACTACACTCCCTGATAAACAGTCCCTCACCAGCTTTCCTGTAGGCCCCTTCAGGTACTGGAAGGCCGCAATTAGATCTCCCCGGAGCCTTCTCTTCTCCAGGCTGAACAACCCCAACTCTGTCAGCCTGTCCTCATAGGAGAGGTGCTCCAGCCCTCTGATCAGCTTCGTGGCCCTCCTCTGGACTCTGTCCAACAGCTCCGTGTCTTTCTTGTACTGGGGCCCCCAGAGCTGGACACAGTACTCCAGGTGGGGTCTCACAAGAGCGGAGTAGAGGGACAGAATCACCTCCCTCGACCTGCTGGTCACGCCTCTTTTGATGCAGCCCAGGACACGGTTGGCTTTCTGGGCTGCAAGCGCACACTGCCGGCTCATGTTCAGCTTCTCATCAATCAAAACCCCCAAGTCCTTCTCCTCAGGGCTGCTTTCCATCCATTCCTCGCCCAGCCTATAGTCGTGCTTGGGATTGCCCCGACCCATGTGCACGACCTTGCACTTGGCCTTGTTGAACTTCATGCGGTTCACACGGGCCCACCTCTCCAGCCTGTCGAGGTCCCTCTGGATGGCATCCCTTCCCTCCAGCATGTCGACCACACCACGCAGCTTGGTGTCATCGGCAAACTTGCTGAGGGGGCACTCGATCCCACTGTCCATGTCGCTGACAAAGATGTTAAACAGTGCCGGTCCCAGTACTGACCCCTGAGGAACGCCACTTGTCACTGATCTCCACTTGGACATTGAGCCGTTGACCACAACTCTTTGAGTGCAGCCATCCAGCCAATTCCTTATCCACCGAGTGGTCCATCCATTGAATCCATGTCTCTCCAACTTAGAGACAAGGATGTCATGCAGGACAGTGTCAAATGCCCTGCACAAGTCCAGGTAGATGATGTCAGTTGCCCTTCCCTTATCCACCGACACTGTAACCCCATCATAGAAGGCCACCAAGTTTGTCAGGCACGATTTGCCCCTAGTGAAGCCATGTTGGCTGTCACCAATCACCTCCTTCTTTTTCATGTGCCTGAGCACAGTCTCCAGGAGGGTCTGCTCCATAATCTTGCCAGGCACAGAGGTGAGACTGACCGGCCTGTAGTTCCCCACGTCTTCCTTTTTACCCTTCCTAAAAATGGGGGTTATGTTCCCCCTCTTCCAGTCGGCGGGAACTTCACCGGACTGCCAGGACTTGTCAAATATGATGGAGAGTGGCCTGGCCACTTCATCCACCAGTTCCCTCAAGACCCTCGGATGCAACTCATCAGGTCCCATGGACTTGTGCACCTTCAGGTTCCTTAGATATTCTCAAACCTGATCTTCTCCTACAGTGGGCCCAAACTAACATAAAAATTGAAACGAACAGAATGTCACCACATTTCTCCACAGTCATCATAATGACTTTGGTGTGCTATGTCTCATCTTTAACTCCCAATGTTTTATTTCACAGCTATGTTTGAATTCTCAAAAGTCATTAGGAAAAACAATTATATTTTGTTTTTTATAGCAGTATAACTTGACAGTAGGGAAAGGCAATATGAAAGAAAGCGAAATCAGTAAAACATTATTTTGCCATCACACAGGAGACAGGACTCTCTTTCTCTTTCATTTTCTGAACCATTAAAGAATCTTTTCCCACTGGTAAACAAGTTATACCTGAAAATGATGTTTCCTGCACGATCAGCCTTCCATGCCTTCACAAGAGCAAAATCTCCTGTAATCGACTTCTCCAGAATAAAGTGACGCCCATCAAACTCTCGCACCTACAGAGCGAAAACACACTACTGAGATGCAGGTTTCTTCAAACAGATCTCCCATGTAGTATTTATTTTATGGGGTTAATTTTACAGACTATTATATTTAGACTTCTTTTTGTACTACATAAAATTTTATCTGAAAAACTGTAGCTCAACTGTATAATAACAGAGAAGCATGGAAAGGCTGTAAACCCCAGTTTCATCACAGCGTCTCTGTTGACTGAAACAGAATGAGAATCAGATCCATATTCTTGCTGCTCCATCTACTGAAATTAGACATGCTTTTTCCTGCACATCTACCAGCTAACAATAACTGAAGTGCTAAAGCAGAACTGTTGAAAAAGTTCATAATCACTGCTCACCACCAGAAACTCCAAATCTAAAATGAAGTGGATTTGAGACAGAGTACTCAAATCACATCATCTGACAGGCTGAATTTCATTTGGTTTTCTCTGCATTTATGATCAATATTTGTAATGATACTGAAGCCCGAATATGTAACTGACAAACAGCTAGTGTTTTAATCCTATACAGAAACATGAAATAGCATTTCTCATAACAATACAGAAGGTCAGAGTATATGCAAATACTACTTGAGAGCTATTTAAAATTTCTGAGAGGGGGAGGAAGTATGACAAAAGTATATCTGAAGCCAATTTTTTGGTCCTGTAAAAGGAGATCTAAGCTTTTATAAAATGACACTTACATTCGAAACGGATTTAAAGAATGGATTTGATCAAATCATGCTAGTCATGTTATTATTCCCCCAAAAGACTGAGGAGAGTAAAAGAGACTTTTCCACAGATGTTAAAATTGGAAGAAAAATGTTATCAAAATGATAAGCTATTTAATAAACAAAACACTCCTTCAAATGGTAAAAAATCATAATGACATACTCAGTACGAAAATAAAGAAAAAAAAAGACTAAGTTAATGATTGGATACTGAAAATAGCCATGTATAAAATACATGAAAACCATTTCTTGCAATTACCTTTACCCCAGAGACGTTCTTGAGGTAGAATTTAACGCTGTTTGCAGCCTAACTGAAACATACAGCATTAGCCCCATCCATTTCTTCAAGTACAGTTAGGGCACTGAGACATCTCTTCCCTTCTCCAAATTCTACATCCAATTTCAATATGAAGCCCTTGTTTCTCACTTGGAAGCCACATTCTTTTTATTTCTTTGCAATTTCAAATACTCAAGACTAAATTGCATTTCAATTGTTGACAAATGTGTTTCCTGAAAGTTTCTGTCAACTGAGTTAAAGCTTCATGTACTTACTCCAATAGTACAAGATTTTCTTTGAATACACAGTGAATCTGGTCAGAGAACTATCAAGTGAAGAGTAACTCAGCAAGGTAGATTTATACCTGGACCAGTTTTTGATGCTAAGTCACCCTAAAGCTGTAAAAACTTTTCTAACACATCACAGAGGACAGAAGTGAGCAGTGGGAGGAAAAGTAATGTGTCTGGTACCACAGCCATCCTGTTAATCCAATATACCAAGGTCAAACTTGGCCAGGAGGTGCTTAAGCTACTGTTTATCTTGGATACATGCAAGAAATTCAGTTTTCAAAGCAGAAGGCTTCCTAATAACAAACTGGTGTCTTACCTCTCTTGGCTGGCTAGCAATGGCAATGGTGCCATCTGTGTTGTATTTGATAGGCGCACCCCCTTCCTGCACCAGCGTCCCATAGCCAGTACTGGTGTAAAAAGCTGGGATTCCCGCTCCTCCTGCTCTAATACGTTCAGCAAGCGTACCCTATGGGAAAACACATTTAAGAACCGGTCATTTGGGAACAACAAATCAAACTTTGATGAATGGCTTGCATGAACTTATTTTTACGTCTTGTCATTTGGAGCTTTTTCTTCTGACTCATCAGACCATCACATCTATTTCTTCCTCCTATTTTAGTTGTCCTTTGCAGGATTGGCACTGGATATGGCAAGACCCACATACTGGATATGCTGCACACAGTCATAAATTGCTCAAGAGCACACTGTCACTCAACTCACTGTCAACACCCAAGCCACAGCACTTTGCTATGCCTCCTCTCTTTCAGCTTGTTTCCTAATCTATAACTCTGAGAAGAGCTCAGAGTTCTTTTTCTCTTTCCCACCTGGTTACATATGCTAGAATGTTTTTCTTTTCTATCAGTCCTACATATTTACGTCTCATTCTCCAACATCTTATGAAAAATCTCACTCCAAGATGAAACAGCCACACATAGCAGATCGAGAAAGGAAAAGGGAGTCCAGTGATCTGGGTTGCTTGTGCTAAGAATAACAAGAAGCTGACAGAACAGCATTTCTACTCTATTTGACAACCCCATCTTCACTCTGCTCTATGTCTAGCTGAACCACAGATACTAACAGCTGAAATTCCTCATCAGCCTTAATTATGGATGCCAAAGCCATGTCTGCCTGCTTTTCATTAGTGTCCTTTCCCAAATTGTTTTGATATTTTTCTGGATTCAAACCAAGACAAGACCATCATGGTCAATTATCTAGCATGATGGCCTCCAAAATACAAATTGCATTTTCCCTCGTTATCCTGCAAGAAACAAAACGACTTTTGGTAGGTTTGCAAAACGGTGGTAAGAGGTAGATGCAAACCATGCAACGATACCAAGTCCTGTATTCCAAGCACCCTTAGCATTTCAAGATCTCACCATGACCCTCTCCCTTACAGTGTAACAAGGACACAACGGTCCTCCATTTTGCCTAAAATCATACCAAACTTGGAGAGTTTTCCAAAAGGTTATTTTACCTTGATATAAATATTTCAAATTCCTGCATTTCCTAGGAATTCATTAATTCACTTTACTGTTTACCATTGTACACTGTAGATACAGTATTTTCATGCAGGATCTACATAGCTTGTCTGTGCAGTCCACAAAGCAAATTACATCTCTAAGGAGTTCAAGGTCTTCTAGATGAAAGCATTGAACATTAAGTAGGAAGAAAATAAAAATTAATTGTGAGAGTTGTTTTGAAACATGAGAAATGACAAGTGCCTGGTTATTTCCATGTCAGCTGACTGGGTATAAAAGGACCTTTTCTTTTTTTTCCCCCCCTATCTCTGGGATTCAAGAGATATTCCCAAGAGATGGAGCCCAACATTCTCTTCTCCATAAAAACTTAAGACTGTTGCTTTTCCTAGGGACTTAATAGCTGTTTAAAGCCGAAAGGTTATGTTTCACCTTTGGAAATGCCACACACTAACATGCTGTAGGCTTTAGAGTACTAATTTCACAAAACTAGATCTCAATAGATTGTGACTGATACTCATGATTTTAGTAATCTCATTGCATTCAGGCTATTTGGGTAGCTTGACAGTGCTAAAATAATTAAAATTATGGTGCTGAAAATTAAAGTTGTAAATATTGGCTCATAACACTATTAAGAGATTAATTAGTTAAGATTTAATGAACAAGCCCAACAGAGACGTAAGTCTCACAATGAACTGCAATCTCCTAATTTGATTCCTACCCACTAGATGGCAGACACTGCACACACAACATCCCCACAGGAGCTGCCACCAATACGAGAATTCAGCAGCTTCCTGACTTTTGTCCCCTTATATCGGACACAGTAGTGAGCATACTTTGTGCTGTTTTCTACAGTCTGTGAGGAACTACCAAAAATCAAACACTGTACAATAAAATATGCGTATGTATATGTATGTGTGTATATACAAATATATACTTGAAATGAATACAATGTAACAAGCCATAAAAGGAATTCACACAATAGGACCAGTCAGATATTAACAGACCAGTTGCAGCCTACAGCCCATGATCCAGACAAGTGCTGTCTATCTTTACTGCACATCTGCACACAAGCAAAACATTTGGATTGCAAAATAATTTGTAAGAGCACTTACACATTATTCTACTCAGTATTTTAGATGGAAAGAAATCACCAGTCTCCTAGAGACACTCCTTACCTGCGGTGTAAGCTCAACTTCAAGCTCACCAGATAAATACTGGCGTTCAAATTCAGCATTCTCTCCAACATATGATGAGACCATGCGTTTTATCTGCTTAGTCTGAAGCAGAAGGCCAAGTCCAAAATTGTCAACACTGCGTAGAAAAAAGCCAGACAATACTCAGCATTTATAACAGAGTTTTGTTGTATTCAAAGCGCTTGATAAACATTAGTGACTTAAAAAGATAGGACAAAGTTATGTCCCCCCACTTTAGACATAAGGAATAGGAGGCAAAAATCAAAATCCAGCTTGTAGGAGGGAGAACATTAAAGCTACAATTAAAATTTAGGAGTCCAGTGCTCAGACCTTATCTCTTCCAAGGCAATGAATACATTCAAAACCGCATTTTAGAGACATTTCACATGTAACAGCTACAAATATCAGCTTAACAAGTGGTGTTATTTTACATAGTTGCTCCTTTGAAAAGTCTTACTAATTAATAGAAAGTCACACATGGCACAACCCAATTTTGAGTGAAAAAACACTTGGTTTTTGTTTAAACTCCTGCTCCCTAGGAAAAAGGAAAGTGATTGCTTCGCAGCTCAAGGAGAAAGGCACATTCACATTTATAGTACTGGTTTGTACATAAGGTAAGACAATATTTGCATTTAAATTTTCTTATTACAGTAGATAATTCACTTATTAAGAAATTGCCTACTCCAGCTGAAGATATAAACACTGCAGTCAAGATTTCTTCTGTGTCATATCAGCTTAAACTCAATGCCAAAGATAACATTTTTCTTGTGCCAGTGCTTCTAAATTCTGATATCCTAAAGATGTTACTCTCCATTAGTATCTAGCATTTTTGTGATGTTTGTCACCCTATACTGAGTACTGATGGGACAAGAACATATTTCAAGAGTTCCTGTAACAAAAGGGCTCTGTAAAAGAAGCTATTTCAACTTAAAAAAAAGAGATTAAAATATAAAACTGGAAATAAACAGAGATGATACTACAAAGTCATGTTTCTTTCACATTTCCAACACATTATGCAGGATGTTGGCAGACTTTTACATCTGTGCAAAGTTCCTCTACATTTATGTCAGTCTCTGCAAAGCCTGAGTGGAGAACTCAAACTTTCCACTCCCACTACAGGAAAGACACCATGATCCAGAAGCACCTCACAAAAAGTGATGTATATCTGCCACTAATTGTCTCAATTCAGTATGACTTAATTATCCACACAATGGCTTAGATTTCAGGATAAGAAATATTGAAAAATATTAAAAGAATCCTTTAAGAAACCAAATCCAGTATCTAGCATGCCGTAATTAACATGTACATGTGCTTATAATATATACATTCTATCAAAAAAATGACTCCTGAAGCAAAGCTCCAAAAAGGCTGTCTGTATTTTCTAATTCTACTGATTGCTTTAATGAAATATATCCCTTTCCTACATAAATCTCACCCTCTTGATATTCTTACAGCATCATGTCTACAATACAGCTTGCTTCTCAAGGTAGTGTCAGAAATGAACTCTTTCCACTAATGACCAGATGAAGAAAGTAATGCATCAGACTGCTTTCCCTCTATTCTCCCTCCTTATACCTTACTCAAATTATCAGTAAGTATATCCCCTAACCCTGGCTTTATAAGCTATGGTGATAAGGAAAAACAATGTAAAGGAGATATGTATCAGTGCTGTAACACAAATCTATACTCCCCATATGATAAATAATATCTTACTCAAAAAAGGGGGGAAATCCCAGCTTAAAAATCAAAATACGATGCAAAGTGAGCTGAGAGGTATTTGTTTTGTATAATAAATCAGTGTAGCATCAGAGGAAAGAACCCATGAGCCACAACCAAACCTCACTGAATGTATGTTAATGTTCCACCACTTCAGGATCCACATCAGGCAACCCAGCTGCAAACTCCTGGCATCCTTTCAAAAGGACAGATTCAAAAAGTTTACTATTATACAATAGCTGCATGGACAATGTATTGGGTTTGCTTGGCAAGGTTTTGGTAGCAGGGAGGCTACAGGGGTAGCTTCTGCAAGAAGCTGCTTCCCCAATATCTGACAGAGCCAATGCCAGCCGGCTCCAAGATGGGCCCACCACTGGCTGAGGCCAAGCCAATCAGCGACAGTGGTAGTGTCTCTGGGATAACTTAGTTAAGAAAGAAAAAAAAAAAAAGGAACAGCAGCTTTTGCAGCCAGAGAGAGGAGTGAGAAGATGTAAGAAACTCTGCAGACACCAAGGTCAGTGAAGAAGGAGGGGGAGGAGGTGCTTCAGGCACCAGAGCACAGATTCCACATGCAGCCCATGGAGGACCCCACGCCAGAGCAGGCAGAGGCACCTGAAGGAGTCTGTGACCCCATGGGAAGCCCGCACTAGAGCAAGCTCCTGGCAGGACCTGTGGACCTGTGGAAAGAGGAGCCCACACTGGAACAGGTTTGCTGGCAGGACTTGTGACCCCAGGGGGGACCCATGCTGGAACAGTCTGTTCCCAAAGGTCTGTACCCCGTGGAAGGGACCCACGCTGCAGCAGTTCATGAAGAACTGTAGCCCATGGGAAGGACTCATGTTGGAGAAGTTCATGGAGGACTGTCTCCCATGGGAGGGACGCCAGCTGGAGCAGGGGCAGAGTGTGAGGAGTCCTCCCTCTGAGGACGGAGAAGCAGCAGAGACAACATGTAATGAACTGACCACAACCCCCATTCCCCGTCCCCCTGTGCCACTGGCAGGGAGGAGGGAGAGAAATTGGGAGTGAAGTTGAGCCTGGGAAGAAGGGAGGGGGGGGGATAGGTGTTTTAAGATTTGGGTTTATTTCTCATTAGTCTGATTTGTTTGGTAACGAATTAGATAATTTTTTTTTTCTAAGTTGAGTCTGTTTTGCCCATGATGGTAATTGGTGAGTGATCTCTCCCTGTCCTTATCTCGACCGGGAAGCCTCTGGTTGTTTTTTCTCTCCTGTCCAGCTGAGAAGGGGGCGTGACAGAGCAGCTTTGGTGGGCACCTGGCCTCCAGTCAGGGTCAACTCATCACAGACAGATGTGCAGTGAGAAACACCTCTCAACTACATGCATAATGAGAACAATTTTAAGGTTAGGACTGTTGTGATAGCCCACTTCTATGCATACTCAGGCATTTTGGAAACTGTATGAGAGGAAGTGAAACAAGCTTCTCTGACCCAGTTTTCTGAATTTATTCTATGTTCTCTAGATGTAAAGAAATTTACTTACTATAAAAGCTTTCTCCACTCCCCAACTCTGACCTATTAAAAAAAATTAAAAATCTAACTCTGATGCAATGTTAAAAGTGTTGCAGTGCCAAAGTCTCAAGAATAAAATGTGCGCTGCTTGGGAACAACCTATATTTCTAACTCCCTACAGGAAAAAAATCCAGCAGTTTGAAAGTAAAAGAGCTTGGAATAGAGGAGAAGTCTTGTGGGCAAAGAAAGGGATTAAAAAAAAAAAAAGAATAAAAATACAAGTGCCAGAATTTCCCATATAGGGCCACACAAACAAGACAATCTCACAAGAAAACCATCAAACCCTGATCTCTCATTATAAAAGGTAATCAACAAATGTAACAGTTTAGCCAATATCTTATAGCAGTTTAATGGGTTTGTATAAATAGAGTACTGTGTAGCAAAAGTACAGAAGTTAAACAAAACTGCAGTGCTTTGTAATGCAAGAACAAGCATGAGCAGCTTGAACCGCTTAGCAAACTGGTTTGCTACTTCCACATATCATTCAGCTGCTTAAAACTGCTTTTACTATTGTAGAAATTGCAAGTTATCAAATAGAAACAGGCAGACACGAGATTTCTGCGTGCAGACAACAAAATTGTGAGCGCACGTTCAGATGAGAAAGGGATGGCAATGGAGGGTCAACAGCAGATCTGCAACGGTCAAAGACATTTCTGCCTCATTTCACTAAGATGTATAATCCTTCCTCCTACAGTCTCAGAAGCTGGACTGGAGCACATTGTCCTTAACAGGATTTTGCAGGATCCCATACAGATACACTTGATTCCCTCATCTACTACAGGAAGTTATCTTCTCTCAAACAAAACATTGTAGTTACAAAGTTCCCTATAGTAATTCAATAAAAAATTGCATGAAATTATTCTCTGTCACACTCATCCCAAGTTGTTCCTCACTTCTTAAGTCACTTTTTCCTCACCTCAAAGGCAGTCAATTTATTCAAAAATAAAATTGCAATGAACATCAGTCACTGAGCACACAGGTCATACAACCATACTTCCCCAGCACAATGAGAAGAGGAATTTTACTTTCAGAAAGTCATACACCAAGAGGTTCTGCCTGCCTGATAACACAAAATTACTTCAATTCCCAGGTGCATTTCTTCTTCAGAGCAACATCATAAAATCTAATTCTTGTTACTCATCTTATATGTTTATTTAGATGCAAATTTCTTAAAAGAAATATTGTGCCATCCATCTTTCTTAAGGATGCAATCTGCATTCAACTTTCCAGCTGAAATAACCCTTTTGCTTTCCATGCATGTCAGTTTTCCTTTCATCTCCCTCCAAAAACTCATTTTGAGTGCTTCAGCATATTTTACATTTCCTGTGTTTTTTTCTTATATTTGAATGTCCTAAGAAGCCAACATTTTACACAGCAGTGAAAATGTTGTTCTCACTCTTATTCTCCCTACCCTTTGCTCTTGACTTGACATCTCTATTCCAGAGTAAAAATAAAAAACAAGTTCCAGTTTAGGTAAATTTCTTTAAATATAACATTTCAATATAACGTTTTTAATGCTACTTACTTGTTCTACCTCTCCATATTTTACTGCTTTCTTGGTTGTTTTGTTTTAGGTGCCAAAGTTTCTTTAACTTTTCAGCTTAAATTATGTCAATGCTGAAAATGTTACCCCTAAAATATCCGTCCTGCAGGCAATGCCCTTCCTATCAAATAGTAACCCTAGAAAGGAAAAAAGGTATTCTGTCAAGTGCTTGGAAAGAATACATTCTATACTAAAAGAAAATTTGAAAAGCTGGGTTCAGTCCTTTAAAAATTTAAACAAAGGTGAGTGCAATAAAAATGCATTGCCCTAGACAAGAAGGAAAAAACCGTGGTGGAAGTTCATGTAATTATGTATGCTGTCGGAAGAGGGAAAGTGCTAGACACATCAGTGCTAGACAGAGAATGCGTTCTTTTTGCCCTCAAAATTGTTACAATCTCTCAAAGTTTCCCCATTCTGTACTAGGATAACAACTGAATCAACAGAAAAATGAAACACATATAGGAAAAAAGATCTAATCTGGCACTCATCAAGAACGTAGGTGACAAGTTCCCCGTTCTACTGATGTGGAAGAGAAAAAGTAATCACAATTAAGGAGGTCTGGTTGTTTAGCTACAGAAACCTTCCTATGGTTTTGTCCGTCTCAGACCTATGAAACCTTCCTGTCAAAAACCAATGTCTGCCTTTTCTCATTAAAAAATTAGCCTTTTCTCATTAAAAAATTAAAAAAAAATTACTCCTAGCCGTATCTAGCAAACTGGAAGCAGTCAAAGGCAATATGTCAATGTGGCACTCCAGATAAGTGGTAATTTGCAGCTCTCAAACTTTTTTTCTTCGGTGGCTCAAGCAAAACACATTCTACATCACAGGGAAGAAGAAACTACCTAAATTTCCAAGCTGATAAAAGCTTTAAATGCCACAAGCCCTACACAGCCTGATGAAGCAGGGAATAGAAATTTGCATTCTTATACAGAAAAAAGGAGACTTGGAATATCACACCACTTTAGCAAGAGATGTAAGACCTCTTTTTTTTTGGGGGGGGGGGGGGGGGGTTGACTAAAAGGAGATAATTACATTCTCTTCCCTCTCTGCATTTGCAAAGACATTTATAAGTGTCTAAGAAAAGTGAGGATGTTCAGGACAGACTGGCTGCCCTTACTGGGAACACTGGAAACCGCTGGTAAGCGGTGTCAGTTAGCATGAGGGCTTCATTCTACATCTCTTAAACAGAAGTCTTCCTCTATACTTGTTCAAAGATTCTCCAGGACCTGCGGTGCATATTCCTGGGAGATCCTTAGACCAGAAGTCACTGGTTATGAAAGATTAACATGAATATTTGAGTTTTGGAGAACTAAAACACGTTGGCCAAAGAGGAACTAACATGATGCCCTACCTGACCTTTCTCCTCTCATAATTTGGGGATTGGAAGGATGGAAGGCTACCTACCTCACCCCTGAGGACTATGGATTGAGAAAGAAAAGCATGCAGGAAGAATCCTGGTGCAATGCTCCACCTCAGGCAGAAATCAGTTTCCTACAACTTGCTGTTGCTGGAAAAAACCCATATTTATGGTTGGTCCTACTCCTGGAGAATGCTTTATGTAAAGACATTAGTCAGCTTCTGGAGATACATGAGCAGTCTCCAGGCATTCGGCAGGACCGAGCGTTGCACAACTATGCATGAAACTTGATAACAGATGGACCTGTTCCAGAGCTAGAAATTTTCCTGGCAAGAGGCTAGGACTAGGAGAAGGAAACAATTTCCTCTATGATTTGCCACTTAAAGGAGGCTTCATCTCATCTGTTTTATTTTGCAACATCAGCTTTTCAGTCCTCAAAAGGATCTGCTCCAAGTTACATGCAATTATGTCTCCTGATAGGTCCACACTTCCTAGGGAAGTCCAGACATACTCCCCAACTAAAAGGAATGCATCAATCACCTGTTTGGCACCTCTTAGCAACACAGTCTTAAGCTTTCAGGCTTACAGGGGTGCCAGACTATAGCATGAACCTTTACCAACATCAAAGAAGGTATGGGGCTGAAGATGCCATCTAAGTTCTTAGTAATGCGCATAGTATAATCCCGGCAGCACCAGAAAGTGATCCTTTATAGCAGAAGCCTACTAGATGGCATTTGTCAGAAGACACCAAACAAAAGTGCAGGCACGCCAAGGGTAAAATAAATGTGGACAATCACTCACACAACAGTTCTTGGTGACTCATCTTCCCCAGTCATCTAGCTGTCTTTTAACAGTGAGACTGTGTCCTACAATAATCCCTCATACATTACACTGGAAGATTACTAAGGAGCCAGCTCAGATGCTGCTCCTTTTCTGTCTTCCACTTCCAGCAGGGTACATAGAATGAGGGCAAAATGAGCAATGTGAGTCAACTAACAGCGAGAGGAAAACAGATTCAGCTCATAGGAAGGTAAATTAGACAGAGGCATAATGTTTATTTGCCCTACTGATTCTTGGAACACTGTCTTCAGCCATCTTTTTTCTTTCCTTTTTCCTAGGACATTTTCCCATCTGTCCTAATGGGAACTGCTTAATGGAAAGCAGAAAAGAGAGGTAGAAGCTCTCTCAGGGAAGGTGACCAAGAAAAGAGAAGGAAGAGGTAAGTATGGGTGCTGCCCACAGTTCTGATCAGGAGAAGGAAGAGGTAGGACAGAAAACAATCCAGTGGGTCACAGCTCCCAGAAACCACAGAAACTGTCTCACCACCTTTTTTTCAGCCCATGGCAAAGGACAAAAGAAACACTGCACTGAACCTCTCTCAGCTCAGCAACCTGGGAGTTCTTCCACTTTGAGGGGAGAAAGAAGAAAGAAAACAAGGGAGCCCACAGTTGAGCATCACGAAGCCCTGCGTGCAACTTGGCATGACTGAGCCTTAAACTTCCTCTGCTCCTTCTTTGCAGTGTTTGCACTGCACTCTTCTCCCTTCACTACTAGACCCTTTTTAGGGGAACTCTGTCCTCTCTGCTCTTCATCTCAGCTCCAGCCTCGCAGTAAAATGGCTGTGTCCTTCCTCCGCCATCCTCCTTCAGAAACAATACTCCACCCCTGTAAGAATGATGGGTGCAGACATACAGGCCAAGTCCATCAGAAGGTTGTGAATGTATATAATTTTTGAAGAGGACAAGTACTGTGGCATAGTTACATGAGCCACACTCTCCTCTTTCCAAATTCCTTTCTGCTGTGAAATGGCATATTGTGTTCTTAATGCACACCTGCAGCCCAGAAAGCCAATCGGATCCTTGGCTGCATCAAAATAAGTGTGACCAGCAGGTCGAGGGAGGTGATTCTCCCTCTCGACTCTGCTCTTCTGAGACCCCACCTGGAGTACTGCATCCAGCTCTGGGGTCCTCAGTACAAGAAAGACATGGAGCTGTTGGAGTGAGTCCAGAGGAGGGCCATGAAGTTGATCAGAGGGCTGGAGCACCTCTCCTATGAGGACAGGCTGGAAGAGTTGGGCTTGTTCAGCCTGGAGAAAAGAAGGCTCCGGGGAGACCTTAGAGCAGCCTCCCAGTACCTAAACGGGGCCTACAGGAAAGCTGGAGAGGGACTGTTTACAAGGGCATGGAGTGACAGGACAAGGGGTAATGGGTTTAAGCTAAAAGAGGGCAGATTCAGATTAAATACTAGGAAGAAATTCTTCCCTGTGAGGGTGGTGAGGCACTGGAACAGGTTGCCCAGAGAAGCTGTGGATGACCCTTCCCTGGAAGTGTCTAAGGTCAGGTTGGATGGGGCTTTGGGCAACCTGGTCTAGTGGGGGGTGTCCCTGCCCATGGCAGGGGGGTTGGAACTAGATGGTCTTTGAGTTCCCTTCCAACCCAAACCATTCTCTGAGTCTATGATTCTATTAAAACAAATAAAACAACTCTATTCAGAACTTTCAAAATTTACCATATTTTTCCTTCACACTGAAGTTATATGGAACAGACTTAATCCAATAAACATTTGAATTTCATCATGAATGCATCATACTTCAAAAGTCTCCTGGCTGAAAGCTAAGTTTAACTTTTATTGTCACTTTTCTAAAACCCAGCTGACAGAGTTCCTCGACCATGCTGAGTTCTATGCCTATTTTGTCTTCCTCATGTGTAATCACAACCAGAAATCCGTCTGCACAGCTGGTTTCTCAATAGTTCCATGTAGTGCAAAGTTTAGTACAATTCGCCCTGCCAAAATCCTAAGTAACCTCCACACTAAAATTAGCAAGATGACCTAGTCAGATTTTCAGGGATTTGCAGTTCACAGTGTCACCAATTTAACAGCTGTAATAAAGCATCTGATTAGATTCTTTACAAAAAATGAGATTTAAAAAAAAACAAAACAAAAACCTGCTTCAAATCTTCAACTTAACACTGAAAATATCTTATATACCTTGCCTTATTATTTTGGTAACTTGCCATGCGCAGGATTTTACCTAACTCCACTCTTCTCTCTCCACCAAGAAAGATAAAAGTCATTGGTGAACTTGTATTTCACTTCTGAAAGTATAGTTAAATTGTGATCATTAAATTTAATTTCTTATGCAAATACAAAAATGACACACACAGCGTAAGGTACTCTGAGCATCACCTTGATGATATCTTTGTGTACATGCAAGTTTTCTTTCCAGTCCCTCATAGCCTTTTTCAGGTACATTTTAGCACCCCCTTCTGAATCAAGGGATTGTCAAATCCATGCCATTAAAACCACTTGACACTTTATATTATGTGAAAAAACTTCTCAACTTTCTGTGAATTTGGAATGCAACTTCTAACTGACAGCATTTATATATATATTTAAATATATTGTAACATATAAAAGTAATAGAAATATATGTAAGTATATATAACTATAAAAATCATATATTCATATATATATAAATAAAAGTAATAATAAGGATGTAATTAAGCCATAGGAGTTACATAAGCAAGAACAAACAGGGAGTCCGCAGCAAAGATGGCAGCCACATTTTGTTTTTAAAAAAAAAAAAAACTCAAAGCAATGACTGAAAAATTACATAACCTTAAACTTTAATATACATAATATTTATCAATACTGCCTTAAATTCAAAATATTTAATTGCTCAGATTATAAAAATATCTTTTGTGCTTTACAATATGGGGTGCACTAAGTTTTCATTGCATCCGATGCCATAGAGTAGTGCCTTATCTGGAGATTTGGCAACTGCAAATAGCCCATTAGGAAAACAGGGGTATTATGTTCAACAGAACTAAGTAACAGCATACTCGGGCACCATGACCAAGAGTTCAAATGTTTATCTCAGAGCTGTTTTCTCCTTACTAATACATAACAATGTAACAGAAGAAGAACTTGTCAAAAAGAGCACAGAGACCAAAGGTTCAAAAAGCTGGTAATGCCCTTTAAGCAGACTGTCTGAATCTGTAATAATCTGACAGCATGCTGTCAGCCTCCTTTTAAGTAATCACACAGGTGATTAGTAATCAAGGTATTAACTGTGACTTCTCTATTTTTACTGTAAGTGAAACCCTACTGTTCAACACTATTGCATTCAAAAAGAATGCATATTTAAGTCTCAAAAGCAGACAAAGCCCAGAGGGAAGTAGGTCATTTGATACAACAGTCAGACGACATGTGCAGCTTCTACATGTAATGGACTTCATTTTTACCAAGTACAAATTCAGCCTATTGAGGTGGTAAAGACAGTGTTCATCTCAGAATGTGATTATACCCAAAATCAGTTATCCATTTCATTAAGCAAAATTAACTAAAAATAGTAATTGTGTGCCAATTTCTTAAGCTTTCATTTTAAATATTTGGCTGTGTTGACAAGTACATAGTTTTTGTTGCAACACAGATACTGGAACAATACGTCTGATAGCCTTCATTAGGAAAGTCTTAGCATAAGCAGACCTGTAACATCCAAGTCCACTCTAATTTGAAATCAGTATGCAATAAGATCTGCACAAGCAGATGAAAAAACAGCCATGCACAAGAAGGTACTGTATACTAATCACAACTACATTGGGAATTTACTGAATCAACATTTAAAATAAGGACCTACTGATGTACGTGGAGCGAACCAAATCTAAGCAATAATGCAGCAAAAATTTTATAAAATGGATTTTAGTAGCTTACGGAGACAGAAACCTCTAAATTTAAAGGGTTTATAATAATTCAGTGTACAGGAAATACTTAAAATATGAACAACATAGGCAAAATAAGTTATAAAGGAAGGTGTGAGAGGTTGTATTTTAGAAGTACACCCACCCACCATGGTATCTTTCACAATCTCCCTGGTTCACAAGCTCCAATTTCCCCAGCAGCAAGTTGAGTAAATACCAGAGATACTGGATATTTGTATTGCTTCCCTTTCAAACACTTTGCCTTATTTGGCTTGGCAAAAGAGTAACTACTCTTGAAGGGGCCATTTCACTAGTTTGCACACAGCATCCACATGAGCATAATGCACTGCAACAGACGATAAGCTCAGCAGTATGATGTTTCTAACTAGGGTGTCTAACAGCACCCTGTACACGACTGTACAACCTGTCCTTGGCAAGCCTTTCAAAGGCCAAAACAAGGACTTCACCTGCCAGCAACTACATGATTTGAACAAGGATTTGCAGGAAGAATCTCCTCCCCATTACGCTGCAGCACAGAACAGCAGGGTGTGGACTTGTGAACATCCTACTCCTTTTAAGTTGTTTCCAGACTCTGCCAAGCATTTCTAAGCTTTGCTGAACCTTCTTTCCAGCTATAAGAAAGTTGGTAAGAGCGCTTCAGGACTTCCTAATTACTGCTCTCCCCTAGATTTAAGTGAAGTACTGTCTCCATTGCTGCTATCTTAGTAATAAACAGATAGCTAAGACATTTCATTGTTCATGCATATTGAAAGACATGTGACTTAATACATGTGGCTGCACTGCTCTCCAAAATAGGTTGTCTGTCTATGCACTTGGCTCCTTCCCTGCTTCAATTACAAGTTGCCTGCTAACCCCGCTGCAGGATGAGAAAACCTAACCACAACCAATTACCTCCGGCTTGCTGGAAGAGCTGGAGAAGAGAAAGCAGCTGCAGTCAGGAAAATGAAACACAGCAGGGCATCAACTACAGCGTAACAGCACCAAAGCAAAACGCACTGAATCCTGAGGGATGTTGGAAAGTGGCAAATTATTCATCCCACAAAGTACATGACTTCTCAAGATTACAGGAACAATTCATCCTTTGAATACTATTGCTGCAGGTTATATGATTGCTCTGCTACTTCAGTTTTAAAATCCATTTACTAGTATTGCAATACTTGATAATAACACTATACTTTTGGACATGGTATTAGAAGATGCTTAAATGGTATCAATCGCTGTGATAAGGATTCTAACTTTATTAATGATGACATCTGTCATTAACCTGGTTCCCAAACCCCACCAAACTATAGCAGGTTAAGTTCCATATAACAGTAATATAATAAATAAAAACAATAGATGAGATTGTATTTTATTATTAATTTAATTTCAAAATAAATGATACTGTTCAATATGAGAGCAAAACCAGGATTTTTACAAACTAGACTTTATGAAAAGCCTAGATGCCCTCAGGCATTTTCAAATCATCACACTGTTCTGTGAGGAGTGTAACGGACTTCCATGAATGTTCAGGGAAAACTGGTTTCAAGAAAGAAAACGAATTAAATTTTGCGTTCTCGCCAGCAATCAAACATTTTACAGCAAACACTTCAGCCTCGAAGTCCAAAGAATATTCAGGAAAGTTAGCATTATTTCAAGCAAAATTAATTCTAACATATAACACAACCAACTGTATGCAGAATGCAATACAAAATGTCATCTGTTCCATTCTATTCCACAATGCTTCTCTCTTTGTCATCTGTTCCATTCTATTCCACAATGCTTCTCTCTTTACTTTTCCTCACATTCAAATCCTCACCTCATTCCCAGGAGCATCTGTGCAATCTCTATCTACGTATATGTGCATCATTCAGAAATAGGAGTATCAGGAAAGTAAGTGATGTCTAAGTAATTGATCTTTCCACTCAGAATTATTTCTGTCTCTTTCTCTCCCCTTTTTATCATCCAGCAGAAACTGTTTCCCACAAGAGTCTAAGGAACTTGAGTCTGACTGTGCATGTGCCAAATACCAATACAAATTATATTTGTTATCCAATTAATGTGCAACGGCAAGCACGAAGTACTGAAAAAAAATTATCAACATATTTGAACTTCAGCCTCAGAAGCCTGGAGAATATCTATATATATACACATACACACACACGTACACACATATATATAGTCAGCATTATTAGATAAATCCCACCTAATTCACTTCTTCTGCAAGGCTAAAGGAATTGAAGGAGCAGGGTTTGACATCTTCTCATTTTGTGTGAAGAATGAAAGTTCTTTATACCCAAACAACCTTTCTGGCTCACATGAACTTGTCTCTCTTTTATTCTAACGTAGTTATAGAAGAATGAGGACAGGCTGAGAGAGTTGGGATTGTTCAGCCTGGAGAACAGAAGGCTCCAGGGAGATCTAATTGCGGCCTCCCAGTACCTGAAGGGGCCTACAGGAAAAATGGTGAAGGACTGTTTATCAGGGAGTATAGTGACAGGACAAGGTGTAATGGGTTTAAGCTAAAAGAGGGCAGATTCAGATTAGATGTTAGAAAGAAATTCTTTACTGTTAGAGTGGTGAGGCACTGGAACAGGTTGCCCAGAGAAGCTGTGGAGGCCCCATCTCTGGAAGTGTTTAAGGCCAGGTTGGATGGGGCTTTGGACAACCTGGTCTAGTGGAGGGTGTCCCTGCCCATGGCAGGGGGGTTGGAACTCGGTGGTCTTTGAGGTCCCTTCCAACCCACACCATTCTGTCATTCTATGATAAGAAAACAGTTTCCTCATGGTTTGGGTTTTTTCCCCCTTGCAGCTCTTGTTCTGCAATTGGATAAAGACTGAGCTTCTAAAGAACAGACGGGAGACTTCCAACCCAAGCAAAGGGCTCATAATTGCAAGCATTAATGAAGTTCCATGAAAATGATACAGAATTTTCATTATTATTTCACTACAAATACAGCATTCAAAAGTAAAAAGTTCACAGAAAATGTAATAACACAGATATTACCATTTGCTGAAAGTAAGCAATGTAATAAAAAATTTAAAAAAAACCCCAACAAAACAAACTGAAAGAATGCTCACAAACTATCTTCTTTACCAAATGAGGTGTGTAATCCCAGTACATCTAGCTGTCAGAAGATTCATTTCACAAGACAATAGACTTTAGGATGAGCTCCTCATCAAAACAAATTTGCCGAAGAGAATACAACTAGGAGACATCAGTCTTCCAATATTCTTTAAATCTACAATTAACTAAATTACACTGGAATGATTACATTGCTGAAGGTGACAGTTAATAGGATAAGTCACTGAATGAAGGTTAGGGCCACCTGCAGATGCTAGTCATCCAACAACACTGCAAGGAACGGAATATCAGTCTTAGTGACCAGGCTGATTTCAAATACAAGGCATTATATTCTGCATATCAATATTTTTTTTAATTTAATTTCTCTTTTATCAATGCACTTCAGCAGAAGTGGCTGTAGTTATTTCTCTATATGAAGATCATTAGGTATTGTGGAGTCTACTACAGCTTATGTAAAAATTAGTCCCAATGAGAAACTGAGAAATTACATGTAAAAGAATTGTCAGCCCCACATGAATTTCTTAATGGGTAAACACTAAAAAAAAAGAATCCAAGACTCATTAAAAAGGCTCTCCATTCTTTCATCATAAATATTCTTCACTGTTGTGTTGCCTGGGCTTTTTTTTAAGGAACAGAATTACAATAAGAAGGTCAGAAAGCATCAAACTGTAGTTAAAAAAAAATCCCTAATTAGCTCTTCACACACACAAAAAATCACTGATAAAACATTTAAAGCACCTTAGTCAGAATTTTCAGTTACAGTCAACCAGTTAAATATGTATAAATACATGTAATTCTAACTGTCTACAACAGTGACAATTGCTCCTTGACAAAGCTGAGTATACATACAGTACTGTACTTTCTGGGCTCATTCAAAAAATAATGCTTTCAAACAAAGCTGCGTGGTTAATATGAAAATTCTTATGATGAAAAGTAAGACTTTTTCATACATACCAGCCTTTTCACATAAATGGAACACTTACTAAACCACGGACATATGAATACCTACCCAGCATTATTACTGACTGCTGTTATTCCCTTTACTCCAGTCTTCAGTAAACCTCCAATGAGGTTTTCAGGAATCCCACACAATCCAAAACCTAGGTAGGGTAAAAGAAAATTGAATATGTAACAGGTGTTTTAAAGAACACAGATTAATCACATGTCTGAGAACATGCATTGTTTAATTAAAAGTCTTTTCTGAGTATAACAAGCTCCTTAGCTAAGCCAACACCAACACTTTTGGAAAGAGTTGCACCATAGTACTGGAATCTCCCAGTCACTAGATACTTCCCAGTTTGGATGAAAGCAATTTAACCATCAGAGGCCTGGTCACACACAAATGGCCTCTGGAGAAGGGCTCCAAGGACCTTGGCTCTCCTGATGTGTGTACTGCACTGTACTCATTCCTCCTTCTCCCTCTACCCAACTAACCTTCAGTTCTTTGCTGCACATAACGTCAAACAGGCGGAGCCAGGAGTTCTCCCATATAGCTTAGCCTATAATTAGGTGATAAAAATCTGACAAGCTTAATGCTCATAGGAAGATGTGCAACTGGAAGCACAGTAACTCAGATCTCCACCCAGGCTGAGGTGCCTCACATTCCTACCTATTATGTAAGAACCCAGTATGCCTAAAATAAAATACCATGCCACATTTGAGGCACCTAAGTCTTAGGCAAGGCTCTAACACTACAACTACTATCATTTCCTTCCCAATCACTTAGCCTCAGTTCTTCTTTTGATCCAACAACAAAAAAAAAATTACAATAATTCTTCCTAGAAGGCATTTTGCCTTATTAAACACCTCCAGTTAGGTTTCCCATGTTTTACAACCTTACATTCATTACTTCTTCAATACTAAAAATTGTTTCTAACCTACTAAAAAGAGAGATTGCTTTTCTTTCACTAGATTGAACATCATGAAATTGTGGAAATCATCTAGAATATTCAAAAGCTCGAGTCACAGTGAAAGTCAGTATGACACAACTTCTTGACTCTTCTGGAAATGCTACACATAATCATTTCGTGTAGCATAGATAAGTATTATCTTCACTTCCTACAGCCAGAAACACGTTTGATGATTTGTTCAAGGTCACAGAGACCCAGCAACGAGGCAGATACAGAACAGAGAATGACACCATAAATACTATCAAACTAAATTTTATTTCTTCACTATCTGAAGTAACAATGCTAACTTGAAAAAGTCCATGTTGATTTTCTGCATTCAAACTGGCACAAGTAAAGTCTAATGCTTCACTAGTGGGGAGAAAAACCTAATGATTTTTCTGAGGCTTTTTCCCTCCACTAAGAAACAAACTGTCATTTTCTCAGAGAGTCTACCCCTCATTAGCAGAGTAGGAAATCACTTGTTAAAATACCCATACAAGTATACGGATTCTCAAATTAGTTAATATTAAAAGAAACATGGTAAACTGGTAAAAAGTATCTTATTAACACTGAACATGTGATTGCATCCATAAAGAATTTAAATATTTACCACCAACAAGGATAGTTGCCCCATTGGGTATATCTTTTACAGCTTCAACAGGATCAGTATAAAATTTGGTGCTGCGATGACAGCTGGTAGAAAAATAGCATCCACAAATCTGGAACAACATTAAAAGAAACAAGTGAATGAATAAAAAGCTTTATACTGTAGCTTTATCATGATGATCATCCCTCTTGCTAGATAAGGGGGGAAATACACAAAAAAAGATATTGCTACTGTAAACACTAAACATTGAGGAGGGGAGGAAAGAAGGGTTCAGTTCTCCAAAACAAAGACTCTATTGTCTCTTTATCCCCCACATCACCCATATTTTACAAAATTCATATGTATTATGAAAGCTTTAGGCTTAATATGAGCTGCATCAATTTGACAATATCCAAACAGATTTCAAATTTCTGAATTCTATCCTGAACTGCTGATAAATTGTGACTTATTGTGAACAGATTCACAAACGCAATTCCTCAGCACGAGTTAGAGCAACTCAAAGACTGCTTTAACCTACATATTGCTACTTGTGGCTTCAAAGATATCCAGACACTAAACATAACCAGAAATGGCTGAAGCAGAGAGCCACCACTACCACAAAATCTGAGTGGAGGCCAAGGAATAATATGAAGTACAGTGCTGTGCTGGCAGTACAGTAAGCAGGGACTCCCTTCAACAGACTGGAACTCCCCCCAGCTTCCTAATGCAGTCTTAGAGCTCTTTGTGTTGTTGAAGAACAACCCAGAATCAGGGAGATTCCAACAAACTGATGAAATAGGGAGGGCAAAAGGCAAATAAATATAAACCCCACGAACAAAACTAGACTTTACAGTGCAAAGCCATTACATAGTAACCATCATAACTCATCTATTATATTCTTAGGTCACAGTTACCCTAGCTTTTCTTCTTTAAGTATTTCCCATTAATACTATCATGCGTTAGTACTAATCAAGTACTGTCAAGGCACCAGGAGCAACTGACATTTAAGTCACTACAGTGACACAGTCTCCATAAATTGAGAGTATTTGGAATTTAAAAATCTACCCACTGGTGTTTCCACTTCTAATTTGATAGTAGACGTGAGAAATTTTAAACTGGAAAAGAAGGAGAAGAATGAGTAAATAAATAATAAACAAGCCAAACTACAGTTGTTTAAAGACAATAGCCTAATTCTTCTCTAAAGAGTTGCCTTAAGATCCAGTTACAACCATGGCAATAATTTTTGGCTCAGTTTCAAGATTATACAAACTGCCTTCTTTATAAAATTAAGGCTGCAAGAGTTTACATTGAATATTAATAAAACCTTTCCGAGTGGAGGCTTATCTCCCTTCTCATTGGAAACACTGATGTTCCTCTGTTCTGGCGGGCTCAAAGAAAAAAAAAAAGTGTGTGGGTCATAAGGAACAGTGCCAGCTGAGAAAAAGATCCTTCCCCATGCTTAATTATACCATGGCTATTTCTTTCAGAAACATTTTTTCATAATGACATTCATACTGCAAAGAGCACCTCTTCTGGTCACATTTGGTATGCAAGTGACAAAAGTCACTTGCAATTAAGTGCTGGCAGCCTCATAAGCCCAGGTAAAATAGGGCTGCAGGCAGGCACGAGGGCCAGGGCTGGAGGGAGGCCAGGCCACTGCTGTGTCCCTGTACTCACACATAGGAAAATACGTTAAAGAGACCATGTGGTACCTTTTCTTTAATCTTCCCAACTGCCTGTAACAGTGGGGAACAACAGAGCAGCATGTGTTATACGTGCGTGCCTTCCCAGGTTGGATGTCTCTAATGAGTGTACATGCCCTTCGGTACTAAAAACTTTCTTTTCAATCCCTTTCCCACCCACTCTGCCATTTGAGAGCAATGGGCTTTCAGGGAATCAAGGTGCTAGGGATCACCTGGTAGGAGCTGGCTGCAATTCTGGCAGCCCAGGTTTAAGAGAGAAGTAACACAGAGACAGATGAATGCCTAGAATGATCAACAAAATTGAAGTAAATTTCATAGAAGAGCAAAATATAACTTAGCAAAACAAAGACTGAAAGAGTATGATTATTGGTCCATAAAGACATCAGGAAGAGTAAACATGGGCATGAGAAAGTCAGTAGTTGAGCTGTTTGAACTAAAATAAAACAACAAAAGCCACAGAAAAAATTCTGGCTGAAGAGACAAAAAATTAACTTGCCTATGGTTACACGTGGGCTGGAAACCATTAGATTAGTGAGGTTTGGCAGAAGCTTCCCCCAGGGAGAGCAAAGCAAGCAAGCAAGCAAGCTAGCTGCACTGCTGAACTCCATGCGTTTAGGAATGGCAGTACACAGCGGGGCTGCCAGGGAGCTGTGCACGCCGACCTGGACTCTCCCTGCCTACACCTGCAGCCTACCTTTAGGAAAGTCCGACGTAGTGAAAGCAGGATTGAAATACACACTAACATGCTGTAATTGCGCTACCATTTCAAACGCAGAGGAAATCAAAAAATTAAGCCTCAAAGCCAAACCTCCGGTCCCGGTCCCCCAAGGTCACCGCATCCCTCCCCGCTGCCGGGATCAGGCCTGCCCCGGGGCCGCGCTCTGCTGTGCTCCCTGCCGCCCGCCTGCCGCAGCGCCTGGGGGCCTCCTTCGGGCCACAACGGTCACGTTAATAGAAAAAAGAAAACCAAAAAGAAAAAGCCCATCACTTCCCCACGGGCGCGGGCATCGCCACCCTCGGGGCAGCAAGGCGGCCGCCCGACGCCGCCCGGCTCGCCCGCCCGCGGGAGACGCCGACCCCCTGCGGAGGCGGCCCTGAGCGCGGCCCTGACGCGGCGGGTACCCCGCCAAGGTCACTGCCGCCCAGGCGGGCGCGGCGAGAACGAAGGCCCGGTGGGCAGGGGGAACGCGGAGCGGCCGCGGGTCGCCGGCGGGGCCGACCGCTGTGGGGAAGTGCGGTGAGCGGCGGTCCGGGTGTCCGGCTGCCCCCGCCGCCTCGCCTTACCTCAGCCCCGGCGCCCCGCGCCCGCGCGGCGGGAAGGAGGATGCGGCGGCTGAGCGGCGGCAGGAGGAATTTGTACGCCGCCATCTTCGCGCTGCGCGACTCTCGTGGAGAGGAGCGGAGGTGGCGACGGAGCGGCGGGCTGGGCTGAGGCGGTGGCTCCTGCTGTCCAACGACGGGCGAAGGGAGCGCGAACGGGCAGGAACGACGGATCCCGCGGGCGGAGGGAGGGTGGGGGGCTCGGCCTTGACGCACGCTGACGTCGGCTGCGCCCGAGGCGGGGCCGACGCCTGAGGGGAGCCGGCAGCCGCCGGAGACCCGGCGGCTGCCGGCTCCCCTCAGTCGGCGGCCCCCCCACCCCCGCCTTCAGCCGGCGGGCCGGGGCGTGGGAGAGCTGTCCAGCCGTCCCGCGGCTGCAGAGCCCAGGTAGCCCGGGCCGGGCGCTGTCCCACGGGGGGGCCGGCGGCGGAGCTAGGCAGGGGGGCAGCTCAGTGATAGCCCCGACGGAGCATTCAGCGGTTTTGTTCTTAAAAAACCCTCAGACACACGGAAAACACACGTGAGGAAAACTGTCAATGTTACAATTATTTAAATTGTAAGGGAGGTGGGGTGGTGGTGGTGTGTGTTTCCCGTTTTCCTTCCGACGCTCCACTACTTCCACTGATGGGCAACTCCGATGCGCCATCGCAAATGTCTCCCTGTGAAGTTAAGGTGGGTTAAATTTCTGTCCTATCACTTTGTGACCGAGGGCTAACATCACAAGAATTGAAGTAAGGACAGAGGCTTTGAACAGTTAATTTTCCAATGCGTAGCCCTCAGGGTGAGACAGGGTCCAGTAAGCACATGGTCTCCACCGTGCACTTGGATGCTATGTTTGGGTGGGAAAATGTTACTAGAATAGATGTATACTTGTTTAAGCAGCCACGTGATGCGAACTGCTGGCATTGCTGCTGCTGCTAGAAGGAAAATTCAAAGCATGCCTCTGCCATTATTTACGCTTTCTAAAAATACCCCAAATGATCAGTGCATGCCCTAATGATGGAACAGGATTCACAGAAAAAAAATGTGAGAAGCTGTTTAGATGCAGGAAAAGAGAAATTCCCCTCATGCACATGACAGAAGATCAGACTTCTTGCGGGTCACACTGTTCCTCGTCTGGTTTCCAGGCTGTCTGCAACGCAGCTGCCGGCCTCACTGTACTTAGCCATCGTGGTATGAATGCATAGCAGGATAATTTACAACGAGGAAGCCAAGGTTTTAAGAGCGCGCTGCCAGACTCCAAATTGTGTGTGCATACCCAGTCCATTTTGTTTAGAGCGCTGGTCCAGCCTTGCAGGTGCTGGGCTGTGGCCCCTGCCATGCCTCTCACACATTTTAAAAGGTGGTGGTACCCATAGTTAAGTTCACATAACAAATAAACCTTGCAGATGCCAGTGAAGCGTGGTGGAGACACCTTTGCTGTTGGGAATGTTTTGGGTTGTTTTTTTTTTTTCCTAGATATTCACCATATTTAGCTAGTCAGTTAAGTCTGGGGCAGTTCCAGATCTACAAGGGGCTTAGTGAACTGAAAAACAAAATAACAGCACAGCTTGTATCCTGCCAGGGCTACGCATCAGCAGAAAAGTTTTATGGGACTGGATTTCTGAACCTCGGTTGTACCTAAATTTCATATAGGCATGTACATTCTTTACGTCACATTTCCTTTAATGAAAAAAAAATCCCTAAGCATTGAAAAACTTGTCTAAAAGAAGTTCATTCTCTTCAGTTCAATAAATATATTCCTCTAAACCAACAGTGTGCATTCTCAAACTTACCAAAGTTTCCACTATTGAGTACTTGTCACATACCCAGCTAGCATTTATTTTGCACGGGGTTTGCACTATTTGGGACTCCAACAGCATTCCTCCTTGCAGGCTTGAGGAAGGGGGCTAAATGCATGCAGTAGGTATAGTGCATGAGTATTAATACCTCCTTGGAACATCTATTATGCAAAATTGGTAATTCTACTTACAAAAATTACAGTTTCTGAACTGGGAAATTAGGGGAATATAACTTTTCATTATCAGGTGCTATGGGTTATCTAAAATCAAAATTATTTAAAAAAAAAAACCTATGCAAAGTCCACTTGCTTTGGACTGCAAGCCTCTTATTTTGGCTTACAAAAGTTGCAAAGATAATGAGTAGATAAAAGAATTTGTTCTGGAGTAGTTTATAAAAGATAGTAGATCACCTACTTTGTCTTAATTTTTAAGATATCTTAAAGCTCTTCACACAACAAGGAATACAACTAAGCAGCCAACATGAAACAAGTCTCTAAAGTGATCAAGACTATTTTAATATGAACTTATTTTGCTCACTGAAGTAAATCACGTAACAGTGGTAGCACACAAGTCAAACATTTTTCAAGTTCAACAGCATTTACAAATTAATAGTGGGAGAGTTTTGAGCCCTTGGTGCCAAAAACAAGTCAGCAGGTAGGCATTCTGGAGCTACCACAGGTTAATCATTATATACACCATATAACACCAGCTTACTTATACTATTACCAAGCATAATGAGACGTCAAAATCAGCACTCCAATACAGTGAAATAATATTTCCCGAAGAAGCCATCAAAGAATTAGCAGATAGACAGGCTATTTTTATGTGTTTGATTTACCTGCATAGGGGAAATAACCCAAACTATGAGATGAACACCTTTGTTTCTAGACATATTTCTTAAAACTTGTTTATACTTGACCCAGATGTTAGCTAATTGAAATTTAGCAATTTACCTTTCTTTCAGATCCATTGGAAGTTGGCAATAAAATTCAGTTATCGAGGCATGAAAATCACATATGGAGCCACACAGAAGGGAAAGTTCTAGGGAACAACTAGAACACACAGAGAACACCTAAACTTACCTCCAGCATGTTAATAGGTCCCAGTTCTGAAATGGTTGATGTATAAGTACTTCTGAGTATTACTCAAAATACTAAAGTACTTTTACATTAATAATTTAAAAGTACTTGAAACTAATCTTTGGATAAAGTGGAATGAACATGATCCCCTTGATATGGGACGGAAAGTCAAATAAAATTGAATATTTCATACCTTCTACAGCTTTCTGCAAGAGTAGAGTACTACAGGAAAAACAAATAAATGAAGGATATAAAATTTATGATGCAGACCTAAAGGCATTAGATAATTATAAATATATTCCAACTGAGAACATAAAAATAATTACAAGCTCCTGTGCAATACATTCAACAATTTTAAGATCAACTCATAGCATTTACAGGAACTATATTTACCTAGGGGAAGACAAAAGGGCTGCCACTTGCATCACAAATGATTACACTAGTAAGCCATGTGAACTTAAATATTCAACTTATTAACAAGGTTCAGGTGAAAGGAAGGTCATTACAAAGAAAAATGGATATTTACAGGTCTAGTGAAAACTAGATGAGTTAAAAACCAGCAGAGGTTTGGCAAATGAAAGTTCACACATAATTAAACATAAATACCAAAGGCAAAATTAAATTGGAAAACAAACAAACAAAAAACACCAAAAAGCCAACTTCTAGACAGTAATGGTAATGTAAAGCAAATGAGAGAAGCACAGAGCCAAGATTTTTGAGAAAACAACCCATGGAGCTGTTGAGGAATCCCTTTGCCAACCAACTCTGGCAACATTTTCTCTTCACAATTCTAAGCTGAAGATCAAAGAGGATACCAAAGTACGAAAGGATCCTGAAGCTACATAATAAGGAAGAATCAACAACCCTTTGGCAAAAGCAGTTCTTTATCCCTGAAGGACCTCTTGAGAAGACAATAGAAAGTCAACAAATATTTTTGTTGACTTGAATATTGTAGTAGAATACAAGAGCTCACTTAATTAAGAATATAAAAAAACATAATTGGATGAGCAGGTCCATATTGTGAAAAACAATCTGAGGAGATTTTTTGGTTTTGTTTCATACTAGTCCAGTTTCCATTACAACACTCTCAGATTTTAGGCCGGCTGCCCTACTTTCATATAAATGATACAGAACAGAAGTTTCTGTATCATGTCAGACTATCATATCATTATTACAAGCTAAGATAAGCAACTATGCAGAATCTCTTAGAAGTGACTCAACATTTTGTACTTGGTCAAAATTAGAAAATTAAAGTTACTACAGCAAGTTATTCACTTACTAACCTTGATAGCACTGAGAATTAGCCACTGAAATATCAGCAGTTACATCAACAGTTAAATAGTTACTTCAGTTCAGTAGTCTTAAAAATCCAAAGCCTTGGGCTTTCTGACCACTGCAAATACTGCACCCCAAGTCAAAACCACAGTCCTTACAAGATGTAATTATACAGTATTTAAAATTAAGGTGTCATTTTTGCTTAAATAGAACCATAAAGTCTGTACTCAGCATGATCTTTGGCACTTCTATTCATGTTCATATATTGCATGTTTAGTAACTGTCATCAACACTGTCTAAATTAGTTAAGCGTAATAACCTTCAACTGCGACAGTCAGTATGTCTACTAGTTCTGGGGAAGGGATAAGTGACTTATCATTCCTGTACAGCAGGAGTGAGGAAAAAACAAAATGCCTATTCAGCTGTACAAGTTCCATATGTTTGTGTATTGATATTTACAGAGGCTGGTTTAAATTCTTATTCAGAAAACTCTCATAATCTCTTACTCCTCATTTTTGCCTGGAATTTTTTGCTGCAAGAATGCAACAGAACAGGAAAGTCTTTTTTTTCCCTGCCTCTGGCCAAGCTGAACGAAAGGGGTTCTTTTACACTCCATACCAATACTGTTGTAAAAGAGTAAAGGTAAACATAACGAAAGGGGCTAGAAAAACAATAAACTGTAAACAGGAATCCTGAGCAGCTGTCACACTGCGTGTCCATTCATGTTTGATAGCACTACTGTAACAGGCTTTTCCAGATTCTGCAATGCAACGTTACACTAATAAGCTGCACGGGGTGCTTTCAAACAAACCTCATCAGCAAACAGAATGTACTTTAAACTCAGAACCAAGGACTTTGTAAAACTACTAGTGAAGAAATCTTTTTCCTTGTATTTGATACACAACTTACAAAAACAAACACAGGACCTTAAGATGATAGTGCAGCACTTTGGTGGCAGATGTACACAGTGAAGAGATCACACCCCCACACACCCTGTACCTCGCCACGGCTAGTGCTGTACAGTAAGACTACAGGACAACCGTCAGAGTTGGAAAATCAGAAAAGCAACACCTGCCTGGTCTGCAAGTTTCACCTACAACTCTGGTTTCCTCTTTGAAACTTGGACTTTGCCATCCATTTCATGGGTGTGGAGCTTAACTGGCAAGCACCATTTCTTGGCTACAAGACCCTAGCGTGCAAAATAATGCATGCAATCCAAGCCCCTGTAATATTTTTATCATCCACTGACTAGGGAGCCAGTTGCCTGTGTGTGTTGACAAAACCAAGTGCCAACCCATTCTCATCTGAATTGTTTTGCCTAGTTCTGCTAGTCCATGCAGCTGCTGGAGGAACAGCTGTCTGGAGCCCAGAACAGCTTCCCCCTTACAGTGGACAGCTCGTCAATGGCTTGGTTAATATTCTCAATGGTGCAAAACTTACACATCTAATAGGAAAAGCAGACAGCGATTTCCTGTGACGTTTCGTTTCTCAGTCTCAATCAAATGAACAGAAGAATTAGTAAGGAAGGTAGCTTAACTTTCACGTGGGATAGATGCAAAATCTGTAACTTTTTTTAAAAAAATTTTTATAAGGTAATTTAAAATGAACTCCTACCATTCACTTGTCCTTTTTAAAAGGCTTCTTAGAATCAGTTTTAGAATATTGGGTTTTCCTTCAGCTTCCCCCAGTTTAGGTAAAGTATATCCATCTGATTTGAAACCTGGTTCTACAAATACACGCTGAAAAGGAGCTTGGAAACCTGTTAAGCCTAAGCAGCAGGTTCCCTGCATTTACAAGCACCTAGCTGCCTGTTACAAAGCTGTCGGGCCTCTTCCTTTCAATTTCATCAGCTCGAAACATCTCATCAAAGATCTCGATGGTTTGTTCAGGCACCAGTTTGAAGCCATACCCTAATAGTTCACCGAAGGCTTCCGTACTCTGCTTTTGGGGCTTTGTAGAGTTTCAGGAAACACAATCATTTCAGATTGACATCACTACCACGAAGCATCCTAGTTAAAAGCTGGACTGTATTGAGCGCACTGATGACACCCTGTGGCATCCTGCTGAACTCTCAAACAGACAGGGCTTCCAGCAGCTTGGCATTTATCTTCTTTCAGCACCAATGCCTGTCCTCACTTCAGACTGGCGGGTCCCAATGAGGTGCTACTTCTGTAGTAAGTCTGGCATAGAGATCTTTAAGTACCAGTGGTACCATGAAAGACTGGCTGAAACTAATTACTATGGGGATAGCAAAAAGGGTCTCAGATTCCAACATGATTTTAAAGCACCTTTAGAATGTATAATTCACATGACTCTAGATTATTTATCCAAGCAATAAACATGATGCTTTTTGGTTATAGTGCATTTAATTTGTTACTAAATTCAAGCAAGCATTTCCAGTCTTTCACTTAGCTTGCCAGTTATCCACAACAGGAATCAGAAAATATGTCACAAATCCTGGATTTGCCATTTACCTCACAGGGTAAAACCTTGCCATTCCAGCAGTTTGCACCATAACAGAGGAATTACTTGTGACAAGAATAAGTCTTCATAATCAGTATGCTTATATTTATTTTCTTTTGCCTTTGAAAGGGTATTTGAACATAGGTTCAAGAGGATACTCTCAGCAGTCACACTCCCAGGTAGCAGATTTCCTGCAAGCCAGCCAGAACACCGCAGACACTTCACAGAGACACTGCTCCATGCTTTACGTACAAGAAACACAGACTTCTCACCCTAGCAAGCACAGTATGTGCATTTGCATAGTTGAACATTCAGCTGTAGTACAGGAAAAGGGGTGGGGAGGTTTTAAACACAGATCAGCTTCTCAGTTGTGTTCATCTGAAAGGTGGAATTCCATAAGCACAACTTAAAAGGCAGCATCATAAAGAGTGGGAAGAATGGGCAAGAGAGCAGAGCAGCTGTTCAAACTAGTACTCTTCCAAGACAAACATATGCCAAACTAAGGCATGACAACTCTGCCTTGCATTCTCAAATACATGTTGCTTCTCATCCATCCCATGAACCTTTCAAGGAATGCTTTGGGGTTTTGTTTTGGTTTGGTTTTGGTTTTTGGGTTTTGTTTTGTTTTTCCCAAGGGAAACCCCACAAGAACTGGAAAAGCTTTAATGCTAAGTGCTACACAGATTAAAACAATACCCCAATTAGTAGATTTAATTTTGCTATGATCCAAGGGAATTAACTGCATAAGACCTTTTATGGTGGCACAAAACTTTACTACAAGCCAGATGAAGGTTCTCTGAGGGTACATTACACATTAAATTTTCAGAACTAAGTTACAGTCTCACCTTATAGATGCCTGGATCAGCTTGGTGATCCAACTGCAGACTAGATCTGTGGAAAAAACAGGCAGCATCCAGTCAGATAAGCGAGCTGACCTTACACATCAAACTGTCACATGACTCTAGGATTAATACAATTAAAGATGGGAACACGCAGTTAGGGACATGAGTCTCGTCACTTGTTTGACCAAATGACATTACTTCTGTGTTAGTGTGTTGGGTTTTGTGTGGCAAGGTTTTGGTAGCGGGAGGGGCTACAGGGGTGGCTTCTGTGAGAAGTTGCTAGAAGCTTCCCCTGTGTCTGATAGAGCCAATGCCAGCCGGCTCCAAGATGGACCCACCACAGGCCAAGGCCAAGACAATCAGCGCCTCTGTGATAACATATTTAAGAAGAAGAAAAACACTTAGAGAGAGAGAGAGCTTTTGCAGCCGGAGAGAGGAGTGAGAAGATGTAAGAAACTCTGCAGACACCAAGGTCAGTGCAGAAGGAGGGGGAGGAGGCGCTCCAGACACCAGAGTAGAGATCCCCCTGCAGCCCGTGGTGAAGGCCATGGTGAAGCAGGCTGTCCCCCTGCAGCCCATGGAGGAAGGATGAGGGGGTGTAGAGATTCCACCTGCAGCCCGTGGAGGACCCCACACCGGAGCAGGTGGAGGCACCTGAAGGAGGCTGCGGCCCGTGGGAAGCCCACGTTAGAGCAAGTTCCGGGCTGGACCGGTGGACCCGTGAAGAGGGGAGCCCACGCCAGGGCAGGTTTGCTGGCAGGACTTGTGACCCCGTGGGGGACCCACGCTGGAGCAGTTTGCTCCTGAAGGTCTGCACCCTGTGGGAGAGACCCCATGCTGGAGCGGTTTGTGAAGGACTGTAGCCCGTGGGAGAGACTCCATGTTGGAGCAGAGGAATATTGAGAGGAGTCCTCCCCCTGAGGACAAAGAAGCGGCAGGGACAATGTGTGCTGAACTGACCGCAACCCCCATTCCCTGCCCCCTTGTGCCGCTGAGGGGGGAGGAGGTTGAAGCCAGGAGTGAAGTTGAGCCCGAGAAGATGGGAGGGGTGGGGGGAGGTGTTTTAAGACTTGATTTTATTTCTCATTCCTCTACTCTCTTTTGTTTGGTAATAAATCAGATTAATTTCCTCTCTACGTTCAGTCTGTTTTGCTCGTGACGGTAATTAGTGATCTCCCCCTGTCCTTATCTCGACCCAAGCCTTTTGTTATACTTCTCCTCTCACATCCCGCTGGGGGAGGGGTGAGTGAGCGGCTGCGTGGCACCCAGCTACCGGCTGGGCCTAAACCACGACAGTTAGCTAGAAGTCAGCTGTGAAGTAATACCCTAAATTATATACACAGTAATCTGTAACAGTTGGGGGCTGGGGTGAAGATTGCTGTAAGCCAGTTCTCCCAGACCAACATGTACAGGAGCCCATAAATGAGATGTGGCAGGCATAAGCATTCTTCTCAATGGAGGTGTCCACAGTACACACCATTCTTTGGTCATTAACCATGTAACAGAAGAACACGGGTTTCCTTGCCTGTTGCAAGTAAACTGATGCCATTATAGATTATATACTTGCTTTTTTTAAAAGAAACTACTTCAGCACTCTTCAAGCAGCAAGAAGCAGTTCCTATTTTTTCAGCCTCTAATACTCCCTTCTTCTAAGGAGGTCACTTTAGAAGAGAGCAGTTCCAACATCAAAGTTCAGGGCAAGCCACTTCTAATAACCAAAAATCAAACCATTAAACCATCTTGTGTGTTCGGAACCTATTTAAATGTGAATCAGGCACCGTGTTGTCCCAGTTGCAGGTGACCACATTGTAAGAAAGTAGCTGGTTCAGGCACCACTTGAACTACACACAGAGTAGAAAGCAGGTAGAACACAGAACGGTCATGCAAGTTAGGCAAACAAAAATATGACACACCTACAATGTCTACTAATAGTTGGCACTCACATGCCTCTCCAGAATAAATATATTTTACATCTATTGACACAAAGGTAAAATTCCATTACAGATCACCCTTATGCCCTGAGTTCACATTTGGCATCAACAGTATGAATATCAAATGCTCTGACTTGGATATATTTCAGACTGAATACATAGCCTTATTTTAAGAGGACTGCCTGAATTTGATACTTCCTTATTGAATGCCATGATATTATCCACTATGACACTGAATTCTGGAAATCATTTCATAGTGCTTAGTCCCACGAGCATGGAAGAAATCTTTGGTAGCTGTCTTCCACTTTCTTAGCATTATTCTCAATAAATTCCAGTTTTATGCCCCTTCCCTGGTAATTGCAAAGCCACACAGTAAAAGAGAGAGAGAGAATGTTTGTCTCCTTTTGTGAATCCAAGGAACATTTGAAAGGTGATGCCATAACATTGACCATCTCTCTTATAGATATTATTAGATACAACAAATTCATGAAGCTCACATATAATGAATAAAGACCTTTGTTTAATAGTTTCTGTGCATAAATACAGGGTGGGTTTTGCTTATTTTCAAGAGCAGAAACATTTGCTTCAGAGAATACAGTGATGAAAGACATGCAAAGGATGAAATATTCTGTAACACATTTTAATAAATTCAGTTTCAAGTATTTATATAAACAATATTTCTCATAATCCTCAGCTAACACAGTTTATGCTGCAAGTCCAACACCTAAGACTGAGAGCAACAATCGAGTTGTTACTGAGGCAGCTGTGACCGCCACAAACACAGAGTGTGAAGCTGGCACATCCCTTCAGTTCACCTCTTTGCTCACTACAGATCATCAGCTGATGCAAAAGGAAACAAGATGAACCTGAAGCAAACTTCTATTACTCAAATAAACTTATTTTAGACAAACTTCTATTACTCAAATCCACAGGAGAAAGGTATGACCAAATGTCATTAATACATATAAATAAGTAAAAAGAGCGAGTACTTTGGATTAATTTTTATAAAGTGCTCCCTTGTGAGTAGAGGTACACTATAACAGCAAAGCCTCATTTCTAAGACAGCTAAATCAGTGTAATGCCCACCACATGCACATAAATTCTGATCAAATCCTGAATTCACATTAATGCTCAATAAAATGGAATTTGTCTCTAATTAAGGTAGTTATGCTTCTGTACACTATCAAAGTTTGCAATTTTCTTAAGCAAAAAACCACCAAATAAGTTGCTTCTCATTTCTTTGCTAACAAAAATATACCATTAGTACTTAACCTTTTACAAATATATCCCTAATTTAAGTAATTTACCAGAGATCAAATACATTTGTGAAAACTACTGTGCAGCTGAATAAGCCTAACTCGACTAACATCTGTCTCAGTTATAATTACCATATTAAATTCAGAGACAGCTAACACCTAAATTACTTATAAAAATTTACAAGTATCACACATCATTCATGCTTGCAAAATAAGGGCATAAATTTATTCTTGAAATGATAGTAATTCAGTGTCATTCTAAAATGCTGTACCAAATACAGTATTATAATTTCTCCAAGGTTCTACAGGACTTGATGCATGCTGCTATAAACTCAAATTAGCCAAGACCATCCGTAATAATATCCATGATGTCTTCCCTGCTCATTTTGAAGACAAATTTTGACTACAGACTCTAAAACTGTTAGGAATGTGCTAGAAAAAGGATAATGTTTGGCATCTTTGGAGTCTTGTTTGATCAGGTCTAATCTAGTTTTTCCATCTCTGTCCTTCCATTCCATTTTTCCATTACTAAGTACTTCCACCTCCACACATAGCCTTTTTTTTCTTTCTTTTTTTCCCTTTTTTTTCCTCTTTTTTTTTTTTAACATGAAAAGTCAGTTCATAACCAAAGCAAGCAGTAAGTAATCCAGTAATCATCACCAGGCTTAGTAACCTCTGGTCAGAGGACTAATTTGCTGAAAGGAAAGCCTCTTTCGTCCAGCTTGCTTTCTAGAGATCAAACCAGCACATACCAGAAGGCTGAGGGGGCCTCAGGCAGCCTGCACCTTCCTCACGGTGGGTGCCACAGGGGGCTGCTGATCTCCTCTCTGGTGACCACCGACAGGACACCAGGAAATGGGATGAAACTGCACCAGGGCAAGTTCAGGTTGGACATCAGGGAAAGATTCTTCACTGCGAGGGTGGTCGGTCCCTGGAACAGGCTCCCAGGGAAGTGGTCATGGCACTGACCCTGTCAGAGATCAAGGAGAATCTGGACAAGGCTCTTAGTCATATGGTTTAGTTTCAGGTGGTCCTGTGAGGAGCAGGGAGTGGGACTCGATGATCCTGATGGGTCCCTTCCAACTCGAGATATTCTGTGATTCTATGAACATATACAGTTCACTTGAACCCAACAAAATTTCTCCCAGCTACTTTCTCCAAGAATTAGCATGAGTTCACTATCACCCTGCTTAGGTGCTATAGTTCTAGAAAATTTGCACAACCTGCACAATTTAAAAGTTCTTGAAGCTGCTAATGATAAAAGTGCATCAATCATTGCTGTGCAAAGCTGCTTTCTCTAGACAATTCTATATTAGTAATTAAAGATAAAAACATTTTCCTAGTTTGGGTAATATTAAATATACAGAGGAACAACACACTTCTGTTCAAGCATTGTTTCTTTAACTTTCAGAAATAAAAGATGTCACAGAACTTCTAAAGCAAGGTAGATTATCTATAATCAAGACATTGGTTGTTCTAATATGTTCAAAGTTTTCAGGTATTCAGAGATGTCAGGCTAGCCCACAATAACATATATCAGGACAGTTACTAAGTGTTGATGGAATACCACAGGACAAAAATAATTCCAAAGTGTATAGTTACAACCAGTCTGTCCTCTAGCAGCATACACATTTACACACACAGATCTCAGAAGGACAGAAAGACTGTATGGTGTGGAAGGAAAGAAGCAGCAGAATCTACTCTAGCAATCTACACAATCTACTTTACATTCACACCATATATACATACATGCACATACACAGAGAGATATATTTATATATAAACCCAAAGTAACAGGAGAACTGTTGTGGCAATGCCATGTTCTTGGCTCTGAAGGACAAAATCATAACAGCTTTCCCTCTTCCATCACCCGCAACTGTTTACACACCACAACACTTTTCCTGTTGTGCTTCCACCAATTTAGGAACAGAGCCTGTCTCTAAACAGCCAACACCTTACACTTTCCCTTATTAGTAACAGTAGCCTTAAAAACAGGTCAAAACTAGATTTCACGGTATATTTAGAGTGGATAATAATTTCTGGAAAAAACTAATTGCATATACATCTAGCTTTCAAAACTGATACAGCTAAAGTAAGCTGAAGCACAGTAAGCCTGAAGCACAGGAAGAAAAAAAATACCACTTCCTTTATGAAATGAGTCAGCACACATCCATTTTGGGGTTTTATTTTGGTTTGGGTTTTGTGTTTTGGTTTTTTTTTTCACAAGAGACATCTTGAAAGCTGGATGACTTATCCTTCACTGTTAAGGACACTGACCACCTGCCCACTTGACTAGTTATGAAGAAAGCAACTAAGAGAGCAACACAAAATTATAGCTGGGTATTGAAACAGAGAAGTAAGGGCAGGACCAAGCAAGCAAAGGATCTGAAGAAGGGAACTTACCAAGGCACAACCATTCTTCAGACCCAAAACTGACAACATGGGAAGTGTTGTATTTCACTTAAAACATGAAGCACCATCTCCTCTACTCTCAGGTATGATATGGTTAACTACCATAGTCACCGAAATTCGGGAATGAAAGAAAACTCCTTAACACCAATTTAGCATTAAGAAGCAGGCATTTCCTTTATTGCAGCGCTGGGTGTCAGGAGGATAGTTCCTCTAATCAGGCACACCTAATGCTGGTTCTCTTGTCATATTTATACACAAATGTTACAAAGATTACAAAGTGGTACACTCCCCGTTACAATAATTGGTTCATATTTCTTCGCCTAGTATGCAAACTAGAACGCATGCTCAGTTCCTTTCTCCGCCTCTATCTTTTGAGTAGGTGGGATAATTTGGGTAGGGGGCTTATGAGTCGGTGGTCGTGGGGACCCTGGCCCAAATTACCTTTCCCCTAGTTTCTCAATATTTCGGTGTTGGTAATTGTTTGCTATACGCCTCAGCAAGATAAGGATGTTGCTGGAGGCAATTAACGTCCTCCCTTTCTGCAAGTATGTACATAAGGACCTTGAAGTGTCTTGTAGCTCCTCCTTTTTCTCATGATGTGTAGCAGGTGCTCATTCTAAGAATCGTTAGCCTTTTACCTAAAGTAATAATGAAGAGTTTCTTATCACCTATAATACAAGTAGGCCTTCATTACAGGCCTTTCTTCTTGGCTATGTTTTCTTATTATGTATAATACAAGCAGGCCTTCATTACAGGCCTTTCTTTTTGGCTACAATAATACTTTTGGTACTGTTAATACAGCTGTTCATTAGATGAAAAACTGTATCTGGCTATGGACTATGCAGGAATAAATGATGATACATATCCAGCCAAATCTCTAGAAGATATTTCTTCTAGATTCCAACCATTTTTGGAAGCAAACACAATTTTGCCTGTTAGGTTTTACTTTCTGTTTGATCTGTTTGGCAACTCTTTCATAAGACAAAACACAAGCAGCAGCAAAAACATCTGTGTCTGTAAGCAGACAGCTTTTCACTATGTAAAATACCCCAGTAAATGGCACTTTTTTCTGTTCATTTGTTGTTTAAGTACTTTGGTGGGACACAGGCACTAGCACAATGAACACTACATGACTTGAAAAGTGGAAAATGTCTTTAGTCAATTATTCTGACGCGCGGAAAACAGACTCCACAACCTGTGAAGTTGTAAAGTAGGTATGTTTATTCAGCGCTGGGCAGCACGGGGGGTCGTCCCACCAAAATCGTGCGCGCCTTGCAGCAATTCCCTTTGAGTTTTATACGATAGAATGTTACATATTCAAAAAGCACCTATACATATTCATGATCTTTCCGCGGAAAGGTGGTCTTATTACAATGAGTTCATTTCCATTGTCTCCGCCTTTAACTCCTCTCAGCTGCGCACGCGCAGTGCCTCTTGGTGGTCGTGGGCCGGGGTCTCGGGGATGAAGGCCGTATATCTTCCTCACTGTGCACTTTTCACCTTCACCACAAAACTTACTCAGACCGGTTCCTAATTAGCAGAGAATCCTCCGTTTTCATTCCATTCTGATTTACTACCTCCTTATCTTGTGATTGGTTACAAAAATGCAAGCAGAGCGAAGGGTCATCTTGACCCTTCCTTACGCTAGTTCTTGTTAAAACATCTTACGTAAGGGTTAAGATTACTAGATATGTGGCTTAAGCTAGTTAATGATCCTGCCATTTCCTTTAAGTGTTAGTTCTATCAATTCTTTTAAAATATTCAAGCTAACAAAATCCAAAATATTGCGTGAGCTCATGATACCTTACTCCAATGGACAATGAAGTATCAGCTTTTTCCAGGCAGGTAAAGAGATGGAGAAAACTGGAGAAGCAAGACAGTGAAATGCAGCATTTTTATAACTACAAAACATAAAATATGTAATGATTTACTGTGGGTAGTAGCAGGATTTTGTTAAAAATAAAAGGAAAACTTAATGTTTTCCCATCATAACATGGAAGCTATTTAGCACTTCTGAAGTTCATGGACAAAAAACTGGAGCAAAATTCTCATTTCTCTCACCAAAGGTATGCAGTTTCAAGATGGTTTAACTGTACTTTTAGAGTTGTACCTCTACGTGTTAAGTAATCCAATACTAAAATGTAAGTAAAAAACCACCAATAAAAATATATTTATTTATAAAAACTATGGGTTTGTTCTTAAAAAAGACCTCACTGCCTTTCAACATTCTTTTCAGTTCTCTTACGGGCAAGACCTATTTTGCAGCGAGGCCAGAGAGCTCGGTGGGGGCACCGCAGTGACACGCCAAGGACTCTCCCTGGGGACACAGATCTGCAAAGGCCACAAATGTCCGTTATAAAAGAGCCTTACAGTCCACATAAAACCAAAACTGCAGTCCCAGCCGACGGCGCGCACCAGGCTTCCCCAGCCGGCCCGGCTGCCGTTTGCCGGCCTGTCCGCTCAGCCTAGGGACGCCGGAGGTGCCCTGGTCCTGCTGCTGCCTTGGCGTGGAGGCCAGACAAGGCCAATTAAGCCTCACCACCGCTGTAGGGGTGGCAGGCCCAGCCGGCGGAAGCGGAGCGCGGCGCCGGCATGCAGCGGTCTCCGCTGCACCAGACCCTACCCCCGCGCCGCCTCACCGGCTGGCGGCCGTGCCCCGTCCCGTTCCGCCCCGGCGGGGCAAGCGCCTCGCATCACCGGGGAGGAGCGGCCCTTCAGCGCCCGCGGCCCTGCCGCTGTTGCGGCTGCGCGCCTCTCTCCGCCCCAACGGCAGGCGCCGCGGGCTGGCCCGCCCTCACGGCCGCGCCGAACCACCCCCGCCGCGTCGCGCGTAGCAGGGCGCGGTGACCGGCGGCGGCGATGGCGGCGGTGGGGGGTGTCGAGGCGGGGGGTGCCGTGTCCGCGCTGCGGCCCCGGCTGGCGGCCCTGGGCCGGCGGCTGGCGGGGCCCAGGGAAGCGGGCGGCGACGGTGAGAGGCCGCAGGAGGGAGGGGACAGGGCCGGGCGCTGCCCGGCGTTCCCGCGGGCCCGCTCCGCCCTCTGCTGCTGTCGCGGGGTGCGGTGTCCCGCTGCACTGCGGGAGCGGGCCGAGGGGCGCGGACCCCCGGCTCCGGGGCAGTTGCTCATGGCTGCCCTTCTCCTTCCTCCAGAAAGAGTCTCGCCTCCGGAGCAGCGCGGTTGGTGCCGACCCAGGCTTCCGTCTGGAGGCTCTGTCTGGAGACTCTTCTGTGGAGCAGGGCGTCTGAGGCCTAAAATGTGTACCTGCGCGTTGACAAGTTGTGCTTTTGGTGTATGGCTTGTTTGCACACGGAGTGTGCGGAATTGGTTTTGAAACGTCTGACTGTAGCCATGAATGCCCTTACTTTAGTCGTGAAAGGTGTAGTCTAACAGAACAAGGGGCCTGTGTAAATGCTGTATTATTCAGCTGCTGTTGTAGGTACCCCAAGGATAGATAAAACCATATGAAGTGAAAAGGGAGAGGAGCAAGGCTCTTGCTGAGTGCTTTTCAGTGCTAAGGAGGTGTTGTATTCTTCCTTCAGATACCTTCTTAGCAAAGGGCTCTGCTACTCTGGAGAAATTGAAGGACCTCTGTAACAAAGGGAGAGAACATCCTTCCACGCTTTTGCAGCTCTATACGCAGGTAGTATATTTAAAGCATTAAGAACTCCCTTTCTGTAAAATCTATTGTGTAGGGTATGGCAGAGGGTTAGGTGTAGGAAAGAAGGTATAGCAGGAAGGGATCTCTGTTACTTGTGTGCAGTGAACATCCATGGAGTACAGAGCTGCTTTTGTCTGGATTAGAAGATAACTTAGAGTCAATAATGATTGTGCTGCTACTGTAAGGACAGAAAGGGTTTTGAGTTTACATTGACTGTCAGCAATCTTAGAGTACTTTTAACTTGCAACTTTTGTAAACTAAATCTTAAAAATTACCTTAAAATTGTAATGTTTTTTAAACTGTAGCAAGTTTGCATGTTACTGCACACCACCATTTGATTATTTTGCTGGTAGCTTTTTTACATTGTGTATCTTCTTGTTTTCACAGGCTATCTTAGACATTACTTATTTTGAGGAAAACCAGCTTGTGGATGAAGATTTCCCAGAAGAATCTTCCTTGCAAAAAGTTAAAGAACTTACTTGTATTCTTTCAGAACCAGAAGATCTACTGAGGGAATGCAACATAAATGAAGAAGTGAGTACTAACGTCATTCAGCCAGAGAATTATTTATTTCATTATTTAAAAAAAAAAAAAATTAAATGGGATAGTAGTATTTGTCATGGGCAGAATTTAAGATCTTTTGAAAAATTTTCAAGTCTTAGTTGTATTTAAATAGTGATTCTGGAAAATACTTTTTCAAATAGCTTGTTAGGTGCTCAGAATTTTTCTTGCTAACATTTCAGGATTCCATGTGCCTTTGGCCGTTTAAATCCAAAGTATTAGGCTTGTGTCTGTGACCATTGCTGTTAAGTACAGCCTCTAAAGTTAGAGACTTAGTATCATGCTATTTGCATGTATGAATGTGTATACGAGTAGTTGAGATGGTTTACTTTTGGGTTAGCCCAGTTTGTTGGATTTTATTTCAGCCCATCAAGATCCTTGGTGCAGAGTTGTTAGAGTGTCTTTACTGGAGAAAAGGAGCCCTGCTTTACATGTATTGTCATACAGCAAAAGAAAGGAGTGAATGGCTGCGAGAAAACATTGCCATATTTAAAAAGGTAAAGGAGACTAAAAAGTTCAGTGAGCCTGTGAAAACAGTTTTGAAGTTTCACTCTTTGTTTTTAAAGTACAGCTTCTTTTTTCCCCCCTTAAAATAGGGTTTGGGAAATTCATAGCAAGAAGTATTTCTGGCTACCATTAAATTAATCAGAATTTATCTAAAATGTTTTTTTTCCTCATTTTTTAACTGTACTCAGTGTCTTAATGATGGAGTTCATTACTTGATGAAGATGCTTAGCTTTAGATGCCCTCTTCAGCTAAATGAAGATGTCTCACTTCAAGATAAAGACACAGCTAGATTACTCGGTGAAGGTAAAAAAGAAAACAAACCTCTAAAACCCCCACAACCTGCTCCACTGTATGGAATGTTTTATTACGTATTTTGTTGTTTGACTTTGTTTGTATTCAAAAAATGTCACTTTTTAGATTAAAAAAATAAATAGATGAGACAGATAAGCAGGCAGCAGGGCTCCCCCCCCCCCTTCTTTTTGACTCATGGATTTTAGTAGGTGGCAGTGCTCATTTTCTCAGTGTTTTTGAGTGCACTGGAGGAAAGTGAACTGAGGCAATGGGTGTTTTATGCACAGCATGTGTTTTACAACCATCCAGTTGTCAATTGACAAATGTTGAAAGCAGAAATATGATTGCAAGAGAGTGCTAGATGTTCCCATGTTGGTGGTCTTGTTTAGATGTAGGAGAACACAGATAGGAACACAAAATTACTGACTTCACACAGGTTTCTACATGCAGAATTGGTTAGATTTGGCACACTTTTATTCTGTCTCTACTTTATGCATTACTATAGTACATTTACCTGAGGATCTGACGCTGCATCAGGGTGATGCAGGTGGGGTGATGCAGCAGGAGGGGATTTGTGAGGTAAAACTGCTGGTGCTGAGGGCGTGATGTCCATGTACACACTCAAAACGAGCTCTGCTCTGGCTGTGGGGGCATGGAGCACCTTCTTGATTAATTTCTAAAAGTGGCACTGTGCCAATTCAGCTCCACAACACAAAGCCAAGTTCAGTAACTGATTTGTAGATTAATGTAGCAGGATTTTTTTCTTTCAGTGTCTGGCTTTCTATTCAAATACTAAAGCTGCTGCTAGTTAACCTCAGTTAAGACAATGCTCAAACAGCATCTTCTTTTAGGCTTAAATTGTGGGAGGCACAGAAGTTTTCTAAAACAAATATGCATAATCATCCTTGTGGTTAATGGATTGTAAAGAAATAGTGAAAGTCTCTAAGATAAATAGGCAAACACAATTGTCAGAATAATGTTTATGTGGCAGTCTTAAAGATTTTAGCATTATGAAGGGACAAAATGGATAGAGTAAGCAAAGTCTTGATCCAAGTTCTCTTCTTGGCAGTGTCAGTCATCTCATGGTTAAAATTTGTTTTTTTGGTGTACATCTTTGATAGGCTTATATTGCCTTTTTGGAATTTTTCTCCAGTGTTACTGAAAAATAAGTATTGAAATTAAGCTGTGTACTTGCTCAGAACAATAGAGTACTTGACCTAAATTATTTTCGCAGGTATATTTAGTGACACTCACTTACTGGCGATCATGTACAGTGGAGAAATGTGCTTCTGGGGACTGCGACACTGTGGAGAAGGGAAGCAGGAAAGCCTTGAGACAATAGATCCTGTCTCTAACAGCGACCTGGGCTGCAGATCACAGAGCGTGTCGCTGGATTTCCAAGAAATGGGCAAAAACATGTTAACAAAGTATGTGGCTGTATGTGAGGGACCTTTAAAAGGCCAAGGGTGGAACACAACAACTGCAAAACAAATGTTGTGTTACTTTGTGAAATCGCACAACTAAAATACACTGCTTTGGCTGTGCTGGAACAAACTTTTGTGTCCGAAGAGCACGCTTAGGGAGTTGGTTTCCACTTCAGTGTCTGACCGTTCTTTTTATCAAAATGTATACTTTTGTTGCATTAAAAACATCCATTCAAAGAACTCCTGGACTACAGGTCCAAAGTCTAATCAAGTATTTTTAGGGAAAAAAAAATAATAAAAAAATGAAGATTGTGTAATAAACTCACACGCAACGTAACTGCGTGTCCCCCTCCGCCCCGCCTCGTCCGCCGGCGCCGGCGCTCTCGGTCCGAGGGGCGGTAGCGGCGACGGGGATCAGCGCTGCTATGGCGGCCGGCGGAGCGGAGGAACGGGGCGGTTTGGAAGCCGCCGTGCGGGGTCACCTGCGAGTCCTCCGGGAGCGCTGGACGCGGGGGAACCGCGAACGCGGCGCTACCGCCGCGTTCGCGGTTCCCCCGCGTCCAGCGCTCCCGGAGGAGGCGGGGGAGGTGAGCGCTTTGCAGGCGCTGCCGGTGAGTGGGGCCCGGTCGGAGAGTGGCTGGGGGGGCGGGTAGAGCACGGCATCCCACCTCTTGCATGTTCACTGCTCAATTAAACCGCTGCTCTCGACGGTTTTCAGATCGACGTACAGCTGAACATCATGTCCTTCCTCTCGCCCCAAGATTTGTGCCATTTGGGAAGCACGAGTTGTTACTGGAGGGCGGCTGTGCAAGATCCGTTGTTGTGGAGGTATTTTCTCCTGAGGGATCTCCCGTTTTGGACATCTGTTGATTGGAAATCACTCCCAGATGTGGAGGTTTTTAGTAAAGCCTTTTCAGACGTCAGCGATAATACGCTGTACGATTACATGGCAGTGTAAGTATCTTCATATTCTCTTAGAGAACTTACAGTCTCTACAGCAGTAATACTCAGCCCATAGGCATGTTTCATATTTACAGCAGTAAAGCTGTGCTTAAATTTTGATATGTCTCAAATCCATTGTTTGTTTTGGAAATACAATTTCCTGTTCTTTGACAGTTTGGGCAGCTCTTTCTGTTTGGAATTCAACAAGAATGTAAAAAGTTGTAAAAAAATCAAAAGTGATGTTACAAAAAAATACAGCTTTTTGCAAACTGCATGTCTACTCTGCCACAGAAATACAGTCATCTTGGAAGCTGTGCATACTGTTGATCTTGATTAAAATGTGTTCTTTGCTCTCAGTACAATGACAAATGATTTCTTATTTTAATAAAAGTACTAAGAACCCTTCACAGCAAATTGAATGAATCTTTTAATTTTTTTCATCTTATCTGGAAGACCTAGGACAATAAAAAAGGTTTTTTTGAATGTGCACAGAATAACAAGTAGTATTGCTTTAGCTCTGATGGTCAAAGGCTACAAGACAATGACTGTGTTTTCACTTAGTGCAGTTGAAAAGCAACACTAATAATGTGTTTGGATGACTGAGAACTCTTAAGCAGATTATTCTGTGGGTTTTTTTTTTTTTAAACTTCATTCAATTCCCTTAATTAATTTGCAGTATTTTTTTTTTAATTTGCAGTTAAATTTTCCAAAGATGATTTCACAAAACTTGATTCATGCTAAGTACACTAACCTCTGCAATCTTTGTGCACTTTGTCCCCACTTTACTGATGGGAAAGATGCACCCAGAATTTGGAGTGCAAAATATCTACTGATTTTGAACGTTGGATTTAAATCTCGTTAGGACTGAATACTTCAGAGCACCACCTATTTTAAACAACCTGTCACTGATTTCCTTGTGTCTGTGAACACTTAACGGTTTTGCCGATCTCAACTGAAGCCTCTCAGTTTGGGTGTAGAGGAGCACAGATTTAATGTTTCCTTGAAATGACTTGTCCAGCAGCAGCCTACCAGGACCACAGAAGCAAAGACTGAAACTGCATTTCGAGGATGTCTGGCACTTTCATGACTGTTCTTTCCTTTGATTACCATAGTCTTTTCATGCCTTCTAGCTTCTGTGTTAAATGAGCACATAATCTTGCAGACACAACCTGTCTCCTTTCACAGCATGCATTCTCTGTGCCTACAGGGGAAATGGTCCTTTTCAGGTGGTTACCTGTTTCATGGTTAATAAACACAAAAGTGATCTAGTTAAGGTTTGAAATGCACTCAAAAGTCTCGTATTTTTTACACTGTATGTGACTCATCAGCTTTGATGTTATTTTACCAATATTGTGTGTTCTTCGAGTGTGGGGGAATTTGTATTTTTTTGCCATAAACTGAAAGATCCATAGATAGAAGTGTGCTAAGGTCTAGAAAGTCAGTGTTTGTACTTCAAAAGGACTGATGCCTTTACCTGCTTTGTACGGGTGCTTGAAACCATAGGTTTGGAACTTTATAATTTTTGACTTGTGCTTGAATTGTACCAGTAACGAAACATGAGACGTGTGGGACCTAAATCCATTTATGATGTTTGATTAATGCCTCTTTTGTACTTTGTGTTTAATTTCTAGTTGCATCTATTTTACACAGATATAAAAAAAGCTGTCCTCAGAGTAGAAGAAGTTTGAAATCAAGCCGTCCCCGGTATGGGGCTGTGACTTCCTTTTTGCAATCACTGGTCACTCAGGCAGAACCTCGCTTTGCTATGTTTGGACCGGGCTTGGAAGAACTGGACGACTCTTTAGTGCAAAAGATGATGACATGCCCAGAAATTCTGCTAGTAGCTGGCTTACCTCAAAGACAAATTCATGGTAATGTTGGGTTTGGGTTTTGGCTTTTTTATTTCATAAACAGATATAACAGAAAAAATGATTGGGGGAGAAATTGAGAAAAGGGATGTTTTTTTCTCCCCTTGAAACTCAATAGCATAATGGTAAAAAAAAAATATCTCTTTGTATTTATTCAGAAGGATAAATGTGATAAACTTTTGGGATAAAATTACAGCTGCAGTGAATTTATGATTAAATTTGTACAATGTCAGAGGGATCATTCTACTCCTTATACTTCTGTTTTGATCCTAATTCCATGCCATACCTGCTGTTGTAATGGATAAATGCAGACAGAACTTTAGATACTGCTTCCAGTAAGTGGCAAAAAACACATTTGTGTTTTTATGCAGGAAGTCAAGACTGATCCTTTATATGATTCAGTCTTGTGGTGTCAAATGGTGTAAATTTTGTTTAGAAGAATTACAGGGGCAGGTGAAGGATTTTTTTTAATGTTTAAAAACATAGTTTTGAACATCAGTAAATTCATTTCAGTCCAAACCAGAGACAAAAATCTCTTACTTTTTAACTTTTATTTTAGCACAGAAGAATTGGAATAATTAAACTGTATTTACAGAAAGTATGAAAATAAGATTTCTTAGTGTCATTATCTTTTTTCTCTCTTACATCCTTTTCAGTGCAGCTAGTTGTAAACAGACTAGAGCCTTTGCTATGCCAGTTTCGGCTAATAAACACAAGTCTAGCTCCTCTCTGACTTAGGTTTCTAGGTTCAAGTCTAAGTATCAGAGAAATGGAAATGCCTCCCTGCTTTCTTTTAATACTATTGAATTGATTTTAATTAAATTAAAAGTCTGATCAATTAAAGCATGTATAAAATTTCAGTGTAAAATAGTAAATATGCTACCCCCAACAGCAACACCTAAGCTTGGATGTGTCCATTCTATAGCACCACAGGAATTTTCAACCTGACACTTAGTTGTATTCAGTAACCAAACAGTTGTAATCTCATATATTCATTTTTTTCCCTGTAGGAATTGGATCAGGAGTCAGTTTTCAGTTTAATAACAATCAAAAATTCAATATTCTGACATTGTATTCAACCACCAGGTAAGATTTGTTCTCCACCAAAAAAAAAAGTACAGTTTCTCAGTTATTTCCTACTCTTCCTCATAGTTTTGTCATGTGATTTGTATATGTGCCTTCACATGCGTGGGTATCTCCTATAAACTGACACTTCAATGCACTTTTTCTTTCTTTCTCCAACTGTTAAATTTCCACATGGAAGTCATAAACCTTTTCCAAACCTTATGCGTAGCATATGTGTATGACAAATACATAACAGGTCTTTCTGTCCCTCTCGATACCTTGATTTCTTTTTTGAAACACTATATAAACTCATTCTGGGGTGTATTTTCATATGCATCTTGCAGATTGCTAAACCATCTGTATATGTATACTAGAAAAGAAGGTGGGCAGGAGGGGGGTGGGGAGAAATGTAACTGTTTTGCTGGCTCAGGCCATTTTCCTGTCCCTTTCCTGTGCTGCCTAGACTCTCAAAATTGAGTGTTTGCATTCTCAATTAATCTGACTAATGAAATATTGAAATATCTTGCAGTGTGGAAAGGAGGAGAGCGAGGGCAGAGCAAGCTGTTGCTGTGAATAAGATGTTCTACCAAGAGAACAGCATAGTAGGGAATCAGCAAGCCGTGCACTACAGTGTAATAGCTCAAGTGAAAAAGGTGTGCGAAGTAGTCAATGGATTCATTTATGTTGCTAATGCAGAAGCTCATAAAAGTAAGGGGTTTATTTTATTTATTGATATTTTGTGAATGATTGGAACATCATAAAAGATTGCAAAGAATATGCAATGCATCAAAATCCATGTTCTGATGCTTTCAAAATCTGCTTCGTTAGTGCTATTTATTCATGGCTTATCCAGTCAAAGAGGTCCCCTATCCTAGACACTCCCTCATCTCCCTGTGGAGGGTTACGGCCCCTTCTTTCATTTATGGCAGATACTGGTACAGTTGCTATCTAAGCAATGATCTTGATTTTAAAAAAACAACAGAACAAAAAAACCCATAGGGAAGGGTAGGAGAAGGTGCCTGAAATGCATCTGTACTGGTGTAATAGCCTGGAGACAGAACCTTCACCAGGAAAACTGCAGTAAAAGATGCAATTAGTCCAAATCAGGATAGTCCTATAAGAGAATAATCCAAATACCTATTATGGTAATTGTCTTTACATTAATCAACTAGAAACGGAGGGAAAGAGCTACCTCAGAAAAGAAGAGGGTAAAAGAAATGTGAAGGGACAACATACTAAAGAGAAAAGTACAGTCAGTAGGGAAGGACTGTGAGCATTTCTTAATGGCTTGTTGCAGTTTTGATCTCTGTGAGGTACTTGGAAAACAATCTGATGTTAAGCATGAGACTAGGCTGCCTGTAGAATCCATGGAGATCTTTAAATAACATCTAAGTGTGACATAAACACTTGTGTGACATGAGTGCTGGTGTTCCAGCCATGTGATAAGCAGAACTAGATAATTTTGCCATGTCCCTCCCAGCCCTCTGTTTCCTTACCTCTAAAATTTCAAATATTTGAAAACTACAATTTTTTTTTTAAAAGTTCTCCTTGGGATTTGCATATATTTAATACTTATATATTAAAATTTATTTCTTAGAGCATGATCGTCAAGAGGAACTGGCTCGCATTTTGGCAATGATTGATCCAGCCCTCGGGCCTCCGAACAGACCTCTGCTAGTTTTGTCTTGTGTCTCTCATGTTGGTGTGAAAAGAATTCCTTGTGTTTACATGGCACATCAGTTGCAACTAAATCTGCTACGTCAGCCCTGGATGGTACTTGCTTTTAAACCCTTATTTTCTATTTCTCTGTGACTTAAATTTAATTTCAGCTTATGGTAGCTCCTGAACTACTTAAGCAAGTATGCAGCTTTCAACACTAGTACGTGAGCTCTCCACTTAATTGAAGAATTTCGTTTCTGTGGTCCTCTAAGATGAGGCATTAGTGTCTGAACATAGGTGAGCTAAGTGGCTTGCCCAGGAACACACAAGAAACATCAGATGGAGCCAGAATATAAGCAAGGACGAAATGCTGGTCTCAAAGGGAGTAAGGAAGCTTCAGTTAATTTAAGTCTAAATCTCCTGAATCACGACCCAAGGCCTTGGACCCAAGGTAGATTTTTCTGCCATTTTCAGGACACTGTTAATTGTCACTTGCTTGACATGATGTATTGAGTTTTTAACAAATCAGTTTTTTACCTAGCACAACAGGTCCTGAACCTATTCTTTTATGCTTGTCAAGCACAGTATATATCAGTATGGCTTAGCCACACAATTTATTTTTGATCATGTTGTGTAGAAGAGTAACAATCAGAAAAAAAAATCCTGATTTGAGATACTTCTCTTGTTTTCATAAGGAAAATGTTTACAGGCTTTTTAAAAAAACATACTTTGTATAATAGTCACTTTATAATACTTACTAAAATCTGAGACTTAATAATGCACATTGAATTCTAAAGCTAGCATCGTTTTTGCTTTATGAGCTACGAGAAGAATTTTCAAGTAGACTTTCATGTGAAAAGTAAGTATAATGTTCCAGAATAGCTGATGGAATGATTGAGATGAAATTCACCTTGATACAAAGAATGTTAGTCTTTACTAATGGATCTTATAATTCATTCTGTAAAGAGTAGTGTTTTCTTTTTTGTACCTTACTCTTAAGAAACCTTTTTTGATATGAGTATTTCTGACTTTAAGGATAGACATGGAGTGATGTTAAAATGCTGTTAGATCCTATTACCTGTTATCTCTAATACATTAGTTTTTATTTTTGCAGGTGCAGGACGCTGTGGCTGCAACTTTGGCTGGATTGCTAAATGGAATTGAGTGGCTCCTGGAAGAAGCAAATTGTAAAAATGCACAGTAGTGGAACTGTGCATTGTTTTACTGTATAGAGACTTTGGAGTGTTGCAGTTCAGATGAAGTGAGAATCTCGTCCTGACAGAGCACTGTCAAAAGAGAGATTTATAAGGCAAACCTGCATGTATTTCACTGCAAATACTTTAATAATTAACATTCTTCCAACTGTAGTCCTGAATTAGAAGTACAAGTAGGATTGCCTGGATTCCAGCAGCTGATGGAGAAGTGATTTTGAGCGGCAATCTGGGTGTTTTGGGTTTTTTCTTTCTTTCAAGCTAGGGCCGTTAAGGTGCAATCTTTTCTCAGTATATCTGATAATCTAATCTCTTCTGTAAATACAGCAAACACTAGGTTAGTTTATCAATAGAACCCTATAGCACACATCACACATTTAGTAAGTATACTCAGTGGAGATCTTGACAGTGACTGTTCCCAACCAAAAAAATTATACTGTACATTGTACAGCAGTAGATTGACAGAAAGACGGTATCTGTTTCAAAAGAATAAATTCCCCTGTATTTTTTCCAGAAACAGTGCCTGGGCAAGAAATAGCACCTGCAGGAGAATTGCCCCAGACCAAAATTCTTAGAAGCAAACTAACAAACTACCATGTATTAATTGGTTGTTTCTTGCTTGTGATCTTATTTATTAACCAATGACAAAAGACTTCAGCATCTTCTGCTTTCTGTTGCAGTGAATTTATTAGCTTGAATAGGACATACCTCTGTTATAATGAATAAATGTTAAACAGAATTGTTAGTAGTTCAGGACATTTGTCAAATACATAGGACCTATCAGTTACTCAAATAGTTGTGGCCATTCGCAGATATGAAGTGTACTTGACTTAAAATTTTCTACACACAGTTGCAAATATTTTTATAAAAAGGGAAACAACATTTTACAGCTGGAATTGCATTTGATGTCATTTGAGATAGTTCCAGTCTTCCACCTTTTAATGTTTTTTTAATTATTGGATGAATGTTCAGAAGCTTCCCTTGGATTTCTTGCCTGTGTATGTGTTTTGTTCTGCATTTTTTTTTTCCTCTCTCCCTCTCCATGGAAATAAAATAGTCTCACAATTTTTTCTTGTTACGTAGCTAAATGACTGCATGGTGCACATTCAGATATAACTGCCCTCAATCCGGTATCTGTGTGGTACTCAACACAGCTATGTCAGAAACATATTTGAGAAGTTTTTTATTTTTTAATGAACAGAGATAGACACAGGAAGTGTCTTTTCATCTTCATGCACAATTAACTCAGCTTTCTGAACATTTTTGTATGTCTTCCAATCAGGACATAGGCAGTTTCAAGGGAAAAGCCATGGGATGCTATATGATGATAATTCTGTGGTTTATGCCTTTTTTTTTTTAACGCTAGGGTATGTGTGCTTTTCCCTTTAAAATGGAGAAGACACAACAGATTTATCAGTATTTGGGGGAAAATTCCCCGCTTTGTGACTGGGTGTATGTGACTTTCCTGCTAGTCATAGTAATTCCGTAATCTATCTGTAGAGGGTTGAATGCAGCAACCTGTTGCTATGTTAGCTACTACAAATATGGGCTTTTATGCAAGATCCTTGTTCTGCTTTCTTCATAAGGAATAAATTATTTTTTAAAGAACAATATTTTCTGTGTGTGTTAAGCCCCCCTGCATGCGTGCATGTGCACGCAGAGTCTGCAGTCATACTGTCAGATACGTTATTGTCATTAGTTATTAATGAATAATGTTATTGTATATTATCTGTTTAACCTATTAATTCAGTGACATTTTAAAAGGTCAAGATAATGTACAGAATATAATTTTTCTTAACCTAAAGAACATCAGTTATATTAACTTAAAGCTGGGATAACTTAAAGAATTAAGAGTTTTAAGGATGCAGTCTAGGAAAGACACAGTGGGAATTAGAAGTCTGTGCAGTCACAGAGCTCCAGCATCACAGGAATTGCAGAGCTGGTGGTGAGGTGTCCTGCATGATTGAGTGCTGTGGTGGATCAATACAGGCAAGCAGGTAAGGAAGATGAGTGTGTGCGTAGTGCAAAGGAGCAGCTTAGATGCACAGAGGTGTGCTGTTGAGGAGGGAACCAGTCTGCTGAGCATTCATATGCCAAATAGCTGCAGAGGTGCACTGTGGATTTAATTTAGCACTACCTTTTAGATTTCACCTAAAACACTTCCTACTATTTAAATTCCAGAGTCTGCTGGGTTTACAAGCATAGTAAGTCAATTAAGCTAGGGACTTAAATTGTTACAAATTCAAAATTAGTTGGATATGGAATATTAGAATGTCACTAAAATGTATTTTAAAACTCTTTAATATAAAAAGCTTTCAAAAACCTATTTGATTTTCTATTTACCACAGTAAATGCAACTGTGATGGGTTTGTGAGAAAAACTGCCCACTAAGGCTGAACGTTTATCTGAACACTGGTCACAAAAAAAAAGGTAAAAGGTTAAAATTACAATACATGCGATTTATAAGAAAACTCAATTACTGAGGCTTCCCCTGAGCAGCTTCCTCAAAAATAAAATGCCTCTGGGGATGCTAATTTTCAAGTCTTTGAAACTTAAGATAACAAACATGCCTGCTGCCAGCTCAAAGCAGTACGTGGGGGCACCGGCCCGGCTCGCAGCACACAGCTGGCAGGTGTCTCGCAGTTCCTTCAGTGGAGCGGCCCTGCGTGGGTGGCCACGGAGGCTCCACGCGGGAGCGGCAGTGGGGACGCTTCGCCCGGAGGGGCGTTGTGCCTCGCTGTCTGTCCCACTGGATGGCACTGCTGATCCACATCAGCGCTGATGTTCTCCCTTTGCCAAAATTGCTTCAAGTTGCCAATTCTACTCCCTTCTCAGATATGGCGGCAAGCAGATGCAGTTATAAAGCCTATGAGAAAATCAACATGTCTTTCAAAGGCTTATAGACGGAGGATATGGTGCCTCTTCTTCTAATCTGGTAGGTATCAATAATGATTTGTATGGTAGGATGGGTATTGCAGCTAAAAAGCTGTAAATAGTTGCTGGCATTATTGCAAGGTGATTGATGCTTTAGTCTGTGATTTAGTTTGTCTTTTGTGCCATTTTAGCACTAGTGGTTCTGGATAAATTATTTTAATTCTGTACAAGAATAAAGAAATAATATTCTTCAGCCAGTTACAGAAGATGATATTATAACTAGAGCTTGTGCTTAAATGTCAGGCCAGAGGATGTTTGCACACAGGCTGCTCTCTGTTCCCTCGGGAGGCTGAAACTACAAATCAAGAATGTAGGTAGGCCTATAGCAGAGGTGTTCAATGGGTGAGACAGAGCAAACAACAAAACACAGTGCATCTGGGTAGAGGGGTATATTTAAGAACTGGTGAGATTAGATTGTCTCCCACGCAAGCATCACTCCCCTTCCAACATTAATGTTCATGATGTCTACCCTTCCCAGCAGGGAGGTCACAGGTGGTCCAGGGTCAGGCAGAAAGTCCTGTCTGTTTGTGCTGTGCAACTTCTTGCTGGTACCAGTCAGGACATTACTGGCCAAGGTTCCTGGGCAGTTCTCCAGCCTCTTAACCATCTTAGTGCCCTTTGCTGGATTCTCTCTGGTTTATATCTCGCATACTGCAGGCTTAAAACTGGACACTGTCTTGCAGATTCAGAACTTCAGGTCCTGGGCAGAAGGGAATGAGCACTGGTCCTCAATGTAGCCCAGTATGTGGTTAGGCTTTATCACTGCAGGGGCACACTGCTGAGTCCATTCACCGGTCCACCAGGAGCTCAGGTCCCTTTTGCAGATCTGTTCCCAAACCAGTTAGTCCCTGACCCTCACTGATGCATGCTGTGTTCTCTCCTGGATACAGGACTTCGCATTTTTCTTTGCTTAACATCTGGAGGTTCCTGGAGCACCTGTTGGCCATTGAATGCGCACTTGCAATATTTCTGGCTGTTCTTTCCCAAAGAGCCTAGTGTCTCTGGGAACACTGGCCCTGCACATGACAGCATGCAGAATCAGTCACCTGATGGGAGAGGAAAACAGCATTCAGTCTTTTCCTGAGGGCTGAAATCAATCGAGCCATCTACTCCATCAAAATAGTTGAACAACGCTAGTCTTAGAGCCTCAAAATAAATTCCTCCATAGTTTGGCATACTGGTGGGAGATGAGAGCTGTGAGTGTGAAAAGCTGGTACTGTCCCAGAAGTACACTTCACTAAACCCTGAAAAGTGTTGTGTTGTGTTGGTGACACCCCAGAAACACCTACTGTATTAATTACATTATTTAACACTACTCTCTGCAAAGCGATAACAATAGACTCTTCTGTTCTCAGGCATGACAATCAAGGTAGGTAGAGAGTGACTGAGGGACTGAGGACTGTATTTCTTAATCAATAGTGTTCTGTTGATAAAAGGATATAATTTTGGTGTGGCATCTTTCACATCTTCTCCACAGACTTGAATTATGAAGGCAGTTCCACAGCCTGATGTCAGAGGAGACATTTTTCCATGAATGTCAACATATAAGGGCTACTCTTCACAAACAAAATCAAGCCTGTTTCTCTACTTTGAATCAAATCCAGCTTGTCTTTTACAGAAGGTTTTTATACAAGTTTCCTAAACAAATGAATCTAGAAACAGCAGTTGCTTAGAACTTTCTCCTGTAACACTGATAGTGTTCACAGCCAATTGCCTTTGAAATTCATCTGGCTTAAACTTAAATTTTGTGGACATTTAAAGAAATGGCCTTATCTTTGATTCATATGAAAGCAACAGTTTAAATTTGACCTGCATATGTGCTATACATTAAATTCTGTCACATAAATTATTTTAAATTTTGTCATGAATCTGAATCATGGAGATTTAAGTAAACAAGTTACCTGGGAATCCTCTTTTCAGAATATAACCTTCATTCATCACATGTCCAAACCTTGCACAGTGTAGCATAAGGATGTACTGGTACAGCTGCACACTACACTGCTTTTAAAAAGCACAAGCTATTTGCAAGAAAATAAATGCAAATTACAACTTTAACTAACACAAATATTAAAAGAATCTTACGTTTTTTCCCAAAATTAGAGACTCAAATTTTGTCAAATCAAATTATTGAGAGCAAAGAACCTAATTACCTGGTTACTGCTACATTCATATAAAATAAGAGAGGCAACACTGAGTGTAATCAACATGTGGCTGAACTGTGCACTTGAATTCAAGCATCTTTTTTCTTGTTGAAAAGAATTGCTGCTGAGCGAATATAAATATCCTTCTTTTCAGCTGATTTCCACAGTGCCCATTGTCTATGGGTGTCCTACTGCCACCTGAGCCATCCCCTGAAGTCTCATGCGCTGAGCACGAGACTTACAGTCAGCTCCTGCCTTACTTTCCCCCAGGCATATACTCCGTGTCTCTCCGGTCTCTAAGCAGTGCAGCACAGCAGTTTCCTTCCTGCTCTGTTATTCTGTGCACCGAATTAATGTCACTGGCCTGACCTGTGATTTGCTGAGCAGATTGTTCTGAAATCAGGAGTAGGAGAAAATGCAGAACTGTGCTTCATCTGAAGCTGGCGGCCCACATGAGATTCTGCACTCAGAGGTGCAGCCACATGCTGGGAACCCTCCCCTAATCCTAATCACATCCTAGGTGTGTAAATTTACCCCATATTTGAGCACACAGAATTGCATACACTGGGAGAAAGGAAGGTCTTAGAATATTTGTGTCGCATCCACAGAATTTCAACAGTTACAGCACAATATGCAGTGAAATTCTTGAAATCTGATCCTGTATTCCTGGTGAAAATGCTGCTCAGATATTTCTGTGCATTTGTATGTTGCTAGTTTGTTTTCTTTTTGTGCTCATCAAAGTGGAATGGAGATCTTTGGATACTGGAATATCAGTGTTGTCACACCATTCCCTGCAATGGCAGAAAGGTCAGTTTGCTCCAGAAAGGTGCTTGCAACATACCCGGAGGTTGTCAGGCTGCATATTTATCTGAGCACAGGTAGAAGTTGGCATGACAGCTAGGGCACCACTCTTCAGAATGGGTATCTTCTTCCTGACACCTCTGTAAAATATCTAAACAAACTGTATATATTTGGAAGTTGTCTCCAATTCAAGACTGAATTCAGAAAAAAATTTGCTATTCTTGAACAACTGCAAGTAGGGTCACTCTTATTCCACTTTGTTCATTCAAAGTGGGTGAAACTACACTAGAAGGACATACTCCTGACCTGGGAAAAGAGCATCAGCACACCAATTTTATGTTCAGGGATAAAATGTTGTAAAACAGTTCCAGAGTAATTTCACAGAAGGTAAACCTTAAATGATAATGTCCTGTAAGATAAACAAATATTGTATTTCCAAAATGTGAATGCAGTGAGTTAAATCTTTGAATTAAGTCTTTTTATTTCTTCCTGGATCGTTGTTTGACACACTGTGATCGCAGGGGCTCTGTGAAGCACACATCCTGACCTCACTAAGCTGTGGGCCATGCTTGCTCTGTACTTCAGCTGCAGCACACCTCAAAGAGATGCACTGCAGCACTGTTTGCGCCTTGGCAGCCCTGTATGATTGCTTATTGCCAAGAGAGTGTGTTGTGAGTTGTACGTGTGTGGACCCAGGTCCAGAAGGCACACCTCACACCTTAGTCCATCCAGGGTGACAGCAAGCTATAACAAGGAGTCATGTGGGCTCTCTGAGGTGCCAGTGTCCTGGACCCCACCCAAAACCTAAAACTTCGTCCTAGTCATATTGATAGCGAGCTGGAACCAGTTCCTAAATAGACCATAGATGTATTGTGAATCCACTGAAATCATGTTTCTGCTGGGTCAAGTTAAGAGAGGACTAGGACCCTCTAACTCACTGCTGTAGGTCAAGGAATAACTAAATAGCCCCCCTGTATTTATCACCAAGGTTTCTAAAGATAAGTTTTCATCATACAACTATTGAAGGGTATTTAAGTAGGGTGTTGTTGAGAGTATCTAAAGTCCCTATACAGAGAGAAGGAGAGACAGTTGTATCCTCAGAGAGCATTTTGGAGATCCTGTGTTACTTTAGCACATTGCAACATCATTGCTCCTAAAGAATTTGGTTTATGATATTTAATTCTTTTTTGTTTTATCTCTTTGAAACAGCCTGAAAGTTCTCTGGACACTGGCAATATCGTGTCTTGTTCCTTGCTATCAATCACACAGAGGTCACAGTGCTGTTCCCTCCAGGAAATTACCCCATTGTTTGCAGAATAATAAGAGCTTCCTGTACATACTGTTTATTTTAAAGTCTAGGACATCAGAGTGCATTTTTGCCATAAATGTAGTAGGGTCAGTGCTATTACTCCTTTAATATGCTTAATATGCTCTGGAATCTCACTGCAGATTCAGGTCCTGCAATACCACATATGTGGCAAGGGTCATCAAAGTCAGTAGTACTCATATGGCTGAAATTTTGCATGTGGGTCTTTGCAAAATGAGAGGCTTGCTTTTCCTTTAGAAACTATAAAGTGTATATATATATATATATGTAGATGTAATAATAAATTAATTTTTTTCTTATTCAGTTGAAGAATTCTAACCAGACTGATCTGGAAGCTCTAGGCTTATTTGATTTTATGGATGTCTTCACTGATTTCATTGTCAGAAACTGAGGAATGGAATTTATTTAGTCCTGTGCTTGCCAGTCCCTCTTTGTATAGAACAAGAATCACCCTTTTCTTATTTTGGGGTTGCTGCAGTGATTTCCCCTCATTTAGCAACATTCTACAGGCCTGTGGTTTGGCTGATTACTGGCATAGCTCAAACAGCCTACAGCATAGTGAGGAATCTCTCTAACCAGGGGAGGCTAGAAGAACTTGGTTTCATAATTAAACAAAAGTGAATTAGCAGTATAATTTTCTGTCAAAGAAATAGGCACCAATCAATACCAGTGAGGGAAAAAAATCTACTGAAGTCACTAGTGACTATTTGATTCAGGAGCCAAATGTATTTCTATTGATCTGTGCATGGACCCTTCTTCTAGTAACCATCACTGTCCTCTTTCTTCCTTCCAACCCTGCTTGCAAAGGGTTTGACTGGAATGTAGAGAGTGCATTTCCTCATATTCTCCATATCCTCAGCATATGTACTGTTCCAGCACTCAACATCCATGTATTGCACCTGGCCTCACAACTCTGACCTTCTCTTTTCTCGCACCAAACCTAATTCTGGCTTCCCAATCCTAAGGAGAATTTAGGTTCTCCATTCTGATTCTCCTCTGTCTTCATATAGAGTCTAGCTGACTTTTCAATACCAAGGTGGGTGAAATCCAGAAGGGCTTGACCTGCCAGTCCCCAATCCCTCTCCCTCTTTCCTCGGATAGCCTGGTTGTTTTCCAGTTCAAACAATTGCATTTTAGCTTGAGCTCTCACTTTCTACCACTACCTGTACTTCTCAACATTGCACCTTCCCTAGACTTTCCAGACTTCCCAGTCCTTTTCTTCTTCTCTGACTGCTCACCACATCTCTGTCTGTTTCTTCAGCATCTCTTAGTCATTTATATAAGGTCATCAAAATGGCCATAGTGGGTCAGTCCATCATCTCTAGCAGATAGATACATCATCTACAGTGACTGGGCATGAAATGTAGTTTCCTGGCCGCCAGCAATTCATTTTTCAGACATTCTGAAGCAGTCATGATAACTTTGCATTTATTAACACTAATAATTTCTCCTCCTTGCCCTTTTTATGTGTCTGTATCCTTTCTTTTTATATGCTTTTGAAGCCAAGCTCAACTATCATCTCTTTATCTAGGTGAATCAAAGATTTTTATCAGTCTCTGGATCCAGATTTTTATTTCTGCAGCACCTGCTGTTCTCAGCCAGAGACATGGGAGCAATTTGTGCAAGGTACTGGCCAAACACAAAGCAGGAAGATAGATCTTACTCCAGTGCACTCACCATTCAATTATGAGAAACACAGGCAGATAAAAGTTAAGTGGGAGTGTTTGGATAGGATGACAGTGGATGGCTCTGCACAGTGATACAAGCACCACAGTAAAACAAAGTTTTAAAGACATTTTTCTTTATTTACCACTTCCTTTCTCATATTGCTTTAGGTAAACAGTCATCTTCCTTGTGTTTCAGGATTGTTCATCTGCTTGTTATCCTCACAGTGGCTTCTTTCTCTTGTCTGCAAAACCAAATTGCGTAAACTTTCGCTGTTGCTTCTTTCATTTTATTATGAAGAATCAAAGTTTCTTTTTCCTTTTAACATGACTGAATCAGGGGGAGTGAAAAGAAGCTGGAAAATCTATCACCTAAAGAAAGTATCTTGCTTATGTTTGTAACTGAAGAATATCTTTAGAAACGTTCTATCTGAATACCCTATTACAAATTCTAAGCCCCACTCTTCTGATAATCATCACTTTTACACACTACATGAGGAGAACCTTGTTGTGTACTGCCCTTAAGAAGAGCTTGTGGGTTTCTGGGCCATGCAATACTCCGCTGGCTTATAGGAAATAATAAAAACTGAAGCTGAAACCCAAAGTGAAAACATGAGCTGGAGACTGGGAGAGAAATTGGATGATCCAGACATGTTTTTCTGTGGTGCTTCTCTCAGACTTACTGAATTCTTAGAATTTAAAAGGAAAATAAAATCAGACATGTTTCAATGCATGTTTTCATGCTTTAGCCCCAGCCTGCAGCTAAGCATGACATGGCTGCTCACTCGCTCCTCCCCTACTCTGATGTTGGCTAGTTTGGGTCAGCTGTTCTCCCTGTGCCCCCTCCCAACGTCCTGTGAAAATTAACTCTATCCCAGCTGAAAATCAGGACAGTATCCACCCGTTATTCTATACTATCTATGTCATGCCCAGATCCTACACTTCCCAATTTATCACCACCACTCTTCCTGTCTTTGATGTATATATTAGTGTGTGTATATATATATGTATATGCACAGATATCATTCCCCTAGTCAATGGGCCATCCCTGTAAAATGTCCGTTGAGTTCGTTTAAGCCATGACTTTGGGCTCCATCTGTCATAACAGTTTTTCAGGGCAGTAGAGATGGTGTGTGGGGTTGAATTGTTGCATGCTGCACCTGATGCTCATAGCTAATGTATCTGGCACGGCCCATGCCCACAGTCTGCGGGCTGAAGAGGTCAGTTTTGAAGCAGTTGCTGGGCACCAGTTGCTGAAGGCAGGTGTAGTTCCATCATTGCTTCACTTTGCTTGGTTTCATCAAAGTTCATCCTTCATTAATTTGGGTGATTCTTACTGTAATACCGTTGATACAGCATATAGTAATTGTAGCAATGATGACATACAATGGCAGGGTTATTTAGCAATTAACATCATACAATTTAATTTATTGGCTGTTCTCACCCAAAATCAAATCCCCTTGAGGTACACATCAGACTTCCCCATCCTTCTCCATCACCCACCAAGTGCACCCAGGTCTCTGAGCAAAAGCAATCCTTTGGATGGGTTTGCCTTTGCCTGAAGCAGGGATAACCCAAACTGTCTTTCCCAACATGTTCTTCATGCGCACTTTATCCCCTTCTACTGGGCGTGGAAGTTTTGATTGGGCAGGGCCAGCTCAGCTGGTAGATCCCCTAGTGTTAACTAACCAGGTGGCCTTTGCTAAATGTGTATCCCAATATTTGAGGGTCCCACCACCCATTGCTCTCAGTGTAGTCTTCAGCAGTCCATTGTATCATTCAATTTTCCCAGAGGCTGGTACATGACAGGGGATGTGATGCACCCACTCAATACCATGCTCTTCTGCCCAGGTTCCTGTGAGGTTGTTTCGGAAATGAGTCCCATTGTCTGACTCAATTCTTTCTGGGGTGCCATGCCACCACAGGGCTTGCTTTTCAAGGCCCAGGATAGTGTTCTGGGCAGTGGCATGGGGCACGGGATATGTTTCCAGCCATCTGGTGGTCGCTTCCACCATAGTAAGTACACAGCGCTTGCCTTGGTGGGTTTGTGGGAGCGTGATGTAATCAATCTGCCAGGCCTCCCCATATTTATATTTCAACCATTGTCCTCCATACCAGAGAGGCTTTAACTGCTTGGCTTACCTGATTGCAGCACATGTTTCACATTCATGGATAACCTGTGCGATAGTGTCCACGGTCAAGTCCACCCCTCAATCATGAGCCCATCTGTATGTTGCATCTCTTCCTTGATGGCCTGAGGTGTCATGGGCCCATTGAGCTATAAATAATTCACCCTTATGTTGCCAGTCCAGATCCACCTAAGCCACTTCAATCTTAGCAGCCTGATCCACCTGATGGTTGTTTTAATACTCTTCAGTGGCCTGATTCTTGGGTACGTGGGCATCTATGTGAGGTACTTTCACAACCAGCTTCTCTAGCTGGGCAGCAATATCTTGCCACAATGGGGCAGCCCAGACGGGTTTGCCTCTGCACTGCCAGTTGCTCTGCTTCCACTGCTGTAGTCATCCACACAGGGCATTGGCCACCATCCATGAGTCAGCATAGACGTAAACCATCAGCCACTTTTCTTGGTCAGCAATTCACCTTACCAGGCAAAAGAGTAAGTCAGTCACAAGGTTCTTGCATTTCTGGCTGTGTATTGATGTTTCCCTGCCTTCAGTCTGATGGGGAAACACATTCTCAAGAACTGTCATTCCAATCTGAAGGGACCTTGATCCTTAATCTCCTGTTTCCTTTTCAAGTCTTTTACCACTAAGCTACTTTGGAAAGGTACTGTCAACCTCCTCTTTCATTTTTAAGTGTTTTCTATATCTGAACAGGGTATGATCTGATGGCATGGTAAGAGGGGAGGTAGACAAAGTATTTCTGGATTGCAACAGAACTTAGACATGATGGATTTCAGGCAACTTTCACAATTATGTAATGCTTGACAGTGGTTAGTCTGTTTTGTACCTCTTAGAAAGTCCCAGCTGTGACACCTGAGCATGGTCGAAGCTTGCTCATGGTAGCATAGAAAGTCTGTAAATGAGCTAGATGAACAATGAATAGAATCCACACTGAAGAGTTCAGTGTCAGTATTAAATTTTCAGTTGAAATTTGGGTAACTCATTGAACAGCTGGAGACAGTATGTCAAGTAAAAATATGAATGGAAAATTGGACTCCCACCCTGTAGACTAAGTATCAACCCATAATGAAACTTTTCTTAGCTGCAAATGAGATATAAACAGACACAATAAGAATTTTATTACAAGTGTTCATATTATTCAAAATCCTGACACCAGCTGGTGTTCAAATTACTGAAAAACCATCTCTATTAGTTCAGAGATAGGGAGATTAGTGTTATGTGAATAGTACATTATGAGTCCAATTCTCTGCTGTCAGCAAGGGTTTTTTTCCCTCAGCAGCAGCATTCTAAATTGCCTTTCTATCCAATTTTCTAGCCACACTAATTAAACTTCAGAACCTGATTTCATGTCCTCATCTGTGCTGCTACCTTAGCCAAAAGGGGAAATGCTATACTATGTAAATGACAGGAGAAAGTACATTTCACTGGAAGAGAACCTCAAACCTTCTGCCCCCGTGAGAGATAGCCCGGAGCAGCAGCTGGAGCTGGCTCTGGAGAGGAGAGGGATGTGGGTGAGTGGATCAGTGATTCCTGTTTACCAGTTCAAAGGGAATAGCATTGTGTTGAGACAATCTTTACTGCCCGAACCAAAAGTTAAACAAAACCCCAAAACAACAATTAAAAAACCCCAACAAATCTGTGACTGCCCCGCTTGCGAAAGGAAAAAAAACACTGCATTTTCTGTGCTTTGCTACATCTATGGCTTCTCTGCCAGAGGGACTGGGAAAGGACTATGTCATCCTCATTGCATTGGCATGTTAGGCTAAAAAGCTTAATGAGTAAGAAAAATGCAAATGCAGAGGGAGAAAAAGGTAATAAATTCCTTTTGGCCTATCTATAGTGACAGATGCACACATGTTTACTGTGAAGACTGATGGCCTCATTCCCGTTTACACCACCAGTCTTTGACCATCCCTCTGGCATGGTAATAGCATTACACTGGGTAGAAATTATATTATATGACTTCATGCCTGCTTAGAACAGGACCTTAATTCAGCCTACAGAAGACAGCTGTGTCCTGGGTGCTCCTGTGAGGGCTCTGGGCCTGGGCCACCCCACAGGGACTCCACGGCCCCACCTGCCACATTCAGTTTGCCTCAGCGAGCCATGGGCTGGCTTCAGTGTCTTGCTACAGCCTCCCCTCAAGTTGCAGAGTCATCTGCTGAGGGAAGAGGCCACACTGAAAAGACAAAAAGAGTTGTGTTTAGGTGGCGAAGGTCCCAGATGGCTGCTGGAAGTGTTCTGTCAGGTGTTTTCACATGACGCCCCTGAGCAGGTGCCAGACTTGACCATCCTGTGAGGCAGGTCTCAGCATGGCCAACATGGCACTCCCTGGGTGAGGCAGCACTGCTGCTGCTGAGCCCTCGGGGGCTTGTACAGAGCACAGGCACCTTCAGAAAGGCAAAGTATTATCTGGCTTTGCTGAGTATCAAACAATGCAGCTAGAGAGCAGAGGAGTCTGTTTTTCATCTGTTTTGTCTCCTCCTGACCCACCTCTCTGCTTGCCTTCAGATGGCACCTAAGGAGGGAGAGGGGAATGGAAAGGGAGGGGGGTAGATCTCAGCTCTTTGTACCAACAAGTAAAAAGAAAATTGAAAGATTCAACTGCACTATATGATCTCCTCAGCTGTGAGGTTTGTGCAAGTCTCACCACTGGTGGTATTGCTCTTTTCTCTACTGCAGTAGAGGCTGTGGAGCTCTTTATTGCACACAAAACTAAAATAACTTGATATTAATTGGGGAAAAAGACTGTACAGGCTTTTCGTTGTCATCAGTGTACCCTTGCAGTGAAGAAGACTACCTGTATGCTGGGCTGCAGTGCAAGGCAGGAGCCTGCAGGCTGAGGGAAGTGATGTGTTCCTCCTGTGCCACGTTTGGGAGGCCACTTCTGGAGCACCACATCTGGTTTGGGCCACTGGTCCCAGAGGTGATGATGAATTGGGGAGCAGCAAAATCCCATTCAGTGGATCAAGGGACAGTCAGAGCCTGAATTTATAGAGCCCTTGTAGTTTGTTGTAGTAACACAGAAGAGCATGGACCCCTCAGTGGAGGTGGTTTAAAACGAGCATGTCATAGATCTTTTTACTAACTGCAATACTTAAAACCATAATTTTACTTGCAAGATATTTCTCAAGGCTCCTCTGCATTTACTTGGTATAAAGCAAGAGCAGAAGGCCAATAAAAAATTCTCACCATAAAGTTGTGAAAACAAAAGGCAGAGAAGACCTGGAGGGAAATATTTGAATACAATAAAAATGTTCAGTGAAATTCATAGAGTGAGTATGTCTTGTTTTGAAAGCTTAGATAAACAATAAAAGGATTAGCAAATAAAAAACCCCCAAACTGGCGAAGTACATGTAAAAGAGAAAAAGAAAATATTACTAGAATGAATATTCTATGATAAATATGTTTAGAAGATAAATGTAAGATAGATTTTTTTTAAAAAAATTATGTATTTACAGATTATAAGAACACATCAATAGAAGACCTAGTGCAGTAAGATCTTGAGTTTAACTGCTGCTGGCCAAGAAGGAGATTCCAGTTTTATAAAGCTTGAGAATATCACAATTTATATAAAAGTTTGTTCTCTACTTCCAGTTTGCATGTGGGAGGAGAGAAGAATTTGCCTTTAATCATTTTCATAGGAGGAAGTTAGTAGAAATGTAAGCAGAAGTAAAGAGTTGGAAACAAAACAGAAATTTAATTCACTAACCTATGCAGTCCTCGGTCTCAGTTTTGGGAATGAGTATACATGTAATTAATCAATCAAGATTTTATCACTTCAGTATTTCAGAACCCTCCCTATGTCCATTTCATATTTAGAAGCACTTTTACAAAACTGTAATAAATTTTGTACTCAGACGCTCATTTTGCCTCTTTTGTGAGAGGTTTACTACTGATCACATTTAAGCCAGTACATTTATTCTTACTTTAAATGTCTAGCTCACAATATTCAGCAACCTCTACGTGGATGTACCATGTTTTACATAATGCAACATCTAATGAAAATGAGATCCTATATATTCTATATAATAAGTATTTTGCCTAAATATTCTATGAATCTATGAATCTCTGCCAAACTTCCAGCAGGCCCTGGTGAGCCATTATCTTTCCTCTCTATGATGAATTTGCTATGTTACGTCTTTTTTTTTTTTAACACTTTGGCATGTTAATGGAGCACGCTGCCACAAGAAATTAATATTCATATATGAATATATTAACCAGTATATTCTTGCTTCAAATAATTGACTATATATGAGGAATAATTCACCTAGGGTAATCACAACTGAAGACAAATGTCAGTTCTATGAAGCTCCATATTTCTGAGTTTAAACCAGTCTGAGAAATTAGAATGAGATTCATGCAGGTTATATTGCTTTCTTAGTTTCTTGATTCTTTCTTAGTTTCTTAGATTCTTGCAGTCTTTAGGCACATTGGCTATTTTCTACTGATGTAAGTGGGAAAACAAACTAGATGTTTGGATCAGTTCCTGAATGGCAAGTTCAAAATGCATCAAAACCCCATCTTTCTTCCTTTAAGATAATGGGAAATTATCTTGAAGTTTAGTGTAGACTTATGTGAGGTGGACGATTTTGTCTAAATCAGCCCTTCTAAGTTCTATGTATTTATGGTAAGACCAGCGTCCAAGATGGCTAACTTAGAGTTAGGTCAGGAATTTCTCTGTTGTTCTATGGCCACTGATTTAACAGCAGCATAGACATATTCAGGTACCTCGACTCAGATTCATAACCAGGGTGATAAAGAATAAGGAAATAGTTTTAAGGGGATGACATGGTTCAGCCCCAGCTGGCAGCTGAGCACCTTGTGGCTGCTCGCTCACCCCTCCCCCAGCAGGATGGGGAGGAGAACGGAAAAACAACGGCAAGACCTCAAGGATTGGGATAAGGGCAGGTTACTGGGACAGCAAGGGAGAGGGAAACAATCAACAACAGTACTGATAACAGATACTAACAATGGGTGATAACAGAGAACAATTTACCGATCCAACGACCGACCGGATGCTCAGCCTGTCCTGGAACCGCGCTGAAACCGCGCTGAAACCGCGCTGAAACCACGCTGAAACCATGCCGCCCCCTCCCCTGCCCGGCTAGCCCTCCTTTTATGGTGAGCATGACGTCATATGGTATGGAATAGCCCCTGGCCAGCTTGGCTCACCTGTCCTGGCTCCTTGTGAAATTATCCTTGCCAGAACCAGGACAGGGAAGTTTTCTTCAAACCATTTCTAATAAAACAGTTGAAACAGCAAATGATCCAATAAAGGAGACACTTGAAGGTGAGAACAAACTTGGATGGCTTATGCTTTGAATTTATGTCATTAAAGGAAAGGTTAACACTGCGATTATTGTCATTAACTTTTTCTTACCCTTTCTTCTTCTTCTTATTATTATTATTTAAATGCCTCCTTCTGGTTGTCTGGAATGGCCCCATCTTTCTATTCCTCTTGAAGATGAAAGATTCTTTTGTTCTTTTTTGAAATTAAATGTTTCCAAACAGTGTAGAAAACACTTTAAACAGCTTCTTTTTTGTTTCAGCTCACAGGAGCCCCTTTATTTTTATTGGCGTTACTCTGAGTCAGATCAGGTAATTCTCCAGAAAAATAAATAAGGAAAGGAACTTTTATTATGCAGTATCTCCCCTCAAACTCTCCTTTTCTCAGTGGACATTTAAAAACACTGATTTGAGGATCAATCAGCCTGCCTTTTGCTCTTCTCTGAATCATTCTCTGTCTCTTCAGAATGCTTTGAGAAACAAAGTATAACTTCATGAAAAAACCTGTGCAGTCTTGGACTGCAATTAGATGCACTTAATGGAAGAGAGAGAGTACCCTGCTGTTGTGTTAAAAGTCTAGGTATTCACATTTTGTTTTAAATCTATTTGATTAATTCAAAGAATTTTCGTTACAGACCAGATGCTATAATTCAAATGAGATGACGTTACCTATTTTTTCATTTAATTTGAATAGCATTGCAGTGTGCTTTTTGCCTGTTACTAATACAGGAGATTTGGGGTTGCTTTTCAGTATCTGGTGTGGTTTTGCTCCCTCACCTGGTTCTATTAAAACAATCCAGGTTGGTGTAGTGGGTTGACCCTGGCTGGAGGCCAGGTGCCCACCAAAGCAGCTCCATCACTCCGTCTTCTTATCTGGACAGGGGAGAGAAAATACAACAAAAGGCTTGTGGGTCAAGATAAGGACAGGGAGAGATTACTCACCAATTACTGTCACGGGCAAAACAGACTCTACCTAGAAAACGATTAATTTAATTTATCACCAGACAAAACAGAGTAATAAGAAATAAACCCAAACCTTAAAACACCTCCCCCACACCTCCCTTCTTCCCAGGCTCAACTTCACTCCCCATTTCTCTCCCTCCTCCCCGCCCAGCGGCACAGGGAGGACAGGGAATGGGAGCTGTGGTCAGTTCATCACACATTGTTTCTGCTGCTCCTTTGTCCTCAGGGGGAGGACTCCTCACACTCTGCCCCTGCTCCAGCGTGGGGTCCCTCTCATGGGAGACAGTCCTCCATGAACTTCTCCAACATGAGTCCTTCCCACAGGCTACAGTTCTTCAGGAGCAGACTGCTCCAGCATGGGTCCCCCACGGGGTCACAAGTCCTGCCAGCAAACCTGCTGTGGCGTGGGCTCCTCTCTCCATGGGTCCACAGGGCTTCCCAGGAGCTTGCTCTAGTGTGGGCTTCCCACGGGTTCACAGCCTCCTTCAGGTGCCTCCACCTGGTCTGGCATAGGGTCCTTCAAGGGCTGCAGGAGGAATCTCGGCTCCCCATCACCCTCCATGGGCTGCAGGGGACACCCTGCTTCACCATGGTCTTCTCCATGGGCTGCAGGGGAATCTCTGCTCTGGTGTCTGAAGCACCTCCTCCCCCTCCTTCTGCACTGACCTTGGTGTCTGCAGAGTTTCTTACACCTTCTCACTCCTCTCTCTGGCTGCAAAAACTGCTGCCAGTTTTTTTGCCTTCTTAAATATGTTATCACAGAGGCGCTACTACTGTCACTGATGGGCTCGGCCTTGGCCAGTGGTGGGTCTGTCTTGGAGCTGGCTGGCATTGGGTCTGTCAGACATAGGGGAAGCTTCCAGCAGCAATTTGTAACAGAAGCCACCCCTGTAGCCCCCCTCGCTACCAAAACCTTGCCATGCAAACCCAAAACAGTTGGGCAACGTATTTGCTGTAGGCTCCTTAACCCTCCATCAAGAAACACTACACAGTGTTCTACACAGGCAGCAAAAATGGCAGATTGAATTGAGTGATAACTTCTAGCAGGATGGTTGCAGTCAGTACTGCACAGGAGTAACAACCTGTTCACCTAGCTTGACAACAAGCAGAACAGCATGTCTGACCTGAGCCTGAGATTCTTTGATGACCCACTTTGGAAAATCAAATTAAATGCTTTCTCTCTCACTATCTTCTCCTAATCTCTCATCTACTATGGCTTCAGGGCTTCACCTCTTCAAAAGACCTCAGTTCTGCAATATGCTGAGCAATCCAGTGCTCTTGCCTAATCTTGCAGAATGCTTGAGGTTGAGTTCTTTGTCTTCAACAGACTTCTGTTGAAGACAGCCTCTCTGGAGGCTAAAACTTTAGTAGTGTTTTGAAATGGTACGTTAGCTTGCAGTGCTCTGAATATGGCAGAAAGGATCTCAAGCCCTCATTCATGCCTGGTATTGTGATGCTATCCAGCTCACTGCCTAATCAGGCAGTAGAATTCTTGTTTTATTTGTTGTTTTCAGATCAGTACCATGAGCTGCAATGATTTTCAGATTTTCTTCAGCTACAGAGCACTTACCTAAGCCAGCCACAGTAAGAAGCAGCCTCCTGTAGAGAGATTCCATTCAGCTTACACTTCAGCTCAGAGGAATCTTTTCATTCCCATTACCTAAATGCAGCTTTGCAGGCCTTCACAGAAAATAGGCTATTCCGATGTGCCATATTTATTTCACAAAATAAGGAGCCACAGTGGTTTAATACACATTTGTCTGTACTTGGTCTTATAGAAGAGCATGCCAGAGGTTTCATTTGGTTACATTTTCTTTTTAATGTGGATTATTTGCCAAGAAACAATGTGAAGGACTAGCAGGTGAGACTACTAAAACGAGCTTGCTCTCCAGGTATTCGTATTTTCAAGCCAATAAGGAGATGTCATAGTAAGTAAACTCTTGAGTACAGCCCTGGAGCTGCCCTGTAGTTGCTTTTTCTATCCCTTTATGCACAACTATGATTCCTTAGGCCAAGACATTCACATTAATTCCACCTACAGTGGTGACTTCACAAAATGTTTCTATGAATTTCCTTCACTGTCTTTACCTTAAAACTTCTCTAAGCTTCAAAGTTAAAAGGAAGAGTTTTGCCTAGGGAGATGCTACCAGGTTGTTTGCACAATTCTACAAGAAAAATCTACATTTTTAGGAATCATAGAATTGTTTAGATTGGAAAAGACCTTTAAGGTCATAATGTCCAACCGTTAACCTAACACTGCAAAGTCCACCACTAAACCATGCCCCTAAGCACCACATCTACACGTCTTTTAAATACCTCCAGGGATGGTGACTCAACCACTTCCCTGGGCAGCCTGTTCCAACAATTGACAACCCTTTTGGTGAAGAAATTTTTCCTAACATCCAATCTAAACCTCCCCTGGCACAACTTGAGGCCATTTCATCTTGTCCTAGCACTTGTTACTTGGGAGAAAAGACCGAAACCCACCTGGCTACAACCTCCTTTAAGGCAGTTGCAGAGAGCAATAAGGTCTCCCCTCAGCCTCCTTTTCTCCAGGCTAAACAACTCCAGTTCCCTCAGCTGCTCCTCATAAGACTTGTGCTCTAGACCCTTCACCAGCTTCGTTGCCCTTCTTTGGATACGCTCCAGCACCTCAATGTCTTTCTTGTAGTGAGGGGCCCAACACTGAACACAGGACTTGAGGTAAGGCCTCACCAGTGCCGAGTACAGGGGGATGATCACCTCCCTACTCCTGCTGGCCACACTGTTTTGGATACAAGCCAGGATGCTGTTGGCCTTCTTGGCCGCCTGGGCACTCTACTCATGTTCAGCCAGCTGAATATGAAGCGTGGCTATTTTTCATTTATTGGGCATTTTGCTCAATATACTTTCCATCTGAAGAGCAATTCAAGTCTGACTATCAAGATAGATAACCTGAAATGCCTTTCAGGATAGCTCAAGTTTGTTTCTTAAAGTCTTGAATTGTCACATCCTAAGTTCTAGAGATCCTCATGTAGGATCATGTAGGATAATAAAATAACATAAGTTATAGCAAGTAAAAAGGATTCATAAAACATGCATGCTTTCTTTTCTGCCCTGTAGAACAATCCAGGTCTCTCAGTGTAAGTTTGTGTAACAGTTCATGTGTTTATGAGCCAGGGGTTTTATGGTCTTTTTCTAATGTTATGGAAACTGCTACAGACTCTCTCTCCCCTTCCTCAGTGCTAGATTCTCAAAGTTCCTATCTGAGGTTAACCTTACTGTACAATTTTCAGAATTTATATTCCTATTGAGTTCCTAAGTGAATTAATGCTGATTTGAGTGCTATTAGTTTTACATTATTCTAAAACTGTATGAAACCTTTTAGACTTGTCGCCATAAACACAGCTTAAAAATATTAATGATTTTCACTTCATTGTCAGTTTTCCCTGGAGACTAGACATTAAAATTATCAGGTTATCTCTAAGACCTGTGAGTTAGAATACTTTTGTACCTCTTTCCCTCCTCCCACCAGTTACAGAATCCTTTTAGCTGCAGGTCTGTTAGGACAATCTGTATCTAATCTAGCCAAAACAATGAAACGCATTGGTAATAGCTGGTAAATACTGTAAATATGGCTGTTCCTTACTGGAACAACAATTATCTTAGTGTTCATGAGTCAATGCATAGTCCATTTTTGGTCAGAATGTAAGTACATGATAATTATTCCCAGGCCTCCTCTCCCATGACTCCTACTTTAAAGTGGAGAACTTGAGAACACCCATGGCAAAAGTCCCTAGAGTGGGTGAGGAAGGAAACAGCAAACAGCCATGGTCTGGATGTATACAGGAAAAGTTTGAATTCATGACTTCCATGAAGTATGTGCTGTTACAGAAAAGTAGCTTGTTGGGCTCTTCAGAGATTTTGGCTGTGTTTTTTTAAGTGTGGAAACCTCTTTATGTATAAACAAAGACACAAAATTGTATTTAATCTGATTTGATAAAATGTGTCTATGCATCTCCGGATATACTGCATTCTTGGTAATTAAATGTCACAGAGCTTTGTGATACAGCAATAAGTCATTTCTATTGAAAAGTATTAGGTTTAGATTGTTGTTGATATTAGGCTACCCAAAACAAAATGAAAGTAAAGGCTTGCAGAAAAGTCTTGTAATAATGACTAGGCAGTAAAACAGTAAATGAAATGCATTAACTGTAGAGGTAAAATGATATCCATGGTAAAAAACAGTCCTCATTTCATACATGCAGTATAAACTCTGTGATAGCTCCTTTCCCTTCTGCAGTCATAGTGGTTGAGTGAGCATCCTTGCTTGTGTAATCTACTTTTTAACAAGATTAACAGCATTTAGCAATCTCTTGCTTTCTCTTTAAAACAGGAAGTCTTCCAACTACCACTCAGTAGTTCAGGCATTTTGCAGCTCTGCAACAAACCTACAAAAATATTTAAATTTGCTTTGTGGCTAAAATAGGAACTTCATTTAGAAACCAGCAGATGCTTACCTGTTTTGTAAATATTCATATCAGGCTTCTCCAAATGCCTTTGCTGTTTTTGAATATCCATGAATGCTACTAGGCGTCTCTTCAGTGTGGGTGAAATTCTGATCATAGTCATTTTGCTATTTCATTTCACAGAGCCAAAATTTCATATTTTGCTTTCAGATGAGTTCACTAAGTCTTGGTTCTGCGTCCAGATGGTATCAGTCACAATTATGAAATCTCTTCACTTAGTGTTTCAGGACCAGGCATGGTTGTTTTCCTCATGCTTTTTTAATCAGTGCAGAAACTTCAGAAAAAATTGCAGGAAGTTAAATTTTCAGAAGAGAACTAAGTGTTAGGATGCTGCATGTTACAACTGTTATTCTTACATACTAATTAATTATAGGTCATCTTATTAAAAAATCTAATCTTGTAATATGAAGTGGAACCTTTATTTCATATTGAGAATAATTGCAGTTATATATAGTTAGATATTCCAAACTGTTTCTGTATGTCAGATTAAAAATTATAGTTTCACAACTATGAGACTGAATAAAAGCAATAGAGTGAACGTCTGGGAGAGTTTTGCTTTTACTTTTACTTGTACTGACTTTATGTATGTAACACAAAGGCTCCAAATTAAGTCAGAGTTCAGCTGAATAGCTGTTGTGGATTTCCTATCTCAAATAATTTACCATGAGAATAGCTTTCAAAGAGTAGGAAAATTAAAGTATTAACCCCAGTAATCTCCAAGTGCTCCTTAATCATAAACATCTGTCAAACTTCTTATAGTATATTTTGCTGATTGCTGATTCATTAAATTGTATTGCACATGAACAGAAACAAAACGTTGAAAAATTTCAATGAGGTTAAAATTATTTACCCAAGTTCATTAGCACTGTAACTAGAATACTGTATATCTGCTTTGTATGTGGATCAGTTTATTTTTTTCTCCTGACACATGGAAGACTGAATATATCTCCTACCTATTCTTGAAGCTTTTTTGTTTTTAGCAAATAGTAAGGTGCCATATGAAGTGTTGTACAAGTATTTAGTTATGTGTGTATTCATGACCCTCCTAACGTGATTGTAACTTAAAGCTTGTGTTACTGTTTATTCAGAATAATGGGAGACTCAGAGAAGGTAAGATTTTGTATTGACTGTGTTAGAAGTAGTAGGGAAGTTTATATCAGAATCCTTCTCTAGAGGGACTCACTAGAAAATCTGTCTCAAACCGAGAAAAAAGACAATGGACACAGGGACAAAACGAGCAATAAGTAGAAGCCCACAAATAATTTCTCCCAGTTCTAAAAGAATTCTAGATTTAAAATGGCTGAATTTCTAACAGAAGTATATGACCTTATGATTGTCCTGGAACCCAGAGCTGCAATTCGAAGTACGTCACTGAGACTAGATAAGGCTGAGGCTGTAAATCAGCACTGCTCTGACTCCTGTTTTATCAGAGAATAAATACAGAAATTGTACCTTCACTAAAATTATTTCATCAAAAACATTTTGCTATTAAAGAGAAAAAAGAAAGCATACATAAGCCTTTGAAAATCTGGTATGGTGCCAGCAGAATCAACTTGTATAACAAAATTACCTTAATTGGGGAAATAACGTACTGGTTTACATTGTTACTCCTGTTTTGAATGCTATGGCAATATTGCATTGTCAGGAAGAAGAAAATGTTCCTGAATTTATATGTTTGGCTTTAACTTACATCTAGCCCTGTGCAAGCAAGTATTTAATTTGACCAGAAAAACTATATATGAAGTGGTTTGTTTATTTGAGGAAAAGATATAATGTGATTTTTGACGAAGAGAACTTGTGTGTCTAATCTGAAAAGGGTATTTGAAAGCTTTAGTTCTTTGCTGGTAAACATCTACAGAAATGTTAGCTTCTAGGCAAATACGCTTTTTGCCAATGTTGGAGTCCTAGAACTATTTAACACATCTGCAGAGCACAGGGCTTGAGTGAAGCACCTTCCTAGCCCCCAACTGCAAGAGCCCAGGAGAACCTTTCTGCAAAAGAGGAACAGGAAAGCATGGCACTCTGGGCAGTCCTGTCTAACACATAATCAGGTAAGACTGCCTGAAGCAGAGTAGAGGGACTTCCAGGGAAAGTCTGTTTAGAAGGTTAGAGTGACCTGTACCATTTGTTTATTTATGAGAGACGGAAAGGGTTGTTTGGGTTTTTTTGATGTCCTAGAAGGAAAGGTCTAATTAGATGAGGACCAGATAACAGAGCTAACACTTCCCCAGCCCTGGTGAGGACTGGCTATTTTAATTATAACACTAAGTATAGTTTTGTAAGGGAGCAACTTAAGCCTTGTCTTGTGTGAGACAGATGAATATTTGCAACATTTTAAGCTGAGCTAGGGCTGGTTTAGAGCAAGGTTAGTTTCATGGATATGTGCAAGTAGTTTCCTCAAAATGTGATGTCTGAGAAAGCAGCAGTGTTGTTTGGAAATATGTAGGAAGCAATGCCAGCTGCCTCTGCAGCCTGTTTGGAGGGGTGTCAAACTTTCCCTAATCAATAAAGTGCGGTAATGTTGGGACAAGGACTGAAAGGTCTTGAAAATGAAGATAGAAATTAAGAAGCTTATATTGCTTGTGATAAATCCATACAAGAACTTCACAGCACTTTCTGCATTTTCTAAAGCCATTTTCCTACCCTCTTGATTTTTTGCTTTCCTAGAAGCATCGTGGATAGATATTAGTGGGACAAGAATTGTCTGTCATAGTCAGAAAAAAGTATATAGCAGTGATCAAGGTGTGAGGTGACCATGCTTCATGCTCATCTAAGCAACTAAAAGATTTGGCCTTTTTTTTGAGAGTGTAATCCTAACAGAGGATGGGGAAAGTGTATGTAAAAATATTTAATTAACTTGAGGTAAAACTTGCTGGTTTGACTTTCAGTCATGCTGGAGAATGTAATATTTTTGTGGCATTAGTGATAATATTATGAAAAATCGGAGGTATGTGCTACAGTAATTCTAATGTTCCATGGTTTGGTGGAATAAGTTCTTGAGAAAACCCCCATTCCATCAGCCAGGAATCAGAAAGTAATTTCTGTTTCTTTACAGCTTGTTTGTAGCCCTAAACTCCTCTTCCTTTAGGTGATTTTCCCAAATCAGCAGAAAACACGCACCTAAGTCAAGAATAAAACCCTTCGTTGCAGGGATGAAGAGTCAAAGGCATTAAAACTTGCAAAGTGCTCAGCTATAACAGCAGTATGGATCCTTTGATGTCAAAGGTGATGGTATGTCAGAGTTACATCTCTGGCATGTGGTTACATCTTCCCTTACCTGTATCTTTTGTATCATCCATCTTGGAAAAGCTGTAGACTTAAAAGCAAAGAGGGACCTCAGTAAGCCAACTGTCCACCTATTTGAATTGTTGCTTGTGTCTCTCAGTTTTTTGGTTACTGCCATTGACCTACCTCTAGATGGCATAGTAAAAAATCGACTTTTTCGCTTATTCGTTTTTAATATTAGATCAGTATTAAAGAAGCAGGGAAGAACAGATCTCACAGGATTTGAAGTAGCTCACAGAATATCTGTTTTGGCTCCAAGTCTCCAGCCTTTGCTCATCCCTTAAACTCACTGATCACATGCGTTTGTTGCACTGTTTTAGCTCTTCAGTGTTTTGTCCTCAGTCCTTTGGAATTCTTTTTTGGGATACCTTGCATTGTCCCTGTGGTTGTGACTTGCTGAATCAAGATCTTCCTTACACTTCCTTTGAAAGAGAGTAAATTTTTGTCCTGTCAGATACCTTAGTTTTCATGAAAATAAATTGAAGTTATCACCAGGGTACAATATGAACCCCAAAACTTTTTAGTCAATCTAACTTTCCTGTCCTCCATATTTAAGTAGATCTGGCAGTATAACACTGAGTCCATTTTTCCCTGGAAACATCAGCACTTTGTTTGCTGTCTGATAATGCTGAGAAGTATGCTATAAAAAGGAATCACAGAAAGAAAGATGCAGGGAAGATCCTATTTTCTATTAATTCTCACAAACCTGTGGAATAGTTGAGATTGAAAGGGACCTTGGGAGGTCATTTTAGTCACATACAATCCAAACAATACATACAGAAGCGGTTGCATCTTCTATGGGGTTAAAATTTGTAGCAGTATATAATAGGTCATCCAAACTGGCTTTATCTGATACTTTGTTATAATTTTCCATGTTTCATAAGGGGGTAAGATGGGAGATATCCTTGTGTTTAGTGTACGTAGTAACTCACTTCACTGCCATTTGCAAATACACATTGAAGCAGACTAACTGTGTTCAAACATGTTGTTAACTCACACTGGTAAGCACCTGGCTTGTTTAGGAGAAGAGATTTTTTTCCTCCCACTGTTTGTCTTCTTCTGCAGAACTTTGCTTTCTTTTTTCATTCATCCAGTAGACAATTGACTGCTGCTTGTTTCTTTCACACCTTTATCACAAGCAACAGTCGAATGTCTCATTTTCCAGCCTGAATCTCAGAACAAAGACTGGTCTGTGCCAGTGTCTCGCTTTCACATATAAGGCACATTCTTTCTTGGGTCTACTGTAACTTACACCCCTAACCTGAAATAACGTTGTGGTTCTGTTACCGCCTACAGAACTAGAACCAAAACAGATGTTATCAGTTTGAGAGTTTGTTAATCCTTCATGTTTCTGAAGTCCATGGCCTTTCATGGACAGCATTTGAGGACTAAAGAGAACATGCTGTTTTGAAAGGAAGACCCTGAAAATGGGAATCAGCAGTCTTTCATAATTTATTTCTTGTTCCCAGTTCATGCATTTATTACTGGAATTAGCTTACAAGAAAACCTCATTAAGCCTCTTCTCCTTACTAAGGAGAAAGCCTGTAGGGATAGGAAGCATGGTTTTCAATAGAAAACAGTTAGTTTCAATAATGAATGTTAGCAACATCAGAACACGCAATGACCTGAGTGATATTTTAAATGAAACAACAAAACCAGCTTGGGACAGAGGTTGAATAGAGGACATCCTCAGTCCAGGCAACATATTTTGAAATGTGAAATTTTTCTGAATTTTAAGGATGGGGTTTTTGTAGGAAAATCTGAACTGCCTGATAGGTTTCTCCTTTTTTATCATTTGATCTTTCCATTGATGTTACCAAGCAGCTGAACTGCATAAAGTCTAAGTATCTCCCTGGTCATTCTTTGCAGATATCACAGGGAAAATGGTTCTTCTAGAAGAATTTAAATGCCCTCATGGCCAACAGAAGACACTGTGTATTATAGGAAGTAACAAAAAATGGTGCTAGGAGTAGTAGAACAAATGGTTCCATTCACAGTTGTAAATTTGATGTGAAACATATTTGAGAAAAGATTTAAGCATCATTTTGAATATGATGATTTCAGCGTGGAAACTACATATCACACTTGATGTGAGTCAAAGTTGTTCTCTGTGTAGCTTTTAAATAAAGACCATAGAAAACCTGAGCATGGCTGAACAAAGATCTGAGAAGGATTTCTTCTATAAAGAAATATATGAAATATTGCACAACTTTTAGGCTAAAACATTCTGCTCTTCCTTTCTCTTCAGTTTTTGTTTTGTCATTTGGGTACAGGAGAACTTTAGAAAAATTTACTGTGTTTTTTGTCCCATAGGATTCTTCTTGTCATAACTGATATATTTAGTTTCTTGTCTACCCTAAGGGTTCCATCTTTACAGCCAACTTCTTTTCACCACCTCTTTGTTACTGTTGTTTGAACATAGTGTTATGATGAAAATATGAAAAGAGGACAATAATATTTTAAATATGGGGAAACATTGGAATTCAGAGTTCCTTTTTTTTTTTTTAATCTGGATTTCTCTGAGGTGGTTCATTAAGAAATTCAGCAGGACACTATGAGAAAAGGCTTTCCTAGACTGCAGTTATGACTATTTTATACCTAAAGTATTGCCTCCATTGTGCCATTCTGTGGCCATGCTGGAAACCCAGCCACTGAAGCAAATAACTTTCTCAAAGTGGCTGGTGAGAACTGGGATCTTTGGATTTAGAAAGGGAACTAAAACATAGAAACATAGAATCATAGAATGGTTTGGGTTTGAAGGGACCTCAAAGATCATCTAGTTCCAACCCCCCTGCTGCAGGCAGGGACACCCTCCACTAGACCAGGTTGCCCAAAGCCTCATCCAGCCTGGCCTTGAACATTTCCAGGGATGGGGCACCCACAACTTCTCTGGGCAACCTGTTCCAGTGCTTCACCACCCTCACAGTAAAGAATGTCTTCCTAACATCTAATCTAAATCGACCCTCCTTCAGCTTAAACCCATCACCCCTTGTCCTGTCACTACACTCCCTGATAAACAGTCCTCCACCATCTTTCCTGTAGGCCCCTTCAGGTACTGGAAGGCCGCAATTAGATCTCCCTGGAGCCTTCTCTTCTCCAGGCTGAACAGTCCCAACTCTCTCAGCCTGTCCTCATAGGAGAGGTGCTCCAGCCCTCTGATCATCTTTGTGGCCCTCCTCTGGACTCTCTCCAACAGCTCTGTGTCTTTCTTGTACTGGGGCCCCCAGAGCTGGACGCAGTACTCCCGATGGGGTCTCATGAGAGCAGAGTAGAGGGGCAGGATCACCTCCCTCAACCTGCTGGTCACACCTCTTTTGATGCAGCCCAGGACACGATTGGCCTTCTGGGCTGTAAGTGCATACTGCCAGCTCATGTTGAGCTTCTCATCAATCAAAACCCCCAAGTCCTTCTCCTCGGGTTTGCCTTCAATCCATTCCTTGCCCAGCCTATAGTTGTGCTTGGGATTGCGCTGACCCACGTGCAGGTCCTTGCACTTGGCCTTGTTGAACTTCATGTGGTTCACACGGGCCCACCTCTCCAGCCTGTCAAGGTCCCTCTGGATGGCATCCCTTCCCTCCAGTGTGCCGACCACACCACACAGCTTGGTGTCATAAGCAAACTTGCTGAGGGTGCACTCAATCCCACTGTCCATGTCGCCGACAAAGATGTTGAACAGTGCCAGTTCCAATACCAAACCCTGAGGAACACCACTCATCACTGTTCTCCAGTTGGACATTGAGCCATTGACTGTAACTCTTTGAATGTGACCATCCAGCCAATCCTTATCCACTGAGTGGTCCATCCATCGAAACCATGTCTCTCCAATTTAGAGACAAGGATTCATGCAGGACAGTGTCAAATGCTTTGCACAAGTCCAGGCAGATGATGTCTTTCCCTCTTCCCTTGTCCACCAACGCTGTAACCCCATCATAGAAGGCCACCAAGTTTGTCAGGCACAATTTGCCCTTAGTGAAGCCATGCTGGCTGTCACCAATCACCTCCTTCTTTTCCATGTGCCCGAGCACGGTTTCCAGGAGGATCTGCTCCATGATCTTGCCAGGCACAGAGGTGAGACTGACCAGCCTGTAAGTTCCCTGGGTCTTCCTTTTTTCCCTTTCTAAAAACGGAGGTTATGTTTCCCCTTTTTCAGTCAGTGGACTGGAACTTCACCGGACTGCCAGGACTTGTCAAATATGATGGAGAGTGGCCTGGCCACTTCATCCACCAGTTCCCTCGGGACTTTCAGATGTATCTCATCAGGTCCCATGGACTTGTGCACCAGATATCTTAATCATTGTTCTGCCACTGAATGTCTACAAAATTGTCAGGCAAGCCACTAAACCTTAGTGTTCCTGTTTGTCTTCCTCACCAAATTGGGTAGTATTATCTCTAGCTTTTAGAATCGAGCCTTAAAATAATCTAAAGGTAACTTTTGTTTTGGGTGCAAATCAATAGAAATTTTGCTGTTATTTGATGGAAACAAAGTTTCTTCCTAGGAAAACAGAAAACCTGTGAGAATAAAAAAATAGCCTGATCAAGTGTTATTTATCCCTTAGAAGGATCTGTGAGGTGAATTATTTAAAAGATATAGTACTAGCTACTGCCACTTCAACATTGAGACTAAATTTGTAATGCTGGACCACAACAAAACGGTCCCCTTTAAAACTGTTTTTTGCATCTCATTTCTTACCAGCTGACTGATGCTATTTGCTACTCTTCACTAAATTCCTGTAAAATGGCAGGAGCCCCCTGCATCTGCACTCAAGGGTTTAGGCATGCCACAGATATAACAACCAACCTCCTTTTTAACCATAGTATTTCTGATAAGTTGCAACAAAAGCAAAACTACTCTTTACTCCTGGAACTAAATTAAGACTTCAACATGGAAATCAGTCCCTTAAGCTGTTTTCTGGAGCCTGAAAGCCTGCTTCTTCCATTGCTTTGTCAGCTGGAGGGAACCTGCAGAATGACCACTGGGAGAGTCCCCCAAGAGAGATCCAAAGAGTAAGGAGGAATTTTGTTAGTGTGCAAGTGCTATGACATCTGAATGTCTCCTAATCACAGGACAAGTTGTCATTTTGTCCAACTAAAATCTTCAGTGGGTGTAACATCCCTGTTGTAAGAATCTAGAAATCCTTCAGCTTTAGTAGCAATTAGTCCATTAAATATGTTGCAGTTAACCTGTTCTGAAGAATTTCAGTTTATAGAAGTACTGTGAAGAAGTGCACAATTCAGTAGTAATATCATGACAGACTAGACTTTGTGACATGTTTCTCTTCCTCAGATAATGTAGGAAGGGAATGGTAGTTTCATTTAGATGGGTAGAAAGCTTTTATGAAAAAAATCAGTTTGGGATAGATTGTAATACCTTCTAGCTGTGCTTGCTAATACCTTCTTGCTTCTCAGACAGCAATACAAAATGTTCACTTCATTTTTGACTGCAAAGAAAAAAGGAATTAGTCCTAAGATTCTTGCTACAGCATGCTTCTATCCTCCCATGTCTATATCTGCTTGTTCCCTGAAATTTTTGATGTATTGATGTGTAAGTACTTCTCAGTAGGATGTTTTCAGCGTTGATTGGGGAAGCAGGGGAGGAAAGTATGTGTACACTTTCAGAACTGAAGTTGTACAGTTTTTTTGAGGCAAGACTGAAGATCCAGAGTGATACAATATCAACGTCAATCAAAGGAATTGCAGAGTTATTTCCAGACCTGGGAAGCAACTCTAAAATATTGCATAAACTTCTCATGCTTAAGTTTATTGCAGGTTTACTCAGGTGCCTGAGTCTTCAGAATATTGAAGCAGTGGCTTCCTATTGTACCCAGACCTATGCCTTTGACTCCACAGTCTTTGGCAATCTTAAAGAAATTTCTGAGAAGATAAGTCATGAAAGGAACTACATTTTGTTGTGTGCAGATGAAAACTAGATTGACATCGCATGTTGTTTTCTTTAAATTTGAGAATTTTGCAATTCAAAACCCCTCCACCTCTGCACCTCCCCACCTGACCTCCTCCATGAATAAAAGAATAAACCCAAGCTATTAATCTAGGTATTAAGTGATTGTAGTTATCATTTTAATCTTATTAGTAAAGATATCAAAAAACATAAAAGATGTTAATATATGTTGTTGTATATATTACAATATACTGCTGCAATAATTTCTCAACTGTTTTGTATGGAAATGCAATAGTATGCACTAATTATATCTTTTACTGCGAGTTATTCATAGCAGTTTATACACTATTTGAGCAGAATCACATAGAGGTGTATGTTATTTATTTGATTGTTACAGTATGCAGATTCGTAAAAACTAAATTTTAGCATATAAATTTATGCATAAGTAATTTTATAATAATGTATTTTGACAAGTCTTGATTTATTGTGAAATTTTAGCATTGGGTTTCAGATTTCATCTGAAAAGTTTTTTTTTGTGGTTCGTTAGGTAAAAGGTGTCATGTGCCTCTTACATCTTGCATTCTGAAATCTTATCCAAATCTTTGTTACATTATGGTGGAGGAAACAGCAGAACTTTATTATCTAATGTTATTTTGTACAATTTATTTACAAAAAATTAATACTTTATTATTAAGAGAGCAAGACAAAAGAGATAGAATTATCATAGGTGTACTGGAAATCAGTGTCCATACAAGAATTTAATTTTAGAGTGAGAACATCGTTTGCATGTGCAGAAAGCTTTAAGACTAACAAACTACCCTCATTTAAATGTAATTGCTGTGTTTCTACTTCTCTGTCCTGCACCCTTCCATAGCTTACACATCTGTTTTGTTTTTGTTATTAAATGAATGTAACTGTTACATATGGTACGTATTCTAGATTGCTGTTGGGGCATTTATTATGTGCTCACAGACGTTACACACAGAGATATAGACTGTAGGGCGGGCCAGGGACTGAGGACTGAGCCTGGTTACAGGTCTTCAGTACATGTCCTATATTGCCTTCCTATCTTTTAGGGAATGCCCTATTTTTTAACACACCATGGCAGTGCAGTGCAAGTTGCTTTAAGATATGGCCATTAGGGAGCAGTCACTGAATTCCCATGTCTCAGGGATTGTAATTGCTGTAGTAGTAGCAAGAGGGCACAATAAATACTGTCTATGTTTGTCAAGGCCTTTGGGACTCTGTAGAAAGAATGGACCCAAGAATTGTGAAGAGACCAGGTTCTGATTTCAGTTTCATTACACCAGTGCAGCTGTCCTTGGTTGAATTTGATGCAAATGAGATCAGATTCTGGCTGGTATTATTTACAAATCATGACCATACACTTTCATGGCAAGAATGAGATTTTTTGAGAAAATGATGGTAATCTCACTGAAACCTAGCAATTTCACTGACTCTTTTTGCTCGGTCTTACTTTCTGATAGTAGAAATAGGAAAATTGCTGTAGTTTTTTTCCAGTTCTCTCTAGCATTTTTCTGAAAAACTGTCTACATGTCAGTGTGACTCAAGATGAGAGAAGGCAAAGATAGAGACAGAACATGATAGAGATTGCACTTTCAATTAAAGAAAAAAAAAAAGAGATTACTAGTCTTCAATAGTTAAACAACATTTGAGAATCTGAATGACAGATACTGCTCTACAGAAGAGCAAAGACACAAATTCCAGCCCAGTCTCTTTTCCCTTAATAGTTAGGTTCCTAAATCAAGAAGATTCAATTTTTGAGGTATGTCATGTGAAGTCTTGTCATCTTATAGACTTCTCCATATCAGAAGAATCATAGAAACACAGAACGGTTAGGGTTGGAAGGGACCTTAAAAATCAACTAGTTCCAACCTCTTTGCCATGGACATAGACACCCTCCACTACATCATGTTGCCCAAAGCCAACCTGGCCTTGGATGCTTCCAGGAATGGGACATCCACAGCTTCTCTGGACAACCTGTCCCAGTGCCTCACCACCCTCACAGTAAAGAATGTCTTCCTAATATCTACCCTCCTTCAGCTTAAGGCCATTAGCCCTTGTCCTATCGCTACATGCGCTTGTAAACAGTCCCTCTCCAGCTTTCCCATAGGCCTCTTCAGGTACTGGAAGGCCACTATAAGGTCTCCCTAAAGCCTTCTCTTCTCCAGGCTGAACAACCCCAACGCTCTCAGCCTGTCCTCATAGGAGAGGTGCTCCAGCCCTCTGATCAGCTTTGTGGCCCTCCTCTGGACTCGCTCCAACAGCTCCATGTCTTTCTTGTACTGGGGACCCCAGAACTGGACGCAGTACTCCAGGGGGGTTCTCACAAGAGCAGAGTAGAGGGGCAGGATCAGCTCCCTCGACCTGCTGGTCACGCTGTTTTTGATGCAGCCCAGGATATGGTTGGCTTTCTGGGCTGCAAGCACACATTGCTGGCTCATGTTGAGCTTTTTGTCAACCAGTTAACTCCTTCTCCTCAGGGCTGCTCTCAGTCCATTCTCACCCAGCCTGTACTTGTGATTGGTATTGCCCCGACACATGTGCAGGACCTTGCCTTGGCCTTGTTGAACTTCATAAGGTTCACGCAGGCCCACCTCTCCAGCCTGTCAAGGTCCCTCTGGATGGCATCCCTTCCCTCCAGCATGTCGACCGCACCACACAGCTTGTCTTTGCTTTACACACAATTGGGAGATGAACAATAGGTAGAGACTGGTGCTTACATTTGACCTCTTTACCTATCTAATGTAAGGTGGGAGAGCACAGCCCTTGTATCACCTTATTGCACAATCCTTAGACACCTGCAATGGTGACTAAGCTGGAGATATGCAAGGTTGTACAGGGATCTGAGACCTGGGCAATGGAAGGGAAAACGTATCTTCAAGGTGCAAAAGTTCTGAGAGTATAGCTCAGAGAAAGGTTTGGAGTATTTAGGAGGAAATTAAAATGACATTTGAAATTCTTCTGTCTTCACTAAGCTGAGCAAATGAGCAGAGTCACAGAATGCAGAATCAGTTTTGTATCTCTTGGATGGCTAACTGTGTAGTTTTGGATATTTCTGGATGATCTTTAAGGACACTATAGCAGAGGTACAGAGCAAATGCATACCACTTATCAAATAAATAAATATAAACCCCCAAGAAAAGGCCAAACGATGCTGGCATGATTAACTATCAATATAAGGAGAAAAGTATCACTGAAAGCAAAAAGGTGTCTTTCAGAAAGCTGAAATAGCATTGGAAGTATTTGCTAATTAAATGTAAAATGTAATAAAACAGGCAAGAAAGCTGGAGGAACAACTAGCAGAAGGTAGAAACTAAAACCCAAGTCCAATGAAAAAAACTTTTTTGAAAGGCGTCAGGGAGACGTAGCCTTCTAGATGACATGCTGGGTCAATAGATACCACCATGTGAAGAGTGCTCAGAGAAGGTAAACAACTATCAGAAAACTAAATGAGGGTTTTGTTCAATGCACATGGGCTTCAAGAGGTTGTATGCCAGAATTCTTTTCAGGGGGAATTCATCAGTATTTCACTCAAAGTGAAGTGTCAGTGGAAGAAATTGTGGAACAAACAGAATATGGACTACAGCAGATTGCCAGGAACAGACAGCATGTAATGAGGACTTATAAAAGTTCAACTCAAGGATGAAATCTCTGAACTAGTTAACTGAAGTGGGTAGCCATGTGGGTTTAAAAATACCTTGCACTTCAGGACTCAGGGGTCTCAGATGTGATGGTAATTTTAGAAAGGGCTGTATGGGAGCTCTAGGGGAACTAAAATCTACTAATCCTCATGTCTGTAACAGGCAAATTAGTAGAAAACTGTAATAAATAATGATTCCTGGATGCTTATTTAAATGTGTGTGGAGAGGAGTAATTGTTTAGAGGCATTAGGAATCTTGAGCTATAGGGAGTGAGATCTGCTCAGTCTAGTCAACCTGCACCTTGAACACCTATTCTTTGAGCACCCTTACCCTAGGGTCCTAAAGAAACTACCATTGAATAAAAACGAAGTCCTTTTCAAGGATAAAGAGACAAGAAAGAAGCTAGATGAGAATAATCGCTAGCAGTTTTATAAGTGACTGTATCCCCCTCCCCATCTAAAAAACCCAATCTAGTAGAACTAGCAAAAATACAATGAAGAATGTGACAAGGTTGATGAGAAATATGAGATGGCTTACATTCCAGGAATTACTCATTAAACCAAACACCCTCCAGCCTGCAACAAAGTGCCGACAGGAGATACAATAAAGGTGTGTTAGATGAAAGTAGCTTGGAGATGATGCAAAATAATTTATAGCTAGGATCTTTTTGTATGTAAGAGTGTAAGTCCTGAATTTAAGTTAATAGAAGCCAAGTTCAAGAGATATGATGATGGTGGTGGTGGTGGTGGTGGTGGTGATGATGAGGTTCCTCATACACCATACTGGTGACCTGAGGAGGCCCTTACTTCAGGGGGTTATTGTGAGTGCCAGAAGGCTTAGGGCAGAGAAGACATGATCATGGGAGAGAAATTGTCTGAGAATTGTTAAATATATTTGACTCAAGGGTCCTTGATCTGCAAGTTGTTGGTCTGGGTGAACACTTTTTGAAAGTATCACTGTCTGCTTACACTACTTTTGTATTTACTTTTAGGCATCTGCTTGGACTGCTATTCAGGTCTGAGTATTGAACTTGACAACCTGACCCAATATAGCTATGTTCAGTCTTTCTTCCTACAGTTTACAGCTGGCTGCTTCCAATTGTACCTCTTCCAGAAATCACTTATCCTACCTTGCCCAGACACAATACTTGACTTGACTTCAGATTCATCATTCTGATTGTTTTATGATCTAATGTGGCAAGGAACAAGCAGAAGTCTGGCGATGCACCCTGTGCAGCCCTCTCTGTAGCAGCCTTATTTCAGTGACCATGGAGAAGGAATTGTAACTCCAAGTTTATTGTTTCCTAATCATTAAGGTTTGTTTATCAGCCTTGTCTCTTGCATCTGTATAATACATCACCTAATTAGTTAATAACTCTGCTTACAGGCTAAGCATGTATGGCCATTAGTGTCACTCATCCAGTCTGTGGTAAATGTTGCATTAAGACCTTTTCTAATCTATGTCCTTCTTGAGCAATACCATTTCCATAACTCATATAAACCAGATCAAAGGTGTCCTGTTGAGATTAACAAAAGCTCGGCAGCCTGATTCACTTATTACCCCAAACACACTCTATCAATAGCTTTAAGCAACTGTCCATACAGGCACTTATCCTCTCTTCAGATAATGTATATGCTTTCCAATATAATCTGTCAATTATCACCTAATTGTATCATGTCTGAGCCAGTCAAATTTGCTTTTTTTTCACACAAGCTCAAGTGGTATGCTGCTTTGAATGCCAGCTTTCACCTTTTTAATGCCACTTGGCCTTGATATTTATAGCATTGCTTTCTGCCTCAAAAATGGCAAATGGACAGATAATACTGAGCAAGCCCTAAAGTGCTTAATATGAATTACCCATCAGATTAAAATGTGATGCTGCGCAGAAAAACATGGAGTAAATTCTCACGCATTAGAGATACTATTGGAGGGAGGAAAAAGGCTGTGTCATATGACTCTGTTCTGTGTCATATCAGATTTATTTTGGAGCTGTATTTCACCCTTCATTATTTTCATCTGTATTTATGGTACCTCTTTAGTCATGTGTTTATAAGCTGCAGCTAATAAATGCTATGATTCTTACAGTAGTGTGAAAACAAAATTCAGCTGTAGGTTTTTTCAGTTTTCATTGTGTGCTGTAGAATTTTAAATCATTAAAAGAAATCCTTTGTCCAAAAAGCAAATGATGGTTTTTGCATTTGAATTGTCATGGCACCACACAGGTTGGCAGCCCCATGGGGGTGCAAAAGCTCCCCAAGATGATGGGGCAGGGTCTGGCAGCTAGGCCCCATCCCAACAGCCAGCCAGGGAGCCAGGTAGCCCCAGTCCCAGGCATCAGGCACTTCCCAGGGTACAGGGAAGAGCTGAGGCTGGGCCAGGATGTTGGCCTGTGGGTAAGGATCACGTTCAGCGAGGTTCACAGCCGGGCAGGAGCATGGACTGGTGACTCTGGGCTACATGAGATGGGCTCCTGGGTTATTGTCAGGGATGAGGAGGCCCTGGGAGACGCTGGGCTGGGTTGTAAGGCCTTCTGGTGCCCTCAGGACCCTGATGTGCATAGGAAATCAATCAGTGAAACAAATCCCCACAGCCTGGGATATAAGTGTGTTTTGAAATGTAGTGACTTTGGGAGAATATTCATACTGATGTGTTCATCCCTCTCACGGCTCAATTGTATGGTAGATTTGGACAAAGTATTCTGTCAAGATTATTTGCCAGATGTTACTTGAGATGCTTCATGGTTGTTTTGGTTTTTTTGCTAAACTATTTCAGTTGGGAACATTTTTTCCTGGCATTAATGCTAATGTTAACGGCATTATAACCCCACAATTGCATAAATATAATATAAAGTCATCCAAGTAATAAAAGCTCCTGGCTGTGTTCCTTTATCTTCTGGTTATGTATTTCAACCATCAGGTTATTAAAAGTGAGTCTCTTTATACCATGGTGAAGCTGTTATGTTTTTAGTAAAATTCTTAAATATCTCTTTCTCCAAAATGTGGAAGAGAATTGAGCTGCTGGTTAGAAAATTCATCAAGGACATGGTACATCTGGGTTATGTATCATGTGCCAATAAGAGTTTAATTTTTTACACAACAATATCAACAAGAGAGATTATCTAATGAATCTGCACCTTGGCAAAGAAAACAAGTGTAAATGTTGAATGTCAACAGCATTTGACATCAAATCAAACTAGAGGGCACTGCTCTACAGGGTACACTGTCACTTGGATTTGTCCATAGTCTCATTACATGCACCCCATCCAGAGATGCTGGCCATGGTCACCATGCAGCTAATTCAGTGACCTAACTGAACAGGGTGTAATGATGCAACATAAAAAATAAAATAAAAATTAAAATTAAAAAGAATTATTAAAAAAGCAGGTGACAGGATCAATGGTGAGAGTTCAGTTTGCTATCAGTGTTAAGGGTCATTTGTCTTAAGAACGTAACTGTAGTTGTTCTGGATCAGGGAGGTTGTATCAATCAATAAACTGTATGTGGGTGCAGATGTCCATGTTGAATGGAAGATCATGATTAACAAGGGTATTCTCAAACATTTTGAGATTAATCTTTTTGAGATGGATTGGAGGCCACAATGGTTATGTTAACAATCCTTGTAAGGTGTAGCCCTGCTCATACAATGTCACAGTTGTATGCTACTGCACATCCACAACCTATGAAAAGCATTGAAGGATCTATAATATTTTACAGGATATTTTAAGAATAAGAGTTTACCAAAGTGTCATTTGTATGTGGTAGTTCACTGTGGAGGCTATTACAGATTTTCATTTTGGTAGCTTTTTGACCTCTTGTGAACAGGTGAAGACAGATTGAATCCAGTGTCACAAAGAGAAGCAACTCAATTTAGTCACCGCTGGTCAGCTGTGCATGTAATTTGTGGGCAACAGAAACACCACGGAAACAGCCTGTATATGAGACTGGTTTAGTTACATTCAGGTAATGATGTTGTCTGCTGCAGTATTCAGATAGTGTGGCTGTGCCAACATTTAAGGTAACATATAAGCCAGAGAATGACAGAACTCAGATACTAAGCAATTTTTCATAACTCAGATACTAAGGAATTTTTCATCTGCAGCTTTTGTATGGAGATGGCCAGTTCTTCATTAGCCATTTATTTTCTAGATATTTTTTCCAGTTTGGGTGCATCATAGATGGCTCCTGGATCTCAGAATGTACTGCCCAGGTTAGGTTTTAGTTTTGTTGTTGCTGCTCATGACAGCTGTTTTTATATTAGCAGTCAGTGTGAAAAATCAGTCATGGATAATGCATCCTCCATGGATTTCACTGTGCTCCTCTGTTTTTCTGGTGATACACTCTGGAAGATGAGCCACTGCTGTATTAAGCAACACATGCATCAGTGATATCTTTGCCCATTTGCTGCATTTTACAGCTCTTCTCTGGCTTTGGAAAGGCACTCCCCAGATTTTTGGAAGTTTTTCCTGTATGGTAATCCAAGTGAAGGTCTGGACTGGGAAAATGCAAGAGTATAGGCCAACTTACGTCAAGATCTTCCGGAGAGCTAATGACATATACAGTGTAGAGCTGGATTTTACATCATTTAAAGTTTTATGTGCTTGTGATACTGAAGAGTTCGAAGTAGTTCAAAAAAGTCTGAGGGCACTCTTTCCTCAAATATTTTGTCAGCTGCTTGGTAGAGCACTGCACTTGGTAGGGCACTGCTAGATGACACTTCATTTTCCCTAAGAGAAGAGGAGCCACCTCCTTGTATATGTTTTGGTTTGAACAGGCCCAACCTGTTTTCTCCAGTTCTTATTTGGTTTTGTGGGTTTTCTTCATTGAACAAACCCTATCCTAGAACTAGTTATACCTGAACTGAAAGGAACTGGGAGGAGAGGGCAAGAGAAGAGGCCTCCAAACCAGTTGAGGGCTGGAAACTGCCTGGCAGAGCTGGAGCTCCTGTTGTCCTTCAGCAAACAAGTATATTGCAGCAGTCTCAGTCCTAGTTGTATGTATCCCTCACAATCTTTGATTATTCTTGCTATATTACTAGTAAATATTTCTCCCAGAATACTGTCCTGGGAAGTGATCGTTAGATAACAACCGTCCTGTGTCCAGCTTCTTTGCTACAATGAAAAAAGAAACCTCACACCAAACAGCATAATTATTTGCTTCTGAATAATTCAGCATAGGAGTTGTTTATAAAGCACCAGGCTGGGACACTACTGTTGACCAGAGCATGTGAGGGTTATTCTGAAAAACTGTTTGGTAAGTGTGTGATTCTGTTTCTAATACTGCTGCACACTTGCTTGCTTTGCTGTGGTTCATCTGCCACTTGGGCAGAGGGGTATGGACGGGGGGGAACTTTGCACAGAGCATAAATTATTGCAGTGTTGGGGCTTCCCTTAAATTAGATCAGTGAAATACTTCAGAGTGCTAAGCATAGAGAAATCAGATTTAAATTCACTTTGCAATTTTCCCTCATTCACAGCATGAGTATGGAGCTCAGCTTGGTGAGAAGGGAAAAACAAGGTCAGGCAGCCAGGAGGAGTACTCAGGAACTGGCAGTCTTTGGCTGCTAGAGCCATTTGGAAAATTTCTGTGACTGCTACTTAGGGATCTTTCTTCTGGAAGGACAAATATGTGAGAGCTAATCCACAGAAGATAATAAAATGCTGAGCAACCAGTACTTTTCTGAGTGCTGAAGTCTTGAGCAGGATCTGTAAAATGGTTGCTGTGTATTTTAGATAACTGTCAAGTTACTGGGTTTTTCCCTCACTGAAGTCTTATGTGCATTATTAATCCCTGAGGAATAACACTTTGGGCTAGTTTACTGGCTGATCATCCTACATCAATTAAGTCTGATCAGTTAAAGGATTTGAGGTAACCTTGAATTTCACGAGCACCTCCGTTACACTAAGTCATCCATAATCTGCCAGGTTATAAATAGCTTTTGGGGGAACCCTTTCAAAAGTGATTTACCAGATTATAGATTTTTTTTTCTGCCCACGCCTCATTTGATTCTCCCATGACTGGTAGCTGACATGCTGTTGGTGCTGTGGGCACCAAATGTCCTCTTCTCAGTTAACAAATTAACTCACTGATTCCTTTTCACATCTCCTTTTATAAATTCCCTCATCTGCCCCCCTCCCTCCATCATATTAATGTATTTTACTGTCCGTATTTCTAGCAAGAGTTCCTTCTGTTTGCAAACAAGAAACCCAGCCTCTGGATTCAATTTCTGGCGCCTGATCTAGATTTATTTTGTAATTTTTCTGGGAAATGTAGTCTTCTGGATAACTGGGCAGAATTTTAAAGGATCTTCTGGATTTAGAAGCTGATACCGAAATGGCTCATATTACATCCCTCACTATACCCTGAACTCAGGAATGTAATTTCTTAATTTACTTGAATCTGGTCATATTCAAATGTCTTTGTTAAGCTTCCAGTGAATTTTATCGACAATTTCATTTTTGTGTCCTTTTTTGCCAGAAGTTTAATGCTGCCTCAACAGCTTTTAGAGAGAGATGGGAGGCTCTCATTAGCTGAAATTTTGCACAACAGCTAATGTCAGATCAATTTTCACTGATCTCAAAACCGATCTTCCTTTTATCATTAACTGAATGTTATTTTTATTAGTGATTCACCACAAACAAAGATTGTCTGTATTTGCAGTTGTAGTTAATTCTAGACTCACTGTCAGCATTTTGCCAGACTGTTTGTTTCGTCTGCTTTAGTTTATTTAATGTATCACTTAGTTGAAGCAAATAAACCTTTGCTCTGTTTTTCCAGCTCATCAGTGTTCAATTCATTGTAATATATTTTAATAAATGATGAACGTACTTGCATTTTATTTTGTAATATAAGGAATTCTTATTATAATACCATAAAATTTCGTTTGCATTCTATTGTCTACATATAAACAGAAATATCTTTGCCTACTTTTTGTCATACTGTTAGCAAACAGGTTTCTATCTGATTGAATGCTCTAGTTACCACTGCCTCATACAATGCATAGGAAACTTAGTATTCAGACACAGCCATGCTGGGCACCAGTTAGTGATTTAATTGACAATTACAGCTAGAATGAAGGGAATGTTCTTCCTGACAAAGAAGATGAGGAGAGCATAAAGGAAATAAATGTTAAGAAGTAAGGAAAGATAGCATGAAAAGAAAATATCATTAGGTAGAGAAGAAAGCACTGAACAATAAAGGATAGTCTTTAACCATTAGTGTTTATAAATAACATTGTAGTCTGGAACCAACACTTGGTTCATCCAGGCTGTGTTGACACATGGCCCTTGTACCTTCTGCCTACACTACCTCTACAGACGAGCTCTCAGACCCCTTTTTCTAGGATGCTGGAAAACGTTTGGCAGTACCTTGAGATGGCAATGGTCCTTTATGTATCAAACTTTGGTGGCATCTTTCTATTCCCATGGAAATGTCAGTGTGATGGGCATGCTTTGCTATGATTTGTATGTCTGTTATATCAAGAGAAATTGTATCCTATTGATCACATCTATGATGTGCTTAACAACTGGTAGTACAGATCAGTTCCTTCCAGATAAAAGGAGTGCAATAGCTGCTGCTGAAATATATTTGTAGTCTAAGACCTTATTCCAGGATTATTTTACAAGAATTCATGGGGAAATTTCTATGAGTCATCCCTTGGTTCAATATTTAACTAGAAGTCAAGGGTCTTCTACCAGAAACCTTTGCAATATTACCATTTTCCAATGACTTTCCCTTATAGAGACGCTAGCCTTGTTTTTTCCTCCTCGAATTACTGCAAATCTCCAGTCCTCCTTGAATTTTGCAGCAGAATGAGGTTGCTGTTTTCACATGTGCCCCACTTTAACTTCCTAAAATAATACTCTATAACATGAAATAACTTATTTAAAAGGGCTAGCAGTTACAATAATATATTTTGATGAGAGTGGCAAGATTGGAAAACCAAGTACTGAAAAATTTTGGGAGTGCCAAAAATTCAAGCTATTTGGTCAATATTATCTTAGCAGCATAGTATATCCTGTGGGCTTTCTGATACAGATATAGTTAGATTTAACCTTTATGCCTGACAATGAAGGGGAGAATTAAAGCTTTGCTTCTGTCTTCTTCTTCTCAAATACTAGCAAGCTAACATTGGAGGAGCAAGAATTATGACTAGAATATCTTTATTTTCAAAGGCAGATTTTAAAAAAATGTTTGTGGTTTTGTAGTAAATGGATCTTGGGTAGTCCTGTCCCATGTTTCTCCTCCACACCACTTCCCTCGACCCCCTCTATGCCTCTGGAAAAAAATCACAAACAGAAGAAATCTTTGCAATTAATCAAGTTTGGTGATTTTACTACTTCTGCCAATTCTTCAGCAAAACATGAGTTCCATGAATTGAAACTATCTATTAGGACATATTTAAACACTTCACGCAGTTTCTAGAGATGTTTTGTCAGAACTTTCAGGAAACCTAAGTGTTCAGTTATAATTAAACCAAATACATTTCTTTGATGTTATGTATATTGAAAAAAATGTTGAAATATTTCTGAAGTGGAGATTGGTGGGATGGGAATATGTATGTCTTATAGTGTGAGTAACTTACTCAGATCCTTTAAGCTTATCAGCTTGTTCAGAAAATTTTAATCTTTTCTTTATATGAGTCATTTTGCATGTGCACTTCATATTATGCATGATTTAATGCCTTGATGAATTACTATTAACAATAGAACTCTTTGGGAATTATGTCATCTTTTACAGTCCTTCACCCAACACAGAAGGTACATTTTCAAAGAATAATACTAAGTTGAAAATGAACAGAAATAACACATATTTTTAAAAGTGAAATCAATCATAGAATGAAAATTAACTGGGGTTGTCCATACAGAAAAGAGAATTCAAAAGGTACCTGTTCTTTTAGGTTTGTCATATAACATGAGTCAGTTTACATAATATGAGCATATAATTAAAGAAATACATTCCAAAAGAACAAAAGCTGGTAGGTATGCAGTTGATCCAACCAAGGTAACCTGAGGTGAGTAACTGAATTTCAATCCATTGGTCTCATAAATGATAAAACTGTCCTACCGATAAATCTTTCTAGGGTGCACGTGTACAGTCTGATATATTACTAACACTGCATAGCCCTCCGTTGTATCTTTGATGTTTAGAGATTACAAGCAGGAATATTTGTCTTCTGATAAGTAGTGAGGAGTGTGACTTTGTGCAGTTGCCAATGTATGAGTCAAAGGTTTAAAGAAGCTGAGATATTGAGCTTTGCACATGGTTACTGCTGTTTCCCAGCCTTGGAGTTGCAGTTTGGCAAGAAGATAACTGGGACACTGGCCTTTTTACAGACGCAGAATGCCTCCATAACTACAGAAATAATCATTTCCCTAGCAGGTAAAAAGAGTTCTGCTAGATTTGTTACTTCAGCATGGATACTGTCTGTATTTATATTGCTAAATAAAACTATCAGGGAGCAAAACTGAGCAGTGGACCACTGATGGTCCCCATTGCTTAGTCATTACCAAACAACCCAGTACAGTTATGGCTATGCCAACCAGTCTTTGACTATCCTGTCCACTGACCTATGCCAGCTAGTCTAGGCACAGCTAAAGGGGTAGCATGTACCAAGACCATGCTCAGGAGGCAATATGGAAATAGATAAACTGCATTGCCCTCCGACACTGTGCCTGAATCTTCAGATACTCATATGCTCTTGTACCATACCCTTGGGCATTCAGCACATAGCCTCAGCTTCCAGCTTCCTGTTATGAAAACACCACTTTGACAAGTTGCACAACAATCTTCATTCCTTCAGGCAGTTTGAACTGAAAATAATAGTAATAATATCTCAGGATACCATATATGGCTTCAAAGAACCATATGGACTGGTATGTGCCTCCTATCGCAGGGTCAGGATATTGTCCTTTTTGGTCATATCCTCACCATGTATTTTGTGAGTTTGTGTGCTGAGTTTGTCTGGGAAAGAGTTAAGTTCCTTCACAGTAGCTGGTATGGGGCTGGGTTTTGGATTTGTGCCGAAAACAGTGTTGATAACACAGAGATGTTTTTGTTACTGCTGAGCAGTGCTTACACAAAGTCAAGGCCTTTTCTGCTCCCCACCCCACCAGCGGGTAGGCTGGAGGTGCACAAGGAGCTGGGAGGGGACACAGCCGGGACAGCTGACCCCAACTGACCAAAGGGGTATTCCATACCATATGGCGTCATGTGCTCAGCATACAAGCGGCTTGGGGAAGAGAAAGAAGGGGGGTAAGGGGACGTTTGGAGTGATGGCATTTGTCTGCCCAATTTAGCATTACATGTGATGGAGCCCTGCTCTCCTGGAGATGGCTGAACCCCTGCCTGCCCATGGGAAGTGGTGAATGAATCCCTTGTTTTGCTTTGCTTGCACATGCAGCTTTTGCTTTACCTATTAAACCGTCTTTATCTCAACCCACGAATTTTCTCACTTTCACTCTTCTGATTCTCTCTCCCATCCTGCCATGAGGGAGTAAGCAAGCGGCTGTGTGGGGCTTAACTGCTGACTGGGGCAAAACCACAACAGTTTGGCAGTTGCTGACCTCTGACACATGCATTTGTGCAGCAGAGTGCTGAGAGGTCACTTCTGCAGTAGGTGGTTGTACTGCTCTGCCGGAGTCACTACAATTGACTAAGAATGACTCCCCCTGCCCAGGCCCTTGCTGAGCAATAGTCCAGAGTGTTCAATACACAGAAGTAAGTAAATAAAAATACTGGAGTATTAACAGTATTCACACTGGCTGCTTTAACTATCTGACTTCAATGCAATTTGTGGCACCTGACCTTAGCAATCTTTGTTTCCTACATATTGCCAAGGGAGAGATGCACTTCATGAAGCAATCTGGATAACCTATGTTAAAAACTTACATTAAAGAGGATTTAACTTCCAGCTATTGTTTGCAGTTGGCAAACAGTGAAGAATATATTTACTAAGATTGAAATTAAATTCTTTACCTAGAAGTCAAAAATGGTAATAGACATTTATTGGAAAGTTCCTATGTATTTCTCATTTTCTCAATAGTTAGTATCATAAGTTTGTAAGGAGAGTTCGGTTAGGGATGTGTCTGTGCTTGTCAGTTGTGGTCTGTTCCTTGTCATTTGGAATTTAATCTTTCTGTCAGCCTAAGTGTCTCCCACTTTCTAAGGCTTGCCCTGCACTTCTTATGGTATACATTCTTGCATTGCCATATGAGTCCCTAAAAATAAAGGAACATATGATGATGATGATGATGATGATGATGATGATGATGATGATGATGATGTTGTTTCCAAGAATCCAGATGGTACAGAATGGAATACCTATGAGGAATGGTTGTTATTTTATCTGCTGGCAATTCAAAGTTATACAGACATCTTTCCCAGGAGTTCACTAACATTTCTCTTTCCTTCTAGGCTTGGACTTCTGGCTCCTTGTTCTTCATGCATCATTGTGTGTTGTGTGTACATGTGACTATAGTTTTACAACTTCTTATCTACAAGTCAAAATTTCCAAAATTATTTGCATTCCTATGGAAAACTCTTTCTGAAGGAGATGAATCTGAGGGGAGGAAAAAAAATTAGCAAGTTTGCACTGTGAAAAATTTCAAGGCCCAGTATAAACTGATAAAAAAAATTTGATTCGGTTTAGACATTTTTAGTGCTTTGTGTAAGTTCAGTCTCTAAGATTTTAATTAAAGATTCTTTAAATATTTGCTTAGTCTAGAAACTGGAGAACTGTGAAGGATTAAATAAGATACCTGGAAAGAAACAAAAATTTTGCAACCAATTTGTTATAGCATTTACAAAGGGCACAATATCAGACTACTTTAGCAAGAAGGATGAGCAATGTTCCCAGTTGTAATACATTTAAAAATTAATAAATGCAGGGTGCATGACCTATTTAAGTGATTCAATGTGTTTGTTAAAATTTTCAGAAGTGCCAAAGGGTCAGATTTTTATGGATATTTAATTTCTAATACAATAAAGATTTTAGAAGTATTTATTCATGTCTTCAGGCAACTATAGGGAGAAGCCTTACACTGATGAGACTTACCTATCTAACACACTGCCAAAAGCAAGAGACAGGTGATACAAGGCCTTTGCACTTATGTAGGTTACAGTATAACTATTCCCATGAAATGTGGCTGAAGATAGTAAACAAAAGGTGAAGCTGAAGGGCAAACTAGAAAATGAGTGAAGTATCTGCAGCAACAAAGATCGGAAGGAAGGGCCTGTCTGAATATCCATTTTCATTTATCATTTGAGTGTGGGAGTGCACTGAGTCACTGAACCAGAGGGGAAGTAGTAATACATCACACAGGCATATAATTCCTTTATTGGATCTAGTTTTCTGTTTGGGCAATTAGCACACCCCTGTTGAAACCTGAGGTACTTCCTAAGGTACATACTTTCTTATTGATCAAAGGCATTTATTGCAATTCACTTGACAGTGTTTTAAAAGTTTCCTGCTAGGTAATGTACCTACGGATGTTTTTGCTAGTGAAGTACTGAAGAATACAGTGTTTTTCTTTTGCTCTGCAAAGGTTCCCAGCAGACTGTAAACTGCAAATGATCTTACATGGCAAGAAGAATATTGTTCCCAAGAGAATATCATTGCAGGATTGCTATGAGTCAAATTATATTGCATTTTAATGGTAATTTTACCAGTTATTTCATCTGTTAAAAGTCTGGAATTCAGTTCTGCAAACAGCACTGTTGTAAACTGGTTTGTTTCTTTGAACATTGCCATGCCAGATATAGTAATCTCTTCATGCTGAGTATGTGTCATACAAATTTGAGATGAGCAACAATTCTGAAATCCTCAAAAGACAGAGCAACTCCTGTGAGCATCTTGTAGCCAACCAAACTTTCCAAGTCCAGCTCTATAAATCCAGGATAGCACAATTCTTACTTGCCAATATTGCTGAAGTCACATCAGGGCTATTATGAAAACATGGCTAATGAGTAGCTGGTCTGTGCAAAAGAACTTAGTAGAACATGTCTCTATCAGTTAGAACCACAGAATTAAGAGGAAAATTGGGTTTGAAGGGACTATCTAATTTAGCCCCCTGATGATGTTGAAATCGGATCAAGTTGGTCAGGGCCTTGTCCCAGGGCTGTTCTGGAAATCTGGAAAGATGGAGATTGCAGTCTCTTGGGCACCTATTCAGTGCTTAACCACCCTTACTGCAAAAGGTTGGGGTATTTATTTCCTGATATCTAGTCAGAATTTCCTTTGCAGCAATTTCTGCCCATTGCCTCTTGCCTTACTGCTGTGTGTCTCTGAGAGGAATCTGGCTTGGTCTCCACTAAAACTTATGTCTGAAGCTGAAGATAGCAGTTAGATCCTCTGAGCCTTCTTTTCTCCAGTGTAAACAAGCTCAGGTCCTGCAGACTGTCCTCATACATCATATGCTTCTTTTAACCGTCTTTGTGGTCTTTATCTGCATTCACTCCAATTTGTCAATGTCTATCTTGTACTCGGGGACCAAAATCTGGCTCCAAGCCTGGTGTCATTGGCAGAATTTTGCCTTTTTTGATCATGTGCTTGTCTACGCAACATCAGGCCTACTGGCTACAGATGGGGTACATCTGTCTTAAAGGGGGAAAAGGATCATTGCACAGGAGTTAGCAGGGTTCACTGAAAAAGCTTTAACTAGATTTGAAGGGGAAAAGAGATAAAACCAGGCTCACTAGAGATAAGACTGGGGGCAGCATGTCAATGTTTGAGGGATGTTACACTAGTGACATGCTTCAGTACCATCTCAATGGAGGCAGGGGATGTAGATAATGAGGCAGAAAAGACGCAAGAGTTATTGGTGTGTTAGAAACCATGAAAGTGCCTGAGAACAGTCACATAGGAATAAGGGCTTCTCCCCCCAAAAAAGGAGGCGGGATCAATAGCCCAGCTGAAGTCCATCTACAGCGATACACGCAGCATGGGCTACAAACAGGAGGAGTTGGAAGCCACTGTAGAGCTCAAAAACTATGCTACAATTGCAATCACAGAAACATGGTAGGATGACTCACTTAATTAATGTGTTGCAATAGATGGCTATAAGCTCTTTAGAAGGGCTAGGAAAGGAAGGAGAGGAGGTGGGAGAGCCCTGTATGTTAGGGATTGGTTTTGACTGTCTTAGAGATTGATGGTAGTGACAATAGGGTTGAGTGTTTATGGGTAAGAATCAGGGGAAAGGCCAACAAGGCAGATATCATGGTGAGAGTCTATTATAGAACATCCAACCAGGATGAAGAGGCCGGGGAAATATTCTATAAGCAGCTGGGAGAAGTCTCACAGTCACTAGCCCTTGTTCTCATGGGGGACTTCAACTTACCAGATGCCTGCTGGAAATACAATACAGCAGAGAGGAAACAGTCCAGGAGGTTCCTGGAGTGTGTGCAAGAGAACTTCCTGATGCAGCTGGTGAGGGAGCCAGCTAGGGAAGGTGACCCACTGGACCTGTTGTTTGTGAACAGAGAAGGACTTGTGGGTGATGCGATAGTTGGAGGCCATCTCGGGCACAGCGATCATGCAATTATAGTTTTCAATTCTTGGAGCAGTAAGGAAGGGAGTGAGCAGAACTGCTGTCTTGGGCTTTGTCCTGGTTCTGGCTAGGATAGAGTTAATTTTCCTAAGGAGCCAGGACAGGTGAGCCAAGCTGGCCAGGGGCTATTCCATACCATGTGCCGTCATGCTCACCATAATAGGGGGCTAGTGGGGAAGGGGTGGGTTTGGTGTGGCTCTGGGACAGGCTGAGCATCTGGTCGGTGGGTTGGTCCTTGGATCGGTAAATTGCTTTCTGTTATCACCCGTTGTGAATATCTGTTATCAGTACTGTTGTTGATTGTTTCCCTTTCCCTTGCCATCCCAGTAAACTGTCCTTATCCCAACTCACGAGATTTTGCCTTTGTTTTTCCATTCTCCTCCCCATCCTGCCGGGGGAGGGGTGAGCCAGTGGTTGTATGGTGCTTAGCTGCTGGCTGGGGCTAAACCACGTCAGGCTTCTAGAAGGCAGACTTTGGCCAGTTTAGGAAGGTGGTTGATGGAGTCCCTTGAGAGGCAGTCCTTAAGGGCAAAGGAGTCCAGGAAGGCTGGGCATTCTTCAAGAAGGAAATCTTAAAGGCACAGGAGCAGGCCCTCTCCACGTGCCAAAAGACAAGCTGGTGGGGAAGAGGGGAAGAGGACAGGCCTTGCTGAACAGAAAGCTTTGGCTGGGACTCAGGAGGAAAAAAAAAAAAAGGAAAGTTTATGACCTTTGGAAGAAGGGGCAGGCAACTCGGAAGGACTACAAGGACATCATGAAGGACACTTATGCAGGGAGAAAATGAGAAGGGCCACAGCTCAACTAGAACTTAATCTGGCTACTGCAGTTAAAGATAATAAAAAATGTTTCTATAAATACATTAGCCACAAAAGGAGGGCTAAGGAGAATCTCCATCTTTTATTGGATGCAGGGGGAAACATAGTGACAACGGATGAGGAGAAGGCTGAGGTACTTCATGTTTTCTTTGCCTCAGTCTTTAGCAGTAAGACCAGTTGTTCTCTGGGTACCCAGCCCCCTGAGCTGGAAGACAGGGACCGAGAGCAGAATGAAGCCCCCATAATCCAAGAGGAAATGGTTAGTGACCTGCTACACCACACAGACACACACAAGGCTGTGGGGCCGGATGAGATCCACCCAAAGGTACTGAGGGATCCGGCAGAAGTGCTCACCAAGCCACTTTCCATCATTTATCAGCAATCTTGGCCAACCAGGGAGGTCCCAGTTGTCTGGAGGTGAGCAAATGTGACTCCCATCTACCAGAAGGGCTAGAAAGAGGATCCAGGGAACTACAGGCCTGTCAGTCTGACCTCGGTGCTGGGAGGGTTATGGAGCAGATCATCTTGAGTGCCATCATGTGGCATGTACAGGACAACCAGGTGATCAGGCCCAGACACCATGGGTTTATGAAAGGCAGGTCCTACTTGACTAATTGTCATGGTTTTGCCCCAGCCAGCTTCTAAGCCCCACACAGCCACTCGCTCACTCCCCCTTCAGTGGGATGCGGGAGAAAATTGGAAGACTAAAAGTGAGAAGGCTCATTGGCCAAGAGAAAGACAGTTTAATTGGTAAAGCAAAAGCTACACATGGAGGCAAATCAAATCAAAGAATTAATTTACCACTTCCAATCGGCAGGCAAGTGTTACACCATCTCCAGGAAACCAGGGCTCCATCATGTGTAACACTGAATTGGGAAGACAAATGCCATCATTTCAAAAGTCCCCCCACTCCCCTTCTTTCTCTTCCCCAAGCCCCTTACAAGCTGAGCATGACATCATATGGTATGGAATATCCCTTTGGTCAGTTGGGGTCACTTGTGTCCCCTCCCAACTCCTTGTGCACCTGCAGCCATCCTGCTGGTGGGGTGGTGTGAGGAGCAGAAAAGGCCTTGACTCTGTGTAAGCACTGCTCAGCAGTAAAGAAAACATCTCTGTGTTATCAACACTGTCTTCAGCACAAATCCAAAACCCAGCCCCATACCAGCTACTGTGAAGAAAATTAACTCTATCCCAGCCAAAAAGAGCACAACAATCTGATCTCCTTCTATGACAAGGTGACCCGCTTAACAGATGAGGGAAAGGCTGTGGTTGTTATTTACGTTTGTAAAGCCTTTGACACTGTTTCCCACAGCATTATCCTGGAGAAACTGGCTGCTCATGGCTTGGATGGGTGTATGCTTTGGTGAGTAACAAACTTGATGGATGGATGGGCCTAAAGAGTTGTGGTGAATGGAGTTAAATTCAGCTGGCAGCCGGACACAAGTGGTGTTCCCCATGGCTCAGTACTGGGCCAGTTCTCTTTAATATCTTTACCAATGATCTGGATGAGGGGATCAAGTGCACCCTCACTAAGTTTGTAGATGACACCAAGTTGGGAGGGAGTGTTGATCTGCTTGATAGTAGGAAGGCTCTACGGAGGGATTTGGACAGGCTGGATTGATTGGTCGAGGCCAACTGTATGACGTTCAACAAGGCTCAGTGCTGGGTCCTGCACTTGGGTCGCAACAACCCCATGCAATGCTACAGGCTTGGGGAAGAGTGGCTGGAAAGCTGCCTGGCAGAAAAGAACCTGGGGGTGTTGATCTTCAGCCAACTGAAGATGAGCCAGCAGTGTGCCCAGGTGGCCAAGAAAAGGCCAAGAGCATCCTGGCTTGTATCCGAAACAGTGTGGGCAGCAGGACTAGGGAAGTGATCATCCCCCTGTACTCGGCACTGGTGAGGCCTTACCTCAAGTCCTGTGTTCAGTGTTGGACCCCTCACTACAAGAAAGACATTGAGATGCTGGAGTGTGTCCAAAGAAGGGCAACAAAGCTGGTGAAGGGTCTAGAGCACAAGTCTTATGAGGAGCAGCTGAGGGAACTGGGGTTGTTTAGCCTGGAGAAAAGGAGGCTGAGGGGAGACCTTATCACTCTCTGCAACTACCTTAAAGGAGGTTGTAGCCAGGTAGGTGTTGGTCTCTTCTCCCAAGTAACAAGTGCTAGGACAAGATGAAATGGCCTCAAGTTGTGCTAGGGGAGGTTTAGATTGGATATTAGGAAACATTTCTTCACCAAAAGGGTTGTTAATCATTGGAACAGGCTGCCCAGGGAAGCGTTTGAGTCACCATCCCTGGAGGTATTTAAAAGATGTGTAGATGTGGTACTTAGGGGCATGGTTTACTGGTGGACTTTGCACCAGTTAACAGTTGAACTAGATGATCTTAAAGGTCTTTTCTAATCTAAATAATTCTATAATTCTATGAAAACTGGATGAAACTGCAGTGAGTTTTATAAGAGAGGAGGATAATTGCTTCCCTCAATCTGCTGGATACTCTTGCTAATGCAGCCCAGTACTTTATTAGCTCTCATTGCCTCACTGGTGCCTTGATGAGCCATTTTCAGCTTGTGCCCTGAGACTGCAGAGCAGCTCTCGGGCTGGTCAGTCCCCAGCCTGCACAGGGTCATCCTGCACCACATCCTGAACTTCCCATTTGTCTTAATTGAAATTCATGAGGTTTCTACTAGCCCACTCCTCCAGCCTGTGAAGCTTCATCTAAATGGCAGCCCTGCTGTTCAGTTTTGCCTTGCATAGGAATTTATATGATTTGCCCATGTTAAATCTATGCTGTGTAGTGGGTTGACCCTGGCTGCGGTCCAGGTGCCCACCAGAGCTGCTCTATCACTCCCCCTCCTTCACTAGACAGGGGAGGAAAGGTATAACGAAACGCTTGTGGGTCAAGATAAGGACAGGGAGAGATCACTCACTAATTATCGTCATGGACAAAACAGACTGAACTTAGAGAGGAAATTAATCTGATTTATTACCAAGCAAAACAGAGTAGAGCAATGAGAAATAAATCAAATCTTAAATCACCTCCCCCCACCCCTCCCATCTTCCCAGGCTCAACTTCACTCCCGGCTTCAACCTCCGCCCCCCCTCAGTGGCACAGGGGGACAGGGAATGGGGGTTGTGGTCAGTTCATCACACGTTGTCTCTGCTGCTCCTTCCTCCTCAGGGGGAGGACTCCTCACACTCTGCCCCTGCTCCAGCGTGGGGTCCCTCTCATGGGAGACAGTCCTCCATGAACTTCTCCAACATGAGTCCTTCCCACGGGCTGCAGTTCTTCACAAACTGCTCCAGCGTGGGTCCCCCACGGGGTCACAAGTCCTGCCAGCAAACCTGCTGTGGCGTGGGCTCCTCTCTCCACAGGCCCACAAGTCCTGCCAGGAGCTTGCTCTAGTGCAGGCTTCCTACAGGCCACAGCCTCCTTCAGGTGCCTCTGCGTGCTCCGGCATGGGGTCCTCCACAGGCTGCAGGTGGAATCTCTACACCCCCTCATCCTTCCTCCGTGGGCTGCAGGGGGACAGCCTGCTTCACCATGGTCTTCACCATGGGCTGCAGGGGGATCTCTGCTCTGGCACCTGAAGCACCTCCTCCCCCTCCATCTGCACTGACCTTGGTGTCTGCAGAGTTTCTCACATCTTCTCACTCCTCTCTCCAACTGCAAAAGCTCTCTCCAACTGTTTTTCTCCTTAAATATGTTATCACAGAGGTGCTGATTGTCTTGGCCTTGGCCTGTGGTGGGTCCATCTTGGAGCCAGCTGGCATTGGCTCTATCAGACACAGGGGAAGCTTCCAGCAGCTTCTTGCAGAAGCCACCCCTGTAGCCCCCCTCACTACCAAACCCTTGCCATGCAAACCCAATACAGCTGGCTGTTACTAATCACCTTCTTGTCCTCCATGTACCTGTACACTCTTCCATGAAGATTTACTCCATAATTTTCCAAGGGTCTATAGTGAAGCTGACAGCTCTAGTGACTTTTCTGGCTTTTTCTGAAGGTTGATATAATTTTTGCCTTTCTCCAGTCATTTTGAACCCTTCACTCCAATCTCCAGGGCTTTTCAAAGATGGTGGAGAGTGGCTTCATAAGGACATTAAGAGTTTTGCTGCTGAAACAAAATTCTTCTTGTGCCATCACCTGTAGACAGAGTTTAAAACTCTAAATTATGCATGAAAGAAATGCATGTTTATACCATAGCACCTAAAAGAAGCAAGATATTGAGATGAGAAGGACACGGTAGAAATGGAAAAAAAAAAACCCCTCAGGATGGTGAAGAGGTAGATTTTCAGTTTCTGTTTCAAGAGCACTCTTGACGCTATCTCCCTCATCATACCTCTAGCAGCAGCCTAAGACAAGCTCTCCTCCACACACAATAGCTACTCCACTTTCTGCCTTGTACAAAAAACTGCCCCAGAGAGTCCTAGGGAGAAGCTGGCAGCATGACTGCTGCTACTCGCTCCAGGGTTGAGCTGCTGCTTTTCACACCAAGTGGCAGGGACAGCTAAGGATGGCCAAAAGAGGAGCCTGGGAGGAGGATGCAGCAGCAGCAGCTGCTGGGAAGGGACTTTCTCATCAGAGGTATCCCCTGCCTCTCCTCCCTTGGTTCAAGAGCAGCATCAGACCAACTTTCTGGTATGTGCTGCCACTGCGAAGGGGTGGAGAAAGAAGATGTGTTCAGGTTCTTGGGCAGTGTTTTCCTACCAAACAGCTGTTTCCCATCTATTACAAGGAAAAGAGTAGGTAAGATCAAAATTATTTGGGTCAGAATGATACATAGAAATTCAGTCATAAGCTATCTTTATCAAATTGAAATTGCTAAGGAAGGATTTACAAGATTTTTTGAAAAGGTTAAAACTGCACAAGACATTGTTAGAACCATGCAAACTCACATAAATCTAGAGGTATACAGCATACATTGAAGCTAGTACTGGGTTACCTTTATAATCATAGAGAGGAACAGCAGCTTCTCAAATATGATTCTTCTCCTTCAAATGTACATTCCTAAGGTAGTCACATGAATCACTTTCTGTAGGTGCTTAATTCCAATAATCTGTGTTATGTGAACCAGGAACCATTTCCATATTTATTCTTTCAAAAGTAAAATAATGTAATTTTTCATTCATAAAAAAAGACAGGATTTTAAATATGATCTTGATTAAATGCTTTATGGGTACAGGTTCAGAATTAGATTAAGCTGAAGCTTTTTTAGCAGCTGACTGTGGGGACATCTGAGCATTGCTGCCAGCCCAAGGGAATGTAGAAACTTCCCTTTTTGGTGGTAACATATTAGGATCCAATTAAACAAGATTTGCATCACATAATGAATATCAATTTCTGCTGTATTTATTGTAGCTTTTGTAACTGTGTTTATTGATGTACTGAGGAAACATATTTCATACTTTGTTAATAACAATTCTGAATAGGCTTTGAATTCAGTGTGAAAAAGAGTAAAGTTCATAATGGTGTTAGAGTTATGAATTTCTGTGGGCTTCCTCACCTAGCCTCAGATGCTCTGCATCACCTTCTTAGACACTTTTAGTCATATTTTTTTCAGACATACCAGTTATGGTTCTGCATATGAAGTATGGGAAGTGTGCAGCCCAAATATCTGAGCTGTCCAAAAACTTTCTGTTTGTAATACTAAACAAACCTTGAATTAAATTATTAATTTATTTTTTTTTTAATCGTGCCCCATATTGAAATGAGCAGTCTTAAACACATGAGTAATGTATGAAGAGGAAATCAAAAAACAGGAGTTGCAATGTGAAAGGTATGTTCATTTTTAAGAATCTCTTTGCACTTTACATCTTAAATGTCTGATTTTTCTCATCAAACCGGCGCATCTTAAAAAAGCCGATGGGGACAAAGGCAAGAACTTTGCAGTAACTGCCCTTTTCTTTCATATTGCCTACCATTTGGCTTATCTGGTTGCTTTGGTTTTGTCTTTTGAATGAGCAAGAAGCTGAGAGCAAGACAGATAATGCTTTGTTTGCAGCATAATGTGCAGCTTGAAAATAGGCCTGGTATTCAACATTGTAAAGAGAGAAACTGGTCACTTGGGGAGTAGCAAAAAAATCTTACCAATTGCTTGACATCTCTGTACTCTACTCTTTGCAGAGCTGTTAGTCCATCGTCTTTTTTGAAAGCATATCAAGTATTGTATTTTTCTGGCTTTAACTTTGGGAGAAACTTCTCAAATGTTTCTATAGCAAAATCACATACAATAAAAGCATCTAAATTCAAGACTATTTGGGTTGCCTTCCAGAAATAATTAAGCAATACCTTTTGACATTGAATTTTATAGAGAGCTTAACAGTAGAGATGCTGTACTTTGTCCTACTACAGTTTTAGAGAGAGGCAATCAGATGGTATCAACTCCTACTTGACCCTTACTGCTGTAACCACTATAAACTCTATGTGGTTAAAAATGTGGAAGCCACTGCACAGTGAACTCACAGATTCTCTTCCTGTAGCTAAACTGTAAAAATAAAAATACCGTCTTTGTATATTTGGATTGGAACGTGCTTCTTCAGTCAAGCTGTGGCCATTGCAAAATTATGCTGGACCCTGGCTCAATCTCAGGAGAAGCTCAAAGGATTTGTAAGATATTAACTCAAGCAAAGTGAAGTGCAAAAAGGCAGCAGATATTTTCCATTGATTCCCTTTGTAGTATTTAATGAACATAAAGTATTTTCATTTTAAATTGTAGTGGTTAGCTTCCGCTTTACAGTTCTAAATCCTAGACACTGAAAGCAAATACATGGTTTTAGTTTGTAGAAAGACTTGTGCTCATTTTATTTTCTCAAAGTCTGTAATTTGGGAAATGACAAATCTTTAAGGGAAATCCTCAAGAAAATTCTTCTGTTGAAGGAAAAGAGAATTTTCCAAGCTTTTCTGAAGGAAGAGAGTGGCAGAGACACGTCCCAATGATGTCTTGTTAACCACCAGGTGCCTAAGGTCTTAATAAAGCAGCTTGTTATGGAGCTCAGTTCTTATTCATGATATCTTGCCTAGCAGATAATAATTTAATACTCTTTACCACTGGTTATACTGTTGCAAAGGGATAATGCATATCTGAAGCTATTATCCAAGTGGCTGCAAATGTTTTATCTATTCATGCCCTTTCCATTTTTAGAACAGCTTGTAATTGTCAAAGAACATTTTTTATACTTTTCTTCCAGATTATCATTAGACACTTTGTTCCTGTGTCTCAGGTATTGTTTTGCATTTCCCAGGCCAATTGAGTATTTCAAGTCCACTGTGTCCTGTGGTCCTGTGTTCTGCCACTCCTAGCCCTGGTGGCCCTACTATCTTCAAGAGCCTATACAAATTCCATCCCCTTTGTGTGGCCACAGCACAGACAATTCACCAGTCTCTCCAGTTCTTCCTTCCTTCAGCTTTTCTCAGTTGGGTGGCTCTTAACTGATGTGTTTGCTTGGTCCATTTTCTTGCACTCAGTGTTGTAAAATTCACCATTTCACAAATACGTTGAAAAAAGTTCTTTGAGAACATTAAGTTCTTTTTCTTTTGTTGTTTTATATTGTTTTTTGTGGTACTGTGGTATTGGGAAAACTTGCCTAAAAACAATCTGGTTTGTGGCTAATGATGACCTCTCTATTTTTATTTATTTTTATGTGGGTGAATTTGTTTTCTTTTTTGGTTTTTTTGGCATGTGTCTGCAGACTGGTTTTGTATGTTGCATAGGCAGGGAAAAGAAGTAGGCCCATCCCCCAGCATATTTCTGAAAGTTCAATGCATGGTTCCTATTAACTTGCATGCATTCAGAAATATGGTATGAATAAAGAAAATGCTGAGCAAAATAAAATGGTGCAGTTCAAGATGTGAATGTAGGCAAAATTGTACCATGCAGGAGAGGAAAAAAGGTAAAATACAGGGAATTGATAGAGTAGTGGTGCTACAAAGAATGTTCAAACCTTATCTATAAAATTTATGCACTCAGTAAAATGGTACCTGCTACTGTTTTTGTTAATAGCAAACAAATCTTGAACATTCACACATCCAGAGGTCTTTCTGTGAATGCAGTAAGTGGGCTGCAACTATGAACTGTACCACTTTGGCAGGCACAACTACTATAAACTCCAGAATCAAATTAAAACCAGTTGCATCACATCTCAAATATAATATAGCAGATGATAACCAGAAAATTTTGTTGTTCCTTGTGTTAAATTCCATTTCTTTTTATATAGTTCCCTGAGCCCCTTCAGCAGTCTTTTTCCAGGGTAGTGCCTACAACATATTTAGAAATGAACACGCATCCCATTGTCTTGTTAAACAGTGTCTGCATTTTACATAAAATAAGAGTATTTTCTGCAGAACTGGGGGACATGCACACACTGAGCACCACTGAGCCTGTAATGAGGCTCCTTCAGGTCTCAGTTGTGAGAGCCCTGGGGTTTGGATTGCGGTCTGGGACATGGGATAAATTCTCGGTTCCCATGGCTTTTAATAACTGGAAGTTAGGGCATATGTGTCCCATCCTCAGCCTGTGTTAGGCTGCTGTTGTCCATCCAGTTTCTAAAGTATACGCTGTGCCAGTGCAGCAGGTCCTATTAAGGGAGAAGATGGGTTCTGCTTGCAAAGGAGAACTGAGGGTTCTTTCCACCTTGGGAGATAGTGTTCCATGTTGTTGAGAATAGAAACTATTGAAAACACCAGGCTCTGCTTATAGCTACATCACAGTTATGCAATATTTTAATGTTGTGTGTATGTGTTTAAATGCAGAGTCTTTGTTCTTAATAAGGACAATGACAAGTAAGTGCTTTAGCTGCTAGCCACTTCTGTCCCAAGAGGACTAGCCACCACATCTAAAATGTGTTGAAGACCTTTCTGTTGGGCAGTTTATTTTGCAAACACAGTAAAATAGGTTAGCAATGATTATACGTATAAATCTGGGGCTAGATCCAAAAATGAATCTTAAGTGTTGCTGTACTTGGCTTTTCTTCAACTAACTTGGATCTACAAGTCCAGTATAATGGAGATCTGTGCAAACTTTCTACATACGTTTCTGTTTAGCCTTTTTCATATGCTATGGTTAGGTATCACTCTGCCATCTCCATTTAGGACGTGGAATTCATAATCTTCTCCTGAAAGTAGAAGTTTAAAACCACTCTTCTCCCAGTGGGACAGGGATTGTTCTTTTCAAATGCTGAAAGTCTTATTTTCCCCTCTACCGAAGGATTTGAGACCCTCCAAAGGCTTCTGGAGAAATGCCCAGATTCAAGTCCCTTTTCCCAAAGACCAAAACAAGCTACAGGAACTGAATGGCTTTTCTGTTGTATCCCTACAGATGTCCAGGTTCTGTTGCATAAATCATATTTTGCTACTCATCTTTTAGAGGGCTGATAACCCTTTGCCTGAATCATCTGGCCTTATCTGGATCTCAGAGAAGCATAGAGTGGCCTAGTTAAAGGCTACCTAACTATTGAAGTAGTAGACCAGCATCTTCCAGCCCAGGCATTCATGTGTTTTTCTCCTGAAAGAACAAATTTTAAAGTATGGTGGCAGTCTAATGTTCTGCATTTAGGTCCTGGTGTCACTGCTTACTGCCCAAGTTGTGTGGGAAAGCCCATTTCTTACTGATGGTGCTCCATGCACTGCGTGGATAAACAGGGCTATTAATCTATTTTGACAGGAAGAGGTATGACTCATATGAGATTTAGTTTTTTCAAACACTTATATGAATGTGCCATTTTTAAAAAATTTCTACTGGAGGTAGGATTGGGTCCATGAATTGAATTTCCAACTAGCACAGGCAGGCAGCAGATGTTACTGCTAATATCTGTTCTCTAGAAAATCCCATCTGAAGAATGACCTGTTATTGCCAAAGTCAAGATTGCTGAAGAAATCTGCATTTACACCAGGCAGGAAGATGCTTCTTTCAGCCTGCTTTTTTTTTTCAGAACTGTGGAAAAGGCAACACAGAAAAACAACTGGAATAGATTTTTTTTCTTTCTGATTTAAAGTTTAACTCTTCCCATGGGTGTTGTGATGTTTATGTCCTTTTTATTGTTACCTAGAATAGTACTGTAAGAAGAGGTATCTATGGATGGAAGATATATTATTTTCCACTGTGGAAGAAGTGCCAAGTAGCTGTTGTCAGCATCTGAGCTAAATAAAAAAATAATTTTTAAAAAAAGTATTGATGATGTTTCCTGCCCAGTGGCATTCATATTGCTGTGTTATATAGTACAGATTACCCTTTCCCCAGGCACAGGAATGGTCTTTCCACATCTCCTTCAATTATTGTTCAGACTTGTTAACTGAGATGGTTCTTGTGTTGTCAGCCTGTGGGCAAATGTTGATATACCACGACGCTGTTATTAATTTTTGGTTTGAAAGGTTGTCAGAAGAGTGAATGACCGCTAGTGTCCCAATTACCCTGTAATTAGGACACAAGACCTGTTCTGATACTTTCTTAACCATGCTCTGAAATGAGTTCAAGGTGGTTTAATGTCTTTTTATTTCCTTTTTCTAAGTTTTTATGTTGCTTTTGTCTTTAAATGTTTATCTGCATGCTTTACTTATCTATTGTTCTCTGTTGAGCCAGATATTTTTCTGATTTCTGTATATATAAATCATAAGAAACCTTTTTATCTATAGGAAATCCCTTTGTATTTGTCAGTGTAACTGAACTTTGAATCTGAACCGGTGATGTCAATCATGTATAAATAATAATTTACATGAAATCATATGTCCATTTATCTGGTCACAATTCTGCACACTCATGGCAACAGCATTTTGTTATATTAGGAGTGACTTGAGCAAATGACAGGAAGGCAAGAACTTCTTGTCTTTAAAGTGTGACACATTTGAGGAGATGTGAGGATGACTCCCTAAAGAAATTAACTGAAATAATAAAAAAATCATAGAGAATTTTCCTTCTGAATCTCACAGTCTATAAAAATCTTTATTCTTGCGTTAAACTATCATCTTCAGTGCTTCCCTTTTGTCTTTTTACTTTCAAATTACGTGCTTCACATACCTACCATTTCTTTGTCATGTGCAACTAGCACAAATAAACCTGTTTTGATACAAAAAGATGAGTGTAGTGTGTCTGGGCAGACAAAAAAAGAACAAAAATCCTGGAATTTGAATTACTTCATTTTGAACACCAAACTCCCTTGCATTTCTCCCTTCAGTTTCTAAGCCGAAATGTTTCCATGCTGTTAACTGAAAATTATATACGAAAAAGGGAAGTTGGTCTTGGTTTAGGTTTTATGTCCAATTTTTCTTTCAAGGTAATCGCTAATGCAACAGTTCCATTAAAAAGAGTGAAATCTTCTGATGTTTTGTATTTGGCTAATATAGGTATTAAGGAAATTATGATGTGCTGCATGGGCATTATCCTACAATTCTGAGTAGATGACAGCATATTTCTAAATTGGAATCAGACATTCTTTTTTAATGAGTTATTTTTTAGCTTTAACACAAATATCACTTAGAAAATAAAGTTTAAAAGTAGGTTATTTGATAAATATTGGCCATATTTTTCAGAACATTTATTAACCTTTTTTGTTCCTTGCATCCAAGTAGGTATTAATGTATCTCCACTGACAAGCTTTGATTAAATGAAAAGTCAAGAATATTTTTCCGGTTCTTCTTAGTGAAAAGATACTAAACAATAACTGAAAAGACAACATGAGGGAATGCAATGAAGAGAGAAAAGAATTTTACAAATATTTAGTAAATGCTAATTGGTTCTTTCAAAGTTAATTAGTAGAGCTTGATTAAAACTGGATAAAGAATGACTCTACACCTACACACCTAGTAAAGTAAGCTCTTTTGTGCACTTAAGGTCTTTGGACTGTGTGCCAGTTATTAGGCATGTGAAGTGTCTTCTCTGAAAAAGCTAGAATACACTCATTGGAAATTCAGCATCAGTAAATAATTTCTAACACCCTTGAAGAACATAAACACTTCCCTTGGTCTACAATAACTGTAAGAAGCTGTTAAGATCATTTACATAACCAGCAAATTGAAACAGGAAGTGTCCATCACATAGAATCATCACTGTTGAAAACAAAGACAAATTTTACTATTCTTTACAGAAAGTTAATTTTTCTTTAGAGGAATAAGCAGAGATGTAAGAGAAGGCTTAAGGACACACCAGACATACAGACTTGACTGACTTTGCTCTGAAGGAAAAAAGGAGGAAAAAGAGAGGAAGGAGATGTGAAATGATAGTTAAGTGAAAAATATCTGAGAGCTTTTCCCCTATGCTAATGATGGTTGGGTTTCTCTTTTTTTAGGAAACAGGACTTTGACAGAGGTGATTGCCACCAGTTTCTTCTACTAGCAGTAATAAACAACAGTGAATAATGTGATTGAGCTAGGTTCAAAAGCAGTAACCATGCTGCTTCTGGTTTTGTACCTTAGCAAGTAAAAGATTTAGACAAAATGGCTGAAGATCTTGTCTTAGCACTAATGAAGGATAAATAGAAAGTATCCTATTGGCATTAGGGCAGACCTGCAGTATCTAATTCTGCAACATGCCACGCAGCAACAAGTGCAGAAGCAAAGGCTAAAAATGTTCTGCACTCCAAGGGAATGGCTGTAATCTTTTGGGATAAAGACTCGAGAGCTTATTCTTTTGCATTTGATTTACATGCAGTTCCCTTGTGATTTTTTTTTTTTTTTTCCCCTGATTCTTCTCTGGAAGGGAAGAGGGAGTGGAAGCAAGTGTCTCAGTGTGCACTTCCATTGCTGAGTGCTGGAGTTAAACCCTGGGGATGCAATTATTTACCTTAAGAGTTTGTGAAGAAAATTATTCTCTTATCACAGTTCAACACTTAAGTTTAATATTCTAAACCTCCTGTGAACAGTTTGCTTAGTGTCAGGTCTGGCTTTCTCCGTGGAGAGTGTTTTCAGTTAACCATGTACAAAAATATACCTGAATGTGCTTCATATTTAAGTTGCAGTCTAAAAACCACTGTTAAAAACTATGAAAGGTGAGCAACTACTGAAGATTTAGATTAATGTACTTACAGGAACGACTAATAGCAGAAAGCAACAGTAATTTTGTCCACATAGCTGAAAATGCAGTATCGTGCTAACTGCCTCATCCTTCGACAGGAAGGGTTCAGAGACCTCTTGGTCACCTGTTAATTAGTTCATGTTTCAGGGAGACAAAGATGGGTGTTGAGGTCGTATCAAGCACTATTCCATTTAAATGGATTTCAGCACCCATAGCTCCTAGACAAACGAGAATGACGTTTTCCTATGCAGAGATCTATTAGGTGTGCTCTGAAAACCTGTACAAATAAAGTCCTCAGCAGGGAGAAGAAACAAAGTACCTACTTAGTATTTTCAAAGTATGAGGAAGGCATTAAGCTGCCTAGTATTAAAACTGCCAAAATTTGTATCATAGTAATATCCTCCATATCCTAATTAACATTAATCTTGGAAATTTGAGTGCCAAGGATTGCTAGGCATCTTCATGTGTAGACAGCAGTAGAATGGGACCATTTTTTTTTTTTTATTTAGGTACCTACAATGATGTCAAAGTCTTTTAATGTTTTTTGTTAATCCAGCAATTAGTACTTTGTTTCTTTGTTCCTAATTTATGCAGTTAAAACATAACATTTGCTCTTTCCAGTCACTGCTGCCATCCACTCCCAATGATGATAAAGACACTCAGCGTTGTTGCCTTTCTATTGTGTACCTAGTCATTAAGCCTGATTCAGCAAATATATTGCTTATTACACTTATTTCAATAATGAAGTCATGGTTCAAGAATGGAATATAGTGTTGCAGAGCACAACTTCTGTTTTTAGAATAGAAACATCCCCAGTGTTTAGGACACATCCTCAATAGCAATACTCAGCTGTGCATTGGTGGATGTATGGGGATTGCCAGTGACTGCTTCTGTAGGATCTGCACATGGCAGATGTGCTTCTGCTCCAGCTGTGCTGCGTAGACTTGCATTTCTGCTACCCCTTTGGGCTGGATATGGAACAGGGATACTAAACCTTGCCTCACTAACTTTTTGCCTTGTCTTTCTTGTCACTTAGTGGGCTCACTATTATGTTGCAATATGGTAATTCCATTCCCCATTTGAAATATTCACTAAATTGTGTATAATGGGTGAGCTTTGTCTGTCTTCCTTCCCTGGTGCCTGGATATTGTTTATTCATTCTAGCTTTGAGACACATTTTGATGAAAAACAGTGGGAACATATTTGAAGACAGAGTTTTGCAGTTCAGCTGTGCTAAATTACTTTTATTATGATGAAGTTTTGGAGCAAAACTTGTAGTCTCCTTCTTGTTTGTCTAGAATGAATAGTATGAAGAGAAATTCTGATGTAAGGTTGCTACCTCCATTTAATGCCTGTTTTTATTTCCCAGTTTAATATTTATTTTCCAGTCCTGTGCTTATCACTTTACAGCTGGACATTCATGAAATTCATAATTATGCTTTTGAGTAAATGATCTATCAATTCCTCCGTCAGATCAGAATCTTTGTCAATGGTTCAAAGATACCTGTAATGTTTCTAAAGGAGGCACTGTGGTCCTCTGCCTAGGCTTGGGGACTGGAAAGACAGCTGAGCTCCCTTTTAAAGTTTTCCTACACAACTTTTGACAAGTTATTTAAATTTTTGCTTCCAAATCTCTCTAGCCTTCAAATGGTGATGATGCTCACGTCATAAATCTTTGCAAAGTACTTTGAGGAAAAGCACCACACAAATGATAGGTAGGCTCTTTGATGTGCTGTCTCACTTATTTTTTCTTCTCATTCATCTTATTTAATCACTTTCTGACAGCACTGTCACTGGGAATCTGCTTATAGTGCCAAACTTGTTTAGTAAGAATGACCAGGGGGAAAAAAGTGTATTTAAAATCACGTGGAAGAAGGCATTTGTAGTAAATTATGCTTTCCCATAAAAAGAGAATAGTCATAGATTTTAAGAGCAGAGGCCAAATCTTATAATACATCAGCCTAATCTGCTGCAAAACAAATGTTTATAAGACAATAATTTCTGTACCACAACAATAAACATCCAATTAATAATTTAAACTAAATTGTTCAACTAACAGGGAATCCACTGCATACACACACTGATCGTTACAGCATTTGAAAATAATAATGTCTTCGATGTCAACTTCTAATTGTTGAATTCTATTATACCTTTTGTGCCTGATGAAGGAACTGTCCAGTATTAGAAATCTCCTCATGTATATAGTTATAGACCACTTCATCTTGTCCAAGTGGGATTAAGGAATGGATCTCAGGATCATTCTTAGATTTCTTTTCTGAATAATTTCCAGTTCAGCATCTCTTTTTCAGTTGTGGAACAAAAACTACATGCAGTCTTCTAGGAAAAGACCTATTATTGAAGCTATTCATACCTATCTAGCAGACCTGCACAGGTGTGACTGTTGCACCGTTGTTGCATGACTTCTGCAAGCAGTGGGGTAACTGGCAAGTGTATATACTGGCAGGTATAACCAGTGTCACCAAGCAGTGTCCATGGCTCACAGACACCTCCATGCCAAGATACAGAGATTCAAGGAAAGGTGAGTCCTGAGAGCTCACTACTCAAAATATACCTCCTATTTATCCTAACCAGTGCCATGCCAACCATGCTACACTGCTCGGTGAGATAAGTATGTTGAATATATTGAATAGTTTTCAAATCATTAGTATGCAGAAAGATTATAAGAATAATCAAATTTGTTTCCTAACCAAATTATACTGTATGAAGAAAAACACGATCATTTCTGTCTCAAGCACAAATGTATTAGTGCTAATGAAAACTCCAGGGCAGCTTTTAGCAATTTCATTACACACTAGCTTGGAACATGGTAGTTCAATTAATCTTTGCAGTGCCACATTGCATTCTTAACTTCTTTTCAAAGAAGTTTCATTGAAAGAATTGTGTTTGATCTGCAAGCTTTAGGTAGTTTAAACAGGAGTAGAACATGATAGGAGTTCAAATGGCTAAAAGCAAATGGGCTTTATTTAAAATACCAACTTTCGAGTCCTTTTATAATAAATTTCTGTCAAAGATTCATGTTGTAAGTATAAATATATCTAAAAGATCATTAAAGTCTCCAGGTGTGGTAATTTAACACTTTTCATTACAATGGTCCACTCAATATGAAGAAAAATTCTCAGCCAGTCTTGCATAAGAAATAAAAGTTGTATAGGCAACACACATGCAGCATTTGAAGATGGCACAAAAGAAAAAAATACCTTCAAAGCAACAACAGAACTTTTAAGACGTTTCTGACAAAGAAATGTAGGGTTCGTCATGTTCTATGTCCATGGCCCATCAAGTGCCATTCTCCAGCAAGAATTCCCAGTGTGATAGTCCCTCTTTCTTGCTCTTTAGGCATTTGCTTTTGCTTTCTCTGCTAGGTAGGTTTTAATATACGTTGGCATTTCCTCTGACTCTGCAACCATTGTGCTTCTTTTTTGGAAGCCATATAACTTACTAACTAATTGCATAATCCACCATTTTGTGGGCATGCTTAAAAAATACAGTTGACCAGAGAGAGATGATTGTTCTGTGGGGGATATTTGCTGTGTGCTTTCATATTATATTTATGCAGATATTTTATGAGTGTCAGCATCACTACCAGTTTTGGAAAAGCCTGTGGGGAAACAAACCTGTTGTCTGAGGTACCTCTAATGGGAAGATTTTTTTTCCTCTGGTATAACTGTGTTTTTTCTCAATAATATTTTGCAGTTTAGTACAGCTTACTCACTTGTATTTACCAGCAGCTTCCCTGTTCTATTATTACAACTGGAGAATTTTTTTTTTTAAATTGGTCAAGCTATAGGGTTTTTTTTTTTTTTAGGTTTTCCAGATACCACTGATGTGTCCTAGCCATTTATTTTTCTAACATCACAGTTTCTATAGCACCTTACCTGTTTTTATTTGTGAGCTCTTTCACTACAACTATCTTTCTGGCATCCTTTATGATCAAGAATGCTGGAAGTAAATTATTCTTAGGCTACTTATATAACTCCCTTTGCAGCATGATTGATTAACTCAAGAGTGCCTCTAAAATAATGGTATGTTCTTATGAGCACTAGACCACCTGTAATGTTCTTGTACTGTGTAATATTCCTACTCACCAAGAGGGTTTCTGTGACACTCACTGCCAAAAAAAAGAGGCAATGAACAAGGCACAGAGGTTCCTTCCCTCTCTCCCTTCCTCCCTTCTTCCCCCACCATGTCCTATTAACATCTGGTTCTCAGTCTGCAAATGTGTGTATGTAACTCATGAAAATAATTTGAAAGGGTCCATTTCTTTATCATAATTAGGGTTGGGTTGAATTTCTGACTATTTTTTTCTTTTGCAAATTGCCACAGGTTTGAAGGATAGGTCCTTTTCAGGACTGAAAACTGATTAAGGTGTGGGAAGTAAATGGTACAGCTTAATGATCACTTTTCAGGGTGCAAACAAATCAGCAGTGGAGGTCCACGGGACTGATAAGGTACAGGTTTTATTCAATGTTTTCATCAATGACCTAGAGAAACAAGCGCACAGTGAAGTCCCAGTTGTTCTTAAATAGACTGAATTTTATCCTTTCTGACTATTTTCGTCATTTTTTTAAATTTTAACAATAGCAGATGCTCTGGTTCCTATTGCTCTTGCAGGAATATCAGTGAAGACCAAGTTGAATTTCCTTGGCTCCTGTGGTTCTCCAGTTCACTGCTCTGTGAGGCAGTGTTGGCACTGAACCTTTATTTTTCAGAAGGACCCAGGGCAAAATTAATGACTGAATCATTCTCATGATTAACTGACAATTAAAGAATGAAAGTGGATAACTTGACAACACTTTCCTTAAAGTAGCTATTACTGGAAGTTTGCTTAGTGGAAATCATTGTCAGGACAGCTTTGGCTGTGCTTCTCAGGTGAGATCTGGGTATCACTGTGCAGAGAGGAGGAAGGTTTGTCTCTGACAGTGTTGTAGGGAAGCTGTCAGCCTTCATGCTGTGCAGTTTGACAGTTATCCATCAGCAGTGATTTCTGTTTGTTATTTTTGATTGTCACTGAATGAATGAGGTCTGTCAATACTGAACATGAAGAGCAATCTTTCCCGTGGTGGAAACCTCAACATTTAGAGTTTTTTTCTCTCTTGGATTATACTATTGTCATTTAGATCAGTTACTTACTGGAAAGGATGACATTGAGGTATGAAATACAGAATTATTCCAGCCAGATGGATTACAAATAAAGCAGGGTGGAATTATTTTTCAGTGTCAGGAAATTCCAACCATTTAAAGAAAACTGTGCATCCTAAGTAAATGAAATGAAGCTGTGTAATTACCATTCTCAAAAGGCTGCAAAGGCTGCTCTATTTTGCAAGCTGTCAGACACAGTACTGTAAAACTGTTGCAAGCTTCAGCTAAACCTCACCATCCAAATGAGCTCACTGTCTCTCGCCAGACAGTAAAAACTATTTGCCTGTAGGAGTTATTTTAAAAGATTGGCTTGAATTCTAAAACAGGCAGCTGACACAGGGTATACCAACTAATTCTGAAGGGGAGATAAAATTTCTTCACCATTTTACTGCGCACATTACACGGACTACTTCAGATTAAATGGTGATCCAAGATAAAACCATAGCTATTACCTTTTTTAATTTTCTCTTTTCCCCTTACTCCCTTTCCCCTCCTATTGAATGCTGTAAGGCATCATTAATTTCTCTAGGAAAGCAGCCATTCACATCACATCATATAAGAGAATGTCTCATAGTGTACACTGGCACAAAATGGATTAAGGAATATGTGGGTATTTAATAGTTTTCAGTGATTTCAAATCTGAGTGAAATAGTGGTTAGACAGCGATAGATTCCACATTCTTGGCACATGATAAGTATTATTGCTTTATGAATAGCTTTTTTGATGTTATGGATGATTCGTGAGAATTATATGTGCTTTTTCACAGCCTTATACTGTTGTCATGCCTTATCCTGACAAATGGTTTGGCACATGAATAATGTCATCACAGTCCGTGTGATTTTTAAGTACTTGATATTTTAAGTTTTGCTGGTCTGGGATGATATATAAAAACTTTTTTTCTTGGGTATTCTGTTATTTGCCACATGTGTGCAAATCAGAGTGCAAATATGAATCCACTCCAGAAAGGCACATTCCTTTACCCAAGACAGATTCCCAATTCCAACTTATAAATATAAACCTATATATATGTGTGTGTGCGTGTGTGTGTGTGTGTATACACACACACAATCCAGTAAAAGAAAATGTGGAGCTCAAAGCAAAATCAGACTCTAGTAAACACATCTGAAAAATTATGTTTGCAACCTGAAAAATCATGTCTGCAACCTGTAAATTCAAGGGCCAGTAGTTATTTGAAATACATATGGCAGCTCTGGTTTTCTGGTGGTATTTTTCAGGTTTTCTGTTTAAAAAAATATTCTGGATGTTTATTAGTTTATGATATCATGGTTTCATTCATAATTACATGAACATCTTTAAAGAGAACACAGCTTGTTTAGCAAAGAGCAGACTCTGGACTTTATAAGAACTAGAAGCAGGTAGGAAGTAAAGCTCAGTTTCTTGTTTAATTGGTTATAAAGTTATTGTGGTGGTGCTTTTGTGTTTTGGCACTTGGTATTTTTGTTTCAGACAATATAGACAATGATTCTGAAGGATTAAAGAATTGTATTGCATATATTATATTCAAAAATGAAAACTGTGTAGATTTAAGAAATAGTGCTCTAAAACCTTGAGTGTATTAAAATTGATGATGTGGGCTGTAGTTTCATTTGTATCAGTTTGGGAAATATTAAAGTCACTAACAGCAGCATAAATTATTAAGTTGAATACCTTAAATTGCTTACTTATCATGGGAAGATACAAACATTCATTTAAGTCTAACCAGAATTCATAAAGATGATAATTCTTACAAATGGATTTTAATTTTAATGCACAGTAAAGCAGGGAAACCACATCTGGTGCTTTTAAGAAGATTTCTGTTATTTGCAGAGAAATATTTTACCGTTTGATTCCAGTCTAACTACATACCAGTAGTCATTTAAGAGAGGAAATCGGGAGTGAGGAAGCAGAGTTATGATGAAGGTATAGTCCCTTTAAATATTGATGACACCAATTCAGTTTTGGCTGCATAGGAAGTGCAACAAATAAAACTGACTTGTCAGCCTTGAAATGCTTTTAAAAGAAGACTCAGGTCTGGATCCAGATTTATTTTGGTGCAAATCTTTGTTAAAGCATTGCTGAGGCTGCTCATTTATCCCACAATGGACTGGACTTAGCAAACATTTAACCACATAACTAGGACTTTTTCTTTTTTGCGTTTTTTTTTTTTTTTTTTTTTTTTTTTTTGCATTGTCCTTCAGACAGCCTTAGCTGGATTATGAATCTAATGTGATAACAGTTTCTGCAAGGACCAATTCCTCCTCATGAATAAGCAAATACAAATGAAAAGAGAGAAAAAGATGTGTAGGGAGAGGGATAAGGAGGAGAATTATGCCCAGAAGAAAGGGTGAAATGAAACTGCGGTGGCTTGAAACAAAAAAGAATCACGGTTCAGAGTCGCAATCCTTCCCATTCCTATGTTTGCCACTGCCACCTCTTTTGCAGAAGATCTTGCTCTTCTGTATGCTCAGCAGATTGTCTTTCACAGTCCTCCCATCTCCTCTAAGCTGTGAAGCAGCACGTACAAAAAGAGAGGTTATAACCCAGAAGCAGAGATAAGTCTTGTCTTGAACCTGAAGCTCCCTGCGTTTTTTTGGCAGGTCACTAATTCTGGAACCAGTTCTGGTTAGGGAGGAATCACAAGCTTCAAAGAGATGCTGCCACTGGCAGTGCCTGGGAGAGCAAACAGCACAGGAGGAGACGAGAGCAGAGGATCTCTGTTGTAGAACTGCCGATGAGGAGGGGACAGTATCTGCCACACACATGTTTCAGGAGTTTTACTTCAGGCAACCTCTAGTCTTCCCAGTGGCCAATACACATATTAGTGGCTGGAACAGCTCTTCCAGATCGGCATCATCTGAAAGGAAACAAGGTTGGATGCTGTTAGTTCTCACCATGTTTTGAGCCAAGACACAGTAAGTGGTGACCATTAAAAGTGCACTCCCAAAGCAAAGTAAAATACTTCTGATGGCCATGTGATGTTTGTGGTCAACACCTTGCATGAGGTACTGTTTGTTTAGAAATCACTGACAAGACTTGAATTTCTGTCACTCCAAACAGCACGGCCAGGGCTCCCAGCAGCTTAATTTCTGCCGAATTTAGAAATGTCCTAGAAAAAAAAATCTCGTCAGTGTTTAGAATTACAGTTGACTGCTCTGCAGAGGTACTGTTGCACACTTTCCCTGCCATGCAGGGAAAAGAAAGTAGCAATGGGCTGTCATTGAGCCTGGAGAATCAGTATAAAATAAATCCAGGACAAAAGAGGCTACAGCATTTGAAGGTGCTGACAGCACATTCATCATGTATTTAAATTTATTTTGCATATTTCTCTTACTGCTAAAGTTTAACCAAACTTGCTGAGTATGAAAAGGTTGGGCCATCTACTGAGCATGTCATCGAAGCCCATCAGTTACCACAACTTCTAAATTTATTTTTCTGTTCTTTAGATCTCTCCTTTATCTGTTCAACCTGAATTGCTAAATCAAAGGAATTTCTAAGGGACCATGATTCCTGAGACCCACTAAATACAGGCTGATGACTGAAATGTACCACTGTGCCAGAAAATAAGTTTTGATGCATAAATAATGACTGTGTAGCTAACTTGTGTGCTGGAAACTTTGTTTGTTTGCTTGTGAGTTTTTTTACTGCTGCAGTGAGAGAAATTAAAAATGTAAATTATCTTCCTTTTCCATCATCAACACAAGAATAGATTAAATGGAGTTCTAAAGCTTTGGTTTATATTTAAATACCTGTCACTTTTTAATGGCTTTAAATTGTATTATTAGTTATATTACCATTTAAGAAATATTAACAAAGCAACTGAGAGCAGTGTTAAATGCTAAGCATGCTTTATAAATGCTATGATGCTTTAATAATAGCCATGTCAGCAGACTCTAACTTTACACATTATTTCCCCTCTCTTAAAAAATAGAGATCAGAAACAAACTGTGCAAAAATCTTAGCATAAATAGATTAAAGAAGTCCTACAGTTTTTATAGAAGGTAATCTCATGTTTCATGGCTCATCACAAAACAGAATAAAAGACATTATATATATATATAAAATGACAAATAATAAGTAGAATTTCTTATTATTGGCTGGAATATTTATAGAACTTGTAGAATTACAGTCTACAAGAAGGATGAGGGACTTCAGGTGATATTTTCCTTTTTGGGTAAGAGCCAGATGAAATGTTACAAAAGGTAATCTCGTAATGTAGTATCTAAACAGACCTTTTGATCTTTGAATATGAGGATAGTAATTTAAAACAAATATCTAAACTATTTTGATTCTAAACACCAAAGAGTTTTGTTTGTTGTTTTTTTTTTTAGGACGTGACTGAGTGCTTTTAGCTCTAAGCAAATTGACAAATGCTTTCCAGCTCTTTGGTCTTAGTGATGTGATATCTGAGCCTGGTGAAGGTTGGCAGAGCTACCTCAGAGAGATGAGGTATGAGACCTGTTCAAAGCCATTCCCTATAGCAACGTCTTGGCAAGAGTAAGAGTTTAACATGCCAGAACTAGTAGGTTGTGATCTTCCAATTCTAATTCTTTCCACTACATATTCATCCAGGGTAACTTTTAAATCAACCTTTCCAAAGGTTTATTATCTCCTTGTCTAGGATATTTTTGTGTATGTGAGTATCTGATATTCTATATAAAATAGCATTAATGAGTATCAGTGTTTAGACACAGGTCTGCTGAGATAGTTTTGGAAGGATTCCTATTCTTTCCTAAATTAGTCAATATAGTTTCTAAATACTAATTGTGCCTATCAAAAAGAATCCAAGCAATCTTTAATATAATTAAAGTCTGATTCAGAAGCTAAACATTGTGGGGAAATGTAGAAGAAAAGGAAGGGGTATAGCTACCTGTTCAGTGCTGCCTTTAAGTCAGGCTGTTATGAATGAAACAACAGAACAACCTTTCTCATTGGCAGCACTTTCTGAACGGTTCTTCAAGACTGACAGCATCAGCAGGGGAGGGCAATGGAAACATCCAGGGAAATGCAGGTGATGGGATCATGTGTACTGCAAAGGTTAGAGTCTCTATGGATACATGATGTTTGTATTCACATACATATTTTTGTACTTATTCATATATTTTTATATTTTTAAATGAAATTATTTCAAATCAGCTTGATTTTTGAAGTGCTTTTCTGAAAAGCAAATTTAAATGTACAGTTGTATTTTAGCAAAACAATGAAATTTATGTTTTAGACAAAAAGTTGAATCTAGCTTCCTGCTTGAAACCAAGTAAAAAACAGTCTTCCAAAACAATTAGTTTTCTAATGATGCAGTTCCTTATCAAATATTAAATAGAAGAGAAAAAGGAATTTGCTTGGCCAACTGACAAGTGAACGCAAGTCTACCTCAAAAGAAACAGCAGAGCTTGCAAAAATGATAGAGTTGAGACTTGCTTTCAGGGACCAGATTAAAGAATCTGTACCTTATCGTGTGCTTGTACTATCAGTAGGAGAGGCACAAAGAGAAGCAGAGCACCTCACAGAGGCATTGGAAGAACCAGCTGTTCCAGATGTTGATGTCTTTTTCCTCATTACGCCTGGAAGATATAACCTTGCTGTTCCTAGTTTTTAACTTTGTCATTTGTTTATTTGCCTCCAAGTGATCTCAGCACTCATCAAGATAGCAGAGGAAAGAAGAGGTTCTCTCTCTCCAGCACAGCACAGTTAACAGTCTTTGACAGGAGATGGGTGAGCAGATTTTCTGGCCCAGTTAGTGTCTTGATATATAGTTCATTTGTAACAAAGTGTTATCAAGCATAACCCCAATACACCACTGTGGAGATAATTGCCTTCTCATGTGCAGCATCGTACTTGAAAACTATGGCCTCACAAAAGTTTGAATGCAAAACAGCTAAATAAGCCTTCTCAGAAGAGAATTATTTTGCTAAATAGTATTCCCTTTCACCTTTCCACACAGTATAATGAATCTCTTTCCTATTAATAGAAAAAAAAAATAAACTGCTCTTTGAAGTCAGTAGAGATTACTTTGATTTAAAATTCCTTTGTACTATTCTAGCATGATTTTATAATGACTAGACAGATAAATTTCCTGTAATTTCTAGGAATATTAAACTATGGTTGAGGTAGGGAGGTGGTAGAAATTGAGTGTCATTAAATAAAAGACATGGATAGGGATTTCTCCATAGTACCAGGAATTTCATTTTTCAGTGTTAGTCAGTAAAAATTTTTATTCTATTTTTTCATCCCTTTTCTCATCTAATTTAAATTATGGCACACTTTAATTCTTTTAAAAAGCAGTTGTCAGTGATTCGGGGCTGAATTATATAATAAATATTAGAGGTTTATATGTGTAGCTCTTTCTATAAGTTTTATACTGTTACTTTTTTCCACTTTTACTCTTGAATTCATTATTTATGTTTATTGTCAGTGTATTCTATTACATGTTTGAATGATGATACCTAGTGCAAAACTCTCATGGTAAAAACTCCCACTGACTTCAGCAGGTTTTAGCCTGTGATATATCAGTTGAAGGACAGGTTATGGTCTGGGTGCCTGACCCCAAGAATGCATCTGATCCACATTCCACTCCTCGTGAACTGAGTGATATCTGGGGTTTGAACTGTGTTCTGCCATGACTGTCATAATCTCTCTTTGCTTCTTTTAGGAACTCTGAAGACAATGCTGTCTACACAAACATAATAGCATGAGTTCTTCCAATAAAAATTTACTCCAAAATGTTTTTCTAGACTCACATCTTATTGCCATTCTCTCTCAGACTCGTCTTAGGTTTTTTTCAGGTGTATCTTAAGTCTGAGCCCAAAATTTATTTCCTTCTGGTTTGATTCTTTGATGTTACTCAGTTAAGGGCTAGCTGGCTATGGGTGAAAAATGAAGATCAAATTAATCCCAGCATATATGTCCACACTGCCCACCTGCCTTTCAACGACAAGGCATTTCTTAACAGTCAGTTACAAAAAAGCTGTGCCATTTTTGCAAGCTTTGATTTGGCATTTGTGAATATCACTAGTTTTCACTTCATCCAGCTATCAAACTATACTGTTGTGATGCAGCAGAAATATTTTTTTTCATATCAGCTGTATTAATTGAACAAGAGACCAAACCTGTACTTGATCAGCTTACTGAGATAAAAGGACATTTTGTCTTAGTACAGAAAGGCACAGGAAAATAACTAAAATTGATTACCCTGTTTATCGCGGACTCAATTTGTTGGTTCCCTTGGCAACTGACATTGAAGTAGATGAAGTTACTAGTAGCCTGAAGGAGATCAACACATAAGATTTCTATTTCAGTCAGCCACATTAACCATCTTTTGATTGTCAGAAGTACGGAGAGAAAAGTACAGCCTTTTTAGAGGGATTAGATTCCTATGACTGCAAATATAGCTGGTCTGACCTAATTATTTTTTTAAAATATTTGAATCACGTGCTGTCAAGAAAATGGGAGAATATTGTGTTGTACTACTATATCATTTTCATTTATTGTTTTGTTTTCTGATCCAGAGAGTAAGCAAAGTAAAGTTTAGTCAGTGTTTTGTGTGGAAAGCCTCTAAGAAAAAACTGTCTCTAGAGTTTCAGTGAGATTGTCTTTATTTTTATATAATACTTCTATACTCTGTTAAGTATTTGATATAAACTTGCTGCATTTGAGTTTTGGTGTGATTTAATCTTGTTATGGAAAGTGCTTGGAAATCCTATGAAACTCAGAAATGGCGATTTACAAGAACAGGAATCTTTTCATAGGCTAGGTAGTTCACAAATCCACTGGACAGGAGGAAACAGTGTATGTAGTGGCTGTATATTTCCAACAAAGATCTGGATTTTCCACAGTCTTGGTCACCTGTTTGGACTTAGCTCTCTCACTTCAATGTATTTTTTAATTAAATTTTATTTTTGAATGCTCTCTTCTAAGCCTACAGAAGGAATGGCTGAGAGATTATATTGTTTTTTCTGCTTACAGGATGATGTTAAAGAGCTGTAGTACAACATTTCCTCAGAAACGTGTTCTCATGTGCTGTGCTTTACTGCTGCAGATTTTCTCTTCTGCCTCAAGCCAGCACCTTAAGTCTTTATTTTTGATTTCTGATCAAACTGATCCATGAGGATCCGAGAGCTGGGATATGAATCTTTTCACATCAGTATTCACTTCCTTGAAGACAGCTTCTATGAGAAAGCAAACAACGGCGAAGCCTTTCAGGCCTGTTTTCAGACCCTTTGGACAACTGGAGCATGAAAACCAGAGAACCAGGGAGCCAGACCCTGGCTCTCTGTGGCTATGTCTGTACTTTGGGATCTGGGAAACCTTCCCAGTTTCCAGACCTGGACACTTGCCCTGCACACATTGACTCCCTGTAAGACAAAATCTGTCTGTGCAGTTTTCCATACAAACACACATACACACACACACACTCTGTTTCTAAGGAGAAAATCTGGGCACAGAGGCCAGCAGGGAGACCTAGCATGTTCCCACAGTATACCTCATCGGGATTGTCTGGGCTTGCCAAAAAGCCCACTTAGGATACAATCTAGACATACTTGGAATTACTTTTTTGCTGTTGTTTTCTCTGAATTTTAAGTAAATGCATCCATGCCCTCATTGGGATACTAAGAGCAATAGCCCATATATACATGTGTAAAAAACCCTTCAGATATTTTACAGAGCAGGGAATAATTGTATCTGAGAGGTTTCTGTATGGCTCTGTTTCAGAAAATTTTAGAGTATTTTCAGTTAATATAGGTCAAGAGAACAGGATTCTTACACACTGAATGGAAAGCATTCAGTTGCCCATAAGAAACATATGCAGTGCTGGCAGTAATATAGCAGCAACTGTAGTCATCTTTGGCAGACTCAGATTTTTCTTGTTGTGTAGAAATATTTTCTTTCCTATTCTGTTTCCCTCTGCTGTTGAATATGGGTCTAAGACTTTGTAGACTTCGCAATGGACTTTCCTACCTACAGATTTTAAATCTGCTACCTAAGGAGCTGCCTCCAACTAATAAAACTAAAATTAAAAAACATCAAAATATTAATTCCATTTTTCTCTTTTGGTGCTTTTTTTATGTTTAAATGAATAAAGTGCCTTGGAGCTTTTCTCTTTGTTCAGTATTGAGTGCTTACATATTAACAGCTGCACACAAAGTAACCTTTTAAAATAGGGTTTTATTTAATTAAGCCATATGCCAGCAACAAATCCTAACCCACTCAATTGTAAATTGTCACAGTTGTGCAGTGTGCTTTCTCCTGTCGAAATCTTATTTGTTTGGTTTTCTGCCATAGGGTATATATCTGGAACAAACCAAATTCTCAGGCTTAATGAGGAAGAAACTAAAAGACCCTGAAAGCCTATTTTGTTTGCTAGTTTGCGCTCACCAGAGAGATCAGCAACATCAAGAGTTCTGTTCCCAGGAAGAGCTCATTCAGAAAACAGTCATATTTTAAAGTGTGCTGACACACAGATACTGAAACCATCCCACCTGGGAGCAATGTCCTAGCAGACTGCAAAAGATCAAAATAGGGAAGGCAATCTTGGCACTGGGATATTAGGTCTATCTACCTGTTTTTCTTCTAAACTTTCTTCTGTGGGTGTACAGAAATAAAGAAAACAGAACATAGAAAGGAAGCAACATAGTACTTTGTAAGGTCACTTTTCTCTGTTTTAAGAACCCTTTTTCCTTCCCTCTGTTGCTGATTAAAACAGATCAAGTGGTAGTATGGATCATATTTATACAGCCACGGCACTGCTAATTGAGATTTCTGCCATCAACAAATCAACAGCAGAAATTATTCATGCCATAGAGATAATGATAGATTTGTGACAATAAATTGAAATAAGGTGAGGATGTAATACTGCTACCTTCTTGAATATCATGGAAAAAATTTCTGCCTACTTCCTTGGGGATAAGATTTCTCCTTCATTTTCGGAATGCCATTTTTAAAGTTATGTTTCCCTTGCCCACATATCTGACAGGTAAATCTTTTCACCAGCATTTTCCCCCAGTGTCCCATGCTGCATATAGGATATCGAGCTTCCCAGCTACTGCTCTTTCCAGACCAGGAAAATAAAACAGATTTGCCTTCAGGGATTCATTGTTTTTATTTAGCCTGATCCAAAGCACAATGAAGTCAATGAATCATTTTTCCTCTATTAGAATAAGATGCTTACTTCTATCTGAGCGTAAGTTACATATGAAAAGCTTCTGCTGAGTTAGAAGTGGCCATTCTGTTTAGTTAAGCAAGATGCAGGGAATTCAAATGAATTCAGTTATTTGCCTCTAAGGATATTTGTGTGCTCCTCTAATTTTAAGCTCTGAGAATAAATCTAGTTAGTACTGCAACAGACAATTTAGAAATTTAGCTTGATATTTGATATGATTAATATTACAATATGTGTTGACCAGCATTTGAGGAGCTTCCTGGGGTTTATTACATCACTAACACTCCAGCTCCCAGGAGATGACATTGTGCAGCCTCTGGACATCAGTTTCTCAGCACTTAAATAAAGCATTTCTTCCTCTACTCTTCTTTCATTAGTTCAGTTGTAGGAATTATTTCATTATTTATAGATTATTTGTTCTTTCCATGGTGTCTATCTGGATTGCTTAATGCAGATATGTTTTATGAGAAGTTCAATTGAAGTATCTTTCTTCCCCCCCCCCCCCCCCCAAATTTGTATGATTTGGCATTACTTGAAAAGAAGCTTCTGATATCTTTCTAGCTAGTTTCCTAGGACAAAGAAGTTTAATCAGGAGATTTCTGTGAAGCATGTTTCTACTATTTCTGGGATTTCATTGCACAAGACTTTAAAAGACAGGGAAGTAATAATGTGATTGTCAATACCATGGTTTTAACTGTGACTAAGCAGAGATTTGCTTTTACTGCTCAGGAATAATAAAGTAGTTTCCCTTGATTTAAAAGTTGAGTTACTGAACTATCAAGGTTTCAAAATAGAATAATCCTCTTTCTTTACCTGTTTCTTCTCTTAACATTTCACAAAGCAACTTCTGCTTCTGAACACCTTTCCAAATGAAGAGTGGCATACTGAGACAACTATGTTTTTGCTTCACAGCCAAGCTGCAAAAACTGGCAGTGACTGCTTTGCAGTGGACACAGATTTGGGACATGCATTTGTCAGTTCAGTGATGAGATAAAAATCAGACTTGTTTTTCTCTGTCACAAAATAGCTAGTCAACGGGTGTCATTAGCACAGATAAACCACGTGTTAATGACTGGAAAAACCCTAAGTATAATTCACTGTGTGGATACCAGCAACCCTCACCTGTAGTTTATCAACAAACTATTAAAAAGAACACTTTTTTTAGTCTGGAGTTATGTTCCATTAGAAAAATGTAATTTTATGCATTTCAACAGTAATTTTCCAGATTACAAGCATACAAACACTCATGCAGTTTGGCAAAGCACACTGATGAAATCCAGTGTTCTATGCTTTTCTCTCAGGGCTGGTGCAATTCCATATCCATGCAGTCCAGTGCAGCCAGATGGATGCCCACCCTGCTCACAGTCTAAATTAATAAGTAAGGCTTAAAAGTTAAATAGAATAACTGCATTATGCTCTATTGTGTCAAATATTGAAAGAGGAAAGCTGACTTTTCATCTGATAAGGTCATAGCAATGTGTTAAGCTCAAGGTATGTGTACTTAGGAGGCTGCTGGTACAACAGTAGATCAAGGAGTTTGCATTAAATCAGCTCAACTAAAACATATTCCAAATCTTGGCCAAAAACAGTTCTGGAAGGATTATATTTAGTGCCAACAGGGCATGGGAAGCTGAACAGTCCTGACTTCATGTAGGCACTACAACTACCCAGGAACAACTAAAAACATCGCTGTGTTAATATTATTCTCATTGTAACTCCAAAACACAGCACTATACCAACTCCTAGAAAGAAAATTATCTCAGTCAAAACCAGGATATATGGGTATTTCAAAACAAATGCTGTAGACTAGTAGTACAAGTTTAAAGCAGAGCAAGTAGCTACTAACAGTATTGAACTGTATTTCATGCAGGCTAGCAGGAGGAATGAGAACATGGTAATAATATTTTTTTACAGAACAGGCAGGAAACCTTTTGGTTCAGGTAGGAAACAGGTTGCTTTTGCTGGGGAATCAGTGAGAAAACACTAATACTGTCCCTGTTTAACTGCCCCTGTGCAAGCCAGTAGGAGTTTGTTATGTCCCCTGGCTGCTCTATGTGGTTCTTGTCCCTCTGCAAATAAAGAGGTATGTCAAGAAATATGCAGCTTTTTGTAACGATCAGTTCATAACATTCCTATAAATAAATTGCTATTTTCTTGGGTTGTCTGCTCCCTCAGTCTGTTGGAAATATTTGATTATCCACTAGAGAACAAAAGAAATACCAATTATGAGACAAAAATATTGGCATAAACTATACACAAGTAAATCTAAAACCTTCATAAGACAATGGTATTTAAATTAAAAGGATATACCAGTGAATATCAAAAGACTAAGCAAGGAGAGGATAAACGTAGGCTGGAAATTACAGCATTTCTACCTAGAATGGAAAAAGTCTTTACAATATCCTTCAGGTTAATGGGAACAAAAAACTTCAGCTTTTTCAGCATACGAAAGCTTTGTAAATGTGTGTGTTGAGATATGACATGATAATAGGTGTATTGGATTTAAAAATTAAAGTTTATAATCCAAGGTGCTGCTGCTAATGGTATTTACATTTTCTAAAGCAAATAAATTACTGATGCGATTTGTCAGTTGCATTGACTTTTCAAAAGCCTTTCACTGAAGATACTCAGGGCCTTAGCTGAAGTCAGCACTCCGCAGAGAACAAAACTGAACCTGCTGTAGTTAATTATATTGTCCTTTTAATCCTGTTGTACGTCAGGAGGAAAAAGGAAAAAGGCCAGTTTGTGCTGAACTTCTGTAATTCATCTTTCCAGCTCTCATTTCATCTTTCCCAATTATAATTCTGTTTTTTTCTTGCATTCATATTTCTATGATGGAATATCGCCACAAAGCAGCTGATGAAATATAGCCTGTTTTAGTAATTCTGTATAATATTTCATGTATTCTAGAAGTCAACTGCATCAACACTACAAAACAGAAAGCTGTGTCCACAGTTGTTTACATACTGTGTTGCTGTTATCTCCCTATCTAGTCCCTTATTTTTGCAAGAGTATGATAATTGAAGTGTTTTGAAAAAAATAAAACAAAATTGGAGGTTAAATTTTTCAGTAGCATATAATAGATCTGTTATGTGCAGTCTCTTGCAGAACAGGTGGAGAGGAAACCCAAATGTTGAGTGTTATGGTGTAGCTTTAATGAGACTTTAAAAAAAAAAAATTGAACTAGAAAAATCAATCATTATTCTATGAAGTAATTTTTTTGTTCCAGCACCAGTGAACATGCCATGTCACTTTCTAATCATTCTTAGACACCAGGTTAGCTATCTTAGCAAATCTTGCACAGTGTGACTTTACACAGGGTGGTGTTCTGCAGTCCTGTGAAGGTTTCCACACACTCTCTTCCATACCAGAAGTAAATTATTTGATTTCATCAGGATTTTTTATTTATATACATAAATTTAATCATGTGTACATCAAATTAATAAATGTGATGAGTCTTGCTTTATGTAAAATCAATGAACTGTTTCACCAATTGCTGCCACTCAGGAGAAATTTATGAAGAATGTCCATCTTTCCAAAAAGACATTGAGAAATCCTCTTCTAAAAAGGAGACAGAGTTTATATATTAACATAATATTTGAGATACTTGAGCAAGGGACTGACAAAAGTCCTGTTATATATTTTCATTGCACTAACAAGTGAACAGTCATTTGCACTTTAGATCATTTTTCTTCTCAATTTCATCTTGATAGCAGATTTTTTTTCCTATTGCAGGCCCAGCACTCAGAGCAACCCTCTCGCTGTGCACATTCAGCAGGACATCGCAGGGCTCTCTTTTCAGAGGGATTGAAGATCCCTGTTTTGCCTGTTTAGCTCTCTGTTGCTGCAGTACCATTTTGTTTATTATTTCTGCTACACAGAACTCAATGCCATGATGTTGGTGAGACAAGATGCACAGAATTGATTTTTGAGGCCACTGTTCTTTGAATGGCAAGTTTGTACCTTCCTGAATATTTCTAAATGTGTGCTTTAGTGCTCTTTGAAGGTTAGTTGTCTTCAGGGCGTGGCCAGCACGACAGTCCAAAACTGAGAGGCACATTAGACTTAATATTTTAAAATGCAGGTTTATACCTATGTAACTCCTGGGGGAAAGATTGTTTCTGATTTTCCATTGGCTTCATGAGATTTGCTGTCTTCAAGTTATTAAAAGATTTTTGTTATCAAGTATGTTTGTTTCCTACAGAAAAGGCTTCAGGCTTGGCATCATAAACATCTGAAATATTGCTTTGGTGATAGCCGTGCTTTCAAACAGGAAGAGCAAAATCTGTTATATTCTGTAGCTGGCAATTTTCACTTATTTTTTGGAACATGCATGGACTTGCATATACAGCCTGCATTAATAACATCCTTCAATAATACGAGCTATACAAAGTATTTTCTATCATTTTATTTGACAGATTCTGTTCAGCCACTTTAAAAAGGGGTTGTTCGCATTTTATATTGTCATCTTTTCCAAGTTTTCCTGCTGTTACCTTAATTTGCCTCATAATATTGCATTTTGTTCTCCAGTCACATGTTTGTATTGCTATGTATTACATGCAAAATTAGGTAATTTTTTTTCAGGAACTCTTAATAAGTTGCGGCCTTTCCTAGCTTTCTATCAGCTGTTCAAGTACTATCTACAGAGACTTCATTTCAGTTCAGTTCCTCACTGCATGAATGCTGGAATTGACTTTATTAGTTCTGCAACAAAGCTTCATTGACTTTTCATAGGCAAGAATTACTTCCTCGTAGCACCTCTTCTTGATGTACAAAAGTTTCTGTAGCTTTGTTTACTTTAGTATTTGATACTTCCATGGGCAAATCTTTGGCAGAAAATTAGGATTTCCTCATACAGTTAACTAAAATACCTGAATCTAAAACTAGCTCAAATGTTCAGGTACGTCTTCATCTCACAGTGCAATACTATGTACAGCAGGCAATATGCTTAGGCAGAAAGCTCTTTTCATGTTTTCATGCTGTTTTCCACTCAGTCAGAGCTAGCTCCAGTATCTTTGTGTTGTGCAACAACCTTGTTTTAAGCTTTATTTTCTAAATAAAACTGTTGTTTGAAAATACAGGGTCCCATCCCACTGATCATGTTTGTGCTCCTCCTCCCAGCCAACTCCAAGAGGTCCATCTTTCTTTTTACGCAGCCCAGGATATGGTTGGCTTTCTGGACTACAAGCGCACATTGGTCTGCATTAAAAGAAGCATGAGGAACTGGTCAAGGAAGGTGATTCTCCACTTCTACTCTGCTCTTGTGAGACCCCACTTGGAGCACTGCCTCCAGCTCTGGGGTCCCCAGTACAAGAAAGACATTGAGCTGTTGGAGAGAGTCCAGAGGAGGGCTATGAGAATGATCAGAGGGCTGGAGCACCTCTCCTATGAGGACAGGCTGAGAGAGTTGGGCTTGTTCAGCCTGGAGAAGAGGAGACTTCAGGGACATCTTGTAGCAGCCTTCCGGTACCTGAAGGGGCCTATGGGAAAGCTGGAGAGGGACTGTTTACAAGAGCATGGAGTGATAGGACAAGGGGTAATGGCCTTAAGCTGAAGGAAGGTAGATTGACATTAAATATGAGGAAGAAATTCTTTACTGGGAGGGTGGTCAGACAGTGGAACAGGTGGCCCAGAGAGGTTGTGGATGCCCCCTCCCTGGAAGTGTTTAAGGCCAGGTCAGATGGGGCTTTGGGCAACACGGTCTAGTGGAGGGTGTCACTGTCCATGGCAGGCGGGGTTGGAACTAGATGATCTTTGAGGTTCCTTCCAACCCAAACCATTCTATGATTCTTTGATTGCCAGATCATGTACAGCTTTTCATCCACCAGTACCCGAGGTCCTTCTCAGCAGGGCTGTTCTCAATCCCTTCTATTGATACCAGGGGTTAACCCAGCCCAAGTGTAGGACCTAGCACTTGGCCTTGTTGAACCTCATGAGGCTCACATGGGCCCACTTCTCGAGCTTGTTCAAGTTCCTCTGAATGGCATCCTGTCCCTCAAGTGTGTCAACTGCACCACTCAGCTTGATGTTATCTCCAAATTTTCTGAGGGTGTACTCAATCCAACTGTCTATGTCATTGATGATGATGGATGAAGTGTTTACAAAAACTCCACCATTTGTCAGACAAAATAGAAAGAGCTCTGACAAACTAACAACACTGCGAGAGAAAAGTGATGGAGAAGAGAAGAAAAAGGAAAAAAAACCCCAACAAATATATGGCAGCTTAGAACTAAAATGCATTCCTATTTATTAATAGAGCCTATTATGTCTGTGTTATGCTCCCAAAATATTACAGTAAAACCAAATATAAAATGCAATATCAATAAAGTTGTCATGGTGCTGCAAAAGTCCATTGTGCAACCCTACCCCTGGTGGTCTAAGACCAGACAAGAAATATCTAAATAATGTACCTTTGTCTGATAAGTAGGTTGTGATTGTTAAAAGCTAGAGTTTAACTGATATATTACTAGTTCAGTCAGTAAACCATGAAGAACCATTTGGAGTTGCCAAAAGTAACGTGAAACTAGGGGAAAGGTAATTCCAGCAGAGGGAATTGCAACCACCAACTCACAGACCACCTACCCCAATTATACCACCTACTCAAAAGATAAAGGTGGAGAAAAGAACTGAGTATGTGTTCTAGTTTGCATGCTAGACGAAAAAATCTAAACCAATCATTTAATAGAATAACAATGCAAATGCGTTAGAAAGATGAATATGTTAATGTATTATGTATAAATAGCCACTGATTTGGAGCTTTGGTTTGCTGTCTTGGGACAGGCACTCATATTTGCACTAATATGCAGTAAAATACCTCTGCTCTGTGTGTATATTGGCGTATTGCACACGAGGTAAACAAACCCCAAGTTTTGGGACAACAAGAATACAAGCATAAGAGTTTGGAAACTGATTTGTACTTTTATTTGTGTTTATTTTTTAATGCCAGTTATTATACTCTGAAATGTCATTGTGTCTTTTGGTAACAGCAGGCATGGTGTTTTCTACATGAACTGGGATGAACTGATGAAGATGTGAAATAAGCATGTGTAGGCCATGTCTTCGAGAGGATCAGATGGTGGTTGTAGAAAGAGGTAGAGTGTATAAATATGTGCTGAGAAATTTCAGAAACAATTTGAATCATCAGATGAACACATGTAGGATTACGTGAACTTCTGACATACTATAAACTCTTCATTTCTTAAATAATAAATACTAATCATTAAGAAATAGTGCCTCCATAAAGGAAGTGAAAAGTTGGTATAAATATTTTAGATTGGTTTTCAAAATTTAATGAGGCATAGAAATTGCATCTAAAAATGTATGTCTATACATTGGTCCACTTGCAGTTCAGTATTAAGCACCAGTTTGAGTGCTGGGAAATCTACACATTTACATAAACAACAATGTATTTTAACATGAGGTTTAGCCCAATGCTCAATACGCTGAACAACCCCCTGGCATTTCTTTCTGCCATCTGTCTTGGCCCGTTTGGGACGAGGCAGGTTGCACTAGTCTGAGGCGCTGTCTTAGGCAGGATATAAAATGACTTTTCTCTATGGCCGATACTGGTTTCTACTCAAAATTCAAAACCTGTAAGTCAGACAAATGGGGCCTACTCTACTCAAGATTCGAGTCAGCCTCCCTTGTGTCTACCTTGGGCCCTGGGGAGAATCGCAAGCTTACCTCCTAAATGGGGGTCTAGCGTCGGCCAAGATTAAAGGTTGCAACACTATACGGTTCAGCCAGGAGTTCCAACTAAGATATCCTTTACTGTGCTTGAAATACAACTTGTGTTCAGTGAAGAGTTAAGAGAGAGAGTGAGAATGAAAAGGAAAGAGAGAGAAAGAGAGAGAAAATGGATAGCAAGCATGATAGTCACCATTGTGGATCCAGTGACATCTCACAGGATCAATCATTGTCTTCTTGAAGTTCAGTGGGGGCAGTCCCGTCCTGTCTCCACAGGTCCTTGCCTTTATAGTCTGTCAGCTGCCACCCTGAACCAATCCACTATCCCACCCAATCAGGAGTTGTCGTGGTTACGGCACATCGGCCTGTTCACGTGCAGTTCACGCGGAGTCCACCGTTGCAGGTGCGCAAGCAGCACATGTGCAGTGCCGACTTGCTTATTCAAGTGTCCCAGGTTCGCTGGAACATCGGCCATTCACACTGTAAAGGGGCCACCAGAGTGCGGTGGGACAGGAAGGGACGGAGTGGGATGGGAAGGGATGGGAGGCGCCAGTTCAGGCATCTGTGGTTAGCCGAATTTCCTGCTGATCGGCCCGTTCATGCTTGAGGCAATGTTCCTGCTTCTGTCTTCTACACCATCCCTTTTAAACTCTATTTTAGACAGCAGTATAAGTGGCTGACAGCTAAGATTTTAGCTGGTATCTGGAAATGAGTAAGCCCAGGTATTTCTTCAGAGTATGAAGCATTTCACCCCCCTATTCCTAATTAATATCATAGAATCACAGAAGCATAGAATGGTTTAGGTTGGAAGGGACCTTAAAGATCATCTACTTCCAACCCCCCTGCCATGGGCAGGGACACCCTCCACTAGACCACGTTGCCCGAAGCCCCATCCAACCTGGCCTTGAACACTTCCAGGGATCCAGGGGCATCCACAGCTTCTCTGGGTAACCTGTTCCAGTGCCTCACTGCCCTCACACTAAGGAATTTCTTCCTAATATCTAATCTAAATCGACCCTCCTTCAGCTTAAACCCATCACCCCTTGTCCTGTCACTACAATCCCTGATAAACAGTCCTCCACCATCTTTCCTGTAGGCCCCTTCAGGTACTGGAAGGCTGCAATTAGATCTCCCCGGAGCCTTCTCTTCTCCAGGCTGAACAAGCCCAACTCTCTCAGCCTGTCCTCACAGGAGAGGTGCTCCAGCCCTCTGATCAGCTTCATGGCCCTCCTCTGGACTCGCTCCAACAGCTCCATGTCACTCCTGTACTGGGGCCTCCAGAGCCGGACACGGTACTCCAGGTGGTGTCTCATAAGAGCGGAGTAGAGGGGCAGGATCACCTCCCTCGACCTGCTGGTCACACTTCTTTTCATGCAGCCCAGGACACGGTTGGCTTTCTGGGCTGCAAGCGCACACTGCTGGCTCATGTTCAGCTTCTCATCAATCAATACCCCCAAGTCCTTCTCCTCAGGGCTGCTTTCCATCCATTCCTCGCCCAGCCTATAGTCGTGCTTGGGATTGTGCCAACCCACGTGCAGGACCTTGCACTCAGCCTTGTTGAAATTCATGCGGTTTGCACAGGGCCACCTCTCCAGCCTGTCAAGGTCCCTCTGGATGGCATCCCTTCCCTCCAATGTGTCAACTGCACCACACAGCTTGGTGTCATAGGCAAACTTGCTGAGGGTGCAACTTGATCCTGCTGTCCATGTCACTGACAAAGATGTTAAACAGTGCTGGTCTCAGTACTGACCCGTGAGGAATGCCACTCATCACCGTTCTCCACTTGGACATTGAGCTGTTGATCACAACTCTTTGAGTGTGACCATCCAGCCAATTCCTTATCCACTGAGTGGTCCATCCATCGAGTCCATGTCTCTCCAATTTAGAGACAAGGATGTCATGCAGGACAGTGTCAAATGCTTTGCACAAGTCCAGCGAGATGATGTCAGCTGCCCTTCCTCTATCCACTGACACTGTAACCCCATCATAGAAGGCCACCAAATTTGTCAGGCACAATTTGCCCCTAGTGAAGCCATGTTGGCTGTCACCAATCACCTCCTTCTTTTTCATGTGCCTGAGCACAGTCTCCAGGAGGGTCTGCTCCATAATCTTGCCAGGCACGGAGGTGAGACTGACGAGCCTGTAGTTCCCCACGTCTTCCTTTTTTCCCTTCTTAAAAATGGGGGTTATGTTCCCCATCTTCCAGTCAGCAGGAACTTCACCGGACTACCAGGACTTGTCAAATATGATGGAGAGTGGCCTGGCCACTTCATCCACCAGTTCCCTCAGGACCCGCGGATGTAACTCATCAGGTCCCATGGACTTGTGCACCTTCAGGTTCCTTAGATGGTCTTGAACCTGATCTTCTCCTACAGTGGGCGGTTCGGCATTCTCCCAGTCCCTGCATTCTGCGACCTGGGCAGTGTGGCTCAAGCATTTGCCCATGAAGACTGAGTCGTTGAGTACCTCAGCCTTCTCCATATCCTGGGTAACCAGGTCACCCGTTTCATTCCGGAAGGGACCCACATTTTCCCTCGTCCTCCTTTTACCACTGACATACCTATAGAAGCTTTTCTTGTTTTCCTTGACATCCCTGGCCAGATTTAATTCTATCAGGGCTTTGGCTTTCCTAACCTGATCCCTGGCTGCTCGGACAGTTTCTCTGTATTCCTCCCAGGCTACCTGCCCTTGCTTCCACCCTCTGTAGGCTTCCTTTTTTTGTTTGACTTTGCCCAGGAGCTCCTTGTTCATCCATGTAGTCTTCTTGGTGCTTTTGCTTGAATTCCTCTTTGTTGGGATGCATCACTCCTGAGCTTGGAGGAGGTGACCCTTGAATATTAGCCAGCTGTCTTGGGCCCCTCTTCCTTTCAGGGCTTTGTCCCATGGTATTCTACCAAGCAGATCCCTGAAGAGGCCAAAGTCTGCTCTCCTGAAGTCCAGGGTAGTGAGCTTGCTGCGCGCCCTCCTCGCTGCCCTGAGGATCCTGAATTCCACCATTTTGTGCTCACTGCAGCCAAGGCTGCCCTTGAGCTTGATGTCCCCTACCAGGCCCTCCTTATTGGTGAGAATTAATAATTTCATCAGAGTCTCACAACACTAGAACACAACCTAGAATTTTTCTGTTGTATCTCTCCTTTTTGGTTTCCTTAGTTTCTATCATATAAATTTCTGCAACTCTGAACCATAAGGAATTATGGAAATGGCAGTGTTAAAGGAAAAATTCACCAATATTTTAATATATAAATACTGAGTGTCTCTTGTGATAGAGAATTTAATAAAATTATTTGGACATCCTTCCTAAACCCTGTGCAGTTCTGAGTACAATGTATAACATTTTTTATTTCCAGTTTGACTTACCTTACAGATTTATTTTTTTTAAATTAGAAAACAGTATTTACAGGCAGGTCTGACTGTTCAACCCTCCTTCTGACCCCCATGGTTAAATCCATCCTTGGAAATCCAGGTTCTTCACAGCATGTGCTTTACATGCTATGTATAGAAGTCTAGGTCTCCTTCGCCATCAACGGTCCTGGGGAAGTAGAGAGGAAAAAAATTGAACCTCTGTGTGTGAGTGTAAGACTATGATGTGATTTGTAACCAGTCATCTGACTACTGGAAGCCTCTGCCTAGCTTTGCCAAGGATGTGAGCTCTGTACTTGCCCACAACCTGTTATTGTGACAGTTGTGTAATATTGCTGCAGCTGCAGGTTGTCTCAGGAGGCTGACTGATGGTTTGTTGGAAATATAGGATATATGATGGGATTGTATAGCTTGCTTTTTACTCCTCAGTGTGTCTTTGGATGCAGGCAAGCCTCACGTTCTGGAGCACCTGATTTCTGCTGCTTTGTCTTGGTTGCTCCTTTGATCACCCCACTTCAATCCTGATCCCGCTGCTGCCTTGGTTCCCTCATTCCTGGTGTCCAGCTCAACTAGGGTACTTGCTTGTTTGCTTTGTTCTTGTCATCTGCTTGCTAAAATCTATCTGCTTCATAATCCTATTGGATGCCCTTCTTAGCCCTCATACCTGTCCAAATATTTGTCTTCCAGTATGTCTTCCTCTTGATCTTGGTCTGATTAGCCATGTTGTTGTATGAAACATCCCTCAGAGCTTTTCTGATCTCTTTGGCCTGATGAAAATATCTATTTCCTGTCTCCACTGGTGAGACTGAGGAACCCTCCCAAGGATATTTCTATCATTGCTTTTTTGCTTATGTTCCGATGAATTTGTATTTCTCTCAGTATTTCACAGCAGAAAGATATTTCAGTTTAGGTTTCTTGACTGACTCCTCCTGGAGCACACAAGCCTTGATTAAATTGTTATTTTACCAAGCAAATTGCTTTTGTCAGGCCTGTAGTCAAGTGGTAGCGATTACCTGAGGAAGGAGACCTGAAGTCCTCTCATTGTGTTTCAGGGTGAAGCTATCTCAGACCAGTAGTAATTCTGTACCAAGAGCAGGATTTGGCAGTGATTAGGAGCAACTTGGATCATGTCTGCAGCTCATAAAGGTCAGCTGCTATTAAAAGGATGTCTTTGCAGCTGCAGATGTCCATGAGTTTATTTCCATATTTATTTTAATGGGGACAAGCTACTACAGCTTTCCTGTAAAGAAACAGTGGCCACGACAAAAGTGATTCTTTTAGTCTACTCTCAGTTTGTACTCCTTTGAATGCCAAGGGATAAGCTGGTGAAAAAGCTTAAGATTAAACAGCATTCTATTGTAATATTACAGGTTTTTTATCATTTCAATTAGATGAAATTGCTAATGAGATCCATCTTGTCAACGAACAGACTGGATTTGGAACCTCATCACAAGAAGTTCTCAATTTTCCTGAACGAGGTAGCCTTAAATGAACTACTATTTGCAAAGAATTACAGCGGTCAGAGTCTACTCTAACTGGCAATTTTTTTTATCGACTATCTGATTACTCTTTTACTCTTTTGTTTGCTAAGGCACCAAGTCAATGCCGTATAACTCTGCCATAGTAGTTGAAGCAGAGGAACATACTGTACTAATAAATAGCAATGTCTGAGTTGCAGACAGAGTTGTAATGTTTGAGGAGAAAACAAAACCTACAGACAAAAAAAACTTCTATGTTGTTTCAGGTAGGACTTAATAGATACTCATATTTTTTCACAGAATCATAGAATCATAGAATATCCTGAGTTGGAAGGGACCCATAAGGATCATCGAGTCCAACTCCTGGCTCCACACAGGACCAGGCAAATCAGAGCATATGACTAAGAGCGTTATCCAGACGCTTCTTGAACTCAGTCAAGCTCAGTGCTGTGACCACTTCCCTGGGGAGCCTGTTCCGGTGCCTGACTACCCTCTCGGTAAAGAACCTTTTCCTGATATCCAACCTAAACCTCCCCCATCACAGCTTCATGCCATTCCCTCGGGTTCTATCACTGATCGCCAGAGGGAGATCAGCGCCTGCCCCTTCGCTCACCCTCGTGAGGAAGTTGTAGGCCATGATGAGGTCTCCCCTCAGTCTCCTCTTCTCTAGGCTGAACAAACCAAGGGACTTCAGCCTCTCTTCATACGTCTTCCCCTCTAGACCCTTCACCATCTTTGTTGCCCTCCTTTGGACACTCTCCAATAGGTTTATGTCCTTTTTGTACTGTGGTGCCCAAAACTGCACGCAGTACTCGAGCTGAGGCCGCACTAGTGCAGTGTAGAGTGGGACAATCGCTTCCCTAGACTGGCTAGCAATGCCGTGCTTGATGCACCCCAGGATACGGTCGGCCTTCCCGGCAGCCTGGGCACACTGTTGACTCATGTTCAACTTGCTGTCGACCAAGACCCCCAAGTCCCTTTCAGCATGGCTGGTCTCCAGCATCTCATCGCCCAGTCTGTGTGTATAGCCAGTGTTGCCCCTTCCCAGGTGCAGAACCTGGCACTTGCCCTTGTTAAACCTCACGTGGTTGGTGATTGCCCAGTTCTCCAATCTGCCCAGATCTCTCTGCAAGGCCTCTCCACCCTCGACAGCATCAACAGCTCTTCCCAATTTTGTGTCATCTGCAAACTTGCTCACAACACCTTTTTCACTTGCAAAGCTCACCATACAAGGTTGTATATCAAGTTGTTGGCTATACAAAACAGTGTAAAGCTTAAGCTTGTTTCTGTAGTGCTGAAAGGAGCTAAATTTCAGGGAAAATAAACATGAGAGTTTCCTAGGCATAAATAAAAGTTATTCAACAATGGTCCAAACAATGACTTCTATACCTGAGGCAGTTTTTGCAGAAATTGTTACTGTTAGTTGCTGGTGGTAACTGGAAGATATGTTGTTGGATATCAGTCCTCAGCTTCATAAAGACACCTCTGCTCTCTGAGGTAGTTTTGTTCCATGCTCTTTCTTTTCATTTTCTTTGCCTCATAGAATGAAAAGAGGCAGCAGTATCAACAATGGTGAATTATTTATAGGGAGCCTTGTTTCATCTGAGCAGCATTCAGATCAAGGGATGGTGGTGTGACAACAGCTGTAGAAAGTTGTTGGAATAGTGTTACACCATCTCAAACAGTTCTGTTTCTTCTGACACAGTCTGAAAGATACAAAAACCCATCATACCCTACCCAAGTGTCAGGGTTTGGACTCATGAGCACGTAGCTGCATGATAAATTATCTTGTGACATCTGCTGCAAAGCACATATAGGTGTGTTGTCCAGCTTCTTGTCAAGATTTTTCATTGAGGGGTAAGCAAACTCAAGGTACTTAGTGATTTTCATGAGACAATAAAGCACTTTGTCACAGGGAACTTACCTGTATGTTGAAACTTTATGTGTAACAGCTTAACAACGTTTCTTTCAGTATCATCCTGAGGGACAAGGAGCGATCCTTTATGAAAAAGCGTCTTAAATACAAATACGCTCAGAGAATGGAGAAGCAGATCTCAAGTGCATAGCAAATTCAAGATTACTTTCAATGCAGTACAAAGAAGGGTCAAAAGAAAGATGGGCTCACACTTTTTCATTTATTCTTAACATCTATTTCACAAACTTAAGCTGATATTTCCCTAAAACTATTTCTTAGTGCCTTTTTTTAAAGTGGTAACATAATCATGGCATATATTTTTTATTTTATTTCCTCCTAGATAAGATACAGTGCACTACTGCATTCCTCAAGACTGTCATGAAAAGTTAACATTGAATCTCTTTTAGGTATAGACTGTAAATGTGATTGTACAGTTGGAATTGTAGATCAGTTGTCATTTTATTTCTAAATTAAATTAGAAATTAATTACAGGGGAAAAAAAAACCAACTTAAAACTGGAGGCAAGAGATTCAGGGAAGATGGTAAAAATTGTACTACAAAGTCATGTCAGAAATAGTCTTTAAACCGTAAGAAACTGACTTTGGGCCTTAACATAAGTATGTCCATTTTGCCCCCTGTCACAATGAATTCATGTTTTTTCCCATCTCCTCCAACACAATGTATAAATAAGTAATATGTAGTTAGCACACAAAACAAGTGTAGCAAACAAAACATTAATCTCATTATCCAGACATTTAACACAGAATCATAGAATGGTTTGGGTTGGAAGGGAACTCAAAGACCATCTAGTTCCAACCCCCCTGCCATGGGCAGGGACACCCCCCACTAGACCACGTTGCCCAAAGCCCCATCCAACCTGGCCTTAAACATTTCCAGGGATCCAGGGGCATCCACAATTTCTCTGGGTAACCTGTTCCAGTGCCTCGCCACCCTCACAGTAAAGAATTTCTTTCTAATATCTAATCTAAATCTACCCTCTTGTAATTTAAAGCCACTACCCTTGTCCTGTCATTACACACCCTGCTAAACAGTCCCTCACCAGCTTTCCTGTAGGCCCCTTCAGGTACTGGAAGGCTGCAATTAGATCTCCCTGGAGCCTTCTTTTCTCCAGGCTGAACAAGCCCAACTCTCTCAGCCTGTCCTCATAGGAGAGGTGCTCCAGCCCTCTGATCAGCTTCGTGGCCCTCCTCTGGACTCGCTCCAACAGCTCCATGTCTTTCTTGTACTGGGGCCTCCAGAGCTGGACACAGTGCTCCAGGTGGGGTCTCATAAGAGCGGAGTAGAGGGGCAGGATCACCTCCCTTGACCTGCTGGTCACGCCTCTCTTGATGCAGCCCAGGATACAGTTGGCTTTCTGAGCTGCAAGCACACATTGCTGTCTCATACTCAGTTTTTCGTTCACCAAGATACCAGAACTCGAAAGTTGTATTTGCTTTTCTCCAAAGCCATGAAACTATACACCAAACCTATCATATTGTTGTGTCTTTATAGATGTTTTAATTAATCCCTTGGAAAGCATAATATATCAAATAAAAGTGAACACACATGGAGTAAAATATTTTTTACACAAATAAATTGCAACACTTAGGATGCTGGAAGACTTTGCCACTTAAATCTACATAATTACTCCTTCCATCCCAACTACTCTGAAGACTGTGTTTTGTATTTATGATGCTCTCACTGTATACCAATTAAACATGCGCTGATTTTCTTGTATAGAGAGATGTATATTGTAGTCTTTATTCCAGAAACTATATTCTTTTAAAGAGATGATCTTTACCATAAATTTGGGCTACCAGTCTTTATTTACATATATCAGTCCCACCTTAACATGTGAAAAACCTTTGTCTTGATCTAGATCCACAGACTTGTTTTTACCTCTTTGCTTACAAGCGTTGTCTTACATGTGCTGAAAGTCCACCCTGGCTGTAACAACTGTTTTCAGACTAATAACAGTTTATTACATGTTTTTTGGCTCTGCTATAGGAAAGATGTTTTTCTGATTACTTCTCTTCAGCTGTTCTGATAAATAGCACAAAAAGTTTTGAACACAAAATTAGAAAGGAGAGCACCATTATTATGCTTTCTGTGGAGCTGAAGGAAATATAAACTGCCACCCCTGATTTCATTTAAGCGTCTTTGAAATTTTACTGCTAAGTAGCTTTGATGGAGCAATCTGTTTTTGAGATGAAAGACCCTGATAGGAACACAAGTTAACAAGATGTTCTAGTATATTAAAGCCAGCCTTTGAAATCTAGTATATAACCCCAAGGCAAAACCATTAAAGTAGAAAAAACATAAGGTCACATTATTGCAAAAAAAAAAAAAAAAAATCATATCTGAAATATAGAGTTGGGAAACACCTATTACAAAAAAAAAGTCTGAAAGTCCTACTTGCCTTCATGGGATTATGACTGAAGACAGCAGAGGAATACAGACAAATCTGGACAGCGATTGTTGTGCTGTATGAAGATTAATGTTTGGATGGGAGGGAGCAGAAGGCGATCAGTAGGTATCACCTGTGAGCCATTAAACTCAGAGCATAAAAGTAAGATCATGTTATGAAAGCACTACTGTAGTGCTTCCTACTTCTCACATACTAACCCTTGCCATCTGAGAAGTAGCATTTAAAAAAAAATTCAGGAAGCTAGTCAGAGGCTAAAGTTGGTCATGAAGCTGTAGAAGAAGCCATAGCAGAGACAAGTAAATCCTGATTTTTTTTTCCTCTCAGTTCTGACAAGATCTTTTAGTATTTTGGTTTTATTTGTTTATTTTTTGTGTAAGCATATTTGAATTACCTTTTCAATTCCCAGCTGAAATGCTGCTAGCAAAGCAGCTGAGGCAGCATAGTTCAAAACCTGCAGTAACTGAACCTTTGCCCAAAAATGCAAGCAAATGGTTGGATTTGGAGTGTGCTAAACTTCAGCTTGCCATGGCTTCACTGCTAAAGTAGCAGACACCTTATTCACAACTAGCCTGGGATGTTCAGTCACAGCTGTGAAGGTATTCCTCTTTTCTCCTGCCCAACTGTCCTACTTGATATTTTCATAAAACTTATGAATGCTGAGATGAACTGGCAGTGGAACATCACATCTCACTCTGTTCCTGTGCATCCATTTAAGAAAGAACTTCGTCATTCCCCTTCTTCATCCCAAAAGTCTTTGGGACTCCACTTCCAGCGTACTTGTTCCTCTACTGGGAAATCCATCTCAAAAAGATGCAACTTCCAACAACTAGGTAACACCCCAATCTGGGTCACAGAGAAAGCTATCTTATGTAATTTTCACTATTCCAATATGATCCTGTATAAATGCTTCCAGGAATGGGAGCTGGGGGTGAAACTGCACTGGTTTGAAGAATGCCCTGTGAGAAACCACCATGGCTGCTTGTGGTTCAAATGTCATCTTTCTTCCTTTCACTAGGATTTCTTTTTTAGCCATGTGCTGCTACGTATCTCTGCAAGTAAGAAGAAAAACTTGCAGCATGATTCCCAAAAGCTAAATTTGTACTGCCTTCCAGATTCTTTCATGGTTTCTTTTTGTCTTTGGCTGGCTTGCCAGTTCCATCACTTTACTTAACAAAAAGGAAAGTTCAGAAGTGATGTCATGGTTTAACTCCAGCCAGTAACTGAGCATCATGCAACCACTCACTCACTTCTCCCCCCACAAGGGGATGGGGAGGAGAATGGAAAAAAAAAATTGTGGGTTGAGATAAAGACAGCTTAATAGGATAAAAAAGGAAGAAGGAGAAGGAGAAGGAGGAGAAGAAGTTGAAGTTGAAGAAGTTGAAGAAGTTGAAGAAGGAGGAGAAGGAGGACAAGAAGGCGGAGAAGAAGTTGAAGTTGAAGAAGTTGAAGAAGTTGAAGAAGGAGGAGAAGGAGGACAAGAAGGAGGAGAAGAAGTTGAAGGTGAAGAAGTTGAAGAAGGAGGAGAAGGAGGACAAGAAGGAGGAGAAGAAGTTGAAGGTGAAGAAGTTGAAGAAGGAGGAGAAGGAGAAGGAGACGGAGAAGGAGAAGGAGAAGGAGAAGGAGAAGGAGAAGGAGAAGAAGAAGAAGAAGAAGAAGGTGGTGATGATGATGATAGAATAAATCAAGCAATGCCCAAATGCAATTGCTCCCCATCTGCAGGGAAAAAGCCAACCCAATGCCCAGTTTGTTTCCAAGCAGCGAATATGTCTCCCAGCTAGCTTCCCCAGTTACGTAGGGAGCATGACATTCTGGGTCAGCTGTCATGGCTGTGCTCTCTCAGCTTCTTGTGCAACTGGGGGTTGAGAGAAGCTGAAAAGTCCTTGACTTAGTGTAGGCACTACAGCTACCTAGAAACAACTGAAAACAGTGTTGTGGTATCAACATTATTCTCATATAAGTCCAAAACACAGCACTATACCACCTACTAGAAAGAAAATTAACTCTGTCTCAGCTGAAACTGAGCTCAGGTGAAACACTGCTGCTGCTTAAGATTCAAGGGCCAGCCTTTTGGTAAAGGTTGGTTGCCCTTCATTTCCCTGTATTCTTAGCTCTCACTCAGTGCTAAACTTATGAGAATGGCAGAGTTAGATTCCTGCTGTGGAAAACGCCAGATGTTTAAATAAGCAATATTTGCCAAAATAAATCTCAGCTAATTTATGTATTTGCCTGTTTTGGTTCTATATGTTGCAATAAATAGGCATGTGCATTATGGAAGAATGATGTGCTACATTATGATATTTTACTAGAACATACAGATTTCTCATCTTGAGTTCACCTGGAGCTTTAGCATCACTGAGAAAGAGTAACATCAGGAATTATAGCTAATGATCCTGTTTTCATAAGGTCAAAGAAACAGCGGTCAAGAGGCAAGAAACAGAAATGACAGCAGAGAACTAGTTATGCCTTCTTTCCAAAAAGTTATTTCTAGTTTTAAAAATGCAGTCACACAATATCACCTCAATCTTATCTCCCCCACGCCACAAAATAGGCTTTAATATCTCTATAGGTTACATATAAGCATTTGCAACCTTTCTCTTTTTGCTTCAGATCAAAGAAACCTATGTTTGGTATATGAGGAGAATTTTAAACAGATAAAATTTCTCAGGTTGAAAGCTATCTACTAAACAGGAAATTCCAAATCACATATACTGTTCTGATTTTCTTCCAAATTTTTTATTTCCTCCAAATCCAAACTGCAGGTTTGGTTCAAAAATGGGACATTTCCGGTTCCTGTGTTTGCAGAATTTCATTTAAAAAAATAACATAAGCTGTTAAATGTTTGATTGAATAAAAAATTCAATTACTAAAAAGATGTGTTTCAAAACTGATACAGCATGAAACTTTCTTCATCCACCTCACCAGTCTGCACCTGTTTATGTTTTACTTTTAGCTCCTTGTACTTCTTAAGTTTAGGTTTTATAGGGTGGGAGGAAGGGCAAGGAAGAATCACAGGTTTTCACTTGAGTGTTAGAAAGTACTGGATATCTTTTTCTTGTGACTGTAGTATTAGAAATTCAGGGGCCTGCTTGTTTCATTTTTCCCCACACATCAGCATTATATGCACATTATAAAAACATCAATAAACTGGCTTTTTTTTTTCCTTTTTTCCCCCCAAAGTGAATCCATACTTCTTAAAGAAGACCTGGAAAGTTGTCTTGTCTAATGAAGTGCCATTGGAAAATACAGTTTTAGTATGATATAACTTGGTCAGTTAATCAGTCACAGTTCCCCCATATTGAATGAAAGCTTGTCAGTGTGACGATGCATCAACCTACTCTGTGTACTAGTTTATAGCAGAGTGTTTTGACTCAGAACATGAAATGTTTGAGTTTGAAAATGTTAACACAAAATGTTTAACAATGTTCAAGAATCTTTTTGGAAATGACCTTTTCCCACAAAATATTTTGTTTTAGATGAATCAACATTTCCAATGAAAACATGTTTCACCAAAAAGAAATAATTTCCAACTAGCCATATGCATCCAGTACTGCCAATACTAAGCACTTAAAACCTCATCTGTTGAACCTCAGAAAATCTGTAGAAGTTTAGTACATCTGGGATTCATTTCATTTTCATTGCGTGTGGGTCAGATTGTTAAGCTTCCCACCATTACCATAAGGATTAAGAACTTAATAACACAAAAGCAAATCCTCAGATTCCCACTCTATGAAACAGAATGCTACAGGTCTTGTGATAACATCTGCATAACACGCTGGTAATGCTCATATGCTGCTCAGCAATGAAGAAAACTGCTCTTCACCCTTCTCCTGCCTTACTCTGTTCTCATTCCAGAGACAGACCAGTGAGGAGCAGAGGTTCAGGGGCTGTAGGTGAACCGGGAGAAATATGGAGGTGAAACCTAGTCCAGGAACAAAATCAGTGGTGGGTTCATGGGGTGAACAGAAGCAGAAGACCACAGTGTGTACAGGAGTTGAAATGGTGAGAAAACTCAAGGATATAGCTCATTTGGAGCTTGGTGGGGAGAATTCATTATAAGTAGGACTGAAAACAAAAGGCTTGAAAGAAGAAAGGAAGCATCCTCCAAATGGCTAGAATTGCCTCTATTGATTTTGCTAATTTTCATATCAGTCATTTCTAAGAATAATATTGCAAGTTTTAGTGGATTTACTAGTTTGTTTGAGACAGAAAACAATGGAGAGAAAAAAATATACTCCAGGAAAGGGGATGTGAAGCTCAAGGGCAATCTTGGCTGCAGAGATCATTAAATGGCGGAGTTCAAGATCCTCAGGGTAGCAAGGAGAGGGCACAACAAACTCACTACCCTGGACTTCAGGAGAGCAGACTTTGGCCTCTTCAAAGATCTACTTGGTAGACTACCACGGGACAAAGCGCTGGAGCAAAGACGAGCCCAAGTTAGTATTCAAAGATCACCTCCTCCAAGCTCAGGAACAATGCATCTGAACAAAGAAAAAGTCAGCCAAAAATGCCTGGAGGCCTGCATGGATGAACAAGGAGCTCCTGGGCAAACTCAAACACAGACAGGAACCCTACAGAGGGTGGAAGCAAGGGCAGGTGCCTGGGAGGAATACAGAGAAGGTGTCCATCAGCCAGGGATCAGGTTAGGTAAGCTAAAGCCCTCATAGAGTTAAATCTGGCCAGGGACATCAAGGGCAACAAGAAAAGCTTCTATAGGTACGTCGGTGATAAAAGGAAGACTAGGGAACATGTGGGCCCCCTCCGGAATGATACGGGATACCTGGTTACCTGGGATATGGAGTAGGCTGAGGTACTCAATGACTTTTTTGCCTCAGTCTTCACCAGTGAGTGCTCTAGTCACACTGCCCAGGTCACAGAAGGCAAAGGCAGGGACTGGGAGAATGAAGAACCGCCCACTGTAGGAGAAGATCAAGTTTCAGACCATCTAAGGAACCTGAAGGTGCACAAGTCCATGGGACCCGATGAGATGCATCTGCGGGTCCTGAGGGAACTGGTGGATGAAGTGGCCAGGCCACTCTCCATCATATTTGACAAGTCCTGGCAGTCCGGTGAAGTTCCAGTCCACTGACTGAAAAAGGGGAAACATAACCTCCGTTTTTAGAAAGGGAAAAAAGGAAGACCCAGGGAACTACAGGCCGGTCAGTCTCATCTCCGTGCCTGGCAAGATCATGGAGCAGATCCTCCCGGAAACTGTGCTCAGGCACATGGAAAAGAAGGAGGTGATTGGTGACAGCCAACATGGCTTCACTAAGGGCAAATCATGCCTGACAAATTTGGTGGCCTTCTATGATGGGGTTACAGCATTGGTGGACAAGGGAAGAGTGACTGACACCATCTTGCTGGACTTGTGCAAAGCATTTGACACTGTCCTGCACGACATCCTTGTCTCTAAATTGGAGAGACATGGATTCGATGGATGGACCACTCGGTGGATAAGGATTGGCTGGATGGTCGCACTCAAAGAGTTACAGTCAATGGCTCAATGTCCAAGTGGAGATCAATGACGAGTGGCATTCCTCAGGGTTTGGTATTGGAACTGGCACTGTTCAACATCTTTGTCGGCGATATGGACAGCAGGATCGAGTTGCACCCTCAGCAAGTTTGCCAACAACACCAAGCTGTGTGGTGTAGTCAGCACACTGGCGGGAAGGGATGCCATCCAGAGGGACCTCGACAGGCTGGAGAGGTGGGCCCGTGTGAACCGCATGAAGTTCAACAAGGCCAAGTGCAAGGACCTGCATGTGAGTCAGGGCAATTCCAAGCACAACTACAGGCTGGGCGGGGAATGGATTGAGAGCAGCCCTGAGGAGAAGGACTTGGGGGCATTGATTGATGAGAAGCTTGACATGAGCAAGCAATGCAGAAAGCCAACCGTGTCTTGGGCTGCATCAAAACCAGCATGACCAGTAAGTCAAGGGAGGTGATCCTGCCCCTCTACTCTGCTCTTATGAGACACCATCTGGAGTACTGCGTCCAGCTCTGGGGTCTCCAGTATAAGAGAGACATCAAGCTGTTGGAGGGCCATGAAGATGATGAGAGGTCTGGAGCACCTCTCCTGTGAGGACAGGCTGAGAGAGTTGGGACTGTTCAGCCTGGAGAAGAGAAGGCTCCGGGGAGACCTTAGAGCAGCCTTCAATACCTAAAGGGAGCCTACAAGAAAGCTGGTGGAGGACTGTTTATCAGGGAGTGTAGTGACAGGACAAGGGGCGATGGGTTTAAGCTGAAGGAGGGTCGATTTAGATTAGATGTTAGGAAGACATTCTTTACCGTGAGGGTGGTGAAGCACTGGAACAGGTTGCCCAGAGAAGTTGTGGGTGCCCCATCCCTGGAAATGTTCAAGGCCAGGTTGGATGGGGCTTTGGGCAACGTGGTCTAGTGGAGGGTGTCCCTGCCCATGGCAGGGGGGTTGGAACTAGATGATCTTTAAGGTCCCTTCAAACCCAAACCATTCTATGAGTCTATGATTGTATGATAAATTTAAATTTGAAAAACAAATCAAAATACTAAATGTAATCCCCAAACCTCAAGTTTTCCAGATGTCTCACACTTCTGAGAATATTTGTGTGATTTATTTTCTTACATTTTATTTGACCTGTGATTTTTAAATTAAGAAGTAGGCAGTGCAGCAGCTTGTGCTTGTGTTAAGCATCAGATAAATATAATAATAAATTCTTTAACTCCCAAGTGTGACTAATGTTCTAAAGCTTTTAAGATGTCTGTCCTGTGAGCCCGTGATGACTGTATAAGCATATCCAAATATTTTTGCCTTGGTAAAGCCCTGACTATAATAATAATTTTAAAGGAAAAATAAAATGGAGCAGATTCAGTATGTCACTTGATGGTTTCTCTCTTCTACCTATGATATGGAGATTATATTGTTCTGTTGAGTGACCATATTTGTCATGGAAAAATATTGCCATTACTGTGGAGATTGTTTACAGAATGGTAGAAGTACAGAAATAAACTTATCTCTCTGCATTTAAAAGAGATTTTTAGGTAGTAGGAGCTGTTTAGAGTTTTGCTTCTGAAGGAATGCATGTTTACTGTAAGGCCGTAAACACCACAGAGTAGCAAAGGGTAATAGGATTCTCACCCTGAATTCTGAACTAATGGCAAGCAGATTCTACCAGAAAACAATGCTTGTGTAAATTAGTAAAATATTCTACCATCTGAAAGAGTGATTTAATTGGGAACATTTGAGTATATTTGCAGACGCAGTCTGACCCTAACCTTTAAGTATGCACAGCTAGGATTTTCTAAGGTGCCTGCATTCTGCATGACTCCTGTGAAGTTACAGCTGCCTTCCCTTGCCGGCTCCTGCTGGCTTGTGTGGGTGACACTAAGCTTATTAGAGCACAAAACTCAGTAATGGTTTACCTAAAAAAAATTTTCTGTTTTAAGACATGACCAGATAATAGAATTCTGGCCCACAGAACACTTTGCTGAATAAGTGAATAGGATACCAGTTGGTTTGGTATGAGAAAATTAATGCTGTTTTTCTAATTGTATTATTTCTAGACATATCTAGGCATATCATGTGATCTGTGGGCTTAATTTTCATGGCTGCTGTTCAAACATATATTGAGAAGGTTCCTGCTTCCAGATCTTCAGTCAAAATAGAGAAGAAAAACACAATCAAAGATTTGTTGGAATCAGTGTTTGAATCAAGACTAAAACCTGGCACAGTTTTGTTTACAGAAAAAGGCATGAGTTGTCAAATCACACCATTTCTGCAGTATAGACTGTACCATAAGAAGTTTTCAGCCTTGTAACATCATTAATAATTGTCAGTGTTGATTTATTTTTTTAAAAAGCCTGGAGATTTTGTATGTGAGGCTTTTGAAGAACTGTGTATTTTGCTTTTCAGTAAGGCATAGAATTGTAATTTTTCAAATGAAAATATGAGCAGACTGTTATGACATTCTGTACTGTATTATACCTGCAATGTGAGTGACAATGTAAATCTTTAATTCCTTCCTTCATTGAAATAATTGATAGACTTATAAAACAGACATTTGGCATTTAGACTTTCATTAAAACCATGATTTTTAATCTCTCAAACTAGGAATGTAGTCTTTCAGTGAAATACTTTAAACAAGATCCTGAATATATCTGTACAGAATTTTCTTTTTAAAACATGCAATAATGAGATCATCCAACTTTGTAATGAGAAAGATCAAAATAGAAAGAGAATTCACCAGTGGACAGTGGGAAAAAAAACTTCAAAGTCTAAAAGGAGATAAATTGGGCCATAAACAAATACCTTGAACTAATCTTTTTTTACTTTTGAAAGAATTAGCCTGAAGTACCGTAAGGCGTATGGCACATAAACTCCTTGCAACAGGCAAACCTGAAGCATAATACACTGAGCACAGTCAAACACTGCTCAGTGAAAATATGTCTCTTCTCCATAATCACTTCAACCTGTGGAAACCTAAACTCACAGCTCGAGAAATTACTCTAGTACCTGAGCAGGAGAGGATTGCACAGTCTTCCTGTTAAAGCTATTTCTCTTTGCATTAAAAAATCTAAACCAATTGCTAGATCTTAGAATCACAGAATCATAGAATGGTTTGGGTTGGAAGGCACCTTAACGATCATCTACTTCCAACCCCCCTGCCATGGGCAGGGACACCCTCCACTAGACCACGTTGCCCGAAGCCCCATCCAACCTGGCCTTGAACATTTCCAGGGATCCAGGGGCATCCACAGCTTCTCTGGGTAACCTGTTCCAGTGCCTCACCACCCTCACAGTAAAGAATTTCTTTCTAATATCTAATCTAAATCTACCCTCTTGTAATTTAAAGCCACTACCCCTTGTCCTATCATTACACGCCCTGATAAACAGTCCCTCTCCATCTTTCCTGTAGGCCCCTTCAGGTACTGGAAGGCTGCAATTAGATCTTCCCAGAGCCTTCTCTTCTCCAGGCTGAACAAGCCCAACTCTCTCAGCCTGTCCTCATAGGAGAGGTGCTCCAGCCCTCTGATCAGCTTCGTGGCCCTCCTCTGGACTCGCTCCAACAGCTCCATGTCTTTCTTGTACTGGGGCCTCCAGAGCTGGACACAGTACTCCATGTGGGGTCTCATAAGAGCGGAGTAGAGGGGCAGGATCACCTCCCTCGACCTGCTGGTCACACTTCTTTTCATGCAGCCCAGGACACGGTTGGCTTTCTGGGCTGCAAGCGCACACTGCCGGCTCATGTTCAGCTTCTCATCAATCAATGCCCCCAAGTCCTTCTCCTCAGGGCTGCTTTCCATCCATTCCTCGCCCAGCCTATAGTCGTGCTTGGGATTGTGCCGACCCATGTGCAGGACCTTGCACTTGGCCTTGTTGAACTTCACGCGGTTCGCACGGGCCCACCTCTCCAGCCTGTCGAGGTCCCTCTGGATGGCATCCCTTCCCGCCAGCGTGTCGACCACACCACACAGCTTGGTGTCGTCGGCAAACTTGCTGAGGGGGCACTCGATCCTATTGTCCATGTCACCGACAAAGATGTTAAACAGTGCCAGTCCCAGTACCAACCCCTGAGGAATGCCACTCATGAAAATAAAAGGCAGATAGGACATCAATGTGACTTGCTCTCCCAGCAGTATATCCTTCAGCTGGTAGAGATATGGATGGGTCTCCATTTTCCGTAGAAAACTTGTATAGTTCATATGAAGAGTGCTTGGATAAAATGCATAAGCAGAGCTTGAAGCAAGGATCTGGGCTGACTCCCTACAGAGAAGTTGGCCTAGGACCAATTTTTCTGGATTCCAGCAGGACTCAATAGCTAGTAGCTGTTCGTGCTTCTCCAGTTAAGAAAGCATTTAGGGATGCCTACAAGTATACCTTAGACATGTGGCATTTTGAATGTCAAAGCTGTACAGCTAAAGATTTCAGGCACTTTTATGAGTCAGTAGCAGTAGAGTGGGAGTCTGAAGATATTTTACATGTCTCATGTTTGGATGCCTGAGTATTCATGATAAATTTTCATGGTCTAAAAAAGGGAATGGCTCTCAGACTGTAGAATTTCATTTTGCAGTGGCATTACTTTATCCCACCTGATGGGAACACAAAGAGAAGTCAAAATAACCAGTCTTTCTACTTCAATTTTCATTACTTGCAATCTCTGTGCAACTGCTATGATGCTGCTGTATCTTCCTCAGACAAGCACTGAGCACTGTTATGCTTTCATGTGGCACTTTAAGGTTCCAAAACATTTAAATCCACTTAATCTGTTTTAAAATATTGGAGACATCATATTAATCATGATACATTTTGCTGACTGCTCCAAATCTATACGAGTGGAATAAGACTAAACTCACTCTTCTATGTCTTTTTAACCACAATAATAAGCATTTTCAGTGTGCACATCCAAAAGCACTATGAGGTTTTAAAAGATTGTGACTAGGCTATTTCATTGTTGCTATCATTTTAGACTTCAAAAGTGCTGATTTTGACTTCGTGGTTTTCCGGCACAACTTTGCACAAGAATTCAACACCCACAAACACAGTAATATTTTATTTCCCTGGTGACATCCATGGTGTTGAGTTCTTTTGTAACTTCCACTTTATGGAGTTACTTGAATAGGAACTGAGCTCCGTTAGTAATCTGGCCTGGTTTTAAATAAATAAATTCTTGAAAATGTGGGCTTTGGAGGATTGTAATGCCTGGCTTACCTACCTGGTTGTTTCTCTCAACCATTCTCTAATTTGGTATCAACTAAGGCACTGAAAGACAGTAGGCTGCTTGAGAGGGAAGCAGCAAATCTCCCAGCAAGATACTGCCTGTCTGGAATTGCCTTTCCGGAATTCATTTCCCTATATTGGGATGAAACAGCAGAAATATACAGATTTCGAGAATATGCTAACAGGCGCCTTTGGGACTAAACCAGCTTAAAGATCACCTCAGAAAGAGTGGGTTATTTTCCTCTTTTTTTTTCTTTTTTTTTCTTTTTTCTTTTTCAGATACTAATCAGAACTGCTTGCAGTTTTGTGGCACTGGACTTTTGTTGAAAGCCGAATGTCATATTCATAACACTCCATTAAAAGTTAAATGCTCCACAGATATGTTCCCCTTTTAATAACTGCTGCTGAAGTATAACCTGGGTTCCCAGGAAAACTCATCTGTCAAATTTGCTAGGGGCAGCCAGGGAGCTGGCAGCTTCTGAGGAGCGAGAGCTTCCAGAAACCATGGCTTCATACTGGCCATCTCAAAGCCAAGTGCAACTGGATTTCCAGCTGTGTATGACACAGAGGCGTCTGACAGCCCCAGCTCAATTAGGAACACATCAGCTCCTGGGGCTGGTCTTCTGTACTTCTCTGCTCTGACACATTTTAGAAATTGTTCAATTTATCCAATTTAACAACAACCACCTCTTCTTTTGTTTGCTGTTCTTATGACATTTTGACCACAAATTTTATAAAAGTGTCTTCTGTTGGCTTATAAGCAATACAAACAATGACTCTTACTAGTGACAGTTCTCTTCATCTTTTCCTGGAAAAGATTATGTTGAATATATTGTTGATACAGTGTTTTATAAGGGTTTCTAATAAACTATTGTGTGCTTATGCTAGAGAAGGCAGATTGAAGAAGATTGCTTTGTGCTTGAGTACAGGGCATTGGGAGCCTTAACAACTTGGATTTCATGGGGAAATTCCACCACCTGCCCTTGCTCCAGAATATTTGATAAAAAAGCAGCATAGCTGGCTAAGAAGCAGCACAGTCAGTCACTGCCTTTTTCTGATAGCTGTAAGAAAATAAAAATAAAGAATGTGCAACCTTGTTCTTTTCTTTACCATCTATTGTCACAGGATCCAGAAGAAAAGTGCTTGGAACCACAACACTTCCTGGAGCCTGGTGGGTAAGACTGCTGACAAATGGAAGTGCCAGCCCAAAAATTTGGTCATAGAGTTGTTGGATGGCATGACGCAATGTAGAGAGGGTCAAAGATGTAAAATCTGTTCTTGGTCATCCAAGAGAGAAAAACAGAAGTTCTGGTATTCCACTTGCCCTGTAGCTATATTAAACTACTCCTGTGAAGACAGGATCATCATTACTAGAGATTTGTAAATCAGCTACTGATTTGGAAATAACAACTTATTACCTTTGCTGAAAGACTGAAAAAAAACCCATTTAGATTAGGCAACAAGGACAAGGAAATAAAAATAGAAAGAAGGCACTGAAACTGTTCATACAAATAAATGGATGAGCTCAAGGTATTAACTGGGGATGATTAATTTATGTTGTTTCAAACTAGGTATATACAGAATGAGTGATCAGGTTAACACTTCTACAAAATCAACAAAATGTTCTGCCTTATCCTAGCAACTCTCAGTAACTTTCTATCTGTATTGTACTATCCCAGCAGGTCTGGCACCTGCTATGCTGAGTGTGGGTTTCATATGCAAATTATATGCATATGCAGTATTTCAGCTTTTTTCATTTGCACAAACATCCACACCATTTTGTGCAGGGCTCCTACCATGTTTTTCTTCTATAAGCAAATACACACTAAGCAAAACTTTGAATGTTCATTTCTATTTTATTTAGCCTGTTTTGTCTGCTTGCTTCTGTGTGTAAGTATTTGGGGTCTTTGTTTTTAATTTCCACCTTCTGTGACAGACCACCTTTGATACTCTGCAATCCAGAACTCAGGATAAAGAATGCTTTCTAAAGTATTCTCCTTCATGCTTTATTTCTGCCTTCTTTAGCATAGAAGTTGACCTATAGAAGGTAAAATATGGCATAAAGAGGAAAATTAGAGTTACAGGGCTGATTCTTGGGATTTCGTCAGGCCAGAGATGCCGCATCAACATGATAATAAATTAACACTAAAAGTAATAAAAGAATTTTGGCTTTGCTTTTTTAACTCCTCCCTCCTACCTTTAAATTTTACAGAAATAACATTTCCACAAAGATGTATTCCTTTCTCATTCTGCCTCCAAGATCTCTGGTTTTCATATCCTCTTCAAAACCTTTTCATTGTCCTAAAATTATTTTTTCCCTTCCCAGCTGTAACACACTACCAATGATCTAAACAAAATTTTGGAGATACTATGTTTAGGCTTTTTTGCCTTACTGTTAATTTTTTCAATTATCTGTGATTTACTCAAGGTCTACAGTCAAAAGGAATCCAGTCATCACAGCACAGAGCAGAGCAGGTATCTGGTCTCAGCAGTACACTCCATATCTCTGTTTGGCTTTCAGTTTCTGTAAAAAACATGTAAAAAGATTAAGATGCTTACAAGAGGCATCCAAAAGAACTAGCACACCAAGTGAGCAGTCACCAGATGAAGTCTAAAAAAAAAGTGTGTTCATTAAGTTTTATACTTTCTGGATCATAGGCACTTTACTCTGCTATTCATGGAGGAGTTTCTGTCCACTAAGAATTCACAGTCTGAGCCCTCCTCCACTGTTCCTATGTCCACTCTTTTGCTAAGTGAGGAAGAAATAGTCCTTTATTCCAGAAATGTGTGATGATGATGTTTTCCTGATCCAGATTTTGGACTTTGAGCTATACTGGAGTTGAATGGATTAGCAGTGAGAGAGCTTTGGTTTCTTTCCTGAAGCTGGAGAGTAATCTTTCTCAGACATATGCCACAGAGCATTTAATACAGATAATGAAATATTAATTAGAACAAGAATAGAATTCCAGCTCTCCCTTCTCTCAGGAAGGTGCTTTAGCCACTAGATCTTAAAGTCATGAAAAGCCTTACCATTTCCAATGAATATTTAATCACTCCACACAAAGTGAAATAGCTCTGGGAGGACAGAATGGACTTCCATTCCAGAACCTACAACCTAGGTTTTTCTTTCAGGAGGTAGAACATGTGTGTTCGGATCCATCCTGAAAGACAAGGAACTAAATCCAAATCTGCTGCCTTCTGAATATTGGTCCAATCTTTGAGCCAAGTCAAAAGGGCAAGCAAGGGTTTCTTTAGCTTCTTTTTGGCTTGAACCTAGTCTGACAGGCACACCTTATTGAACCTCGGGAAAACCAAAGTGCGGAAACCTCTCTTTCAAGAATCGTAGCTAGCATTAATTCCAGGAAAAGTTTTACCTGAATGGGTAGTGAATGAATGAATGGAAAATGAGGCACTTCCAGGCATGTTCTGAATAAAACTCTAGGAATCTTAATGTTCACCTGAGGCATTGGCTAAGACAAGCAGTGTCTTCTGATTGTGCTGGCTGATGAGTTGCGTTGTGCAGCAATTGCAAGGACTGTAATTTCAGTGGCCTCAAAACAGAAAAACTAAATACTAGGAGATAAATAGGATGGTTCCTGCCTCCCTTGGATTTATTATTGTACTGTCCTTGCAAACTGCAAGATGATGCTCATTCACGCCAATGGTAGATGTCTAATATTAGGACCAAGAGAATCAAAATAAAAATGTTTTTATAACTTTTTTTTTTAATTAATGTAAACCTTGTTGAAATCACTGCAGTGGTCTCATAAAATCTGTTCCTTTCTGACTGAGAACAAGTACCTTTCTGATATTTCTCTCTAAACTGTATTTTCACTGAAACAAGATTTATATAATTTACTTCCAGCTGATTTTTTTCATCCTCTTGTAATGGTTATATTTTTGCTAGGTTGAGAAATACTTAGTGTTTAAGGCCAAAGATTCCTAATTTCTGATCTGTGGAGATGTTTCTTCATGTTTATATTCTGGTCTTTAGTCATTTTTGTAGATTTGAGAAATCTGAGCCTAGTAGAGTACAAATACTAGTTTTGGAGTAAGGGATTTGTGTGTGTGTTTCTTTTTGTGTGTGTGTGTTACAAAATCAGGAAGCACTGAGAATGTAATTCCATATATAAACATTCAGTAGTCTCAAAACATAGAATCCCAAAACAATATTGAAGCCTATCTGTAGGCAACCCAAGTTTTAAAAAATACTGAGAATCGACACATTCAAGGGATATGCAGAATACATAGCAGAATCTAACAAATTCTGAGGCTTTTTTATCTCTCCTTGTAACCAGGTAGGAACATCTGGCATCATAACAGCTGCCTATACATGTTTCAAAGCTGTGAAGAACAAGGCTAAAAATTATTTAAGTTGATCACAGCTTTGCGATTGATTTAAAGGGTTTCTGGATTGCATTCCAAGGAAGTTAACAATTAAATTCATATACAGTTTTTAACAAGAATAAATTACAAAACCAGAAAACAATATAAACTATCGAGAAAAAAAAAGATATCAAGAAATCAAGAAAATTAAGAAATTTGGCCGGGGCAACAAGAAAAGCTTCTATAGATATGTCGGTGATAAAAGAAAGACTAGGGAACATGTGGGCCCCCTGGTTACCCGGGATATGGAGTAGGCTGAGGTACTCAATGACTTTTTTGCCTCAGTCTTCACCAGTGAGTGCTCTAGTCACGCTGCCCAGGTCACAGAAGGCAAAGGCAGGGACTGGGAGAATGAAGAACCGCCCACTGTAGGAGAAGATCAGGTTTCAGACCATCTAAGGAACCTGAAGGTGCACAAGTCCATGGGACCCGATGAGATGCATCTGCGGGTCCTGAGGGAACTGGTGGATGAAGTGGCCAGGCCACTCTCCATCATATTTGACAAGTCCTGGCAGTCCGGTGAAGTTCCAGTCCACTGACTGAAAAAGGGGAAACATAACCTCCGTTTTTAGAAAGGGAAAAAAGGAAGACCCAGGGAACTACAGGCCGGTCAGTCTCATCTCCGTGCCTAGCAAGATCATGGAGCAGATCCTCCCGGAAACCGTGCTCAGGCACATGGAAAAGAAGGAGGTGATTGGTGACAGCCAACATGGCTTCACTAAGGGCAAATCATGCCTGACAAATTTGGTGGCCTTCTATGATGGGGTTACAGCATTGGTGGACAAGGGAAGAGTGACTGACACCATCTTGCTGGACTTGTGCAAAGCATTTGACACTGTCCTGCATGAATCCTTGTCTCTAAATTGGAGAGACATGGTTTCGATGGATGGACCACTCGGTGGATAAGGATTGGCTGGATGGTCGCACTCAAAGAGTTACAGTCAATGGCTCAATGTCCAAGTGGAGATCAATGACGAGTGGCATTCCTCAGGGTTTGGTATTGGAACTGGCACTGTTTAACATCTTTGTCGGCGATATGGACAGCAGGATCGAGTTGCACCCTCAGCAAGTTTGCCAACAACACCAAGCTGTGTGGTGTAGTCGACACATTGGAGGGAAGGGATGCCATCCAGAGGGACCTTGACAGGTCTGCGTCCAGCTCTGGGGTCCCCAGTACAAGAAAAACATTGAGCTGCTGGAGAGAGTCCAGAAAAGGTCTAGAAGGATGATGAGAGGTCTGGAGCACCTCTCCTATGAGGACAGGCTGAGAGAGTTGGGCTTGTTCAGCCTGGAGAAGAGGAGGCTCCAGGGAGACCTTAGAGCAGCCTTCCAGTACCTAAGGGGGCCTACGAGAAAGATGTAGGGGGACTGATTATGAGGGCATGTAATGATAAGACAAGGAGTAATGGCTTTAAGTAGGAGGGTAGATTTATATTAGACTTTAAGAAGAAATTCTCTATGAGGCTGGTGAGGCACTGGAGCAGGTTGCCCAGAGAAGCTGTGGATGCCCCCTCCCTGGAAGTGTTCAAGGCCAGGTTGGATGGGGTTTTGGGAGACCTGGTCTAGTGGAGGGTGTCCCTGCCCATGGCAGGGGGGTTGGAACTAGGTGATCTTTGAGGTCCCTTCCAACCGAAACCATTCTATGACTATGATTCTACAAAAATTAAGAACCTCTAAGGTCTGTTGTGATAATGACTCTTAAAACAAATAGTGATATTCCCATTGCTGAGAGAGAAATGACCAATAAATATTCTTTACAGGCAAGGAGGAAACTAAAAAATATTATTCATGAGAAATGCAGATAATGGCTAATTCTTGCCAAATGCTGTACTACAGCATTTCAGTATAATTACATAAGTAGTAAGAAGTAGTAACAAGTCTTTCAATTTACAAGGTATCTCTGGCAGATTATTCAGTGGCAATCTATAGGCATACCCTCAATTTCATCAGATAATACAAGGATAAACAAGCAGACATATAGGAGGAATTGCAATTAAATAGTACTTGATGATACAAAGTATCAAGGTTGTATTTTTCACCAAAACCACAACTTCCTATTTTTCTTAGAAGGAAAGAAACTTTCAGTAAAAATACTGCTTAGTGCATGTTAAAAGCAAATCTACTGAAATGTAGATTCAACAATTTAATTGGATTAAAAGTAGCTCCAGTTCAGGACTTCTCAGGATGCGAGTGGGATAAGAATCTTCCTGTTCAGGCTCTGAAGCAATTGCAGATCTGTTTTATAGTTGCGAATATGCAATACCTTAGCTGGGAGAGTGTTAAAATCCTTCTGTAGTTCTATTACCTCTATGTTAACATGCATATTTCAAATCATAGACTCAACCTACTACTAAAAATTAATTTCATGTCGAGTGAAATCCCACGTCCCAGTAGTAAGGGGTCTTAATACATACATCAAAATCAAGGTCTAATTGGTTGGTTGAAAAAAGTAGTGCTTATGTCTAAGGAAGAAGAAAAATAATACATATCTGTAAGACTGACTTTATACTATGCTTTAGAAGAAATTTTTAAGAGTGAATAAGCAAAGACAGGGAAGTAATTATAAAAGAGGACAAAAAGCATTTCTAGTTTATTGGCCAGATTGTCTTAAAATCTTTCTTCTGTAACTTTCTAGGCAAAACAAATACAATAAACCTCAGAAGACTCTCACCTCCCAACTGGGTAGCTGCCAACCACAATACAAGCAATTCCTTGCCAAAAGGCACACATGGGCTCATTGAGGATGTTGCAAACCAGAAGACATGTATATTCTCATTAGCAAGTCAGACAGCTGAGGGGAATACCGGGAATGTTTCAGCCTGTGACAAAGGCTAAAAAGTTTGCGCTGCCTTTCAGCACTCAGGCTAAAGAAATGGGAGATAGGAAACATGGTGGCGTGCAGGGTCATTTGCAATAGGAAGCAGAAGAAGGAAGGGAAACAGCATTTCAAGAGGGAGGAGATAAGGGACATCATGGCAGATTTGGGAGTGGAAATAGAGTGACATAATATGATATTGTCTAAAAAGTGGGTGGATATATCACATGGTGTGGTATGTGATCTGATAATCTGGTATTTGGGATTTATAATGGCCCACCCTTTTGTTCCATGAGTATTCTGGTTTTATTTGCTCTATGATTGAAAACACAATGAGTTTACCTGGTCCTACTGTCAACTTCTGGGGAATTTCCCAGAAGTCATGGTGGAGGAGTTAAATTCCTTTAGTTTTACTCTCTACTCTGCTGGATGTTTTCCTAGTCCTCAGGACTCTTCCGTTTGGTTTTGATCCTCTTCATGAGGCTGAAGAAGTATAGATTTTTAGCCTTTCTTGCTGCTCATCTTCTCCTATTTGTTGTTTAGCTATGCTTTTAAAGAAGGTTAAGCTTGTCACTGTAAAATTAGTTTTACTTGTTTCTGTTCAAGTTTCCATGACCTTTCTTCAGGCATGTTTATACCAAGATATCATTTTTTTATTACTCTACCAGTAGTTTTCGTCCTGATTATCCATTTGCTTTTCACTGCAAGGTGGTCCCTTTTCCTACCACGGATTCAGTGATTGTGGGCATCTGAGTCCTTCTCTTGGTCTTTGTAGTCTGTGCCATTTGCAGACAGATTCCTGCAATGTGAGATAATCCTCTTTGCTTGTTGCATCTTTCCTCAAATGCCAACCATCCTTCTGGTTTTTTCCTGGGTTGTTGGTTTTTTTGTGGGTTTTTTTGGGGGGGGATGGGGGGGCACCTAACACGTAGTTCCTTTTACTGCATTGATCTCTGCTTTTGACCTTTACATGTGTACATCTCAGGGTTTTTTCTGTCCTGTAATTTACTTATTTTTTTCAATACAGTGATGTGATAACTTTGTTCACCCTCCATGTATTTCAGGACATAATACATGATATAGATTGTTTCGCAAATTCTAAGAGCCTTATAGACATTGGATCTTGATATCCTAATAGGCTTTCTCTGAGGGTTTGGGGTTTGAGTTGGATTTTTTTTAGTTATTCTGATTGTCAGTTATATGATATTTTACCACAATTTCTATCCCAAAGTTTTATCTCCATTTCTGCAAATGGGCTGGTACAGAAACGATGGGCAAGTTACTCAAAGTTCATACATGCAAAGATGTTTTAGATCAAAAATCCTTTTGCAAAATCTTCATGAATCTGGCATTAACTGTCTTACCATTTGTCCGTTTTGGCTATTCGAGATGTAAATCCTACAGGGAAGGACTGCTCTATCCACTTGTGTATTCCTGGAGTACTGGCTGCATTGAGATCTCAGTCTTGACTATGGGGATTCTGGGCTCTGTCATTAGATGAAAATATAATATAATTGAACAGTTATATTTGTATAAATTAAGGTGTACTTTCCCTAGCAGAAATTGTGTGTATTTGACATACATCGACTATTGGATGAGTGCTTATTTTAGAAGAAAAATATTCTTAAGCCATAAACAACATACCACTTTAAAATACCTATTAAAAAACATCCTTTCATTTTCAGCTTTCAACTGGTCAATTGCATAGATCAAAACAAGTGAAATATAAAGTTCCTTTAAAGCATTACCTATGGGTTTGAGTGCTTCTTATTTTATTACCTGCAGGTCAAAATGTGCTGTCACATTAAGACGGAAAATAGAGAAACCCTACAACCAATCTTCGTGCAATTTGGCATATATTGGGTGAAAATCAAAGAGAACATTTGGTTTACTGTCAGGAAGGCTGTGTGGAAGATGCAGGTGCAGACCATCAATAATCTCAGTATTATACCTTTTAACTGAAATACTGTAGAACTATTACAAGCATGTAGTTAAAAGGTATGGACTTCTGTCCATAACTAAAATACAAAGGTATTGAATAGAATACTAGAGGCTGCTAGCTTTCCTTCCATTCATAGCATAATTGCAGCTGTTTTCAGCAAGGTATAACATGATCAGGAGTAAAAATTCAATGTCAGTAATATAATTGGCTATTATATATCAGTGTTTCTTAGCAACAACCCAGTGATGTTTAGTGAAGGCCATGCTCAAATGAAGCAATAAATATTAGCGGAGAATATTTTCAATGAATGGTTACGCTTCAGGTTTTTCCCTTTTTGAAAAAATGTAGATGTTAAAAAACTTGCTGCTCTAGGTTGAAAACATGAATCACTGGATTGTTCTGTTTTTAACAATCTGCATATAATTCAGCTGTGACCATGTTCACTAAACCAAAACCCTCTTCAAAATATTTCTCTTATCTTTGTTGTAAAGATAGATTGTCTGTCCTGTCAGGAAGGCTGTCTTTCAGCCCCTGAGATATCTCCTATATAACAGTCTTGTGATGGACCCACTGTGTAGAACATGTATGTTTATAAACCATCAATTGCAGATGTTCAAGATATATCATCTAAGAGATGTTCATAACGCTTCTTTCTTAAAGTTCAGCTCATTTCTGAAACCAGGTAAACTATTAATATTTCAGCATGGAGAAGGGAATGAATTTAGTGAAATAATAAAACCAGAAAAAGCCAAGGAACAGAGAATATCAGAGATTACTACTAATATCCTGATATTCTATGTTAATACTTTTATAATCTTACAACAGGGTAGACCTATCTCAAAGAGGGAAAAGTATCTTTGCACAGGAGTTAGCAGGGTTCACTGAAATAGCTTTAAACTAGATTTGAAGGGGAAAGAGATAAAAACAGGCTCGCTGGAGGTAAGCCTGAGGGCGGCATGTCAATGCTTGAGTGACGGTATGCTAGCAAGGTCCTTCAATTTGCCATCTTGATGGAGGCAGGGGATGTAGATCCATGCAGCAGCAAAGACACAAGGGTTACTGATGTGTTAGAAACCATGGAAGTGCCTGAGAATGGTAACATAGGAATTAGGATTTGTCCCCCCAAAAAGGTGGCAGAATCAATAGCCCAACTGAAATGCATCTACACCAATAAATGCAGGATGGGCTGCAAACAGGAGCAGTTGGAAGCCATTGTGTAGTGGGAAAACTACAACATAGTTGCAGTCACAGAAATATGGTGGGATGATGGAGGGTCGATTTAGATTAGATGTTAGAAAGAAATTCTTTACTGTTAGTGGTGAGATACTGGAACAGGTTGCCCAGAGAGGCTGTGGATGCCCCATCCCTGGAAGTGTTTAAGACCAGGTTGGATGAGGCTTTGGGCAACCTGGTCTAGTTAAGGGTGTCCCTGCCCGCAGCAGGGGGGTTGGAACTAGATGATCTTTGAGGTCCCTTCCAACCCAAACCATTCTATGATTCTATGTTTCTATGACTCATACAACTGGACTGCTGCAATTGATGGCTATAAGCTCTTCAGAAGGGCTAGGAAAGGAAGGAGAGGAGGTGGGAGAGCCCTGTATGTTAGGGATTGGTTTTGACTGTCTTAGAGATTGATGGTAGTGACAATAGGGTTGAGTGTTTATGGGTAAGAATCAGGGGAAAGGCCAACAAGGCAGATATCATGGTGAGAGTCTATTATAGACCATCCAACCAGGATGAAGAGGTCGGGGAAATATTCTATAAGCAGCTGGGAGAAGTCTCACAGTCACTAGCCCTTGTTCTCATGGGGGACTTCAACTTACCAGATGCCTGCTGGAAATACAATACAGCAGAGAGGAAACAGTCCAGGAGGTTCCTGGAGTGTGTGCAAGAGAACTTCCTGATGCAGCTGGTGAGGGAGCCAGCTAGGGAAGGTGACCCACTGGACCTGTTGTTTGTGAACAGAGAAGGACTTGTGGGTGATGCGACAGTTGGAGGCCATCTCGGGCACAGCGATCATGCAATTATAGTTTTCAATTCTTGGAGCAGTAAGGAAGGGAGTGAGCAGAACTGCTGTCTTGGGCTTCTAGAAGGGCAGACTTTGGCCTGTTCAGGAGCCTGGTTGACTGAGTCCCTTGGGAAGCAGTTCTGAAGGGCAAAGGAGTCCAGGAAGGCTGGGCATTCTTCAAGAAGGAAATCTTAAAGGCACAGGAGCAGGCTCTCTGCATGTGCCAAAAGACAAGCCGGTGGGAAAGAGGGGAAGAGGACAGGCCTTGCTGATGGGTGTATGCTTTGGTGGGTAACAAAATGGATGGATGGATGGGCCTAAAGTGTGGTGAATGGAGTTAAATTCAGTTGGCAGCCGGACACAAGTTGTGTTCCCCATGGCTCAGTACCGGGCCAGTTCTCTTTAATACCTTTACCAATGATCTGGATGAGGGGATCAAGTGCACCCTCACTAAGTTTGTAGATGACACCAAGTTGGGAGGGAGTGTTGATCTGCTTGATGGTAGGAAGGCTCTATGGAGGGATTTGGACAGGCTGGATTGATTGGCCGAGGCCAACTGTATGAGGTTCAACAAGGCTCAGTGCTGGGTCCTGCACTTGGGTCACAACAACCCCATGCAATGCTACAGGCTTGGGGAAGAGTGGCTGGAAAGCTGCCTGGCAGAAAAGAACCTGGGGGTGTTGATCTTCAGCCAACTGAAGATGAGCCAGCAGTGTGCCCAGGTGGCCAAGAAAAGGCCAAGAGCATCCTGGCTTGTATCCGAAACAGTGTGGCCAGCAGGACTAGGGAAGTGATCATCCCCCTGTACTCGGCACTGGTGAGGCCTTACCTCAAGTCCTGTGTTCAGTGTTGGGCCCCTCACTACAAGAAAGACATTGAGGTGCTGGAGTGTGTCCAGAGAAGGGCAACAAAGCTGGTGAAGGGTCTAGAGCACAAGTCTTATGAGGAGCAGCTGAGGGAACTGGGGTTGTTTAGCCTGGAGAAAAGGAGGCTGAGGGGAGACCTTATCACTCTCTGCAACTACCTTAAAGGAGGTTGTAGCCAGGTAGGTGTTGGTCTCTTCTCCCAAGTAACAAGTGCTAGGACAAGATGAAATGGCCTCAAGTTGTGCTAGGGGAGGTTTAGATTGGATATTAGGAAACATTTCTTCACCAAAAGGGTTGTCAATCATTGGAACAGGCTGCCCAGGGAAGCATTTGAGTCACCATCCCTGGAGGTATTTAAAAGACGTGTAGATGTGGTGCTTAGGAATGTGGTTTAGTGGTGGACTTGGCAGTGTTAGGTTAACAGTTGGACTTGGTGATCTTAAAGGTCTTTTCCAACCTAAATGATGCTATGATTTTACGATTCTTTATTCATTTCTCAAAAGATGAAAACTGTGTGTGAATTAACACTGTTCTGACAGCAACTTGGATCAGGATCAAACTTTCTTCTGACACTCACAGATGTGGCTTCATGGAGGTTTGCATTACCTGAATCTATCACCCCTGCAGAACTATCCAAAAAAAAACCATCTGGAAAGTTTCATGCCTGATGTACTTTGCTTTTGAGGGACAAGACTTCAGCTTTTCTTTTCCTTTCTGATCCAAATGTTAGGGAGATTCACAATCTTACTGCTTTCAAAATATTAATATTTTGTGATAGGGGAACATAAGTATGAAATGATTGGACTTCGATCAAAGAATGAGTTTTCCCTTGTAAGAACAAATGCTTATTATAGAATCATAGAATCATAGAATGGTTTGGGTTGGAAGGGACCTTAAAGATCATCTAGTTCCAACCCCCTGCTGCTGGCAGGGACACCCTGCACTAGACCACGTTGCCCAGTGGTTGCTATACACGTACAGCATTTACTACAGAAGGATTTTTCCAGTGTGTTAACAAGCATTCAATGTCCAGCAGAAGAGCTTAGCCTCTGAAAAAGACACATTTGGTGTTAAAGCAACAATGTAGATGACACTTGAAGACAGCGTAGTGGGCAACTGACATACATAAGCCATAAACCCAGTAGGTATATCTGGAACTGGAGATCTGTGTCCACATTGATTCAATAAAGTCATTTACTTCACTACCCGACTCTAAGCATTTCGTATTTCACAAGGGTGTGGAAATGTTAAAACTTGGCAGCGCAACATTTCTGTCTCAACAGACCACTGAAGGTTTTATCTGGAGTGGAAAACTAACTGAAAACAAACAGTTTCTGTCTAGTGAGAGCCCTTCCCAAATATCATGTTTGGACTGGGCCTCTGGGCCAGTCTCTTTGCATTGACAAGACCTCTGCTTGCAAGAGATAAAGTCTTGATGTCATGCAGAGAGTATTCGAACACTGATTGCAAAGCTGACAGGATTTGTAACTCCTGGGAGGGAAATGACTTGTTTTTCTAACTCCTCAAAACCAAATAGATGCAACCAAAGAAATGGCCCCCTTGGATGAAATAATGGCCCCATGTCACACATGTAACCAATCTCCCCTCCAAGGCCATGCGGGGGGCATGTCGACATAGGTGGATACAGACACGGCATATTTCTCACCCCCACACCAGTCAGGCAGGCACAGACCAGCTCTGGTCAGGAACCCTTGATACTTTATCCCTTTCAAGACTTTTACTTTAGGTCCAGCAGCACTCTAGCATTGCTGTATAGCTTCTGAACAGCAGCCAGCTTCCATCTGTCAGGAGCTGAGCAGGCGCAGGACAGACATATGGCTCCACAGCCGCTGCTGGAGATACGCCATCGGTCTTGCCCAGTGCTGCATAGTTAGAGTAGGAGGACGGAGATTTCTACAGAGGCTCAAGCTACAAAACCTGAACCTAATAGTGGTCAGCACTGGAGGCTGCAGAGGAAAGCATGAGAAATCTGAAACTGGCATTTCTAGAGCAATGGACCCATCAGAAACTTTTCTTCCTCATCTTGCAAGCTTGGCCAGGGGGGCAGGAGGGATTGCATTCCCTGCAGTTTAGCCAACTGAACCACCGCATCCAATCTGACTTGATGTTTGGGCTGAGGCTGACACACACGTGGGGACTGCCTGTATCTGTCTCTCCCTTCTCCAATTCCTGCATGCTCTTCTTCTTTCTCTCCTGCACTGCAGATGGTGAGAGAAGAGAAAGGGGTCAGGGGGAGGAAGTCTTAACAAATCTACAAAACACAGAGTATCTCTGAAGATGAAGAGATAGCTTGAAGCAGGAGGGGATAATGTCAGGCTTGCCCGTGACAAGCTGTGGGATGACACACCAAGGTCAGAGGGACAGGGTGCCAGCAAGGGCCCTCAGCCTGTTGCTCAGAGACGTGCTGGATACACTGCAGCACACTTGAAGTCTTACAGAGATGAGCCAAGGGCTCCTGAGGTAACAGGAGCCAACAGGGAAACACCAGTGAAATACATCAAAGGAATTCCAGCCATTCCAGGCAGTCAGCTTCATCAGGGGCCCAACTGAAATGCCTCCATGCAAACCTAGCATGGGGAATAAACAAGAGGAGTTAGAGAGGTGCACATGCCTGCAGGGCTGTGATCTCACTGGCATCACGGAGACATTGTGGGATGGGTCCTGTGACTGGAGTGTTGGGATGGAAGGATACAGGCTCTTTAGGAAGGACAGGCAGGGCAGATGAGGAGGAGGGGGTGTCGCCCTCTATGTCAATGACCAGTTGGAGTATATGGAGGCCTGCCTGGGGATGGGTGAAGAGTCGACCAAGAGTTTATGAGTCAGAATTAAAGGGAGGGCAAGGACAGGGGACATTATAGTGACATACAGTGTCTGTTACAGGCCACCCAACCAGGAAGACCAAGTGGATGAGGCCCTCTATAGGCAGATAGGAGCAGCTTCACGTTCACAACCTCTAGTCCTCCTGGGGGACTTCAATTACCCTGATATCTGTTGGAGGGAGAGCACAGCAGGGCATAAGCAAACCAGTAGGATCCTGGAATGTATGAATGATAGCTTCCTCCTCCATGTAACAGAGGAGCCAACAAGGACAGGTGCCATGCTGGACCTTGTTCTCACCAACAAGGAGGGGCTGGTGGGGAATGTGAGGCTCAAGGGCAGCCTTGGCTGCAGTGACCATGAAATGGTGGAGTTCAAGATCCTCAGGGTAGCAAGGAGAGGGCACAGCAAACTCACTACCCTGGGCTTCAGGAGAGCAGGCTTTGGCCTCTTCAGGGACCTGGTTGGTAGATTATGTAGGGAATGTAGAGACAGTGTCCGAACAGCCAGGTGTCCTGGTTTCAGCTGAGAGGGTTAATTTTCTTCATAGTAGCTAGTATGGGGCTATGTTTTGGATTTGTGCTGGAAACAGTGTTGATAATATAGAGATGTTTTTGTTATATGGACCTGTTGTTGAACAGTGCTCACACAGAGTCAAGGCCTTTTCTGCTTCTCGCACTGCCCTGCCAGCAGGATGGCTGGGGGTGCACAAGGAGTTGGGAGGAGACACAGACAGGACAGGTGACCCAAACTGACCAAAGGGATATTCCATACCATATGACGTCATGCTCAGTTTATAAGGAGCTTGGGGGAAGAGGAAGAGGAGGGGCGGCGGCATTCAGAGTGGTGGCATTTGTCTTCCCAAGTAACTGTTACATGTGATGGAGCCCTGCTTTCCTGGATATGGCTGAACACCTGCCTGCCCATTGCAAGTGGTGGGTGAATTCCTTGCTTTGCTTTGCTTGCGTGCATGGCTTTTGCTTTACCTATTAAACTGTCTTTATCTCAACCCAGGAGTTTTCTCACTTTAACTTTTCCAATTCTCTCCCCCATTCCAATGGCGGGGAGTAAGCGAGAGGCCACGTGGAGCTCAGCTGCCAGCTGGGGTAAAACCACAACACCAGGGATCAAGTCAGGAAAGCTAAAGCCTTTATAGAATTAAATCTGGCCAGGGATGTCAAGGACAACAAGAACAGTTTCTATAGGTACATCAGTGATAAAAGGAAGACTAAGGAAAATGTGGGCCCCCATCGGAATGAAATGGGAGACCTGTTTACCAAGGATATGGAGAAGGCTGAGGTACTTAATGACTTTTTGGCCTCAGACTTCACTGGCAAGTCGTGTAGCCACACCATCCAAGTTGCAGAAGGCAAAGGCAGGGACTGGGAGAATGAAGAACCACCCAGTGCGGGAGAAGATCAGGTTCGAGACTGATAAGATCAAAATATACTTTCTCTTTTCACAATACAGGAAGCTGAAAAAGCAGGCCTTTAAATTCTTTTTTTGGTAACAGTTCTGTGATATGCCCAGAAATCCAACATTTAATTTTTAGAATCTCTTTTTTCCCCTTTCTTCACTGAAAATTTCCTTTTGGGAAAAGAATTTTCAATTTGGTTGCGTATAACAGTTTACCCTAGGATCAGCAGCAAAAAAATGCAAATGTAAATGCGATCTGGAATGTGTGGTATTACTTGGAAAAGAAAACCAAATGAAATGTATACCATTAGCCTGCTAGGTAAACAGCACGAGCAACCTCCTAGTTATCTCATAATTGCATTCCACTTTACACAGAGCCAACAGATGGTGTGATGATATTGCATTTGAGCGATTAAATTTAGCATTTTACCTGCTAATCACATTGTGTAAAGACAGTTTTCTTTAAATCAGTTTCTGGAGATCCTGTCAGTGTTGATTCCAAGACTTAACTAGTCTTGAACTATCCCAGTAACACACTGGGAATCTTCTGCCTGTGCTAAGGTCTGTGGTGGGGATGCAGAGGTGTGATATGCTTGCAAAAGGTAAATCCAGTGCTTCCAAGAACAGACAGTTGAAACACGAGGTATGTTTGGCAATGCTATGAATTTCTTGGCTCGGTCAAACCTACTGCTCTGTATAAAAAAACTGGCTGCACTGCTATATACCCAGACATTTTTAAACAGTGACAGAACATTTGCAGTTCCTGTTAAGTATAGAGAAGCTGTAGTCTCTCTACACACCAAAAACAGGAGTACCTGGGTTTCATGACAGTCTTGTGGTGTGTTTGTTCAATCTAATATTTTAAGTGTATTTTTTAGGTCTTTGTAGACCTAAATTTCCCATACTGACAACTGATTTCTTCGACATTTAGAATCTTATTTATTTAATCTATTGGGGTTTCTTTCCATGTCAGAAATAAAATTCGGAGAGGTAGACAGGGAGAAGGGAGATTTTATTTGGGTGAAACTGAAAAAGGAGATTTTCTGATTTCTTACAAATAAAAGAAACCACAAAATTTCCATTTTGCGTCCACATCAAATGATTCAAAAATCTGTATCCACAAACTTAATTATTCATTTACTCTCCTATTTATCCCTTTTTATAAAATATGCTGTGGGGTTTTTTTCTTTTTTTAAAAAATGTGGATCAGTTTGTAAACATATAATGTCATTTCAAATTTTAAAAACTGAAAAGACTGGTTTAGGTGTGTTGAAATCACATTTCATTTGCAGCAATTTCAAAAATTCCTTGATGTTTCTTTTTCTAATCAAAATTGTTTATTGAATTAATCTCATTTTCATGAATATTCCAAATCTATTTTTTATGAATTCACTGTCAAAAAAAATTTTATATATATATATTATATATGTAACTTATTTATAATTATAAACAACCGCTGCTCTCTGTAGGACTTGAAACTGTTTTTGTCATTTAAGTCACATTTACCTCAGAGCTTGCTATTCTTTAGAAGAGTTAAAGAGGCTGAAGCATTTGAAATTACTCATTCCTGAAGAGGTACATTCTATTAGAGGTCTAATTTTAGCTCTATTTATGGTTTCTCTGGTTATACAATCAAATATCTTTGACAGACATCTGTCATAAAAACAAAAACGAACTCTTTGGGAGCTTTTATGCATTACACAAGTATACTAAAAAGTATGCAGGATCATTGTCATGCCTTTGTAATCATCAAATCCTTTGAAAACTTCATAAACTCTACCCCGATTAATTCTGATTTCAGTTATATTTATTGTCCTTGTTTACACTCTTGTCTACAATGCAGCTAAACTGGTGAAATCAAATCTGTATAGCTTGTGTAGTCGCAACACTGCAGTTTCTCCAACTCCTGATGGAATTCCTGAAAATTTTTAGTCTACATTTTACCAGGCTTTAGGAATTTGGCTTTAAAGTTTTGTCACAAAACTTAGCAATTGGAATATGCTTTCAGTATGCCAGAATCTGAAAGACACTCAACTATGAATGCTTACATTACCACATAGTTTTCTTTAGCTGAAGTTTGGAAAGGACATTGAGACTTTGCCCAGAGCCTACTAACTACTTGAACAACAAGATGGTTATATCAGATGATGCTATTCAGGGTTTTTTGTGAAGCAATAATCATATTATTGAGCAGCTAGAATGAGAGCTCAAACACCTATGTTTGATTTGGTTATTGCTTCATAAAACAGAAATAATAGGTAGGTTAATTTTTCCAGAGTAAAATAATTTGCATTAAAATGATAAATCCCAGTTTTTCTTAACTACAAGCCTAAATAATGCTATACTATTAGAAGAGCACTTGTGGTGTTTAGCAAGCTGATATGACATTTGTCATTAAGTGGTGACATTATTGTATTTCTAATTAAAATTGCTAAAACATCAGATGTCCTTGTTTGTGCTTCATCAGTTGTTGTTAGCAAGTTAGAAAAACTGGTCTCTAGCAAGTCATTGTTTCTGTAGCACTTGGTTTCAGAAAGCTCAGACATCCCAAACTGTAAGATCCATCCTTAGTGCCCACCAGCATGGTGGTTCTTCATTCTCCCGGTCCTTGCCTTTGCCTTCTGCAACTTGGACTTGCCAGTGAAGACTGAGGCCAAAAAGTCATTAAGTACCTCAGCCTTCTCCATATCCTTGGTAAACAGGTCTCCCATTTCATTCCGATGGAGGCCCCCATCTAACATGACAGAGAAGCATTGTGATAATAAGAACTCAGAGTAGAAGGCAGTCCCTGCCCTAAAGAGCCTGTGTTACAAGCAGAGGAAGGGAATCACAGTGAGTCAGTGATTGATCCATAGTCATGTAAGCAACTACTGGAAAAGTCAGCAGTTTCCTGTTTGCCTTATTAACTATTTTTTTTAACTGAATAATCTTTGTTATTATTTATTTATCTGTGTAATTAATTGATGTGCAATGTTCATGGCTTTCAAAAAATCCATGCTGCTCTTGACAGTATGCGTGCTCCACCAGCAAATCAGTCACTCTGACCTGAAGATATGTTTTCAATACCTACTAATGGAGGGATTCACTGGAAATAGTGAACAGAATCTCGATGACACTTTCCTATGTGATTTGTTCAAATATAAGTGTATATAAATTTGATAATAACCCTGAGATTGCAGATATTTGAGTCTCTTGAGAAACAGACCCTGATTTCATTCCTTAAGACAAAACAGTTTTATTGAACTTAGTGTAAAAAGTTCTCTGAAAGAAAGATCCTATTCAAAATTGCTAAAATTTGTCATCTTCTTTAATACTAATGGAGCAAGTCGATAAGACCTGAAACTTTGCTTAATTTTAGCATGTACAGTGTTGGTGTAGTGAAAACTATCACTTTAAAATACTTGAGAATATTTATTCTCTTTTGCAGAAATCTGCATGGATACGTATTTTTTTTTTCCTTGAAATTTTAAATTTGTGACTGTGGCTTAGTATGCATTCATGGGCCAATGGTTTATTAATTGCTACAGCCAGAACCACAGACTGTGTAATGTTAAGTATCTCCCAAAACTACTTGACCATAGTTCAGAAGGAGGTGTGTGAGGTCTGTACGACCCCCTAAGCTGACAGCCACGCCATCAGAACATGTGGGGACCACGTTGGGAGCATGGTCCCTATCAGCACAACCTACAAGCCAGGTCTTGCATTGGGCTGGCCATGCTATGGCCAGGGCAAGTGTCACCTCCCAGCTCCTTTGCAACACCAGTTTCTCAGTGGGTTTCCAACCCATGGGACAAGATAGTGCCAACTCACTGTCCCTGGCCCAAAGGGCTGACGAGCCAAACCATGGCTGTACAGGGAGCAGTCCCTGTCCCCTGCCCTCCACCTGGTGACCTGACCTGTTCCTATGCAGTAACACCAGCTTGGGTTCAAAACTTCAAGGAACCTGGCAGCTTATGAGCTTCAGAGAGTTTCTTTGTGGAAGCCTTCTTACATCTGCCAGGAAAAAACAGCAGAGCAGACATGTTAGGTCAAAACGAGGACCTGCCTACCTAGTTCTGGGGTTGTATGTGCATATAAGCCAAGCATAATACCTTCCCCTTGTACTCCTGCCTGGACATGGCAACCAGCAGCTGAGGGTCTTGGTACTGTTATTTACAGAACCACGATGTGAGACACATTTTTAGGGGTCAAAAAGCTCACTAGAGGTGACTTATGCATGACTTGAACCTAGCGGTCTTATATTTTTTTATGACTAATTCTCCTTTGCTTATGATTGTCTATATAATGTCCCTTATTACATGTGAATGTAGTTGATAGGCTACAAGGAGTACACTTAAAAATCACTGCATTACTGCCACCAAACCACCTCTCATTTGAGTGTTGTGGACCCCTCCTGAACACACAAAACTGAAATAAGTGATTCTCTGATATCCCTCTGTGTGCCCCAACAAGGAGCCATCCCATTTCAATTTTATGTAGACCTGTATGAGTCGCAAGGCAAGCATATCCAAGGTCCTGGGTTCTATCAATTAATTTAAATGCTAGTCTAGCATTTTTTATTGTCCTAAGGTATTTTTCTACTGTTCTGTTAGTCCTGTAGCCAGGCATTTTCCATTTTTGAACTTTTACAGGAAAAAATTTATTACAGTTTATATGTTCTTCTCTGTTGCTTGGAGACAAATGTCTTTAAAATACACCTGGAGGCGTTTTCTTCAGTTATGCCTCCCTCGCCTGTCTCCTCTCTTATTCCTGTTCAAGGATAGCCAGAAGCAGTCTGTATGACCAAAGAATATAGGCTGCTGTTTGTTCATGGTTCATCCTCTTGAGCACCCTTGGGGCTTGCTCCAGCTTTCCTCTGATCCCATGAGGAGACACAGTAAGATGCTTGAGGTTTCCCCGTGATGCTTTCCTAAACTTACACAATCAGGCAGGATCAACTGCAGGAGTTGCAGTGTTTCAGGTCCACCTTGCTAGGTAATTTCACTACCCCAGTCCCATATGGGTTAGGTGTTTAATATATGGGGGCTTCAACATGTTTTGGTATGTGCTTGGGCACAGGGTCAGAATGAGATGAAGCAGTAACATGAATTATAATGCTGAGAAAGATTTAGGATTATATCAGAGTTCAGAGAAGGAACTATGTTTCGTAGGGGGAGTTGTTGGCTTGCTCCAGTGGTCACATTGCTGGATTGTGTTGTGTTCTGGGGAAAGTACTCTCCTGGATTTTATATATGAAATGTTATTTGTTCTATGGTAAATCTTCAAATGTAAATTAAAAAAAAAAGAAACAAAGAGCAGAGTCTATGTCATATTTACATACTTTCTACAATTTTAAACATGACAGATGCATGTCACCAATATACATTAATGTTTTCTTGCTTATTTTTTCTATTGCAAAAGTCTCTCCAGCTGCAATAGAAGCTTCCACTCAGAACAATGGCTTAGTTCATTTCTATTTGTGTACGATGTTGTCATCAGTTTAAATGTTACCTGTTATCATAATAAGCAACATTTGTCATCCTCCTGACCTCCCCTTTTTCCCAAGACTATGAATATTCAAAACTTAATCTTGTTATAGCAGATAATTGGAATAATTTGCTCCAGTGTGGCTGTGTAGCTGAGAAGGGATATACAAGAGAAAAAAGATAAGAGAAACCAGCATGCCTCTGCCCTTTATGTAAGCCATAGCACAAAATAACATGAATGATTCAACTGGTATCCACAGTAAAAGAAAATTATGCCCCTTGAAATAACTTTGAAAATTTCTTTGAACTTTATCCCTAACATATACAGATATGAACATACACATTATAGAAACACAAACAAATATTAACACTTCAAACTTTTGGAAAGATAAAATATAGAATCTGAAGATCTTTGTGCTCTGAGAGAGTTCAAGACAGCTTCAAAACATGTTCAGACAATTCACTAAGTACTTTTTTTTCTGATGTGCAGCATGGATTTTTAGCATCTGTGAAGGACTTTGAGATGAATTTTTAAAATAGCACAATAATGGAGAATTCTATTTCATTCTGCAGTTTCATCCTCATTTATTGTTCCTAAAAGAGTTAACAATTTAATAGTGCTGACTACATGATTGATGAGGCACTTTTTTGGGAATCTAAGAAAGGGTTTATGATCCCCATAGCTAAGAAATTAAATCAGCCTCATTCCTTGTACATGGCCATAAGCACAGCTACTCTCTGCCTTCAAGAGGGATGGTCTGTATGCTGGAGCAAAGAGCAGCTATCAAAATAGCACAAATGTGTTTCATCAGTCCATTAGCTATGTTAGCATTTCACAGCAGTGATGGACTGTTCCGATAAACTCTTTATGAAGCTTCTGCCTCTCTGGGGAGTTAACTCTTTCACCTGAAGCTGGTATCTTTATTTCTTCACTAACAGCCAAAAGGCTGCCTGTGAGATGGGGGAGTCCGCAGGCCAGAACTGATATGCAGGGCTAAGCCCTAGGTTTTATTCTGCCTATTTCCTGTATCTGTTTCTACTGAGTACTATTACAGTGCTAACCCCAGCTTCACCTTTAGATTTTCTCTACTGAGATTTTAGAGGATATGAAATTTCCAGCCAGGAGGAAAACAAAATCTTGTGCTTAATCTCACTCGCAGTAGTAATTGTCCTATGGGCAGCTCTCCTGTTGATCCTGCAATGAGTCAGACCCTTATATGCATTGCATAGCAGTACCCATATCACACATGACAGTGAGTAATAAACACATGTATGTCCAAAAGAATCAGTAAGTCACTGCACCACACTTTACAACAAATTCTGTCTTCCAATATTATATGTAATTAGTCTGTGCTTATAAATCCTTCTGTGTGCAAAAAATTGCTGATCTCTGTAGTATTTCTTATGTCTGAAGCACATCGACTGTTTACTGCCCGAAGCTTTGCTATGCACAGTGTAGGTTATGCAGAGAAAATGGTGATAGTGGCTATCATCCTTTTCTCCATGGCTTCTTTTATTGCTTGTGGTCACTTAAGCTGCTAGACAAGAAGACTATTCTGCAATATTGTTGTCATCAAGATAATAGAAAGGAGAGATGCCAAGCTGTGTATTGTAATATATTCATAAAATAATTGTGATGCCATTGCTTAGCAGTATACCAAGTCTTTTGCCCTGCTATCAGCTTGAAAATGTCATTCTTCTAATAACATGTAAAAATATTAGTTTGTCAGAATGCAAATATTTTGCCATGGAGCAGGAGTAAAGTCAAAGGATTGACAAGCGTGAGTTTACATAACAGACTGTGGCAATGATTTCTATTGATTCCAAGAACCCTTCAGGATGCCTCTTTTAATTAGCACTGCAGTTGTGCCACTGCCTGAAGAATTGGTATGGCAATATTTATGGCAGCAATTGAATAGAAAGCATTTGTAGTGGAGAAATACACGCATGCCACCGCTGATCTTGCACTACTTTTATTACATGAATATAAGTACCACTCAAGCATCTGCAAACTCTTATGAGAAAAATGTGTTCATGTGCCAAAAATCCCAGTCATCTGGAGGGTGTAGTTTGGTGTCACTGATGCACCAGCATGTCATCTCTGAAGTTGTCTCAAAATGGTTCTCAGGAAAAAAATACAAGTCTTTTCTGTAATGCATGCTGGGGGGGGGGGAATCAATGAAATTTTTTTATTTTGTATCATAATCAAAAATGTTACTTTGAAAATTGTAATAGTAGTATAATTGGCATACATAGGCTAACTTTTCTTCTAAACCTTGGATAATTGAAAAAAAAATATTGAATTTAGTCTTTGAAGATGAAGTTTTGTGGGGTTTTTTTAATTTATTTAACTCTATCTTGAAATTCCCTCTTCTGATTTCACTGGGGGCTAATATTTTGTATGGTTACGGGCATATAGTTACTGTATATTCAGATATGAATTCATTTGGCCATTACAAGGCCAGAATTTAGCTTCATCATAAAGACTGAAAAATTTGGACAAGATCTGTGTTTTAGGCATAAATGGGCAGTAACTGTTCAGATTAACAGAATTACGGCCTGTGAAACTGCCATATATATATATATATATATGATAAGAACTATTCATTTGAATAGACTTTCCTTTGAAAGTCTTGTCTGCTGAATCCCGTATGAGTTGTAATGGAGAATTATGCGGATTAAATTCAAAGAGGAGGTTAGAGAGCCAGAAAGGGCCTGGACAGGCAGCCTCTGAGTCCTGACAAGGGTACGATGATTCTAGGTCAAATAGCTGTAAATATCCGTGCCCATGCTGTGAATATGTGTATGCGCAACGTTTTCCAAAGAACCTTCACTGGTAAATCACCTTCCTCTTTAGCATTTTCACCTAGCTGTACATAGAATAAAATCCTTTTTTATCCCCCACCCCAGTAAAATGTACTCTCACTGAAGCAGTACAGTCATGTAGACAAAGTGAACTGATTTTAGTCTATCAATCAACTTGGTATCTGAATGGCCTAGAAATAGACTTGGTCTGTGTACTCTTTGGTCTCTGTAACACTATTACTTTTCTCTTGCTAGTTGCATCCAATTCTGTGCATCTTTCAGATCTCACAGGACAAGCTTTTGTTTTGTCACAATTCCTTTTTTAGCACTAATAACTATATGGTTATTTTTTATGTCTTTAAATGAAGGTCCTTTTAATGCCCTCAAATAATCATTGGTGTAAGCAGAACAGTAATGTGAATAAAACATAAATGTCTCCAGTTTTGTAAAATGTGTATTCCACGAGGAAAATGTTATTAAGGAAATAGGAACATATTAATTATTATTTTATATTAAATTATAACTATAAATAAAATCAATGCATTTCTATAAAAATTAAAATAGCATTAAATGTTCAGTATATGAATAGTGCGTATTATATATATTACATTTTGTATATAAATTACATAGCAATATAATTAAAAATTAATTGAAATGGCTATATTAGTTAACAGTATGTGGATTAGGCAGTGTTATCTATGCAGCATTTTTGGATAAGAGATTGCATGTAAGGGTCCAGCTCTCTTATTTGTTTATAATATTGATTATATTTACAGATTGCATTAATCTAAATTGTGGAAGTTAAGAAACAGCAGAAATACCAAAATTAAGTCTGTCTGTATAGCCTTTATATTGCCCAGTGTTTGTAGTATAGTAATACAGAATGAGATTTGGCAAAGCAGAAGCACCATTGTTATCCAGCTCAAGAAATCACTTAGATGGTCAGAGGAAGCCACCTGAACCTTCTCCATAGACCCCCAGGAAAGGTACCTCTCTGTTGTGAATGGAAAGTGCAGAGTAGATGAGATAATGTTAGAATATTTATTTTCATTCCCCTCACTCATCGTGTGACTTTGTCTTGCTTTTTGCATGCAATCTGAACCTTGTATCCACAGTGAAATGAGTTCTTTTATCTTAGGTTTCTCTCTGATGCTTGCTACCATAGGATCAGTGTAGTCTACAAACACAGATGACTTGGCCGTCTCAGCTCCCTGACATGGTATTTTCTAAACTTCATAAATATTTATCCCAGTATTTACAGAAGCAGCCTCTAAACTGAGTGGTTCATTACCTGTACTTCACTGGAGATGCTCAAAACCTGTCCCATAGCTACCAGTCACTCACGGCATCTGCTGGCTTCAGCTGTACTGACTTGTCAGCATCTATGAAATCAGACTTTGGCTGTCTCAGGCTGGGAATCCAGAAAACAGAGAACATACCATTAGTGGTACAGTGTGGTTGTTTTCTTAGTATAAAATGAAAATCCACAAAGCTGCAGTCTGGAGTCAACTTGCACCACAGTCTGCACTAATCCTCACTTTTTACTAAATTTATAGCTATCTGTTTAAATTCTTATTGTTAACCTCATCCTTTGAAATAATGCACGTGGTTCTTTCTTTTATATATATATGAGCTTCACAGTGAAAATAGTAGTGCACTCCTTTCCAAGGGACAGGGTGTGCCGGTCAAGCTGAATTCTTTACATATGTGCCCCTGTAAATGTCAGTATGTCAGTCTTCTCATGTGTAACACCAAGAAGTCTCTCAGAAAACTCCAGAGACCTGTTTATTATGTGAACAGAAGTCAACAAACATATTTTAATTAAGATTTTTTTTTTTTTCACTAAACCAATGTGAAGAGTCAGAACATTTGCATTTTCTATTAGAGGAATCATTAGATGGCATCTAGGCTATGGTACATATCACTTGCTTAGGAAATGCACTTGATTATAAAAGATAATAAATGCTTGATTATAAATGAAACTGTTTTGTCATGGGACAGGTCTGACAGGTAAAGAACTTTGTTTCACATCTTTTTTACTTCAAAGATTCATTAAATGATCCTTTTAATTTTTCACCTTTGATAATGGTAGTATTTTAGGGTTTTCTCCTGGTTTTTGTTTTTACTTGAGTAATATTTTTTTATTAATATTAATACTCTGTCTACCCTCACGTTTGGTTTTTGCTTGTTCTGTTAGCCTGAAAACTTCTAGAATCTGTGTTTCTGACAACAGTCAGCTATCAGTTATCTGGATTGCAGGTTATTTATGTGAGATATGGAAAGACTGTTCAGGTATGGCATAAGCACAGTTCCACTGTCTCTCAAAACAGTTCACATCCAGGACCAGTGTCATCACCGTCATGCAGCAAAAAAACAGAAACAAAAAACCCAGGGAGATGCAATCTGTTTTCCAGCAAGCCTGTTCACGACAGGTGCCTCCTGATCTTGTTTCAAAGACCAGGACTTCTGGGAAGTATAGTGCAGAATACACCATGCCTCATGCCTCTCTGAGTCCCAGAAGGTAGTTAGATTCAATGCAACTTTTTAGAGAGTGTGTGTGAAGATATCAAAAGGCAGCATCAGGAACAACTGTCCATCTCTTCATTTGTGATTAAATCCTTGCTATTAACATCCTTGTTACAAGGTGTAGCTTATCCCTCTCCCCCCAACAGTGTTGACAGAGGCTATGCAAATTCCCACAGGATAAAATCTGCTTTAACTCAGGATCATGGAAGTGGGTTCCTGCCTTACAGCAGACTAACCTGGTGGTAATGGATAGGTTCGCCTGTACATGCTCCTGTAGCATTTGACTTCCACTCAAGTATCCTCAGAAGCATCAGTATAAGGAGAGGTAAGTCAATGAATGTGGACATCTGTAAATGCATATGCTTTTTCATTGCTTTTTTTAGTTTCAGAAGCATATAAATCTAGATTTGTGCATGAGACTAAGTAACAAGGCTCACTGCCTGTTGTCGCTAAGGCAGGAAAAGTTTCTGTTCTTGCAATGCTGTGGTGGTTTGTTTTTTTTTTTTTTTGTGGGGCAGAAGGCATATTCTAAAATTGAACCTAGGAGTACCAGGAACGCACAGCCTGAGAAGATACTTGGAGCTGTAGATGCAGGAATTTTAGGGAATGATGAGGCTTCATGAATGTGGGAGGGGGTTGGTGGCAGTGGGAAACAGATCGAAAGAAGATGGGAATTCTAGAAGTTACAGTGTTCAAAGGGGAAGACAAATGGATGGATAAGAGCACCAAGAGAAGGAATGAACAGTGACAATTGGTAATATAAGTTGTAGGCTAGCTGAACCATGCATATTTTGAACAAGAAAGAGTGGAAGTGTGCACAGACAGATTGAGACGAGGATGAAATGATGAAAGAATGGCACAGGAATAAGGGGTTTCTCTTACCGGGCTTTTTACTGTCAAGAAGTAATAACAGGAGACTTTTTTTTATTTTCCTCCACTAGCAAGATAGCAAGGCTGATGTGCCCACTACCTTTCCTCTGCAAAAAAATTGGACCCTTTGAAATTTGTATTAAGGATCACCTTCAGATAGAATCTCTCTAGTAACTGTTGCAAGCAGACTGCTTAACAGCCTTTTCCCCCCACCATTTGAAGGCCATTTACCAGAAAATTATGAGATTATTGCTACATAATCCAGTAGTCGATTTCTGAAAATGAATTTCACTGACCTGCAAGACTAAGCATTCAAAACTATAGAAGCTTCAATTCATGGGATCAGTCTAGTTTTTTTCCCTGCAGTTTCAATATACATAACATCTGAGTCTGACTTGGAATGAACTTATAACTTCTCCAGTGTGGTTTGGGTTTTTGGGATGTTTTTTGGTTGGGTGGGTGGGTGGGGTTTGGTTTTGTTTGTTTTTTTGTTTTTCTGTCAAAGGCCCTTGGGATTGATGTCTTAAAATAAGCTAAACAACCTCGGTAATGTTTTTAACCAATTATAAAGACTTTTCATGTATTTGCCATCCAATAAAATCCCAAATGCCAAACATTGCAGCAGTCAGTCAAGTGCCTTCTCTTGCATACAACTTTCTGTCTCTTCCAGCTAAGAACTGGCAGGTTAACTTACTGAATTTATTAAATTAAAAGTAGTTGTATTTTGTGCTCTGAACTTTAATGTTCATCTGAGCTGCAATATTCAAAATGGACACCTTTAAAGGAGAAGGGTTACCGTACCACTGTATTTTTGATTGACGGTTTTTACAATAGGAAGCGCCTAGAATCTCTGCCAACTGCCAAAAAAACCAGTTTGCCCCATCTTGATCTTATGATCAGAAATAAAGTAGGTTTGCTATCTCTTTTTAGTCAGGAAAGATTATTATGATCCAGACATGAGACCGATGCTATTGCTACCTTGGAAATTACTGCACTGATAGTTTTCAACGGTGATGTGGCACCGTGAGGTTGGTGCCTCTGTATGAGTCCTCAGGCTGGAGCCCAGGAACGTCTGCCTTAGCTGTGTTCTCTCAAAATCCACCTCAGAAGGGGAAAAAATGGTTAAATCTTGAAAATCACTGCTATACCCAAAACCAGTTTATGGCCTAGTTTCAGTTTACAGTGTGGTACAATTTGGCAGATATTGTGTTTTGTTGATGATAAATGTGAAGTGGTCACTTTTCAAGGTGTGCTAGAGGTTGCCTGTGACTTTAACCTATAGTACTCAGCTGTTGTTTTAGGTTCAGCTTGCCTTTACAAAAGTTGTTTGTATATTTATTTGTCCATTTCCAGTTAGTCATTGATTTATAATGACAGTGCAGTGGGAGTAACTGTCCCTCATTGCCAAGCGCTTCTTGTTTGCTTGGAGCCCAACCAATTGTAGAAGAAAATAACCCAGCAAAATCACAATCCTCCCTTTTCATCATTTCTCAAATGATGCACTGATTGTCCCTCTAACTTCTTCTGGAATGAACTGCACCTTCTTGGTATTTTATCAATACATGCAAGGGAAAAGAACTCTTTCTTCAGAGTACAAATTATATCAGCTGTCTCTTGAAACCAAGTACTTTTTTTTTTTTTAATTCCCCTGAAAAAGAAGGTGGAAATACTAATAGGAATAATTACCCAACACCTTCAGTAATGTTTTGGGCTGCAAAATACTCATGCCCAATTCCCTGGATCACTAACTACTCCCTCTGCGGCCTCCAGTGAGAAATCCAGGACAGGATCTGACCCATGTTTAGACGTTCTAGTTTCTGCAGTTATCAAGGGTCTCTCCACAAGCAGTGGGGACAGACAAACATGTCCAGGGGGTGAACCTTTTTAACACTCACCCTCTGGAGGCCTCAATTCACATCTACAAACAGGGATAAAGCACTTTGCTACATCAGAAACGTATTCTGAGGATTAATGCATTGAAGAATGTAAGGCATTTGCACTTTGACACTACAGCTGTGTCGTTGCTGGAGACAGACCACGTTATGGAGGCATCGCAACAAAAATGGTCAGAAAACTTACTGTGTCAGGGTAACAGTGCGATAGGAAATGGAGTTTGGCTTGGCCTGTGCTTCTGAAATTTCCCTAGGCATTTGTGATGACTGAAGATACAGAGGCTGTGACGACCGTAATTAATTCCTTCAGACAGAGAACTTACAGAGTATTTATGCTTAGAGATGAGCAGAGCTCTGAAAGTGAGACAAATTCAAGCAGGACACTAACAGGGAATATCAGTGGTGGTGCCAACTGATCATAGGTGCTGATTAGGGTTTACAGCAATAAGTAAGCTGAGTAGAAAGCAAGCATTACTGTACAGCAAACAACAACTTCACTACAAAGACAAGTACATCCCTGTGTAACAGCCTGACTCTCAGAGGAATCTGGAGGGCATGTAGTCTTTGAAGATTGGCTAAGAAATAAGTGTTTAAAGCTCACAGGCTTACTTAATCAAAGCAAGTCACGCTCCTCCACATCCCAAATGCTTTGTAGCTGACTGCATCTCTCCCCTCTGGACACAGAAGAGAAGGCTTTTCTCTATAATTTTGTTAGCGATGAGTGATCTTATACCAAAACTACCATCAGAAGCCATTTATGCCTCACTTTTATGCTAGTGTAGGCCTTTTTTGCAGGGTTGTGGGTTTTGTTTTGGTTTGATTTTCTTGGTTGTTTTTCACGCTGAGCACAGGATCTGTGTTATGGACCCTTGTGCCTGTTCTGCTTCACTTCCTGAATCTTGATGCAGGGCTTCTCCTTACCATGGAGGGATTCAAAAACCTGTCTGGTCAGGGAGTATGGAAACCTCTTCTGCACTGGCCGATGGGGTTCTGAATAGCAGCATCCTACAGTGAAACCCCATACTTCTCCTAGAGCCCAGATGCTGATGAAATATAACTGGCCAGAGCAAAATGCTGATAGTGGTTATGTGGAACATGAGTGGGATAGGACACACGTCCTGTGTTACCTAATCCTTGGGAAATGAGGAAGGGTGAACTGAATCACCAGAGCTGGTACAGCCAAATCCAAAAATAAGCTTTGTTAAGGTTAAACAGCCCTTCCCCCCATCTGAGACCTTCTTCTTTGCCTGAGAAAATCACTGTATTCACCATTCCCTCGTAGTAACTGTCAGAGAAGCTGTAGAACCATCATGTTGAATAGCTTCTGGTAGGGAAAAATAGGGAGATAATCAACAAGTGGCTAGTTGGGGGGACAAGGCCCTTGTTTAAATGACCTTGAGGTGCCTTGGTCACAAGGCAGAGTCTGGCAGAGAAGCACTGATTCTACTCCCAGTCTCTGCCCAGGCTGTAATCAGAGGTCATGCCACAAACTTTGCTGACCTGGGAGCTCTGCTGGTATTTATCACTCCAGCAAACAGTATACTTGCCAGCCCAATGAATTAAGTAGCACTGGGGTGAAGTTGCAACACATGAGGCTCATTAGCTTATTGTGAAATAAGCAGAATGTTATGGAATAACACAGATTATCTGAAAAGTATACACAGGACTAACATCCCCTTTGTCCCTGCAGGCAGGATTATCAGGTCATGGCATAGCTTTAGCAAGTCTTGCTGCTTCCAACACTTATAGGTACGTAACTGCTCTAAATGCTTTGCTGTTTAACCAGTTTTGAGACCCTGATTTGCTTGAGCCCTAGCTGTAGGGCCAATTTTTGATGCTTATGAAAGAGAGTAAGGAAAAGAATGAGTACTGTGATGGTTACAGCAGCACTTAATTTCTGTTCTTCCAAGATGCATTTCACATTCAATACAAATTTTTTGGGTTCGGCCTCTGAAGTAGAAGAGGGGAGCCTCATCCTTCTTAAGAATGAAGGTTTGGTTTAAAAAAAGATAATGAAAACTCTACATTAACGGATGGAACTCAGCTGTTCTGCACTCTCAGCTGTCTATAAATGGCCAGGACATTGATAAATAAATAGCTAGCATGCAGGAATAAGGGAAACATTTCTCTTAATATCTCAAGGCATTAAAAAAATGTGGTGTTAGGCTAGATTATGAGAACTTGGAGGAATATTATTTTTTTTAATTATAAGGGAATATAAGAGGCAATTTAGAGATGGGGAGAAGAATGGCTGGATACTTTAAAAGGGAGCTGAAAAGCAGTAGGAGATGCATCAACATAGCAAAGGAAACTTCCAAGTCTGATGTCCAGAAAGACTTCCATTATATCTCCAGATACCTAAGTATTTGGGTGAGGGGAGAAGAGGAAGTAACCATAAACTGAGATGGCAGCATTCAGAGGCAGAAGGAACGAAAGCCTGCTCAAGAGATGACGCCTTAATATTAAAAATGGGAAGAAAGATAACGATCATACCAATTTTTTAGTTTGGAGTGTAGTGATACAACATTTACAGGATAAAGGATGAGTGACACATGTCTGAATGCTGAAAAAAATCTAGGAAATATGGAGGAAAAGTGATCATGTTTATTGAGAGACAAATTGACCTTCTTCTCTTTGAGCAACATGAAGATGACCCAGGTTGTTATATCAGGAGAAAGGACTAAGCGATTCAGTGCATCTGCTCTACTGCTAACAGTAAGAATCAAGTTATTCTCATCTGTTGTAATCAAATGTAATTAGGTAAAAAATGAGTCAGTGAGTATATTTCAGGCTTAGCCTGCCAGGATTAGATTTTGATTTAGAGCTGGTTCTACAGTTTTATCAGCTTCACATGCCTTGAAAGAGGCCATTTCAGTTTGTGACCCAGGATGGTCTGCAGCTGTTTATCATTCCCGTTTCAGCAAAAACACTAAGTCTATGCATAAAAGAATAAGAGAAAACAAGCAGCAAAACTGTAACTAATAGCATACATTAGGTCATTCTGCTATTAATGAAAGCATGGTTTAACATCAATATTTGGGGTTTTGTTCAGTTTCATGACAAATGTTCCCATTACACTCAACCTTTACTTTTGTAACAATAACTGTGGTCTTTATTTTGCTGGAAAAAGGAGTGTGATCATTACTACCCTATGGCAACAGATGGGGGTTAGACTCTATTATATACAATATTGTGTGTACTTAAAAACTTAGTTCTTATGTTTGAGTAATTCATGACCAAACTGACTTGGAGACTTGACAGGTATTACATGAATGAAGCCAGCACAGAAGTTTTTATTTCTTTTTCCCCCTAGTTCCATTGCTCTGTGATTTCAGAGCTCACCACAGTTCTCAGCCCCACTTTGATTATCAGGCACTGAGTCTATTCTTGGAGTTGGTGCTCTCAGACCAGAACCAGTAGGCTGTGGAAAGGGAGCTTAAATGTTGGCAGGTAAGAACTCCTGTAACTATTTATCTCACTGAGTAAATGTCTCAGTGCTCAGTGTAACACCTTTACGTAATGGCCCTTCTGCTTGAATTCAGGTGCTGCATTTATCCCTGCAGCTGCTGTGGATAACAAAGCTCTCATGAGTACGTGAATGGTCAGGCCCTGTGGTATGGCCTTTATTTGAGCCAGGCAGATAAAAAGCAGTAAATACCTTAAATAGCAGAGTTCAGAGCAGTATCCGTCTCCTAGCATTAAGAATTCACAGACTTTATTTTAATGTATAAATGAACAAGTCCATTCAGAATAGCACTAAAGCTTTGTTTCTGACAAATAGCTTCATTATCTCCTTTCCTCTGACATTCTTATTGAAATGGATCTTTCAATCACACATCTATAAAAAACTTGCAAGAAAATAAATAAAACTTGAGAGTGAGCAAAGGAAGATACTTCCCCCCGCCATACAATAGGGAAGGAGTTAACTGTCAGTGATAAAAGGAAGATGAGGGAAAATGTGGGTCCCCTCCATAATGAAACAGGAGACTTGGTAACCCAGGGTATGGAGAAGGCTGAGGTACTCAATGACTTTTTTGCCTCAGTCTTCACCAGTGAGCGCTCTAGCCACACTGCCCAGGTCACAGAAGGCAAAGGCAGGGACTGGAAGAATGAAGAACTGCCCACTGTAGGAGAAGATCAGGTTTCAGACCATCTAAGGAACCTGAAGGTGCACAAGTCCATGGGACCCGATGAGATGCATCTGCGGGTCCTGAGGGAACTGGTGGATGAAGTGGCCAAGCCACTCTCCATCATATTTGACAAGTCGTGGTAGTCCGGCGAAGTGCCCACTGACTGGAAAAGGGGAAACACAATCTCCGTTTTTAGAAAGGGAAAAAAGGAAGACCCAGGGAACTACAGGCCGGTCAGTCTCACCTCCGTGCCTAGCAAGATTATGGAGCAGATCCTCCCAGAAACTGTGCTCAGGCACATGGAAGAGAAGGAGGTGATTGGTGACAGCCAACATGGCTTCACTAAGGGCAAATCGTGCCTGACAAATTTGGTGGCCTTCTATGATGGGGGTACAGCATTGGTGGACAAGGGAAGAGTGACTGACATCATCTCGCTGGACTTGTGCAAGACATTTGACACTGTCCTGCATGACATCCTTGTCTCTAAATTGGAGAGACATGGATTCGATGGATGGACCACTCGGTTGATAAGGATTGGCTGGATGGTCACACTCAAAGTGTTGTGGTCAATGGCTCAATGTCCAAGTGGAGAACAGTGACACATGGTGTTCCTCACGGGTCGGTACTGAGACCAGCACTGTTTAACATCTTTGTTGGCGATATGGACAGCAGGATCGAGTTGCACCCTCAGCAAGTTTGCCAACAACACCAAGCTGTGTGGTGCAGTTGACACACTGGAGGAAAGGGATGCCATCCAGAGGGACCTTGACAGGCTTGAGAGGTGGGCCTGTGCAAGCCACATGAAGTTCAACAAGGCCAAGTGCAAGGTCCTGCATGTGAGTCAGGGCAATCCCAAGCACAACTACAAGCTGGGTGGACAATGGATTGAGAGCAGCCCTGAGGAGAAGGGCTTGGGGGTATTGATTGATGAAAAGCTCAAGATGACCCAGCAATGAGTGCTTGCAGCTCAGAAAGCCAATCGTGTCCTGGGCTGCATGAAAAGAAGTGTGACGAGCAGATCGAGGGAGGTGATTCTGCGCCTTTACTCCGCTCTTGTGAGACCCCACCTGCAGTACTGCGTCCAGCTCTGGGAATCCCAGTACAAGAGAGACATGGAGCTGTTGGAGAGAGTCCAGAGGAGGGCCACAAATGTTGATGAGAGGGCTGGAGCACTTCTCCTATGAGGACAGGCTGAGAGAGTTTGGCTTGTTCAGCCTGGAGGAGGCTTGGGGGAGACCTAATTGTGGCCTTCCAGTACCTAAAGTGGCCTACAGGAAAGATGGAGAGGGAATGTAGTAATTGATAGGACAAGGGGTAATGGGTTTAAACTAAAAGAGGGTAGATTTAGATTAGATGTTAGGAAGAAATTCTTTACTGTGAGGGTGGTGAGGCACTGGAACAGGTTGCCCAGAGAGGTTGTGGATGCCCCATCCCTGGAAGTGTTCAAGGCCAGGTTGGATGGGGCTTCGGGCAACCTGGTCTAGTGGAGGGTGTCCCTGGCCATGGCAGGGGGGCTGGAACTAGATGATCTTTGAGGTCCCTTCCAACTCAAACCATTCTATGATTTTATGTTCCTATGATTCTATGACTTCTGATAACAGAAAAGCCCATGAGTCCAAGTTACTGCAATCATGGATGCAGAGGCAAATAAGCAGATCAGACTGAGCTGAACTGAAGCAGAGCTGTGCAGCTGAAAGTGAGGAAGGGGAGACATGGGATCTGAGAAGGCTGGCAAAGGTTTGGAAAGAATATTAATACATATAAATGTTAATGTTTTCCTTTTACATGGAACAGACTCCAAAAAGTGAGGCTTGATGTAGGATGCAGCAGCTGAAAGGGGCAATTGAGACAATGATGACAGCTGCTCTACTATTTTTAATTCCAACTGTGTACTTCTAAACTGTGATCTCCAAAAACTGTGTCTGGGTGGAGGGCAGGGGGTTTGTGGTTGGAGATCACCAGCTGGGAGGAAAACTCTCAGAAGTTTACACAAAGAACCATTTAAAAGCTGAGTGCATTGGCTCAAAGCAAGCTTTCGGTTGGGTTACATAGACAGAAAACTGGTAGATGTTTGGATAGAGTATAATAAAAACCCCCTTGTTTTCACCCTACTGAGTTTTAAATTATGGAAATTAATTAGAGACAGTCCAAGGAGGCAGATGACCATTGCTACATCTGTACTACGAAATGAAACAGAACCAGTCACAGATGGGTAATGCCCACACTACATAGCTTTTGGCCATGGGTTTCCTCTGGGCCCCCGTCCAGAACTTGTATAGCATAATGATTATTTCTGTGTGTTAGCTAAAACTGTGTGAAGGCTCAGGTTTCGGTCTGCCAGACCAGTGTTTTCATAGCATGAAACTGAGGGCATGTGTTGCATACCCCTGACGTGTACCATGTTGCGTACCTGGGGATTCAGATGTTGCTGAGACAGCGTTGGAGGACTGTGTAAGAGCAAGGAGCCAGTTCTGGTGGTTTAGGTATCTCCATACCATCTGCTGGAAGCAGTTCCCGACCAGTGTTAACCCCCTGGCATTATTTAGGTCTTGTTGACTCAGGTCAAAACTATGCAAAAGAGCGTGTCAAGTGATGGCAGTGATTTAGGGCCCAGTGAGCAAGCTCATTGCCTGGTCCTGTTTTATTTAGCTACAGTGAAAATATTTTCATTAAAATAGAGAAGAAGGGATTTAGTACAAGATGAAAAAGGGAGTGCAGAACTTATGACTGGATGCAGCTTTGCCAGCAATGCTTAGGGAATCAGGGTACATACATGAACATACTCCCGTTAGGACCTAAAAAGGCACTGCCTGTCCTGCTCCTCATATGGCATGGCTTCTCTTCTTCTCCAGTAGCAGTGGCTTCTCCTCCTCCAGCCACCACCAGCTCCATCCAGCACTGTAGTGACTGTGGCTTGCTCTAAAGGAGGGACCATGAGCAGAAAGAAGTATCAGACAAGGGACTTTATACAGAGATAGGCAATATTAATAAGACAAAAAAGACAATTCACTGAACAGTGTGTTTCACACACTGAAATGTGTGATCTGGACCATGCAGGTTCTGAGGAGTCTCAGCAGAACTCAAGGGAGGGCTGAATTTCTGGGAGCCTCCCAGAAACCAGACACCATGCTCACCCTAGGTTCAGCAGATGGACCACACCAGGGCTGGTGCTTTGTGACTGGGATTTCTGATTTTGTGACTCCAGGGCAGCCAGATCCAATGTATGGGAGCCAAGCATCTGTATTTCCCCCCTCCAGCTGAAGCCACAGGCATGGGACCTTGGGTAGCAAAACTAAGGTGGCAACTGGTTTTCATGTGGGCAGTTTTTGAATGACATTCTCAGAAATTCAGTTTACTGGAAATTTCAAAATGTTCAGATTTTGGTCCAAATCAAAACAAATCAAACAAAAAGGAGTGAAAAATAAAAGTATTTCCATTGAACTGGAAACTCTCCTTTTTGGTCAGCTCATCAGTAGGATTATTAGAAAAACTAAGCACAAAGCATAATCAGGGGAATCTCCATTCCTACTAGAATTGACTATTGTATCAACCTCCTCCGTGACAGGGGACTAAAGCAGCTTGATAAAAGCAAAGTCAAAGCCAAGAGGCAATAATGTAACTATCAATATACCTGGGGAAAGCACAGGGGAAGAGGTGAGTAATTTCAGGTAAAGGACAATTTTGACACACACAAAAAATGGATTTTTGCATGCCATTAATATATTTAAGCATCAAATGAGATGAATACTCATTAGCATTAGAGAGGATGGGTTCCGATGCCCCCAAATCAATGCCGTGTTGCTTAAGATGGGGTTTGAGAGATTTTGAGATGTTTGGATGACACAATAGCTGGAAATAGTGGTCTAGACCCCTGAATATAAGCTGCAGGGGATGTGTTAAAGAACATCATCCTTCCCTCTCTGCCCATGTGAGTAAGGAGTTGGGAGTCAACGGTGTGTAGCTGTATCTCACGACATCTAGCTGTTAGGATGTACGTAGGCTTTATACCTTATCCTATGGGTTGGGGATGTCTGTGTTTCACTTTTCAGCAGTTATTAAAAACTTTCTGCCCATTTCTGGTTTTGCTGTCTCTGTAAAGTTCGTTACAATCAGCAGATGTGGGGGAAAAATAAATGAGGCAGTCCCAACATATGAGTAGATTTACAGCCACAATGATATTTTGTTGGAACCACTGAAATATGTACATACCAAAGATGGTAATCTTACTGTCGTAATCCTTGTTCTGCCTGCCACAGCCCCTCCCACCCAGCTGTATGTTTCTCCAAATTTCTCTACTGCAGATAAATGGATGAGACTTGGAGGCTGCAGTCCTTTAGGCAGCTATGAAATCTCAGCATCGAGCTTCCACATCTTCTGCAGGGTCTCAGAAACAGTGTCTGTGCTCCACAAGTAACAGAAGCTCTACTTTCTTATGTGATACGTTTCCAGAAAGAATGACAGACTTCCCTTACGTTTTCCTGACCTTGGGAAAGTTAATGGCTTGTTTCATATTTTGAATTAAACTTCAAGAACCCAACAGGAATACTCTATTGGCTCTCCTGTGCAGTGGCTTTGGCCAGGCATGGATTGATCTGGGAGCGAGGGCAGAAGCAAGCAGACCTTTCACCCTCTGCCCCTCGCGTGCGATGGAGACGTGGCCCCGGCTGCTGGCCTCCTCGCTGTGTCAGGGCTGCGTCAGCCCCAGGGGTAATAGCTGAAAAGTACTGCTTCAAAGTTATAAAAGTAAAAGTCTGAATTTATGAAAATGAGAAACAGCAGTTTTGTGACAGTTTCTTACTAGAGGAAGTGCATGTAAACATGCTGTGTAATGAGTGTACAATATAGCACGCGTGAAGTCATGAGCACAATCACTAGGGTGAAAGTTGGGAGTGTTCTTGCTAAACAGTGTGTATGCAAGTAGCACAAGTCTCTTAACATTACAGGGCCCTCCTCTTGGCTGTGTCAAATATTTTATGGGATTATTTCTGTACAAGCTATTTCTAGATGTGGCCTGTGTCAGAGGTTTCGGCTGGCTGGATATCTAAGCATCTGTTTACGAGCGTCAGGATGGATGGAATGTTATCAAGTACAGTCAAAGGGAACTGGAAAGGACACATCTGCTGGTGCTTCACTGTTGTGATTAAAAATAAAATAATAATAAAAAAACCCCACACTAGGTAAATGTCACTGCCATTGTGTGAAGCCATTTAAACACTGCATTTGCAAATGACTTCAGGGCTGATATCTAAACTGCACTGGGCTCAAGTCAACAATGACAAATAAAAGCACAATTCAACTTAGAATTTTGATAAAAGACCTCTCTATTCTCTGTTTGGCTGTTTGGTCTTTCTGTTCCTTCTGCTCACTTGGTCAGTAATATGAAAATCCTTAAAAAAAATCTTCAAAGAAAATAAACAAGGAAAAAGTTACATGCTTAGATTTAATTTTGTATACAATGTGTCACTCTGCATGTATGTTTCTCTCCGTATTGCTCTGTTTGTATGTGATCATTTCAAGTGCATAAAGCAAATTTGAAGAAATTTAATTTTAAAAAAATGTGTGGAGTGGGGAGCATTGTGACAAGCCAAGTTAAAAGCATGAGGAAATGCAGAAAGTCAACAAAAGGAGTAAGGATACCTAAAACATGACCACAAAACCAACCTTCTTGGCAAAATATAAGATTAGGACTAAGATAACTCACATAATAGGACTATCTAATAATAAGGGATATAGCTCTGCAACAGTCCTGAACTCCAGACAGGGGAGGAAGTTGGACTCGTTGACAGCCTCTGGGTGACAGTGAAAGAGGAGGAGGACATGACTGCTACTGTTGTTAGACCAAACGACCCAAACAGAGAATATCTGCTGTGGACGGCTTTTTTATGAATAATATGACAATTCATTCAATGCACAGGACCAGAGAGTCATGGGAGAGTTTAACTGTCCAGGAACGGGTAGGAAAGGAGAACATCAGGGCAGAGATTGATTGGCAAGCTCTAAATTGAAAAGCATTGGTCACCATTTCTGGTGCACTAGAAAAAACAGAGGAGAGGCTCTTCTGGATGTGGTTCTAACCAGTGTAGTTGTTTGAGAATAGGACGATGAAAGGCAACTTGGAAACAGTGACTATGAAATTAGAGAGTTCTCAATCCTAAGAAAGAAAATATGGAAAAAGGACAAAATCATGGACTTGAAGCAGGCAAACTTCCACCAACTCAAGTCAACAACAAAGTCAAAGGAAAATGTAATTACGTTGCTGTGGCAGAAAAAATAAGCTATTCCTGTCAGAAGAGAAAAGTACTAAGAGATGAGTTTAGGTAAGCCAGAACCTTTTAACTGATCTCAAGTTCACAAAGTTCCACACAGAAAGTGGAAATCAGATCAAATTCTAAAAGGTATAAAACAACAGCACACGTGTATAAAATCCAATCAGAAAACTAAGGCACAACACCAATATACAGCTGGAAAACACCTGAAAGGATAATGTGCATTAGTAATAAGGAAGAGCAAGGAAAATGTTGATATTTTTTCCTGTCTGTTTGGGGGAGTGGAGGGAAAGCGATGACATAACTGATGATCCCAAAAAGGTCAGAATATTTAAAACCTTTTTTGCGTGTCAGCTGCAGGCATATGACTAGCATAATTAACATTCATAACAAAGGTTTAAGAAGTCAATATAAAACAGGGAAGAAATAGGACAGAAGAGTGTTACGAAATGTTCTCAAGTCAGCCAGAGCAGCTAGACTATGGCCTGGGATATTTTAAGAATGATATAAATTATTCAGATTAATTGTCACTTGAGAATTTGTGAAAGATGGCTAAGAGATATAAGACTGGGAAAGGACAAAAATAACAGCTGCCTTTTAGAAAAAGAGGGGAGAAATCAGAGGAAGAAGAACCTGGAAATGATAAACTAATCAATTTAACTTCAACTGACAGAAAAAAAATCTAGAATCAATCAAACTATTTGCAAACATTTGAAAGATAGCAGAAAAAGTAATATCATAAAAACTAATTATCTAATGCATATCTTTTTAAGCCCGTTTACTTTACTTTGATACTGTCATATGACAAAATTAGGGGTTTACAGGGACCTGTCTTTGTTATGACTTTATTCAACTTTTTATTAACAATCTAGATAACAGTCTTATTAAACTTGCAGATGAGACCAAGTTGGAAAGAAGTGCAAACATAAGTATGTTGGAAGACATAATTCAAATTCAGAATTATCTTGAGAAATTGCAGTAGTAGAATGAAAAACAGATGAAATGCAAGAGGGATGATGTACTGCATTTAGGTGGGAGTAATCAAATTAAAAAAAAATACAGGTCAGGGAATGACTTTTTAAGAATTAATTTTCCAGAGAAGTACCTGGAAATAATAGGTCACAAATTGAAGATGTGTAAAAAAAATAACAATCTATTGCAAATGCAAGACAAAGAAAATATGCTGTGATCTATAAATAGCAGTATAGCCCTCAAGCCTTCCTCTTCTTGGCACTACCAGAACATCAGGTAGAGGACCTGGTCCCTTTGGGGCACTATACTTCAGAAAAGACATGGGCCAACTGGAGAAAGCCCAAAACAGTGTAAGTGATTAGAGGCAAAATGAATGTAATCTATGATGAAAGATTTGTTTGGCCTAAGACAGAGAAAAGGCTGAAGACTACATGGCAATTCTTTTCAAATACAGGTGAGAATATTCCGACCACCATTTTCACCATGGATAGAAGAATTCAGGAGTTTAAATTCTAGCAAGAAGATTCAGAGTTAGGCATTAAGGAAAACATTCTAACAATAAACTTCTGAATTTCTGATACAGGTGGCTTTGATAGGTAGAGGAATCTTTACCACTGAGACTTGTTAAAAAAGCTTCTCAAGAAGAAAATAAGAATTAGTTAAGGACAGTTAATCCTGCTCCAGGACATGAATGAACTACATTAGGAGCAGGTAACTTGCAGGTTTCAGCTGCCTTTGCCTCCTCAATAATTCAAACATGGTTACCACGTCAAAATGATGACATGTCAAGTGTGTCCAGCACAAGATGAGCAGGTGGTCTGTTCTGGTATGGGAGCTACTGCTCAATCTGAGTCTCCACGTATAAAAAGTAGTTATCAGGTCCTGTGTAAAACTATCTTCCTGGAACCCAGCTTTAAATTCAGCTTGTCCCCCATCCCATGATGGAGCTCTAGAGTCCTGTAAGAACATAGTTGTTCATAAGACTCCTGCTCTTTGGCCTCTCCAAGGCATACGGTATGCATCACATGGCTTCCGTGCAAGGTAAAACACTATTATGCAGCTCCATTAATCAGAAAGGCTGCACACTCTCAAACCTGGGTGACTCCTGAGGTCATTTCTCTGTCAGTTGTCTTTTGCCCTTGCTGCCTTTCAGTACTGTGACGAGCACTGAGAATCATCAAAGTAAAAGCATGCAGGATGAAAAGAGTTTTAAATAATTTTGTGCAGCAGTTTTACCCAGGTAGTGGTTGAGGGCCAACGGACATATGGATGGACAGTCAAACCATTTTCTACGAATGGAACGGAAAGTCCATGGGAGAATCCCACGGAGGAGAGAAGGACTTATCACACAAGAACAAAGGGTCCAGATATCTGCATTTTGACTGCAAGGTAGTTATAGTTCAATTAATATTTCTGAAGGGAGAACTATCGGTGTAATCCCATCAGCAAAAAAGGACTCTATAATAGGGGAACCAGGGAACTACAGACCTGCAGGTCTGATTTTTACACCTCATTAGATGGATGATACCGTATAGGATTGGGAAGCACATGAATGAACATGGTCTTTTTGAACAGTCAAAGTGCTATCTCACATCATCTTATGGACTTCCATGTATACAACAATATTCTGCTTTGAAAGACACTTCTCTGTAGAGCATTTGAAAGATACTGTAAGAAAATAATATTAAGACAAGATTTTCCTCTACTCATGGTTTTCTCAAAATGGTGACTTGATGTAAAAAACGAAGCTCTTCAGAAAAAGGTTAATGTTATGCTCATTGGAAAGTGTGTCAGCTATGTACAGAAGGCAACAACATGCATTTTGTCAGCCTGACTGTCTTGAACTCCTTGCTGTCACATACACTTAAGACCTGTCAGTTACAGACCTTAAGCTGAATCACAAATTAAAAGATGTTGTTGTTCCTGGAACTTGCAGGCATACGAAAACAACAAAGATACTCTGTGGTTTTGTTTACATTCTTCAAGTAGCCCAATAAATTTAAATCTTATGATTTATACACCGTGACCCTGGTCAAATTCTTGTCTGTTGTCTTTTGCATCGTAACACTTGTGTTTTAGTATAAAGTGAATTTGATAACACAAATAATCAAACATAGTATCTGCTCTAGCTTCTGTGATCTCCTTTCCACCTAAATCTGTCAGACAAAAGAGCTTGGGGTAGAGAGGGGGAACATATAGCAAAAGTTGCAGAAAAATGCTCATAAAACATGGGTAGACAATGAGTGCATGCTCTGAGCAATAAAATGTAAAATACTTTGAAAAGTGAACCAGTTAGGTCTCTAACATGTTGGAATTTAGGAATCTACGTGCAGGAAAGCAATCCAAGAAAGCCTTGTTTAATGTGCTTAAACTTTTGAGACACTTTAGACACTGGCATTTTAGGCTGAAGCTTCACCGGACACCTAAACTGGTGCTATTGGCAGCAGGAAATGGAAGACGATGTGGACACATAGGTACAGAAGTGGGCTCAGGCTTTGGATCCCAGTTTTGCAGTATGTGCTTGGTCACAATCTTCAATAATCACTGAAAAGACTAAGGATGGGTTTCAGTTAAGATCCATAGGGCAACACTCACACATTATTTATCTTAAAATTGATTAATGTTTTTCATTGTTCATTTGCAGTAGTTCTTCCAGCTAATGTAACATCTAGGATGCAGGACAGCCTGTGTAGTGCTGGCAGCAGGCCAGGACACCAACTTTGAAATCCTTACCTTACAAATAAAAGAGCACTGAATATATTGGCTGAAGCAAAACCTTCACTTCTACACTCCTCCATCTCCCTTCTTCAGAAACAAAGCAAGCAAAATACATCCATTGTCACTTTTCTTTTCCCAGAGAACCAGAAAGTCGATGTATTCGTTACACAGTCAGACAGGTCTTCATTTTATATTAGCTGTAGATAACAACATGACGGATGCCTTAGAAACAACAGAAAGAGAGAGCAAGAGACTGCAGGCTGTGGCAGGGTGTTCCTTCATTTTCCTCTCTCACTTTGCCTGTGCCTTCTTATCCTGCATGCATGTTCATATTGATTCCTTGGAGATTAGTTCCTTGAAGAAAATTCTCTGTTTCCACAGATATTTGCTGGTTATGTAATTATTCTGCTTTCATATAAAGTATTCAGGGGAGCTTTGCTCTGTAGCTTTAAAGGAAGTAACCCAGACAACCCACAACCTAAAATTTTCCACATATTCCAAGACTGAGAGCAGAGCTGCTATTAAATATTGTTTTTATTTTTGCATACAGCAAGCACTGTGCATTCCCAGCTCTTGGTACAAGTCTGATCACGGTTGGAATATGCATTTTATTAGTGTGGTTTCTTTCATGGCAAGCAATCGTGTGTTGTAACAAAATAACCTAAATGGTACTTTTTTTTCTGCAATTCAATTTATGATGGAAATTCAGATTAAAAGAGTGTTTCTCTTCTTTCAGCTATTCTTCTTTCTTAGATGAATAGAGAACATTAAGAAAGTGAAGTCAGAAAAGAGGAGGCATTAACCCACCCACTGCACAGAATTTTGACTTACTCTAATCCTAGGAACAGAAATTTTGATGAAAAACACAGTATGTGCTTAAAAGATTGATTTACTCCCTGTAAGGTTATCACTTAAGTTTCATACAGCACCAGTGGACTTATTTTTTCCTTAAGTTTTCTAAAGTCATGACATAAAGGGGGAAACACATTAATCTGAGTCATTCTTTTATTTCTAAAAGACCAATGCATTCCTTTTACATTCCCCATTTTTTCATTACCATCTAAATAAGATCAGTGGAGATTAATTGGAAAGAGGTGTTGTATTATTAAAAAAATATGGATTCATAGTCCCTGTGCCTGGAGGTCAGTAACAAGTGGAGTACCACAGGATCAATACATGTACCTGTCCTGTTTAACATCTGTATCAATGACCTGGAGGAGGTAACATGTGCTCTCGTCAAGTTTGCAGATAACATAAACTGGAGGGACCAGTCAATACACTCAAGGGCAGGGCTGTCTTCCAGCGGGACCTAGACAGGCTGGAGGAATTGGCTGATGGGAACCATGTGAAATTCTGCCAGGACAAATGCAAAATCCTGCCCTGGGAAGAAAGAAGCCCATGCTTGTAATGTAATGCAAGCTGAGGACTGACTGTGTGGGGAGCAATCCTGCTGAAAAGGACCTTGTGGATTTGGTAGACAGCAAGGTGCCATGTGCCTCAGCAGCACTGAGGGCCAACAGCATCATGGGCTGTGTGAACAGGAGCACAGCAAGAGAAGTGATTATGCCCCTTCACTTGACAGTCATGAAATGTCACCTTGTGCACTGCATCATTTTTCCCCCTTCCTACATGAGAGACATTGCTAAACTGGAGTGAGCTCAGCTGAGGGCCACCAGGATGCTGAGGAGCTGGAGCATCAGTCCTGCAAGGGGAGGCTGAGGGATGGGGCTGCTTCAGCCTGAAGAAGGGAAGACTTTGGGAGCACCTCAGAGCAGCTTTCCCTTTGCTACAACTAAGGTCATTGAAAAGACAGAGCCAGGCCCTCCGCAGCAGCGCATGGTGGCAGGAGGAGAGGCAATGAGCATAAGCTGAAATGAGAAGTTCAGACTGGAGAAGAAAGGAAGCCTTTTTCCCCATGAGGAGAGTGCAGCGGTGGAGCAGGTTGCCCCAGGATGTTGTGCAGTCTTCATCCCTGGAATTTTGTGAAACTCAGCTGGATAAAGCCCTGAGCAAGAAGGTTTGACCTCTTCATTGACCCTGCATTGAGCAGGAGGTTGGACTAGGGAGCTCTTGAGGTACCTTCCAAACCAAATTTTCCTGTGATTCTATGATTGTGCTAAACAAAAAGCAAAGAAAATACATAAAAACATAGATTTAAGCTGCAGGTAAGAATATGGAATATGAACAATGTCTTGATTTAATCTCAGTCTCCTGCAGTTTTCTCATGCAGTTTTGAAAAATAAAAACTTTCTTTGTAATTCAATATAAGTAGTTCTTCACTCAAGAGAAACACATTCATACTCACTTAAAGTGTAAAAGAAATGGAATTTCAAAGGCCTTGGAGTCTCAGGCCTCGCCTAAAAGCTCAGCAGGTAAAGCAATATCAATTAAGAGTGCATTTTGCAATATTGTATTGGCAAAATGCCCAGCAACACAAAAATAACTTTATTTCCTTCCAGTGTAAACTCTACTAGACAAAGAAACCCTTTTTTTGTAGCATGGACGCTGTATGTGGACCCCATGATATTGATCTAGAAATGTATATATTAACATAGCTTTTGCTGTCTATGGGAAACTATTGCCTTCTAAAGTGAGCAACCAGAGTTTGACTGGTTTAACTCCAACTACGGCAGATTTTACCAATATAGTTACCTTTACGCTGTACAAGCACAGACTTAAGCCAGTGCTTACACTAGGCATACACAGCTAGTCTTGTAGAAATTACCGCCAATCATAATATAATGTGCACTGGCTATAGCCACTTTAAAGTGAAGGAACCTCTTCCAGACGAAGAACTATTACGAACTGAGCTGTTGGAATCCTATTTGACATCCTGTTGATAAACACTGCATCATACACTAACATAAACAGAGAGCAAAACCAGACTCAGCCATCATTTTGTCTTCTGTGCCTGGTTCCAGAGCATCACACTCGGAAAGAAGACGACTTTCCATATACTGTTTGGAATGGACTGAAGTGGCAACCATGTGTGCAGAGAACAGAGTACTTACATTAGCTGGTGTTGCTATTACTGGATATTACATCAGAATAAATGGTCAGCATTCAAGTATCTTTCCTGAGTGTATTCAAGCCAGACTTGCATTTCCAGGCTTTTTAAGGGGATTGGAGGGAATCTGGAAGAGTGATAATACAGTGTAAATGAAAAAGTGAAGTACGTAGGCATACATGAATTTATACATAGTTTGAAAGGTAGATGTTTCCTAACATATATAAAGAATATAATCAATTCCTATATTGTCACTGAGCTAAATTTAAGATTCATGCTTCATAAGATACCAAATTCAAATATTCTGAATCTAATTTCTGTTGACAATTAAAATATTACCACAGACTAGCAGCACAGAATAAGTATAATATCCTCCCAAATCCTCCAACGAAATTGAGTACACTAGTTATTAAAAGAAAGACAGACTTTTTTCCTTCTTTGTTTTTTTTTTAATAAGAGAGAAGCCAAAAGATCACTGAACATGTATTATACTATTTACTTGCATTGGAGCAATGAAGAAAATTCAAACTATTTATCCTACAGACACATAACACACACCCTTGTGCTTTTGCAGCTCCAGGACTAGATGTAGGCAGTGCCGAAACTTGAAACTTAATTTAGGGGTGAAGGCCTAATTATTAAAAATATCCCCAAACAAATTACCTTGTTTTCCAACTTCAGATAAGCTATTTCACAAACTTTCAACCCCCTCCTACCTGTGTGCTGATGACCTTCACCCCTCCAAAGCCCCCCTGCTCTCCCAAGCCAGGACCCCAAACAAGCACCTACCTACACTTTTACCTGTCTCCTGTCTTCCTAGCCCCATCTGCACCGCCACAAGCTTTCCAGTTGAAAATCACTTTGGCTGCTTTTGCCTAAATCTGATCTTGTTGGCAGTGAACTGTGTTTTGACATTAATCCCCATGAAACTAAACCACCTGCCATGTGAAGAAGCAAAAAATGTCATCTAGTGTACAGGAAGTCCAGGGAGGTATAAATCCAGTATATATAATAAAACTACTGATCTATTATTATCTATGCTTACTCATACATATAATGAGAGAGTAGTAAAGTATTTTCTCTGGTTTATCTATGTGGTATTTTAGATGTTCAACTCTCACTGCTACTTGGCCAATAAAAAACACTTTGTAATAATCTCAGATCTTAGTATGTGACAGGAATGTTGTATTGCACAAAAGCCGTAAGCATCTCTGGAGCTGTAATACAAGTTTTCTTCTCCTAACACAGAGCTCCAACCACAAAACTACAGCCAGGATCAGGTCCGTGGCTGCAATTTCTAACTCAATGAGTTGCTAATTACTAATGATGCTTTGCCATAGCTTTGGTAACAGGAGGTAAGAATGAAAGGCCTGAGGAAAAACCGCTAGTTTGGCAGGACAGGATCTCCTAGGACATGTGGATGTGAATCCCCTAACCAGTGGTAAGAACTGAAACTCAATGTCCTTTGCCGTGTATTAATGGAAGGGCTATGGTATTGCTTGACACTGTTTAAAGAATATAGAGTTCTGTTTCCATGACTTTTTAAATGAGGAAAAGGCAAGAGATGGTTCTGGTGTAGGAATGAGAAATATGTATCTGTATGCCCTTACTTTAAAACCTCAGTGATACTTCTGGCAGTTATTGAAATGTATGATTACAATTCCTCTAAGCCAATTCAAAATTGATGAGGTCACATCACAGTGCATCTTGCCCCAGCTACATGTTTTTACACACCCACATGTACCCTCCCCCATTTGGTCTGGCACTCATGGTGTGGTCAGAGAGCCAGCCTGGAGTGACAGCCTGGCTGAGGACTGACCACTTACTGTTTGCAGGTCAGTCTTTGAGGCACACTAGCTCCCTGAAGCCAAGCAGCGCCCAGTCACACAGCTCCTGGTGCAAGAATGAGGGAAGGGCAGCATCAACCTGAGCTGCGAAAGGTGCCAGGAACTGCACCGTTCCCGGTCACTGTAACCTAACAACTCCCATGTGGTGGCACCAGCATTCGTGTTTATCGAACCACAGCAGGGAACGTGGGTGAGCTACAATTCTCTTCTGTTCTGGGTTAATTTCAGAGGGGGCTTTGCATCATGGCTTACCAAATGATTGTGAAACTCTTGCAACACTGGCTTTGTGTGGCTCTTGTCCCACCTCCCTTGTACGAGGAAGCCAGATGCTGAGCCAGCATGGGGGGGTGGAGAGGGGCCGCAGAAGGGCCTTAAAGATCAGTATGTCACTGCTGAAGCCACCTTTGCGCGTGTGGATCTCTCTGGTACTTTGTCAACATAGATTATACCTAAATAAAATAAACTAATGGCACTGTACTAATTTTTGACTGTTTTCTTTCCTAATATGTTTCTCAAAAGAGAAATCTTTATTCTTGTAAAAAAAGGTCCAAGCGGTTGTTTTCCCTTTTGCTGTAGGTGATGTCTATACTCACGTTACTTAGCCCCGCATGTGCTCTGCCACACACCTGGTGGAGAAAGGTGCCCATCATTGCACTTTCAACTGTTCAAAACCACTTAATTTCCACCTGGGAGCCCGTGTGTAGCACGCTTACACCCCATTCTCCCTAAAATCGGAATCACCACCTTCTTGAAAACAAACCGGGCGCCAGCCCTGCCCTTGCCGGCACACGCCCGGAGCCGGGAGCCCGGGCTCCCACCCGTCACCAGCGATCGCCGGAGGCTCCGGGGGAATGGGATAGCTCCTGCGCGCAGCCCCCCGCGCCCGCACCGTGGAGCTGGCGTCCCGGGGGCGGCAGTTCTGCCCCCGCGATAAGGAGCATCTGCAGTATCCGCCGCCTTCCCCTAGACGGAGCCTTGGGGCGCCGTAAAAGTGTCGGCGCTCCCGCCGATAGACATGTTTCCCGGGCGCGCTGCCGGCTCCGCTCCCTGACCCCCTTCACCCGCGGCGGACGCAGCCAGCTGCCGAGCGGGGCGCGGCGGACATGGGAAGAGAAAGAGGTGGCGGCCGTCGCCGCTGAGCGCCCCGCGCCCCAGCAGGCAGGGCAAGCGCGGAGAGGGCTGCGGGGCGGCGGCGGCGGCGAGCGAAGTGAGTGCTGCTGCCGCCGCCGCCGACGACGGGGGGGAGCGGAGGTAGGACTGGGTGTGTGGGGAGGGGCGGCGGGCTGCGCTCTCCGCCGTCTCCCGCCCCGATCTGACCTCCCCGCCCGTCCCGTTCCGTCCCGCCCCGCCCCGCTGGAGGGGTGCGGGCTCAGCCCCGCGCCGGGCCGCCGTCGCTCGTCGTTGTCGGTCGTTGCCGCTTCAGACGCTGAGGCTGGCTCCGGGCGGAGGGAGCGCGATGTCCGGCGGTGCCGCCGCCGCGGCGGCCGCTCGCTGAGGCTCTCCCATGGTTGCCGGCGCCCGCCGGGGAGGGCCGTGCCCGCCGTACCGCCGAAACTTGGGGGAAGTTTCTGAGCGAGTCGGTGAGTACCGAGCGGCGGCTCCGCGCCTCTCGCTGGCCGCGTCCCGTGTGGGGCGCCCCAGGGGCAGCTTTGTCGCCCTCGGCTTCGCCTCCCGCCCACCCGCCTGTCGCCTAGGGGTGGCGGGGGGGAGGGGGGGGTTTAAACAGCCCCCAGGGGCCCTGTCGGTGTCGGAGCCCCTCCGGGAGCGGGGGCCCCGGCGTCTCCCGTTGGCGCGGGCAGCGCGGCGCCGGACCCGGGCCGTGGCAGCGGGCGTCAGCTCCGGCCGTGGCAGCGGACACACGGCTGGGACGGCTGGCGGGGGACAGGCGTGGGGGCGAAAAGTTTTGTGACTCCGCGTGCTGTGGGTGATGAGAGGGGATGACGGGGGAGAGGAACACGGCCTTGGAGGTCTGGAGACGATATTCAGAGAAACCTTCTTTTATGTATGGACGTGGATTTAAAAAGCCGAGCGAGAACGGTAGATGAGCTGCCAGCGTCTCAGTCTTCCCTGCTGGACCTAATCGGAGTGTGTCTTATTCTGTGTAGTTTATTCCAGTTTATACAATTCCCCCACCCCCTTTTTTTTGGTGGGTTTGTTTTGGTTTTTTTTTACTTTTCAGACCATCTATGATTGAGTGCATTTCTTAGTGTGTGGTCTGCTATACGTATCGCACAGGGAAAAAACCGAAGAGATGACTTTTAAAAACAAATACTGCAAATACTCTTCAGCAGAAATATACAAAACAGGGAGTTATTGCAGAGGCATAACTAGTGTTTTCTCACAGCAACATCTTTGGTGATATTTGTTGGAAACTCTCATGGGGCTAATTCTAGAGATCAACTGTGTGGATGTGCATTAATTACTCATTTTTTCAGTAGTGTGTATCTTGTTCAGAACCTAGTGTAGCTTACTGTATTTAGTCACAGCTTCACTTTCCTCCTCCTGTAGCAACTGCAAAAGACCCACACCTGGTCATCTTTCTGTTCATGGCTAAATCAGAAATAAGAATGAAGCAATTAAAAAAACTGTAGCCCACTGCTTGAGTTGGATCCCATTTTATAAAGGTTTCAAGCAAGTGTTTACTGATAGGAAAAATTGAAGTTATTTACCAGGTAAAGAGGTGCTTAACTGAAATCTGAAAGACTTTTACCTGTATAGTATAGACTCGTTTGCTCACATCAGTGATGAAAATGTAGTTGGTAATCAACATAAAGAGATTTGGTAAGATTTATTTAAATACCAGTGTTGATTTAAAAGATGCTACTTTAAATATTGAGATTAGAGTAAATTGCAATTGAGATGTTTTGTGGGTCTCAGTGATAAATATAAGTATTCCTGAAAGTTATTCAGACAGCTTGAAACATTTAAATAGGAATGCGGTGTCTTTCATCTCCACCACATCTCAGTCTCACATTACTAAAATTGCTACTTGCCATGTTAATTCAGGACATTAGCATGTTTTAATAATTATAAAAGATTAACAAACAAGACAGCTTGCAGTGCTTCTGAGGAGTAATTTCTAAAATTGCAAGTAAATTGTAGTGGTACTTTTATTAAATATGTGAAAATAACTGCTGATACTTACTTTATAGAGGAGTCATAGATACCCCCAAATATTTTGGAGTCAAATTCCCCAGTATTGTCAAGTATTGTTTTCATTGCCATGGGCTGTTTCATTGTCTGCTGGTGTTGATGTATCTGCACAGCACAGTGCAGCACCATGTAAATATGTAAACCTGGGGGCTCTGTAGAGGTGTTATTTTCTGTAGCACCGTGCAGCGTGACAGCACTGCTCCCAGAGAGCGCTTGGGTGTCTGTGCTACACTGGGTGTGTTGGGGGGATGTACAGAGCTTGATTCTGCATATTTTTGCTAACTGAAGTAGCATGTGCTACCGCATGTGACTTGCTTCCAGTAGGGAAAGCTCAAATCTTTGATGGCAATTCTTCTATTTCTTGCTTGGTACCTTTCTTTTCCATGATCTGGAGGCTGAGGAAGTATAATATATATTGGTCCTTTTAGGGTATAACTTTAACACACAGGGTCTCTTTCCCTTGATTGTATGTACATTTCTGTTAATGTGTATATAAACTAGAGGTAGGCCTTGCTACTGTCAAATGAAGCTTCCTTTTGCTGCAGAAATTCTTTCTAATGAAAGCTGGTATTTATCTTGCGCTACTAATGGGAGCATCAAACTGAATAAATGTAATATTGTGCATCTTATTTGAAATACCAGATTTCCGTGGACAAAGTAGAAACTGTGAATATTTGTAATTGAGAAAGCAACATAGGCAGAGATGCTTTGATATTTTTTTTGTCTGATTTAAAAAAAAAAAAAAATTATCAGACCCAACAGCACTTGCATTCAGCCCAGTTGAAGCTCTTGCAATCTTAAGGTAGGTGTCAAAACATTTTCAAGCATTGCAGAGAAATAAAAATGATAGGAATAACAAGAAGAGGGGATAAAGTTGTTGGGGAAAGGAAGGACAAGGATACTAGCAGTGCAATAATGAGTCTGCTTATGCCACATGGAGTCCCTAAATGATGGGTTTGCTAGAGGGTCGGGTTCCTTTTAACTAAAGGAATTTTTTAATCAAATATTTATCTGATGGAAAAATGAATCTTTGGCCCAGCAGAACTGGGACAGTAATTCTGGGAAGAGGGCAGTGTGAGGAAAGCAGGCAGAGAGGCGGCAGGGCTGCCACTACAGTTGTGGCGAAGGCGAAAGGCTGACGCAACGAGATACTAGCTTGGCAGGAGCAGATTTATGTCAGGACTTGAAGGAACACTTTGTGCTCAAATTGTTTATCACAAGGGAAATCTTTCTTTATTGTATATGAATCCCAGTTAAGTTCTTTGTATGAGGTGGGTGTCTATTTACACATCATTTCAATTTGTGAGAGATGCAACAAGCATCCTTTTACCAAAGAGCTGGTTCTCAGTGCGTGAGAAACAATTTTTCCCAGTGAATTGTAAAGGCTGTTTCCTGATAAAGATAGATGTTGTCCGTACCATGTTTACTGCAGATTATGAAATGAAAATACATTTAAGTGTGATGTTTTATTGACCTTTAGAAAGCAGGTATTCTACTGAAAATAATCACCAGAAACTTCAATTTTTTATTAATAATTTAATACTAACTTCAGAAACGCTTCATAGTAGCAGGGTGGTTTGCAGTAGGATGAGATTTAATGTCTTACCTAAACAAGGTTATGTTCCTCACTGTTTGCTGAGCATTTCAAAGATACAATGTTGTGAGAATGTAAAGGACAATTAAAATTACTTTTAGTGAAGGAATAACTACTGGAAAACAGCCTTGTCCAGTCTTCTGCTTCAAGCAGTAATGGTTACTGATGCATGAATTACTTGTATTAAATGTGTGGATGCACATGCACAGGCACTTGGTTCAGAGTAACCTTTCAGGTGTAAGGTTGTCGCACTTCAGGTTATCAATGTAGTCAGTAGCTGTAGGATTATAGCAGTAATCAAGCATTTATGACCTTTAAAACTCCATCTGTCATGCTATTCATATTTATCATGCTAATCACATTTACGTAAGTCATTTGACTTTCCAAAAAATCCACTGACCACGATGCCGACATCTGTATCTTCTAAATCATGCTCAGTTTTATAACTCTGAGTTAATTAAGATACTCCGACTTGTAGTGATACAGTCTGCAAAATAGTTTTTTGTCCTGCCACGTGTCCGAACTAGTGGTTATGTGTTGTGGAAGGGATCTACTGCATGGGATTGTGGTCCTACGGGGGAAAGTCACACAGGACTGCATGAAGGACACTGAAGATGTGATGGAGACAACGAACTCTGCATGGGGAACACTGATGGGAGGATACGGAGCTCTGGTAAATTTACCAGAAGATTTTAACCCCTCTGCATTAAGAGTGTAAACACTTCCACTGGTGTGGAAGGAGTTACGCTTTCCTGTCTCTGCTCTTCTGTAGCCATTTAGAGAGACACACAGCATTAGGCTGTCACAGTGCTAGACCTGCTAGGCCTGTGGATCAAGCATAGATGACTACCTAGGGTGGGTGCATAATGTGGGAAACTGAACTCAGAATGTGCAAAGAGAAGATGCTTCACCAGCTTTACCCTCATTAAGGTGGAAGATTTCTGTCTCTGATCACTTAATAAGCTTACTGCTTGTAATCCTAGAACAAAGATGATGTATGAAGACATAAATACAAATAATCAGTTGCATTTGGGTACCATTTAAACACCGAACAGTAATAGAGATGGAGATAATTAACATTTAGAAATTTAAAAGCTGTTTAAATACTGTCATAAATCTATTACAGTCTTCAAACTCAGTGTATAGGTAGTCCAAACAAAGTAATATTTCAGATGCTCTACAGAGTAATTTTGCAATACGGGTTTGTCAGGAGCTAACACACAACAGCTCTGAGGAGTAGCTGGGAAGAGTTAGATTATTAACAACAATCATCATGTTGCATCATTCAAGTGCTTAAATTGAATTTTAAGTTTTACTGCCTCAGGAGAAAATGAGATTGGTAAAATTTGGCCCTTCAGTAGGAGAAAAATCAAATCCCAACCCCCCAGGTTGTCGTGGCATTGTGGTCCTGGGCAGCCTGATATAGGCACTCAGTACTCCAGCTTTTGCAGTGGTGCTGGTTCAGGTCTGGTCAGCCTAGAATTTGGGGAGAACAGAAGTATTTTTGCCTGTAGTTCTCCAGGCAGAGACATCCAATGGCTGTTTCTAGCCTTGAAAATCTGCTGCACCTATAAAACGCTGAGTTCATTCAAATCCCAATGTGCTGGCTCCATATTCCACTAGATGCCTAGGATGCATTGATGGTCCCCTGTAGCTAGAAACCGCACCCGTGTTAGTTCTGGAAACAGAGGTCTGTGTTCCTGACCAGTATGCAACAGTTTCGGGTTTTAATCTGTCCATGGTTCATCTCTGCAACCTTACTGATATAGCCAAACAACTCTTTTTGGAGTTTGGGGATTGGGTAGTGATAGTCTCACCACGAAGGAGAGTTTGTAGGCCAGGAGAAACAAACTGAAAGAACCGATGAATTTTATTTCAGCTGTCTCACTTAAATGAGCATGCTTGTCAGTTTTTGCTTCACTTCATGAACTGCATGCCTTATTCCCAGCTGCTGTCAAATGTTCAGCTAGCAGCCTGATTTCTACTACATTTCACTTTTTTTTTTCTTTTTTTGCCTGCCTTTTTCACACACACATAGGAATTTATGTCAGTGTTACCTTGAGAATGAATTGTTGCAGTGGGCTCTCCTTTATCGCATGACTGCAAATACTGTTTGAATTTGGTACTAAATGCTTATTAAATTGTGTTTGTTCAAGAACCATGTTATGAACCTACTTTATAATTATTTTGAGCAATGCCTTGTGTATGGTTTTCATACAAAAAAGCTTGAACTGTTCAGTGTTTTAACTGTTCATGAGCTCACTAGTGGCTTTATCTGATGCTGTAAAAAGTGAATGAAAAGAAAGCAGGAGTCCTTCTAGATGGTGGTTCTTATCCCTTGCTTCACATGAATTGAAGAGGGCTGATTGTGATTACATTTGGGACCAAGCTTTATCTTTTCTGCCTCGAGTAAGGAAGGCTTGGGATGAGGATCAAGAGGAGAAAAACAATTGGAAGCACTGAGCTGCTGTATCTTTAGCTTTGTTTCCTTTTTATGGCTGAGCCTAGTCAGGTATGTCCAGGGAACGCTATGGAACTTTCACTGACAAAGAAACCCCAGGAAAACAATCGCTTTTGTAATGACTGTGACAGTTTGAATTGGGGCACAGAGCAGATCTAAGGACTAAGTCAGATGTTAAGTAAACAGGGCAGAATAGAGCACAGTCAGGACTCCAGCAGCCCATGGGTACTTCACAGCACGTGCAGATCAAGCCCAGTGAGCTGTGCTTACGCTGAAGCTTTGGTCTTCCAGGTTGAACCCTGCCTTTTGTAGCGCACGTGCTAGGGCCATGCTTGCGGCAGTGAGTTGAGCCACCAGAAGGAACGATTTGCAGTGTGCAGTGGGAAACCCTGCTCTTTTTTCTTGAATTCATTTGCAGGTTTTTGCTCATCCACACATGTAAGCGAAACACATGCAGCTAAAGCTTTTCAGACTTGTGCTGAACAGTGACAACCTGCTGGTCCAGTACCTGTGGATGAACTGTTCTTACTTGTGGCCACAATGTTACTGCAGTAGGATCAGAGAGAGGGTGTGAGGTGGCGGTTTAGGCTTTTTAGCCATGATTTCTGACCTTTGGAGAGCAGCAGTGAGTCTCAGGGTCTGCTTGTGCTGGGTGGCAGTAACAAACACTGCACAGGAGAGATGCTTGTTACGTGATACGGTCACTGCTGGCCTCCTGTACACCGGCCAGTTCTGCTGGTGCAGGACAGCGTGTACGGCATGGAGGGACTGCAGCCCGGGATGGGAAGAAATGGCCCCTCCGCCTCCCTCTGAGGAAGGCTATTTTTGTGGAACTGTGTGATGAGCTCTGGTATCTTCCAGCACTAAGGTCCGTTTAATAAGGTGGCTATATCAGTTCAGAAACCATTTCAGAAAACGCAGTCGCTGTTGTAAAGCAGCCTGCGCCTCGTCACTGCTGGTACTTAGTTAAGTATTTTGCCTGAATAGCTAATTTCCTTGAAATAGTAGATAGCTTTGAGAGATTGAATTTCTTTGATTGTAGTGGGTGCAGACACACTTTTTTCAGCGGTGTGTAATTTATCCACCACAAGGCGCACAGTGAATGCTGCTTGATTGTTCTTAAGGCTTTGGCTGACCACAGGGATGCTGGCAGTGACATTAGGGAAGGATGGCATTCACCAGTTTAAGTGGTGTGAGGGGCCTGCCTAACTTCCATCATTATACCTCATTGATTTTTCAGGCTTATTGTGTATAACTGTGTAAAAGCTGTATTCACTGTACAAGGGAAATAAGCAATAAATGTACCCTTGTATCTTTGATCCAGCTTGTGGCATAGATGAGTGCACTTAATGCCATGATGAAAAAGCAATACTGTTTACTGTTGTGCCCATGCATTTGTTGTAGCCTGTTCTATTGCTTTTTTCCAATCATAAAAAAGTTAATGTTTTATTAAAGTAAACGAAAGTATTGTGAAAATCATTGCAGGTCCCTTTTCCTGTCCCATTCTACTACTGCAGGTAGAGGGCTCACTCTGTAAGAGCCCAAGGGAGCTTTATGGATTCAGTGGGAATAAAAAAGTCCATCCGTCAAAAAGAAAGAACATAGGATTTAGGAAGAGAGATTAATCCTAACTAATTGTTCATGTTGACATTGAGCAATGTAATGGAAATCTTCATACAGAAGGTTCTGTAGTCATGTTCCTGTTTCATATGCTGAAGTATGAATTTCAGATATAATTAATTTTTTAAAGAATTCTGGCTTATTGTTTGAATGCTATTTCAAGTCCAAGGAACTCCAGACCCTAGTTATTCACAGGAGATCTCAGAGTAGAAGAGGGAAGAAGTTTTCCACAGTGGATGAACATGTTCTACAGGTGTTTCAGTTTTCTAAGTCATGCAGAAAAGGAGGAGAGGTTCTATGATGTGAGAGATCAAGAGCCAGCGATTGCATACAGATTGTGGATAGTTTCTGAAACAAAATGGAATATGTGTAAGTAGAAAGAACAGGACATGAAAGCATGGGCAACTGTTGGATGGTATTGGAAAGACTCAAGTTATAGACTCTAAACTGTTTGGTTCCACTGTCTTAAGGGGAAAATTGAACATTACGTGACCAGTAATCAGAAAGACATGTTTAAGACTAAGTGTAATGATTTGTTTAAGGATGTTTGAGATGACTGGACTAAAACACAGTAAAAAGCCCAAAACCCTCAAGATTACTTAAAAATTGAAATGTAACCTGAATTGCACCCAGAAGTATATTTTCATAGTAATTTTTTAAAAAAGATTTTATTTTTTTATTATTGTAAAGATTATGCCACTTTGTGGGTAGAGCTGTGGTAGGAGTAGAAATGGTTTTAGTAGTGTAGGACTCATTTTGCCAGAGGCTTGCATTGCTGTGCTTTCCAAATGGTGTATTGGTTGCAGTGTTTTGTTAGGAGCATGTCAGTGCAACAGCTCATAAAAAAAAAAACACAGGGAACAGAAAGATGGTATTTTTACATCGAACAACTGATGTCTTTCACCAGCTCATCTTATATGGAAACAGTTGGTACGCATACTCTTTGTTTGTATTGCAGTTTTTGTGTTATTTACTGATGCTGAAGAGTGGAAAAAAAAAAAAGATGTCAATAAAAAAGACCTGCACCATTTGTTGTTAGGGCTGAGACAGAAGACATATCTCTCACTAGGTATTTATTTTGTCTGGATTTTTAAAAATTATTTTAAAAGGTTCCTCTGAAGGAGCCCGATCTGACAAGAAGCTGTGGCTTGGTAATCCTGTTAGTATGAAGCAGAAGTGTGCCCTTATTGGCAAAAGAAGAATCATCCTTCCCACCCGCTACATCTCAGACGCCTGCACCGACCGGATACCGTGGAAATTGGCACAAGAAGTGTGCTGAGATTGAGCAGTACTACAGAGCAGCAACCTCAGCTGTGGCTTCTGGATCTGCAGGTCTCACAGTTGTCTGCTCTTGGGGTTTTTCGTTTGCTCCATCGGGGGTGGCCAGGCTCCTCGGCTCCGCAAGCCGCATGCCAAAACCTTCACTCGCCTGAGAGCAAGAGTTGAATAGGCTTAGTCAAGTAATTTTTTTTTTATTTAATTTTGAACCCTTAAACACTTTCTAGCAGAGTACAAACCATTTGAGAAATTTCTTCTGTTTATATTACAGTACATATAAACATCCTTTATGCTGTCATTTTTTATAGGCTCTAGGTTAAAAGCCTCTGTAGCCTACTCGGGTGACATTCCTTAGAGTTATTGACACTTAATCTGTGGAGAAGTTACCATGAGCCAGTCTGCCAGAGAGGGTGCAGAGTAACAGATGGAGTGGGGAGGGAGGAACACTCAAACTCTGCTGTGTCAGTGTCAGTACCAGCCATGAGGGAGAAGGCAGCAGATTACTTGCAGAGGCTTTGTAGGATGCTTTCCTATTTTCTTCTGACCATTTTTAAGCAGGCATATTAAATAACTGACAAAGCCAAATAGCAGAATGGTGATCCACAGCTTACTGGACATACAGTCAAATTTCAGCACATCTTTAACAGAGCAATGCATAAAGAAGAATAATGCACCCGGATTATTGAACTCTGTTTTGTATAATCCATGCTGAGCCTGATGTTACTGTTACATTTAATAGCCCTAGCAAAGTTACTTCCTTTGCTTTATTCCAGCTCTTCTGATTGAAAATTGGCTTTCCATTTTGGGTAGGATTTTCTGAATTGTGTGGCTTAGAGAAAGCATGGAAGGACTGACAGAAGCTTCTTTTACAGTACAAATGAGCAATCTTTATGTCTTGCCACATCATTGTGCTTTGGCAGGGTAGCTCTGGTGGGCACTGGCAAAACCCTGTGTTTGTGGTGTTGCTTCATATCCTAGTGGATTTTCCCGATGCTCTGATTACTCCCTGCTTTAACAATACAGATAGGCGCTCTTAAAAAATGTTATTAAAATTCCCAGTCAGAAGCAGTGCAGTTGTTCACAAGCTGTGGCTTGTGGAGCACTTCCAGACAACACGGATTGAAGCCAGCTCAGGGAAATTGCTGAGCTGTGCTCGGCCGGAGGACACAGCAGCCGGGGCTTCAATTGCCCGTTCAGCCGCCTGCGAGCACAGCTGCCTGGGCGCCGTCCCCGTTCCTCTCCAGCCCCTCTCCCTGCGCCACTGCTCAGCACAAATTCAAGTCTGTCTGAGTTTGTGCTCTTGTGTGTGAACTCGGCAATCGTTTTCCTCGGGTAGCAGTATGGGAGAAACAGCCGATGGCAAAGCCCGCATGTTAAGTGTCCCTAAGAGAGGAGAGCTGCAGAAGCTGGTGGAGGTGTGACACTGGTGGAGGTGGAAACTTCCTAATAGAGAGTAGCAGGAAGCCTGAACAACCAACCATATTCATTATGGCAATTACCGGACAGAAATAAGGCATCTTCTGGGGAAAGATGAATGTTAATCTGCATTTTGTTCTGTTGGCGCAGTTTGTAGCACAGCTGGCTGGCAATCATTTGTAGGTGCTATAATCACACTAACAATACCAGAGGAATTCAGACATTTGAAAAGCAGCAATAAAAAAGCACCAAAAAGCACATTGAACAGGCTAGCATTGATTCTTTATCTTGCATAAGCTTTCTGGGATGCATTAGGGGACTCAGACATGAAGAGCAGACAGTAATTCTAACACTGTAGATCAAGGATGGAGGGTATGTACTTCTAAGTGAACAGCACAGACCTTTTTTTAATGTTCTACATTATAAATAGTTGTGTATCGGCAGCTCTGGCTTTAGGCCTTGACTTTTGACCCCTACTGCTTTTACTATTCATTCGTTTCTCTTAGCAGAGCACTTCATTTAGTACAGAAAAGGACTAATGCCATTTATTGTGTTATCATTCAAAACAGTAAAAACAAACAACTGTTCATATTCCCTGGACTTTTTCTTTGCAGACCTGTGTGTGTCTGGTGGGTGAGGGATGATGCTTTCAAAACCATCCCGGTAACTCCTTTCTGAGGAGTGGCATGGGACCTTACTGGGCTATAGGTAGGGAACTTCTGCAGATAGCATTACAAACTTTGGATGTATTTTATGTGGTGTTAGTATTTCTGGCCATGGTTTGGCTCAGAGACGTATCCATGGGCATTAAATGCTGGCTGCTCTTCTTCCCCTTATTACCAGCAAGTCACTGTGTAGAACGCAGTCATCTAATTGTAATAAATTTAAGCAAATGTTGAAATGCCATGTGGACCATTAGAAATAATTATCATGGGATCAGGAAGACGGCCCTACAGTAGTGTTTCATCTTCAGCCATTAATAAAATCAATCACTGAGAAGTTGTGAAGAAAATTCAAAACAATCTCTCCAAATTTTTCCAAGATTACTCAGTGGAATCACTTGTTGCTAGATGCTGATGCTGAATGAGAGGCAGCAGCAGCCACCACTGCGGGGGGGGGATTTGGCTTCTGAAATTACTCAAAGTCAATTATCAGTCCATTTGTTGCAGGGGTTTATTAATACCCTGCGGACTCCCCTACAGTTTGAATGACAAGCAAGCAGGTAGAAATTATATTTATGAGGAAAGTGTTTCTCGCGTATCCTGCTAGCTCTGGGAATGCAAACAGCATCGTTTATTTGGGAGTTTAATGTAGCTGTGAAAAAAGGGATTGTAGGATTGGAGTAAAAGATTTGGTCTGCATTTCTCAAGCAGTAGCTCCTGGAAGCGATATGCAGCTTGTGGCCAGGAACAGGGCCATATCCCCGGCTGCGACTGCAAGGGAGGCTCTGCAGTGAGCTCAGAAAGACCTCAGCCACACATGAGCCTTCAGAGCCTGCGCTCGTGGCACTGGTTTCCAAACCATAGCAGAACCACTACAGCTGTTCTGGTTTTGGTTGGGGTTTTTTGTTTTGTTTTATTTTTTCTCTTAGAACAGGGGAATACTGGGTTGAGTGTTTGGGTGTTGTTTGGAATATATTGTGCTCTTAGTTTTTATGCAGTCCTGGAATTAGTAATAAGCCAGGTGCTGCTTGTATTTCACGGATGATGTATCCAACCCAAGAGTCCAGGGAACCTACAAACAGACTATTCCTTTTCTTCAAGCCGTTCTCTTTGGCAGTAGCATAAGCTGGAAGTTTTACATGAATTAAAGATTCATGGCCGAGTATGAAGTCAGGCCATTAAAGTTATCTGCTGATCAGACCCACTTGAGCAGTTCGTTAATAAAGAAGTGAAAATCTAGCACTATAATGACCAAATATATGTAATTGCTTCAATGGTAGGTGCTGTTGGGAGGAATCTAGCATCCTTTCTGGAGTCTGGTTTGCTGATTATTATATGACCCAGTTGGCAACAAGCCTGTCTTGTGAGGCACTGGACAATACTATCCCGCACAGCTACTTTGCTAAGCAATTGAAATACAGTGCCAGCATTATTTGGGACAGATAACCTATTGCTGCCAAGTTGCATGATAAAAAGAACCACTTTTTTCCATCATAAAACTTTCCTGCATTATTCTCAGCAAGCTGAGCCTGAGGAACTCTACTTCTGTTAAGATTTAAGGGAGAGTGTCTGGTCAAGGTGTCAGTAGGCATGTCCTGTTGCTCACTAGCAAATACACTTACAAGGTTTTCCATACCATACTAGAAATCCAGGCATTTGCTCAAAATTCAGCATACTTTCAGAAAATTCAGATTGGGGTGTCAAATTTATTTGAAAGTTATTTTCATAAATCCAGCAAAACTTAACCAAACAATACCAGTAAGGTATCCTCTTAGATAATCTTAATGTCTAACTCTAGTCTCTGCCCCATGATGATCTATCTGCAGGAAACGAGCACTCCTTTACCAATCTCAGAATGGCTAAAAGCTCGCTCTTTAGCAGAAATGGGAATCTGGCAGGCCCTGAGCGCAAACCGATCTCTTTGTGGAGACTTACCCGCAGGCCCTCTGATACGCTGGTTCTTCCTCTGCAAAGTTAATGCAGGCACCTGGTGTGGTTAGTCTGATCTTCTTTCCTCTCTTTGAATTTCTCTGTTGTCTGAACTCTGCCTGAGAAGTAGATTGGCACATGTTCTCTTATTTTTCAAACTAGTCATGCCAGCTATGCATAAAAGAGCCGGAGCAAAAGCATTCCATGTCCGTTGTTAAGTGTTTTATTTTCCAGACTAAAAACTGAATACTTGCAGCTCACATGTCATTATATGCTTGTCATTCCTAATTACTTTCTGGCATGTTCCTGGGTGTTTTGTAGACAGGAAAATATATTTGATTATTTTTTTTAAAACACACAGCTGAAATGCCTCCGTAACTGGGCTAACAAAACAAATTAGTTCTGTGAGGTGGAAAACTATTAGGAGAAATAAATGTGTGGACATACTAACTTGCTGCTTTCCAAAAGAGTAACTTGCTTTGTCTTTTATTATCAGTAGGCATTTTGTCCTGAAGGAATGAGACTGTTACATTTCATAACTGGAAATTAGTCATCAAACATATTTTGTTGTTTTCAGAGCATGTAAGTGTGTGATTTTTTTTCCCTGCAGGTATTCTATATACTGTGACATGTTTTACCAAACGAAAATGTGGTGCTTGCGTACCAGATTTTATACATGCAAATTCATAAATGCATATGTACACAGAAGCAGATTTGCAGTTCTGACCCTTGAGAAACGCTACCAATGAGCTACAATAACTCTCCTCAGGCTGCTGGTAAATGGAAACTGCATCAGTGAAAAAAACCGAGTTTCCCAGCTGGCAGTCCCTTTGTGTCTCGGGATTTTATTCTCTCTTGACTGTCAGTCGACAACTTGACTACCCTCACAATGTACTGGAGTATCAGAAGCCTGTTGTCTCCCAAAAGAGCTGCGGTTCCTGAGTCGGAAGGCAAATCTTCAGAGTCACCGCAATTAAGAGCGACGCAGCTTTGTGGAGCATGTGTCAATACACAGGCTGCTTAGGATAGATTCAGACGGGAAATCATTTGAAGGCTGTGCCCAGAAATTAAAGGCAAATATATTCTACGTAAGATTGATTAGTTGGGCAGGCTCTTGTTTCTCTGCCGTGGGGGCTGCAGCATACTCCATGGTATAGGGTGCCTGAGCTGCATCTGGCTGGGAGCGGGGTTTTCACTGGGCTGATGCAACTTGTCCCACAGCTTTCCTGCAGGCCCCTTCAGGTACGGGAGGCTGCTCTAAGGTGTCCCCGGAGCCTTCTCTTCTCCAGGCTGAAGAACCCCAACTCTCTCAGCCTGTCCTCATAGGAGAGGTGCTCCAGCCCTCTGATCATCTTTGCGGCCCTCCTCTGGACAGCCACCTCAGTTCAGTGCCTGCTCTTCAATGGAACGTGCAGAATTTCCCTGGTATGTGCTGTCTGCTGTGATCAACAGCAGCAAAGACTCTTGCCTCAGGTGACAATAATTTATTGCTAATACAGTGCCATAGCCATAGTTTGCAATTCAGTCAACTGTGCTAAACAATATGAAGATACCTGCCCTGGAGAACCAGCAGACGGCATTCAGGAATGGCAGGACAATTTATAGTGCCAAACCAAACACATGCAGTCACGTGTGGCTGTGCTGCCTGCTGATTATTTGTGCTTTTAATGTGTTTTTTCTTGGCTGTATGCCTGCTAAAATTGGACATTCCCCAATATTAGTTTCCTTTTTGTGCCTTGCTAAAGTAGCTGTAGGAAAATATTTTTTTCTGAAATCTGAGGTTTTATGGGAATTTTGAATATAGCCTGATGAGGTATGATAGTGAAGGAATCCTTGAATATTTAATTTAGAGTGAAGATAATTAGTCTCTTCTGTGCAATGAAATATATAAGCTTTTCATTATAAACTTGCCTCTGGATGAAATACAGTAGTAATTTTTCTGGAAAAACAAAGTTTTCAAGCAACCAAGCTGGTTAATAATTTTGGGTTGAATTAGACTAATAATTTCATCTCTTAGAAGTAGCTGGGACGATATAATTCATAAATGCTGGACACATTGTAAATAAAAATCAATTTTTCACTCTGAAGCATGATTTTAATGAGTTGAAAACAGCTAAACAAAAGTAATTTCAAATAAATTCAATTTAATATTTGAATGAATTCAAATATTTTCAAGTGTATTCAAGTCAATTATTTATTTTGTATTGCATAAAACAATATGAACTGTCTAGAAATAAAAATTTCATCTCTCCTGTAGAATTATATATCAGTATGAATGGAGCCAACTGAAATTTGTTCATCACACCAAAAGGATCTGTTCCTGAACTGATTTTTTGCTGTTGGGCTAACTGCTGTCAGTTTTCTTTTATGGAGAAGCCAGTGTTTTTATGGTGTTCATGAAGATATTAAAATGCCTTGAAACAGATAGAATTTCACTAAATTATTATTTACTGATACCAGGTATCAATTGTGCAAGACAAAAATCTCAGATGAGGATTACGGTAGACCTAGCGCTGATGATGCTGACACCATGGTAGGCACTGAGCAGACACACCTCCCTGTCCTTGAAGAGTTTGCATCACGGATAGAAAAGCTGTCGCCTCTGGTGCGGACAAGACAGCGGAGCCCCAGAGCACCGCCGAGCAAGCTCCACAGGGTCTGCGGACGCTTTGCAGCACCGCAGGGATGTTTTGTTTTTATTAAGTACCTACCTGGAAAGTTATTAAAAACCACCTTCTTCACCGCATTCGGTGCTTGTGATAGCAGAGCAGCCACAATGAGCCGCCGCCCGCTGCTTCCTCTGCAGCAGCCTCTCCAGGCTGCAAGGCTTTGTGCTTGCCTCCCTCCTCCTGCTCCCCAAAATGTCTTGTGTCTCTTCTGTAAGCCAAATGCCACTCCCTAAACCTTTCTCCGCTGGTTGGGTTTTCTGAACTTCAGATCTTAATTGCCCTCTTCTGCATGCTCTTTGGTTTGGCAACACAATTGGAAAGAAGCAGCAGCCCAAAAGGAAAGTGGTGTTTGGTAGCACCTGGGAGTGGGGCAGCTAACCACCCCTCTTGTGTGTGCTGCTCCCCTTCATGCGTTACAGAATTCCTGGTGCCTGCTTTTTTTGTTTTATGCAAAACTGCTGTCTAGCCTGTTATTCCTTACATTTCTCAGTAATATTTAATCTTGTAATAAGGCACTGAGAAAACTGTCTTGAATCATGGAAAATCCCTAGATGTAATTACTTTGGGGAGTGGGGGTGGGTTTGTTGCTTTATTTTTGTTTAAACATTGCCCAAAATAAATGTGTGTTAGAAGAAGCTTCAGACTGAAAAATGCTTCAATGAAATACACAAAATCCATCTTTATTTCCAGGTTAAGGGTGGGCATAACAGGTTTTGCTGTGGATCTGGACAGGACCCACGACTGCATTAGTGCAACACTGGTCCCCTGCTGCTGGCACTGTCCTTTGTCAGAGCAAACACTCAAAGTCCTGTTTGGTTTTTGGTCAGTAAAGATCCTGGCACTGCTTTTTTCATGGATTAAGGTGGTAACTGTGGTGGTCAAACTAAGCTTCTGATACTATAGTTTCCCCTTTGGCCCTAACTGCTACTTATAAAACTTTGCAAATAAAACTAAGCTGGCAGACTAGTTTTCTTCAGCTAGAGGGTGAGCCCTTATAGGAGCTTTTGCTCTCCCTGAGGTTTATTGCAAAATGAGAATGTTCCCTTTGTCTCTGGCACCAACTCAGGTTTCTAAACTTTGTTAACCAAAGAAATACTGAGTTTATATGCCAAAATACTTGGAATCTGGTTGTTGACTTTTGGGTACACAGGGCTGTTGCTCTCACTCAGCACAGTGTTACCCTTAAACTTCTGTATGATCCCTGTACATATTTTCTTGTTTATTCCCTTTTCTGTCTGAGGGCTCATTCCTGGAAAATCGAACGTGAGCACAGTTTCCAAATTGTGCTGGGGGTGATCGTTCTCTTTTGCTGGGAGAGTGCTTGCTGGGACAGATAGTGGGCATTTTGCACGTTACTGATTTTTTTTACCACTGCAGATAGGAATATTTGAATTACCAGAGATGATGAATGGATGGGGTGCATACCTAGAGAGGGAGATTGGCAGGTAGGATGTGGGTGTGAGGTTTGGATGGGAGTTTCTGCCTGTAGGGCAAGTGGGAAGGGGTGGTAGCTGGGAGGGGTTGTGGCAGGCAATACTGGCCAGTAGTGATCTCCTGACCTTCAGCGACACTCCTTGGCACGGCTTGCCCCCCTGTCCTCCAGCCCATCTCCTTCTCTTGGACATCACAGCTTCTTTCTTCCTTTAAAGTTGACCGCGGCTACACATGTGCTGAAAGGTGAGCTCCTATGGAACAGCCTGCTTGTCTCGGCCAGGGTCCCTATCTGGATTATTTTATCTTTTAATTGTTATATCCTTGGTTTTGGGGGGATAGGACGAACAGAAGGCAGTGCCAGATTATAAGAACTGGTTTATAGAGACAGTATTGAGGAATAATGTTTTTTTCTTTGTACAGCAGTAATCACTCTGCATTCCATTTTCGCTGTGACAGCTCAGATATAATTACTCCACACCACGGGCTACTTAGATGAGTACTGTATCTTCAAGTGAACTTTTTAACCTGCTAAATTAATCACCCAGAGAAAATTAATGCTATTTATATTTAATTAAAAATTTGCAAACCAGGCAGGAGGGAAGAGCGTACACAAAAGCAATGTTACCTTTTATGTTTGAGCTAATTGAGGGAAGCCTGGTGTCTTTTTGAGAGATGGTGAGTATGATCTTCTGCTACAGCCAATTTACTGTAATAAAGGGATTGATTTTTAAAACAGACACTGTCCACTTGAATATTGTGAAGTTCAGTAATGTTGAAAAAATGCCTGACAAGGGGTATAGCCTCCTTTTTCTGGTTGATCCTGCTTATTTCTTGATGACGTCTTCAGAGGGTTGGGGTGGGGGAGGGTGAAAAGAGGTTGAATGCATATAGCAAGGTTCATTCTGTCTGGTTTACTCCCTGTATATCTCCATGCCTGTTTAGTACCTTGCTAGAGGTTTGATCTTGCACATGGTGCTATAAAATGCCTGAAAGCATTTAATTTTTAAAGAGGTGCAGTACGCCTTTCTCTTGCTTTTAATGAAGGTTTATAGCCTTCCTTTTTGCCCACAGGATTTTGCAAATGTGAATCCTAAAGGCTGAGGCCCCAGAAGAAATAAGAAAGCTCATTTTTAAGCACAGTTTTAAGTCAGCCTCATGAATGTTGAATGCCTGTGGTAAGCTTGGCAAGTCAGGTAACTTCTTAATACAATCCCATTCACTGTCTTTAGTGTATGAATGCCTGAGCTACTTAAAACAAAGAGAGTAGAAGCAGCACCTTTCTCTACATCTTCTTTCGCAACCTGTGAGCAAACTGATTTACAGATATACATGCTGTGTGTTAGTTGCTCTCTTTGTGTGGACACTGCTTCAGTCCTGATTCTGCAGTGAGATTTGTAAGCATAAGCCACTGTTAAAATCACTGGTGCAGGATGAGAAGGCATGCATCTCTCTGAAAAGGGCTCGTTTCATGTCTGGGCAGTGCTGAGGGAGAGCAGCAAGGCATGTTTTAGCATGGAAATGTTGGACAGCCCTTTTCAAGTGCAGGGAAGGGACAGGAAGTTCTTAGTAGTAAAACTACTGTGTAGGACTGAGTCATACTTGTTTATATATAAAAATGAGTTTTCTTGTTAAAATAAGCAGCGGTTGTGTTTGCTGGAATTCTCTCAGTTAAATTGTTGTTTCAGGAGAAAGAGTGTGCTTCTGATTAATAGGACATTACTCAAACCTTACCAAAGTACAGGAATTTCAGAGCATTTCAGAGTTAAGCTGCTTTTAAAAGTGAAGAAATCACTTGCCCTCTGCCCTTTCTACTGTTTCGTTATGCAACAGTTAAACTATCCAACTCTCAATGCCACTTATTATTGGGAGAGATACGAACACTGAGCTGCAAAACAGTCTTGCCCTTTGCAATTTATAAGCACCTTCAGGGTGGTGATAAATGTCCTCTGTTAAAAAGGGAGACAATTATGTTTATTGATTGAAGTGGAGGGTTTTTTTTGCATTTTTAATTGTACTGCCTAAGATGTTTTCCTCCTTAAAGACACTGATATATTCATTTTCATGTTTTTTCCATGTCTTAGTGCAAATGTTAACAGCATTCCAGAGCCTTCTCCTCTCACAGGGAATGGTGCCATTTATCTCCTTGTTGCCTATGGCTCATATTATTGCACCCAAACCCAAATCCTTCTTCTCCCAGTTACCCAAAATAGAGGTTTGGCTTCTTACCATGCAGACAGTCAGCATTGGTAGCCAATAGGCTCCCTTTGTGTGTTTGAGTTGAATGCAGCAACAGTGATGCAGTGACATTTCTGTGTGTGTGTAACTTGCATGCTTTGTAATCATCAAAATACCACAAGACAACCTTTTGGAGAGTACATCTGTCTTAACAAATGTGTTTCAGATGTTAGTATCTACTGGAAGAGGCATTTAGAGAAGGGAGGGAAAGAAGTTACTGAGAAAGACAGAAATGACTCATCAGAAATATTTGTCCTCTTTTCGTTCCTGTGTTTGGCTATTTCCATCGTATACTGTGGAGTGATCGATGCCTGCCTGAATACGATTGAGGATGTGAGATAGCTCTCAGAAGGTGAAATATTTTGCAGTTTTTAACCTCCTTCTTTCCGTCGCTACATTTAAATGTGCTGAAGGCTGACAAAGTTTAGTAACTGTGAAGGATGTTTGTCTAGTTTACACTAATTATGTATTTATGATATCCTGCCTTTTTTAAGGAGGAAAAAGAAAAGAAGAAAAATGAACGGTGTTTTGTCTTATTTCTGAATTTGCTAACGTGTGTATATCCCATACTAGATGGTGAAGATGAACTCCCTCGGACTGTTAGAGTTGCTCTCCATTAAGAAATGTGTGTACTACGCGTAATGAAGCAGCATTTAGCTTTACTAACATCGCTTTGGAGCAATACGGAGTTTCTTTTAACATACGAGTGGATTCCCAGAACTCTTGCTTTGTAAATAAGGTCTGTTCCCGGTGAGTCCTAATTGATAATGACAGTTAATGTAATACCTGCTGGCTAGGCCTGGTCTTTACTAAAAGAGTTCTTTGAAACTTATTTATTGATTGCTGCAATCAATTTAGTTTAAAAAACAACAACAAAAGTAACATTAATTTGGCCTCAGTTTTCTGATAATTTTTTTTTCTTTATTTGATGGAGTGAGTGAGATTCAAGTCTCAAAACCCTTGTCTGTCTGTGAAGCATTTGGTGGTTTTGATTTGACACATGATTATGGCCCCAGGAATTATGGTTATGTGGATATTAAATAAATGTAATTTTCTGTCCAGGTTGACCAAAGGCTGTCCAGGAATAGAGACACAGAATTTGCCAAACTTTCTGTATTATCAGTTCTTTATAAACTCATTATTGTTTATTGACCTGTGCAGAACATGGGGTTTAGTTGCAAGGCTGAGATGGCATTTTGCCTCTGTTGTTCTCAGTCATTCGTACTATACATCTGCACGGTGCTGTACAGTCATCAAGTAGTGAACCCGTGTCCCATGATACAAACCTTAGCCAGTTCTGCTGCTGTCTGCAAAAGCGATGGAAGTTGCGCTTTGATCTTTCTTACCTTTAGTATTCTCTTAGAAGTCAGAGTTTTGATTTGATTGCCATTATCAGAGAATGGATAATGTTAGACGTAAGTCATCCAGCGGTGACGCTCACCTCCTGTTTTTCTGTTCGCTGTCTCCCTTTGCATACAATTCAGTAGCTGGATTCTTAGTGCTGAATTACTTAATGATTGGAAAGTAATCAGCTTTTGATAGGGATACCTCTTTTTGTTTTCCCTCTGTGTATTTTTACTTCGGAAGTGATGTAGTTACTTTATACGACTTGTGCTAGACACTGCACGAATGCTTAGTGGAAGATAAGATTTGTTACAAATGACCTGAAAAATAATAGTCCCTAGAAGAATGCATGAAAAAGAATTAATCGTTGATTCTTCGTAAAGATTTAATCAATAAATAATTGGTGGAGATCTAGTTTGAATAGCAGAGGACAGCATTTGAATTTCAGTTTCTTTTACAAAACAAATGTTCTGCTACATTTTGTGACTTTTGAGAGTGCCTGGCTCAATCCTTAAAGAGAGCAAGTAACAGCGAGAAACGAGAACTCTCGCTGCTGCTGACATGCTGTGGGATGGGGGCTTTCTTGCAGCAGCTCCGACGTGGATGTCTGTATGGATAGTCCACTTGACAGTGCACACCATTTAATACTGAGGACCTTCTTTCCTCTAAATCTTTTCTGAGTGGTCACCTGTGGTTTAATTTATAGGTCAGGGATCTAGAGTGGAGGCGTGTGAAGGGAGTGCCAATTTATACTGCCGATGTTGCCCAATCAATGCTGTCAGAGAGTACTCTGAAGAAATGTGGTTTATATTTAGAAACTAGGTAATTGGAATATGCTTGCTAAATGTTCTTATTAATTTTGTGTGTGGTCCTCCCTTTAAATTTGTTTTGTTTTAAACGTTTGCTGTAAGAACTTTCTCTACGTGAAACCTGGATCCAGCTGTCCCTGCTAAGTTTTTTTTTGCTGAATTTAAAAAAATCAGATTAAATACCATGGTCCTTCATTTTACAAATTTTGAAGTTAAGCAGAAATAGGAAAATCTACAGATTTCTAGTGACATCTTGACAGTGAGCAGTTGAACTTGAGAGTTCATGTTTTCCTGGTATCTGTAAGAAGGCATCAAAAAAATTAGCTTTTTGTATATACTGCAAATGTCTGTGTTGAATTTATTTAACTCAGTGTTCAGCGAATCCAGTGATCACCTGCAAGGAATATTTTTTTTTCCCTCCATTGATGTATAATTTGGTTTCTAAAATCTTTTTCATTTGCCTAAACCTGGAGGTGAGCCACAGCTAAACAGTGATACATATGGCATACTGCAGATGCAGATCTGGGTGGCTGTTTGATGTTTCTTGCTCATGTAATTCGTATGGCTTCTGTTACAGCATGTTGTGATTGTCTAGGCATTTTCACCCAATTCCTAATTTCACTTAGTTTTCACCCTGATTTTGCAATTCCTTGATCCTGTCTCCACTCTTCATCTTGATCAAGTTAAAAATTCCAAGTTTATAAAATCCTGCCTAGAGTCCTTTTACAGCAATATCCAGTATCTTGCACTCAAAACATATTTTTCTATAACGCTGAGGCATAGCTCAGTGTGCTTCTACAAAGTATTTACATTTACACAGGACTTGTAAAGAATGTGATTATGATCCAAGAAGTTCCCTTTTTGTAGTAACCTAGAAACTTACCTGCAGTTTTCTAAGTAAGATGTTATAAAACAATTTCATAATCACACAAAACTGCTGGTTTTAATGGCATTCCAATAGAGAGATCACCCAAGGCTTTTATTTTTCTTGTACTTATTATACTGTATAATTGGTTCCTGGTAGTATCAAACCGCTAGGAAATCTCTCTCAGTAACATAATTAATCTCTAAATGTTACAATTCAGTCTTAGCAAGGTCTGCTTTCCCAGAACCTCATATTTAACAATGAGACACTTTGAATCATGTGCACGCTTTGGTGCTGTGCTGTAGTTTTGGCACTCACAGTAACGTCTTCAAATTGGAATACCTAGTGCTTGCATCACTTCAGCTTTTGATTACCAGCACTGTGTCACTGGGCAGTACTTACATCTAGAGTTATAGATCATAATTGGATTCAAAAGCTTATAAATGCATAGCAGCTTCCTCAGAAGATTCGGGGCAGTCCAACTTACATTAAAAATAAAATAGCATCCAAACTAAAGATCTCCGTGCTTGGCTTTAATGGTCCAGGATTCCAGTATGTGAGCTTTTGGGTCTGTAATTGCTTTTATGCATATGTATTAGTTACTACTACTAATAGAATATGCATATGCAGCATATTTATGTGAAAAAACCCTTTGACATACATTGAACATAACAGGATGCTGCTTAAAACAGCATGGCTACATTAAGTATGAGCTGTATTCAGCAGCATGAGTTTGCAGTGGGAAAACAGCTGAAATTAGTCAAGTTTTTGGAGCAGATCTATCAAAGCTCCTTGGAAAATTGCGCAGAAACCTTAGTGGGACTGACATCTGTACATGCTGCGTGTAGGCCACTTGCGGGGGAAGCTGATACGCACTTGATGCCTTCTCTGGCATCTGATGCAAGTGCTATTTGCATGTACTGTCCATGGCTGCAGTGTAGAGAGAGGAGAGATCGCTGTGCGCTGGTGTAGGTGGTGCAACAACTGAATTTTGCTCCTAAGCAATTTGGAGAATGGAGCAATAATAAAGAAACCATGCAGTTCTTGTTGGAGCTACTTGGTTAGCAGAACCCCGGTCTCTATAGATGATGATGGATCTCTGCCTTTCAGTAAGCTCAAGTTGCACAGAAGTTAAATATAAGATATGAAAGCTTTGGATGTATTCATACCGAAGACCCACGCTTAAAGAACAATTCTCCATTTAAGTAGAATGGAGGTTTTGGTGTTTGTTTAGCTCTGTTGAATAGCAAATTAATTTGCGGATTTTTTTAAGTAATGTTTCATTTTTAAAGCTGGCAACTGGCAAGTAATTCACTTTCAAAGCAGGCTGGCCTAAATGGAAAGGACTATCTAAATAAAATAAACTGATTTGTGTTGATATAATATTGAAATAACAGGATTTTTTGAAGGAATACACCTGAAAATAATTATGGCTGATATTAAACCAAAGAATAATAATTTGCATCTCTGTGGAATGCTTTTCATATGCTTTTGAAATACCTGAAATACATGATCTCCGCAAAGAATAAACAGCAGGAGGTTCCTCAAGATTTCGGCTAGAAACAAGCTGAAGAATTCCAAGTGTTGCTCTTGAAAACCACTGATAGTTCCGTGGGCATGAAACCTTTGTCTCCAGAAGCCTGAAAATGTTTGCTTATTATTTGCCAGGCTCTTGAGCTGCACCTAAGTTGTATAATGCATACAACAGTGAGATGTTCTCCTCTTTAATACTATGTATTCTTATTTTTAGCTGAACACTGTCTGAGGAGATTGTGGATCCCTGATATTCTCAATCAGAATAAAATAAGTATGTGACAGACATAGAAGAACAGTAAAAGACAGACTCAATTCACACACTTTATGGCCTGATCCTGTTCATCTTAAACTAATGGAAATTCAGACCTCTGCTTCATCTTAAGGCACTGTGGCTGCTAGTTTCAGCCTTCCGCTTTTTTCATAACTGGAAAAACAAATGCCACTTTCTAAATAAAAGCACAGTGGTTTAATTCTTACAGCAACAGGATAATAGATTATTTCAACCTTACTGAAAGTTCAGTACGGCGATACGATTGCTTAAACATCTATTAATGCAGAAACATAATGTAATATTTGCACTCATTTATATTATCTAATTTGTTTCCAGTGCATAATTTTCTGTCTATGCCTTTGCTGACAAGTCCTAGAAGACACTATGCCTGTGCAGAAGAGTTTAGATTAATAGTGCTATTAACTAGGGATGTTTTTCATGGCCATGCTGATTGTTGGCTTTTTGGTTTTGGTTTTTTGGTGGATTGTTTTTGTTGGGTTTTTTTCATCTGGAATTACAGTCTGATCGCCTTCAAAGCAAGGGCTAGAGAAATATAATCCAGGGGTCTTTGTGTTACACTTTCGATGTGTGTTTTTTACGGCTGCAGTCTGTTAAGCGCCACACGTTCAGTATCAGGAATAGCAAGTCTCGGCACACTCAGGACAGGCAGGACAGACTAGACACAGGAGAAGAGCGAGGTGCAGGTGGTGGGACCGATGGCTCAACGTGACACAAGAGGCCACGGCAGATTCAGTCCATAGATGAGCCAGTGTCCACTCGGGTGAATACCCAGTGTGCTACACTGCTGCAGGCAAGGGAACATTTTCAGTTTGAAACGTATTTCTGATAAGATACTCACAACTCCTGAAACTCAGATAAACGTTGTCAATAACCATGCTGAATTGTTAGTCTGTATTATTTTTTTTTATGTAGAACCATTTTATTCTGTGATTTATCAGACTTTTAAATATATTTTATTACGTGCCAATTCTGATAGCTTCTAAGACAGAACTTGTACTTCTGTAGTTACAGTAGATTTTATAAGCAGTTAAACTCATTTACAGTAAGGTTAAGAAAAGTCATGTGCACCCATGCCAAGTGACAATCTTCATGTTTCTTCCCTGAAGCAGAAGTGCAAGGGTGATGTTCATTTTTTGTTAAGAAAAGGCAAAGCTTATCTTCATCATTACATCTTTTTCTGAATGGTGGAAGTGGTGGTGTTCTTTTCCCATATTGACTTAGTTTATTTAAACTTGACATTCACGTAAACTACTCAAGTATTTATATACTTAAACTTTAGTGAAAATAAGGAAAATTTGCTTGAATTCATTCTTCGCTTGAAGACTGTTGTAGCAAAGCCAGCTAGATTTGTATGATGTTGTATGTCTCCATTATAATTTCAACTGAGTAGGGATTTGGTCACAACACATTTGCCTGCTAGCATAAACCCAACCGTTTTGGACTTCTTGAACAGTTAAAGCCAAATTCAGTATCTTTTGATAATTTGAAAGATAGCGGTACTCTTTAAATGAGTACTGTTTGCGATAATGGTGTTTCAAGTACCTATTTGATTTTCATAGTAAACCAGGCCCCTGTGCTCGCACAGCCATCAGTGCCGGGGAGGGGTTGAAGAGTCTGGCACTGCTCACCTGGGTGTTGGTAACTTCTCATGGCAGTGAGAGGACTCCTCTCAAGTGCTCATAGTTTATTTAATTAGAAGGCAAATTTTTAAGAAATATAGTTCCCACTGCATTTAAGTGGTAGCTAATGGTGATACTGTTGTGAAAATCTTCATTTTACTATACAACACGTTTCTGCAACTGCAGTTGCGTAAGGATTGGTGGTCTGGGGTCTGCCCTTAAGGCTTCAGGCAGATGCAATTTGGGAGTAACAAGAGCAAGCCACAAGGATGGCTGATTGAAATCTCAAGCTCAGAGTAAACAAGTAGCAAATATACCTCTGAGGAATTGGTGTCTCTCCAAGGTCAGAACCACAGTAAAACAAGCCTGATTGTGAAGGAAGGATTTAAGCAGAGAGGGAGGATCTATATACAAGATTCAGCTCACTTTTTACCCACAGCTGTGCAGGTCAGTGCGTAAACACAGCTGATGTCTGCTGGTGGTGTGATGACATTTTAGGGTTCCCCTCACTTAGAAAGGAAAGGATCTGATTTCCCTGAATCATCAACTTTCTTCACTAATACTCTTAAATCTGTGATTCATTAAACATCCAAATTCCTTACTAAAAGTACCAGGTGACCTTGCTCTTTTCTTTATAGTTATTCTGCAGAGTAAATACTGCTGGGCTGCCCACTTGGTGTGATTCATCTTTTATTCCTCAAGGTGATGTATAAATAAAGCTTTCTTCTGCATCCCTCTTGCTGTGTGTAATACCACAGTGCACAGGAGTGAAGTGATGCTTATCATGATGTTCTGCATGCTTCACAACTGCATGTCAGTCATATCTAATTAACTTACTAATGTTGCTGACAACTCTCTCCGCAAAAGTGAATGTAAGAGAAGTATAAGGAAAGATTGACCTTTTAGAGTCCTGGCTGATTCATCACACATGATTACAAAGGGATCTTGCCATAATTCACAATCCTGCCTTGGAAAAGAAGCAGGTATCTGGCTGGTGTTAGCTTTGGCAGAAGGTGTCTTTGTAGCTTAGAGTATTAATTAAAGTATTAAGGGCCTGAGGAATTACTTAAACATCTGTGCAATTATCTTAGTGTTCAGGAATTTTATATGTTTATTTTTAAAGACCTTTCTTCCTGTATTTCTCTTCTAGAACTGGAATGGGAAAGAACGGATTGCCATAAAACTTTCTAAATTATATTTCTGCATTAAGTACTTATTACGATAAAGGACTTTTCACTGGGGCTCAGGTTAGGAATTATACTCAGAATATTGTTGCTATTCCCTGCTGAATTTCTCCATCTGGTAATATTACTGTTTAGGAAGTGATAACATATGCATGTAACAAGTTAATTGTAAAAGCCCAAAGCGGGTAATTTGATTGTGCTACTAAAACAATAGTAGTCACGCACTCCAGTTTGCGGTCGCCAGCTTTAAATTATCATGATTATTGTAAATCGTGCAAGGGGATTGTGGGAAATAGAGCTTTCAGCTTTTCATTACAAATCCCCCATTTTCTGTTCAGCGATCTGAGGGAGAACAACACGCAGCCATCTGTCTAACAGACTGCAGTAGTGCTTTACAGACCATTACTCTCAGCGCTCCAGGGGAATAAGAGTGGGAAGAAGGAACATGCCTGAATATTGCAGTATCTTGGGGATCATAGTGCTTCTTACTACACAGATTCGTAGCTAAGAACTGAGTCTACGTCTCCATGTAAGTGCTGCATACGGGGGCACTGGCATTTTTCCATGTTAGGAGCTGTGCATATGTTATATGTACGCATAATTAGCTAGTCAGCACTGGAAATGGGAAGAGCATTTTATATGTGCTGCTGTTTGCTGTATGAGAGACATTTCTCCTTTTTTACCTTTAAAAAGTCAAATCTAACTCCAGCATACATCAACTAATGTATTCTTTGCCCGTATGTAAGTACACATATGTACCTTCGTCAGTGGGCAGAACAGCAACCCAGAGCTACCTGTATAAACACTTCAGAGAATCAGGAGAGGAAAATGTCACTCTCTAAAGTCTTCAAGCAGTGTGTAGAGGGAAATAAGTGTTAATTTAAAAATGAAGTCTTAATACCTTCCATTTTCAAACTTTTCATTTTGCGTCTTCTGTCATTACCCATGTTGTTGTTATCCGTAGTGCTAATGTGGAGGCTCTTCCCAGGAAGCCTTGCTCCTGTTGTAGATACCCTGCACTTGCTCTACAGTGACTTTGGGGGGTTCACACTGCTTCTTGGGGCTCATCTCTTTCTGGGGTGTTTAACAAAGTGGTGCCAGAAGATAATTAGTTCTTGATTAATGAGTTCTGAGTTAAGAAAAAGGAAGAATGTATTTGGTTAAGTGACTGAATTGCTGACTCAATATGTAGCCCTGCTACGTTGTTTTCCCTATCTAAAAATGATGGAAGCTTATATGAGTAATATCAAAATCACTATTGCAGCAGCTGAAGTGCATGGTATTTGGGTTAGTGTTGCTTGCCAGTTATAAGACATTCCTAATGCTTAACTGTGCTGTGATCCTTCCTGTGCCATTTGTACTACTTGAGCATATCATATGGCCATGATGTGTATGTATGAGAGTTGGGATTTCTGAGATGCCAGTCTCTACATCTGTTGCAAATATGTGAAATGTTCTCAGGTTCCTACTCTCTTGTTTCTGCTTACCACACTTCACTGACTCTACTTTGTACTGTACCCGCTCTTAAAAAAAGATTAAAGATCTTTAAAAAGAAAATCCATATTAAAATGGTACTCTACGGAAATTTACATCTGCCTAAGTACATGGCATGGAAACATGTTCATCTCAGAGGAAAAAATACAGCAGTCATTCTTAGAGTAAATACAATTTATTATGAAAACAAGGCAATTGCAATTTTATATTCATAAATGCATATTTAGAAATAGCTTCCAAAGAAGCCATAACTCAGTTCAGTAAACAGTACAGTAACTGATATGTTTCGATTAATCAGAAGCCACTGTGATTTTGTTCTTAGTGTGAAGAAGGCTAATATCATTTAAAAGCATTAGCTGTTTGTGCTTAATCAAAGTATAAGCAGTGGTGGTGAAATCCCTTCTGGTTGCCCTGACTTACTGTTATTTTGGCATCAAATAAAAGTAACAAAGTAACTTTTCAATAAAGAATTCCTTATTTCAGATAGAGACTTTTCAAATTGATACTGTCTCTAATATGATGCCAACCAAACTTGCCTTGGCATTCTCTTGTGCTGACATGGTAATAAAAAAAAATTACCTATGTGCTTGAGGTGTATGAAATCTTCTGCTAAAAATGAGATCGGTGGCTTATGAACTCTAACTTGAAGACTTTCTGCTTTGTGTAGCTTCAAGAGCTGTTCAAGCAATTTATTTTCTGGCAAGAATTTTCCTTAAAAAAAATTCTGAATTGCTTGAAACATCTAAAAAGGGGGGGTGATTAATTTTAAATTTTCTTTAAATGTTTTTTCTTTCACTTTCAGGTGTCCTTCAGCCTTTTAAAATGAGATTTAGGTCAAATTTTAAATATAAAAAAAAGTCTCTAAGTAAAACACTGCCTTTTTTGTGTAACATTGGAATGGGAAATGTTCAAGGGAAGAAAAAAAAAAGCTTTTTGCAGACATTTTTCTTTCTCAGTTCTGTGAAATTCAATTTGAATTTTACAGTTATTTTCAACTGATCCCAAACTGTATTTTTCAGTGCAACAAGAGAAATGGATTTGGAGTAAGAGGTAGGAAGAGCATCCTCAGCCAGATGATTTTACATATCAGTGAAGCTGGTGTTTCTGGGTGAGATTTCTGAACGGTGATAGGGAAGGAGGGAGAACTGTGAGTGAAGAAGTGAGAAACTCCATGGAAGCAGTCACAGAAAACAAGATTTCAGGAGTTCAGTCAGAAGAGTGAGTGAAGGAGACTGAGAGTGGAATCTGGATTCCGAGCTTTGTCCAAAACCAAATCTCGAGAAACTTTATTGAGGTACAAAAGATGCATCCTTTAGAGTTAGGGGCTCAAACTGGAGGATGAGACCTCCAGTGAGTGAAAGCACTGCGTTTGATGAGTTTGAGGTGGAAATTGTGTAAAGACTCATGATAGTTCTGGACTGAGAGGACAGCAAATGTTGTAAGATGAGAAATACTGAGCACATTTGTAATGGGAAAGGAGAGGCAGAAAATAGGGAAGGTCAGAAGTAAGCCCGAAGGAGAGAAAGAGAGAAGTAGTAGGACAGAGAGCAAGAGGAGGGAGCTGAAGAAGTCAGAGTGGACAAGAAAAAAAAGTGCATCTGCTTAATACTTGAGAGAAATCTTCAGATTGTTTCAGCAGTAATCCATTCCTTTCTTCCTTCCTCAAAAATAAAAGAAAGCAGAGGGAAAAATTCTTAGATTAATTCTTCTGGCTGGTGACCTAGTGGCCACACTGGGACAGTTGCCCGTCTGGAGAAGCTGTTAGGCAGCTCCCTATTGTCTTTTATCTGTGCTGCTCAGAGATCTCTCAGTAAGCGGAAGATTGATGTGGCCTGTAATTACCTTCTGTTAGCTGGGCTCTGCCTTAGAATAGCTTGAATGTTGGGACATAAAGCGAACATCAGGTTCATTCAGTGCTCTGCCCCTGAAGCACTTTTTGGATATGTAGAAAAGAAGCCGGGCCTCTTATGGGCTGGCCTGGCAAAGGAGGTGTCCTTACCTTTTGGCAGAGCAGCACCACCCGTTCTGTCTGAATGATGCTATCGATTATCTTCCCAGGCTGTTTTAGACCTCCACTCTTCATTTTTCTAAAGCATAATGAGTGTCTATTTAGCTCTTTCTTGCAGTGTCACAGCTGAATCCATCTGGGCTCATTCAAGGATGTCCTTATTCATGCACCACTTTCCTACTGACAGGTGTGGTCTTGCAAATGCAGTAGGTCCCTACCCACCAAGTCCTATTTGTCCAGCAGCTGAAAGATGCTTAGGAGCCATTCATCTAGAGTGTGAACTCCTTTTGAAAGACAGGCCTGAGGGGCATGATGTTTAACTGTACCTGCCGATCTTGACATATCCTATAGTCATAGTGGCAGCTGGGACATACTGACGGAGTGTCTGTAGTATGCTTAGGAAAGAAGAGGATGTGCTGTTAGCCTGGTGCTTGAAAATTGCTTGCGATGTAAATTATCAAAGGAATTCAGTTCTTTCTTGAGGTGAAACTCTTCTGATTTCTCCTGATGGTTCTCATTTCAGCTGTACTTACAGGAACTGATTGCTTCTGGCTGGAAAAACTATCACAGGAAAAATCTCATTCTGCTTCAGTATTCTGTGAACTGGCTTTCACAGGTGGATAGGTATAGCTGATTCGATCTCTCTGCTGGGCTCTGTATAGCAGGCTGATACTCAGAAACAACAGATTCATGGCATAGTAACTACAGCTTGCTTTGGTATTTGAGTCTGACTTTATGTGATAATTTTCATGCAAAATTAATGAGCTTGTTTGGAGAAAAGCACTCGCTGCAGTGAGAAACACTCTTGGCTTCTCACACCGCTATTGCAACCCGAGTCGCTGGACACAGTTTCTTTCTTTTTTTAGACCTTTGAGTAATCAGCTACCAAAGTAAGATGTGTTTCATAAAAGGGTAAAATCAGGGATCACTCAAAAGTTACAAGTCATAATATTATCATAATGTTCTGATAACAACATGTAGTCTGAGGACTTAGTGCTACTTTAGAAGGAAACAAAGCACTGCACAGATTGCATAAATCTTAGTTTTTCTATGTAATTTTTTTCAGATCTGTGACCAAATGCTGAAATGATACTTTTATTTTTATTACCATTGTTGTGAGTTTTCAGTCTGTTGTATAATAAGTGCTGCCCTGGCAGTCTAACTGCTGTCCACTGTTCTGATTCATTATTTTTGGCAAGGCAAGGTAACACCAGAGTTATGGAGAACAAGTTGAATTTAAATTTGTTTGAAATATGTTGGGGGGGGTTGGGTTTTTTTAAAGCAGTGTTTCTTTTCAATAGAACTTATTTTTTGTTTATCTGTATAGATCACTTGTTTTCATTCTGATTTCAGTATTTTATTTTTGAAAATCATGTTCAGGTTTTATTTCCAGAAAATTGACTTTATTTTCCTTTATGCCCAGTACAGAACTGCCTAAAGAAATAACTACTTGTCAGTAATCTTTTCAAAGACACACAGTGTAACAAAATGAAACCCTTGATCTCTTAGTCTAGATTCTTAAACACTGACAAGATAAATTAGAGCTTCATTAAATTAATGATTCAATAATTAGAAAGGAGGATTCAGAGGAAAGGCTTAGAAGAATGGATGAAGTATAAATGAACTCTGCATTAAAATTACCATTAAGCGGAAGAACAATGAATCATAAATTGCCCAGGAGCATTCTCTGTAACATCTCCCACTCAGTGACTGTCAGCATCAATTAGTCCATTATGATGAAAACTTCTGAAATTACCTAAGGTTAATAAGAAATGAAAAACCCAAATCTCTTTGCTTTAGGTTGTTCTTTTTTTCCCCCCCCCGTTGTAAATAGTTGAAGCATTGATAATTTGTAGCTCTCTTTTATACAATTAAATTTACAAACACATTGATAAACATACCTTAGAAATGCAAGAAATCTGCAAATCCCTTAATTTTTAAATGATACCATTTGCCATCAAGTTATAAGTGTTTCATAAGGAAGTTATTAGACATTATCTGATTTGGCATACGGTGATGTCTTCAGGGATCCCTTGTGATACCTGCATGCTGAAATGGGAAGAGGAAACACTCCCCATTTCTTTTCATTTAAAGTGTTAAGTGTGTTTATCTGGTTCTCTTTGCAATTACTTAGCATTTCTGTCATGTACAATATAGCCAAACATGAGAGAATTGCTGAGAAATACTTACATTACATAAGTACATATTTCTAAATACGTAAGTACATTTATATTCCTAATATAGTCTCTTAATGGCTACAGGTCTTTAAAGCTGTCTGAATCCTGCCATCAGTGGTGCTCCTGCCAACCCCTGAAAATAGGCCTCTCTGAATTCCTGAGTCTGATTTAAGATTGTTGATTTAATATTTTTAGAAGAGAAAACAAGCCTAAATCAGCGAAGAAATAATTGGCTGAACATGAGAATTGCACAAGATACATGTTCTTACTTGGCACCTCAGGGAAAACACACTCAGGAGGAATTCTTCACCCCACTCCTGTGTTAATTATTATCACCCCACCCCCCAAAAAAAATTCCTGCCACAGATACTTTCTGTTCCCTAGTAAAGAAACCTTAATTTTTGATACTAATGCTCTTACAGTTGGACTCTGTTTTGCATCAGATGGGGAACACGTTGTCTTGCACCTTTCCTGAGATGTATCAAAAAGACTTCAAGCTAAAGAGGCAGTGTGGATGCAAAATATACGTGAAAATCAAAAGCAAGACTTAGAAAGTAAATAACAGCCATGACAGGAACTCACAAAATTAAGAAGATGCATGATACAAAAAAATATTGTATGCATAAATGCTATAATTTAAATGTATACATATATGCAAGCCCATGCAGTCTTACAGAAGATGGACGGAGGAGTAAGGATTAAATGCTTGGATTCTCCATGTGCCTCACTGTGATCGACTTGCAGGGAGGTATTCTGGACCTGTGTTCCTTTTTTTATTGATTTGAGTATTAGCCAAAAGCAAATGGGGACACTGCTTTTAAAATATGACTGAAGGAAAATACAAAAGTGACTATGTAGTGTCATTGCTGTATAGGGGCCAAAATTTGTTACATAGGAAATCTCTTCTGGGTCTCTATTTCCATGGGTGTTGTAGGCCAGTAATCCCATGTATAATCTTCATTGAGATAAGGAGCTGGATTTGAGATCTCCCGACTCTGAAATAAAATGCTGAGTGCCTTCAGCGGAGAACTTTAAAAGATTTTTTTTTCTTTTTTTTTTTCTGATCTAGCAGCTTTTTTCTTGTAGGGTCATTCTTCAGATTTGGATTTTAGAAACTAGAAATATTTGAAAGTATGAAGAAAAGGAATACTGAAATCAACAAGAAATGTTTCTCCTTAATTCATAGAGTTCGGAAAACCACTATTAAAAGTCATATTGTATATGGCTCCCACAGCTTTGTTAAACAGAGAGCTCTCTAACGTTAAGGGTATTTGTTATCCAAAATTGTGGAGGAGAGCCAGAAGAGAGATATAATTAGACTATGAAAATACACAAAGTACACGTATAGCTTGCAGATAATTGATCCCAGAAAACTAACAGAAGGCAATAGAGAAGCTACAGCTAAAATGTAAATCTTAATGACTCTTTTTGCCTCTTATATGAGATTGCATTAGTGATTGTTGATGAACCAAAATAAGTTTAATATTTGATATTAATAAAATGTTTAACATGATTGTTACAGTCACTCATATTCCAGTGGTAGCTGAAGCCACAACTATCTCAGCATATTGCAGGAACAGCTGAGGAGGCTTGGATGCCTAACTTGAGGAACAGCCCATGGCTGGGGATCTACGGCGGATGGAGAGGCCACATTTTAGCCCTTCAGCCCTACGTGCGTACACACCTCCCAGCTGCACTTTTCACTCCTGGCTGACTTTAGCATCTTCCTTCTTACCAAGCTTGTGTAAATCTCTTTATTTAATGCTTAATCTATTCACATGCACTCTTTGTTGATAGCACAGGTCATGCTGACCTTGCAGCTGTATGCTCAGAGGTGTAGGTTTTAGGCATTGCTCTGCATAACCAAGCAATGTCCAGGTTCCCGGACTCTGCAAAAGGGCTGAGGAAGTGCAGTTCAGGACTGCAAAGCTTGGAACCATCTGACTTGAAAAAAGTACAGAAAGAGGAGAAGACCAGCTTGTTTTGCTACATAATTTTGGGTGCTCATGAAGACTTGTATTTTCTTCTTGTGTTGGGGAGATCTGACCCTGGCTAAACTGAAAGTGAACCTATACCATGACAAATGTTAGTTTTTTGGGGAAACAAAGTGACGGAGCATTCAGTGAGCAGTCAGTGAGGCAGGGAATGGAGCAGCTGTTTTGGGATATAACAAAAAAATGGGCTTTTTGGATTTGCTGTTGAGTGAAGAGAAGGTTGAAGAAAGTGGCCACCATCTTAGTTCACAGGTAATGCTTTGTTTGAATGCAAGCCATTTGTGGAACTTGTAAAACCAGTCATTTAAAAATTAAGATCTTTAATAATGCTTAGGATAGCAGCTATAACGTTTAACCACCAAATTAAACTCAAACATAGCAGCGATGGAGATTAGGTAAATTTGCTGCTATCCCCTAACTCTCCCTTATTTGTCCTTGAGAGCACTGTCCTAAGGTGTAGATTACACCATTTCCAAAAGTGGGGAGGATATGAGAGCCAGGAAGGTTTTAACTTTGCCCAAGTTACATACTAAGGCACAAGTAAGCTTAAAATAAAATTTGTATCTCTGAATTTTAAGCCCTGTACTTCAAAGCACTGAACTGTTCGCCCACTGTGCTGGTTAGTCATGAGCTTTTTTATTCCAGTAAATTTTATTTGTATGTTTCTGTATTAACAGTTTGCCAAATCATCCCATTCACTATGTTTTTTTCTTAGAGCAGTGACAATTTTGGCAGCATGCATTTAATAGGTGATTTTTTTAATATTCTGTGTTTCCTTTTGGAAAGATGTTTTCTACCTTTTTACAGTCCTAGTTCCTCGAACTGCAGTTTTTATCCTTGTAGTACTTTTAGTCTTTAGTCAAAATTAACAGCTTTGTTTTCCCATATCTTTTTATATTTTATTTGCATATTTAGAAATGTTTAATGAAAAAGGAGTGGGAGATGTTGATAGGAAAGCGAATCATATTATTCAAAAGCCAGACTTTCCACTTCTGCAGAAAATCGTCTGGAGCCAGCTGATCATGAGGCAACAATGCCATCCTCTTATAAAAAGACAGATATAGTAGGATGTATAAAGCAGAAAGAGAACTACTGGAGGGAGTCCTTTCAGCTTAGCTTCGATAAAGCCTCAGATAGACTGCTATTTCAGACTTGGGCTAACTGAGGAGAGTCTAGATGAAAGCTATGAGAATGATCAGCAATCCAGAAAACTTAGTTGAAAAATGGGCTTTGTTTCATGTAGAGTTTTCAGGTAGGTAAAAGACTATGAAAAAATGGTAGAGAATAACATGGGGGAGGGGGGAAGAAGAGGAATTGAATTACATCAAGACAGACTTGAGGTACATATTAGAATAATCTTCCTAGTAGCAAGGGTAGTCATGCCTTCGGATAGAGTGCATGGCCTGGAAAGGTTTCAAAATCTTTGCAGGTCTTCACTGGTCTTTAGAAAAATTCATTCGACAGAGATGAGAGTCAATCAAGAATTAATTGATTGGGCTGTCAAGAGTGGGAGTGGACCAGATGTTGTCTGGCAGTCCTGCCCAGCCATATTTTCTGTAGTTCTGTCACTAGTTACTTGTACCCAGTAATTTGTTCTGCTTGAAAAGCAAGCTGAAGTGATGGAATTGGGGGGTTTTATTGTTATTCAGCTTCTAGTAAATTCCAGTTTTCACTTTATTTCGGGCTTGTAAAAGATTTTTTTTCCTTATTTCTATTCTAGATTCCTCAGTATCTCTTCTACTTCATTAAAGAGTAATCTAGTGTTTACAGCTTCTTCCACACACGGGTTATTATCAGGTACAACTGAATAATCCATTATGTATTTTTCTCAAATAAACTGAGGCTATTATCTTGATTATAAAAAGATGCCCCAGACCTCAGATAACACTTTTAGGTCCTTGGTCTTTTGAAGTTTGTTGGTCTTTTAAGTGTGGACATGAGAACTGGCTACAAAAATCCAGTAATACATCTTTCTTATCAGCTTATACTTGGTATTTCCCTGTTAATTTATCAAGAAAATTTCCCTTTTAAGTTACTGATATGTCAGCAACAGTTTCAGATAGTAGAGTTCGGGATTTCCAGCTCTCCCACATCTCAAAATACTTTACATAAACATTGACTAAACTGTTCTTCATAACATTCCTCCAGCTCAAGTAGATAATTAACTATAGCTAGGAATATGACATGTTTCACTCATGGAAGACAGCCTGAATTTCTGGATACCACAAAAGCTGTCTTGTATGTCAAGTGAAATTGCTACCTACTTAGAAAGTCTGGACTTGTTGTCTGTTTGCATCCTTTACAATGCTGATGGTTTCTTTTGTAACCCAAAGAGGTGCATTAATTCCTATATTTGGCCTTGGACTGCAGTGCAGACCTCCTGAGCTATCCTGTCCACAGATATACTTGTAAGCATAATGCAGTGGAAAACATAAATTCACCTTTCATCCCTACTGTGAGTGCCAAAACAAATACCAGTTGTTACTCAGCTTAGTGCTGCTAAGAAAATGTTCCAGTTATCGTTATGTCAAAGAGGCAAAGACTGCCAAATCTGCAAGAACAGAAATGTGGTTCAGTGAAGTATTTAAAACATGAAGGGCAAGATTCATTGTTAGACTCCTAAGGATATGAAGAGATTGAGAAGGGGAAAATAAGGCTCTGATTTGGAACCAGAATGTGATCCCTTGTCCAGGGTATGCTGGCGAGGCAAGTTGGAAGGGTTAAAGGAGGAAAACAAGTTAACAGCCTTAGCTGTCTGAATAGAGGAAAAAAGGGAAAGATGATGGAAGGTTCTGATAGGTTTTGTTAGTGTTTCCTTGAAAGAATTTAGGGAATTCCTGTGCAGAGAAAAAAAGTTGATGAGAGAATTTGAGTGAGTTCACAACTGCAAAATGGTGTTCCAGGTGGGGATGTGAAGCCTCATTATACTAGAGAAGTAGAGTTTGAAGATAAGGAGTGTAAACCTAAGAAAGATTGTAGAATATCTCAAGTTGGAAAGGGACCCATCAGGATCATCAAGTCCAACTCCCTGCTCCTCACAGGACCATCTGAAACTAAACCATATGACTAACAGCATTGTCCTTGATCTCTGACAGGCTCAGTGCTGTGACCACTTCCCTGGGAGCCTGTTCCAGGGACCGACCACCCTCGCAGTGAAGAACCTTACCCTAATGTCCAACCTGAACTTGCCCTGGCACAGCTTCATCCCATTTCCTGGTGTCCTGTCGGTGGTCACCAGAGAGGAGATCAGCAGCCCCCTGTGCCGCCCGCCGTGAGGAAGGTGCAGGCTGCCTGAGGCCCCCTCAGCCTTCTCTTCTCCAAGCTGAACAAGCCAAGTGGCCTCAGCCGCTCCCCCGAAGTCCTGCCCTCGAGGCCTTTCACTGCCTTGGTCTCCCTCCTCCAGACACACTGGAATAGTTTGATGTCCTCCTTACAGCGAGGTGCCTAAACCTGCACCCAGCACTCGAGGTGGGGCCGCACCAGTGCAGTGTAGAGTGGGACAGTCACCTCCCTTGCCCGGCTCGCTGTGCTGAGCTCCAGGCACCCCACGGCACAGACGGCCCTTTGGCTGCCAGGGCACACTGGTGACTCGTATTCAACTTGCCACCAAATGGATGGAATGACTTGATTGGAGAAATCTTAAAAATGCATGTGAAGAACCCATTTTTCCTTCTGTTCAAGACAAATATTTTCAAAACAGGTTTAGGAGAAAATAGTTTGGGACTCTCAGCGAGTGCCATGCATCACAATTGATGCAAACTGGAGAGACAAAGAAAATACATATCAGATACAATCAGAATAAAACTCAGGCAAATTGTTTTGTCTTCCTTTGAGCTTAGTTGTAGAGGAGTTGTTTAACTGGAAATGGAAAGAAGTAAAATACAGGAGAAATACAATAAAGAGAAAAGTAGGATTCCTTGGGCCAAATCTTACAAGCACAAACGCTCTGGAAATAGTTTATCACAGATGCCAGAAATCCTCTTATGCGTCTGTTGGTAGTCCAGGCTAATGGAGGGGCAGGACTTCTGAACAATCTGTTAGAACTTGTGAATTGAGGTCATGTGTCTGATTGGAAATAATCCATCCTTCCTCAATGGCCCATGCAATCATAGGGTGTCCATAGTTTACCATCTTTCTTCCAAAGTATGTCATTTATATAATCCTCGTTTTTTTTCTGCTGCCAGCAACTTTTCAGTTCCATATCTAAACATACAGAATCATGGAATCACAGGATCATTGAGGTTGGAAGGGGATCCCTGGAGATCATCTAGTCCAACCCTCCTGCTCAGAGCAGAGTTTCATTAATGCAGTTGCCCTGGGCCATGTCCAGCTGGGGTTTGAGTATTTCCAGACTCCACAACCTCTCTAAGCAACCTGTTTGATCACCTCTTCAGTGAAAAAGGTCATTAAAACAGCATTTAGCCTTGGGCTACTTAACTAGTGAGTTGCCCTCAGCTGGACTTTGTGTCACTGGTTGAAACCCTTTGAGGTGAGCATTTCAGCCAGTTCTCAGTCTGCTTCACTGTCCACTGACCTAGTTTGTACTTTAATCAATTTGTCAAGGAAGATTTCATGTGGGACAGTATCAAAAGCCTTTCAAACTTTTTTTCAGCACTGGGCCTTTGCTTAGATGTTCTTTTGAAGACCAAAAGATCTTTTGGCACATTTGGATCCATCTCATCTTCTCCACTTTATTATTTTTTGGTAGGTTAGCATGGGACATGCTTACAAGATATAATGGGCACAGATCCTCACATCCCAATCAAGGGAGTGATTAGTCTGAGTCTGTTTCTTAAGTTTGTGGAGCAAACTAGTCCTGATGGGCCCTAGTTTAACTCAGTGCTGCAATCCTTTCAGTTACCACATGGGTTAGAATAATCAAATGCATTTCTGAGTGTCATGGTTCATCCCCAGCTGGCAGCTGAGCACCACACATCCACTTGCTCACTTGTTTCCCCCACCCCCAGTGGGATGGGGAGGAGAATCCGAAGAAAAAAGTAAAACTCATGGGTTGGGATAGGGACAGTTTACTGGGACGGCAAAGGGAGAGGGAAATAACAACAGTACTTAGACTATACAAAATGGGTTATACACAATGCAATTTGCTCACCACTTGGAACCCAAAGCCCAGTCCATCCTGAGCAGCGACCCCTCCTCCCTGGCCAGCTCCCCCCTTATAAACTGAGCATGACATCATATGGTATGGCATATGCCTTTGGCTGGTTTGGGTCACCTGTCCTGGCTGTGTCCCCTACCAGCTTCTTGTGAAAATTAATTCTATCCTAGTGGAAAACTGGGACACTGAGAATATATGTGTCTCTGAAAAACCATCACCTGTATAGTTTATTCACACAAATCTATGTTCTCCTTTTGCTGAAGTTGCAGTTTTTCCAAGAATCTTTTAAAAGGTGGCAGCTTGCCATTTAAACATCTAGCTTGCTACCTTTTGTGTAGTAGTGCCTCTTTTTCACACATAATGAAGTGTCAGAGCCAAGTGCAGATATAACTGTCCTCATGTTTGTGTGGCTTGTTCTAAACTGCAATATTGCAAATAAACAGCATCACTGCATGCAGTCTTTGTGCTATCACTGCTTGCTACCAAGAGTGAAACAAAATGTTCTGAGTACAATGAGGTAATGAGAAGTTAGGACATTTCCCTTTTGTCACCCATAAAGTAGCTAAGAGGTCTTCGCTGTTGAGCAGGATTTCAAAAGATTTTGGAAAGACTGCTGGAATAGTTTTCCCTGTCCTGCTGTAGTAGGATTCTGACTTTGTCACATGGAGATCATTTCCACTTGCTAATACCCTACGGAGTGTTTTGAAACAGGAATTTGTCGGTAGTCCTTGGTAGCTCACTTCAGTCAACAGCTGCCTTAGACTTTACAACTTTGTTTCAGTCTAAGCTGTCCCTTTATTTTTGGAAAAGAGAGTTGTGGCTCGCTGGTCAATTATTCTCTCTGAAATCAAGAGTTCTTTTGAAAATCAGCAATTAAATCAACATAAGACTCCTTGCAGAATTATATATAAATGGGTTGCACAATCAGTTAGATTCTCAGCCTGATGAAATGTGAGCAGGCTCTTTCAGAAAAGTGGGATATTAGAACTTGGCTCTGCATATTATGGGGTAGATTAAGTAAAGATTAACCATGTATGGACCTGTCTAGTCCTCTTGTTTCATGATGTGAACCAGGAGAGAACCCTGCTTACAGGTTTCACTTCAGCTAACCACACATCAGATCATTTTTTTTAACCTTGATTGCTATTGCATATTATTCTTGCTTTTGCATGGAAAATGCCTTCTATTATTTTCAAATGTCTGTTTAATTTTCCTCTCTGTTCAGTTCAAGGATTTTCTCTTTCAGTAGTGTGTGTGGGAGTTGTTTTGTTTTCTTTTTGTTAATATAAATACAGACATGACACAGCCTTTTTACACATTGCACTGAAGAAGGATTCCTGAGAAATATGATGAAATTTTCACTCACAATCACATTTTGCTTTCAATTATTTGTTGTTTAGGGATCTATCTATACATTAAAACAACACACATAAAATGAAGAAAATTCTATGAGTACAAATTAAGATTCCTGTTGCTCTTTTTTAAGTCAGTGCTAGTTAGGCAAGGAAAACTCTCTGTTAAAATATTAGTTTCTTCTTGTTAAGTCTAGTGTAGTGTGGCCCTAGGCATTCCATCTGAATGTACACAGCATTTCTTTAGACATTATTTATGGGGTTTTGCAGGCTGCTTTCTTTTCCTTGTTATTTAAAGAGTCCGATACTGTGAAATCGGGTTGTCTTTTCATAGTCCCACCCACTAGAAAACAAATTATTGTGAGTTATTCAATTAATGTGGCCACCGTGGCTGACTTTTTAAAAGGCTTTAAAAAGCTGACTTGCATCCTTGGGAAGAAGTAACATTCCATGTTGAATTAATGTTATTTTTATTTATATACAGAAGTACTACTAATTCAAAACCATTTTAGATACTTCTGCTGTGCCAAATATCATGGGAGTGATAAAGTGCTTAGGAATTCTGAACATAACAAATGACGTACTACTTTTTTTTTTTAACAGCTTGACATCTTTCTGAGACTTACACACTGTTCTTTTAGAGAAAAAGGAAATGTTACTTTCTTAAAATTACCAGTTTATAGGTCACTACACTGTAATTCATTGTCTGAAGTAGTAGCAGCAAGATACTACTCATCTACACCCTCTTCTTGGTGATTCAGAGTTTACTTCCAGTCCAACTGATCTCCACCATGAATGTGCATTGAAAATGAGTCTTGATCAGTCACCCTGACTTCTCTTTGCCATTTAAATCTCTGTTTGTGCATTTTAATGTCAAGGTTAGCGCTGGATCCTGTGGCTTGGCAAGCCCCCAGCGACACAAGGGGTTTCTGGCAGCCACTGCTGTTTGAGTGAGAAGCCCAGGTGCTCGGCTCAGGGCCGCTGTGCAGACCGCCTGGCTGGTGGCCTTTCCTGAGGTGGCCTTCCCCAAGGGACAGCAGTGCCAGGATGCCTGTTCAGAGTTTGTTCTGTTGCCTTCCCCCCACCGGTGACCTTTGCTGTTCCAGAACTCATCTCTTGTCTCTGTTTCCCCTGATTTTGTGTAGGTGCTGGGATGGCTGGAGAAGGTCGCGGTTCACAGTTGAGCTGAGAGAGACGTGAAGCATCATCCATCCCCTGCTGACCTTTGAGGTAGTGTCATAACTTTGGTCTTACCTGCAAGTGACTTTATTATGAATGTTGGCTAAGCAGAGCGATCAATAATATCCTGTAGGGCTCTGCAGATAATCCTCACAGATCCCATGACCCGTTGCTACAGAAGGCAATAATGATAATAGGCAGTATACAGAATTCTGATTGGGATCCTATCATCATATTTTATTACCCCAAACAATAGAGATATTTGAATTAAGGCCATCAGATTCAATCCTTATGTAAAATGATGGCTTCAAGCTCATTTTTACCAATCTGTAGTAGCCAGCATTTGAGACAAAGGGCTTGGTAACTTGTAGAAGTGGTTAAAAGCCATTTTTCCTTGTCAGAGAAAAATTTTTATACTGTATTTTAATAAGCCATTTCTCATCTATAATGTTATTTAAAGTATTAATTGCCTGACTTTAAATGCACAATGTAGAAACAAATAGAGAAAAAAACCAAACAACTGTGTTTTTCCAGGGAGAGAGAATGTGAAAATGCATATCAGAATGTTTTAGATAACATCCAGGTTAAATCACACTTAATTGACATCCAGTTTGAATGTACATATTGGGTCTAATTCATATCTGGAGTGTATTACTGAAAGCTTAATCAGATTACAGTGGGGTAAATTTGAATCAAATATCACAAAAATATACTGTGGTATAAGGGATTTGGACCTATGATTGCTCAGGCCATGGAACTGGAAAGCTGTTATCTGGTGTTAAATGGCTGCATGATAATTTACAGCTGCTATCCGTATACTATAGCAATTTTAGGAGACTTAACTGGCTATTCCTGTCTAAGTGTACACAAATGTAATGTCATTAAATAGAAGAGAAATTCTAGAAATTTTTTGCTTTGATTGCAATAACAATAGGTACTTGCCACCTTATGTCCATGTTTTTAATGTTTCTGAAACCAGATGTAATTCTAGATGGATTCATTGTACCATGGATCTCTGCTTGGGAGATTTGTCTAAGGATATACCAATTCCACTAAGAAAATGAGAAGGTCAGAACAGTGAAAAGTTACTTGTAAAAATACTTGTAAAGTAGGCGTAACTTAGAGTTATTAGGAACCTCCTTGACCAAAGCCGCCTTTGTTGTGGTTACTGTGCCTTCTCATGCAGAGTTAAGCACACCCGAAAAACAATTTACGAATGACTTCTCTCATTTTATAGCTGAAGCATGGCAACACAACCATACAGAGAGCTGCTTCTGTGCTCTGTTTTCTTGGCTTTCTGTGCCTAGTGAGCCGGTCGATCCCTGGCTAAGCTGCCCGTTCTCAATTCCTCTGCAAGCAGTGGTGCGAGAAGCGTACACAGCACTGGGAGCACGCAGCTTGGACCTGGGGTCTGGCCTGGCTGCTGGGCTCCACCACGGGCTCACTCAAGTGTTCCACCACCCTCTGTAGCCTCGTGTGTTTCAGTGTCCTATTTGTAAATGAGGGGTAATAATTCTTAACTTCCAGAAGGGACCAGAGCATCCTGATCCTTAGGAAATGCTGTTACTTGCACAGCACCTGTCAGATTTGATGTGGTATTGACGCTGCGTTACCAGAGGAGAGTTCAAACCTTTTGCATTTAAGTGTGACTCTGAGCTTGGAAATTGATAGTGGATCCCCAGGTGGTAAAAATGAATGAGTTCTGTGGTGCTTTCTTGCTTGGTATTTTCCAGTAGCTAGAGATAAAGAACATTTTGGCACAGGGAAAAGCAACTAACCTAATCTGAGGATAACATGATCATAGAGGAGGGGAGATAATGCTGACAAGGTATCTTGAAAATGACACGTCTGTAATTTGTATTACCTATGCCAGGTTAGTTTTAGATTAAGAACTGGAAATGTGATAACTGTCCCCATGTAGACCAATTAATGGCGTAGCCTTCATATATTTGCCTTTTAGTACAACATTTGGCAATACCAGCCCCAGACTCAGTCATCTGGAGGCAAGTTTACTGTTCAGCTCTTCTGTGAAATTGAGACATCTAATATATTATGCATGGTGGGAAATGTTCATCTGCACATTTTCTAGGCTGCGATTAATAAAGTGTTCTACTCTGAATAAGGTTTTTGTTTATCCTAAATGAATGTGTTGCATTCTTTCCTTAAAAATTAAACAGATGCCTTGTTATTTCAAGTCTGGGATACTGAAAGTGACCCATAGATGTGGCGAGAGTAATTTGTGCCTCTCTGACATTTACAATTCCAATGGAAGATAACACATGAGGCACAGCTTTAAATAGATTTTGACAGCGCTGGTAGTTCTGCTGAATATGCTGGAAAAAAAATTAACATCTGGCCAAAACTAGCAGAGATGCTTGTAAAATACTGCTGTAAAATATTCCAGTAACCGTAATTTCTTTAGCTATTAACACTTACCCAGCTACCAGGTCAGCACACCTCTCTGTCCTTTAACTAAAGCTCTGCTAAGTTGCTTGCTGTGGAATACGACGTGCGGAGTATGGAAACCATTTGTGGTGCTGTGAGAGCCTGAGAAAAGCTAAGAGTATGGAAATAAAATTGACTGTTCCTCCAGTGCGGAAAAAACTTACAGGACTACAGGGCTTCTCCTTTTGAACAGCCTTTTAAGTTCAGGGAAGGACGTGCCTACACTGAAAATGTCGGTAACACAATAAACATATCCATCGGATTAATACCAACATGCTGTAATACTTTTCTCATCAGGCAACTTGTTTGGTGATGATAGGCTGCCACAAACGAGTTATCTACCATGTGTGGGTTATGTCCACTAGTTTGTGACTGGGATCAGATCCAAATCCTTCAATCAATAGTGTTATGAATAGATCAGGCATACATACTTAATTTTAAAAAAACCCCACAAACCCAAACCACTCTTTTTTTTTTCTTTTTTTAGCTTTTTGGCTATTCCTCATACTTCTACTTTATCAGTTCATCATATAATTTGAAGGGTTTGCTTTTTAGCATTTAATGATACAGTCATCAGTAGGACAATTTAATGTGCTGTTAAATAAATTGAGTTAAATTCTGCTGCTGTTGAGTCATATATTACTGCAGATTTGAAATCAAAGTTAAGATTCAGTTTGAACAAGTCTGGTGAAGTCAGAAGTCAGGTATTATGTCCTGGCAAAGGGCTACAGGCAGTCATATTTTATTAACTACTGTGGATAAAGTAGAAAGGAAACTAGGAATGTTACCCTTAAAATATACTGCACAAAGTATTTACTTAATGGTCTTTTTTCTTTTAAAGACAGTACTCTGCACTCATTGGTAGCCATTTTTATTCTGGCTGTTCCTTATGAGTAAAGTGTCTTAGAAATATGCTGTTTGAGAATTATTTGTGAAGAATAGATTTTCCAGACTAAATAAACTACACTGAACCAGTGAGAAGAATCAGATTAGATAAATCTGTGGAAACCTATCCTCCTGTACATGGCTCTCTGTGTGTATTGGGTTTGCGTAGCAAAGTTTTGGTAGCGGGGGGGCTACAGGGGTGGCTTCTGTGAGAAGCTGCTAGAAGCTTCCCCTGTGTCTGATAGAGCCAATGCCAGCTGGCTCCAAGACGCACCCACCACTGGCCAAGCCCAAGCCCATCAGCACCTCTGTGATAACATATTTAAGAAGGAAAAAACAAGTTAGAGTTTTTGCAGCCAGAGAGAGGAGTGAGAAGATGTAAGAAACTCTGCAGACACCAAGGTCAGTGCAGAAGGAGGGGGAGGAGGAGCTCCAGGCGCCGGAGCAGAGATCCCCCTGCAGCCCGTGGTGAAGACCATGGTGAAGCAGGCTGTCCCCCTGCAGCCCATGGAGGAAGGAGGAGGGGGTGTAGAGATTCCACCTACAGCCCTTGGAGGACCCCACGCCAGAGCAGGTGGAGGCACCTGAAGGAGGCTGTGGCCCGTGGGAAGCCCACACTGGAGCAAGCTCCTGGCAGGACCTGTGGACCCATGGAGAGAGGAGCCCACGCCGGAGCAGGTTTGCTGGCAGGACTTGTGACCTCGTGGGGGACCCATGCTGGAGCAGTTCATGAAGAACTGCAGCCCATGGGAAGGACTCATGTTGGAGAAGTTCATGGAGGACTGTCTCCTGTGGGAGGGACTCCATGCTGGAGCAGGGGCAGAGTGTGAGGAGTCCTCCCCCTGAGGAGGAAGGAGCAGCAGAGACAACGTGAGATGAACTGACCACAACCCCCATTCCCCGTCCCCCTGTGCCACTGAGGGGGAGGAGGGAGAGAAATGGGGAGTGAAGTTGAGCCTGGGAAGATGGGAGGGGTTGGGGGAGGTGTTTTAAGATTTGATTTTATTTCTCATTACTCTGTTTTGCTTGGTTATAAATCAGATTAATTTCCTCTCTAAGTTCAGTCTGTTTTGTCCATGACGATAATTAGTGAGTGATCTCTCCCTGTCTTTATCTTGACCCACAAGCGTTTCGTTATACCTTTTCTCCCCTGTTTAGTGAATGAGGGGAGTGATAAAGCAGCTCTGGTGGGCACCTGGCCTCCAGGCAGGGTCAACCTACCACAGTGTGCTTTAAAAATGCACTCCAGCAAATCAGGTCTTACACTGTACGTACCACTGTAGGGTTTATTATGTAAGGGTAAAAATATGTTGATATAGTCCAGTCTTTGCAGTAGTATGTGGGAAGTAAATCTGAATTTTGGAAAGGCTAAGCTCAGTATTCCCACTTAGCTGCAGTGGTCCTGCTGTTAGTCCAGCAACATCAGCCTGTCTCACCCCATCCGCCCTCTTTATCTTACCCCGTCCACCCTCTGTGCCCTCTCCCAGGTTCACCACACTTTGCAAGCAAGTCTCCTCTTCCCATCTCTTTTCCTCATGAAGGCAGTTGCCTTCCTACTTCCATCACTAGCAGGCACCAAGAAATAGGAAAAAGGAAGGGAGAGGAGCAAGGGGCTAGAAAAGCAGCACTCCCCATATCTCCCTGCACGGATGGCAGTGGGTGGAAGCCAAGCCCTCCTTTGGGCTGTGCCTGGCAGAAAAACCTGGGGGGGTTCAGGCAGCCTTCACAGCTTTCATAGCTGTTTCTCATCTTCTCCAGGCAGAAGTGACACAGACTGGATGGCATCATTTCATGGGCTAGATCTGGTTTATGAACCATATGGCATAAATAAAAACCTACTTAAAGAATCCAGTTTTCATTAAAGAAGTGCTAGTCCTCTCTTTCAGATGTTCCTCTGTAAAGCTGTACCACCATCTCTATTAATTTGTGCTATAGCTCTTAGTAACAGATGACTTTCAGCCACACCAGTACATTAAATGTACTATTCCAACAGGACAAATTATTCTTGAAAAAAATAGCTTTTGGGTTATTGCAAATAACATAGTTTCTTAAAAAATTATCCACCGCATGATGCAAGTTTCTTACCTTTTCTGTTGTATTTCAGGCTCAAAACTGTTCTCTAAATGCTTTATCAAACATGTATGTAAGTATACCTAGCAGTAGCTGTAGCAAGATCTAGAACAAGTATCTGTATCAAAAGAATGCACTATTTTAATTAAGACTTAAAATCTTAAAAAAACCCCTTTCCTCTAATATACAACAAAAAGAGGGAAATTAAAATACAACTGCAAGCTCTATATTTTAAGGACTTTCCTACTCTGTAAGGGTACAGCTGTTGGGTACCTCCCTACCATCTGAGCTATTCAGGACAAACCTTGCTGACCCACAGTATGTGCTTTTTCCGTCAGTTTTCTATATCTACCATAAAGCGTGTCTGAGACTGGAAGAAAGCATTCTCTCCTGGGGAGATAAAAACTCAATTCCAGGCCAGCCAAAACCAGACCCTTCTTAGCCAAGAAACTAATTTATAGACCACCGAGTAATCCTGCAATTAATTGTTCTCTGCAGCCCACAGAACAGCAGACATCTGGAATCACTTTCTAAGCTATGAAAGAGCTATAGGCTTTGAGGGGCTTGGGGGGTTTTATATGTGAATGAAGCACCCTGTGTCAATTTATATTCAGAGCTAACTGGTTGGTGTTCTGTCAAAAATCTTTGCAGACTATCGCTTTTAAAAACTCTGAAAGTAGAAACATAAAATATCTTCCTTGAATGAACTATACCAAGTCATTATTCTTTTTAGTGTGAGTCCAGTCACCTTTTATCAAGTCTGATTGCTGAAGAAAAAATTGTATGTGGTAAGTTGTCGTGGGTTGACCCTGGCTGGGGGCCAGGTGCCCACCAGAGCTGCTCTGTTACTCCCCTCACTCACTAGACAGGGAAGAAAAAATACAATGAAAAGCGTATGGGTCGAGATAAGGACAGGGAGAGATCACTCACTAATTATCGTCACGAGCAAAACAGACTGAACTTAGAAAATTCATCTAATGTGTCACTAAGCAAAACAGAGTAGAGGAATGAGAAATAAAATCAAATCTTAAAACACCTCCCCCCACCCCTCCCATCTTCTCAGGCTCAACTTCACTCCTGGCTTCAACCTCCCCCCCCTCAGCGGCACAGGGGGACGGGGAATGGGGGTTGTGATCAGTTCATCACACGGTGTTTCTGCCGCTTCTTCATCCTCAGGGGGAGGACTCCTCTCATTATTCTCCTGTTCCATCATGGAGTCCCTCTCACGGGAGACAGTCCTTCACGAACTTCTCCAATGTGAGTCTCTCCCATGGGCTACAGTCCTTCATGAACTGCTCCAGCGTGGGTCCCTTCCACAGGGTGCAGACCTTCAGGAGCAAACTGCTCCAGCATGGGTCCCCCACGAGGTCACAAGTCCTGCCAGCAAACCTGCTCCGGCATGGGCTCCTCTCTCCATGGGTCCACAGGTCCTGCCAGGAGCTTGCTCTAGTGTGGGCTTCCCACGGGCCACAGCCTCCTTCAGGTGCCTCCACCTGCTCTGGCGTGGGGTCCTCCAAGGGCTGCAGGTGGAATCTCTACACCCCCTCCTCCTTCCTCCATGGGCTGCAGGGGGACAGCCTGCTTCACCATGGTCTTCACCACGGGCTGCAGGGGGATCTCTGCTCTGGCGCCTGGAGCTCCTCCTCCCCCTCCTTCTGCACTGACCTTGGTGTCTGCAGAGTTTCTTACATCTTCTCATTCCTCTCTCCAGCTGCAAAAAGTCTCTCTAGCTTGTTTTTTTTCCTTCTTAAATATGTTATCACAGAGGTGCTGATGGGCTTGGGCTTGGCCAGTGGTGGGTGCGTCTTGGAGCCAGCTGGCATTGGCTCTATCAGACACAGGGGGAGCTTCTAGCAGCTTCTCACAGAAGCCACCCCTGTAGCCCCCCCACTACCAAAACCTTGCCATGCAAACCCAACACATAAGTGAACTAAAAATCTGGACTAATTGATGCATCAGGGCAATTCAAACCTCAAAGCTGTGTCTGCTGTGATATTCCACAGTTTTAGTTATGTTGAGAAAATTATAATCTATGCAGAAGTGATTTATCTAATGCTGCCGTAGACTTTGGAGTAGAACTTAAGAGCAGTCAATCTCCTCATGCTTATTGCGAACATGGTTGCTTACACAGGATTCAAGTGTGATTGCTAAGTGTCATACATATTTTAGGAGCAGATGATATCATTAATGATGCCTTAAAAGAGGAAAGAAAAAGATTTTTTCTATATGGTGAGATTTTTCTAAACATGGAAGCCTTTTATATTTCTAAAAATAAAGTTCCCTGCGATGTTAAAGTTATTCAGTGTAATAACCACAAAAAGGAACAGTCATACTCTTTCCCTTCTATGCTGTCAGTTTCCACACATGGTCACGAGTGAAATCTTTTTAAAGATTGCACTTTAGTCCGCAGGGCCTAGTGTTGAGAGGGATGATTACTGATGCGCTGATTAAAGGGAGACAGCCAGTTGCTGAGACTTTTGCTGTCAGGCTCCTGTGCAAGCAGCCTTGCTCCCTATTTCAGTATAAAAATGCGTACTGAGGCAAGACTGCTGGTCAGGGTTCAGAGGAGTTGGGTGTCGTGCTAGACCAGGAGACCACCGGTAGGGTTTTACAAAACTCTCTGTGGCTACAGTGCAATGTGCTCTGCTTTAATCTGCTCGGTTTTATTGTACTGTGTGTCTAATGTAAGTCCTGAGATCTAGCTTGGTATGGGATTTATTTTTGTGAATAGCCCTCACGAAATGGGTTTGAGTCTGAGCAATACTTGTGGTAGTGGTGGGTGAAGGCTCAGGCTCTCAGCTGCTCCTCAGGGCGGGTATCTTGTAAATTTTGTCTGTAGTCTGTTTTTCCATGCTCCTGTGTAAAATAACAACAGCAATGGAGAAATGTGAATGCACCAGTCTGTTTTAATAAAAAACAGTTGAATCTGCTCCAACGTTTAATTTTCTTAATCAGATAGTTGGAGGACTATCATGATAGAGTTCCTGTGGAGGAGGCTCCTAGCGTTAGTGGAAGCAGACGCACTCTTCATTGGCCAGCCGGCCGCCTTGCACTGAGCAGCCCTGTTGTTTGTAGCACCCGTTGCAGAGTAGCCTTTTTTGAGTTGATTAATTCAGCATTCGTGTATTTTATCTGTGATGTCTAAAAGCAAAGGTTGCAATGCAGCACTGTGATTGTTTTAGTCTCTGACGTTTTAGGAGTGGGAAATGTGGAGGGAGAGGTTTACGTCCGCTACACTGGAGTTGCCATAGGTAAAGAGCATGGTTCATTCCTGTTGTTTGTAAAATAGAGCTATACACTTAGGAAGAAGGTTTTGCTAGGCTTGAGTGTTTCAAATGACTTGGTCTTCCTCTTAAATGCAATTCTTTCTCAATGCAAACAATTTGTTGGTTTGGTTTGGTTTGGTTTGATCCACTACAGCTTTATTTTGTGATGCTAAGATGGCTGCCAATAAATCCACAAGACTTTGTAATGTTCTGTGGTAGGGAAGACATAGGAGAGGGTTGCAATCCATGCCTTAGTCTGCTGCTAGGCTGTGGTGTAAATGCAGGCAAGCCTGTGTCTCCATTTCCCTGTCTGTAAACTGGATAATGCCACTGACCCGCACTGCAGACTGCTTCAGGATTTGCTGATGGAAAACATTGTCTGACAGCATTAAAAGACTTCTTTAGAAACAGATTTGGCAAATCACCTTTAAAATTAATATGGCTGTTTCTATTGCTTATTTTGCAGACACTTCTTAATTTCTTCGTTGGTAAGGTTTTCTCAGAGGAAATGTTGGGCATTGGGACTAAGCTCTATCAGTTTCCAATGTGAATTTCTAATTGCAACCTGGCATCTCCCTTTATCTTGCTTATTCCAGAAGATATCCTTTCTTGTAGTGCTATGCTAGATGCAGGTGCCCACTTAGAAGATTAACCGGGGCGATTTTCATCTTCACTAAACTAGTAACTGTTCAGTAGGTCACTAACTTTACCAGCCATGGCTGTTCAGTTTATTTCCCTTAAAAGTCAGGCTGGCTTGATCACCCGCTTGTGTAATCCACTTGTCTCCACTTCCTTATTAATTATTCATCTCCAACCTGATCTCCAAGCCTGCCTGGATCCCCTGTCACATATCCTCACACCTCTCCAAATGGGAGGAAAAAGGCTTTCCTCAAGGCTTGCCATACTTCTTCCTAATGAGATCTTTTGTCTTCTACCTTGTGCTCACCTGCCTCATGGGGTGGAACCTCCCTCTCTCATGGGGATACAAATTATCAGCTGCATACTGGTAAAGTTACACCTTCATGTTTCAGCAAAATGCCAATATGCGTGTGTGTGTATGTCTGTGGTCACTGCGTGCAAGTGCAGGCGCACAAGGCAAACCCCCCCTTCTGTTCCTTCCTTGTGAAGAATTGTTTCAGGACCTGTGATAATTGAAATGGCTAAAATAATGCCATGATACGATTCAAAATGTGATCTGGAAGAAAAGTTGCTTGAAGTCCTTAAAAAATAAAGCAGTGTACCCAGTATATACATTACATTGACTTTGAATAAATTCAGTTAGTGAAATAAGCTGATTTGTCTCCCTGTATTTGGAAATACTAGACATGCTAACCTTGGAAAAATCTCTGATTAAAATAACTTAACAGCATCCCTCCTATGACTCTTGGCTTAAAAGGTGTTATTAACAGCTGTATCATAAAAATGTGTATCAGAAGTGATTGGTTCAGTATAAAGGTTCTAGAGATCCTGTTTGGATTGAATATAAAAATGCTGATGTGTTTTTAAGCAACTTTGTAAGTGTGGACATTAGACTATCTTTGTATGTGAGAAGCTTCATCAAAACATACTTTGAATTTAAAAGTTGGGTATTTTAATTTCTGGATCTTGCCAATGTAAATGGAGGGAGAAGTTAACTGACTTTCTAAGATTTTATGAAAGGTTTGAACGGACATCAGCTTATCTTCCCAAGTTATTACTTACTTCATGAAAACTTGATTTGGCAGTGCTGCATTTAAAAATACCAAATAATCTTCTCCCCTTACTAGTCTCATTCATTCAGTAGCGCACTCTCAGTCTCTCAGTAAATCAACTTTGCACTGATTTACACAATTAAAGATCTAGCTCAAAGTCTTTGTACATGGCTATACGAAGGGGTTTATGCAGTTGCTGAATGCAGTATGCTACTTTTTGGTAGGTTCCCACAGTTTATATATTCGAATTTGTATGGACTTAAAGCTCCAAATCAGCAGAGAATAGGGCCAGGAGACAATGCTGGTATGATCTTACAGAGGACACATAGAAAGCAGTTTATATCATATTGTTTCTCATTAACAGAGAATTTGTTAAACAGAGAATTTTACTTGCAATTATTTTGAAAAACAGTTGTGCTGAATAGATGTGCTCATATTCTAACTGAACATCAGTTTAAACAAGATTTAAAGTTAGCTTCAATCTGTAAATTACAGATGCAAATTAAATCAATATAAATCATATTTTAAATGGATATGAACTTCAGGACATACAAAATTACATCATTTTAAAATGCACTGTTTACTGTTATATCTTTTGTCAAGATGATTAATCTTTCTTTGTTGACCAAGTGATAGTAAATATGTGAGTACTTGGAGTCATGAGCAGCCATCCAGAAATGCTGCTCAAATCCTTTGTCATTTACCAACTTTCACTTAATCCGCTATTTAAGTTAATGACTTCCTAAATACCATACAGGCTTTGCTATGTAGTCTTTAATCTGATTAGGAGCACGTGAATAATTTAACATGCGATTAAACCATGTAATTAATTTGTCCCATGGTAATGGACTGTTAAGTAGTTCTATTAGTCTAGGATAAATACCAGGGTGTTGAACTTCAATTTTACAGCTTCTTGGAGATGTTTTTGCTGGAGTAAGTGGGGTTTTGTATATATAAATACTACTTAAAATGAAAACCTTGCTCCCCCTGATTTTCTGAAATTGCTCTTTGAGGTCTGAAAGGCATGTTTGGGTTCAAGGTGATTAGAAGAAATTAAGGATGCCTTGTTCAAACCTGCTCAGCTGTAACCAACCCTGCCCCCCGCCCCCCCGCCCCCGCCCCCCCCCCCCCATTTCACCTGAGGTCAGCAGAAGCATCATCTGGTTTGATTTGTATCATTTCTTCATAATTTCTGTGAGGTCCTAAGCACTTTGGCTGTGCTAGGGGAGTTACTGCTTTGCTGTATTGAGGCCACACTGCTGAGTCCTGATGGGATTTAAACTTCAATATTAGCAAGACACTGAAGAGTTTTGGGTTGTTTTTTTACACTGGAACAGAAATGTTTTACAGCACTGGAAATACCATTTAATCTCATATGTTAAGTGTGAATAATTATCTCAGTGAAATGTTTTTCTTTGAGTAAAATCACATTTTTTAGTACAGACTGCTGTGGGGTTGGTTCTAGATACAGACTCAGACTTTTTTTTTTTCCTTTCTTGCCATGATGTTTGACATTAAATTGATGCAATATACTTCAAACAAACTGGAATGTACTTTTTGCTCATACACAGAAATTCTCTCACTTTTCTTGGCAATTGATTGTACAAATATCAAAGCAAAGAGCTGAATTCTGTCTTTTGGATGACTTTTACCTAAGTGTTAATAATAATTTAATAAAAAGAAAGAAGAAAAAGCCTAGGAAAAATTACCACTGTAGTTGAGAGAATCGTTTATAGCCTGAAAAAATTACCTATCTCATAAACAGGCCTGGATCCTCTTCCTTAATGACACAGGTACATGTAAAGCTGAGTATCAGCTCAGCAATTCACATCTGCATGGTAGCAGCTAAATGCTGCAATTTCTTTCCACTGACGTGCATCTGTTTTGCTGCTTTGATGTGTTTTGAGGACTAAAAGTCAAACAAAGCAATTAAGTCTTTTCCAAGTTCAAAATTTTCAATCTATGCAGTAGACAGAAACTGAAGAGTAAAACTTCAATTCTTTTTAGGAATTGTCTTCTGATGGAGATGATCTACTAGTCTTATAGCTAAGATACTCCCTCTGTATACCTAGTCCATTATGTTACTGCTGTCAAAGCATAACAAATTTTATTATAAATAAAGAATTCATACACGATATGCTACAGCCATCCTTGGATCCTTCATAGCCCAGTTCTTGGAGTATGACTTTGTAGGTGGATTAACGTAGAACAGCTTTTCAGTACAAACCCAGAGCAATGTCCAAACTGGATTCACTGAAGAGCTCCTTAACCTCATCCAAGAACTGATAACCATTTGACCTATTACCAGTATAAATGCAATTTAAATCAGAGTAATTAGTTGACACATCTATCCATGGGAAAAAATCAGCCCTGGTAAAAGTATTGAAGGTGTCTATTACAATGGAGATACAAACAAATTTGGTGTTAAAATAAAGCTTTCATATAGTCTCTATTCCAAAATTAAAACTTCGTTTATGAAAAAGTAATTTTTCTAAATCCAAAGTGAGCAATTATTTTAATAGATTCCATTTTCAATTTTAATACTTAAAACTGTTATAAGTAATTTAGCTTACATAGAGCTCTAATTAATAATATAAAATTGCCTCTGTCCCATAGTTTTGGTTTGTAATAATGATGTGTCCTTTAATATCCTCAAATTTGCATTGAACTATGCATAATAAATATGGCTTTATGCCAGAGTCCTTCATTCTGCCTTGGTGAGGCCCCATCTGGAGTTTTGTGTCCAGTTCTGGGCTCCCCAGTTCAAGACAGACAGGGAACTACTGGATAGAGTCCAGCGGAGGGCTACGAGGATGATGAGGGGACTGGAGCATCTCTCATATGAGGAAAGGCTGAGAGAGCTGGGGCTGTTTAGTCTGGAGAAGACTGAGAGGGGATCTGATCAATGCTTACAAATATCTAAAGGGTGGGTGTCCAGAGGAAGGGGCCAGACTCTTTTCAGCGGTGCCCAGCGACAGGACAAGGGGCAACGGGCACAAACTGGAACACAGGAAGTTCCATCTGAACATGAGGAACAACTTCTTCACTTTGAGGGTGACCGAGCACTGGGACAGGCTGCCCAGAGAGGTTGTGGAGTCTCCTTCTCTGGAGATATTCAAAACCTGCCTGGACATGACCCTGTGCAACCTGCTCTAGGTGATCCTGCTTTAGCAGGGGGTTTGGACTAGATGGTCTCCAGAGGTCCCTTCCAACCCCTACCAATCTGGGATTCTGTGATTCTTTTCCAGTGGTGCTGTCTTTTGTTGTTAGTTATTTGGGGTTTTTTCTCTGAAATGTGCCGTTTGTGAGGGTTTTTTTTTTTAATCTGCAGTACATAATTTCTGCTTCCATGGTATTATTCCTTGTTCTTTTCATATCCCAGATAACCGCATGCACTAGGTGAATGGTGTGTTGTTCATATCAACTGTGACAATTTGTTATTTCTGTTTCTTAACACGGCTGAGTGTATAACCCTGACAAGGGTTCTATAAAAACAGGCATTCATCCAAGTGCTGATGATGACTCAATCAAGCTGTAATATCAGCAAGCAAGGGAAGAAGTCTTTAGGTCCGTGGCAGTTTTAGATTGTGTTGATTGGAAGGGCTGTAACTCATTTCATCTGCAGAATGACTCTGTCCTGTTGGCATTTAGGGGAATGAGGGTAAGCAGGCAAAGTGATTTCAGCTATGTGTCATCAGCCAAACCAGCGTGAATGTTTTTATGCAAGCACAGAAAGAAGATTTCCTCTTGGTGTCACTAATCTTGCCGTGAGGTAGCTTGTAAGGCGTATCTGTACTACGAAAAATAAAGGCTATTCAGCCAGACAAATTCTGCATAGGTATGTACGTGTGTATTTGGTGGTTGCATAAACAAGGTTCGGGACAGATCTGGAGAGCCTGGAGTTACGTTCCCTTCTCAGCACTTGTTCTTACCAGGTGGTAGGTGTATTGGTGTGTATTCATGTGCATAGCACGCTCTTGTGTCCTTGCCTGTTTGTGATCTGATGGAATGATGAAACATAGCAATGTATAGAAAATCTCCTCAGATTAATCCTTCACTCAATAATTTTGTGGTTTGGTTTGTAGCACAGAGGCCACCTTGATTCTGGATTAGCTGCACATGTGCTGCTTTGGCAAGCAATCCTAAACTGGAGGAGGTTACAGGGGAAAAAACTCTCTCATATTTGGAGTACAGTGAGTTAATGGAGATTGCAAAAGCAGAAGTCCCTTCATGGACACAGTTTAATGAAATGTAATGTCATTCTCCTTCCTTTAGGTTCTTTCAGGTTCAAGAGCTATCTAAATGTAAAGATCTCACAGTTTTGCTCATAAGCAAAACGCCTTATGGTTTACTCTGAGTGTTAACATTGTTACCTGACCAGAGTAGATGCAAACCACTCGGCATGCTGTGACTGAACTATTTTCTCAGGCAGTTTTAGCCCAGTTTTGCCTGTTTATGCTGACTATCTTCACGTCCCACTGGAGACATGTCGTGTTTAAATTCACTTGTGATTGACCTTACTCCAACATCGATACAGAAAAGGGCCAAGAATTTTTTTTTATCCTTTTTATAACTTTTGGCTCCCTTTCTGTACTGAAGCAATTAGCCTGAGCTGACCTCTAGCCAAATGTTCCTGTGGTCAAGTTTCAGCTGGCTTGAGGACAGTCAGCTGCTGTATTATTTTTTTCTGGTTTTAGCTCTCTTCATTCTTACAAACTGCTGGAGTTGGATAAGATACAGACTATTATTCCTTAGAATAGTGTATATTACAGACACTGAATTTTTGTTTCTGTTAAATAACAGGGACTTTATTAGTAGAATTTGTTTTTCATACACATACAGAGGTAGGTGTTGGGAGGTAGATGTTACTAGATTGTAAAAGGTCAGTTCTCTCTTAAAGCTGACAGAGAAGCTGTCTCTTGCTAGGTTGACACTGCAGCCTCTGAACAATACAGTTCTTGTTGGCAGCGAGCTTGCAGGAGCATCTTAGAGGGACAGCAGTGGGTGGTTGCAAGACAGATTTGTGAGAACTTTCTGCAAGGCAGTAGTTGTCTGATGGTAGGGCAGATAGCAATTCAGAGGACTCTTCTCTCAGAAATTTTATTCTGTGCCACCAAAAGTGGCATCACGGGCAGCTCCTGCTTAGCACCAGATTTTCTCCCATGAAACCGGAGCTGTGTTGGTATAGCTCTACCTCAGCCTCCGATACTTCTAGAAGCTGCAGTCATACCTGCAACCCAGCAGAGCTTTTCGTATGTGTCCTGGACGCAAAGAGGTCATGTGGTCCCCTGATACTTCGCACCCCTTGCAGAGCTCCTGTTGCCTGGGAGAGACCTTGAGTATGTGCCCTGTCCCAAGGGCTCTGGGTTTGGGCTCCAAGGAGCCAGCACAACTTGCCCTTTCCAGAGGTGGTTGTACAAAGTGTGGAGCATGGCCCATCCGTATTTTCAAATGAGAGCAGTTACCATTTTTGAGCTCAGTCCTGTCCGTATTTGGTATGTTCAGACTACACCAGTTGGATTTTTCTCCCACATGCAACTCGTTTGGACAGATAACTTGATGGATGATCCCATGTGGATTTAAGCAGAGCAGAGATGCTGTTGCTTTGACTTGCCAAGATAGTGGCATTTGTGAGAACCCGCAGAAGAAGTATCATTTGTTTCTGTACTGCATTTTAGTAGTGAAAACGCAAGGGATTAAGCAGCAATTTTGATCACCTTTGAGGTTTAGGAATGCAAATTGATCCTGTGCCCTGTATCAGAGCGCTAGATGTTTTAGTCAAGGTCTGTGGCTGAGCAGGGACTTTCCCAATAATTATAGAATTGCTCTTAAACAAGTAGCAGCTGATGCTGAAGGGGTGGCTGTGTCCTCCCCTCCACCCTGGCTGCTCACTCCCATGCCTGTGCTGCCCTGGCTCTGCTCCCAGTGGTGCGTCTTTGTGGAGTCCTGATAAACCTGGTCAGCAAAGAGGTTTGTTACAATAAATGTTTATGAATTAATTTTAACTGGAACAATTTATTGATATAGTTCACTGTCTGCAGGTATGTAAGCAAGTCTGCTAGCGCAAGAGGAAGAGCAGTACTGGAATGGGATTGTCTTCATCTGCAGCAGCAAGACCTTATTGAAGTTCAGCATGATTGTTGACCTCTGGGATGTATTTCCAGGCTCCAGAGTTGGTACTCAGGCTGCTAAACCACTCTTCCTGGGAGGAAACTGAGATGGTCACAGCACAGGGATGGAGGGAATAGCTGTGCTGTGACAGCTGCACGTGGGGGCTTATCCTGGTCCCACCATGGAGTTGTTTTGTGTGGTTATGAAAAATGAAGTGGTGTTCACAGATGCGCTCTGAATGATGGACTCTGTTGATCACATTTGTTCTCACAGGAGAATTCCTGTGAGGGTTTGGGCTTTTCTTGTGGCTGTTGTTAGGCTGGAAGAAGTAGGAGAGCTTGAAGAAGAGTGGTAGGAAGATCAGCAGAGAGTGGTGGACACGGGAGAGCAGGGAAGTGTGAATATGGAGGCAGCATGGGATGCCTGGTTATTGCAACAGGGAGAGAGCAGGAGGCTTTAAATCAAGTGACATTGTGCTCAGTCCTGTGAAAGAGAAAACAAAACTTAAGGGAGAAAGTGGAAAGGCTGAAGAGGGGGTGGGGCTGTTCGACAGGGTAGAAATCATGTAAGCAGAGAGGAATTGGCAAATACAGAGCAGCATTTCTGTAGAAGATTTATTAATAAAAGACAATAGAATTCTTTAAACAAGAGTACAGATAGAGCAGGGGAACAATTGAGCTAGCTGAAAATGTAGCTGATCTTGGATGAACCTCGTGCTGTGCCAGTGTAGCTCCTCTCTGAGAGCAGGAGGATTGTTGGTCTGTGATTTGCTTTATGAACTTTTTCCCAGCCCTACGCACTCCAGCAGCTGCAGCTTTCACTTCTGGTCCTGCTCCCCAGGTTGCCTTACTCTCACAGTGCCCCAAATCCTCACTAACACACCTCCAGCCTCGCTGTACCCTTTCCTTCCTTCCTCCTTGTCCACTTGAGAACAGGGGAGTCACCTTTGGAGATACCCATGTCTGCTTGACCAGAGGAAAGCCCTGCCTGGCAGGTCCCCAGAGCTCCCCCAGCTCCGTGCAGTTGCCCTGTGCCCACAGGGTGCCTGGGTGGTGCAGCTGGCCATCCCCAGGGTGGGGGTGCGGTGGGGAGCATCGCCCAGCTTGCCTTTGCAGGTCTGGGTTAGACTCCGCTAGCCTGGAGCGGTTGGAATAAATGACTCTTGTACTGATCCTGAAACTTGAGAAATATTGAGCAGTTGTGTTCATGAGGGTGTGAGAAATACCTTCTGATTTTCAAGTTTTGTACTAAACAGCATGAGTGAGAAATCTGGAGTTGGTAATAGTTTCATTTTTTTTCTGTAGTGTGATTCAATCTGTTCTCTTGGGGTAAGAAAATTAAGGAGGAAATCTTTTAAATTCAGTGTTACCATAGTTTTACATACTCTGCGTGCTTGTATTTTACAGTTTCTGATTCAAATCAAACTTTGCTAACTCTACTAGGAGATTTTGATACTGAGATTTGACAGCATTGGGTTTTAATCAGTAACATCCACTTAAAAATTCTCATTAGTGGGCTTGGTTGTTTGGACACTTGTGATTTAATCTCCTGTTAGACGAAGAAAGAAAATGTCTAATTGAAAACACTCCAGCGTAGAATCAAGGTTAGTCATATGAATTTACGGTCAGATGTGAAAGTGGAGCTATTTCCCTCCCTCTCTCTCCTCCCGCTGCCTCACTGAGCTGGGTGTCGGTGTATCTTGGCAGTTTTGTGCCACAGAACAAGAAACTGCTGCCTGTTTCTCCGGGTTTTGGCTGGGATAGAGTTAATATCCTTCCAGTAGCCGTGTTTTGGATTTAGAATGAAAATAGTGTTGATAACACACTAATGTTTAGTTGTTGCTAGGCAATGTTTACAATTAAGTCAAGGACTTTTCAGCTTCCCAGGCCCTGCCAGCGAGGAGGCACGAGCCTTCTGCAGGAGGTGCACAAGAAGCTGGTAGGGGACGCAGCCAGGACAGCTGACCCAAACTGGCCAAAGGGATATTCCATACCATATGATGTCATGCCCAGTATATAAGCTGTGGAGAGTTGGGCAGGGAGGGCCGCAGCTCAGGAACTAGCTAGGCATTGGTCAGCGGTTGGTGAGCAATTGTGTTGTGCATCACTTTTGTTTATTATTATTGTTGTTGTTGTCGTTGTTCTCTTCCTTTTCTGTTCTATTATATTGTTTTTATCTCAACCCATAAGTTTCAGGTTTTTTTGATTCTCTCCCCCATCCCACTGGGGGGAGCGAGTGAATGGCTGTGTGGTTGGTTTAGCTGCCTGCTGGGTTAAACCACAACAGTGTTCATTTTAACATTGTAGCTTTGGTTTTCAAGGTCTCCAGGAATCTCTGTGCTCCACTGGCATGGATGTAAATGGCACGTAGTAATCCATCTACTCTACTGCGTATGGAGACCTCATGAGCTTTTGGGGGCATGGTACAATTTTGTGCAGAAGGCTTCACTGCCCATAAGTCCAGTGTATCCCAGCTTTGCTCTTTCCCATTGCTACCAGATGCTGGTGATAATGACAGGAGCAAAGCAGTTGTCCATCAAACAGGATCATGTGATGGGGTTGTAGGCTGTGTGTGTGTGGCAGAGGTGAATTAGAGAGAAGGAGGAATGTACTTTTTCGGGAGGTTGTAAAGGCTTGTTGGGTTATGCTTGGGTTGTAAAGGCTTGTATGCTTGGAGGCTGTAAAGGCTTGTGTGGATGTGCTCGCGTCCATCGGAAGGTGCCTTCTCAGAGCTGACGCAGCTAGCAGCTTCCAGCGTGAGAGAGCTTCCATGGCAGACCCGGAGAGCGGTGCGACAGAGCAGGGGCACAGAGACAGGTGCTCAGGGTTGTGCAGGGTGCTGGTAGGGATCAGACCATAGAATTAGCCTGGGTTACTCATTCTTGCAGCCCCACAGCTACTGCTGCCCTCTCCACCCCTGGCGTGCTGCCTGCCACAGGCAGCAGCCATAGGTGCTAAGCCTGTGTTTCTCTGCTATCAGCCATTTGGCTTTCTGGTGTGAGAGCTGGCTTATTAAACTGCATCACTCCTCTCAGCTTTACTGCAGGTAGTCCTAGACCCAGGAAGGGTTATACCTGGCATGCAGAGATGAATACAGCTTCAGAGGAGCATGAACTGGAAAGGGGATCATCTCTTTGTTTCCTGAACGAGATACTGTCCTTTTCCTACTTTCATATTTAACCTAAGCTAGTCATTGGGATCCATCCCCCAAAGGCTGCTGTGGGGTGAGTATGGCTACTTGCTGGAAGCAGGCTAGAGATTGACAATGCTTGATTATTATCCCCCCCCCCTCCACAATATAAAATGAACTAGAAACCCATAAGCTAGTTCTCTTGTAAAAATAGTATTTACTCTCTCAGACTGCAAGATGATGTATGACTTTGAGGCAATAAACTGTAAACTAAATACACTTCTGGTTTAAATCCAATCAGAAATTCAATAAAACTAGATAATGGTTTAAATGTCATGTCATATGAGTTAGTAATATTGGTTTACAAAGAAACTCTCTTATTGTCTTTTGTTATTGCAGAACTAGCAGTATGGATCTTTGGCATCTGCTGTTTACTTTGGCACTGGTTCGTGCAAATGACTCACTTTCTGCAAGTGATGGTAAGTTTTATGATACCTTTCTGTGCCTTTGTGTGTGTACGTATGTGTGTGTATATATATATAGCTTTTATATAAAGAGTATTTTTATATTATAAATGTCAGGACTGTACAAGTCCCTTGATTGCAATAACCTGGATACATAATGTAAAAAATACATCAGTTAATCTTGTTGAAAGATAGTGGATGAGATTGAGACATATTGCAGAATAAAGGTGAATTTCATAGACAGCGTTAGATGTGTGATGTGTAAACAGGCTGGATCAATGTTGGTGTTAGATGTCTGGATTTTCTTTGCTCAGGTACTGAAGTTATGAAAGAATTGTATGGGGTTAATTTTTTTATAGAAACTGGTCGTTTTTCTGCTTAAAAAGTCTTTTTAGCATATTCATATGTTAAGTGTAGAACTATTTGGAAGTACAGAGGAAGCATTTTAAGACTGTACACCTCAGGTCTGAGGCCAATATGAACAAGTTTCATAAGAAATGCACTTGGAAATTCTTGAGTAGAGGTTATAAAAGGGATTTGAAAAGAACATGTACCCTCAACCAGCCAGCTGGCTGTGGGTAGCCAGCAGAAGCCTCTTTAGTGAGAAGAAGCTCTGAATGCCCATCCTGTGGTGTTCGTGATTCAACAGATCTGCCCACGGTTCGTATCCTCTGAGTGTACCTCTGGCTTTCCACAGTTGTTCTTCCCATCCTTATTCACCTCAGTTCTTCCATCTTCTGAATTAAATGCCAGGCTGGAAAGTACTTGGTCCAGCTGAGCTTTTTCTTGTTGCATCCAGCGATGATTTAGAACAATTTCTGTATCACCCGGAGGTCTGTCCTGACTCTGGTGGGTCCTCTGGGACTGGTCTTTTACTCATTTAGAACAAAAAATTCCCATTAACTCCAGTGGGAGTTTTATGTTGTGTCAGACAGATCTGCTTATGCTGGTTATGATCTGACCCTGTAAACAAATGCAACTTAATCTGGTCTGCTCTGTCTTGTTCTGGCCTTTGGAGAGAGCAGTAACAGTTTTCCATAATTACTAATTTTATGCAAATTTTTCACCGCTTCTCACAGAGCTATGGAGCAGCTGCAAAAGGGTGGCTCCTTAAGCAGGTGTCCCTCCTGACCTCCTAGCCAAAATCAGTGTTAGCAGAGAAAGTCAGAGAGGGCAGTTTGACAAGTAATTTTGGAAAAAATAGGGTGGAAATAGCTTCCACAATGAACTGTAAATAAACTGCTAAAATTTTCAATGAAAATTTCTGACGTGTCTCAATTTTTTTTTCTTTAGCTTCATACTTAGGTGTTACTGAATGCAAATTAAATACCCGTAGAGTTGCAAATCATGTGTCATTAGCTGGTCTAGTGTTAGTTTTCTAATATGGTACTAAACCAAAGGGCTGTGGCATAGTTGCCTGTGGTCATAACTGTCCTACAGTTTAAAGGTATAATCATCCTCCTTTGCCCTGATACAGCTCTGTATTTTCTTGGAGTTGCATACTTGAAACTTCTAGATATCCATATTTGCAGAAGCCCTGGAGAGATATAACGGATATGACTTCGTTGTTAATGGAGACATTAAGCTGAAGTAAGATATAATTAGAACTCAAATGACCAGTTTTCAGAGAATTCTTCCATAAAGTTCATTTTGTTTATTAAAAAAGGGGGTTGGATAGGGAAAACACAAGTTTCTGTTTATTTACTTCTATATGTGTGGCTCAGACACTTGTCCTCTGTGATATCAAGAAGATAATCTATAAGATTCTCTTCTCCCTTGCTAGTTAAGGCTTTTTCTTTAACATTTACCAAATTTGGTTTGAGTTCCTAGTGTATCTGACCATTGAAGGTGATGAATGAATCAAGTTTTCACTTTTGTTCCCTACTTTCATTTCCTACTTAGAGCAATACTTTCATTCTGCTACCTACACGTCCCATGAGAAATGAGTGCGCCTATTTAAGAAGTGTGTAAGGAAGCATGGGGCAGTGAAGTATTTATTTTCATACTATAATTGAGCTGAAACAATGTGGGGCTTTAATGTGTTTTGAATCCTTCTCTGTCTTCTGATTTGGTTAAAAGAAGAGGAATTTTCTGATAGGAATTTGCAGAATAAAGCTATATACTCATTTCCCCCCCTTTGTGTACCAATCTGTTTAGTTAGACCTATGAACTGAAATAAAATTTGCAAATGGCTCCTTGGTTCTGCTGAAATGTGGGAAGTCAGTATTTCATAGTGAAATATGATACATGTACCAGCTTCTATTCATTGCCTTGTACAGAATGGTCAGTAGAACAAAAATGAACGTGTCCTGACTTGATCCTTCCCCCTGCAGTGTCTGCATTTTACAGTACATTCATTCACTAGACAAAAATAATCCTGCCCAGATGCAGTCTACTGGATGAATTGATTTCTCTCTCAAGGTTTAAGAGCACATGAGGGTTTTTTGATCCTTGACAGATGAGGTGTGGTCCAGATGTCCGAAGTTCTGTAAAAATCTGTGTTAGAAATAAAACTTAACTACATCACCTTTGTGTGACTATGTACTGATGAAATAGTAACTTCCATGAGCTTACCTTCAGAATCTAAAAATGAACATTTTAATTGTGTTCCTGTGCTCAAATCCAAGAAAAAATACTAAATATATATGTCCTGATTTGCTGCATTATTAAAGAATTTGTGTGAAGGGAACAGAGCTTTGTTGTTCCTAGAATAAATTTCTAACTGCTAAACTGCTTCTAATGCTGCATCACAGGTATTCTGAGTAGGGGAAATGCTCAGCTGAGAAAGTCAGATAAGAAAGTGTAAGTCGAACAGGAATATTTGAGATTACAGTATGAGAGAACATCCATTTGCCGTTCTTGCATGATTTAGGACAGAGTACTAGATGAGATCTGTTTATTAGCAGCTTTGCTCTTTTTCCCCCCCCGTGTGAATGTGCTTGTACTTGCAAAAGTTCTCGTGAGCATCCAGCCCCACTCGGGTGATGAATCCTGACAATATTACAGACCTCTGCCCAGCACAGTCTTTCTGAAGCCTTCCTATAAACTTAATTAAATGTGCTCCATACCTGTACCATATCTGATATGTTGCCCGAGGGACTGGATCTCTGGTGTCACGGTTCCCTAAAAAATCCACTTCAGTAATTGTATTTCTCCTGGCAGCACATTAAAAAATTACACGTACTTGCTAATCTTGCACCGAAGCATGTTACTGAGACAGTGTAATATTGACATGTACATGGAAGCTTTTAACGTCTTGAGAGTAAGCGAAGCTTACATTCAGCCTCAAAAGGGCCTGTGCTTGGAGCTGGCTCCGTGCCGTGGGGCCGGATCCACCCTTGGCACACGGTGAAATCCCATACGTGTTTCCTCCTGGCAGGGGAGAGGCTGTGAGGCCAGCAGTTGGCCAGGCAACTGCACAGCCTTCGACACCAGATATTGGACATCTAGTCACCTATTTGCTGTCTCCAGGCTGCTGCCAAGTTCTGCTGGAGGATTTCCATTGATTTAGCTCGTTTTCGTGCTCTACTTTTGCAAAGAGCTTGGCTTGCCAGCTCCTTAAACTGAGGCTGTGGCTAGCGTGAAGTGACAGGGCACCCACCATCTCTGAGGCGGCGATGCTAAATGTGACCAAAGATGTCTGCTGCACCAGGTCTTCGAGGGTAATTCAGAGCTGAGCAGGTCTGGGACTTGCAGCCTCCTGCCAGGGGACACTGACCCTGGTGGTAAGGGCAGAACAGAGGCAGTGGTAGAAAGAAAGTGTAAAGGCCACAATAACGGGAAGGTGATTTCTAATAGGTCTGTAATTATTGTGGGTAAATGGGTTTTGTGTCCTAGGACTGGAAAATGTAAGGCCGTTTTCACAGCTAATGAAGACATTTTCGTTAACTCAACAGAACTTATGGTTCTAAGAGTTTAGGTTGCTTCAAAGATGGGGAATTGTATGATTTTGAAAATTTTGTTTAATTTAATTAATTAGATACATGAACAAGAAAGAATACTGCTTCATGAGTAGATCACCTACATCCGCATAATACTAACTGTCGTTCAAGAAAAAAATAAGAGCTTATATTTAAGTGCACATATACAATTTGTGTTTGAGATATTTACTTTAATGTAACTGTGGTGTTTCAAATACATATCCAGCATACACCTAGGTATTTTGGCTTATTATACCTGCTGACGTCAGAAGTCGTTGAGGGAAATTGCTCCAGACACAGATTGCAAAATATTTAGGAAGCAAGATAAATTTTGTCTGCTTGTTCCTTGTCTACAACTTATGAGTGTAGGTCACATAAGGACATAGAGGAATAAACTGGGAATTAGTCCCAGTTAATAATACATAAGCTCAAGCAGTTCCAAAACTAATTTCTTCCCAGTGAAAAGAAGTGGGAAATGTCTTTTATCATTTTTTTTGTACGGATCAAAGTTTGTTCCAGAGTATTATGGTTATGTTAATTCATCCTCTGAAGCAGGTTTAGGGGCATTCATATTTACTAATAGCACAACAAAAATATTTTTAGTGGACTTTTTTTGTACAATGATAATTTCCAGAGCTACGAGCCTGAATTTGTTATTAATTTTATCTAATCTTATTTTAGAAATTTTTTTTTTCATCACAACCTTTTTCAAATATTGTGTAGAGCTGTTAGGCTCAAATGCTCTCTTTTCCTTACTTTTGCGTAAGAAGTAGGATTAGTTATTTTCCCTTCTGAAACGTATCAAATCTAATTGTTACTTCCATCAAAATGTCCTTTTGTTATGCTGATATTTGTTCACTTACTGTACTTGGATGCTTTGTGTGCATTACATATCCAGATTAAACCATCTAAGTATAGGTGTGCACCGGATACCAAAGCTCCCAATCATAGAGCTGGAGACTGAATCCATAAGCCATGCACAGGGCTTTAGTGTCATTAAAGACACCCCTGCGCACCCGAGACATCTGCATGGGACTCACAGCGATGACACAGGACCTGCAAGATATCTACGTCATTCTGGAATGGCCAGAAGCTTAAAGAGCTCTGTAAAAAGCATAAGGCAAGGCATCTCATATGTACCTGAACATCTGTTTTCAGGCAATTAAATCAACTCTATCAGCTGTTCTCTAGGACGGTATTGACTAGCTCTCCATTGGCTATTGGGAGCTTGGACTCCTAAGAATTGAGTTTCATCCATGTATGAATCATGTAGGTACCCAAAAAATCTGCATTAGACTTGTAGATAGGGTATATGACCTATAGGAGATTCGTGCCTTTTGAAGCAGAGGCTGGAAGGCAGGCAGAATACCCTAGGCAGTCTGAGATAGCTACAGATGTTTAGGCAACTGGATTTTGCCCTACCGTGCATAAAGAGAGCTAAATATAGGTGTCTTCATTTTGAACTGAGCCTCACCCTTACAGCTGCCTTGTTTGGGCGTGCATAATTCTGCGTGCTTCCTTCTGGGTGGTGCCCTAGCTGCTCAGCCACACGCTGCAGATCATCTGCTACAGCCAAGGTGAGGGGTTGTCTGGATTGACAGGATAGCAGTTAGGTTCTTGCTGTCACCCTGAAGTTAAGCAGCAGACGGATGTTGTCTGAAGGCATGGATTTGACTTCTGTGACACGCAGAGGAATTCTCAGTCTAAGCGGGAGAGTGCCTTTGAATTGCAGCATATTCTCTGCTGAAAATGGGAGATTTGTTCATCTGTTCATGGAGTCAGGAGGTATTGGGGACTTCGTTGCTTGGCTTGAAATATTCAGAAAAAAAGATCAATAGCTGTGTGGGGTGTTGGCTGAAAACATGTTTTGTGATTTAGGTGAACTCAAATTTTATAGGTTGCAGTCAGTGTAGTGAAGCCACTTCTCACACATGAAGGGTATGCTTTTATTTTTAACATCTTTTTTAGATGATCAGGAAAATTAGACATATTTGCATATATAACAATCCTAATCTTGTTAGGAAATGAGAAAAGATAATGAAAAAGGGCAGAGTCTTCCGTAGCTTAAGCTGCAAACTCCCTCGCCTCCTCTTGGAAAATAGTAGTGCCACAATATAGTTGGTAGTCATTTGTTCATTGTGGTCATTTTCTCTTCTTAATTCTTCTAATTGGTGTGTCTGTGCCGTGGCCTTTCTCTGTGTTACCTGCTTTCTCAATTATATGCAGCTAAGTACAGCACACAAGCCCAAGCAGAGCTGGTGGTAAAACCTGAAAAGCTCAAAACTGATCAGCTTAGGGTATCCTGCTTTACGTGGACAGCGGCAGAACTGTCGAGAATGCAGATTTAAAATGTTTACCTGCGGACAAAGCCTTTAGAATAGTTGCTTTATTTCCAGAAATTTAAGTGTTTCTGAGGAAGAAATATGTTCCATTATGTAGAAGAAATTGCTATAGAGCCGTTCCAGGAGCCAGGATCAGAAAGCTTGGCACAGGGAAGCATTAAGTTATACCACTATGATCTGGCTGAGCCATTTTGGCTGGAGGGAAGATTCATTTTGGCAGAGAGCGAAGTAGTATTTCCATCATCACTTTCCATTGCGATTAGGCATGGCTTTGATGGCTAGCAGGAAGGCCTTGAGTCTGTGCACTTCTGAGTTACTTTTACTGCTCGTGCTTCCTAGCCAGTAATATATATTTCAGATAAGCCATTTGTCTGGGCCAGTGTGACAGTATCTATGCTCTCACATGGCAGAGAAAGGATTTCACCTTGTCTTTCTTCTGTGTTGGGAGCATACATGGTATTTTAACAGGAAGGAATTTGGGATTTCTAGGACTGGAAAACACATCCTGGAAATGAATTGTAGGTAGGCCTATATTTTGTAAGAAAACACAGAAAATAAAAACATAGTGCTGAAATTTTCAGGTAGAGCAGCCTTATTATGCCCCTAAAAATCCGTGTTTAGGCTTGCAACTAAGTAGATCCAGTGGTTCAAATGCTAACCTGGGTTGCCAGAGACTTGTCTCCTTTGTCCTTTCCTCCATACCACATCAGTGACTCCAGCATTTACTGAAGACTTTCAAGACTTTGGGTATCTTCACCCACAAGCATGCCAAAACAACTTCATGAACAATCAGCTTCAGTCAGATACCCTGCAAAATAACGTACATGCCATAGTTATCCCATCCAGTTATCTCTGTTATCTGTAACATTCCTGCTATCATGTATATTTCCTTCATTGCTCTTTACTTGCCAGGGTGTTGTCTTCTTTTTGAACATAAACTCACCAATTTGCTGTCCTCCAACTGCTGGGTTTTGAGGTTGTTTGCAAGAATGAGCCACCCCTCTGTAGTTAGCGGCCAGCTGTAGTCAGAAGGGGAAGTCAGTCTTTCTGCCTCTCAGCTGCAAAGCTTGTAATCCCAGCGCACGTCTTCGCTCTCCCAAGGAGACCTGTAGACTGCAGCCAAGCCACCAACACACATGCTGGTCCTCCTGTGAACCAGAATTGTTCCTCCTTTACTGGGGTTGCGCTGCACCCAAAACTGCTGGGGAGCGGTGGCCACTTGTGGCTTGCTTTTGGAGGAAAAGCAGTCTGAAACATGAACTTTTGCCTCCACGTGCAATTAAGTCCATGTATTTAAAGAGGAAGATCAGATGATGATGATGCAAAAACGTGCACAACAGTTCGTTACCACTATCTAAGAAGCTAACCAGTCAGAAATTCCTAGTTATCATTTTCACTTTAACTCCTGTTTGACATTTTAAATGTAGTTGTATATTTCATGTGAATTATTTAAACAGTTTGTGCTGCACTAGCCAAATTAACTCAGTTAATAAACTGACTGTGCATCAGGGGAAGGAAAAATAGCTCAAGCAAATAAACTAATCCATATTATTATAAAAGCATATTGCATGAGTTACAATGAATCATTCCATGCAGTGGAGAACACATAGAACAAATTGCTTTCAATACCACCCATCTGTAACAGGAAAAAGAATAAGAAACCCTTGCTACTGCACATTCATAGCATACAATGAAATGACCATGGGAGGGGGTAACATTTTTTCATTAATTTAAACAATGATGCAGTTATTATGCAGTAGCTTGCACTGCCTGATTTAAAATACAAGAGATTTTTAGAACTAAGAGTCTGTCTGCAATGTTGCACCTTTTTTTTCCACACTGTGCTCTTCCAAAGTGACAGATCTGACTGGAAACAGAATGAAAGTGCGACTGGAAGTCTGAGAGATGTTGTTGAACAGACCTTGTCCCTACTAGTATAAATGAGGGAGCATTGTGCACGTCAGCAATATTTTGGCACACCTGGATGTTCTCTTCAGCTGTTCCAAGGGATCAGAAGTGAAAGAAAAACATTTTAGGGTAGGGGTTTACGAGATGCCATCCTTGAATCACACAGAGCAACTCTGAAAGCTTTGTGCTGGTTACAACGCTCAGCAAAACCAGATGATTCTCGGGGTTGCAGCAGCACTTCCAGCACAGTTGGGTCCTTTGGGAACTGGAGCCATCATTTGGAGGATGACTAGGTCCAGCCTTGCAGAATTCTTGGTCAGTTTGGCTCCAGAGAGTCCCCCTGTTTCTTGTTTCCAACTTTGGCTGCTCCCTGTCTTCCCTGTTACACTCCAGCAGAGTACTGGTACCCAGGTGATTATCTGCTTCTGAGGATGATGGAAGGGGGAACGGGAATGAGATAGTGATGGGGAACTTGGCCATTGTGTGGCCCTCCACGACAAGGCTCTGACAAGGTTCCCCTTGGGGAATAAAAATACTTGGCCTAGGCTGTTTCCCTTCTATGCTACTGGAGAGGTGCTCAGAATGAACTATGGAAGAAGAACAGCCTGGGAATGATGCTGTAGGTGAGAGGCAGAGCTACAGACTACCAGTAAGGACTCTCTAGCTTCTGAATCTGGAATAAGTCCTGGTACTTAACAAGTTTTCTCTGCTTTGCTTTCTCTTCTGGCCCATTGTAGAAGCATGCTGTAAAATTAAGTAGTAACAGCAATGGTTAGTTTTTTGCAGAACTTCTAGAAAACTGTGACCCTGCTAGGGATTTTGAATTTTTCTTGCATAATGCAGTGAAGACTTTCTTTTTCCTGAAGTACAGGATTTTTTTTTTTTACAGGTAATTAAAAGTCTTTTACAAAGTAGGCAATTCCATGCTAAGGGGTGTAGAATAGGCATAAGGTTGGCTGATAGAGCTGGTATATTATCTAAAGAGCCATGCATAATGGCAGTTCAGTCCCATGCTTCATTCTCATTAAGCTGGTCAAGGAGACTTTCCTGGGACTTTCAAAGAACGCAACAGGAAACTGTTAAATGTTGTGTAGTTGGGAATTTATCACTTGTATCAGCCTTGGCACCAATGAAAGGTGAACCTTACACCAATTTTAGAAAATGACTCAAGGAAATTGCACATCAAAAGGTTTGTCCTCTGGGCAAGGCAAGTTGGAAGAAACTTGAAAAAAGCATACATTGGTAAATGCATCGATAAATATATATTTGGGTCTGTGTAAGTCATGTTTCTTTCAAAAGACACTTAGTGTCTGTTACCCATAACTACTGACTCAAAAAAAGATTTCAACATGCACACATGAAATGGTTGTTCAGTCCCTATAATGTGGATTTTCAGAGAGCCTTTGATACAATGCTCCAGCAAAGGTTCCTTAAAAAAAGGTCAGGGGATAAAATAGAAGGATTTCCATGGATTAAAAATTAATCAAAAGGGGAAACAAAGGAACAAATTAACAGCTCCCACAGCAGAAATATCCAAGGATGTTTGCCTTGTACAGGCCATACAAACAGAATTTAAATTGACAAGATCTCTTCTGCTTGGAAGGCTCCATGGCAGGACAGGACAGAAACCAGTGCAGTCCTGCATGGTGCCAAGGGAGTGAAAGAGAAGGATGTGAGTAGGCAGGAGCCCTCCGGGGGCTGCTGGAGCCCCGCGTCTGTGCGTGCAAACACTCGGCACTGCACTGCTGGAGTGATGGACTGCGGTCTGGCAGGGGAAATGAGAATGATCCACCCAGACTGAGAAGTGTGTCTTTTATGGGTTATCCCTAACTGTTACCCAGAACATATTCAGAGAAACATGCTGAAAGGAAACATGTTTATTCTGTATTTGGTCTGGGATTTTGTTTGTTTGTTATTCCCCTAGCTATGTGTAATCTTGGCCATAGGACTGACACAGAAACTTTAGAAGCAAATTTGAAAACTTACTTGGACCAAGAGTTTGCCCTTGAATCCGCATCTGCTAGAACCCCCTGTTTTTTACTTTGTAAAGACAAAAATACCAGAACAATTACATGCCTAGCTGGCAAACACCACGTGCATCATGTTTCTTTTAAAAGTCACTTAGTGTTTGCCACCCATGCCTACTGTAAAACAGGAAAAGCTTTTAACATTTAATAAATATTAAATCTTAAGAACATGCACAAAGTAAAATAGTCTCATTATGCCCTTTCAGTTTGTGTTCTGTCTCTTCATCACTGAAGCACAAAACAAAGAATAATGTGATAATTTGACTTTGAACAGGAAATTACAAGTGTTAGGTAAGCAAATGTAGGTAATAACTATAAATGTTAACATGGTATATTTATTATTTGCTGTTAAAGATCAAATAATAAATACTCTATAATTACTTAAATGAAAATGTGATGTCAACTATAGTTACTGTTGTATAGGATTTAATTCAAACCATCTGTTTTAATCCACTTGTATATATCCTGGGTTGATCTTTGCTTGCAATGAAGTGTTTTTCTGGAAGTTAGAAGCAATTATTAAAGGAATGGAAATTATTAGTGGCTCATGGTTTGGCAGGGAAAAGAAATGCCTTTTTAAGTTCTTAGTGTCTATTTTAGAGGGCTTCTACACCAGAAATTGTTGAGGGTGGAGTATAAGGCCAAAGTGTTTTCTGTCATAGGCTACATGTTGATATTTGGGGTTCATCCCAGAGAGGTGTTTGGAAGTATAAGTTACTTGCCTGATTATTCTCCACCACTTAATGAAGTCCATTTATTTCATTGGGAAAAGGAAGTATGAAACACTAGTGAACAATGTGGAAAAATGCTGGTGTGTGTACATAAACAACATAATTTATTTTCTAGTGAACCAGTTCATTCTCCAGTGTATTCTTCACTGGATTTGTAGGGGATGTTTGGTCTTGCTAACTAGTTTAGTTAGCTTTGCCTTGTCTGTTTTAGTCAGAAATTGCCCTGTTATCCAAGGATACCTCCACTTGGCTCCAGAGCTCAGCTCTTCATGCTGTGAAGATCTATCAAGCCACTTCACAGGAAAAACACTTGCATCTAGGGCAGCTCCACAAGTAATGAAATGGATGTGAGATCAATAACTTATCATCTTTCCTTTCTGACTCCGTAGCATTTGCACAATAGGAAGCTGTAAAAAGTTAATCAGAAAAACCCGAGGTATCTACTGTTACTCCTGGCACATACCTTTTGATGCACCTAGGGCCTTTCAGAACTAAAGTCCTGGCTGGATTATGCCATACTTTGTAGAGGTAGAAGGCAAGACTTTATTCTCGAAAGGATGCACTGGGAGCTCTTCAGGGTCTCCAGCTGTAACAGCTGAGACTGTTTAACTTCCAATTCCTGGCCAAGCCAGTTGAGTTATATCCCTGTCTACAAAAATACTTGCAATAATATTGCAGAACCCTCCTGAATGAGACTTCATGTTAAGAGAGGCAACAAAGACAAAACCAACAGAATTTAATGTGGTTGCCCAAAGTATCCAGCTGCTATTATCTATTTTTCCAAGGCCATGACCACTGCTCATTGCTTGAAGTAGGTTTTAGTCTGGATTGCCCTTTCTTTCCTCCCCAAGTCAAGAAACATTTGTTTTTTACCAGGAGGAACATGCGTTACAGAATCTGGCACGTTTACATGTGGTGCAATCTTGTGAATGTTTTGTTGAGATAAGTGAGTGACAGCTTCCAGTTGATGTTCTGCAGGAGGTGAGGGTTTCTTTCCAGAAGTGCTGACCATCTCAAAATAACTATATTCTCCTTGTAGAGATCTCAGTCTGACATGTTACCTTATCCCCCCAGTACAGCAGGCTTGGTATTCTGCTACACCAGTTTATCTAGCTAATAGACTTAAGTAGCAGTTCTAGTTACAGGAAGGACTGTGCAAGGATTACATCTATCAGAGTTAGCGTTGGGTCTGTGTTGTCCAACTTTATAACAGAAGACTTGATTGTAGATTATTGTTAAATGTTGTTTTTCAGTTATGAGATCTTGTTACCACTGGAATTCAACATGTTTTTTCTTCAAATTTGTTAAGCTAAAAGTGCAATTTTTCTTAAGAGAATGATGCTCTGTTTTCTTCTTGTTTAGAGAAGTGTCAACAGTTAAAAGTCTTGCTATTTAATTTCATTATATCCCCTTGCGATCCCTTAAGAAACATGAGTTATGACCATGACAGTGCTTTGCACTTCATGGGTTTTACATCTCAGCAACTTGCAAAGATGTGTGAGATACAATTAAGATTTCCAGTAATCCCAAGGTACCTGTATATATGCACTGGCTTTCTAGAAACAGCATTATTTTTCCCAAAGTCATAGCCATCCCTAAAGGAAATAGAATATTAGACTTAGTATGTGGCTTTTAACCCTCTTTAAGAACAGAAGTGGAGACCAGTAAAAATAATATGTGGCTTACATTGGTAGTACTCCTGGATTTGAAGAGAAATGGTCTCTCTATGTTGCTCTGCTTGCCTGTGGGAATCCCATCATGCATTCAGTTGTGGTTTATGAAAAGCTGCTGTAGTCTTCTAACAAATTACTTTTAGAACTAAAACCCCTGAATCCATCATATCTGTCCTTTACTAGAGCTAAGCTGCCCTGACTTCTTGTATAGTTGGGGAAGTCCCACAGCATTTTCTGGTTGTTAACATAATACACCTTAGCCTTTAAATACAACATGTGAGCAAGACATGATTTTTACAAAAATGTGTAAGAAGAAATCCTCCTTCCTTTAAAGCAAGGCTTCAGTCACAAAAATTGTTCCATATTTGGGATGGCTACAGGATGGACTTGTCCCTAGGAGGAACAGACCTGGCATACTCAAATCCTTGCATCCCAACGTATGGGACGTGTCTGGAGAGCAGCTGTGAGGAGCACTTAGGCTGTCCCGAGTGTTTATTTCAGTAGTAAGATGTGAGTGAAATTTGTTTTACTGATTAAGCCTGTTTTGCTTGTTGGGTTTTTTTATTAGTAGATGGCTCCCACACGATGGGTGTGAAATTACCTTTTTCATTTTTTTTATTGTTTCCTGGAGGAAATGTGCCCCAGTTACCTGAGTTGTCACTAGCAGCCGTACCAGTCACGGGTGTCAGCAGAAAGGCAAAGGGGTGGCAATAACCTGAGCCCTTCAGATGTGGCTGAGGCATGTTGACAGGCAGGGGTGAGCTTCCAAAGCCACTTACTTGTCCTAAAGTAGACAAAATCCCCGTGACTCCAGTTCTGTAATAACGACATTGGTCTGAAACAAGCTTTCAGTGTCTGGCTGTGCCACGGAAATTCCTCTGTGTCCTTGGAAAATTGATTAATATCTGTGCCCCAGCTGTAAAGTGAGAAGGCACTTTAACGATAAACTCCTTAATCGCTTTGAGTCGATCAGATATTTTGGTGATGAAGTTGCTGAGGTTGTGCAATATCCTGTCAACAGCATTGCATTTATTGTACAGAGCAAAATGATAGAAAAATATATCTCTTCTTGCAGCGCTCGTGAAGCTGGCAGCCTGCCCCTCCACCAAGGCAGGGGAGGGTGGCTGTGTGCTTGTCAGGAGGTAGCAGGCACCACCAGCAAGCAGAGAGAGCACTGAAGTATCCTCCAGCGCATATTTGTTTTCTGCATAAATCTGCATACTTGCAGAAACTGTGCTTTTCTTCCAGCAGGCAAGGACTTGTACTAATGTGGGCCCGTAACTAATTGTTGCCATGGGAAACTCTGAAATGGCCACCCACACTTTTATATCTGAATGGAGCTTCTGTTTAGACATACTCTTCAATCTGTGTGTCAACATGTGCACATAGCGTGTATATATGTTTCTTCCCTGGTGTAGCACGGTGAAGCTGAGATATGAAAGGTTGCTTTTAATGTTAAAGATTTTGGCAGCATCAGCAGCACCTGGAACACGGTGTCTATGGGGCTGTTCAAGTAGCTGAGATGCCCAGAGTACCGCGGGGTGTTGCGTCAATTCATTGATGTGCTCTGAGCATATGGAAAGGCACAGCCAGTCCTGAAAAATTTTCACCTTTCTTTATTTGTTGCCCACCTGACCCTGCAGCCCTTCTCCCCGCAGAGTAACATGACCCAAACATAAAAATGAAATGCTGGAGCTTTTTAAAGAACAAAAGTATTTTGTGTTGAATTATGAACCTATTTTCCCATTTTCTTGAAAATACAGAAAAAACTGTATTATCTTGTGTGACATCTTCTAAAATATTTCTGTCATGAGACATACACCTGATTTAGAAAATCTCAGCTCAGATGACTGAAGTTTGGAGAAGCTGGAAGCGACCCAGCCGCCCACAGTGGCAGGTAGTGACCGAGGTATCTGCTGGGGCAGGAGAAGGGGTGCCACCGGTCCATGGTTTCTGCTAACCAGCAGGTGCTTCCGCAAGGTGCTTGTACAAGCAGGTGCTTGTATCATTTCTAAACACATTCTTTGACAGGTTAAATTTGACTTATTTTTAAGCTGCATAGTTTCTGAAAGCTTTTAGATGTGCTACTGAAGCCAACCTGCTTGCTAGCAAGCTGCATTAGAAAATCACGAGGGTCGAGAAATGTCATTATTTCGCTGTTAGTGCATCAGCAGAGCAAGGACTTCTCTAAGCATAGCTGCACCACCGTCCTTTCAGAGAGAATCTGAAGCACGTTAAAACACACTGATGAAATGTTGTGGAAAACGCTGTGTTGTCACTGGCTGAGCTGCTTCGGACTGTGAATTTGGCACCATTCAGTGAGACGAAAGAAACACCAGCACCAGTGTACAATGCTTGGCTTCCTCCCTGCCTTCAAAACAATCTAACCTGCCAATTCGTTCTGTGTACCCAAATACTGACTGCTTTAATGTAAATGTCAACTACAACATCATTTAGGACAGCAAGCAAACACTTGTTCCTGTCTGGCACTTCTGTGGTGTCCATGAGCACCTTTCGCACCAGCAGGCCCTTTCCTAAATAAAGGACAAGCCATGGGTGTCACAAGACCATGGTCCTTAGTGATCCCTCAACTGTGTGGCTTTGTGTCTTTTATTTAGGTTGTTTCCCTGCTCTCCTTCCTTTTTTGTTTTGAGGGCTTTTTTTAAGTCTGAAAAGATGGAGACTGAACATATTAATCTAATTTGATTACGATGGATGTACTAATGTAGACTTGGATTTTCAAGGATGAGATGACTACAGGTGACTAGATACTTAGTAGGAGTTTGAGAAGTGATAGACTTCTAATTGTCATACTGTTTGTATGCTTGTATTTCCTTAAATTACAATTTTAATTTACACTAGGAGATCTCACATCCAACTAAAATTCTTTACCTATCATTGTGAAAGTAACAACTAACAATACTGAAAGTGAAAGTTACAAATTAAACATCTCCTTATGTAGCTGCCTGTTACTCATTACCTCACTTTCCTCCTCTCAGTAATTTACTAATGAAGAAAAGATATTAATAAAAGCATATGAATATAAAACATATTTATAAAAGTTTTACTCTTTTTAAATGGTCTTAAAGAATTTTAAGAATTAGTTAAACTAAATTGCTTAGATGCAGGTAGAAGATGGTTCAAGCTACAAAAGATTTTAATGATCATAGGAAGTATCTTTCTCAGTGAAATATCAATATTGCAGATTTAAAAGAATAATTTTAATTGATTTTCCACCCTCAAGGTAGTTTGTCTGTTATCTGTATTTTTGATGAGTTCCCTTAATATTTAGTATGTGCTATGTGGGCCACTTAAAATGTTTTTCTTTTTATAGATCTCTAAGTAGATAAGTCTCTGGTTTAAATTCCTTGAAATTACATAAAAGTATCCAGATATTTGTCATATTATAGTTGCAGTTGTAGAACCACGGGCACAATGGGTGTTTCTAATTGACTGCATTTTTCTTTCACTTCATAAAATACCTTACTGAAGAAGATGGATTCTTAGGAGCATGGTTGACTTTAAAGCATGAAATGTAATATATAAGAACATATTCTAGATGTCATATTTAATCCTTTTGCCCAACTTATCTTTTGAAACATGAAGAAAAATTTGTAATAAAAGTCTTTTTTAAAATCAGAGAAAATTTCATAGTTGTGTTTTCAACAACAAAATTTGCTATTTAAAGGGTTTGCAAGACAGTTGGTTTGAATTTTTTTGTTGTAGCTTGTACTGATTTTTTTGTCATCCATTACTGTGAACTTTAATTGCGTTGAGCTTATCCCAAAGTTTTCCTGTGTTCCAGCTTTTTAAGCTGCCTAACCTGTGTAAATACATTAGGGCAGCTCTAAACCATTAAAAACAAGAGGAGATGGATGTGTGCAAAGTTCAAATGTGTTCGGCTGGCTTTTATCATCAGTGTGAATCATGTGGCAATTTAGATGCTTAAAATAGTTTGTTGTTCATAAAACGCAGCAAAATAGAGCAAATGAAATCTCTCTAGAGGAGACAGAAATATATATTGGGCATTTCGGTTTGGTCTTGTGGGAGGTTTCTTACTGGAAGGGGCTAGGTTTTTTTTTCATTTGTGTGTACTCATTTTTATTTAATTTAATTTCTGGTGCACTTGAAATGGTGTGTGTTGAAAGCTGTGGAAACTGAAATCCTTGTTTTGTCCTCAAAAATGAAATGGTATGGGAAGTTTAAAATACATCCTTCCAGGACAGGGTTAGATTACAACTATTTCACGAAACAGGATTTAGACTTCCTTCTGAATTAGTTTCTCACCTCTCTTGTTATTTCACAAGACCTCCAGCTTAATTTCACAGTGCATGCAGCATCAGTGAATAGAAGTGTTTAGAAAACTTATAGAGCCCAAAAAATTACATTTCTTGGGACAGATACAGAGCCTCCTCTCTGGATGGTGGCTGACAGCTCTTCCTTAAACCCAGCAGGCCCAGTGCGCCAAACCAGCAAATCTGTGTGGGACAGTACAACAATTCAGCAAAGTATATAAAATTTAGTCGATTGATTGCGATTAATTGGATATTTTTTTTTCCATCTTGAACTATCATTAGTGTGCAGACATAAAACAGTAGATACTTAAGAAGCAAACATATTAAGAGAGAATCCATCCAAGTCTGTGTAAGGAAAAGTTAATGCATCAGAGGTACAAGGGAGGGAGTACTTGCATAGACAAGCGGGCTAGGACACGAGTCAGTGAGGGGAGGTGGCATCAGTGCTGGGACCGGTTCTTTTCTACATCTTCATAAACAACTCTGCAAAGGAGGCGAACGCTGAAGTTTGCAAAACAAGAAGTTTCCCAATGCTCCGCTAAACCGTGAAGGGCCAGCTGAAGAGCTGCAGAAAGTCCTTACAAGGCAGGTGCCTGGGTGATAAATCAACAAATGATACTCAGTGTAGACAAATGTAGAACGATGCTTGTAAGCAAAATACAACCCTAATGTGGCACGTTAATTCACAGGCTCCAAACATTATGACTCAGAGCTGGGATTTTGCTGTATTGGCAGGCTGTCCCCTGAGGTCAGCTCACCACTCGTCACAGCTCTGCTCGTGCCCACCTCAATAACATGCGGCAGAACTGGAAAAATGCAGAAATGGCCAACAAGGATGAGCAAAGCTCTGGAACAGATTCTGCGGAGGTCTTCCTCTGTGTGGCCTTCCCCAAGCTGTTGTTCTTCAGATGCCTCTAAAATTAATGTCCTGAAATGAAGAACCAACAGCCTCAACAGCAAAGGTGTCTCTTGTGCGCGCTCTCGCAGGCTGCAGCTGGGATGCTGGGTGCAGATACCACTGATGGCCGCGCACAGGTTGCATCAAGCCATACCCTGGAGGGAAGAAGCCCGCTGGTGTAGCTAATTTTATACTGTGTCGCAGTGTGTGCAGAATAGTGAAAGTAATTCTTGTTGGGTCTAGCATGCTTTATACTGATTATTGCATTCTGGAGTAACATGGTCAAAAATAGTGTTAATTGAGACAAATACTACACAGCCAATTTTTTAAAAGAAAGTAATAAAAGAGTAAGTATCTCAAAAGTCTTACTTTTCCATGGATGTTTCCTTTGTCTGCCAACCTTATGCTAGCGTTTGAAGACATTATGCCCAAATGAAAGTTCAGTTATTCAGCGGGAGTAATAGAAACACAGTGCAGAATTAGGGCAGCTCCTGTGTTGGTATGTCCTCCTGCATTCTGGTATTTGTGCTATTTCCACAGAAAATACTGGAAATAGTCAAGTCTCTAGTCAGCTTGAGGGAGTCCTTGGCTCCTTTTCTGCTTTTGGTATGAAATGAGTACCATTCCAGTTAGAGAAAAAAAAAAAAAAAAAAAACAAACAAAAAGAACCCAAAATACCCCAAACAGGGGAAAAAAACACCAGAAGAAAAACTTCAGAACATTTCAGAACAAGGATGGGCAGCACTCAGCGTCTCCTCTGGTAGTTCCTTCTGCACGCAGGTTTTTCCAGCTGGGGAGGCTTTATCCCTCCTCGGGAACTGCAGCCACGTCCAAGAACACAGGCTCTTGGCAGCGAGCTGGTGCCGTCTGATGTAGCTGGAGAACTGAAAATAACTCTTCCAAGGGAAAAACTTCATACGTAAAAGGCTTTAGGAATGGCTATCTACTGTTGTTAGTTTTTAGTGTATTTTGTGTGATTAGAGAATTGGAGGTTAAGGGTGGGGTTTTGTGTTGGTTTTTTTCTTTCTTCTCAAAACTAAACAGATGAACAGTTTACCCACAAAGATAATACAGGACATAGTGGATTGTATCAAACCTGCTGTCACTTGTGAGATTTAAATTCTCTCTCTGCCTTTTTGAATTATGTGGAAAAAATTCAGTCACTGAAATCAATGTTCAATCTTTGTTTTATACTCTTTTGTAAGTGCAGTTGGCTGATTTTCCAATTTCTTCATTTATGTTAAAGGCAAAGTTGTACAGGTAACCATAACATTGGATAAATAGTTAGCAATAAAACCTTAGCACATTTGGTGAAAAAAAAAAAAAATTGTGGGGTTTGGGTCACCACATTGTTTTAACGGGTCAAGCTGCTTTCAAATAATTGTTTGCAGTGCCCGTTAATGCAAAGCAATCTCACCAGCTTCAGCTGTGGAAGCGTTATGACCTGGTCACCCATTCAAGGCAAAATACAATGCAATTTAAAAACAAAAAATCACTAGCCTAGACTAGTGTTACAATTTGATTTAAAATAAGTGAAATAGTTTAGTAGTAGTAGTAGTAGTATAACATGGTACAATAAATGGTCCTTAGGAAGCTCTTGGTGTCTTCATATACGGTGCAGACTTGGTAGCAGAACCATATATAAAGATAAGAATGACCACAGTGTATGCTTCTTATAGAGGAGCTTTTATTTGAGAATATCAAAATACTTAATATAGATTTAATATAGAATCTCAACATGTTTCACGAATATTATTTTTGTTTAACTGCTGAGGGAAACAGAGATACAGAAAACAGTAATTTTCCAAAATCTTAAGGGGAATGCGATTGCTGAGAATGTGGTGGCTTGACAGAGAAAAAACATAAAATCCTAATAGACAGGTTTCTCATTTTACTGGGTTTTGCATTTTTCCATTATATTAGTAATAAAGGTGATGTTTTTAAAGCATGCACTGTACTGATGGATTATGATCCAATAATACTGTGAACAACATTTTTTGACTTTTCAGTTACTGGAAGGGAAGATCAATAGATCCTTGTGTACACAAGTCAAATCTGGTGTTTTGGGAAGTGGTAAAAGAAAATTTCTCTTGTGTTTGTTTTTGCTTTGTTTTACTTCAGATACTATTTCCCTCATTGAAAGCATGAAGTAGAGAGATTTTGTTTGTAATGCTGCTATCACTCTTCAGATTTTATTAGCTCTTAGTACGCTGAGATAAAAAATTCCTGGCAAGTAACATCTTGACAGTTTCAATTATTTACCATTTATAATTTATGAGAATACTTTGGCTTTTCTGAAACAGAGAGATATGTTTATGCAATGATATGAAGGATGTCTGAAACCTGAAAAAATATGCAAAATGTGCAAAGCAAAAAGTTTTACGGTACGGATCATGCTGTTCAACAATGGTGAATTCATGAAGGTGTTCTCTGGACAGATCCTCACACCAGGGTGCTTCTTGAAAGATTGTTCAGTGCCACATGACGGAGGAGAAAACAGAAAAGGAGAAGAGGTGGATGGTGATGGGTGAGATTAAAGTCTAGCCACACAGTGGACCACACTGTCAAAAGCATTGCAAGCACGTCAGTGGAGGAGATCATTCCCCTCTGTTCCATGCTGGTGTGTTGTGTCTGGTTTTCTTATGGTATGGGACATCCCAGCAGAAGACATAACAACAAACCAGGATCCAGTTGATGGCCACTACATGGATGGAGGGCTGGAGCACTTGGTGTACAGGAGGCTAAATAAACAGAGCTGCTTTAACCTGAAAAAGGCAGGCAGGCAGGTTTCTGTTTTCTGTGATCATCAGTACAGCAAGGGTAGTTTAGTGTAAGGTGGAGCCAGTTTCCTCTTGGAAGTACACGCAGAAGAACAAGGGGCAGTGGTCACAAGCTGCAACAGCAAACATCCACTTGGCCATCAGGAGAATATTCTTCCCCAGCAAGTAGTTGAGCACTGGAGCGTGCTAGAGAAGCTGCAGGAACCCTGTCTTTGAAGATACTCAGTGTGGGCTTGGCCAAGGGCCTTAGCAGCCTGATCTAACTTTGAAGTTGGCCTTGCTTTGAAGGTGAACTAGATAGCCACCAAAGAGACCTCCCATTTAAATTATTCTGTGCTTGTGTTATCCCAGATTGGCTGAGGTGGTGGGTGGTCAGAAGTGACTTCTGTTGAGGACCTGATACCCAACCATTTCATAAACAGAGAGCAAGCCATCTGTATAAGGTGGAGTTGTATGTAGGTATGTCCACACAGGTTGTAATAGTGTTTTAGTAATTGTAATGACAATTACATTATCAGAACTTGGGGTGTTGATTGATGAGAAGCTCAACATGACCCGTCAATGTGCGCTTGCAGCCCAGAAAGCCAACCGTGTCCTGGGCTGCATCAAAACCAGCATGACCAGCAGGTTGAGGGAGGTGATTCTGCCCCTCTACTCTGCTCTCGTGAGACCTCACCTGGAGTGGCATGTCCAGCTCTGGGGCCCTCAGCATAAGAAGGACATGGAGCTGTTGGAGCAAGTCCAGAGGAGGGCCACAAAGATGATGAGAGGGCTGGAGCACCTCTCCTATGAGGACAGGCTGAGAGAGTTGGGGTTGTCCAGCCTGGAGAAGAGAAGGCTCTGGGAAGACCTTATTGCAGCCTTCCAGTACCTGAAGGGGCCTCCAGGCAAGCTGGAGTGATAAGATGAGGGCTAATAGCCTTAAGCTGAAGGAGGGGAGATTTAGATCAGATATAAGGATGAAGTTCTTTACTGTGAGGGTGGTGAGGCACTGGCACAGGTTGCCCAGAGAAGCTGTGGATGCCCCCTCCCTGGAAGTGTTCAAGGCCAGGTTGGATGGGGCTTTGGGCAACATGGTCTATTGGAGGGTGTCCCTGCCCATGGCAGGGGGGTTGGAACTAGGTGGTTTTTGAGGTCCCTTCCAACCCAAACCATTCTATGATTCTATGATCATCTGATATGTATTAAATTCAAAGGTAGGAACAGCATAACTGTATTCTGAATGAACTACATTCAGAGTTTACCAATTTTCAGTTGCATCAGTATTTAAATACTTGTGGGAGCAAATTTTTACAAGTGCTCTATATTGCAGTTTACAGTCCTATAAAGGTAATTTATTAATCTCTGACAGAACATTTACATTTCAAAGGATTAAGTAGGCCCTAATTTCATTCTATAAGGAGCTGAGAACCCTTTGCACCCAACAACACTCAAAATTAAAGGCTCCTCCTGTTTTGTTTTTTTTACTGCTTGGGGAAAAATTGCCAGGATTGTTAAGTGGTTCAGGGAAGCTAACACTAGAAAATGGTAAGCTGTGCTGAAGGACATCAATTCTGCCAGAGCCATGGCTCTGAGTGCTCACTGCGCAAAACATGGAAATGCAAATAAAGAAAATACTGGGAGACCAGAGCAATTAAAAAAGGTAAACTGAGTATGAAACTTTTCTGGAAAAAGGAGGGATAAATGAAGAAGACTGATACTGCTTTTCCCTGCATATTAATGCAAAATGGGTTCCAGGAAAAAGTATTTTAGCTTTTTCTTTGAAAAAAGGAATTTTTAACATAAAACAACATGACAACAAGGCAGGAAGTATTTTTAGTTGATGAACATCCAAAGCTGTATGTATGAACTCTATACGTACCACAGTCAGCACAGGAACCCATTCCTATGTTTTTGAAATTTGGGTTGCAAGGCATAAAATGTATTAATGCTTTGAGTTAGGTTGCCTCCAGAAGCAAGCACAAAACTCTGTTCAGGTTTAGGAAATACTAAGTTTCTTGGCACACTGAGTGTGTGATTTGACCTTTCTATCTGCAGTCACGAGCTAGACAGTCTTGTTTACGCTCTGGAGAATGATTAAAGATCTTTATTAAGATCATTCGCTAAAAAGTAGACATATTCCACTCTGAAAACAAATGATGGCTTAAGTCCATCAGGCTTATGATGCCTTGACATGATTTTATGAGGAGACACAACTAGAATCTACATGTAGTATTGTCATGGAAATTGGAGATGTTTGTTTCTATGCAGAATGGTGAGCCCTAACTTTGCCTGTTGTAACTAATTGTTGATTTATAACGTTCGTCCTGGATGTGATAAGCTGTTGCACTTTTCAACAGGACTTAAGAGTTCTCATAATAACGACATTCACTTTTTAATGAGTGGCACCATTTTTTACTGACAGAGGCACAAGCATTTAAAATAATTTTTTCCAGATTTGTTTTCTTTTGTGAGGAATAGTAAGAGCTTCCAGGGAGACAGTAAGATTTACTGTTGGAAACACTCTTGGTGGGTTTAAAGATGTGCAACTATCATTTTCCTAGTCTTGCCGCCAAAAGTCTTAAGAAGCCTGTTTCCAAATGTTATTATGGTGAAAAACCTGCTGTGAATCAGCAGAATTTCGTATGTTGTTCTACAAATATCCATTTTCTAGCTCTGTTGTGAATTGTGTAAACCCCTTTGGAATAAGACAAAAAGAAGTCTAGTGTATGGAAGATTAGGAAAAATTAAACATCATTTGGCCACTAGGTGGAAACAGAAGCAGCAAATGTGTATGTGTGTGCACTAACTATATGTTTTTGCATATTCACTTGACCATTTTAATCTCTTGTCTCTTCACATGAATATATAGAGAGTAAATAAAGTAATTTTAATATTGCAGTTCAAGTCAAGAATGAACTGGACAGCAGAGTATGGCTGGAGTAGACTAAAAATGCATAAAAGAGGGCTGAAGTAAGAAGGGGAAGGGTAAGAATAACAATACAAGGGAAATCAATCTTAGGGAAGCTCTAAAAAATGCTGTGTACCATGAAAGCTGCATAATGCTGGCTCATCAAGAGGGGCAGAGTCTGTAAGATAGTCTTCTCTGTTTTTTTTCTTTAGAGTTTACCAATTTTGTGTTCCTTTGCAGCAGCAGGGAAGAAACCATCTTGGGTCTTTAATGTGTCAGGAGTGATTTTCTGTGAGGAAGCTTCTGAAAAGCCCTAGAAGTTCTTACCACATCTCCAGATATTACTATTTTCATCCAAAGTTGAATCTCTGAACCTTGTATTATTAAACTGAGGAACCACAGCCTGCTTAGTTAAGCAGATGTTCTGCGTGGTCCCTATTGAGTCATGGAATCACTCGGTCACAGAATAATTTAAGTCAGAAGAAAACTCTTCAGGTCTCTAGTCCAACCGCCTGCTGAAAGCAGCGCTGATTTTGAAGTTAGATGAGGTTGCTCAGGGCTTTGTCAAGTTTTGAATGTCTCCAACAGTGGAGATTCCACAAACTGTCTGGCAAAATTATTGTTGTCCTTGACCATCCTCACTGTGGGGAAAAAAACAATCTTTATGTCTAACCCAAATTTCCCTTACAGCAACTTCTTTTGCCTCCACCAGTGCTGAACCTCTGATGGTCCCCACAGCTGAAGCTGCCATAGATCTTCCCTACCAGCTCTTCCGTAATTGCAGGTCCTGCAAAGCATTTCCTTCAGTTGGCCTGCCCAGTGTCTGCAGTAAAAAATTGTCACTGAAGAACTCAAATCACTTGGATTTTGAAAATAAATCTGCCTTATGTAACATTTCTGGGGAAATTTTAGACATCTGTAGCTAGAGATGCTTTAGAAGATAGATTGACAGTAACACAAGAATGACGGGCATGCTTCAACCATGACTCAGCTCATCTTAAAGTAGATGTCCATAAAATGTTATGTGAATTGCATCTATTTCTCTCCACTGATTGTAAAGGCTGCTGACTGTACTCTGTACATCATGGATATCTAAAATTGAATTAAATTAATCTCACCTTTGCTGACTGTTACATAGATGACCACATCTTTCTGCTGCTTGTGGATATTGAAATCCGTTTTGCAAGTCAGGGTGCAAACTTACTGAATATGACAGATGCTATATTTTGAAGTACCTATCCTTTAGGGGAATGTTGTTGTAGCATTAATAGGACCATATTTACTGATTTAACATTCACAAGAATGTACTTTCATTTAGCGCAACACTTTTATTGGCACTAAATATCCTGTTCTTTTGCTCTGAAAAGTTTTCAAAGCCGTTTAAATTAATGTGGGCTGTAAGGGCTTTCTCATCTATTGTGCGCATTTGCTGACGTGTTGATAACTTTGTCTGCTGCCTCTGTTCCACAGTGACATACTACAATTTTTGGCTGGATTAGGCAGTATGAATTTGTTGTTCAGTCTGTGCAAGCCTAGACAGAGTTTTAACAACTGTTGATAGAAAAGGTCCGTCATGGATAGGTATGTGGAAGAATGCCAATCTGACTGTAAGTTCAAAGGAAAGCAAAAGAAATCACTTTCCAGCATCTTGGGAAGAAACCCAAGTCTGCTTGCACAGATGTGCTGGCCTTCTGGAGAAGGTTCTTTTCCTTCTGTTTCGGTGTGTATAAAAATTAATAGAAATGGAGTGAAAAGGTGTTTTTAACTTGCAGGCTTCCTTTCCCTGCCGAAGAGCCTCATTCTCAAACCAGGCTAAATATCTCTCCCTAATTAGTAGCAGATGCAGCAGTACGTGCACAAGTGTGTGTCAAGAGGACATTTGGAAATCATAGCAGAAGGTACTGTGCCAGATAGAAAAGGAGTATGTGAAGCTGAAGCAGGGAGTTGTTAGGGGAGTTCAACAGTTGGTTTTTAAAGATAGGGAGGGAAAGGGGGCAGCTGCTACAGGTTTTTAGGTAACACTGCAAATCAAGCCACATGACCCCCGCTCCTCTTCAGCAACAGTCTTCATCTGTTATTTAGATATGTCAGAAATGCATAGGAGTTCAGAGAGACACCTCCATAACTGATCTTCAAAAATATGTTTAAACCATTTACAAATTTTCCTCCTGTCCCCAAATCCAGAAGCTCTTTAGCTGTGTAATGTCCACATTTTCATTTTCCGTTTTTTTCTCTATCTCGTTGTGTAAAAGAGGCAGACCAGCTGCAAAGATATTAATGACTGTACCAAGACAGACAGTAAAACTTCCTGCTACAAAGAACAGAGGCAGACAGAAAAAGAAAATATTTTTCTCTCACCTCTTTTAGCAATGCTGCTACTATACTGTTATTATTTTGATTACTTCTACTGATGTTAAAAATACAGTAATAGATAGTATATGTTTAACTGAAATCATTATTGGGCCCTTGAATGTACTTGCACCAATCTTGACATACTTAGCCCTTCATTTTCAAATGCATCATAATGCTAATTGTCATAAGTATTTTTTGGTTTGGTGGTTTTTATTATTATTTTAGAATAGTACCACCAATAAATATTTGCAGTTACATTGCAAGGTTTCTGTCAGTCTTGCTCAACACCATGAATACCATCCTTTCTGTACCAGATAGACTGTGATTTACAAATACGGATGTTTTCAGTGCATTTTTTTTACTAGCCTTTGTAGCCTAATCCAAAATAGTTTAACTTTATTACCTGAAAAAGAGATTTAAAGTATATTTTTAAATATAATTGGAGAAGTAGGATCAATCATATGGATCATGAATGAACAATAGTGTAGAGCCTTCAGTGGGCACTTCACCCACAACAGCATGGCCAAGTGGGTAGAGTGGCATCTCTGGTGTCATATGGATAAGTAGCATCAAGCAGTATTGATGCAGCTCTTCTGCCTGCTTCCCCTTCTGAAGTGCTCTGTGGAGGAAGGAAGTTTCCAGCAAACCTGGCCTTGCATTTCCCCAAAGCCACTAACATAGTTTTTGGTGTTGGGAATGTGGGAATGCAGTTGGCAGCCCTGCTACTTGCAATGGCAAGCATTGTCAGAGATACATCATTTTTATTCTCCTTTGGCAATATCATTAACTGCTGCCACATGGTCCCCACTTTCCCCATTGTTTCTCTGCATAATGAAAAGAGAGGAGACAGGCTTCACAAGGGCAAGGAGAACTCAACTGTGGGTTGAGAAATCCATAAAACCCTGTGTGAGGGCTACAGAATAATGACATAGGATAAGGTAACTGCCCTCGCTGTGCTCATCAGTTGCTGTTTCCCAAGGCGGGGTTGGGTATTTTGGAGACTTCTCTGTAGACACAAGTTCAAACAAACTGACCAGCATTCAGTCAGAAGGAGTGTTTCCAAGTGTGGGAAGTGATTAATGAGGCTTTCTTTTTTGAAATATTTTTCAGAAGCACATCAAAATCATCTCAGTTCACAGAAATATGCGGCTGTGCTGTAAGTGGAATATTCTAACAGAAAGGAATTGCAACTGAAAATTGGTAGCCTTTACATACACCAAATGTGCTTTCAGTTATTTCTTTGTAGAGTTACCAAACTCCTCAGCACATTTTCTACCTAATATTGGTATTCTTATATAAGCTTTATTTTTAACCTTATTGTAGAACATGCCTGCAGAAACTGCCGCATGCTCTGCTGTAATTACTGTCCGTATCTACTACTTTGCTAGCAATGATTTTCTTTAATGAACCATGAAAGATCTGTAAAATGTATTCATAATATTTATTTTACTGTTGTTAAGTCAGTGTGTTTTTGTGGGATTATGCAATCTGGAGAGCTTTATACTTAGAAATATTGCTGACAAGCTGGAGGCAGTCCAGTGGAGGGCCACTAGGATGGGCAGAGGGTGGGAGCACGCGATCTGTAAGGGGAAGCTGAAGAAACTGGGTTTGTTTGCCATTGCCTACAGGAGCTGTTATGGACAAGCCAGTTTCTTCTGAGAGGTACACGCAAAATAGCAAGGGGCAATGGTCACAAACTGCAACAGAAGATGTCCCCTTTGAGCATAAGGAAAAAATTCTTCCCCTGCGAGTGGAGCAGGTTTTGCCGAAGAGGCCACAGGATCTCTGTCTTTGGTGGTACTCGAAGCAGGACAGGGCAAGGCTCTCGGCAGCCTGATCTAACTTCAAAAATGGCTTTGCTTTGACTATGAGGTTGGACTAGATGACCCCCATAGGTCGCTCCTAACCTAAATTATTCTGTTGTTCTCATAAATAAATGTGTCATAAAGAAGCACAACTTTGTGTGCTCCTCTGCACTTCCAAGCTCACTGATGACAGAATGACTGTAGGCAGTGTTGCTAACATTCTGTGATTACTATTGCCTAAGTTTTCCTGCTGAAATGTTCCCAGTTGCCTGTAGCTCGCCAGGGAATTGTCTTTTATTGTGTTTGTGAAAATGTGCTCAGATTTCAATACTCCCGCAAGAATTCTCAGTTTTGTGTGTGTGTGCTCAGTAGAAACTTGCTTGCACTTAGTAACTGAAATCTCCAAAGACCCTGACATCACAGTTTGCTTAGGCTCTCCTAGCAATTAGCGCTGACAAGCCTGCGTGTGCTGCCGATGAGGATGTCTGAGCACGCTCTGTCCCAGGGCTGCAGAGACGAAGCAGTTTCTCTTAGCGGCCACAGCCAGCTGCTGCGGGCTGGGACGGGGCCAAGCCCTGGAAACGAGAGCAGGAAGCCTGTGTCTTGTGTGCGTTCAGTGACCCCCTTGTTGGTGCCAAGGCAGTGTGGAGGAGGGAATAGGTTCAAATTTAGTGGGGACAAGTACTAAACTGGGGAAAAGGGATATGGGCAAGGGTTTTATTTATGCAGCTGTGTAGATGTGAGCTGAAGGAGTCTCAGTGGCCCCACAGATGCCTTTCTGCTTTAATTACCTGCTTGCATGCCTTTGTGGCTCCTTCCTGGAGTGACCCTCTCCATATTCCAGGAGAAGCTTCCTGAAAGTATTGACATTTTGTTTGGGTAGTCCTTTAGAATAATCTTACCTGTGGTGCAGTTGGATCCAGCTCTCTGTACAACCTCTACCTGTGTAATCTGCTGCTGAGTTGTTAACATCATGTAAATACTCCCTCACAGTGATCTGGCATTGAGTAACTTCAGGGCAGATGAGATAAGAAGCAGCCAGGGTCCGCGTTTGGCTGACCAGAAGAGACATGCAGTCCTGCATCCAAGGGCATGCTGCACTGCAGGACAGCAGGTGTGATGGATATGCAGACGGAGCTAGGCTGGACTGGTTTAGACGGGGTGGAAGAGAAGGCACCTGCTACAACAGCTTGCTGTGTGTTGGAGGACCACTGTGGCAAGCAAAGATCAGACTGGGGTTATCTGAATGGAAAAAGCGGGAGTGAGGACAAGAGCTTGAAGACTGGATCCTGTGGTAAGGACAAGAAGTCAGAAGCAAATGGCAGGTTTGTGATACTGAGACATGAGGGATTGCACTGGCAAAGAAATGCACAGAAAAGCTCTGCGTAAGCCCTACAGCCTACTTTCTTCCAGAGCCTGAATTAGAACTGAATTTGTCTCCTCAGTCTGCTGCTTCATACCAGAGAGATGCAAATCTCGGTGGCAAAGCACATGTCTGAGCCAGCTATGGAGCGCCAGCAATTAGGCCTTTCCCATCCAGGCAGTGTTGTTGCAACTGGCATTCAGGAAGGTTGGCTCGTATTTATTACATATTTTCCTCCTATGTACATACGTCTTTTTTCCACTGTGCTCTAGAGCTGCAGAAAGAAGCATAAATCTGCTGGTGGCTGAGATTCATCTAGGCAGTGCACCAGAAGTGCACCAGTTTGGTCTCATTAGAAGCAACAAATTGGCATTTTAAGGCATTAAAAAGGGAACATTTTATTACATTTCTTTTCTCAATGTGATCTGAACAGGCCTGTAGTACATTTTGCAAAAGGGTCCCAAGGGGAAATTGTCTAGGTACACCCTGTTCAGCATTAGTAAGCATGGTAGAGCCAGTCCCACCCTCTGTTCATTTCATAATTAATTTGTGTCTTTTTTGGTACAAGTGATAGGACTTAAATTGCTCAGAAGTCCCTATGATCCCAGCATTTTTAACTTATAAGCTAGATTTCTAAAAAGCTGTTGAAATGTTAATGTCTATTCAAGGTATCTTTGATGTGAACTTAAAAGATGATTTTCATAGAAGAAATTGCCATCGTCTGTGTCAACAAGAGGTTTCTTACCAGGATGCCTGTGGCAAAAAGTAAATCCATTTATAAATTCTGTAACAAATGGCTAAGTGATGCAACAGCTGCATTATACAAGGCTTTTAGAAAGGATGACAAGGATTCTGTGGCAGCAGTCTGGAGGGAGCTTTGCAGTATTTTAGGGACTTGATACCTTTTTGTTTGCAATAGGTTTATTTGTGTGGTTTATTTGATGTGTTTATTGTTGCAGTCTTTAAACATGCTTTATTAAGTGCTCATGGTCACATAGCAGAGCTGTAGTTCTCATGGGTCCTCCTGGACTTCAAATTGCAAAACAGAATTCACACAAATGTTCACCAAAATGTATTTTCTGACTTTTTAGGTAGTTGAGTTCTGTTATCTTGATAGCAAAAGCTTAGTGTTCCCTGTGGAGCAGACAGCACAATTGTTGGATGCACCCTAATCGTACTACTTCAAGATGCCAAGGTAGATCCCTTTGTAAATCTTTTTTTTCTTTTTTTTTTTTTTCCCCCTGGATTGAGCTGAACCAGCCTGTTTCCAGCCTCCCACATCAGGAGGTTTGCTGGGAATTTTTGGCCCCAAACAGAAAACAGACCTGTGCCTTGGGTCTGTCCCTCAGCAGCAGCCTGGTCCTCTGGGCATTCAGCAACGGTGCATCGCACGTTCCCACATTCACCCATCAGGGGCAATGTTGAAAATGAACTCAGAATTGCAGTCAAGAAGTGTGGGACATCAAAGAAAAAAGGAAAGAAAACAAGGGTAGAGGGAAAGGACCTGGAGGAGAGAGGCAGGGAATTCATCGGTGGAAGCAAAGACCTCAGGGAGGGAAAGAGAGAACAAAAAAAGACAAAAAGGAGAAAATGGAAAGTGCAAAAGGATTTCTGTCACTAGGTTAAGTGATAAAATCTGAGATCCTCAGTGCTCTGAAACAACATGAAAGGGAATTGTTCTCTGATCTTGCCATCACGTGAATGTTAGTTACTCTCTTTTTGCAAACTGGGCTTAAAAAATCCCAATGTTCCCTTTCCTTTGACTCTCACCTTCCTAGGAGCCTAGCACCATGTGTGCTCAGTTTCCACTGAAATGTGTGAAAGTTAATTGTGCAATTGGATTAGATTATTCCACTAATCACGTTTTCTTACTAGCGCATTCTCAGCCCTGCTGCACTATCACACATGGCTCAAACAATACCATGCATTTGATTATTCAGAGCTTGAAAATGAGTGGTATTTTTTGCTTTTCTCACAGTTTAAAGACTTACAAGCCATGGTGGCCCCTTCCCTTTGTTGAGCCCTCCTATTCATCTCTCAAACTGATTGTGATATATCATCAGTGACTGGATCCCAAAAGCTATGCATCCTCTGCCTTATCTTCATGTGTAGTGTGGAAGTCACAGAAAGAGTTAATGCTGCATGAACTCCACAAGATTTACAAGGGGAGTGGAGAGGAAAAACCGTAACCTTCAATATATAAATCTTTTTTCTGTCCCTGGTACAATCATCTCAGCAGCACATGGCAAAAGTTCAGGAAATACTCCGTTTCTTCAAGTCACTGTTGTTTTTCACAGCTCTGTCTGGGGACCAAGCTAAAAACCACCATGAATGCTGTATGCATTCTGGTAACTGAGAAATCAGTAAGGGTTTTTTTCACAAGGTCAGGAATATCAATCTTATTGGTGCTAAATGACTACATGTTGAAGGCTTTATTAAGCTGCCTTTCCTTACAGTTTGGTATATCCTCCCTTACGACATTCTGCCTTCTCTTATAAAAAAAAAAAGTAACGAAACTACTTTGCCCATGGACTAAGCAGGGGAAATAGCTTACACGGCCCCATGCTTGGCTACACTCCCAGACCGGTGCTTATATAGTAACTTGTAAGCAAGCCTGAGAGGTGTCATTTACAGGCAGGGTAGAGTTCAAGAGAAGAGGACAGGACTTTACACCTTTCTAAACCATGAATTTCATGCTATCCTTGCCATACTCCTCTTTCTGAGCTCTCCGTATGTATGTTATATGTAACTCAGGTTTCTTTGCGGCAGTAAAATGGAATAGCATGTTTTGGCACAGAGCTATGAACTGACATGAGCTTGCCCAGTATTTTTTGACTAAAAGTAGAAGAGAAAGTTTGTATCATGTTTGTATTACATAGCAAGCCTTACTGAGTTTGTCACTTACTGACCAGGGATGACAAAACTAGGCTGACTGATCAAATAAAGTCTCATTTATTTTGCAGTAGAAAAAATATTTTAAACCACCATTGGGTGATATTCATGTCTATCTTCCTTGCAGCCTTCTCTTTTCAAAAGTGTTATAAAACAGTAATAGCTGTGCCAAGGAAGTCCTAAAATTCCTTTAGTCCTGTATCCTATCTCCTGTATCTCCAATGGCTGCTACCAAATGCACAGTGAAAAGCAGAAGAAAGGAGCAAGCACCAAACCTTCTGCCTTCGCCCAGTGATGTGTGCCTTGGTGGTGGTTGGAGCCAGAGGTGGTGCCTTAGCATTTATTACCTTTGAATATTTTTTCCTGTAAAGTTGACAATTGTCCTCTTGAATATAGAGATGTGTAAAATTTTAGGATACTAAATGCCATGTAATAAGGACTTTCACAACTCAACTGCAAATCGAGTGGAGAAATGTGTCCTTTTGTTCCTTTGAACCTGCCAATTACTGGTTGCATTAGCTGCCCTCCCTTTTTTTCTCTGTTTCAAGAGGCAGTGAGTAATCCATCCCAGGTCATCTCTTCTGTCCTTTCTAGTTTTGTAAATCTCCCTACTAATCTGTCTTTTCTAGGCTGGAAAGTCTTAGCTTATTTAATCATAAAAAAATCTGTTCTTTAGCTTTTTTTTGATAACCTTGTCTGAAAACAGTTTAGAATAGGAAATAATTTTCCTTTCCAACTCTGCTGAAAGGGAATAAGAGATGTGTGTGTGTGTGTGCACGTGTGCATACGAACACTCCTGCCCGCCGCACCACGGTGGTTTCATCCTTGGAGGTTAACTCCGCTGTAGGACTCACACAGTGCAACTGGGTGAGGGCAAACCGGAGCACGGAGAGTCCCATCGTGCAAATCCACCGCTGTCAAACACGATGGCAGCTGTTTGAAAGAAGTTTACGTGCTTTCTGCAGTGATAATGGGTAATGGCTCTTTGACTCACCTTCTGCAAGGCAGCATTAGAGATACTCCTTTGTACTGCTGCTCCTCTAGATGCTTAAGCAACTGATACTTTAATCTGCTCCTCTGTTAACATGGTTTGAAAAGGGCTTGGCACTTTTATGAGAAAAAGGATCCTGATTTGAGCTCAAAATATTTGCTGAGTGATTTCTAAAAGAAGAAAACTTGTAAAAACATATTTGATTTATAGTTTGGTGAGACATACTAGGCATGTTCATGGGCCAGGTGTAGATTAATCTGTCAGCATTTTGCCACTGTCGTAGGAATTTCCAACATGTGCCACCATGTTCTGTGCCCTCAGGACTCAAAAGGGATCACTCCTGGGTTTGGTTTCCCAGCTCAGATAACAGCACAAACATCTTGCCAACAGACCGAGACCTACACTGACCTACAATTGCATTATATAAGCATTCACTTTGATAAAAGCAATAGGTCTGTCTGTGCCTCATGTGATGAAATTGTGCCACATGCCAGGGGCCAGTGCAAATTTAGGCACGGTATGAAGCCCTCAGTATGGTAGATAATGGAGTTGAGGCAGATTTCCACAAGATGATGTATTCCTAACTGAAAAGCTATTTTCAAAATTGAGAACACCAGAGTCCTTAGCATGAGCAAACTGCTTTCTCTAACCTGTTTAGGAATAGCTGAAGTACCAGCCATATCCTGGGCTGCATCAAAACCAGCATGACCAGCAGGTCGAGGGAGGTGATCCTGCCCCTCCACTCTCATGAGACCTCACCTGCAGTACTGCGTCCAGCTCTGGGGTCCCTGGTACAAGAAAGACACGGAGCTGTTGGAGAGGGTCCAGAGGAGGGCCACATAGACGATGAGAAGGCTGGAGCACCTCTCCTATGAGGACAGGCTGAGAGAGCTGGGATTGTCCAGTCTGCAGAAGAGAAGGCTCTGGGAAGACCTTATTGCAGCCTTCCAGTACCTGAAGGGGCCTCCAGGCAAGCTGGAGTGATGAGGGCTAATGGCCTTAAGCTGAAGGAGGGGAGATTTAGATTAGATATAAGGATGAAGTTCTTTACTGTGAGGGTGGTGAGGCACTGGCACAGGTTGCCCAGAGAAGCTGTGGATGCCCCCTCCCTGGAAGTGTTCAAGGCCAGGTTGGATGGGGCTTTGGGCAACCTGATCTCGTGGAGGGTGTCCCTGCCCATGGCAGGGGGGTTGGAACTAGGTGGTTTTTGAGGTCTCTTCCAACTCAAACCATTGTATGAGTCTATGAACTGTTTTGGATGGAGATTTCCATAAAAGACAGGTGTCTGATACCAAGATTGTCACCTGTCCTGGTTTCAGCTGAGAGGGTTAATTTTCTTCATAGTAGCTAGTATGGGGCTATGTTTTGGATTTGTGCTGGAAACAGTGTTGATAATATAGAGATGTTTTTGTTATATGGACCTGTTGTTGTTGAGCGGTGCTTACACAGAGCCAAGGCCTTTTCTGCTTCTCGCACTGCCCTGCCAGTGGGATGGCTGGGGGTGCACAGGGAGTTGGGAGGGGACACAGACAGGACAGGTGACCCAAACTGACCAAAGGGATATTGCATACCATGTGACATCATGCTCAGTATAAAAGGGGGGCTAGTCAGGGAGGGGCAGCAGCAGCTCCAGGACACGTGGCTCGGGGACAGTCCGGCTTCAGGACGGGTCTGAGCGTGCGGTCTGAGTTGTACGGTCCTTGGGTGAGAAACTGCATTGTGTATCACGAGTTTTGCAGATTCTGTTAAGTACTGGGGTGTTTTGGTTTGTTTTTTTCCCCTCTCCCTTTGCTGTCACAGTAAACTGTCCTTATCCCAGCCCACGAGGTTTTGCCTTTTCCTTCCCATTCTCCCCATCCCACCACGGGGGGGAGGGGGCAAGAGGGAGGGGGGAGTGAGCTGCATTGTCCTCAGCTGCTGGCTGGGGCTAAACCACAACATCACCTCAAATGAATAAATAATAGCAAATTGAATACCAGATTTTGCAGTGGGATGTGTAAGGAAGACTTAGCAGATGGCATTGTTAGCTCTGCTACTGATATATATTTCATTTCAACATGTTTCTGGCATCTTATATCTCTCTCTGTCATGTGAATGCTTTGTTTACCCACTGTACTTTCACTACTCTGCCCATCCTCCAAAAATTTTTCTCTCTTACGCTAAGATACGGTCCAAAAATATTAAAATTTTTGAGTTTTGTTTTACAGTTATAACTGCAATCTCTTGACTACTACAGTTTTTCCTTTCTTCTCCTTTGAAATGTTGTGATTTAATTTGGATGCTTACCTCAAGCTTAATCATGTAGAAATTAACCTGTAAATTTTATAAGGTGTACATTGGTATTTCCCGTGTTCTTTGGTTCCTGGTTTTGTTGGAACAATTTATACTTTGAAATTCATCTTTTTAATGATAATTTGACATTTCCATTTATTCTTCCTGGTAGAACTAAAATGTATAGTTAAAGAATAAATTAAAAAAAAAAGAAACAGGGTGAAAAAAATACTTTCAGTTTTTCAAATTTCAAACAAAGCAAAGCTGGGTAGTAAGCTTATATAAAACTATGCTATTGTTATTTCCTAAACTGACTTGCTTATTCCTCATTAATATGCACATATCTCAGATTTGTTGGAGGCAGAATTGCTGGACCTGGTTATACTGTCAACACAGAGATGTTATCCAAAATTTCGGATTCATTTAATCAATATAAATTACTCTCCATAAGTCCATGCATGGCGAGTGCAAACCATACAAGCCGATTTGTCTTCTATGCTCATTCCTGCTGCTGCAGTCACACCACAACTCAGGACAAGGGACTGAATGGATTTCTGCTTGAGCCTCTTACACCACCCCATGTGCCCCCGCATCATTTTTAAGCTGTGCAGAATCACTGGCACTCAGCTTCAGGCACCTCATAAAGAGCAAGGCTGGTTTTTTGTTTTGTTTTTTCCCCGAAATAAGTGCTGCATTGCCAGTGAAAGAATTGGGCTCATCTGTGCCTGGCTGCTCATTCCCAAACCTTCACTGGTGCCTCGCACGTGCTGGCACAAGCTTTTTTGCAGTCACACAGGAAGGTGGTTTGAGGAACCAATTTGGCTGGAAAATGCTGCTTTTCCACCCAAAGTGTTAGCTGTCAGCAGCTTCCCTTCCCTGGTCCAGCATATCACCTGGTTGTACGGGCTCCTGGAGCACGAGAGAGCAAGTGTCCCAGCAGCCTCCTGCTTCCCGTGGCACGGCCAGCTGTGCCTGCTGCAGGAGTTGACTGAACTCCAGTCAAGAAGGAGAGATCAGTATCTTCATATGGCAGGTCAGAGCACCTCAGCTCATTCCTTAGGGGCATCAATTAAGCTCTTTGAAGTCAGAAGGCAAGAATCCATGTCTTTGCACCCAGAAAGCATGCCAAGGACCCCAGGGAGAAGAAAAGTGGTAGAGCCCACCCAGAACAAGGAAGGTTTTGGCAACACTAGTGGCACGTGTCCATAGCATCCTGGAAAGTGTTCAGTGGGGGGGAGTTTTGCCAGCACTGTGCTGGGATTGTTAAAGAAGAGATGCGAGGCTTGTTTGTAGAGATCAGACACAAGAGATTGCAGCACGGAAAGATTCCCTGCACTTCCTTGGTTTGATACTAGCAGGGAACCCACAAAGAGGTTATCCAGCCTGTAGCTATTGTATATACTATCCCTCCCGCTTAATCCAAATATGTTATTTTAGGACGGGATTTGATTTACTGTTTAGGTTTCTTAACTGTGTCTTGGTATGTTTAAGGAAATCCCTGATAGCATCGGATCCTTCATGGGCAGCTAAGGGACCAAACTGAGCAAGGTCAGTGTAAATTAGGTTCTTGGGAGCCTGATGTAATGATAAAACTGCATCAGACAGTTGTATCAAAACTCATTGCTCGTCCTTTAAGTGTGAAGAAGGGCTTTGTGAGTTGTGGGCTGTAATTGCACCGTTAATTTTATGTTTGCATTGCCCAAGAGCAGCAGCGTGTACTCAGAAATCCCTTGCAGAGCCGATCCTGGCCACGTGCGCTGCAGCATGAGGAATGTGGCTGTGAGCACTGTCAGGATCACGACCTTTCACAGCTCAGTTGTCCTCTCTTCTCACAACTGTTGCCATTTCTCTTGTGCTGTAACATCTGGAGATTTTCACCCAGATGAAGGATAGGAAGAGTGTGTCTGTACGTCTCTTTTCTCCAAGTCCTGAAGCTGTAGCATCTTTTGGCTGGCTGCTGAGAAAGGAAGCAGAGAAAGAAGTTCTCAAAGAGAGAATTTACTGTGTCACCAGTGGGGCCTCTGTCTCTGTGACAGTCCCTCTTGTTTATTATATTACTCTTCTATCTCAGGGAAGAAGGGTGAGCTTAGATATTATAAGCTAAAGGACCATTACTGGATACATCTACTTGGAGGGGGTTTTTTTGGTTGTTGGTTGGGGTTTTTTTGTTTTTGTTTTTGTTTTTTTTGTAAACTAGGCTGATACGTATTTCAGCTTCCTGTTGTTTCAGTAAAGATTAATTTCTTAAAGAGATCTATGTGATTGCCTGGACACTGTCAGATGTGATCCATGTTATTGCTTACCTTCTCAAAAGAAACAGCTCCAAGAGCAGCTGGAGAAAGAAAGATTTTCATGCTTCTTAAATTACCAACAGTTTTTTTCCTATTTTGAAATTAAAATAGTTAGTATAATTTGTATTTTTATTGTCTTGGTCCTGACTCTGTGCTGTGCTAGGTCTACATGCAGTAGCTAATGATACATCCTAATACCATATCCTGTGCAGACATAGCAGAAGTTGTTTGCATTTTATTTCTGGAGTAACCATCAGAATATGATGGCTTATGTCCTTCAGTATAGTGTTATCTTGGTCACTGACAAAAGTAAAGCAGAAACACTGAAGTTTGCCATAAACTCAAAATCTTGTAGATTTCAGTGCTGACATGAGCTGTAAAGGGCCCCTGTGCAGTTTGCATATTCCCTCTGGAGACTGCCCTTTATGTGCGGTGCAGTGCTGAGTGTTTCAGAGTAGGTGGAAGCAATCAGGATAGCCTCTCTAGGCATAATTATTTTTTCCAAAGCATAACTGCATTCCCTGTTCTAGCATTACTTTTAGCCCAGCTATAAAAGAAGGGTGTTGGAAGTCACAGGAGGGACCTTGCTCAGGGCCTTCCAACTCAGCTTTGCAGGACATGGGGCAAACCCCTAACACGTGCCTCCCTAAAGCCAACAGGATTGCAAGCTGAGGAAGAATTTGTCTCTAAGGCAAAGAAGCATCCAAGCTTGAAGTGCGGAGCTCAGCTTTCCTGAGGTTAGTCCAGCACAGTGACCAGCATTCAGCGTTAATGAATGTCTGCTGAGGAAGGGCTTTTTAGTGGAAATAGTGTTGTTCTTTTGGTAGACCCTTTACTGCGCTGTTTTAGGAGACAAAGCCATGTTTTCACAGCCTGTAAGGTTCAACATTAATGGTTGATGTAAACACGTCTGACTGTTCAGAATTGTTCTGGCCTCAAAATCAATGATGAAGAGAAAACATTATCGGCTTTTATTGATGAGTTCACTTCTTAGACATGCCAGTAAGTGCAAGTAGGTCTGAAACGTTGCAACATGCTCTACAGACTGCCTGTTTGCTTTTACCATCTAGTCTTTTTCCTCTGTGGTGAGCTTATTGAGATGTAATCTTTTGCTGTAGCTTCTGCCTTTCTGTTATGTTTCTTGAATGTCAACCTTCCACAGAAAGATTTTGCTCTTTCTTTTTATCTGTTTTCATTAAAAAGTAATTTTTTGTAGCTACCTGGAATAGCAAAGATTTAATCTTCTGAAGGTACCAGCATTTCTTTCAGATGAGGGTTCTTTTGTCTATTACTGACAGCCTGTGCGTAAGCCTAGGCTGGTTCTTAAGGCAAACACCCATTTGTGCAGGTTTTCATTTCTGACTTTTGGAAAACCAGAATAAATATTACTCATGGCTGTAATACAGAAGGATTGGTGTCACTTATTTCACTTGAATAACCGCATGTGTGTATTCACGCATGGGCTTTCTGTTCATAAGCAGGTGTACGTCGCTGAAATCTTACCTTCTGATCGTCTTACATAGAATTGTTTAGCCAATCTCCTGCTATAGCTTCTGGCCTCTCTGTCAATCAGTCAAGCACTCAGCCAAGTGTTCGTTTCACCAAGTAAGGCAGCAGGGACCGCTGGCCTCACTCACACTGTCGAGTTTGCGTGAGGCTGTCTCCCGCTGTCCAGACTTGGAAACGGCTTCGAAATCCCCCACCCTTGAGATCAGCTTGGCACCGAGCAGCCATTCCTCACTGGCTTGGAAGCATCCCTTCGCCCCGCTCTGCAGCTCTGCGTGGTGTCAGACGGCAGCAGCCGCGGCGCAGAGCTGCGGCAGGGTGTCCAGGGGCAGGCGGCGTCTGTCCAAAGTGGGGGGGACGGGGCGACTCCCCGCCTGCGTGGGAAATCAAACACCCTTCTCCTGTGGGGATGGCCAGCTCAGACTCACGGTCAGGCAAAAACAAACCTCTCGTTGCAAGCACAGCTCTTTGGGATGCAAAGAGTCACAAAATTTAGGTTAATTTTTAGTATCTGTTTAGCAGTTGCTTTCTATAGCATGTATTTAAAAAGAAGCAGCTTCCAAGTATAGGTGTCGTTAGGATTTATACTTTGCAGCTTTGTTTTTTTGCCTTCGTTCTGCATGCATTTTTTCCTCTGCCTTTTCCACCTACTTATTCTGGGCTGCTTGTAGCTCAACATAACATCTGAAGTGACTGAAAATACAGAGATATTTAAAGGTTAGATGAGACGTTCAGCACTATAAATCTCAGGGTAAAGATTCTGCAACCATCTCTCACAAATTCTGTTGAAACATGGGACATAATGTATAATTCATCTCACCTTTCCAAACTTTCAGTGGCCCTTCAGGGCCATCAAGATTTAGCGTTTGCTTAAATAAACTGAGACAATATGATTTAGTGTGTAATCAAGAACTGGATCTAAGTAAAAGCATGACATTTCACAAGGTCACTCTTGTTGCTGTAACAAAAGCAGCTGTCTGTATGGCAAAAGAATGGGAATAATTAAGAAGACTTTTTGAACCCAATTATAATTGCAGTCAAGAAACATAGTATACTGTGGGAGATATGCTAGGTTAATCATCATAAACGTTAGTTTTTCCCTCTTCAGATATTACTTTATTGTTAAAATCTGATCAAGCATGTAATTCATCTTCTATTTCAGCAGATTTTGTTTTATTTAAGTACACTGTGAGTGTCTCGGACTTCTGTGAGCAATAAAAAAAATTACAGTTGATATGTGTCCATAGGTATTAGGATCTAACAGTTTGTACCATGGGAAACTCCACACATAATATAATGGTGAAAACTTGGATTTCAAAAATGCAGGAAAATTTAAAGATCCTTCAGAAATGGTATGATAAGAATGAATATACACTTATTGTATGTTATTAAAATTTTACGCTTTAAAAAACTGGAAAATATTGCTATCAAAGTCTTCCTTTTGAAAAAGAAGGTAACATCCCTCTGTATTGAGTTCCACTGTATCTGGACCTACCAGGACTAATGCGAAAGACCTGTGACTAACATCTATGAGACCTCCTTAAAGATACGTTCCAGGGCAATTTCTTAGAGAAATTTAAATATTCTGAGCAAAACTGGTAAACCACATGGGATGTGAAACAAGGCTGCCAATATTAAATGTAGTAGGAAATTATAGAATAACTTTCCACCCAAAACTAAACTGGGTCTCAGTTTTGTCTCTCTCTCTTACACTTCTGTAAATCTATTTTATCTCCTGATGTTGATTCATACAATAGTAAAACCAACACCAGTTACAGAGGAATTTTTCACTGAAGCAGAACAATTTCCTGAAGTAAAACATAATATCATCTCTCAGGGACATTCTCAGGTGAATTATCCTCATAGCTATTTCTATTTATGGTTTCAAATACAAGACTAACCCTCTTGCACTCATCATGTTTTTCTGCTCACCTGTAGAGAGGGTGAATGAATCACTTGATCCCATGTGCCTCAGTGTGCCAAAAATGTAGTTTCGGTCATTTTGTATAATTACATCTTGCGGTTGTTACTGAGGAAATGGCGTGATTATAACTTTATTCTTAAGACTCGAGTAGCAAACTTTTTCTCTTACTGTGCAGGGGTGTAGATGGAATCACAGTTGCTGAGACTGAGGTCAAGATACAGAAATCTGGCTAAATGCACACAAGGGATCTATGGGCTGTTGCAAGCTGAATTTTCTCTTACTAAGGCATTGGAGCAAAATCAACAGAACGACTGCCGGGTTAAATGGTGTGTTTGTTGACACTTACAGATTAGCAGAGGGATACTGAGAGAAAAATGAAGAGAACAAGGAAAGCTCGGTCAAAACTGAGGTGACACGATTGCTGTGGGAGATGTTCTGTAGTACCTGCCTTCAGGCTTTCCAAAGCTACAGGGTCTTCAGAGCAGGAAAAGCATATCTCATAGTAATACCTAGTGTCAATTTATAGCACCTATATCAGTGATTAATACCTGCATGTAGAAACCTGAATGCAAATGGAGCTTCCTAACTGACTGGCAATGCAGTGTCTGACACATTAAAGCAAGTTGGTGGTGCCAAGATTTTCTTAAGTAATCATTTGGCCTTGGCAACTGTTCTTCCTTCCCACTTTCTAAGCTCAGTTGGGGTTAATATAATGAACCTCTCCTCTTCTCCTGTTTTCCCACTGCAAAAAGCAGAGAAATACATATGTCACAATAAATTTAGGGAGATTATATGTGATTGATTGAATGATAGCTTGAATGAGGGCATGTACAAAGCTCTTAAGGCAGTATGTGTTGAATGTCCAGAACCTGCTGACTTTAGGCATGTATTGGAAAGCTTATAGAAGTACTATTATAGATGGTATGTAAGAGCTACGTTTCTTTGATTGTTTTAAAGAATCATTAGGTGTACACTTACTGGCAGTGCCTATTAATCTTTTGTTAATCTAAATAAACTATGAAAACTGTATTGCTTCTGCATGAATGTCACTCAGGGGAATGAGCCCCTCCGTATCCTTAAAGTCCATGCTTTTGCCAGAAGTGGAGTCTTCTTAGGCATGCTAAAGACTAATACAACAGTAATTGTAGAGACCTAGGCTGGTCTTTAGTTAACTTGAATGTTTGCTCTTTGTTTTGTCCAGTCAGGAAATGGCTGTGTTTTCAAATGGAAAAAATCAGGGCTTCCCTCTAAACTCCTCCTATGGTTATTTGAAAAGGCTAGTTGTGAAACGACATTGGAGGAATATGTGAAAGAAGCCAAGTGATAAAGGCCCGTTTTGTAATAGTGATCAAACTTCAAATGTATCTCTGGAGCCTATGTTTCAACTACTGAGAAGAAAAGACCCCCTCCCACCCCATCTGTGATTTTTCCCTAACTAAACTCTGAAGCCCAGGACTGACAGCACTGGGTTCTCCCAAAGAGGGAACGGGTGTAAAAAGAAAGTCAAGTTCAACAGAGGATACATAAAACTTAAATCACTTCTGGCAGTCTGTCACAAAAACAAAAGAGATTTCCTTTATAAATCTGTCCACTATGCTTTTGAATATGATTGTTTTGCCCAAATGTCCTCTGCAATAGTAAAATAAGAATGAGGCTTACTTCAGGCCGCTCAGGACCATACAGATGATCAGAAGATTCTTTTAGGCTTGTAGCCAGATCACAGAAATAAGAGTTGAAGGAAAATATGTATTATTCTGTCAAGCTCAACTCCCTTCTGAGTCATGAGTGCTCCCTGTTTGCATGTTCTCTAGTGCTTTGTTCATCCTAGCACTGAATACCCAATACTTCTGGCGGGGGGGGGGGGGGAGTTGTTTTTCCACTGCTAACTTAATTCCATCACTCTAATATCATTGGCATGATTTCTCCCTCGTTTGGTATTTACATCATCCTGAATTTCAGAATAAGTTAAAATGTATCCAGCTCAGCAACTTTCCCGTTTTGGGAAGAACGTCAGATACTCCGTCTGTAACTTTAAATGTGTCACGTACATTTCCTTTCATGTGCAAGCGTCCAGCTGGGACCCAAAGCATGTATGCAAGTCATGGCCTTGAGAACTGCTTGGTACTCTGGCTGGTTGGTGGTTTTTTCCAAAGAAAACTAGTTTGTAAATTAAGCAGGATTTTTACATGATATTATCACAATATTGGCTTCATTTCTGACAATGAAGAGTGGAGATTGTTGGTTTATAAATAATATTAAAAGAACAATCCTGGTAGGTTTACAAGAACTCCATGTAAGCAGAGGACAGAACTGTTGTCACAGTCATTTTCCTTTCAAAACACACTAGCAAGGATGCTCTTACAAGAATACTGCAAAACTGAAGACTCAGGTACTCGCTAAGTTTGAGGATAAATAGAGTGGAAAACAATACATTTATTCTTCTCTAGTTTGTTTTTAAAATTTCACTGGATCTTCTTGGAAGCTGGTAACTCATAGGTCATGATTCATTGCAATAATAAAGCTCTGAATTACTGAACAAGTAAACATCCTGGCTACAGTAATAAAACAGACAGTCTAGAAAGCCCAGGAGAAATACTGCGTGCCAGAATGTTCTAAAATACTCAAATCAATTCAGTCTTCTTTGGGACCGAAGAAAAGATATTATGGTCTAGGTGTGCAAAAAAGACCAAAAGTACTGTATAAGCCCCTCTATACTTCACAGTCTCTGTAAAAATAAAATTGTGTGGTCCTCATCATGAACGATTGCGAAGAATCAGCATGACTTTCAGTCTTCGGGTATCAAAACCACATATAATTTTCAGTCGTCACTGATCAGAGTACGGGAAGTAACTCCTCAGATTGCTTTGAGGGCTCAACTTTTGTTGGGTGCACATGCCCTTGTTGTGTCAGGTGGATCTTGTAGCAGGACTTCTCAGAGGAGTCTCTAAATGACAGGTCAGTAATGTCCCTTGGCGTTTTGCTCCAGGTGTAGAAGGTAAGAAGTGATCCTCCTAGTAACAGCCTCTGGAGGGTTTTTTTCTCCTTAGTTTTCATGTTGATATATGGTGACTGTAACTTCCCTCTGGACTGAAGAACAAGATTGCTGCTGACTTTTAGGAGGTTTCCTTCAATGACATTCAGATAGTTACTCTGTGGATAGAACTGACATTTTTCCTTCACTTACTTCACTTGACTAAAAACCACACCAAATCCTACTACTTCAAATTTCAGATGGAGACTGATGATTTGTACTCCATGAAGATCTCTGTAGAGTACAGGGTAGGATTCTTCTGTCATGTGTGCAAGAGTTATTGCATATAAATCAGGCAGTCACTATATTGAAACATGGTTAAAATCTGCAGAAGCCAGAAGTAACTTGAAAGTTCAACAATGGGGAAGTCCCAGAATTTACAGCTTGACTCTGCTTGACGTCTAGAACAAGGCCAGACTGAGGGCCAGTATCTTCATGAGTTACTTCATTCAAATGAAACGAGGGTGTGGAGGGGGAATGAATAACAGGAAACATCAGGATGCATTTGTGCATAACCAGCACTGTTTCGATGATGAAATACAGAGTTTGGGACATAGTGTCATTGGTAATTGATAATACACAGCTGTGTCTGTCTAATGAAACCTGGTAAAATCATGGCCCTGCTTTTATGGAGGACTGATTGTAGTGGACCTAATGATTGAAATCTTGTTAGATTGTGAGGAAGGCCTCAGTCTTTCTGTTGCGCTGTCATTATTCTGCAGATGTCCTTAAATAGAGATGCACTGCATCATTGCTTCTTGTTTCTTTTCACACTGTCCTTACAGCCACCTGCTTTATCTGCCAGTCTCTTACCTCAGTATCTCTTTAGGGTGATCCCGGATACATGCAATTTCTTCACTGCGCTATCAGGATATGTATGTGCTGGACCAAGAAATTGTCATCTTCACTATTTAAACTGAGTGACAGCGTGATTGCAGGTTTTCATTAGCTCCCATGTTTCATTTGCAGTTTGTCAATATTATGTTTCTTCTGCCATTACCTCAAGTCTTTTGCTCCCCTTTTCTGTCTTCCTCTCATACACACTTACATGTCCTCTTGTGCTTTTCTTTCCAAATATGTCATGGTCTTTTCTCATCCTTTTTCCCTCCTATGTCTTTGTCCTTCTTTATCTTGTGCTCCCTGCTTTTGCTCCCTTTGTCCACCCCCACTGCAGCTGTTAGCTGTGCTGTAACTTTTCCTTTGTAAAAACACTCTCCATGTTGTTCTCACGTTGGCACTTCTGTTGTTTGCTTTCCTCCCGCCGCTGTGCGGCCGTTTGCTGCCACCTGACGCAGCAGTGCGCTCACTGCAACGCCATGCCCGCCGCGGGGCCCCGCTCCCCCCACGGCTGCCTCTGCCTGGCTCTGGCCCTGGAGGCTTGGACCCCCCCGCCTCCCGGTCAGACCAAAGCATGGTTATGCTGTGCGAGTGCTCGCTGCGGTGCTGTCAGGTGCCCCCTCTGCACAGCTTCTTGTTTACAGGAAATGAGCTAATGTTAAAACAAGGGAGGCAAGTTGTCCTGGCAAATTTAGCCAGGACCATCAAGATGTGCCCTAGCACGCCTTTTCCATGAAGGTAATCGTAAAGTTGCAGGTTTTAATCTAGGTTCACTCATAAGAGTCTTACTCCCCAGATTCTCCAAGTATTTTCCTCTTAGAGTTCGGGGAGATGAGCATCAGCTTGGAGTCCAGTTTGAGGATGCTGGATTATACTTCAGCTTGTCTTTCTGGAAAAAAGGTCAGTCCTAGTTCTGAGCACCTCTCTCTGGTGAGAAGCTGGCAGCTTCAGAGAGGCTGTGTCTCAGCTAGGACATCCCCCTCACCACTGTGTGGTGGCTTTATTGTGCTGCATGATGGTGAGCAATGGGTTTGCTTTTAGACAGCTATTAACTTTGAACTGGGCTTCAGACTGGAAATTGCTAGTACGGGTGCAGGAGAAAGAAGGATGGAGATTTTTGTCAGTACTGTAGAATTTGTTTGCTCTGAGAAGGGCATGGAAGACCTTTTGTCATGTTTGCTTATTGCACTTACTGTTTACCAATGGGGCCTCATTTCTGCTTCCATATTTCCTCATATGCCCTACCACATGATGTTAGTCAATACCAAACATCTACAGCAACAATCATAACAGATTAAAGCATTATTCGTTATTATTTTTGTATATTTTTGTATATACTTTCTTGAAAATGTAATTTCAGTTTGAGTTACAGCTAACCAGTTAAGAGATACTTGGGTTTGTTACATTAACTGCTGTTCATTTACAAATACTGTGACCTCACACTCTGTTTCCCTTTATGTTATATATGTAGGCAGGCCAGTTGATACAGCTTGCCTGTCACAGAAGCCATGTGATTCCACTACTGCACATGGGAGGGCATGATTTAGAAAGCACATGCCAAAGGCCATGGAACGTGGCACATGTCCACACCCTCACTCATCCCTGTACTATCTCATGGGCAATAGTACTGAGTAATTCTGCATGATTATTTCCCCCCCAGTTCTGAGCTTTATTTACTTAATTTTTGTGCGTACCCTTACCGACACAACGTCAGTGAGCCACATTGGTCTCTGTTCTGTGGACGCTCATTAGCACAGAGAGTGTGGGAAACCAGCACAGCCATTGAACTTTGATGCTGTGGAAAAGCTCACTTCTGCAAGGCTTTTATTCTTTTAAACTATATCAATCTGACTCGACACAAAAAGGGGGAAGTTTGCTCTGAAAGAGAACAATCTGAAAAAGAAGAGCCATTGCCTCTTCATTCAGTGTTACCAAGCTCCAGATTTTTTTTTTATTTATTTTTTTGTTCATTGATTGCATTGTGGACTTGCTAAAAAAATCCTCCTGGCACTCCCCAAAACGCTATGCAAACCCACCCATCTGTTATGCAGGGATGCCTACATATGACTGCTCAAAGTAGCAGTCACCAACTTAGTCTTGAATGCAGAGGTGAAAATATATTCCTCTTTCATATTCCTCAGCAAAACACCCATATTTATCAATAACTATTACAATATTTAGACTTACTCCATAGGAAAAATATTCTTGTGCAGCATTTCCCTTCAGTTTTCACGGTGGTATAGCATCTTAGAGTTACTGAACTTTGCTTTGTTTCTGTTGAGTACTTTATGGAAAAGGATCTTATTTATTACTGATATGAAAGAATTTTTTTTTTTTCCCAAAAAAATTGTTCCAGAACTTTACTCTTGGCCCTTCGTGGACAGGTTGTTCCTAGAGCAAAAGCTGTGTCAGATTAGCAAGCAGCCTGTTGAGGAAGTGATCTGGTTGTTGACTCCGCTTACTGCATCCTGCTCTCCGTATATGTGATGTCTGACAGTTGATTAGTACTAGACTGTACCTATTTAAAATATCATCCACTGACAGCAAATGTTGCTCGTTTTGCTGCTCAATTTGAATGAATCAGAATTTCCTGGTACCAGAGAAATCAACCTGCCCTTATTAAAGTAAATTGCCAAACATTGTTGAGCTTGGTGGATTCAGGAGCAGAACCTAATTGATAGAGCATTCACTTTCAATGTACAAATTTGAGCTACAGTAAAGAACACTCCAGGTCTTCATAATCATTTCCAATTTTAAATGTAGTTAATTCCCCTGTTTACTTTTCCATTTCCATCCTTCTCTCTTATGCTCTAGCAATGACACATACTGTATGCTTTGAGAGTGGATTATGTGAAGACGTATACTGTTGCATAAGGTTTCTTCTATCATTGATTTATATATTGGAACATGTTATTCTTCTGTAAGTTTAAGTTTGCTCTAGTGATGATAGGTATCATGAGTTCTGATAACTGATAATTCTACGTAAACCTTCTAGAATTACCACAACCAGAAATACTTGCTTTTGTTCAGCAACAATATATCCTTTGTTTTCATTTCCTGTTTAGTTAGCTTAATTATTTTATCATTCATTTCCTCATTATCATTTCACCTACCTAAGTCCCATATTAGCAAAAGCCATTTCTGTGCAACTTGCATACTGCTCCGCCATTGCTCCCACAAAAGTACGACAGCTGTAGTGGCAGCAGGGCTTTCCCCAAGATGATGATAACCTATTTCGTTACACCTCAGTTATAAACTTCAGTTTCTTGCTCTTCCACGCTCAAGGCTAGCTCCCTTAAAAGTTAAATTTTATTAGGGGGACTTTGAAGCAAAAAAAAACTAAGGGAACTTAATCTCTAAAGGAATTAGCCTTCTGGCACCTCTAGATTTTATGATATTTTGTTTGTTTTAAAGTCCCTCTCTATGTAACTTCCAGTAAGTTTACTGGAAGAGTTACAGTACCATATTTTCTTTTTAAAGATTACAGAATATATAGCATTGAAACGATGCTAAATGGAAAACTGTAGGCTGGTGACCCACAAACATCTGTAAGCAGCAGAGATGGCACATCTGCATTCCTGATTCTTTCCGTAAACCGCACTATTGTTTTAGCTACTGTTTTGGCACAGTTTCTTCTGGCTGAGCCAGAGTTTAGACCGTGGCTAATCTGTGGTCATAACATAATGAGAGCCGAATGCGAAGAGGTTTTACTCTTTTGCAACACGGTTGTGGCAGCTGAACGTTGACCTTCAGCTAAACCCAGGGGCAGGACTAGGAACTTGTCTACCAAACTTTCTTAGTAGTCGCGGTGGAAACCACAGATTTACCAAGTCTTTTCCATGTTTTCTACTGTTGAATCTGCATATTCAGACAAGCCATTATCTTGAATGAAATGAGAGGTTTTGTTCATGACAACTTGACCAGAACTTACTGGATCAGGTAGGAAAAGAGCAAATGTGTATCCATCTTTTGTTTTGCTTTTCTAGTCTATTTAAAATCTGTTTGACAGCGTTTACTTTCAGTACCCTGCTGGCTTTATGCCTAAATGCATTCAGCTGAGCTATTGTGTTCATTTATCACATTCTGGTACAGTTTGTTCAAGAGATGGAGCTCACACAGGGTCCTGTACAATGTTGATAATTGACTTGCGTGGGAAACAAGGAATTCAGGAGATCTACCCCAAGAGTGCCAGGCTTTATACAAGTCAATATGACAAAGTTTCCTCCAGTCAGTTACAAAAGCCTGTGGTTTTGAAGGCTGGAAACTTGACACAGAAACTGCAAACGATCAATCAGAAGATAATTTTTCTTACAAATGGAATTGGTCATTATATATATATAAAATATATAAAATAGAAAATTATATTTATATATAAAAGATATAAAAGCTGGTAAACCAAGAGTATATGAATCCCAAACAAAACTGCTCCCCACTCAAAAATTCTTGTGCCTGTTGAAGGAAAACCTGTGAGACAATTAAGAGCCCTGTCATGAGGAAGTGGAAAAGAAAATGGGACCTCAGGGATACGTTCCTCTGAAGTTAGGCTGTGAGAGACCAAGTTTTAATCTGTATTCTGTGTGCATTGCTGATTCTCTCCATTGTATCTGATGCTACTTCTGGCTGCGTTATGATCCATTTTCCTAGCAGAGTTTGTACATCTTACAGCCCCTAATTTAGATTATATATAAAGCTGGTGAATTCAACAGAATTCATTATTAAGACATTATAGACCCTATATCTAAGATCCTGCTGGACCTCTCAAAATGTAAGTGAAGTTTGATTCCATTCAGTTCATTTCATCATGTTAAGAAATGACAGTGTGACTTTATTTACCCCTGGAGATGAGGACATCGTCTGCGTAGGCTTTAAATATTGTATGTTCTAGCTATAAATATGGTGCAGGTATCAACAGAAATACTCTAATTTAGGAAGGGTTTCCAGTATATCATTTTCTCAAATTTTTAACCTGTTTCAGTATAAATAGCTATATTTGTTCTTGATGCATGTAGCTGAGGATAGAAACAGGAAAATCTGTAACATGTACTTTCTTGCGCACTGTTTATAGAAAAAGGGAGAGACTCATGTCTTGTTGATTGTAGGTATTATGCAATTGAGGCAATTTTACTCCTGTCTTTGAAGTAAAGGCATAAAGTTTCATTTATTTTTCTTTGTTTTGTTTTTAAACAAAATTCAATTAAATAGAAAAGAAAATTCAATTTTGAAAGCTGGAACATTCACACATTTAAAAAGTTATAATACTCTTCTTGACTCTTTTATTCTGTTTTATTTTGGATCTGTGTTATGACAGTTTCTAATTTCATAATCATGTGCTGTTTTCAACAAAGATTTCTACCACATAAAAATTATTTGATAAATGATGTGAAAATGATGTAAAAATGATGTAAAAATGTGTAAAAGCTCATGTCAAGGTCAATCAAAAGCATTTTGGGGTTTAGGCCAAAGCTGTCAAATTTTGAATACCATACCAAACAAAATCAGGCACAACAGTCAAAATGTTTTGTTTCAATATTTTCTGAAAAAGAAGTGTGATTTTTTTTCCATTTGCTGCAACAGTTCATTTCAAAATTTGTTTCAGTTTTTAAAACAAATTTACTTGAAGTTCAGTGAAATGGAACATACTGACTAAGAAGGAGGAAAAAACCTTTCTGATTAAATCTTTCCAATGAAACATCAGGTTTTTTAGGTTGGCAAGAAGAATTCTAGATGCTTTGGGGGACTGGGGGATGGGGGCTATAAGCCACACAGCTTATGAAATCTTTTATTTACATACATATGTTCAGGCCTTGTTCAATGTCCAAGGTGTGAAATGAGGCAATGATATGGGACAAGCAAAACAGAAATTCGTAATATTCATGTATTACTTACTGCCTGATGTGGATGCTTGATAGTGTATGATATAAAGCACACAGTTTGAACCATTAAGCTCCAGAAATACAAATTGCTCTGGCATTGAGTGGCTGTGTCTAAGCCATAAATAAAGGAGTCAACACGCAGGAAGGCTACAAAATCCTCATGCATAGGAGGAAGCATCTGGTGCATGTGGATGTCTGTACCTTAGTACTTTTTCTGACTTTGAGTGTAAATATTTTGTACCAAATATTATCATAGAGTCATAGAATGGTTTGGATTGGAAGGGACCTGTAAAGGTCATCCAGTCCAACCCCCCTGCAATCAGCAGGGACATCTTCAACTAGATCAGGCTGCTCAGAGCCCCATCCAACCTGACCTTGAATGTTTCCAGGGATGGGGCATCTACCACCTCTCTGGGTAACCTGTTCCTGTGTTTTACCACCCTCATTGTAAAAAATTTCTTCCTTATATCTAGTCTGAAATTCTGATATTCACAGTTGTGATACCGCAAAAATATTTGCAAAGAACTTCACATGCAGAGTCCAGTAACATCACGTCATTCCATGGCCAATGATCATTTCACCAATCATAAACACCTGACTAATATCTACATTTTAAGTGCCTTATGGAGAAATTGTCTTAAATAAATGATCATATATGCCAGATAGTCAGTGAAGAGAGATACACACTTCCATGTGCACATGATCTCCCTCTGGAAAGCTTTCCAGGCCAAATAGGAAACATTGGCATTAGACCCTTAAAAATCAGGAAAAGGTTAAGTACTTACTTTGAAAGCAGACAGTCGTACCCTCAACTTTTGTTTTTATCTTTCTCACAAGGTTTGATGAGGCTGACTAATTGTATCAGTCATTTGTAGCATGGCCCTACATCATTTCAGTTTTGACAAAGAAATTATGGATATAGAAGCAGCATGTGGCAGAACAGGCACATGCTTAGAGCTGTCCTTATCTCTCTCAGAGCAAGGTTATATCTACACAATGTTGTATACACAAATCTGAACTCAGTTCAAGGTACCTACTCTAATGACTAGACATACTGCAAAACTGCTCAGTTAGGTAAATACTAAGCTGTGGTTAGTCTAATATTGAGCTCTGCAGTACCACGCTTTCTTTAAAGCAAGTGCAGGGCAAATTCAGATATAACTGTACTGAACTAGTCAAACACAGCAAAAACAGAGGTGATTATCCCGCTGTATTCAGCGTTGGTGTGGCCTCACCTTGAGTACTGTGTGCAGTGCTGGGCCCCACCGTTGAAGAAGGACGTGAAGGTCCTTGAATGCATCCAGAGGAGGGCAACAAAGCTGGTGAGAGGGCTGGAAGGCACATCCTGTGAGGAGTGGCTGAGGGCTCTGGGCTTGTATAGTTTGGAGACAAGGAGGCTGAGGGGCGACCGCATGGCTCTCCGCAGCTCCCTGAGGAGGGGAAGTGGAGAGGGAGGTGCTGGGCTCTTCTCCCTGGGATCCAGTGATAGGGCGCGTGGGAGTGGTTCAAAGCTGCGCCAGGGGAGGTTCAGATGGGACGTTAGGAAGCATTTCTTTACCGAGAGGCTGGTCAAACAGTGGTGGAACAGGCTTCCTAGAGAGGTAGTCGGTGCCCCGAGCCTGTCAGTGTTTAAGAAGCATTTGGACAATGCCCTTAATAACATGCTTTAACCTTTGGCCAGCCCTGAAGTGGTCTGGCAGTTGGACTAGATGATCATTGTAGGCCCCTTCCAACTGAAATAGTCTATTCTTCTCTTCTCTTCTCTTCTCTTCTCTTCTCTTCTCTTCTCTTCTCTTCTCTTCTCTTCTCTTCTCTTCTCTTCTCTTCTCTTCTCTTTTCTCTCTCTTTTCTCTTCCACTACAGCTGTAGGGTTGGCAGATCCCCATACTGTGTGTCAAGCTGTGATACTGGCACTTCCACACTGCACAAAAGAGACCTTGACCCATCTTTCAAATTGGTCTTCCAATATGAAAGTCATCTACATACATACACATAAGAAGAATTTAAATCTTGCCTCATTGTACATCAGGAATTGGAAGAAAAGTTGATTATTCATTAAAAATGCTGAATTTCCTTTTAACAGCATATTAGTCTGGCTTATGGAATTGTTTAATGTATCTCCTTCTATCCTTGCCATTTTTCCTGACAGACCTTTTGCGGTGGCCACAAATCAGCAAGTGCAGATCACCTGAACTGGAGACATTTTCATGTTATTGGACTGATGGAAATTTTTATAACCTCACTGCTCCAGGAACAATACAACTATTGTACATGAAAAGGTAATATGGAAAGAGCAAAAGAAAGAGGAAAAGAAAGAGAAGTCATATTTTGCTATGCCTGTTAGCATGGTGCTGTTAGTTTTTTGCTATGATATGAGCCATACTGTTTTTAAGGGCATAAATCTGTATTTTAAGTGCATATTTTTCAATGTCAGAATTTAATGTTAATTATTAAGTAATTTGCAGCAACAAGCGTTACTTGGCAGATAATTAAGAACACATTCTCATTAAATTAGGTCCAGGTTGCAGAATCCAACACTGAACACTGTATGGCTTGAGAAGGGAGTTTTTAATAGGGAACTTCAGTTTATTCCTTATCAACCTAACTTGCAACTGTGAAATTTGTTATGTATTTGCACAGATGTGGAGTTTGGATACAAGCCCCTTGCAAATTTTTATTAAAGTTTCATAGATCTCCCATTAATCAGTTGCTAGGTTGAAGTGTGAATGCGCAGGTCCAGGTGAAAAGGCTGCTTTGAGATTGGGGATTACATTTCACTGAGCCGTGTTCAATTCTGATTCACATTCCGTTTAAGCTCTTGTAATTTTCAGGTTGTTATGACGATTAGCCTCAAAGAGGGCATAGACATTACCAGTAATGGCTGTTAAGGAAAACAGGCCTTTTGATCATATGAATAGGAGAATGTGAGTTTCTGTTCCATCTAATGTACTGGGTTTCAACCTTTTTGACCTACAGACACTTTGTACGGGTGATGATACGTTTGCTTAGCAAACTTAAGCCTAATGGCAAGGCTGGCTGGCTTACTTACTCTTCTGAGACCTCTCAGAAATACAGGGATCCTAGTTAAAACCACTATTTAAGTGTAAATGTTTAGCTGACAGTTGTCAGTGGCATGTCCCATGAGGACACAAACTTTAAAAATTAATTAAACTCTACAATAAAGCAGATCACATATTTCATCTTTGTGCTAGAAATTAGAATACTGCAATAATAGATGTGAACTGAGCATCCACAATAAAAATGTTTCAATGTGCAAGCAACATTTATGACTCAGGGCTAAACTCTGTAATCTAACCCGGTCTCCTACTTAACACAAGCCATAGTATCTAATAGCATACACCTTTAACAAGTCCTGACTCTGGCAGAGCTACAGCATTTCCTTTAAAAATGTGTCTGGTCTCATCAGCTAAGCACAAGACCAGTGCTTAGTGACAGAAATGCTTCTTAATTTATGCAGCATCTGCCTTTTTACTTCTTAAGCACCCACTCCAGTATTGAAGGCTGCACTTGGCATAATTGATTTAGCTTAATCCTCCTTCTGTACAGCTTCAATAACTCATAGTAAGAAAAGGCATTTACGATATATTTTTAACAAACCAGGACTAATTTTTTAAAAGACCCCTGTTCAGTCTATATTTGGGCTGAGAGATTGTATCAAGATAAAGAACAGCAACAGCAGATCTGTTCACTGTGAGATTTGTTTTTCTAAAGTGACTTCAGAAATACTGAATAAATGCCTGTCACTTTTCCCATAGATTATTTCTAAAAATATGGTAGTTCCCATTTTGCATTAACTGAAGACTTTTTTGGTTTTGAACCAGCTGAGTAGTTTCAGCCTGGCCATATGAAAATGAGCCTACACAAGTACCAGTGTTTGTCAGTCTGAGAGTTCATGCCACTCCTCATAACTCTGCTGTTTGTCTTTTTTAATAGATGAAATGAATGTGATATTTCCTGCTGCAATTCTTTTATTTACAAAGAATATTTATGAATTTTTGAACAAAGTCAGAGTAGAAAAACATAAGAGGTTTCTTGCTCATAGTTCCAAGCCTGTGTTGTAGAAGGATGTATCCCAAGGAATTTAGCCCTTCCTTACTCACAGTGGTGTATTTCTCTTCCCTTTGTTCATCCTGCAGTCCTGGGTTGGTTTGTGCCAGGTCTCCTGCAGCGTCCACCCTTGGGCACTTTCCCATGTGAGCAGATCAATGCTCCAGTGCCTACATCCCAATTCAGGTCCCCAGGAACACGCACTCCCCTGTCCTTGGCTTTGCAGGTGGTGCAGTACTGATCTGCCATGAGGACTGGCTTTCAGTGTTTCAGACCCCATTATGTAGATGGGCATCTCACTGCAATTTAACTTTGCCTGAACAGCAGTTGCTTAAATGCGTATCAAATTTACCTAAGTTTGTGATTGCTGGTAGTCATTAGCACCTACCAGCATAACAAGATGTGCTCTCTGACCGTTCTTTTGGAAGCAGCATCCAAAGCATAGAAATGCCACTAACAGTACGTGAGAACCTAAACTCATTTATGCAGGTTGCTTGGATAGTGGGTGGGTTTCACTGTAAATCACAATCAATATTGACATGTTTTTCTCACTTCCATAAAAGTTACGATTTATCAATAATATGTCTTGTAACATCTATAATTTATACTTTGTAAGATCTATAAATCTCTCTCTCATGTATATTACATTTTTGTTGTCATTCTAGGAATGATGAAGACTGGAAAGAATGCCCTGATTATATCACTGCAGGAGAAAATAGCTGTTATTTCAACACGTCCTACACCTCTATTTGGATACCATATTGTGTTAAACTTGCCAATAAAGATGAAGTATTTGATGAAAAATGTTTCAGCGTTGATGAAATAGGTATGCTTCCATTATGCATTGTGCCTCTATATTTTTATATCACAATAGGGGTGATGCTTTAAGCTTTTGTATTACTCATACTGTATTTAATTTTTCCCTCTCAGAAAGGTTAGTTTCTTAAAAATATAATATATAGGAAGGGATTTGGTTTTGTAACATATGTAATGTGATCCACATCAGAAAATATTGCCCAGATTGGAAGAAAGCTAAAAGGATAAAAGCACATATGTGGTTTCTCTTTCTGAATACCGGTGGTCTCTCAAATGTGTGCAGATGAGCTTGCCTTTGCCGTCGCTCTGAGCCCTTTCCAATGGATGCTTCATACCCTTGTTCAGTGTGAGCAAGGATGGTGTTAAAATCTTGAGTCTGCGAAGTTCTGGAACCAAAGAGTTTTCTCAACACTAATCTGCAGAATCCAGATGTTTAGCATTTCTAAGCTAGAACTTAAATTTATTACAATATGGATTGTGACTGTCTGGGACTTTGCAGATGTTATGGCTTGTTCAGAGCAGTGGTGTATGTATATGCAATTAATTTATTCCTGCAAGTGACTAGTATACCCACTGCTCTCTTTTCTTCACCTGAGCAAAATTAGATTAATTTTTCAGATACTATAGTTTTTCAGTGTACTTCTATAGTAGTTACTAAACATTTAATTTATCTTTTTTTATTTCTAGTAAGAACTCTAAATTTACATTTTGATGGAGAATTCTTTATGTCACAGTGCTTTATAAGCTGCTATTGGGAAATGTAGTTTAACAGGAAATACATTCTTAGTCTTCTTTATTAGTCTCAGGTGAGATTTATGCAGACTGTGTCTACCGCCAATGGCAGGGTGCCTTCTTGTTATCAAACTTGTAGTGACTTTGTCATTGACTCATAGGTTCAAAATTTAATTAGCAAATATGTGGTTAATATGCTTTTTCAGTCCTGAAATCATTTCACAGTGTGTAGTAAGAATGATCATTTCACTTTGAAAACTGGCTGTTTTATTCCAAATGCTCTGTTTAAACAGTACTACCAGATCCCCCTGTCCACCTTAACTGGACTCTGCTAAATACTAGTCAGACTGGGATCCATGGGGATATTCAAGTAAGATGGGATCCGCCACCAACAGCAGATGTTCAGAAGGGATGGATTACTCTGGAGTATGAGTTGCAGTACAAAGAAGTTAATGAGACAAAATGGAAGGAGGTATGAACCAAATATTTATTATACAATAGTCACAGTACAGTGCAGGCTTGTTCTGTCCCTAACACTCTTGTACTACTATGAAAAGCAACAGGTTTGTAATTGCTAATTAGATGATACCTTAAGTCTTAAACAATGTACCTATATTCTTCTGAAGTTTTATAGCAATCATTGTAACTTTATGGGTCAAGATAGTTGGCACACAGGATAATAATAACAAATCCTGAAATTGTTAGATTAGAAAGTATCGCAATAGTCAGATAAAATATTTCTCTATTGTTTTCTTAAACCTCAGCTATTTGAAACAGTGCATGGTATTTTTAGTAGTTGGAACAGGAATATTTTGCTTGGAAAATGTCACCTTGCCAGTCCAGATTCTTCAGGATACCTGTAAAGTTCTAATATTTATAATTATCATTTCAGTAGATTAAAAAAAAAAAGCACACAATATTTGAGTTATAAATTGAAAATTTGATACAATAAGCAAATAAAAATAGTGCAACATAGATAAGACATACAGATTTCATACCAGACAGCAATGGGATATTTGTGAGTAATGGATAGTCCATGAAAATATAAAATATGTATAACTCAAATCTTTGAAGTTTTCTTTTTGAAAATCACTTAACTTTTCCTGTAGTTAGTTTTCCTATTACAGGGAAGAAATTGTACCCAGCTTACCTGAATGCATAGGCTAAGTGCCAATGTGTCATGGCATATTTGTATATGGAGAACTATTCCTGAATAGTAGTTCAATGCAATAAGAACATCATTTCACAGCAGAACCCTTCCTTTGCCTTCTTATTAATATGAACGGAGTTAACTGACAGAAGGAAAGCAGATAATGCTGTTGTGAATTTGTCTTAATCTACAAAAGGGAAATTTACCAACTGAAACAAACTGGTTTGCTTGCCTTCATCTGTGAAAGATCTTGGACCCCTCCTCACCTCTGATCTTTCTCAATGCTAGCATTTTCTGTTTATCCAACTCCTTATTAGTAAGTCTACAGCCAAACAGGCCTATAATGTCTATAACTTTTTCCTAATACTTGTCTGAATTTCTCTCTCTATACTGGTTTAAGCTATACTTACTGTACAGCCTGTATATTTTAAAGCCTACAAAATGAGTTAAGTTCAGGCAGTAAATCAATACTCCTTAAAGAACTTGAAAATCTGCAGAGTATTTATGGGATTTGCAAAAGCAGGTGGCAGTACAGATACTTCTTTAAAAATGCACATTTTTTTAATTTTTTTTATAAGCCTTTAGATATCAATCTTATAAATACCCTAATAAAGCTTTGTTCTTGTTCCATACCATCAATAATTCCAGCATGCCTTGAGAATAGTTCTTCTCAGGAGAGCAAAGGTTTGAAGATCAGTGTTTCTTCTTTCAAAAAACAGACAAGAAATTGCTGAATACTATATTTGCCTCAAGAAAAATAGTACTATAGATTATGTTGTACTGCAGCTTTATATATTGTATGTTATTGTGCCTTTCAGCTTAAATACACAAACATGGCATAATTACCTCAGACACTATCAGACCACAAAAGAGAAATTTCTGAACAAAACCTTGGCCAGACAAATATACCATAATGGATTGTACATGTAACTGATACAAAAAAAGATACAAAAATTAATTTATAGTACTTAAATTGTACTAAGTCTCCCCCTTACTGAGACTTGTTTGTAATTTTTTTAGATGTTTTGGGATGAACCAGTTTGATTTTTCATGTATAACATTTTTTTAATCTATTTACTAATTGAAAATAGGTAACTTATGAATTGAAAGAGGGCTAAAACATTAATTAGTAAAGTGTTATAACAGTAAGTTATAGTGATGAGAGGATCAAAATTATTTTCTGAGAAGCTTCCTAAAAACAGTAGAATCGCCACTTTCATATAGCGGGTGTTCATGAGACAGAGACAAATCTAATCTGGCTCACAGTTTGAAAAAATTTTATCATTATTAGTAGTTCCTTGCTGGGTATCTTTCTAAAATTCTACCCTCTTATCTTGAAGCTAAGATTCACTAGAATAAAATTCTGTCCCCTCTTATGTCTATCCAAGTATAGTAGTCTTGACTAGCAATAGCTATACAGACCCTGTGAGGCTGCTGTGTTTTCTAAACAAGGTGTGAAAACACATCATCTGAGCAATAATGAAGAACGATGACTTCATAGTGACGTGTCTGTCTATGAAGTGCCTAAAAATGTATGTATGATAGGGAATCTTAAAAGTTTAATTTTTCTTTAGTTACTTATCATATCTTAGATTGGCCTGATCTTTTGACTCATTAAAAAACCCCAAAAGAACACAAACAAACAAAAGCCAAACCACCCCCCAAACAACCAACCCAGGCCCAGATCCACCTCATATGGGATGAAATTGGTGATCACAGCTCAGTCCCCAGTGAAGAATGCCGGACCAGGGAGGGCTCTGCTGGCTCTCATTGTCTTGTTGAATTTTTGCTGGAAAAGGTCCATTGCACACTGCAGTGAAGTGCGCTTAGGGCAGGGAAGCATGGAGCACGCACTCCAGAGCTGAACACCATCGTTGTGTCCATACAGCACTGTGGCTGAGATACAGGGCTTACCAGTTTGAGGGATGCAGAACTCATCTCCCTGCACTGCTTTGGGTATAGAGCCTAATACCTCCATGTGTTGAATGGGTGCCCGACCCTGTGCTGTGCCTACCCAGGGTTCCCCATACTGCCCGTCTCCCACTTTTCACCATTTTTCTCTTAAAGTTGGTGAAAGCCATTGCCTTGGTTGCTGTGTTGCCTGCTGTGCCTGGGCGAGCCTCTGCTTCTGGTGCCCCCATCCCAGTAGGCTCTCAGTGTCCCAGGGGCTCCAGCTGACTAGCGACAAACAGTTGCTCCGCCGCCAGTGTTAACCCCCTCTTACAGTGCCAGACTCATGCAGGCAGCACAGTCACACAGCTCAGCGTGACAGCAGGTTTGTCACACGTTTCTTCAGTACAGCAATCACAAGCACCACTCTCTGTATGCTGACTGAACAGCCTGCAGTAAGTGCAGCAACCCAGCAGTCTGGTTCCAAGCTCCCCTTCACATACTGTAAATGAGTTTGCTATATGCTGCCGTGCATTTTTGTTAGTTATCTTTTATCATGTCTCTCTCATATGGCTTTTAATTGATTTAATCCATAAGACAAATGCTATTCATCTATTCAGTTCATGCTGAACCTTTCTCTGTTTTGCTCCATCCAAGTGTCTTACATAAAGTTTTGTTAGTTCATTGATAAACTAGAGACATCTTGCCTGTTAATCAGGGGGATGATCAAACTCTTGCAATTTCAGGTACACAGTTGCTGTAATTTCACCTCATATTTTTCAGGGCTCCAATTTAGCCTGCGTACTACTTTTTCAAAGTGCCACCATTATGTGGGCTACATAAAATTTTGTGTGGTCCAGCATCCCTAATAATCTTCACTAAATGTCTCAGAAAAAAAGAAGAAAAAAAAAACCAACTAAAAACCCAACCAAACAAAAAGAAACCAAATAACCTACTTGTAAAACTTCAGTGTACTATTTCTTTTGTGGCTTCACAGCACAAAATAAGTAAACTGGACTAGCATATATTGTATTCCCTTCCCAACACTTTCCAACTGGATAGTCTTCATATGTTAAAAACCTTTGTGGTGTAGAGCAATGGTTCTCCATGATCTTGTGCTCAACCACTAGCAGAGAAAAGCAGTCTCTCTGGGATTACTGCCTCCTCCAAAATCTGACTGGTTGGTTCTTGAAACACTTGAGTCGAGCCACCAGGGATCAGAGAACTCCACAGATCGTGGCTACCAACAGAACACGTCTCAAGTTTAGATTATGCATCTACAGTGATTATAGGATTGTATCGTTGAAGCTTCCCTCACATCCCGAATGGCTGCTGTTTTCCAGGTGTTTTAATTCTTAGCCCATGATGAGTTTTGCCAGTACCATCATTGATTCTGAAGTAAAATATAACATCTGCCACATTGATTTCTATTTTGAGCACATTTTCCTTATTTTTATATACTTGTGCTGGGCTCTTGGAGCTAAAATACATATTCTTAGAGGACTGCTAGAAGAAGAGAGAGATTTCACATACTAAAAGACCTCAAATGTGACTTTCTACATAGTTTGATATGCAGCAGTATCTGAGTATGTTGCAGATAATATAGAAGTCCCAAGACTGACAATCTGATGCCAGCTCTCACAGAGTCTCCATTATCACATTTTATATATAGTTGAAGATTTGGGGAGCTATGCAGTGTTCCCCAAATAAATACATTTGTAAGATGCAATACATCTGGTTAGAAGGCCTTTAATTCATTTTTCTTCTTAAAATTAATTCTGTAGTGGAGATTGCACTAGTTTTAAGACTCCTATGTAATTCTAACAAGGTTTTTGGCAGTGTGAAATCAGTAATGTTGTGCTATAAGAGTAAAAAGGACATACAACTTGAAAGATCAGTGGGAGATATTCACACCACCTACATATGGCATGTAACTGGGGGCAGCTGTCTTTCTTCACTGACCATATTTACAGAGAGCTTGGATTCTCTGCTTTTGGTCCCCTGAATCACAGCAAAGCCCGATGGCTAGGAAGTCAAAAGTAAATGGTGTGAATCTTCTCAGAACTCATGATATCCTTACAGTTCCAAGTAGCAAAACCACCTTCAAATGTTTATTTCTGAAATCAAAAAGCAGAGTAAAATTGCCAGTACAGCTCAAACAAATAAATCACAGTCCTTCTGTCTTTACAGTTAGAACCCAGGCTCTCAACAATGGTTCCACTGTACTCTCTGAAGATGGGAAGAGATTATGAGATACGAGTCCGATCAAGACAACGTACCTCTGAAAAATTTGGGGAGTTCAGTGAAATCCTTTATGTATCTTTTTCTCAAACAGGCTTTGAATTTGTTCATTGTGATGAAGGTAAATAAGCGAAGTGCAACAAAGTGTTTTTATAACCATGCTTTTTGTCTTTTCATTGCTATTGGGGTTTTTTTTTTGTAATTACCGTTGATGTTGTATGCTTGAATAGATTGATAATGCAGCCTACTACATGAAAATCATTTGGTGAGATTGAGAATGTGCAAGTTTCATATACAAGTTCAGAAGTAAACTCAGGCTGTTTCACAGTTCATCAGAGAGAAAAAATACAGATAGCTTTAAGAATCAAAAATAGTAACTGCAGTTGCACATCTTATAGAGCCTAAAATACAGTTAAATCTCATACTTCATCATCTAAAATGAGCTCTCTGGTAATGAAGAGAAGAGTTGTCACTTCTATTAAAGTGTTATACTGCTGGCTGAGTTCATTATCAGAATGATGTGGTTTTCTCGTCTGCCTGATACTATCAAGGACAGTGAATGTTTTTCTGATTCTTGCTTCTGTCTTGTGCTTGTTTTTGAAGTGCTATTAAAGACAAAAGAAGAAACAGGCATTGAGCACCACATTTTTTTATTAAACAAACGACACAATGCCTTTTTATAAAGCATGCTCAGATCTGAGCTACTCTTCAAAATATGAGCTTTTCAACAAGTTATTTTAACAAGCTGCTTCACTTCATTTTCCAGTGTATTAGTGAAGGTGTTAAATAAAACCACCCATGTTATTTTTCAAAATCTTGCAACATTCCCCTTTTTAACTTTTTGTATTACTAGTTGTTATTCATAATTTATATGAACAGCTAATGTTCTCGACATGTGGCATTATTTTATTAACCCCAGCGGCATTAAGTTGTCAAGGTTTTTATATGAACAAAATTAAAATACTATGAAAGTCTAAGGCCATCCTACAAGCACAGTTTTCTTCAGTCACTACTACCCAAGTTCTACAAGTTGATCCATGTCCATACGTCTCACACAGCAGCAGTGATCTGATTTGATTGAGAATTTATTCTTGCTCGTTTATGTATCACCTTTAGGAACTTATAATTAAAATTTAAATTTTGTATGTGTTAAAAATTTAAAGTATTTAAATTCAGATGCAATATTGTAACTTCTTGAAGCAGCTGGACATTTGCAGGTCTCACTGACATGACAAGGAATTACTGGTTCTCCATTAAAATGGAGACCTGTCTAACACAGACATATCCAGATAGGACTTTACTCATGCCTGAAAACATGTCCAGTCAAAATCTAAGCTGGGAGCACAGAGCTAAAACTGGTACCTGAATTTTATTTTTTTTTCCCCAAAAAGAATGTATATTTATGTTTATGTATAGAATTCTAAAGCTTTCTGTCCAATAATCCTTAACCCAAAAAATGATTGATGTTTGTATGGAAAACTTAAAATTGGGAACAAATGAGAAGAATCTAAGACTACAGCCAGAAGAAATTTCTCTATACTTTATACGCTACAGTGTCAGCTTAAGTATAATGGAGTTATCAGTATTTAAAAGATAAAACATTTCATTTATCAGCATTGCTCTTCATTCCTACCAAATTGCATTTCTCAATGACCTAAATTCTTTGTAGCCACCTGCAAGGTAAATAAAAGGGAGAATTAATTTTTTTTCAGTTGATGTTTCACAACATAATTAATGTTAAGCCTTTAGAAAGAGTAGTATGCTTTTTGACACCACCATATTTTGGTTTCTGTGAGACAATAATAGTTTGCCTGTGATTTAGTATCCTATTAATAATGTTCGCTCAGCTTGGGCGAACGAGCAGTAACATGGTCTGCAGCAGTATATGCCATCAGAACTACTGGTAGCATGTTCCAAGCAGGCAGAATGTTCCACATGGCTGGTTTTGCTACATATATTGTCTGTGCTAAGATCATGTTTATATTTAAAAACTCAGTCTGTTTTTTTGTAATGAGTCTCAGTGGACTTACAAAAGCAGCATGGAAACTATTGAGACCAAAAGGGTATTTTTATTTCTACTTAACACAGAACTTTCACGTTTAAGTAACGAAAAATTCTCCTGTCAGTTTTTACCATTTTGGAATCCTCAGGCAGTAGGAAAGAAGGTTGAAATTAAAGATGCAACAGAGATGCAGATTCCTGCTAACATGTTTTTGTTCTGTTGTTTCAGAAATTGAGTTTCCATGGTTCTTAGTTGTTATCTTCGGAGCATGTGGGCTGGCTGTAACAGTGATCTTAATCCTGCTGGCTAAACAACCAAGGTAGAGAGGGGGTTTTGTCAGATTTTATGTACTTGTAGCTTAAAAAATAGAGTGCTTCAATTGTTTCAAATCTGAGGGACTAGAAACTATTTTGAGGATTGTTGTCCATTCTCATAAGCTACATGGATGCTGGCATATGTACATACTGGGCCTTCAGCAGTGGGAATCTGATTATGTTGACAGCTCCTCTTCCTTCTGGATTGCAGAACATTTTATTCTACAGTATTTACATAGTTAATTTACTTTGGCTTTGAAGGGGATTGGTTTTTTTAGTTCATTCAAATTTTGTAAATACTGTTCTTGCCCACATACTGTTCAAAAGTTTCACACAAACATATATCTATATATTTGGGTTTGTTCTTAAACTATTCCACTAATCTCTGATTATTTCTCCATTGAGCCAAGGGAAAGAGCTTGAGTCATAAGGGAGTATCTGGTCTCTGTGGATAGACTGCAGCTCCTATAAATAACAGGAATAAAATAAAACAAAGCACAGGATTGTGTCATTTATAAAAATGAAACAATGACACATATATAAAATGACAAAATGGTCTCAGAGTGAATTCATCCCCTAATATGTGTATTCAGAGTTAGGTTTTGGCAGAACAATTCAGCTTGGATACAAGTACTGTTCTAGACTATGGACCAACACCAGGGTCAAGCCCCAGTGCACACATGCATGTTGTCAGTGGTCTTCCATATACACTTCAAAAATGAGCACTGAGGTGTTTTGCATATACCAGCATAAGGACAAGTCACTGAAATGAAAACAAGATGGTGCAGTTGGAGCAGGTCTAAAAAAATAATTTAGGAAAGCAGTGCTATGCTTTAGCAGAGCTTAATTTCAGGAAGCCACTCCTGAATATAGCATCCTGCAATAGCATCCTGGTCCCAGAGTTAAGAGCAAGGCTCTGATTACAATGCATGGCACAAGCTTGATGTGTCAGAATGGGGCAAGAACAAGTCACACGTGGGACCAGGAGCTCACTAAGGTCAGCACACTGAGCAAGGAGTGGCTTGGTCACAGAAGATCCTGAGGGTTGAAGCATGTCTCTGATCAGAGCTTGTTAATATCTTCCATGGTAATCATGATTGCTGGAGGAGGCTTTTCTCCACTGAGGACCCTTCACCTGAAAAGTTTTTCTGGACCAGTGGGCCAGCACCCTATCATTCAAAATGGTGTACATGCTGGTGGGAGTTGCAGTGGCTTCTGCAGAAGAGCAGGCTGCACAGATTTCCTATAATGCAAAATATCCAGGCTCAGTTTCTTCTTGTATCTGAAAAGACACCAAATCATATTTTCCTCAATTCTGATCTCACAAGATCTGAACCAGGCTCCCTAGGACAGATGCCATAGGGTTAGGCTATACTCTTTTAGAGCTGAGAGATGCGGGCTTGAATTATGCAAGGCTAAGAAAGGAGCAGAGCATAGTTCTCCTTCCTGAATGATTTCTCCAGGCGGCGAGTGGTAAAATCCTTTGTGTGTTTTGTTAGAAGCAGTGCCCAGTACTGTCAGAATAGCTAATTTGTGGATTCAACTGTAAGTGCAAGTCTTAAATGGCTACACCGAGAGCCTAGCCAGTGCACAGCTAACACCACCCCTCCAGGGATTAGGTGGAAAATTACTGAATTTCTGGCTCTCACTGAGGCTTACTGGGCAGAACTTTGAGGGTCTGCCAAAAACAAAAACAGCTGGAGAATTTGGGCCTTCCACAGTGAAGCAGAAGGTGCGTAAATTTCTCTCTAGTACTCCTTAAGGCTCCTCTGATCCCTTCTGGACCTCACCAAGGTCGCTAACAATGCAGCAAAACTAATATTTGGATTTGGATCTACCATTGCCACAGTTTACATTGTAAAATAGGCAAGTAACTCAGTATAAAGAGAATATTGAATTTTCCTTTTGGGAAATACAGTTTGTCTGTTTGCAAAAGAAGTAGGGAGGTAAAATGGAGATAGGCATGATCTGCTTGTTGGATTATTATTAATGGAAAGTTATCCTTCTATTTGGGGTTTTTTGTTTTGGGGTTGGTTTTTTTTTTTGGTCCCCTCAAACAATTAGAAATTCACTTTATGAAGGATTAGAATAATATGTGTGTCCACAGTATGTGCATGCATAAGCAAGTTACTAGTCCTTTCTCTACAAGGGTAAAACCTTGTCATTATTATATGTTACTTGTTACATTAATAATTCAGAAAAAAGAAGTGTCATAGAGATGGCAGAATACTAGCCTAGATTTTTTCAGTTGTATTTCTGTATATTTATTAGTTATAAAGTAACTCACTCTTTTCACCAACTCCCTTTTTCTGTTACCCTTTGTAAATTTATTGGGCTTATGCAAGACTACCTTGTCCCTGAAAAAAAAAATTTGGGAAAGTCACTCTGCACACTGAGAACCTCTATCAGGTTCCTTTGAAAATTATGTAAAACGGAAACTATTGACAAGAGCTCTACGAATTTACTTTCTTTCTATAGAGCATTAAATTGGTAATTGGTAATTAATCCAAAATGGATTCCCATATAAATGTATGTGATTTCAACAAGAAAGGCTGCAGAAAACTTGTTTTTTTATTTGCAGTGAGAGAAAACAATCATTCTTTTCCTTAGGACTATTTGAAATTGAATTTTCAAACATTTCCATTTTGAAGTAATTAAGTATAAATGCAGTGTAAGACTCTCTTCTTTCTAACTTCCTCAGAAAGAACCACTGTCAATTAAAAGCCATCATTTATTTTTTCCAGGTTAAAAATGCTGATTTTTCCTCCTGTGCCAGTTCCAAAGATTAAAGGGATTGACACAGATCTCTTGAAGGTAATATTGTGCTCTAAAATCTACATTGGGAATCATTGCAGTAGTAACAGGTGACTATTGTTCCAGGCAGAGAAATTTTGTAGGGAAGAAATTATGACATGGGGGCAGTTACCACAGAATTAGTTTTCATAAAGTAATAAAAAACGCCTTGCAATTACTATATCAGCTACAGTTACCTTTACTTAAAATAACATCATAAAAAGGACAAGCATTTTTATTATTTCCTTTATAACATTCATTCTTTCTTGCTGTGTAGAAAGGAAAGCTAGATGAAGTGAACTCCATCTTAGCCAGCCATGACAACTACAAGACACAGCTATACAGTGATGATTTGTGGGTTGAGTTTATCGAGTTGGACATAGAAGACCCTGATGAAAAGAACAGAGCCTCAGATACTGACAGGCTTCTGAGTGAAGATCACCTGAAATCACACAATTGCTTGGGATCGAAGGATGATGATTCTGGACGGGCCAGTTGTTGTGAACCAGATATTCCAGAGACAGACTTCACTGCAAGCGACACATGTGATGCCATCTCTGATACTGAGCAATTCAAAAAGGCAACTGAAAAAGAAGAGGACCTCTTGTGTCTTGATAGAAAAGATAACGAGTCACTTCCAAGCTTTGCCAACACAGACACCCAACAGCCACATACAAGTTATCAGTCTGAAAATAGCGAGCTGTGGGCACCTTTTGCAGACAACATTGACTCAGCTAGACCATCAGTCCATACCCAGCTAAGCAACCAGAATTCTCTGACAAATACTGACTTTTACACGCAAGTGAGTGATATTACTCCAGCAGGCAGTGTTGTACTTTCACCAGGGCAGAAAACCAAGATGGGGACAGCACAGTGTGAAGGCTGCACAGAACAAAACTTCACCATGGACAACACCTACTTCTGTGAGGCAGATGTGAAAAACTGTATTGCTGTGACTTCCCATGAAGAGGATGAGCCGCATGTCCAGGAGCAAAGCTGGAACGAGGATGCTTACTTCACCACGGAGAGCTTTACCACTACCGCTATCAATCTTGGAGCTTCAACAGCAGAAACCCCAAGTTCAGAGATGCCTGTCCCAGACTATACGTCTATCCATATCGTTCACTCTCCACAAGGCCTTGTGCTCAATGCAACTGCACTGCCTGCGCCAGACAAGGAATTCAACATGTCTTGTGGCTATGTGAGCACAGACCAGCTGAACAAAATGATGCCGTAGCACTTCTTTGACTAGGTGTGTGCAGTATTTCACAGCAGAGAGTCAGCTCAGGCTCATATGCTGAAACCAAAATGAAGTCTAAAAGTTTCTCATGGTTCTTATAATTCTATCTGAAATGTTGCAACATGAAATATTCATCAAAATATTCCTATTGTGTTCTGTAAATATTATCTATGATTTTGTCTTGAGACCGTTTTACTAAATGTGACTGTCTTGTTCATGTGGGTGTTGATTTTTGTGATACTAAACATTGAAATGACTATGTTTAATGTACAGTAAATTGTGCATTTTGATAAAGCTAAAAATCAGGTGGTTTAAAGTACAAGAATTTATTAAAAAATGTACTGTTGGCAGAGATCTTTATAGCAAAAATTAGGAACTAAACATATAGGTGAAAAAACAAAAGTAGCTTGAATAAATACATCTATTTTGATTTATACAAATTAATAAAATATATTTTAATATTTTAGCCATAAAAACATACACATTTTCTATTACACTACACACTGTAGTTCAATTATGATGACCCATCTAAGGAATGTAATTGCTGCAATCTTAAAGAGTTTTCTGTTTTATAAAAGTTTTGTTTGCAGCAAAAAGGAAAAATAGATTTTTACAGAGCCATTTTATACCTCCAGAGAAACCTGTAGAGAAGCTTTGAAATACTGTAGGAACTTAAAGTACCTGATACCTGATACTACTACTTTCTTATGGTAACTAATATAGAAATATGCATTCAATTTAAAGTTTTGTAGAAAACTTTAAAATATACAAAATATTTGGCCAAATTATTCTCTTCTTCATTGGATTCTGGTTAATGCTAATAATACACTTTTTTATAAGCAAAATTTTGTTGACCGCAGTATTAAACAGTGTGCAACTATACTTTCACTGAAAATTTTTGAGAACACATGAATAAGCTCTGGTGACTTAGCAGCATAATCTCTTCACATTTGACCAGCTTCTGGAGCCCTCCTACAGCCAAAGATATCACTACATTTATTAATTTGTGCCACATAAAGTCTTGATTAAAAAAATAAGGACTTCAGGAATTAGCCAGCAGTTAATTTTTAAAGATAGCAGGATTAAAAGACTTCAGTGGAACAAGAGAATTGAATATAGTGTTGTTCAAAAGTGTTTCTCATTTTTGCAGCCTAACAGCTTCTCCTCTGACCATGTTAGGCAGACTTTCAGAAAAAGAGAAAACTGAAATTCAGCAGGAAAGCTCTCTTTGTTCTTACGTATATTAAGAGCTTGAAGGAGCTTTGCAATGAACTATTATTGCTTCAGAAGTTACCTTCCCAGGCCATGGTTTCATCATAGCAGGGTTCTTTTTAGAAGGCAAATAGGAACATTCAAATAGGGACGTTCATTTATTTTCTCTGACCTGAACAGAAGTGTATGAAGTGCAGCGAATGCAGGTCTCCCACTGAACTCACTGATGCTCTCTTTGCGACCAAGGGCTACAGGACTGGGCCCAACCATTGGGTGGGATTTTTAAGTTTAGCACGTACTTTATGGTAAATGTGCATTAGATATTCTGCTAATTTGCTGCTATATTTTTCTAACAGCTACATTATTTAGTTTCATATAAAATTTCATAGATGATAGACACTAATGCAAGTAATGCCTATGTGTGTGTTTGGAAGAAGTTTCTTACTCTGTTTCTATTGCCAAAAATAGTTAAATACCTCAATCAAATTCAGAATGTCATTTTGGTACTTTACTGGTCACACAAGCCATTATATGCCGGTCAGAAGATGTGTCTTTCAGTTTCTATTTAACTTTCCTTATGTCAGTGTTTTGTTTGTTTTTCTCAAAGTTTAATAAATGTATTGTCTTTGATCTGTCCTGACACAATGTGTTTTATTGCAGTAACTAAATTTTTTTATGGAGAATAGAGATTTTATTAGGAGAAATCAAGTATTTCTCATTTAATAAAGTAGAATGCAGCTTTTCTTAGAACAGAAGCAATGCCTAATGAGATCAGCGTTTTCCCTGATTGATATGTATACAGTTAAAAATAGAATCATGGACCTAAATTTATGGATGGAGATAGGACATGCTGTACCCAGAACACAAGACGTGTTACTGATTTAGCAGACCAGTTTACCTTTGGCTGGAACAGCCTGTGGTTGCAAATAAATAAGCTGCTGTAGTTCAAGATTTACACGAACAATGGAATCTACAAATCAGATATTCTGACAAACCCTGATAGTTACTTGTAGTCATAGTTAAAACCTAGCAGTACATGAACTCTTGAATGTCAGAAATGTCAGATAATCTGTCTCTATGGAAAATGCCGTATATTGAATGTGTCCCAGTGTGTAGTAATGTACTACTGCCTCTCTCCTCTCTCTAGAGGTAGGGAGGGAGCTGTTGGAGGAATCCAACTAGACAAGAGTAAACCCTTTCCTCCCAAGGGAATTGGGGTGTGATTCAGTTCCTCTGCACAGACATCCAGTGCCATTTACAGTAGGTAATCAGGCTTCCAGGTGCTGGTCCAGAACAGCACAGGCCTTGTGTAGATTCTGTCTTATCTAAAAGCCTGAATGATGGTAGATGCCTATGTTTTGGCAGTTGAATTGATCCCCAGTGGAAGAAAACAGCTCCAGGAATGTAAACATCTTTGTGTCAGATAGATCTAAGTTACCATGATAGCTAATAGTCTGAAGAGCTGCTTAGCTGACCACATTTAGGTGTCTGCTTTAGGTGAGCTGATTAGGGCTCCCCACTCTTCAGACTAGAGCAGGAGCATGGACATCTTGCTCTCATTCAGACACTAAATATATTTGTTAATTAAGGCATCTTGATGTGAATTTCACCTCAGCCAAAGCGTTGGACAACCTAAGCCAGAGAGCGGCATTGGTGTTCTCTTATGGATTATACTGTTTGTAGAAACAACTTTGTCTATGGAACTCAATGCAAGTGAGCTATCATGATGAGTAAACATGCTTGCTTATACCTCCTGCTTGAAGAAGTAATCTTCAGAAGGCTTAAGCCTTTTATAAGGCTCTAAAAATACCTGAGCTCTCATGATGATTCACAGCTAGACTTCAAGAACCGGCAGTGAAGACAGTAGTTCACCACTGCCGTGTGGGGAACTCCAGCTCCCACTACTCACATGTGCCAGTTCCACTGCTGTCTGCCAGTGCCCTTCCATGAGCTGATCCAGCTTTCTAAAACCTGAGAAAATCATGAAAGCAAAGTATCAGAAGTTACCTTCTGTTGATTAATAAGTTAAACTGATTAAGCAAAGTCCCTGTCATGGTTCAGCCCCAGCTGGCAGCTAAGCACCATACAACTGCTGGCTCATCTCTCCCCCAGTGGGATGGGCCAGAGAACGGGAAAACAAAGGCAAAACCTCGTGGGTGTGGATAAGGACAGTTTACTGGGACAACAAAGGGAGAGGGAAACAACAGTGCTTAGAATATACACAAAGGGTGATAACACAAGGCAATTTACCGACCCAACAACCAACTGGACACTCAGCCCACACTCAGTCCCAGAGCCACACCAAGGCACCCCTCCCCAACTAGCCCCATTTTATGGTGAGCATGATGTCACATGGTATGGAATAGAATCATAGAATCTTAAGGTTGGAAAAGACCTCTAAGATCATCAAGTCCAACCGTCAACCCAACACCACCATGTCTACTAAACCATGTCCCGAAGTGCCATGTCTACCCATTTTTTGAACACCTCCAGGGATGGTGACTCCACCACTTCCCTGGGCAGCCTGTTTCAATGCCTGACCACTCTTTCAGTGAAGAAATTTCTCCTGATATCTAATCTAAATCTCCACTGGCACAGCTTGAGGCCATTTGCTCTTGTCCTTTCACTACTTACTTGGGAGAAGAGACCAACACCCATCTCACTACAACCTCCTTTCAGGTAGTTGTAGAGAGCAATAAGGTCTCCCCTCAGCCTCTTCTTCTCCAGGCTAAACAACCCCAGTTCCCTCAGCTGCTCCTCATAAGACTTGTGCTCTAGACCCTTCACCAGCTTCGTTGCCCTTCTCTGGACACGCTCCAGCACCTCAATGTCTTTCTTGTAGTGAGGGGCCCAAAACTGAACACAGTATTTGAGGTGCGGCCTCACCAGTGCCAAGTAAAGGGGCACAATCGCTTCCCTAGTCCTTCTGGCCACACTATTCCTCATACAGGCTGGGATGTTGTTGGCCTTCTTGGCCACCTGGGCACACTGCTGCCTCATGTTCAGCCAGTTGTCGACCAGCACCGCCAGGACCTTTTCCGCCAGGCAACTTTCCAGCCACTCCTCCCCAAGCCTGTAGCGTTGCATGGGGTTGTTGTGACCCAAGTGCAGGACCCGGCACTCAGACTTGTAATAGAATAGCCCCTTGGCCAGCTTGGCTCACCTGTCCTGACTCCTTGCGAAAATTAACTCTATCCTAGCCAAAACCAGGACAGTTCCCAATGAGCACCAGTGAAGAAAGGCAGGACCACATGGCCAAGAGAAAGGAGGGAGGAGCTAGAGTGATCTTCCCAGGAATATCTTCTTTGTGATAACAGCTCCCTCATGCAGCTCACTCATGCAGACAAGAAACAGGAGGAATACACAGCTCAAGGTAGGTGTGTGTTTGCAGGCATATACTGCAATGACCTCTCTTGGTGGTAACTATCACCTAGGTCAGCTTAAAGGACTATGAAAAGCCAGCTTGAGCTCCTTGCCACCTCCAGCAGCAATGCAGCTCAAGTAATCACATGCCTAATGACTGCAGCCAGTGTACAGTTCACATGTGGGTTTTAGAAGACAAATCCAAGTGTCAGACTTGTGATTGTCTCTGCACTTTACATTTTATACTGGAAATCCACTGTTTTCCTACAGAACACAGCAACCTATTATTTCAAGGTATGATGCGCTTGCCAGATACAGAAAAGCTTATATTACACAGTTGCAAAGCAACCTATTTATTTGCTTTCGCCTTTTATTTGAAGTGGGGCAAAATATATCTGTGCTCTACAGAAAGACCCTCTGGACCAGTAACTTTTTATCTTCTCTCTTATTCACATGGAGAAAAAGTGCTACATATTGTCCCAATGCCAGACATATGAGTCAATGCAAAAATGACAGAATTCATATTTTAGAAATGCCTACTAAAATTGTACTTTCCAAGTTTAATCAATGGCTAAAATGTACAAGGTGGAAAGAAACAGACATCACAGATGGACACTGTAAGCAAGGAATATTTTAGTGGAAACCCCAGTAACTTTCACTGCATTGAAGTTTTTGGCATGTAAACTGGCTGCACTTGTTACCATTCTTGGAATGACATTTTACTCATATATTGCCTAGCAGAGGCTAGTCTATATTAATGTGTGTATTTGGAAACCTTATTTCTCCAAAAGCAAGAAGGACTCAAGTTGTTCTGCTGGCTATCTTTTGGTGTCATCAAGAAGCACACCTCCATTTGGAAGGGTTGGGTTTTGAGCCTCTTTTCTCCATCAAAGACAATGTGCTTTTCCAAGGCTTCAAGTTACTGTTACAAGAGACTGAAACAGCACCATCTATATTAGTTTCCATTAAGATAGGAAATAATTTTGTCAAACACAATGACTTACACTTCTTTACTACTTGAGTTGAAATATTTTTCCTGACTTATGATACAGGAGGTGAGATCAGGAGATTACGAGAGCTGTTCGCTCTTTCTGAATGAAAATTAACATTATCAAAAGGTATGGTTTGTATTTCAAAATAGTAGGAGTATTAAAGAAGAGATGAGTGTTCTTTAGACTTGCCATGTTTTTAGAAATGCTTCAAGTTAATGATGGCAATCTATGTTGGGAAGACTACTGTCATTCACAGCTTACTATATACAACTACGTATGCATCAGCACAGTTGTAAGAATGGAAAATAATGCTCTGGTTCAAAGAGAAACTTAAAACTGTATGACATGTAACCACAGGCAACCTTTATTTTCCCAGCACTGAGATGTGCTGTCTCAGGGGATCGTTACCAGACACCCTATAAAAAGGAGTGCCTGACTCATATTGCCTGATTGGAGAGGAAAAGGGAGAAAAAGTTTAGAGCATGCTGTTATTTTTATTAAAGAAGAAATGCAAACTTGGGGGGTGGGCAAAGAGGTAAACACTGTGGAATATTGCTTTTTCATTACAGATTTTTCAGATATAATTCAAAATATGCTAGTTCACCAAGGCAGTGGAACTGGCAAGAATTTAACTAGCTTTTATAGCCAATTGACTTTGAGGAGATGCCAGTGGATGTATTTCTCTCTTGGAATTCCCTCTGTTTAAAAGTAATTTTACAGTACAAATTATTCTTTCTGACTAATCATTAATTGCATGCACAGTCAGTGCTTTAACCACCATAGAAAGCATGCCTTCAGGCCACACAGAAGCAGATGTAGCCCAAATCCATTTCCATGATTTGTGTATTACTTAAACACTGGCATAACTGTATTGAGCAAGCATTTCCTCACCTTCTGTAATAAGGGCCATCAGAGAGAGTAGGCAACATTCAGGAACAGATGGCAGAGAACAGAAACAGTAACAGTGGCATCAGAGAACCAAGAGCGATGGAGCAGCTGCCAGGAGTCAGCAACACACGGGATAATTAGCTGTAGGTGGAGCTGTAAGAGGGGACAACAACTGGAGTCAGTAGTTGTAATGAAAAGCAGATGCAGCTATTAAAATCGATGCACCTAGTAAATTGACACAAATGTTTGACAGACTTAATTTGTGTTTCTACAGGCTTTGGTATTTCTTTTGCATAATATGAGCTTTATCCTAATATATGAAATTTAGCTGACTGATGATATATTAGCTTCCTGAAAATAGTCTAAGAACGCAGAGGATTCTTCCACATCATGTTGCAAATTGTGAGAGAACATAGTTGAATTCTCCTTCTCCAAACTGGAAGGAATAAAAATCTGCAGAAGGCTTAGTGGGAGTAAAAGCAAAGTTGAAGAGCTGACAACTTTCTGTTCTGCTTCCCATCACACATACTATAAATGATGCTTCCACTACTGTCCCTGGTCTGCTTTTGAGCTCATGCTGAAGGCAATAAAATCTGTTCCATAAGAGACACCTGAGGCCTAGACATGCCAGGAAACTGATTCCTCACACTTTTTTCTTCGGTAGTAAAAGTAACAGAACATATATTTTACATATTTTTTCACTTGCATATGAAACCTTATGATATTATACCAGAAAGACATAAAGCATAGAACCATACAATCTCAGGTCACTTTCTCATACTAAGAAAGAAGTTAAATTTTCTGACCTATTTCACAGTAGCTATCTGTGTAACACATACAGTGCTACAATCTCGAGTTACAAAGGAAATACCAGCCTTGCCCTTTGGAAAGGAAAACTTCTTCAGGAACTAATTCTGTGAGCCAACTAAATCTACTTTCGTTGGAAGAGTAAGGCACAAGCTTGGAAAGTTACCAAAGACAACATAATTCTTAGTGAAACTGTGCTACCAAATGAGTGGGTCCAACCCTTCTTCAACAGCCATCTGAGCGCCGCATGCTTGTTACCCAGAGATGTTACCATCATTATGAGCACCCTGTCCTCCATATGTCACCTAGCTGTACGAGATTCTTTAAACTAAGTTTTTACCTCTGTGATAGAATTCTTTCTTTGTTGTGGCATAGTTTTTGATGAAATCAGAAAGTTTTGCTAGTGTCTTGAAATGCCATGAAAACCTTAAGTGAAATTTCCTGAGCTGAGCTGCTGATGGAAGAATGTGCAACTCTGGGCAAGGACCTGTGCAAACTGCAAATAGATTTGTAAACCTACAATATTTTAAAATGCAAAATTTTACTCAAATGTCGTCCATATAATTTGTAGTGGCAGTGACACTACAAGAACAGACTAGCCATAGAATGTACTATTTTATGAAAAGCTCTAGGGACATAAAGTCTCTTGCTTTTATAGTGTAAATAATGGCAGTTGTGTCACTTTCTTCAGAATGTGATTAGTATTAACTAACTGATTTCTACCAATCACCAATCAATCAATTATAGGAACCTTCTGAATTTACTTCAATGAGGAATGCATTAAATTACTGTTTAGGAGCAAAATGGATACTTTTAGCCTAGCACTGATATTTGAGCAGTGTCACAAAGAGAATTACAAGAAAATAGAAGGATATGTGTCTTTACAAGTTGTCTTCCTCCTTCCATAGTGTAGGAAATGATGCTTCAGATGCAAGCATTCCTTTTTCACAAGACTACCCCCAAATGTTTAACTTCCATAGAAGAAGGGCTAGTATTCAGTGGAGAGAAAAGTAAGAAACAAAAGAAAACAAACAAAATATTGTCCAAATGGACTCCTTCAAATATGATAATCAGACAAGATTGGATAATCTCTGGAAAATGTAGTCCTTAACAAAGCAGTATGTTATTACTGTGTACTAGATGTAGTACAAAAAGAAAATATGTTCCTTGGCAATCTGACATACATTTGTGTGGTTCAAACACTCACTACCACCTTGATTTTTTTAAGAGTACAAGCAAACTAGGTCAGAATTTCAGCATTACTTTAAAAGTACAAGAGATCCAGAATTACCAATAATTATAAGAATATAATTGTTCTAATTGTGCTTAAAATTGAAATTATACAGTCTGACTCATCAGCATGGCAACAGAAAGATAAATCTGATGTAAATAGAAAAGCAAAGCAATGCAGGCTAAGTTACTTAGGAAGCCAGTGGAAGCAATACAATTACTTCTCTTGACTTTGTCCTTCTTTGTCTAGTGCTCTTCATCCTCAAGATTCATCAGCATTTTTGCCATATCCTATTTTAACTGGTACAATATCTATCTGTTAAAAGCTTCCAAGCAAAGAATGGTTTTTTGTAGGCTCATACTGTGGCTTGCAGGACAGAGCTTTGGCATGGTTGGAATGCTGACATGGCTGCAATATAAAAAATAAATAGTAATTAATAAAGTGAAAATATTTTGAGGAGAAAATTATTCTAGTGACTTCAAGTTTTACAGAAGCAAATCATCAAAATCAAAAATCTATTTTTGCATAATTATGTTCTCTTTGAAATTGACTCCAAGTGATGATATTGATACACTCTAATGAAGAATACTTGACTACTGAAGAATTCAAGTCATAAGAATATCTGAATCCGCCTGTGTGGAGATAGACACTTTCTTCCCTGTAGCATAGATTAAACTTTTGAATTAATATAGTTAAATTATTTAATCTAGGCATGTGATTTCTATTTAGGCATGGGTATGTATGTAATAACAAGGTCAACATTAATCAGTGTCTGTGTCAGACAAAGACTAAACAAGCTGTGGTACAAATTCATGTTTTTACTTGAGTGATGGTTGAGACTTTTAAAACAAAAACATTGTTCTGACAAGCTAAATGACTGCAAAGGTCTCTTAGGTTCTAATGACATATGAGGGGCCTTTTTCCTCTTGGAAATTGCATGTACCAGTCTGTCTATGCAACAAAGTGCTGGAACACACTGCCTACCTTCAATACCGTATGGCTAGTTTATTAAAAGTTATGCTGCAGATGAATACAGGCTATTCCAGACAAAGGCTTGTAGACAGCATGACAGAGTGAGCTGGTTTTCTATCTGTAGTAATTTAGAAAGTTATTTCAGAAGGCAAACCAAAGCCATTTTAAGACAAGCATGTGGTGCAGCTAGCACAGAAGATTGTGTGATTTTTAGATCTGACCCAAACAACTCTTTCTGGAGATTACAAAATCCAGGTTTTCAGGCTGATACACATTTTAGGAGATTTCATTTCCAATTTACCAAGTGTTTACCTTCCTTTTTTTTTTTTTCATCCTGCATCACAGAACACTGCTGTTGAGATTACAAGAATATGGAATTCATATAAGCAACATCAGAAATTTACTGCCTACCAAAATAACAGCTCAAGCATATGCTGAAACTAAGTGGCCTTTTATGTTGTCCGATGGCTCCAATTATGAGGATAAAGTCACAAAAGTAGTCTTTTTCTTTTTTTTTTCCCCCTCAGAGGCACAGGGGGACGGGGAGTGGGGGTTACGGTCAGTTCATCTCACGGTGTTTCTGCCGCTTCTTCATCCTCAGGGGGAGGACTCCTCTCATCGTTCCCCTGCTCCAGCATGGAGTCCCTCTCACGGGGTGCAGACCTTCAGGAGCAAACTGCTCCAGCGTGGGGTCCCCCACGGGGTCACAAGTCCTGCCAGCAAACCTGCCCTGGCGTGGGCTCCCCTCTCCACAGGTCCACCGGTCCAGCCAGGAACTTGCTCCAGCGTGGGCTTCCCACAGGCCACAGCCTCCTTCAGGTCCACCTGCTCCGGTGTGGGGTCCTCCACGGGCTGCAGGTGGAATCTCTACACCCCCTCATCCTTCCTCCATGGGCTGCAGGGGACAGCCTGCTTCACCATGGCCTTCACCACGGGCTGCAGGGGGATCTCTGCTCTGGCACCTGGAGCACCTCCTCCCCCTCCTTCTGCACTGACCTTGGTGTCTGCAGAGTTTCTTACATCTTCTCACTCCTCTCTCCGGCTGCAAAAGCTCTCTCTCTCTAAGTGTTTTTCTTCTTCTTAAATATGTTATCACAGAGGCGCTGATTGGCTTGGCCTTGGCCTGTGGTGGGTCCATCTTGGAGCCAGCTGGCATTGGCTCTATCAGACACAGGGGGAGCTTCTAGCAACTTCTCACAGAAGCCACCCCTGTAGCCCCCCCGCTACCAAAACCTTGCCACGCAAACCCAACACATATATTAACCTACTTTAAAACCATGTATTTATATGTATTTCTGTATATTTGTAGTTTTCATCCTTTGGACAAATATACAACATTTTGGAGAACGCAACAGAAATGGGTGCTTCTATACCAAAAATTCCTCCTGACAGACAGCTTTCATCTCCTAAACCAGAAAAATAAATCCTTTTAGCAAGAGGAATACAACATAGCAAAGAGTATGCTGGTGCCCAGGATGCATGATAGTACAATTTATCCCCCCACCTTACCGAGCCACTCTGCAGCCTGACATTTTGGTATTGTAAACACTGTGATGAGTGCTCAGGGAGTCTCAAGTAGGTTAGAACTTTTGCTCTTCCTTCTATGTGCTCTTCAGAATAAGAGGAAAACAAACATTTTGCAAACTGAGTTGAATCTTGCAAACTTTAACTCTGTAAATGCAGCTGACACATTCCTCTGATATGGCTGGGGTTGTAAGGAAGGGTATTAAAGACCATCAAACTGTAATAATAACATGAAGATCAGTCAAAAATTACTCAAGCCTATGCCTAACCATGAGATTTTAAATGTACACAGATTATGCTGTTTGTGAGAAATAGAATAGAAAACATGGCTGGGACTGCCATGTCATAGGTGTTTGGCACAGAAGTTTCTCTTACAGGGATGCTTGTAATGGCAATTTCTGTTAGAAACCCTCTGTAGGTTGCACTGTATTAATACAGCATCACCCAGCTACCTGCTGGTCACTTCCAGAAAAGATGTCCCTACTTGCCTAATGCACAGTGGATGTCAGACATTTTTTCAGTGACCACTAGACTCTTGAGCTGTATTGCCAGAGAAGTTACTACCCTATAAAAAGGCAAAAAAATAGAATGCACTCTAAATAAACTATAGAAAAACTCTCATATTTTAGAAGTTTGTAGTACTAAAATGCTTACTAGTTTAGCAGCAATATTTTAAAAGCTAAAACAAAAGAATATTTGCTGACTGCTAAACCTATTATAAGTTAAATGTTCTATCCCTGTCTTATAGGTTTTTGTTCCATGTATTTCTGTGTCAAAATCTGTCATACATTTTTCCCTCAAAGTTTTTTTTTCTGCATTTTTTCCCTGACTGCTCATAGTAATCACCTTCCCAGTGGTTAAATGACATATTTACATATGGGTGATTTAGTATAGCATTACTGCAAATATAGTATGTGGCCACAGGGTAACATTTTTGCCTAATCATGAAAATTGGATTTCAGCCTTCATTCCCTGTCTTCCTGTGAATGTAGTCTATAAAATAGAACCACCACTAAATAATTAACACAGAAAACCAGTCTGTGCAATACACTGTGGTTTACTGTGCATTAAAATCCTCACCACTCAGAGTTTGTGGGGGTATTTTTATCTTTATAGCAATCAGTAGTGATTGTGCACCTTTTCCCGAGTCTAACAAGAACTTCTTGCTGTGACATTTCACTTAATCTAGTGATCTAGTCTTCTCTAACAAATAACTTTATTAAACTTGGAATTTTTTTCTTTAAGTACCAAACATTTTGAACAGGTGTTTTGGCGTGCTGCAGTTTACAAGAACAAATGAAAGTGTGTAACAGATTTGTAAAAATTGGTCAATGAAGCGGGGAAAGTGAGTTAGAAAACACAAAAAGCATGTACCAAGTTCCCTGGGACATGACAGGAGTACCCCTTTCTCTATTAGAATCTGTCATCATGACACACTTGGCAGTGTGTCTTTTCCCCACTTGTATCTCAGCTGCAGATCCATCCACAAAAATTATTTTCATCACTTTGTCTATGTCGATGTCCAGGTGGACACCAATCCTCAGACATTCTGATAAAGCAGTTGCCTGCAAACAGCATTTGGTAGGTTGTTATTTCTCTGGATGCTCTCAGGCATGAAGGGTCCTGCATGCTCCCATGGCTTCTCATCTGCATGTCAGGCAGTGCTGCTCTTGAGGACAGCATCAACAAGCATTCAAGATGTAACCTCTTCCCTCTCTGTTACAAACAAAACCAGACCATCTGAGAATGCTACAGCATATTTAGCATTTCTGAGAACAAGTCCATTTATTCTTGCATGCAGATGTGACTCTAGGAATGTAATTTTACAGCCTGTTTCTAAAAAAATCTATGCTCATAAAGCAAATTAACGGTTGTTTCTGTCTAAGTCCAAGCCTGTAAAACTTTTCCTCTTCAGATTATACCATAAACCAGTCTTTTCCTTGAAGATATTCCAAACTCAACTTAACAAGGCCATGAGCAGCCCATTATAGCTTTGAAGCTGGCCCTGCCTGGAGAAGGGGTTTGAACCACGCAAGCTCCTGAAGTCCCTTCCAAACCAAATTATTTGGTGATTCCCTTAAGTATGGCAAATAGTCACTCACCCAGCACTACTAACCCCAAAACCTAGTTATGATCATTTAAATGACAAAATGGCTAATGTTTTCCTGTGAAGTTTTCAGCAAGGGTATCTAGCTAAGAAGCCTATTCTACAGTTACAACACAACTGCCGAAGAGTCCCCACTGCCTCAGCACAGTTTCCATGGTAAGGCAGGACATTAAACCTTACATTAGACACTCCTAGTAGGATTAAAGAGAGGTTGATATGTCTTGGTCATTGACTCAGCTGTAGCCTAGAAAAGAAGCAATTTATACCTAATAAGTTAGGAAGAATCCACAGGAAGATGAATTGTTCTGCTTTCCTGTGGGACCACAGGGCTTGGTTGCCTCTGATTTCACAGGGATGTTATTCAGCAACCCAATGGGTCCCCCACCAGTCCTACATGTCTACTTTTTAAAAAAAAAAAAAAACAAAAACTGGCAGGATACTAAATATATTAGGACAAGACAATCTTAACAGGACTTGCTTATTAAATTTCAGTAACAGAAAAAAAAATAAATAAATACATAACTCGCTCCTTTTCATATTTAGGCAGAAGATCAATTTCCCAGCCTACCCAAAGCAGCAGCAAAACCCTCAGTCACCACCAGCACCGCAGCAGCACCTACGTACACTGCCCACAGGAGCAGCCTGCCTACAGAGCAGGCAGCCTCCCACTTGTAGTACTGACCTCCACCTCAGCAGCCTCAGGGTGCACGCCCACACTGAGATGGACTCGTCTTCGCAATTTTCTCAGATGCCCTTTGTCGTAATTTCCTAATTTCCCTCAGAAAAAGGAGTGAAAGGCAGCGGAGTATCACTGCTTGGTAGCCATAGTTGCATGCACACTATAAATACTGAGAAACCAGAGACAAAGGGAATCAAAAGAAGTGCTCCCATCCAATATCTATCTGCTGCTGTTCAAAGGAACATTCGTTTGCACATGGAGTCCCCCCTCAGCTGATGTTAATGTTGATGTGAGGAGCCATTTCACACAGAATCCCAGAATGGTATGGGTTGTAAGTGATCTCTGGACATCATCTAGTCCAACCCCCTGCTAAAGCAGGATCACCTAGGATAGGTTGCACAGGATCACATCCAGGCGGGTTTTGAATATCTCCAGAGAAGGAGACTCCACAACCTCTCTGGGCAGCCTGTTCCAGTGCTCTGTCATCCTCAAAGTAAAGACATTTTTCCTCATATTCAGATGGAATGTCCAGTGTCCAGCTTGTGCCCAATGCCCCTGGTCCTGTCACTGGGCACCATAGAAAAGAGTCTGGCCCCATCCTCTAGACGTCCACCCTTTAGATATTTATAAGTATTGATCAGACAGACCCCTCTCAGTCTTTTCTTCTCCAGACTAAACTTTCCTCACATGAGAGATGCTCCAGTCCCCTCATCATCCTTGTAGCCCTCCGCTGGACTATCTCCAGTAGTTCCCTGTCTGTCTTGAACTGAGGAGCCCAGAGCTGAACACAGAACTCCAGATGTGGCCTCACCAGGGCAGAATAGAGGGGGAGGATAACCTCCCTCGACCTACTGGCCATTTTATTTGATAAAATAATTCATATACTATACAGAGAAGTGAAACCAGGACCTCAACAGGTGCTCTGCTGATGTGTTCAGGTTTTGTTTGGGTTTTTTGGTGAGGCAGCAAGTGGTGGCACTGCAGTTGGGATTATGCCAAGACAGCATTGGGCTGCACTGCCCCCAATTCCCTTGTCACCCTTACCCCAAGGAGATGGTTATCTCGTGGAGACTTTGTGAGAGGCGCCGACAGATCACCACCGACCCCAGCTCCCGCCGCCCCGCACGCTGTCCCCTCAGCACAGTCCCTCAGCCCCGCCGGGCGAGAAGACGGCCTCGAGCGCCTCAAACAACACGGCCCAACGGCCTGCATGCGGTCGAGCCCACTAGCGGGCCGGCGTGGAGGGGGAAGAAGTGACCCCCACAGGGTCGGCAGTGGTACGCCCCGCCGGCGCAGCGTGGTTCCCGCCTTCAGGTGCGCGCGCACCGGTTCTTCTCAGCTGGCTGTGGGGGAGTGGGGCAGTGTGAGGGCGGCCCATCTTGTCGCCTGTATCGGGAGCGCTATCGCCCTGCTCCGTATATCGGCTGTGCCCCCGCACTGAGGAGTAAAAGGCAGTACTTTGAGTGTCCTGTGCACCTGAGACTGTGAAAGGGTCTGTCTTTTACTCAGGGCACTTTGTGTAGACGAACTGCAGAGGTGGGAGAGGGAAAAGGAGGGTCGCTGGATCTCGGTGGGCGTCGTCGGTGGGGTTTGCAGTGATGCAGCTGGTGCCTCTGTCCTGTTGCGGTTGTCTGTAAAATCGGATGAGGGGATGGGATTCACCCCACGTGTGGGTGCCACGTGGGTGGCTATAATTTTGATCCGCAAACCATGTTTTAAATGTGCTCAGGGTCTTCAAAGAGTGAGTAATTAAAGTAAGGTTATAGTCAATGCAAATGACAGGTGCCTATCTTAAAGAAGGATGGCATTCAGAAAAATGATGAGAGTATTTGAAGTGTGTATTATTGAATAATGACTATATTCATTGGAGATATGCAGTTAAAAATTAATATCTACTTGTCTTATTTTGGTTATAAACACAGGCTTCGCTGTTACATGAAGCAAAAATGAAACGTTAAACTCCAAAATCATCATCAGCTACAATACTTAGAATACTGAGAGAGCATGGATGGCAAAGAGTTAGAGAAATTAAATAAAGGTGTCAGCTTTAGGACCTTCAAAAATATATTTTAAGTCTTTAATTTTCCCCCTAGTGAAATAAATATCATAGTTCAAAACAAGTGGGAGGCTTTACAAAAGTGCTTTTGGAAGATATAACATACATATTACTAATATACACAAAAATAAAAGTGATGAGTTTTCCTGCTGGAAAAATACAACATCAATAATACAACATATTATTTTTAATTTACTCTTTCAGTTCAGCAGGAGTTTTATTCCCAGTGGCAGTCTTGCCTAATGCTGCCAAGTGCTGAGCACATCCGGTCTTCTGAGAAAAAAAATGATGCCATAGACTAAGGAAACACGCAAATGAAACAGCACACAACACAGCAGCCCCCTGAACTCCCATCCTCAGTTAAAATTTAGAGGGTAAAACACAGTTTTAAGAGCATGATGACAAGAAATAGTGATTGACAAACAGATAAGATACTGCCTATGATAAGGACTGGGAAGATCAGGGCTTGTCATTCATAGTGTACATTTAGATTATCAACTAATAGAATATTAAGATATGTCATTGTTTTACAAAATTGAATGTCCTGAATAAATACTTTAAACTCCATTTTAACAAATCATTGCATTGTAATAACAGTTAGAGGTCATTAAGATTGCTAACTTAAAAAAATCACCGATTTAACCTAGAAGCATTAGTTCTTTCATGTTACATATATTCTTAAAAATTGTTGATTTTAAAAAAACCCCAAAGTTACTTAGCTTTAGCTAATGAATTCGTTTTAGTGGATGCAGGAGAAAAATGAGTGTTAAACACACAGAACCAGTATCTTTATCTTACTGCTTTGGTAAAGAAGTTACATATATGTAAAGACTTGTAAATATTAAATGACTGAGGAAATAACTGAGTTATGCGATCGTGGTTCCTGCTTAGTAGTTGTTCACTTACGAACCTATTTCCACCTAACTTTACTGCAAGTATTTCTATCTAGAAACCCATTCAGTTTCTGAGTAGTGCGCGCATTCTAACTTTTGGTTCATCTCTCTCATTGCAATTTTTTGTTATTTGTAAAAAGATGGTTCATATATTACCACATAGAATTGATGATTACATGGTTTATCTGGTATTGGAATTTTGTTTCATGGACCCTAATGTTCAGACATAGTTTCAATATTTTTAGATGCACTCATATTGTGTATTTCAGATCCATCTTGCAAATGTGTGTTGAAGATTCTGTAAGTAGAATTTCTGCTAAAAATTCTGTGTTAATAATTTGTAATTATATGGGTGCTTTTCCAAATACTGTCATTTTACTGATGTGGTAAGGTTTATGTGCTGCAGTGTCTTATCACTGATATTAATGAAAATTATTTATACGGAAATGTGTAAGTAAGTGACTTAAAGCCTGAGCAGTTAAGTATTAGAGCATCTACACAGGTAAAAGGTCTAGATTCTGCATTACTGTGTACCTAGTAAAATCTCATTTACTTAAGTAACATTTTTTTGAAGTTAATCAAACTTAATGAAATTTCATCTGTTGCTTCTAAAATGTGCACAGTAGAGAAGGAGTGATTGTTTCAATTGATTGGATTTCCTATTCTTTAAAGCGAGGACAGGAAGATCGGTCTGGTTTAGCAACATATCTAAAGAGAAATTGGTCATGTATTTTAAAAACATCCTATGTGCAGACCACTAATATATTTAGGTAAAATTGCATGATTGTGTCTATGGAAGTGGATTCAGGTTTATTTTTTAATTGCAGCAAAAAATTGCAATTCAACTATTTAACCTAACCATTTGATAGATTTTGCTTGGGTGCTCTGACATTTATTGTGTTTCATAGAGATGCAAGATCTTAGGTTGGTTGAAGTTTAGCTTCACATGAAAAAATAGTTTTAATTTAAAAAAAAATAAGGTGTTGTTTTTGCTGCTGGCATTTGTGCATATGAAATCTTTTAACATAGTACAAATGAGAAATACATGAATTCATAGATCTATCTTTTTATATATACAGTGATCAGTGGATTTTATTGTCCGTCAATAAATGAATCACAGCCATGAACAAACAATGAAGAAAATCAGTGTGGTAAACCTTGATAAACTTTTAGATAACTTCTCAGAGATAGAAAAAGTAAGTGAAGAAGGTAAAAAATGTTGAAACTGCTATCTATAACTATTTTGTGACATTTTAACAAACTTTTCAAGTGAAAATTTCTTCGAAGTGGTATCAGCTTATTCTTATTAATATGCCTTGTAATACCAACTTTGGAAAGTGTTTGTATTGACTGTATCTCAGAGTGATATGAGTGACTTCTGTGGAGTCTGAGAAGCCTTTGTTTCTGTGCTAGAGTTTTAATGGTGCAGAGGCCAATTTTGGCTTTTCAGGAGAAGCATGGAAGTATCAGAAGCTGGCATTGGAGATAACAGTATTACACAGCTTTGCTTGGACTATCCTTTCAGAAATTGTTCTTTGTTCTAGAAAAATGCCATTGCTGCTGCGGGAGCATCTGTTCTTATATTCCATATGCATTGAGATCTCTTTATTTTATGTATATGTCAGTTCCTAAAAGATTGATTTTCTGAGGAAAATCGGTACTGTATTTCTTGTTAGACTCACATTGGCCAGCTCTCTAGTGGTTTCCTTATCAGTAAATCCATACTAGAGATGATATAAAAGGGGCACCTGAAATAAATTTAACATTTCTTATGGAAAAAACCATACTATACCAATTCTTATTCACACCCATTACTCATGTTGGTGCTCAGCGAGGGCATTGACAGCCTCGTATGCAAAGCAATAAAAAGAACCTTGCTGAGGATTGATCCAGACTGTGGACTACAGAATTTAGAAGAAACCAGTTCATAACTAGTATGTCAGCATTCTTAGTTCTATTGGAGTAAACTCACAATAGCACAAGCTCTTGAGTTTAGCATTGTTCTCCTCTATAAAGGAATTTCCAGAATGGCAAATGATACAGGTTTGTGACTGCAGTGTTGTGAAATTGTTAAATTTTACATTAATTTAAAACTTAAAATATATTAATGTAACTTCAGGGTTTTTTCCAATTTTCTAGAAAATATCAGAAATTAATGAAGCAAATAACATACTGGTTCTTCAGCTGGAAAAATGCAACAGGTTGTTAACATTAAGCCAGTCAAAGGAGGAATCAGTAAAAGAAGGTAAGTTATTTTTTAACAAATGGTGTGGGTTTTGCATATATTCAGGAAGTTCTGAGGAAATATTTCCATTATTTTCAGTCATATAAAATACAAAAATAAAATAGAAAGGATCTAAAATACTGTGGGAAAAATAGTAATGCTTATTAGGGGCTCATATAATAGAATCCATCTCATTTGCATAAACCGGATAACTTTAATCTACAAAGATATCTTGAGAACTGCATTAAAGTAATTATTTTCCATTTGATGTTAATATCCATCCACTTTAAGAGATTTTTGAGTGCATGCAGTACCTATGAAAGAAAAACTTTCCTTTTGTATTTTCTTTCATTTTTTCCTCTTCATCTTTTTTCTTTTGTGTTATCTCCTTTTCCACGGAAACAATGTGTTGGCAGGGAAAGAGAGAGAGGCTCAGATGACTTTGATACAGCTGATGATGTTATTGTGTCCAAATGTTTACCTTTCCCATCCATACAGGCCTCTTGAGCTTTTAGTGAACTGCCACAGTTTACAAAGCCAGCACTTTTAAGCAAACTAACATCGGTAGTTTTACTTAAAGTGCTAACCTGTGACTTTTGTTAATCCATAAGCAGCTCAGATGTCTGTGTAGAACAACAGGGTCAACATTTGGGAATAGTAAGGTCAGCCCTAACAGCTATCATGCCCCCAGCTGAGCTGTTCCATTAGGATCAATATGACAAATGATATGTTTCACCTGGTCACCAGAAACATTTTGCCCAATGAGAAGTGAGCCAGATGTATTCTTGAATGCATATTTTGCTGCATTCTGAAGTGTCAAAGCTTGCCTGTATTTGGAGATGGCACGCACACTGGTGGGACTGGTCCTCCAAGGTAACCTTGCTGCTTACTCTTCTGTAGTTTGTAGAGTTGCTGAAAGGTGCACCTTTTTGTAGAATTTTGGTCTCTGACAAGTCAACTTGCTAAAAGTGAGGAAGAAAGGTAGGAATAAGCTTAGTTTCACACTGGAGTGACAGTGGCAGTTGGTTTCACTTAGATCTTCAGTGGTACTTAAATAATTTAGCATAATCAGAAATGAATTGTTAAGGCTATTGAGTGAGTTAAGTTTGCTTAATGATGCTAATCTATGCAACTATACCAGGAATCTCATGATACAGAATGGCAAGTGATAAAAAGGAAGGATGAAAACCAGTAGCAGTGCACATGGCACGCATTTTATGTCAACAGTGGTTGGCTGTAGTTGGCTACTTCTCAGGAAAGAGATCTTGGTATCCTGCTGGACAATTCTCTGAAGATATCAGTGGTCAAAGAAGCAAACACAGTGATAAGCATGTGATAGGATTATGGAAGAAATAAAGAAGCAAACATCATGTCTCTGTGATTTTCATGTAACATTCTGGTCTGCACGTTTCAAAACAGACATACAAGAAGTAGGAAAGATAACAGAGAAGGTGGCAAGGCTTGGTATTGTCAGGGAGGAGCAAGGGACAGGGAATCAGGACCCAATTGTGTAACAAGGCCCACAGAGGCAGGGGCTTCACCAGTCAAGGCTCACTCCCACTGTACCCATACAGGGCTGGCCCAGTGAGGGCTGCCAGGGTCAGCCAAAAGTCCACGTTACCAAACAAATACATAATGATGGCGCAGGTTCAAGGTCAAGATAGGAGGTTGAGTCAGGATCAGGTCCAGAAACGATAACAAGGGCCAGGCATGGTCTAGGGATCACTAGCAGGTCTGTAGTGATGAGGCAGGTCTGAAATCAAGCCAGGAAGTCTCTTCCTAGGTCATGATCAGGGTCTGGATATACATAGTATGTGACTGCAACACAGCTGCAGTGTAGCTCAAGGTAGGCCAAGAGCAAAAGCCTCAACTTAAAAGCAGCTCCAAAGGGAAGGAGGGGCAACCATTTCTGAGGAGTCTTCCAGCTTTATTCAAACAGCTTTTCTCAAGGTCACCAGCTGTACTCTAAGTTGTCCTTGAGCACAGCCAAACACCCAGAAGATGGGTGGGGGAGAATGCACTTGGCACCCTTACAGATTTGATCACAATCTTGGAACATCTGAAGAAAGATGTAAGTTGACTGGAAACTTTTCAGCCTGAAGAGAAAGAATAGAGCTGATATCACTCATAGCTGTAAAATTATGAATGACATAGGGAAAGTGACTAGGGAATGAATATTCACCATTTAATATAATAAGAGAACTAGACAGAAATCGAACTTGTTGAATTATTTAAAGCAAGCAAAAGGAGGAACTTTTCCATACATTACAAAATAAAGTTGTTAAATCAATTCCATAGAAGCTTGTGGATAACAGAAATATAGATTAGTCAAAAAAGATTAGAAAAGATCATGTAACAAAATTAACACATTTGTTAAACACAAATACAATACCTCTCACTCAGGTCTTGTGTTTTGGAAGCTAAGAAGATATATTAAGGGTAGTGTTTATCCAGCTTTTTTTCTTCTTTCCTGATGTATCTTCTACTGGGTATTGTGAAGTAGGATAGTGAACTATATGGAACTTTGGTCTGACTCATTAGAGCCTTTTGTTTCTCTGTTAAGCACAAAAGACAATGCAAGACAGTCATTCAGAAACAGATCAACAGGCTTCACTATTTACAAGAATGGAGAGGACGGGGTTTATACAAATAGATTTTAAAAAGGGGAAGGAAAAATAAGAAATTAATCTTACCATAAAACCAATGGGATAAAAGATAGCAGAAAAAGTAGAAGAGACAAAACAGGAAACTGGAGCAGCTGGGATGACTGCAATGAGGACTGTGGAAGTAGAATGGACTGAAAATAGACAAAAGTCAGAAGAGAGATTTGAGCTTTGTAAGTAATAGTGCCTCACTTTGATAAGAGTGAAATTATTTGAAGAAATAGTTATGCTGATATAACTGAAGAGGATGACCTATGGAGCTGTTTTGAAACATATGGCGGGAAAAAAATGTGGATAGCAGAAGTCCAAGTAAAAATACCAGAGCAATCAGCATGAAATATGAACTAAAGTTTGAGCAGCAGGGTTAGTCAGGAAAAAACAAATCTCAATAATATTGAAGTCATAGTAGTTGTACAAATTAGTACGGATATGGATAGGAGGCAGAATTGCTGGAAGCTAAGGATTCTGGTCAATAAGTAAGAGAGATTGCAGAGCTGTTTGTAGCAGTAACGAAAAAAGTGAAAAGTAGGAACTTGGAATAATATGGGACATCTAAGAGGTGTTTTTGAAAGCTACTTAATGATAAGGAAGTAAAAGGTAAATGAGAGATGCCAAAGTGATAGGATGTATTTCAAACAGTTATCATGGCTGTTCTGTTAGGTTAACGTGCTTACCAATAAGGTAAACACTTCAACTATCATGGCATGAAGTGCTTATAAGTTTATATTTTTGAACTGTATTCATTAATAGTGATCAGACAGCACAGTTTCACAAACTATCTTGGGCAGCAAATTGCCATAATCTGAAGCAGATGCTGTCAGAAGAATCTTCAGGTAAACAGTTACCATGTTACTGGAGATCAGCAGTGACTGTAACATTAAATGCATTTCAAAAGGAGATTATGGTTGGTGTAGTGATTATAAATTATAGTAAGTATATAATATTTCTAAAGCATTTTGCTTTTTTCTTTTTGAAATGTATAGAAATGGTCTTTGCACCTTTATCAAATTCACCTGCAACACTGACCCTTCAGAAGGAATTAATAGTACACTGTGTATTCAGAATCAGAGCGCTAAAAGTGTTGCATCTAATAGTTTGATTCTTTGTAAAACCTTTTTGAAAGTCAAAGCACTGTGATGTTAAAAAACCCACTCTTTATTATTGGTGGAGTTATAGAGGGATCCTGTGCAGAACTGGAAAAGATATAAGGGACGAAATGTAGTATTGATACTTCCATTCTTACTCTGACAACAGTTATTCCAACATATTGTAGTTATAAGAATGGCTTTTATATAGGGATATTGCCAGCTGTGGCTTGGAAAAGAAGATTTCTTATAGCCTTATGTCCTAAGCTGCTTCCCAGAATCCAGCTTGGCCACATTTCCTGAAAGTATAATTTGAAGACTTGGTCCAAAGGCAACAAAATTGCTGCGTTTGGACAGCTGCATTAATTTCTTGATGAACAATGTCAACACACAGTCTTAATGTATGTACATGCTGAAGGTGAAGAGCATTCTCAAGTTCATCCTATTACAAATTCATCACAAGGGCAAGTGAATTTACAGGATAGGTAAACAACTCAGCCTTAGAATGTAAGGCTTAGCAGTGGACAACAAAACAATTCACAGAACAGCTAAGGAAAAAACATGAGAGACCACATGCTGGTGAATGATTCACATATAATTCCAAATAAACATGCTGCTTACAGTAGAGGAGCAGAGAGAAGGAGCACTATGGAAGGGAAGGCTGTTGTTCTGCCTACCCTGAAGGGTTTGTGGCTACTAGTGGTGGTAGGGTGGAGGAAGTGGAACTTTATCTTGGCTGAAGAACTCTTTGTCAGTATGAGAAACAGAAAGAGGAATAGCATTTCATGCTCCAAGAAATCTCCAACAAGTATAAGTGAGAACCTGAGGGCTCCTGGATATCATCGATTGCCAGAAGTCTCCCTCTAGAGCTGTTTAAGGTAAAAGAAAACTGGGAATTCTGAAGGAAATGCAAAGGAAGAAAGAAAATTTATAAAATTCAAGGGAGAGGGGAGACTGAAAACACTTGAACCAAAGATAAGGTGGGAAAAGATGAGCAACTGGACTAGTGTATACATGTTCTGAAAGGTCATAATTGAGCTGTGTTTTGTCTTGATAGTTCTAAACAAAGGTGAGATTCAGGACCAGAGTTTTTGTTTAGAATACATCATTGCAGATCCATTTAAGACAGACACAAGTATGGCAAGTATGGCATTCTTGTTTTCTGCTCCTAAATGTTTTCTGTGGTGACTAAATGGACTTTTGTGGTGGAGGCTACAATTCTGAACTAAAATCTAATATAGTTTTTAAAAAGAAAGCAATCACATTATCATCTACGGAACACTTAAGGTGGCTCTATTTTGAATTAATTAGTGCTTTGTTTTATTTTTTTGCAAATAATTACTTCACTGTCTTTAAATATTTCTTGTAGGAATTGCTTTGTAGCAGTAGATAATGCTTCCAAGTAACCAAGGTGGGACAGATGTATTGAATGCTGTATTTTCATAGCATCTTCAGGATTGCATACTTGTTGACTTAGTGTTTCCAATGTGTTAAAGGAAAAAGTGGTTGATGTTAATTGCCCTGTTAAAAAAGCCAATAGCTTTGATTGTAATTGCAGATGGAAGAAACTGCAATAAATTATAGATATTAAACATGGAAAAAGAGCACTTAGGCTGTTCAGTCTTCCCATGTAGGGAGTATCCTTTACAGGAAAGGAACTACACAGAATCCATAACAGATGCAATGCCAGTCATCCACAAAGCTGCAACCATTTAGCAAAATTTTGATTTTTTTTTTTTTTCTTAATGTAGGCAAGCAAAACTTGTGGGTTCCCAGTATTTTTTTCCAGTTACAATGTAATTACATAAAGGATTTACCAAGATGCATGCTTTAAATATAAGAAAGATAATCAAATTTCCTTGGGACTGAACAAAAGAATGGCTTGCACTTAAGTAGCTGTGATTCATTGTAAGGCTACCTACTGTCCTATTGTTTATTCAAATGCATAGATGTTTTTCCAATTTTTGCATGAATTACAAGCATTTGGGTTTACTACCATACATTTTCAAATGGGAGAAAATTTGTAGTAGAACTAGTTGGTACAAATGGGCATGCTAACCCAATGCTTCCAATTTTAAATAGTCTTTTTCCACAAATGCTTCTGATCCGGTACAGGAACTGAGGGCAGGCAATGTTTCTGTGCTGTTCGTGCTCCCTCTACTGTTTTCTGGGAAGCGTGGAACGGGAGGATGTAGCTGGTTAACATACTCGGTTCATGAAAAGCAGACTTGGTGGAAGAATAAAGGTCAAAAAGATAGAGTGGAAAACTGAATCTGACCTGGGATCTTAATTTATCTCCCTGAGTCCATTATTTGTAATGTAGTCTTTAATTATATGATCTACAATTTTCAACAGAGTTTTGGTCCTCTGAGATGAGTAACTGTTATTTAATGTACTTTATCTGTTGCAGAAATTAGAAGTCACTTAAAAAATGCAGTGGTACTCTGGAAATAGAAAGAAAGGTTTTAAGAGTAAAGCAACCTCAGTTTTAGTGTCCCCAGTCTTCCCAGTCTTTGAATGTTTTGTAACTTTACTGATAAGGTTACAAGGAACATACGGGATAAAATAGTATTTAATGAAAACCAAATGTGATATTACAGGCCGTCCATATGGTGTTCAATATTAAAAACACAATTAAAAAAACATTATGAAATATAAGCATGTAAACTGATAACAAGTTGCATATACATACACACACATAATTATTTTGTTGAAAGTTAAATAATGGGGATATAGTAGGATATTCTGAATCTCTCCAAGTTTATGCTGAGCTACAAGATGAATGTTAATATACACTAAAAAGTGGGGGGAGAGAGTTCAATGAGTGGATAAAGTTGGTCTTGTTAAAAAAGAATCTTGGTAAAAATGCTGTCAGGAAAGTAAGCTTCAATTTCATTAAGTACATCAAATTGCTGGAATGCTGATATGAAAAATTTCCATTATTGCCCAGAGAACAATAACATCCTTATTTTCTGGCTAGAAACAAAAATATAATAGTTTGATGAAATTGTTCATATTTCTTGATGGAATAGTTTTTATTCTATCATCAAACCAAAAGATAAAATTAACCAGTAATAATTACCTGAGTTATTTGTATAGTCAGTAAGAAGACAGATTAATATTTAATCAAGATGATTATAAAATATTTCAGAAAAGTTTATAAACAAAAGAAAATTAAAACGGTGAAGAAATTTTTCAAAAACACTGGATTTTTTTACTTCTTGTAGAATGTACTACTCTACAGAATGTGATAAAGGGTCTAACACAAGCTATTGAAAACCAGTGTCATGTGAAAGGTAAAAGCAAAAATGTTCCTATATATACCGTATTGTATTTAAAATAAGCAGGCATTTACATTTTTTTGTTTATATTTACTAGTTCTTTCAGAGAGAGAAACTCACCGGCAGCCAAACAGAAAGGAAAAAATACATATCTAAAATCAATCCTGTGCAGATTTTGGTCATCTATATGCTTAATAAATGTCTATTGCTATTATCCTACTTAGAATCCACATGTAAAAGAAGTTCTGCCTCAGTGAGGTTTCTTTTAATCAATAGTTGGGCTTTAAATTTATTTCAGCATAGCACAGGCAATTTTAGAAAAGGTAAGAAAGTATCCTTCATCTTTTGGACTGTAATCTATTACTTTTGGACTGTAATCTAAAGCATTTATGCATATTTTTATCACTTTGTTAAAACAAAGAGTCTTAATCCTCAATGTAATATTGTTAAAATTTAGCTGTTATCCATAAATACTTGAAAATTACTCATTGCTATTTTAAAATAAAATATATACATATTTGCTATATCTTTATACCACCATTTAGCTGTAGACTTTGTAGTTAATTTTATACCCACTGTCTGTTCAAGGCATATTAGCATAAATATTAATAAACCTCTAAAAATTGGAAGTGTATGGCTGCTTTTAGTACTCAGAGTGACTTTTAATAATAAAAAAAAAGTTAAAGTTCAGACAAGTCAAAAAATGAAAGTCATCTCCTTATTCTGCTTTCATGCTAATAATACCATCAAAATGTACTTTTTAGTGTATCATATAGTTTTTTATTTACGTAGATGAAAATGATAGACTGAAGGGTACTGTTCACATCTTGGAAGAGAAATTAAAGGCTTGTGAACAGGTACGTCACAAATGATCATTCTTTAGGTACAGGAATAATCTTTTATATCTGTTGTAGCACTTCATATATCTTTATATTGGGTTTGCTACTGATACCCATGAGAAGAGTTGTTCTCATGACAGTATCGATATAAGAATGTGTTAGAGGGACTAAGAGATCAAAACTACTAAGTGCTGAGAACTCTGGCTCAATCTAAGATGCACTTATTTTTTCTTAGCTGTATTTAGCTTTAAATTCAACTTTACATTCTAAAATCTAATCCCTTGCATTAAATATATTTTTTGTGTGGGAATATGGTTTTGATATTCATGATGTCTGCTGTACTGCCAGAGAATCCAGAACTGTCTGAATTTTGTCTGTAGTTTCTTTGGGAGTAAATGCTACAAAGATAATAAGTGTCTGCTTTTTATCTGTGTCTCATAATAAATTCCATTTACCGTCTCTCTACTTTTTATGTATGCCACTCATTTTTGGAAAGGTGGTAACACCAGCAGGGCTGGTCACAAGTTGCATTAGTTCTCTGTGCTAAGATTGCAGATCTGTTACCTGTGTAGGATTAGGAATCTCACTGATGATTTTCTTTGCCTGTGTTTGTACTAACTGTGAGTTAAAATAAATTTTTTATACCAATAGACAGTTTGAGAATAAAATAAGTAATGCCTTCTGAAAGGCATGAGAAAACTATGATTCTATACATTATATACATGTATGGGCATGGTGGAACTTCCTAGTGTTGTTCTGAAGGCACTTACCTGACTATGCCCCTATATACTATTACCACCAAGCAGTAACTGCCTTTGTGCCTCCAAGCATTGCTCTGGTGAATGGCTACCTACCTTGTCAGAAGGCAGCTACAGTCAATCCCTTGATAATATTGTGGAGTAGTTATTGGAACAAACTTACAATAGGCATGCTCAAACTCTTCACTTGAGTATCAGTGCCACCAGCATCACTACTGCTGCTATCACTGATGTTTCTACTGCTGCCAGTATGAAGTTGCAGAATCTTTAGTATAAGCAATGCTAACAAAATTCATACTATAAATGTGAGTCTTATTATACAATCTTACAGTCAAAAATTCACAAAAGTAAAACTGTAGTCACCTAACTAACTGCAGCATTGTATCAGATCCTGGATTGGGGGAAAGAATATTACCTCTTCATTTGCCTGTTCTCCTAATAAATAAAATTTCTTATTTTATATTATCTGATAGCTGTAGTACAATGAAATCTGTTACATTTTTCATCTGTGGATTTCAGCCACATTGTGTAAGAAGTAATTGGGCATTTTGAATTTACTAGATCAAGGGTAAAACAAGTACTGAATTATAGAGTACTGTATATTTTTACATTAATGTTATGCTTTGCAGAAGAGTAAAAGCAAGATTTTTATGAAGATTTTTACATTCACAGGAATATAAAGATCAGATTGAGAAACTTATGGTAGAAATTAGAAACAAAGAGGAAGACCACAAATTAGAAATAGCACAGATGAATTGCGATATAAGAAAAAAATGTAAGTTCTTTGAAGACTGAATGCTATAGCACTGGGTAAAACACACTGTAACCTGTAGGAGCTATACCTCATTTTGGATATGTACAAGTTCCACTTCTTAGTGGAAGCATATGAAAGCTAGAAGTGGACAGTGTTTAATTGAGTTTTATCTTTGCTCAAGAGAGTAGAAAGTGGCAATGAGGCAATAGTACAGCAACAGAGGATGAGCAGAAATTCCAAACAGGTAGAACAGACACTGGGAACTTGGACCTAAAAATCTGAAGGAACGAAATTTTGGGTTAAGTGTTGATTGTAAAATTGCATTGAACTATAAGCTAGACTGCTGTTAGAGTGTTCCAGCTATGTTCTAGAGAGCAGGGCATTCTTTTCACAAATAAATAATACTGCAATGAGAAAAAGCTGGTTTCAATCTTAAGTTTTTTCATTGCTGGCATAGCCTTGAAGAGTAGGACTTTTTGGTCATCCACTTACCTGAAAAAAGTCAAACTCTTTGTAAAATATGATGTTGGTTTAAAGAAACTCCATCTTACTGGGATGGGACAGGGTGGTTTACACATAGTTTTAAAGTACATTTTTGGCTTGAATGAAATTGTTTTCCTGTGAAATATTGACCTGCTTTTCAAAAAACTTTTAATATTTAGGAAATTATGTTATTTTTCCATCTAAACGTTTTCTATAATCATCATATTTGGTGTTACTGTGTTACTAGTTGAAATAAAAGAAGTGGAGTATAGAGAACAGAGAGAGAAAAAAGAACTGGAAATATTAGAGCTAACTAGACAGCTGAAAATTCAAAATGAAGAAAAACAGAATGAAATAATTAAACTGCAGATAGAGGTATGCCTTGCAAAGCTGAGTTGAAGATCAGTTGGGCATTGGGTAAACTTAGAAGGGACTGCGTAGTGAAAAATATTAATTAGTACTTAACAAAGTAGTATGATAGAATCTAGGAAACTTAAACAACTATTGTCTTTACAAACATGAGTGGCATGTGCTCCCTTCCATGATGGTATCCGAGTTGCTTCTGCTCAGGAATCAAGTTCTAGCCACTCTATAGGGAGACTGAATTTGCTGTGTTCTTATTTTAAATTATTTTGAAATTTTTGCTAGTTTTTTAGCTATTAAAAAATAAACATTGTTTTTATTTTTATTCTTTTTAATCTCTGAATGCTGGGAAGATATATTTTTTTATAAACTTTGAAGACCTTAAAGTCTTCAGTCCTGCAGAGATGCAAGTCACAGAATTCAACGCGTATTTCATAGCTCAGGTTTTAAGCCACTCTCATTACAGGAAAAATTAAGGAAATACTTCACACTTTTCATCTATTAAAAAAGAAATTAGGTGTGAAAGTGTTTGGGCTGAGTTATCCTTGGAACATCAGGGAAGGGTGATGCTTTCAGAGGCTTTTAACATCCCCTGCATTTTTTCCTCCTGCAGATACATAGCTGTGGAACCTTCAAATTTTTTTTAGTAGTTGTCTTGTCTAAATGTATTTGGATTATAATATTTGTGCTATGTACTTTTGCAATATTTTGAGGCATTTTTTAAAGAAACATAACTTGTAATTGCACTCTTTTTAACATAAGTAGCTTCAGTATCCTAGGATTAAATATTAGATAAGCTTGCTAGTACTACTTTCAGGTACAAAATACATTTTTAAAAAAGTGAAAATTATACTCGTGTTATTTAAAATACTTTTTTTTCCTGTTGGGTTCTTAATGTGTCTTTTCCTGATTCTTTCAGTTCAATGCTAAATTAGCTAGAGTTCAGAATAAAACAACAAAATCATTTTCAGATGCTTCTGTCTTGCCACAAAGTATCTATCGAAGGGTATGTGCTTTAATAGCCTGTAGTCTGCAGATACCAAATACTGTTACAGCCTATTTCAAACAGCAGTTCCCTGGTGTTTTACTGTGTGTGTTCTGCAACAAAACTAGGGGGAAGGGGAGGTGGGAGATGGGGTGGAGTTTCATGCCTTATAGGTCCATCTCACTCTCCCACACATCCCACCCACCTCTAGACAACTAATTTCATGTCTCTTTGCACAGAAGTTGATATAGCTTGGGTTCAACAACAAAAGCCCACATGCGAAGTGGTTTTAGGGCAGAATTGTTAACCTGGGAACTTAAGATAGAACTGACCTAAGTGACTGTGATATAAATTATATACATGCATTATTGTTTTTGTAGGCTTGGGACTTTGGGATGTCACAAAAATAGGATTCTGGGCAAGTCATCTTTGTAATTTTGTGATACAACATACTGAGAAAAATATTCTTATTAGAATATTTCTCAGTAACAGCATATTGTATTGTTATGTAATCCTATGTGGTATTTACCAACAAAGCCTTTGCTTGCATTTTTACAGAAGCTGCAGCATCTCCAGGAGGAGAAAAACAAGGAGATTGAAATTCTCCAAAACACCATAAGAGACTTAGAGCAACGTCTCAATAAAGGCCAAAACCTGCACTTCAAACGGAAGCAATTTTGAGTAAATAACATGAAGTATTTCAGTAGTACCTACAATGAGAAACAGAAACAGTATATTTCAAACTGTGTACCTGAAAGTAAAAACAAAATATGAAGAAATACTGAATATTTTTTATTGAAAACATTCTTGTCAAATATTCCAGAGGCATGCATTCTGTGTATATTCAGGACTACTTTCTTGCTAATCAGTATTCACAATAAAAAGATTCAGGTTTTGTAGGAGTAATAATTTCCCTATTAAACCATCATTAATTATGGTGTACACTTCAAAGCCGTTTTCCTTTCTTGAAATTTCTCTTCTTCACCCAGGAACCCTTCGAACCATATTTTTACTTCAATTCAGTTAATGAAAGGTTAGAAATGATAAGCTACAGAGAAGTTATACAAGTTTAAGTGGTATGTTACCTTACTAATCAATACAGATTTATCAAATTCAGCACTGTTACAAACAAAGATAAACATTAAACCAAGATTAAATTTGTTCTGCCCCTCCCTCTTTTTTGATACCGATACTGATTCTGTATGAAGAGGTGTTAACACTGCTTCTCACTTTAGGCACAATCTTACTGATTTAGTGAATTTTATAAGCTGTAGTACTATGTATAATAGACCTTGATACTGTATGTAAGCCACAAAAGTTAAGCACATCAATCTGTTACTTTAAAATAATGCAATTGCTGCTTGTATCTTACATTTGAGAAAAATAGTTATTTTGGCACGTTGCTTAAGAATAAGCTTTTCTTGTACATAATTGTTATTCCTAGGTTACAAAAAAAAAAACCCAAAACCAAAACAACCTTTTGAATATGTCCCATCTTCTTAATAAAAAATGATTAAAATATCTGTTTCAGTTATCTTCTATTCTTGATTGCAAAACATCAGAAAGGAGCCCCTAGGTCATAGTTTATGCTCCTGTCCTCACAAATGCAAGCAGAATGTTAGAAGAGAAAGAAGACAGACAACTTAATCGAGAATGCAGACACCTTCTCAGTGTAACTGAAAAACAAACTGCGGGTTGATTAAATTCCTTTAAATTATGAAGCTTTTGACTGATGGAATTTGACAGGTATTGTATAATCTTAAGAGCTCTGCTCTAAAGTCTACTTCTTTGCAATATTTCACCTCTATACACCTGTCTTAGTATAATTTTTAATTGAGGACAATAAAAACACTTAATCTGTTAATTTTTCCACTCTCGTAACTATATGAATTTAGGTAGTAGGATTCCTTTGCATTTTTAAGGTGCTTAGTTTGTTTTTCAGGCTCAGTTTCTTGCCTTTTCCTGTCACTCTCAGGTGTCACTAGCTTCACTTGTTCCTGCTGCTGGTGACTGTCAGGCAGCAGTGAGCAGACGTCACTGTCAAGATTCAGTGATGTCCTCTGCTAACAGCTGGCCATGTCACCTGCAAGAATTTGGAAGTGCTCCACGACACTGTCAAGTGACAGAATTTCCTAGCTCTTCAAACAAAAGGTGTCGACAATGACAGCATCAGCTACTAGAAGTTGAGTCTGATGCTGTCTGCCAATTTCAAGTTAACTGGTTTTTACAGCTGTTTTTCCCTTTTTTTCATAGCTTTCTATCTTGTGTGATTTCCACACTTTCTCCTGGAGGAGCAGTGTCTACCTGTTCATGACTACCTGTGTGATCATGTCTGTTATGGCCAAAAACTCTATGATGCTGACCGCTGTGAGGATGATGTCTTTGAGTTTCGGAAGGAGTCTGATGGTTCTCATTTTTGGAATGACGACCACCCTCACGGTGGTGGTGGTGGTGGTGGTGGTGTCTATGTCTGTGCAGACTGTGGTGATGTGAATGTTGACCCGTTGGTTTGGGTTCTATCTCTGATAGCTTTTCATCTGTTTTTTTAGTGATGTTTTCACATATAACATCAATATCAGGTTCCTGCAAAACAGAAGCTTGCATTAAATACAAGGCATTATATTTAATTAAACTAGTTGTAAAATATTAATTATCTTAACATTTTTGCAGATCTTGAAACCCAATTTTTAATTATTTGTGCTACTTTGCTGAGGAAAGATATGAATGTATCAAAAAGAACCGTGTTTTACAACACCACTGATAACTGGACTGGGCTCTTAATGTAAACTTTTGGGAATTATAATTCAAGTAATTGCTAATAAGTACTCTTTTTCTAGGATCCCACATCTGACCTGCCTGAGGCCTACACTTAGCTGGAAACCTGTATGACGGGATCGAAAATGATTCTTCTCATTGAACTTTCACAACTAGGTATGTACAGTTCTTGATAATCCTTAAAGTAGTTCTGACCTTTAGCTATATATAAAACAAAACTACCCTTCTTTTATAATGGTAACAATAATTTGTCACCTTATATTATCACTTTTGAAAAGTAACTTTTGTATATTGTGCTTAAATGTAAACTAAAATGAATAGTAACTCAAACCACCTCAGATTTGATTCCCAGGTTTTTAAAAAAAAATTACTGTTTAAGTACCTACCCGTCCTCAAAAACTAGAGTAGCTAATTGCTCACTAGCTGTATGTAACTCCAGAAACAGAATTAGATTGCATGTAGATTTCTGAAAATAATTTGCATTTCTATCAAGGGCAGGAATTCAGATAATCAGTCTATTATAAATAGATCTAATTCACTTTGAAACATGTTTAAAAGCTCTCTGTCAAGACAGATGAAATGTGTAAATTCTAAATCATGTCTTTTTGCATTAATCATACTGAAATACTTTCTTTTTAAGTACCAATCAAATCCAGTTTCCTTTCCTAGTTGTGCTGGCTTAGGCTGGGATAGAGTTAGTTTTCTTCACAGTAGCTGGTATGTAGCTAGTATGTGGCTCTGTTCTGGATTTGTGCGGAAAACAGTGTTGATAACACAGAGATGTTTTCGTTACTGCTCAGCAGTGCTTACACAGAGCCAAGGCCTTTGCTGCTTCTCACCAGCAAGTGGGCAGGGGGTGCCTAAGGAGTTGGGAGGGGACACAGCCGGGACAGCTGACCCCAACTGACCAAAGGGATATTCCATAGCATATGGCATCATGCTCAGCATATTAGGGGCTGGGGGGAGAGGAAGGAGGCAGGGGGACACATTCGGAGTCGGATGGCGTTTGTCTTCCCAAGTCGCCATTAGGCGTGATGGAGCCCTGCTTTCCTGGAGATGGCTGAACACCCGCCTGCCCATGGTGAATGAATGCCTTGTTTTGGTTTGCCTGCATGCACTGCTTTTGCTTTACCTGTTAAACCGTCTTTATCTCAACCCACGAGTTTTCTCATTCTTACTCTTACGAGTCTCTCCCCCATCCCACCGGTGGGGGGAGTGAGCGAGCTGCTGTGTGGGGCTGAGCTGCTGGCTGGGGTTAAACCACGACACTAGTAGATACATATATATGTATAACGAAACAAGAAAATACCGTGTAAGAGCAGTTTCCACACTTATTTTCACAGTATGCAATCTTAATAGATTCTTCTACGTATTGGAAAGACAAGAAGGAATAGGGCAGACCCAGATGATATACTAGACGGCCGCACCTAAGGAGAGAAAGAACTTTGTGGTTACATACACATATAATGTGTACCTAAAATTAAATGTCTCTTCTTATTATACATTATTCATGTCCATCTACCCACACTGTACAGTCCCAAGGAGAGTGTTTCTGTCTAGGGAGTTTACAGGCAAAATCAGTACCTGCCTTACAAACGTTTGCATCAGTCAGTAGTGTGAAGCATGATTTCTGGCTGATGCAATAACTCTACTGGCAGAAGCCTCTAGTTTGGTGGTATTTAGACAGGCAAAGGTACCCTCACTGCAAACTTATCTTGCTAATGAGGAGAGCTGTTTGCATAGTAGTACAAATTGCCACATGGATGTTGTATCCTTACAAAGAATGCTTTTATGCAACATAACGTATTTTGATTGGAATGTGCATTGCGGTACATCTGCATTACTGATTTAGTGTGCATGAGAGGATTCTTATGGTGCCTATTTGCCCCATATCTGTACTTGAGTGTTCTGGTATGCAGCTGACTACACAAATGGTACATTTCAGGAAGCTGGAGTACATGTAGAACTTGTGTACAAGGGGCCCTTGTGAAGTACCCCACCTGCAATGTCAACATGCAATCCTCCAGCCTCCGCTCCCTACACGTCTGCAGTGTGCGCCTAGGACCAGCCACAGGCAAAGGTTTTGTTGCCAATAACAGCACAATAAAGACATACATTCCTAGAACCATAATGGATCATGGCCAAACTAGTGACAAACCAATTCATGGTGTGGGTGTATCCTATGTGTCAACAGCACAAAACCGTTCAGCCTTTCAAATGCCGTGGGCCAGGCATCAGCTTTGGGGCCCTTCCACAGACTACATACAGCTTTGTTCTCTTGTCTGTCATATGACAGCAACCTTCCATACTTAGGCACATTTGCTGCTATAACATGAAATCACTTTCTAAAGATCATTCCAGTGCTAGTTTCAACCCACAAACCTAATTTAGCTAATTCATGCAATTTCATCACATTACTAAAAAAAAGTTAAGTAACATTCTAATTCTTTATTAGACTTAATTATGCTTCAGTATAAACTGAGAATGTTTGTTACAGTAACATAACAGTAATTAGGATGGACATGTTAGAAGTGCAGGACTTATCGAATAATTTCCATTACATCAAAACTGAAGAATCAGGATTTCAATTAAAGAGTTATTAGTGGTTCTGCCAAAAGATACATGTCCCAGATTCCAATGATCAAAAAGATGTTTCCTTTGCAAGTTTTAAGTTTCACCTAAAGACTAATTTTTCCATATGGCTACATGACATTTTCAACATCTCTGGTCAAAAAGTTTTCATGGGAGGTAATGAAGTTGTCTGAGAATAAAAACAGTTTAAGACCAGAATCATGCTATCAAATTCTACACTCAGTTATATTAATCTAAATACACAGTGATTATAAAGAAAACATTTTTTATCCCAAAGTTACTTAAGCGAAAGAAGACATTTCTTTTGTAGCTTCCTTTTTCCAGTAAAAGTATAAGTGCTTTACTTAGTGCATCTTAGAAGTTGATTATGATGTCTTTGTTGTGAGGTAATCAGGGTTTTTGGAAATCAATTAAATATAGAGGTTTACAAAGCATTACTCCAAATACATGCAAATATTCTCCTGTGTTCCCCTCTAAACACAGACCTGTCATAGATGAGAAAGTCATCTTTGTTTCCATTTAAGGTAGTCCAGACATCATCTTGCTGTTCATCTTGCTGGTAGACAGTAATATATTCTGAAACTCTTTCTTTCAATAGGTGAAATTTCTTCTGGGAATAAGTTCCCTGATGGTTGACAACCACATATGAGATATTGAAGAGTCCTTTATTCTCTAATTTCACTCGCAGGTCCTCCAATCTAGGGGAGAATGTGAAGAAGCAAGACCATAAATCATCAGAGAACTGTAAGATTTGCCACATTCGACAAAAGTTAATATGCTCCATCTTGCTTTTATTACAGTGAATGTTATTTTCTCCCAGTTTTAATGGCAACAATCTAACACTATTAAAACACTCTTGCCATTTGCCATGACTATCTACTGCCGCCAAAGCAGACTCTACAATAGCTAATATGCCATGGTTCCTGTCCTTCTAAGTAGTATGCAGACATCTGTTTTCACATGGAATTCAGTGTTATTTGTATTTCAGTTCTTTCACGCTCTTCATGGTCTAACACTGTTAGTTTATCTGTTGTCTTTATTTAAATGCCGAGGGTTTGGTTATAGAATTGGTTAAAGAATGCATACCATAAATACAGCAGGAAGATGAATAATCAAGAAAGCAAACCTGCAGTAAAAGGCCGATAGCTGTCCTACTCATCTTGACATGGCTGTTTTCTATAATAGCCAGAAAAGGGGTATTACAGCAACTGGTCAAAAGGATGGCTATAGAACATGTGCATGACCTGGCTGGCAGTTATTAGTCTTTCCTTTGGCATCCCAGCCCAAAAGTCTTTCTTTGCTCTGTAAACAGAAAGCTGCTTTTTTGCTGTACAATGGGGGGAGTGGGGGGGTGGGGGGTGGGTTCCCTTTTAATTTGTATCCTTCCTATTGAATTGGTCTAGAAAATTCGTTTATTTTTTTCAGCTTCAGGAAATACTCTAGAGCTTGAAAGATTCTTTAAAACCTTTCTAAAACATACAGAATCAAATCCAACTACCTTGAAAGCCAACCACAAAGACCACTTTTGACTTTGATGGAGACAGAGATTTACCACCACTTTTTCAAATCTAGTTCTTAAAAAGCTTGCAAAGACTATTATAATATGAAGTTATGCAGCCTTGAGGGGAAACTAAGATGTTATTACAGTGATTAAAATCAAGCTTTGAAACTGATACTATGAATTTTTAAACCAGAATGATTTCTCAATCACTAAATGAATCCAAGATAAGGGCTCTATGCAATTCCTGTTTCAGTCAGCTCAAAATTAGTTTCTAGCTGCTGTTACTGTCATGATACCTAATTATTTGCACAGAAGTAGGTTCTAAAAACCAGAGCACCAACATCCCAGGTCTCATATGAAAATATAACACTGATGATTCCCTTGAATGCTTAGTCTATCTTTCAAAAGGCCAGTCTTTACCTTCTGGAAATTTTTTTATATCTAGGACCTCTGAACAGGGGCTGGGAAAGCACACCTTTTGATTTGCCTTTTCGCCCACACATATTACATAAGAAACAAGCGATCACAGATCTCTGTTTCAGGTGTTCTAACCATGGCAAAGAAATACAATGTTTCTTAGCTTCGGCATCTTTGCTACATTAATCATCTGTTGCTAACTGAAGCACAGGCTTAAGGAACTGTTTCTATTGGGTGCCATTAATGTCCAGTTGATCACACTTCTATGTTGTAAATACAATGTGGAGAAGATGATCTGTCAGGACTAAGTCAAGAGATAATGAATCTGAGCCACTGGCACAGAACGTTCCTGCTGAGAGTTAACCTGGTCAGCAGGTCCCACATGCCAGCTGGGATAGCGGCATTTGAGGAAGCTAGACTTGACTGAGTGCATCAGTAGCTAGGCACAGGTATTATCCTCAGATAGCATTAAAAAATTGGCCAGCCATGTTTTAATAAAAAATGGAAGAGGGAGAGTTACGCTTACCTGGAAGCCTGCAGCAGGCACAAGTATCAGCTAGCTTGGAGGAGAGCCACCACCGTGACTGAGCCCCTAGCGTTCAGCATCGGGTTCTCCTCCCCAATACGCCATTCTGGGGGCTCCTTGCAATTCTGGATCTCTGTCCCTCCTCCTGGGAGGAGACAGAGAGCCAGAACTAGCCCCAGCCCTGCCCACATAGCTGGGCTTTATCTGAAAAGAGAGAAAATAAACAAAATGAGATACATGCCTAAACAAAGTTCAGACTCTGAAATTCCCATAAAAAAACACAGCAGCATATTGGCTCCATTCAGTTTAAAAAACAGCTCTAAGACTAAATTTGAGCTACTGTGTTTATTGCTTGATCATATTTCTTTCATTTTGCAGTGGAGTTCCCCTATAATAAATGGGTGGTGGTTTTTTTATTGTATGTAAACAGCTGAAAAGTAAGTGTTCAGAATAACTGGATTTTCTTTTAATGCTATGAATCAGGCTATGTTGTTTCTTTCTCTTTGTAATTTCTTCTTGACTGTTTTTAACATTTCAGTGATTTTAAAGTGGCCTCATTTCTTGTGTTTTGAAATCAGTTATGCTGAGCCAGTTTACACCAGTAAGAATCTAGGCCAGTTCACTCCAGATTCCAGAGTAATTCCACTGACTTAGAAGTACTTGCACCAGGAGTGTAGTTTGGTTCACAGCAAGTATTACAGAACCTGGCAGAAATAATAAGTAAAAAAAGACAGAGATTTCTACAAGTCAGTCTGTAGTATTTGGATCCCATTGAGAAAATCTCATAAGAACACTAGCACTAGAAACAATTTTGCAAAAACAGGAAATGAAAACTGAGTTTCAGGATTCCTCAGATCTTACAAAATCTCCTACTCACACTTTGTCCATTTCATGTTTATGAAAATGAAAGCATATGAGAAATTCTGTAATTATCTTTTCTTTGTATTCCATTAACATAATAATTTTGGCTTAATATGCTCAGAAAACACACATTATAGAGAAATATATAAAATCATAAAACTGCTCCTCAACACGTCCTAGGTTGTGGAATTGTATAATTTCATCTTTGGTGTCAGTCTGAGAGTAAACACAGAATGTTTTGCAAACACTAGCTTCTGATAAACAACACACATTTCATCAATCTTGTCATAGTCTAAAAACACCATTTTAATAATTGATCTTTTAAAACAAGAGCGAGCTGCTGCAAAGCCAACATCATTTGTGAAATTTGTCTGTTTCTTTCCTGCAGCTCTACCAAAAGCATTTTAGGTACAGTACTTTGAAGATTAAACTGTGGTTCAATCGATATCAACAGGGCCAGTTTTTTACTCTTTCCATGCATTTGGACAGCTGCCCACCTTTATACTTATTATAACCACATGAAACTCCTGTGATATCTTGAGATCCTTCTATGCCTTTATCGCCTTCTGCAGCACTGGCATACAGCACCCAGCAACAGCTGTTTCGCCCTGTGACCTAGAGAAGAGCTATGTTCTGAATTATACTTCTCCTCACATTTCAACTTTCTAGTTGGTTTCCAATGGAAATTTCCACAGTCAGCCTTTTCAGCCAAAGAAACAAGCAGACACTCTGCCAAATCTTAAGTCATGAAGCTCTCTCATAGCAAAACCAGCATACTTACCCTTCCCTCCTCCCCTCCTCCTTGGCAGCTCTGCTTAACTCCACTGCAGAAGAAAACAGTGTGGGGAAAAGGGCTGTGGTATTTATACAGCTCTTGTTTATCTCACTTCGCAGATACGGTTCAAAGTTCAGGGAGCTCATTCTGAACGACCTTGCAAGCAAAGCAAACCCCTTTAGCAAAAGTAGCCAAAATATTTCTCCATTAACTAATTCCAAGTGGAAACCATGTATCATGCAGAATGGCAAGGTATTTTTCATATAATGACTTTGAATACCAGGTTATGCAGTTTGTCAGTCACCCCACTTGGCTGGAGGTAGTGGTACAGTCAGACGAGGAGGGTGGGCCAAAGAATCATTATTGTCTGAACACAGTGGTAACCACAGCGAGAGGGGGAAGGTACTTCCCTGTTTATAAAAATGCTGAGCTAACAAGTTTTTGTCTCATATGCTTTATCTGATATTTGCCTTAGAGAATGGTGTACCCTGTCTGACGGCATGCGCAGTACAGAGCTCCTTTTGCCCAGCTGCTCTCGATTACATCACTTGGCTTTAAAACTTACTTCAGTAGAACCTGCCAGTTTATGAACTTCTGTAAAGGCTAGAGTGCAGATCTTCAGCCATTTAAATCTCTGTAGCTATATGAAAGCCATGAAGTTCTACCATCTGGCAATAGCCACTTAACTCTGTATTACTCTGCTATGTTTTCTTAACACCATCACTGACATATCTGTGGACATTCAGGTTAAACTGTTTCTTTACTCTCTTTCCTCAGTGAGAGAATTGTTTATGCATGGTGTGTTTTATTTCGACAGCAGTTTTCTTGAGTCTGATTTCCTTCAATATACATGTTATGTGTGTTTATGGAGAAATAAATATTTAAAAACTTGGTGTGCCCTCAGAGTTTAAGGTGGTGAGATGTATATTGCTTAGTTCTATGGCCTGAGACTTGGTCTCCTGCACAGATGAGCTTTATGCTTCTGGCTGGGTGTGAGAAATGGAACTGCCAGCCCTGGGGTTTATACTGTAGAAGTCCTATGCTCAAGTTGATGGAAAGAAGGACAAAGATCTGAAGTTTTATTCAATAATTTTGGAGGACACAATGCAGAAAACAGACAGACATCAGACCGGAACTGAATTTTTTTAGAAGGTGGAATGTAGTCACATTCCTTAGATTGTTAGGGAAATATTTCCTTGTATTCTTTGCCAGGTTGGGACCAAGACCTCATAACTGTGATGATGTCTTTTGCTATTCCAAACGATAGATTATTTGCTGGGCCTCCTGCCTCAGGATAGGGTGTTGATTTTCAGTGCTACTAAAGCCCTGCAAGATTGTCTGGAAGTAAGTATTTGGTGTGCATCATATCTGTCAATTCCTAAATGAGCACTGAAGCAGCCGAAAAGAAATGAAGCAGCTACAGATCTGTTAAGAGGGAGAGGAATAAAATGCAGCTCAGTAGACAGAGACAGTTGGTCTCTTGCCAGTTATTGCAACACAGGTGGAGGTACTATCAAACAAAGAGCAATATTCCATTTCCATTTCTTTTTCAGCTTTGTAGAGAGGGATGTGCCTGAGGCTTGATTAACAAGTGCTGAGCCTATGATCTACATTTAATACCAGTGAGTGCTGCTGAGACTAGCAGCTCACAAGTACTGAAGAATAAAGGGTCCAGACAGAGTAAACTGAGCTGAAGCAGCTAACTTATAAAACATCTACTTTGCTATGGTAGCTTGAGGATGGAAATGTACAGTGGTCACTACTGAAAAATTAGTATTTCCTCCCATATAGTATGCAGAGACACCTGCAGACCCTCAGTTCCCTTACAGAAAGATGAGAAGCAGTTGTGGTTAGCAATTATCACTGTGCCAATAAATACTATTTGTTATATTATTACATTAAATTTATTATAACCTTTATAATATTAAGGAGAGCTTAACTACATTCATAGTGATAAGCCATAAGCATCTTGCTTTACAACATTCACCTTAACTGAGATCATTTGCTTCAAGATTTATTGAGGAATAAAGTTCCTCTGTCTTAAAGCAAGTGGTAGGGAATATTATAATGTTGGCTGTGGTTTTAGATAGATCTAATTCAGTCATTTTAGAAATGTATAAGCCCTAAGTATGTTTAAACTTCAGTCTGAAGCATTACCCTTTCTGAGTGCAAAAAAACCCCACTTCCACATTTTTTTACAAACAGTAGAATAAAGATGTTAATAATTGCGCTCAACTTACAGTCTAAAAGTCTGACTATTCCATTTCTTATATTAATCCCTATTTAATTTGTAGGCTCCTGTTGCCCTTTGTCCATAGTTTCTAAAGAAATAATTGTCTAAAATCTTAATTTTGCTTTCCACTGCAAGTATTTTCTTTAGTTGTTGAGTGTGTTCCAATCTCACTGCAGGAGGCAGTTATGCACTCTGATTTCGACAAGGCTTCAGTTTCAAACAATAATTTTTATAATTATTATCTTGTTTCTACTCTCTTTCTTATTTGAGAGGGAATAATGGTCCTGGTGGAAATTGCAGCCCCTACCTTCTTATAGAACATAAACATAATCCCCTTTTTTTTTACATGTTTCAAACTTTTCAAAGCATCAAACCGCAGAAATATCAGTGTCTTTGGAAATTAACTTATGTTTCTTATTTCTGTTATCTAGACTGGTAACATATAAATTTCTTTAAAAAAATCTCAAATGGACATGGAATTATGAAGCTGTCAGTAATTATATTCTGGTAAAGTCTACTATAGTGATCTGTAACATGCAAATAATGAAAGGACAGGGGCAGAACATGGATCCAGCACAAATTCTATCATGAGACCTTAGGACTTCAGTGTCTGTTTTGCTTTTGTGACTGGAGGATGTCACGAACAGGGAATTCAAAGTTCACTGGCAGATCATAAGTCTCTACTGATTCCTCTCACGTCTTCTCATTTTATAATGGTGTAACTGTGTCAAGTCAGTGGAGTTACTCATACTTTATAGTGGAATAAATTGCAACAAAACCAGGGTGTTGAGGTTTACTTAATGCTTACGTAAACAAATTTCTGTTTGTTTATGAGGCCTTAAACTCTTGGTTAAATGCTATAAATAAAGGGTAATTTAAGTGAAGGCTGAGAAGATCTATTCAAGTAAAGTAAATTCAGCAATATAATTAGAACCACAAGTTTATTAGTTAAAGTAACTCCAGAAAGAAGGATAGTGGTGCAATATTGGTCTTGTGCTCCTGTCATGTGAGATCCAGAGCATCGTAAGATAACCAGTTGTATACTTCTCAGATTTCAGAGGAAGCAACAAAAGCTGACATCCTCCGATACAGGCCTGGAGATTGTTTCAGTGAATGAAGGAATAGCTGATACATGCAAATGTCTACTTGAAAACAAAATGAGACTGAAAGGAGCTCTGATCTTGTAGATAAATGTTTTGTTTGACTGCTAGGAAATGCCATTATAATAATGAAGTATTTTTCTCTACTTGAACCTATCTGTAGCACACTGTAATTAGCAAGGAAAATCTTTTTTTCGTCAGACATATCCTAAGTCATAATCATTGCACAGATTACAAATGCAAACTGAGCCTAGTTGCTGAATATCTACATGTATTCTGAGTTCCTTATTGGCTCTGTTTACTTTCTGCATTTATTCTGCAGTAATTCTATCAGTCTGCAAGTTCCACATGTCACCTCAGTGGGCCTAAACCCAATGGTTCTCTTATAATTTGATGGATGGACAAATTACCTGATGATATCCAAGAGGTGGTTAAGAAGATCATACCTGTACAATATCATCTGTATTTTTGTATTTAGTAATACTTGGCAGTCCTGTTATCTACAGAAGAAAACTGAAAATTCCTTCAGTTTGGTGTTATTCTGCTTAGGCTCCTGGCATTGAGGACAGTAAATCAAGAAGATGCAAATATAATCATGCAATGCCTAAAGCAGGGTATCTGTACAGACCTCCTATATGGATGCCATATCCCATACAGTCATCAGTGATCCCTCTTTCTACAGGAATGATGCTGTTGCACCAGCAATTCAGCAGGCAGCTTTAGGCTTTCCAGTACAGTGCACTGAGTCAATGTATAATTAAAGTGATTAAGGATCTAGACCAATGAATACGAAGAAAGTTAAAGAGAACCTCTGATTTTTCTGTATTCAGACATTTCTCTTTACATTAACAGATCAGGTCTTAAAGAGGGTGTAACCATAATCGTAACTTCAGAAGTATCATCAGCAATACATATAATTCCCATTAAATCTTCATACCCAATAACTGTCCTTGGGAGATGTGGAGGACAATGATTCATCAGCTGAATCCACAGCAGTTCATTCCAGGTGACTTTAAAGGCTTCTCACCAGAAATACCTGTACAAGCAAGTTCTTGTTAATGATTTACAACAGGTCATCCAAGCATAGTTCACTGCACTGAACCCTAGCCAGACAATGGAAGTTAGGACAGCACAGTACTTGGAATTCAGTGACAATATACAGTGAACCTTAAAGGAAGGTGAAGTCTGTTCTTTACTTATCTGTTGTAAAATACATGAAAACTGAATTGAAAACCAGGTCCAGCTCATGAATAAGAGGGATTTGTATGAAAAAGCTCTCTTTCAAGAACTGTTGAATTGTGATTTAAAAATGGCTGACATATTTTTGGTTACATTTCTTTTTGTGGCTCTACATGGCTTTATTTTCCTGAGAGTACAACAACAGCTGCAAACATCATGGTCTGCAAGAGATGTTAAGAACCCTTAGGGACAAATTCAGAGAGCTGAGTGCAAGATGGAGATGGTTTTACGTGAAATGGAGTCTGAAAAATTAAAATACTTACAGTTTCAAATACATTATATTGAAGGTTGATTGCTGATGATACTTCTTTTCAGGTAGCATAATCCTGGAATGCTGAACTGTAAAAAAATCTTGTGCATCCTTCTTAGGGCAAAAGTATGTGAATGTACCACCAGCACCAGTAATGAAGGTATAACTGGCTAAATAAACCATTTTCTGTCCATCTTGGAAATTCAAAAGCAGCTGTCATTTCAGCATCAAAGCACTCTCAGTAGCAAATTGTTTGTGAACTGCTGAAACAATTTGCAGATGAAATACAAAAGCAGATTGGTCTAAGTGCATTTTTCACTTAACAAAATACACTTTGCTGCTGCAGCACACAGGAAGCTGAGATTGATATCCATCTACTCCCACCTTGACTAAAAACTGTTTTCAGAAAAAAGGGGCCTCCTAGTACCATAATGAACTCCAAACATAAGTACCTCAAGTGGTCTCTGTAGATAAATATTGTAATGCAATACTGACCTTCTGAGGACTGGTGGAAGAACTGAACTGTTCATTAAATGTCTTCTAGATAAAAGCAGAGGGAGAGCTGTGCTCATACATCTGCTTGCAACAATCAAATGCTGAACAGACTGACTGCCTCCCTCTGTTCTCTGAATGATGATGGAAGTCTGGAAGAGTCAGATCTTCATCTGACTTATATCAGGAAACATCATTTGATATGTGAGGAGGACTTACAGCAGCTATCTTACAATAATACCTTTGCTGTTGTTGTCAGTGCCATTATTTAAAGAGTCAGCAATAGTGATGAGCAATCAGCCCCTGCCTAAATTTGATTTCTGTTAGTGAAGCTATACTGGCTTACAAGTTGTGCCTTCATCAGACCGTACTTTGTAAAACATTCAGCAACTACAGTATCAGTTATTGACATATAGCTACTCGGTATCTGCAACCCACACTCAGAATCTAATGGTTATGCCTATAGTCAGCTGGATAACTGCACACCTGAAAATGCTAAATGCTTATTGATTGAATAGACTGGAATAGCCTTAATATTAGACTACATCACGTAGCTGTCATAAATTCATACTAACTAGTGAAAAAAAAAAGCTAAACTATTACTAGCTTCAGGTTTCCTATTCTCCTGAAGAGTTCATATTTTTGCTGAAAATTATAATTATTAACTAACATACATTTCTTTTTGTGTGTTTTGGATGAAATATGAATAACAGAAGTCTCCAGTCTTCTAATATTACAGTCCTATATTTTATTTTCCACAGATGCAGTTCTTGATAACAATGAAGGCAAAGTAAAATTTTCAATACAGAATATTATTTCTATATTATGCTGACAATGGGCCAGCAAAGATTGGAGACCATTATATCAGACAAACATATTAGCCCTACCTTGACACTGGCAATCTTCCTATTTTTCCTATGGCTTTGGTCTCCTAGGGTTTGGCTGGTTGAGGGAAAAGTCAAAATCAGAGTAGTAGAACTGTAATAGTACTCCAGAACAAAGGGTGCAGAATGCAACACAGAGGAAATAACTCAGTGTTTGAAAGAAAGAAAAGTGAGAGTATAGAAGATATGATGACATCTTGTCTGAGGACACCTTTGGAACTCACCTGCACAAGCCATCACACTACTCCACATCACTGCAAATAGCAAAGACATGAAAAAATCTGCTCTGCAAAATTCAAGCAGCCACTATTGCTTGCTTCTGTGAAATTGCCATTATTTCACATGTTCACATGTGTTTGGATGGACCTCTTGGCTTGTCTGAGAATTCACGCTGAACAGGCTTCATATCATGTTTTCCAATTACAGGCAATAACAGCAATACCCACTTTTGAGTCTCCTTGTCCCATTCCAAAATCACTGGCTCAACTTGTGGAACTTGAAAAGTGAGTGAGTCCTGGTGCTGACAAGAAATAGTCATCACACCATGCATCAACATCTCTCCAGTCAATAGAGGTTTGCATGGCTACTCATTTGCACAGACTTTTATAGAACTACAGGAGAGAGAGATGGGTCCCGGGTTTGCATTTACTTTGGTAAATCTTCATCTCTAGCTGACGTCTATTTTCATCTTTTACTGGCTGTCTCTTGGCAGGAAGACATTCAAAAATATTACTCATGTATGTCTTACATTATTTACTAGTTATTATTTACATATCAGGCATATAACAGTCTTAAGAATTGAATTTAAGGAGGTGGTAGTATCCCCAGCAGTGCCCAGAGTCAGTGTCTCATGGTGGAACAGCTGAGCAGCTCCCACACCTGTCTTTGACCCCCAGCATTTTATCCAGCCCTCTAAACTGCAAGCTAAGTTTTTCTGAACTTTTTCTTGTCAGCAAAAAAAAAAGAAAAAAGAAGAAAAACAAAGTAGAGATTTGTGCTGATCCTGCATCACAATCATTGCCAGATTTCCTGTAAGAGCTCAAGAAGAGGAAACAAAACATGAATGTGAAGTAAAAAAGCTGGTAGCACTTTAAAAATCATGGCAATAAAGCTGCAGAACATTCTCTCCAACACAGCTAGCAGGCATTCAGAAGGACAGACAGACCAGAAAACTAAATGCATAAGTGATCCCATGACTGTAATAACAGTAATAATTAACAATAAATGCTTTTTAATTATATTTCCCTTTTTGCAAAGACTTAATGATGTCTTGCTTGTAAATGTTTTAAGTTAATGATAAAATTTTTTGTTGATGCTTTAACACAGACATGTGCCCGGGGTACGTTACCAAACATATCATTAAAGGATTTCAGATATCTAGTTCTCCTGAAGCCAAATGTAGGACTTCATTCTCCATTGTTCAGGCAAATCATTGTGCAGTCAGCGGCTCAGGCACTGTTTGAGGCTTACAGCGTGGATTGTGCATGAGGCTGGTCTTAAGAACTTGAATGACAGAACAGACAGAGGCCAGGTGCTCTTTCAGTAGCACATGTGCTTTGGTAGCTGCTCCATCTGCATGTCTGCAAAGAGACTACTTAAGTTGCTGTTATAATCATCGTGGTTACAGTCAATGTGCCACATAGCACACATGGTCTTGCATGGATGGAAGATGCACTTGATGGATGGAAGGATGTGCTTGAAAGAAAAAAGTTCTTGAAGGAAAAAATCTTCCCCTACATTCTGGGAAGATTTCTAGGTTGTCCGCTTTCCTACTTTTTATTGCTCTTAACATTATCTTAATTGCATGTGGAATGTTTCCCTGGTTGTCTCCAGACTCTGAAGTAAACTTTCATCTATAGTGAACATTTTATGAACCTATCAGTCAGACATAATTTCTCCCAGCAATAATATGGTCCATAGGTCTACGGTTTTCCAGGAAGATTACATGGCCTGAAAGGAGGAGTAATCTAAAACTATCTATTAATATTTCTGCATGTATAATACTTGGAACTGCAGCACTGATAGTAGGATAGATCAAAAAACTTTTTCTGCCAATTTAGCTTTAATCCCTTGCAGACTCTGTAGATTTCTATGGATTATAAAAGAGAACTAGAAAAACCTCCACATTTCATTGTTGGAGCGAGTCCAGAGGAGGGCCATGAAGCTGATCAGAGGGCTGGAGCACCTCTCCTATGAGGACAGGCTGAGAGAGTTGGGGTTGTTCAGCCTGGAGAAGAGAAGGCTCCGGGGAGATCTAATTGCGGCTTAGCAGTACCTGAAGGGGCCTACAGGAAAGCTGGTGAGGGACTGTTTAAAAGGGCATGGAGTGACAGGACAAGGGGTAATGGGTTTAAGCTAAGAGAGGGTCGATTTAGATTAGATTTAAGGAAGCAATTCTTTACTGTGAGGGTGGTGAGACACTGGCACAGGCTGCCCAGAGAAACTGTGGATGTCCCCTCCCTGGAAGTGTTCAAGGCCAGGTTGGATGGGGCTTTGGGCAACGTGGTCTAGTGGGGTGTGTCCCTGCCCATGGCAGGGGGGTTGGAACTAGATGATCTTTAATGTCCCTTCCAACCCAAACCATTCTGTGATTCTATGATTCTATGTCCTGATGTGCTATGTTCACTATGTTCACTGCTGCTTATCAAAAAAAACACAAATCAAAAGGTTTTCGCAAATCAGGTTGCAGAATATTTGCTTGTGAAAATCTGGGTTACCTCTGAAGAGGTAATATCTACATATAGAGAATCTTTATAAACAATGTGAATGTATGTATTTTATTTCTACTCATGATGCACCATGCATACCCATACAAAAATGGCACTGTATACATGTTATTTTGACAATTAACACAGGTAAGTTTTTAACAGAGGCATTCCTTAAGAGGTTTCCCAGACAAGTACTGACCTAGCCAAGGCCTGCTGAATTTATACTGGGAACTGGACTAGATGATCTTTAAAGGACTCTTCCAACCCAACCCATTCCACGATTCTATAATTCTATGATTCTATATTCTGGGATAAAAGGAAAAAAAATAGCAAAGTACTTAACACCTACTGTTATTTAAGCACTAAGCCACTATCCAATTCTTTTAGGCATGCTTCTCATAATTCTGCAGCATTCAAGTCACTATGGTTTATGAAACTGATAGACACAAAGTTCTTAGACTTGCTGCTTCTTCCAGATATTTTAAATAATAGAGAATATGTGGAAAAGAACGCTAGAATTCAACCACCCTCTCCTGCAGTGCTCACCAGACACAGATCTCCCTGATGTCACTAGTCAGCTGATCTTCATGGGGTCACAAAAATATGAAACTTGCACACAGTAGATAAGACTTGGTATGGAGCTTGAAGGACAATAGATAATGCTGACTAGATATAAACACACATCCTGTCCTAGCTGTGCGTTTCCCCTGAAAATATAAAGATAACAAAGGAACAAGCTGACATCTTTGTGTCACAAATGCAAGGTTTAAGGATTTTTAATATCAATTCACAATTCAGCACATTAGAGTTTTCAAGCATTGCATTTTACTGTTACCACTATCATTTTGACTTTCATTAACTCCTTAAATCTTCCCTTCCTTCTTGAAAGAGTAGAGAGTAGGAGGATTAACAGCTCTGTCAGAGGCACAACCCACACGTATTTTCCTTTAAAACTTTATAAACACTCAGTTACATTGTTTCACCAGGCATACCTATCAAAGGGGCTCTACAGAAATGTTTTTCTCTTGCATAATAGCACACATCTGGCTCGCTCTAGGTATGACAACTAAAGCCCTTTCACGCGCAGAACAAGTCATTGTGCAATGGATACATGCCGAGTCATCCGATACAGAGAAGATTTCTTGCAAATGATTGATATCACTACAGGAACGACGAGGTGATTTCGTAAGACTTGTTTTAACAGAACAGACCAGAAAAGGCCACAATTGTATCTACCTGAATTCTACACCTCCCTGGGTGAATCATTTGGTCCTGATGGGGGACAGTGTGGTGGGAGATCTGGGTGTGTGTGAGTGCCATGAGCAGCTTTCAAAACTATTTGGGGAGCCAGTCAGAACTCTCCAGCAAGCTGGGTGTAGGTCACAGGCTGCTAGGTGAATACCCTTGCACTAAATAAGATAATGGTCCCTTTGGATCTTCATTTATAATCTGAATCAACTGCTTTTGAAACGTAGTTATCTACTCAACCCTACACTTAAGCACACCTTCTGAATTCACATCTGCAGTTTATTAATTCCTTCATTTCTCCAGATAAGAGGGGTTTTCTTTAGTAAAGAAGGGAAATGTTTGATTCACGCTTTTCTATGATTAGTTTAGTATTCATTTTTGTGCACTTGCTACTTCACAGCTCTCCCCAGGAGAGGCAACCAACACTCAGCCTGGCTGGATGTCCTCTGCCTTCTTCAACACTGCCATGAGAAGCCCAGAGCTGGAAGAGAACATCTACACTTTGGTATTATTCCCAAACTCAGCTGAATGTTGTGTCCAGAAGGCTTATCAGGTTATGTTAATGAATATAGATTTCTCCAGAGTGTCACTGACGTGATTCTGGAAAAGGAAAAAAACATAGGGAATTTTTAGCCATACAACTGGCTAAATAAGGGTTGAACTAGACATATGGATACAGATAACTTGGATGTTTGCTTAACATTTTTTTTCCTCGTGTAAATAAACCAGGTTATTTTGAGACTTACAACTAAATTGTATTGGTTTGTAACATAACTCTCAGAAATCCTAGAGGTAGTGCTGGGAAATGCCACACCCATCTTGAAGAGAGGTAAAGGAGAACCTGAAAAGTTATAACTCAATCAGCCTAATTTTATGTTTGAAAAGCTATTAGGACAAATTATGAACCATTCATTTAAAAGCTCCCATCTAATCTGACAGAACAACTAGAAGGATGAAGCCACGGGAAAAAAGTAAAAAAAGAAACATATGGAAAATGCCATAGAAAAAAAAGCAAATGGTCAAAAAAACCCATAAAATAATGAAAAACAAGCAAACCACCAATCTTGTCTGGAAGGTAGAAGGTGCTGGAAGGGAAATTTTTAATTCTTGTGTTGTATTTTGGTCCTATAGCAGTAACTTTACCTATATTTCAATTTGAATTACAAGCTATTGGAGATACAGTTATTCAACTAAAAATTAGATCTATAATGGTTTAAAGCAAACCATATTTTTTAAATGCAGGAGGCATCAACATTCCTAAGGTACTGCTGTGTACCAGAAAACAAGAATGGGTGTGGCAGACAACACCTAGATTGAGAACAATTGTCCGAGCAGAACTACTAACAAGAACAATATTATTACATTAGCAAGGCCATTAAGCAATAACCTGAAGAAATAAAAGGGACATAAATTCGATTTCAAAGTTTTTTATATTACCTTACAAACCATTGGCATTGATAAAACATTATTGTATTACTGTATTATAAAACACTACAGAGTCTTAGGAGTTTATGTATTAAAGAGTATATGAAAATTAATTTGAACTTGACTGGATGTCTACTATTCATGTTTTGTTTGATGTTGTAGGATTTGTATGCTGAACCGCTGCCTTACCTTCGTAGACTTTTACCCTTTTAGTGGAGGATGAACATGGCAAAAGTAATCACGTGGATCTGGCACCAGGGAAAAGAGCTGGAAAAGTTGATAAACAAGTTCATTCACAGGAATGGTGTGGAACACATAGCCACTCCATGCAGCAGCTCTTCTGTTGTCCTGATTGACATAAAGGCTCTCAAAGGGATGATCACTGTGTCTGTTTTGACAAGTTAAATTATTATACTGGTTAATTTGGATGATTATGTTTTCACACACGAAGCCTGGCTGACTAGGGATGCCCCTGAAGACTCTGGCCTAGAAGAGAAACCCACATTTCAGGATAGCAGAAGCAGTGGTTGCAGCCAGTGCCACTCATTATCTTCTCCTAAGGCGCCTCAGCCAAACAACCTAGCAGCTCTGTTGGCGCTGCTTGGCCATTTTCTTCTTCAGCTGCAGCAACTTGGAGCTAGAGGGGCAGAGGTGGGCACCACGGAAAGGCAAGGCAAGGCAAGGCAACGCAAGGCAAGGCAGCCTTGCTGGGCAGTATTTCAGTGCACCTTTTGACACCACTTCAGGATACTCAAGAGTACCACTCAATTGACATTACAAAAGAACACCATGGTCCGCACGCCTTGCATGTAAGAGTGGTTGTGTAAGGGAGCAGAGAGCAGCAGAGAATCCTCTGCCGGGGGCTGGGGGTGGACGTGCTCCCGACCCCGCCACCGCCTGGCTTCCAGACCACGGCCAGGAAGAGTCACTTGCCCGAGACACGGCAACGGAACGGCAACGCGCCTCTAGAAAAGGAGACACACGCGTTTTCTTTCAGCGCTCCGAAGGCCCCCATGAATTAGTCTGATCTCGCAGTAAGAGCAGTCAAACAGTGCCGGCACTGTTCTGGCGGTCACTTGCACGGACTTGTTGGTTCACGCCTGAAACCGGTGAACGCGCCGACTCGACAGCTGGGAACAACAACGGCGTTTAATCTTATCTCAATGGTGTATTTAATTGCATTTTCCTTTCATCGTCAGAAACCAGCCGTGTCTCTCCCAGGGGCGGAACAGCCGATGCCGCCTCCCCGCCGCCACAACGCCCTCCAGCGGGCGCCAGCCGGCGGCGACAGCCACTCCCCCTGCTCACCCTCCCACCGGGCGGGGTGGCCGCCCGACCCCGCCGGCTCTGCCGGTGTTGCTCCGGCCCGGGCCGGCACAAAGTGACCGCCAGAGCCGCCGCTTCCCGCGGGAGCCCCACCCCAGCACTGCCTGCACCTCGGCAGCACGGGGGATACCAGCCCTGGAGGCGGCAGACGCGCGCCTCCGCCCCCCCCCCGCAACTGACCGCAGCTCCCGCAGCGGCAGCACCACCCGCACCCAACAACCGCTGCCCCTCAGGGACAGACACACACGCAGACTATAAATCCCAGAATGCACCGGGCCGCCGAGCCCCGCCCCCCGTCGCGTGCGCGCCCTGTCGTGTGAAAGGTGACCCTGCCGTCACTTCCTCCGCGCGGTGCAGGCCGGGAATGCGAGTCGCGATTGGCCGGCACCCGCCCCGCTTTCCAGCGTGCTGGGGAGCAGGAAGCGGTAACAGCGGAGCGGGCGCGGCGGGGCGAGGGGCTCCTCGCGGTGAGTACCTAGCGGAACCGCCTTCCCACCCCGCGGGGCGCCGCGCCGCTGGGGCGCGACCCGGCCGGGAATTGAAAAGGGATCGATTTAATGCGCGCTTTGATGACGTAATAAGGACTACCGAGACGGCGGTGCTGCCGAGCGCACGGCTCGGTCGGCACCGGCGGAGGCCACTCCTCGGGGGCGCCTCCGTGGGATACTCGCGCCCGCCGGCCGCCGCCCGCACCGCTCTCGGAGCGCCCGTGCCCGGCGGGCACTCGGCGCTGGCTAGGCCTTCCGCCTTCTCCCGCTCCTGGGACTCGGCGGGCGCTCATTGGCTCCTCCGCCTGGGGCGGGCTCTGCCGCCCCCTTGCGATTGGCGGGGATCGCGCTGACTGCCATCAGCGCCCGCCAATGGGTCTGCCGCTAGCGTGCGGGAGGCCGTGGCTGGCCACGGGGCGCAAGGGCTGAAGCCCGGGGGAGCCGCGCGCGGGGGCTGGGGGCTCGGCGGGGCCGGGGCCTGCGGGAGCTCGGCGGGGCCCTGGGCCGGCGGGGCCCTGGGCCAGCGGAGCCCTGGGCCGGCGCGGCGTGGGGTGGTGGTGCCGTCTCGCGACCGCTGTGGTCGGTGAGAGGCTTCTCCTGCCTCTTGGCAGTGCGGCCCCCGGCGTGTGGCTGGGCCGCCTCGGCGGGAGCGAGGCCTTGTCTGTGGCTGAGGGGACGGCTCTCATCCTTGCTCTGCCGTTGTTATTTTTGAGGAAAAACACGCAGCAGAGTGCGCAAGAAGTTCTCGTTTCTGTGTTACCTGGAAGCAACCACTGCTGTTGCCCACCAAACACCCCTCAAGATTCCCCTTTTCTGAGGTGGCTACAGCGAGATGGCGGTAGTTTGGCCAGTGCTAGGACTGGTCCTCTGGGTCATCTGAGGTGCCGTAACATTGCTTTGCCAGCCTGCATTCATGTGTGACCCATGTAGGCAAAGAAAACAAATGCTTAAAATACAAGGAGTTCCCGTTGTAGTCCAGGGGGATAGTAATAAGATGTCTTCATTGAGGTAGATGTATAAAAACAAATCTGCGAATTGTATGCATATCATGTGATGCATCTGGTGTTACAAGCTGGTAGGGTTAAGTCAGTAGTTGACAGCGTCTTCTAAGAAAATGAAGGTAAACTGAAATAGTCCAGTTTTCATCACTTGTCTATGAGCCTACTCATAAGTGGCAACTTGGATCACTTCTGCCTGCCTTCCTTGTTTTCTTGGTTTTCTCGACTGTATCTTTCACTCTGTCCTCCAAAGCAGTCATGCTCTTATTGAATATATGTTGTTCTGTTGGGCTTTTTTCTGCAATATCACCGAGTTTTTAAAATTAGAATGCTAAATGAATGCTGCAGCTGCACTTAGATATGCAATAAATTCACATTTTTTACTAGTGCTGTGTTAATTCCTGACAATAAACTAGCAATCATAAGTTGCATGTTTTCTCATTCATGTTCTTTAAGTGTTCTGAGAAAGACAGGAACTTCTTAAAAATTCTTAGATTTGGTAGGGGGGATGTTATTGTTTGGAGGGGTTTTTTTGTAAGATATCTCTGCAAACATTCAATTTGTAAGAAAATTGCAGTTGAGTAAGTGGAAATCGTGAGAGTTGGGGTCAAGATTTTATTTAAGGAATTATGCTTTTAACTGCAAGTCATCTGTCCTTTTACGGTGTGTCATAAGTGGGCAAGAAGAATTAAACAGTGAAGTAAATGGCTGACAACTTCCCACGTGAGACTTTATGTGGCATACCAGATAACAGAAGAAAGGCAGGAGCTACTGGTCATCTGTCTTAGACCCAGCATTACAGATGAGGTGAAGTGAAGGCAGCAGCATCCGCTCCCTTCCACCTCACCTTCCCCCACGCCCTCACAGGCTGGTTTCCTCTGTCCCTTTTAAGACCCCGATAGGTATTTCAGCATCTGCTTGGCAAAGCAGTGATAGCAGGTAGAGCTAGACTTCCATAAATGGTTGCTTCTACTCTTCTTTTTGTGTGCTCTTGGCAAAATGATTTCTCCATGGGCTAATTTTTCTGAGATGTGAGAAAGTGTGTTTTGTGGTGAAAATAGGAATTCTACAATTTCTTTTCCTTGATGTCTGTTAGTCATAAGAAAATAACTTTGCTTTTACCATAACTGGGTAATTCTCCTTCAGTTGAACCCCATATACAAGTATGTGTGTTTGTTGTAAGTGAGGTAGAATTTGCACAGCTGCGAAGGGGAGTTAGCAAGTGTGGTGCCATCCGCTCAGATGTGGTTAATACACGCAAGGAACAGTTTTGGGCTCAGGACTTAGCAATTTCAATCATAGACAAAAACAATCTGCACCAGAAGTCAGGAAGCACTTTCTTCTAGCACTCTGAAGAAAACTGCTTCTTTGCCACACCAGAAATTTCCATTTCTGTATTCAATGATTGGTTTGATGCTAGCTGCTCTCCTGACTTTCTTTTGCCCATACTAAGTATAACAGTATAGTGAAGGATATGTCTCAAATTCCTTTAAGACTCATTCAAGCTTAGTCAGGAACCACATGATCTTCAGTTAGACTGTGAAAAGAAACAATGTTTCTGTGCTAATGTGACTTTGAAATATCTTTGCTTTTTCTGTGGTGTTCTCAGTGTGAGCCACATGAATGTGGAAGTTGAAGATGGGTGCTGCTGCACGGATCTGAAGTCGTTTTGCCTGGAGTTAATTTGCGAAATGCTTTCATTGAAGTGCTTGGACTCTCTTCCAAGGTTCTTTTGCATAAGCAGCAGACTAACATCTGCATCTTGTCCACAGGCACAGAGTTCTGCTAAACCTCTTCAGGTTTGAGAACCTCTGCAGCTTCCACCCCCAGCTATGTTTATTGTATAAGGGAGGAAGAGCCATCAGATTACAAGCATATGTGTCTCTTTCAAAAGGTTGACAAAGAGTATTTCACCTTGCAGGGGGGAGAAGTGTAAGTAGGCTGGGTGAATAAGATGTTCTTTGCTCTTGGGCGTGACCGCATTAAATCCATGGCAACTCCTATGTACTCAGAAGCTGAAAAGGGCTGCTTTGTTACATTCTTGCACCTTGTGTTCACTAGGTGCAAAATGTGACTTAAATATGAAAATTTTAAGAACTGTTTTTCCACCAAGTGGATTGGTGGAATTGCAAGAAGTAACTGTATAAAGATTCTGACATCATGCTGCTGAGGTGTTGCTGAATAGTTAGCTGTGGAGATGTTACATCCCTGCAGTATTTGCTTTGAGGGAGGCAGGTCCCTGCTGAATCTGTAGAATAAAGAAATACATTTACCCACTTTGGCTGCTTTTTCGTGTGTATAAATAAGGCAGTATTCCACATCATTAACCCTACCATTTTCTACCTGTTAGCTAAAATCAGGTAAACCTGTTGCCAAGACAGTTTAGAATTTCTATTGGGTTTGTAGTGCCTGAAAAGTGCTAGTTAGTTCATGCTTGTATACTAACTTGACTGTGCAAGCTGTGTACCGAGTGGCACAGTAGTCTTATACCACATCTTTTGCAGACCAGTCCTTTTGCCATGGAAGCCGAAGAAGCAATGGAATGTATCCAGGAATTCCCTGAACACTATAAAGTTATTTTGGATCGACTGAATGAACAACGTGAGCAAGACCAGTTTACAGATATCACTCTGATTGTCGATGGTACGTACAGGTTTCAGAACCAGTTGGTATACAGAGAATTCTGAAAGCTGTGCTGGGTAGCTATTGAGTTTGTCACAGGTCAGCTGTCAAACTGGGCTGCTAACCAATTCTTGGTTCTGTACTGGTGTGTGAATTGCTTGCAGAGTTCCATTTCAAAACTCAGGGTGAACAGAGTCTCCAGCCCTAATTAATAATTTTGCTTCTCTTTTCCAAATAAGGGGCTAAATAATTTCAGATAGAAGCCCATTTTGAAACTGCTGTGCTATATTTAACATGTTTTATAAGGATTTCCTGCATTTAACATTTCTGCATCTGCACTATGAGTAAGGAAGGTGTTATCCTAAACCACAATTTTTGTATCTCTTTGTAGGTCACCATTTCAAAGCTCATAAGGCTGTTCTTGCTGCCTGTAGCCAATTCTTCTACAAATTCTTTCAAGATTTCACTCAGGAGCCCTTGGTGGAGATTGAAGGTAATCTTGATTTATGCAAATAGAAACCTTCAGAGTTGTGTGCCCAAGCTGGAAATGAATGTTGTATCCTTGGTACAGGCTTACATACATGCTTGGTCATATCAGTAGCTTTCTAGTAGCTGCTCTGAAGCAGCTATCACGACTGGAAAAGAACTTCCCCAGAAGAAAAATTAAAAAGAAAAGTCTTGAATTAAAACTTTTGGAAGGGAAAGCGTGAGGTTTGGTTCTGTGGGTGGTTTGGTTTTTGGTTTCCTTTTTATTTTTCTTCCCCCTGATACATGGCTAATGGAGGTCAGGCAGACCCTGTACGTTTTTAGGACTAGCAGTGTGACATATAGTCTTTTCCCTGACAACAGCCATTCTGGTCAGGTGAAAAGGGCTGCCAGTGATGGTCAATGGCAGATGCCTTGGCTGGGGTGCAAGAGCAGGACAGACATGGAGCAATACTTGCTTGGTAGTCAGGGAGCAAATTCCTGGAGCAATATTTCAGCCTCCAGTAACTTGCTGCTCAGAGGTCTCTTGAGAGAGGGAGATTAGATTTAAATACGAAAATACATACTTCTTGTTATTCAAACAGCTTTTTGTCCATTTTATCCTTCCTTTGTTGTGGCATAACTCTGTAGTTGTTGCAGATTAACTGTATGTTTCTATAGTAGACTTTTTATTCCAACATGAGCCTTTTAAGGGTGTCATCTTTATGAAACTGGCAGCTACGGTGCTGTGAGCAAAGTGGTGAGCAGGCAAGTATGCAAGATTCATCAGATAGGTGAGACTGAGGAACTGCTAAAAGAAACTGGTTTTCTTCTTGCTGGTATACAGGTGTAAGTAACATGGCATTTCGTCACTTAATTGAGTTCACCTATACAGCAAAGCTAATGGTCCAAGGTGAGGAAGAAGCAAATGATGTTTGGAAAGCCGCTGAGTATCTACAGATGTTAGAAGCAATCAAAGCACTTGAAATCAGGTAAGCATATAAGCTTTTTTTCTTCCCAGCACTGAAATGTAGAGTCACAAGAATCCTTTTACAAGGGCTAGCTGCCGGTATTTTGCAGTGCTGTTCCTTATCATGCAACTCTCTGAACTTGTGTGGGACTATATAGTCTTCTGCTATAAGATATGGGTCAGAATTATACACGCTAAAAACAAATGTCACGTTCTCTGGGCTGGAACTCGATGACAAGTGACATGGCTGATAAATGTTGCAGACATTGTAGGGCTGTGACTTTGTGGTAATTAATACCAAGTCTCTGTGCTGACTGCCCACACCTGATTGACAGCAGGGTGTGCAGTGATGATGTGCCTCAGGTAATTAGACCACATTAACAAGCTTGTGCTGATGTTTTGATTTCATGCAGCTTTCTGCTATTTCTGAGAGACTAAGCAGTGGTCTTAAAACTTCTTGCTGCAAAATTAACCTCTCAAGGGTCTTGAATGAATGTAACGGTTATAATCAGTTTTATATGGGATCAGTACTTGATCAAATGTTGGTGTGGCACCAAAAACTCCAGTAGCAGGAACTCCACTCCATTGCCACACTTCAGCCTGAGAAAAGCGGGTGCCAGTCCCATCATGGTGTTTTTCTTCCCCTTCCTTCCCTTTCACTTTGTGAAAGTGCTGTCATGTTTTTGTTCCTTCTGCATGCTACGCTGTTCTGATGGCATGAAACAAAAGGAGGGGCAGTAAGTGCTCCCAGCATTATGGTTGTTCTTGCTTTCTCTTCTAGACCTGCTGAAAGGTCTTAGCATTCAGGCTGAGAAAGACTGTTGTTTCCTTTTTATCTCCCTATAGACATGTTAGCCAAGGAGAGTGGCATTGCCCCAAGTTCCTCTAGTAGCCAGCTAACATTTTGTTTTAAAAAACCTCCATGACATGATACACTGGATATTTCATTTTCAACATCAGCATTTACTTCCAAATTAACTTATTCTGTGTTTATTCTGTGGATTGGCAGTAGACTTGAAAAGTAGGACATTTTTTTTTAAATAGGAAAGATATGGGATTATGCATTTGTAGTCCTATCCTGCAACGCCACGAACATCTTTTTTTTTTTTGAGATTATTAAGATTAAGCATGATACCATCAAACGAGGTTGGGTTTTTTTTTTCTAATTCAGGAGAAGATGCAGATGTTAGCTGTCTGCTTGAGGAATTTAAAAGAAACTTGAAACTGGAAGAGTATGTTCTAATCAGTATCACTTTGAGGCAGTATACACCAGTAGAGCTGTTGAACCAGGTTTCAGATCCATCCATCAAGCTAAACTGTCCAGCCTGCATTTCCCACTATTGTATGATGTTATGCAGCTTGATGATTATGCATCGCTAGTAAACACTGTAATTTTTATGTTATAAGGAAACAAATGTTTTGCTTAATGAACACACATGCAAGCCAGTCTATTCTTAAGATTATTTCCATTGTTCATAGATTTTGAAAAGTTCTTTGTGTGGGTTGGTTTGATTTGGTTTAGGTTTGGGGGTTTTTTTGTTAGAAAGACAAACTGGAGTACCGCTGTCAGTCTTTCTCCTCCACAGTAAGAAGGGGAAGAATTGCAATACAGTGCCTCAGTCAGAGCTTTGACTAGAAGGGGTAAGCTTCAGAAACTTCAGCTGAAGTAGAGATAATTAGAACTATTTCTATAATGCATTGAAGAGTTGCACAACACATAATCTAGACTAGAAAAAAACAAAACAGCCAGCTGTTATTCCTTAAAGTGCAGTTGTGTTGTATGTATCCCTATTAAGTTTCACACAATGTGTTGAAGGATGGTAGTCTCCTCCTTGAGCGGATTATTCTTTTGGTACATGATCCTGGAGCTCCTTGCTGTAATGTGCAAAGTCACCTTCTAGACACCAGAAATCCAGGCTAGATGAAACTGTAAGTTTAGCTGCTCTGTCTTCCTGTGTCTCAATAGAGTAAGGGGCAATTTAATAAGCTGTATCCTGCATTAGATCATTAGCCACACATCTCTGACATGACTTACCGATACTGGGCAAAGCCTTACCTCTCCTATTACTAGAAAACATGAAAGTGATAGGGAGTAGGTTATGTGAAAAGTGATAGGGAGTAGATTATGTGAAAGGATTCATCAGGCTGCAAAGGAAGGTAAAAGCACAGCTTACTCCTGTCAGTCTTACTTGAGGGGAGATAGCCACTCATTTTCAAAACTGATAATCAGTAGTAAAACCTCCAGCACATAAGCGCTGCAGATGATCTTAGGGGTGTGACTTGAAAACATTGGCCCACTCAGCTCTGTGTTTGAGATGGCATGCTATCCCTGACATCTTGGAGGAGGAGGGTGTGTATGATGCAGGGAGAACTGGAACAGAGCTGGGAGTTGTGTTTAAGCACAGAAAATTAAACTAGAATACTCTTTCCTCATCCCAGGGGCTTTTATTTTTACTTCAGCTGTTAGCTGTGTGCTTTCCTGAAGTATGTTTTAATAATCGTGTGAAGTCACAGCTGTAGTGTTTTCTTACAAGCTGTAAGCGCTGCAGGCAGTTGTACACACTCTAGAGCTTAAGAGGTGAATAGCGTAGGAAGGACTTGAATCTTACTTCTGAGTAGGCAGGCCAAAGAACTCCTTCCTTCAGGGAAGTTTTCTTGCCAAGTACAGAATTTCACAAGTTTCTTAGATAAACCTGTGTCATTAGGTTAACTGGCCTTTCTTCTTCATAGGTGCTTTGTATCATTCAAGCAGAGCTATTTAAAACACTTTAGTAGCCTTACGTCCAAGGCTCTGCAGCTTTAACCATGCTATTTTACAGCTCTAAGGAGAATAGATTAAGGACAAATTAGCTTCTGACATGCACACAGATTATGTGGTCATTCATCATTCAGCTTCTTTGAGAAACAGCTAGAGAGTGTTGGATACAGAAGCTCAGTATCAGGCAGCAACTGTTATGTAAATGGTTATGGATCTTAAACATATTTATGCAAATGCTTTACAGGAACAAAGAAAATTCATCACCCTTAGAATCAAATCAAGCACAAGATAAAAATAAACCAAAAAAGAGGAAGATAGCTGAAACCTCTAATGTTATCACAGAAACACTGCCATCTGCAGAGTCGGAGCCTGTTGAAATTGAGGTTGAGATTGCTGAAGGGACAATTGAAGTGGAAGATGACAGCATCGAAACACTTGAAGAAGTAGCTTCTGCAGAGCAGTCCATAAAGTACATACAGACAACGGGTACTTCGGATGAATCGGCTTTGGCTCTTTTGGCAGATATCACCAGCAAGTATCGTCAGGGAGAGAGAAAATGCCAGATCCAAGAAGGAAGTGATAGTGCAACTGATCCCTCGTGCAAACAGGTAGAAGGTATTGAAATTGTGGAACTTCAGCTGTCACACGTGAACAATTTATTCCACTGTGAGAAATGTAACCGTTCGTTTAAATTGTTTTACCATTTTAAGGAACACATGAAAACACATTCTACTGAGAGTTACAAGTGTGACATATGCAATAAAACATACCTACGAGAGAGTGCTTTGAAACAGCACCTCACCTGTTACCACCTTGATGAAGGTGGTGCCAGCAAGAAGCAAAGACCTGGCAAAAAAATACATATATGCCAGTACTGTGATAAGCAGTTTGACCACTTTGGACATTTTAAAGAGCACCTCCGGAAGCACACAGGTAAGAGTACTGCTACAGTCGTGTCCTTGTGGCCTTGGCTGTAGCATTTTGGATTTTTGGATGTTTTTGGGCGAAATAGAGAATATGCTGAAGAGATAGTGAATCTTGAGTACTAGAAATGCTTGGCTTCTAGTTACAACTAAAATGCTGGTGTGTCTTTTTGTTCATTTTTCATTTGTTTTGTTTTTCCACAGATGTAAACTTTTGAGGGATTGAGGTGGTTAAAAATAGGCACCTAAAACCAGAAAGCACTAATGAAGCTTCTCTCTCAAGTCTATTAAATCTTAAAGATTTTTTTCATAATAATTCCTTAAGGCATGTTTCCTTCTTCAGTAGTACCAAACTGAGGAGCTACCTGTATTTTCCCAGTTCTACTAGTAAATGTTTCTGTTGAAATATGATCTGAACTGGGAGCTTCTCAGTGGAATACAATTTAGAGGGTTTCTTTATCTGACAGAATGTCTGAGCAAATGCGTATTAATGCATTAGGCATAAAATACCCCCTAACAATTCTTTCTTGTACCATCTTGTTTGGAAAGTTTCACCCTTGCTCTTGGCATCTCATCTATGATTTGATTTTTCTTTTTAATTAACACAGGAAAACATTTCTAGTTACTATAGTACACTTCTTTTACTGTGAAATCTGTCTCCCTGAAATCTGGATAGCATCTTTTGAGTACAAAATGATGTGTGCTCCTTCTTTCTTCTGTATAATATGGAGGTTAAGATGCTACTTCATCTCACTGAAAAGTCTACTATCTGAACAGATACTGAGTGTTATACAGATAACTCTGAATGTAAAATATATGTGGTCCTGATCGTCCAGATGTTTTTGTTTAATATGTCAGTTATGAGTTATCACTAAGAATTTAATGGATGGTAGCAGCCCTATTTCTTTTGCAGCTTCTTGTCATTGTTGTTAAAGCCTTTTAATTAGAATTTCTTTGTCTCTGTGTATGGGACTGCTGAGTATTGATATGACACTGTGTCCAGTCTATTCCCATTAGCCCCTTAAAAGTTCCATTTATAAACAGTCTTTGGCAAATCCTTGTCCCCTGTGAAGGAGGGAGTGTTTCTCCATTATGAGCAATCCAAATACAAGCTACTTAACAAAAGTATTTTCAGAGGAAAGTTTGTGGCAGATTAACAGAGTAAGCCAAATATCACAATATGTTGGTTGCTGTTGCAACGAAGGATTTTGGGGGCAAAGCAATTTGATGCATCACAGGAGGCACAGAGTACGTTCTAAATATATATTGATACAATACATGAAATCTAATTACTTCTGGTTTAGCATTTTCAAAAGCCTTAAGCTTAAAATCAAAACAGATACTACCATTTAACTGTGGTCCTCTAAGGTCAGTGGAAGAAATCCTGTGCAGCTAAAAGGTTTCTAAGTTCTGAATTCTGTATAGCACTGGTTGAATGCTAAAATGAAATTAAAAGGCCTGGGAGAAAAATGTCGTACAAAGTGATTAAGCAGCAACAGGATCAAATACAACACCAGTAATAACATAAAAATAGCAATTGGGGCAGAAATAGACACCTTATCGGTGTTGGTAATTCTTTTTGATGCAGTAATTTGACATTTGCCAATGGCCGTTTTCTTTGTCTTAAAGGAAGGAGATCCATGGAGTTTGTCTCACTCATGCATACAGTACCTTAAGCAGCTTCTGAATCTCTGAAAACATACCTCAAAAAATGTCTTGCATATCATGTAACTCTGAAAATATTAACAAAGTCATCTCCAGAACTTAGGGAGGGGTTTTGGTCTTATGTAAGCGTTATCTTTTTTTCCCCTTTATGACTATGGATCAGATCTCACTTGCCAATCGTAAGTAATGCCCGGGACAGAAATTCTGCAATGCTGCACTTAGGTAACGTATATCTGTTGAGTTCAATAGCTCTAATTTATCTTGTACAAGAAAAGCAATTTCCTCATACAGAAATCAATCTTGGAATGAAGCTGCTGCTCACAGTATGCTGCTCTAATCCTGGTATTTTGCAAAGCTTATATTTCCTAGCAGAAAGAAACACTGAACAGCTTTGACTCCTTTTGATTTTACTGGAAATTTTGACTGCTGAATATTTCTCAAAGTTAGGCCCTCTTGATTTTTTTTCTCTTTTTTTCATTTTATGGAGTGTGTGTGTGTGCTCACATGAGTGAAGGTGGAAGTGAAGGAGTTGTGATGTGCTCCAAGCAGCTAAATTAATCTGCCCTTGTCTGAAAACCCTGTAACCGAAGTAATTTGTATACCAACTTCTTAAGAAAAATTAATTTAGGTATTTGTCATGCTTGGTAAATCTAAAATAAGTTTTACAGAAAGTGTAATTTGAACTGGAAATAACATCTTCCATAGGGATGAATAAATGGACTCTATTTACGTACCTTGGAATAAATGATCCCCAGAAGTTCATTTGATAAATGTCTGAAATGCCTGCCTTTGGTGTGTTTGTGGAAAAAAAAAAAACCCCAACAATCTAGGTTTAGTATTTCTCTCTAAACCAAATCTAAATAATGATATGGTAGCTCTGTGGTGACGGTTGAATTCCCTGGTATTTCTTACATATTAGGCAAATAAAAGTCACTGTGTTAGTTACGAATTTCTTTGGGTTAAAAAATATTTATTTGGGGCAGTCTCCTTCCTGTGACTGTCAAAGTATAAAAGACCAGCACAGTATTGGACTGTCTCCAGTCAGAATTTCTGTCCTGTGAGTTACAATTGGCAAGTGAAATCTCATCCATTCTCATAAGGGAGAAAAAAAAAATCATTAGATACCTCCCTCTTTGTAAAATCTCACTTAGATGAGACTAGACTTATAGTTGGATGACACACAAGGGAGGAGAAGCAAGTTGTCACCTTTAGCTGAGGAGTTTAGCCCCCAGCTTCCCAGTGTGTTTCTTGGAGAGGAAAGAGGAGAGAAGACAGCTGGCATGCTCTCTGTGTTTTCCATCACTGCTGTGACTGGTGCAGCTCAGGTCACAGCATTGATTTGCACTGTGCAAGGAGTCACACAAGGTCTTTTGGCCTTTGGATATTGCCACCATTATCTTTGAATTGTCACTTTCAGACATTTTTGGCAGAATATGTTGGAGATTACTGAAGAATTGGAGTAAGAACAGAATAAATCTGTCCCTGACTGGTGCCTTGCTCCAAGTAACTATTTAAATGTGACCAGGTCATGGGGCAGGTGAAGGTCTGTGGTATCCATTAGTTGCTCGGGCAAAGGCTGTGATTTTTGACCTGCAAGTTTGATGGCAGTTCAGCATCCTCTGCATTACCAGTACAACAGTCTCCAAAACCAGCATTTTGTAACCATTACGGTGAATGCTCTATGAATGTTCCCACCATTTAACATTTTGCTGTAGCATTTAGGTGTATAAGTGAGAATTACAGGCTACTTGTGGATTTCTTTTGAAAAGCTAATTAGGAACTTCTGAATATCTTTATTTCTGAAAATACAGGTTTATTGGTTTTCCATCTCAACAGTCAGTAACTACTGCGTTCCTGAAAATGCAGGCTTTTAAACTAGCTAGGATAGATTCTTATGTTATTCACTAAAGCATCTCAGCCTCTTTTGGAGTTCATTAAGCCATTTGTTTCAGTTGTGATGTTGGTGTCAGTACCTCCACAGATTAATTATCAGACTTTCAGAAGAAACATACTGCTCCTGATTTTTTGTACTTTGATTTCCTTGAATTTCATTGTGTTTGTGTATGGTGAAATTAGTAACCAGAGACGCCAGTTGTTCTTTGTCACTACTTGATGACAGTCATAACAATATACTACTTTGGATGAAAAAGAGAAAACGACCTGTTTTCAGCCTCCCCTGCTGTTGTCCTTAGCTGGCTTCTATGTTTGGTACCAGGTTTGAAATGAAATGGCTAAACTGAAAAGAATTTTTATCTTGCTTGTGCCCATTTGTGTCCCTCTGTGCTTTCTCTTCACTGTATTTTTGAGGGGAGGGAGTGTTGTTTGTTTAGTGTTACTTGGTGGTCATTCCCTGCCAACTTCTTTTTCTGGAGCTCAGTTTCAGCTCTCAAGCATAAGCTGTTATTTTTCTTGAAAACAAAACTTTGTATTATTTATATACTTCGTTCTTTGATGTGTCATTTTGTATATTTACTAATGTTGATTTTTTTAACTGTAAATATTATCAGATGAAAAGAGAGAAATAGCTGCTATTTCTTTAAGATATTTTGTCAGTAATCTAATTTCCATAAAAACCTAAACGTACCTTAAATGGCACTGGTAATTGTGACATTGTTTTTTATCTAAATAAGAGTTACGACTCCACGTTAGATTTTTACCCTTTTATTTACATAAATGAAGTTTACATAGAATGTCTTTCTCTCCTTCTGTAGAATAATCCAGTTGACCACATCTTTACAGCGTATTTATCACAATTTATTGTGTTATATATAAACACAAAAGGGAGAGAATGGAAGAAGAGAGATGACAGAAAACTGGCTGGGTTTATGCACTTACAAATCCCTGTATCTGTCTTAACAGGTGAAAAACCATTTGAATGTCCAAACTGCCATGAACGTTTTGCTAGGAATAGCACGCTGAAATGTCACCTGACGGCCTGTCAGTCTGGAGCTGGAGCTAAAAAGGGAAGAAAGAAGCTGTATGAATGTCAGGTGGGTAATGGAAGTAGCAGAGCGTGAGGCTAGATACCTCCTTCCTGTGCTGAGGGAGTGTGGGAGTACTGAGCAGGAAAGGCAACGAGAGTGGGCTTATGTCTCCAAGAACTTATTTTAGTAAAATAAATACAAGGATTGCATTCAACCACAACATGCAGATAAATTCTTAGATATAAGTAGATCTATTTAAAATATGGAATTACTGATATGGAGCCTCATAATGCTTACAATCAGTGAGATTCTATCTCTCTCTCTCCCTCTCCCAGTCTATTTTTTCCCTTTAGGTTTTCACCTTATTCAGTTCACAGGATGGCTGTGGTTTGAGGTTAAATTGCATTGTGTAGTCAGTAAAACTGCTGGATATCAGCTTTATTTGTTCCAAAAGTGGGAGTGATCTTAGTCACAGAAAACATTGAATACTGCAGGAGATTAATTTTGTGTTGCTAATCAAATCATTTCATTGGAAGTTTCACTGATGCTGTTGCATCATTTAGTTGTTATACTAATCTGCGGTTAATTCTTGGGAGCATACCTTCGTCTTAAAGATAAGCTTGTTCCAAATGTGAGAATTACTGTATAAGACGAAGTTGTACCTCATAGCTTCATTGAACATACTGTTTTGTCTTTGTGACCCTTTGGTCTAATTCCTTTGTGTCATAGCTTTCTCTTTCTAAATTGATACCACATCCTCTCACAGATGTTGTGAATGTGGATTAGCAGCCTACGGAAACTGCAGCAATTCTTGGATAAATTTTTCTTGAATTTTTCTCTTTTGAACTAAATTGGAATAGTGTTCAATAAATCAATCTTGGCTCACTGAACAAAGAGGAGAAAACAAAATTGTTCTTCCTTGATGAGCACTTTTCATCCTCTTCCGTGTATGCCTTGAGTACTGAAATAGGCTCCATGTGGCAAGAACAATTATTATGTGCTTGGGCATTACCAATAGTCATTACCTTTATGTACGGCTAAGTAATTTTGAGTGCTTATCTATAAGATGAGTATTTTAAGAAGTGTACGTGCAACTTCTTTCTAAAGCATGAGGCTGGGAGGAAAAAGCATGGCACTACGCAACACAAACTGGTTTTAACAGACTTCAGCAGCAAAATGGAGATATTTAGCTCCACTACACAGTCCTGATCTTGAGTTAATCCCTGTCAGATATTCCATCCTCCTTCTGTCTGTTGCTGAAAATTGAGCAGGTGGAACATTGTGTTTCAAAACTATTTGCCATCAGTGAAGGGGTGTTGAAACGTGTGTTCTTTCTGCAGCCAAGAACACTTGCATGGACAGATTCCTGAGCCTGTTTCTTTACTCCAAGCCTGACCTTACCCCACTCTTCTCTCTCTCTCTCCTACCCTGGCACCTCATTCATTTCTGCAGTCTGTGTGGTGTTTTCAGGTACTCAGTGCCAGCTGAAGGGAAGGAATTGTGCTCATGTGCTTTGTGAAAACAGTATGTCTGCAGTTCAGGCAGTACTTTTATCTGGAAAAGAATTAAAGGGATGGAGTTTTAAAAAAGTTTATTTGCTGAAATCACCCAAGTGTATCTTTGAAATGGCAAAATGGGCAAGTTCAGTCTAGCCAGTTAAACCTTACAATGCCATGAGCAAATGAAAGCTGATAAGGAAAAGTCAGCTAGTAGTACTGCATCTAGAAGGTCAGTAAAAGGACAGTTTGTGTTACACTTTCATTGTACAGTATTATTACATAAATAGCTTTCAACCCAACACTCTAGCATCAGACATTTATTGGGGCATGATACTGTATGTGAATTTCACATAAGGTTAAAATAAGAAAACTTTCAAATGCTGTACTGACTCATAAATTTAAGTATCCTGTGTATGCACAACTCAAAGTAGCTCACTTTCTTAAGAAAGAAATAAATAAATACCAGGTCTTCTGTTCATCTGAAGCTGACTTCTCAGCTTTTACCTCTAACATATATGGGTTTTTATTCCAAGTAGCAAGAAGCTACACTATGTGAAGCCATGATTTGAAATAAGCACTATACTTTGTTATATTTCTGTTGGCGCTCTTTAATACACTTTATCTTTTGTTTCAGGTTTGTAACAGTGTGTTTAACAGCTGGGATCAATTCAAAGATCACTTAGTAATACACACCGGTGACAAACCCAACCACTGTACCTTATGTGATGTGTGGTTTATGCAAGGCAGTGAGCTGAGAAGGCATCTCAAGGAAATGCACAATATTTCTGAACGAATAGTGACAGAAGAGGTTCTTCCAGTGGAAGCTGTCGAAGCTGAACCAGTAACATCAATGACTATAATAGAACAAGTGGAGCAAGTCCATGTCCTACCAGTAATTCAGGTACAAGTGGATCCTGCACAAGTAACTGTGGAACAGATGCACCAGGATCTCATACAGGACAATCAAGCAAAAGGCACGCAGATGGAGGAACTGCAAGAACAGGTGCAAATTAGTTACTTGGAAGTTGAACACATTCAGACTGAACAAGGCGCTGAAGTTCATGTGGAGCAGTTACATGTTGAGCACGTAAATCAAATACAGATGGAAGAAGTACAGGCAGAACTTATAGATGGAACACACCTGGAACAAGTAGAATATGAAAGTGTTGATCAAGGAGAAGCAGAAGAAAAGGAACCTAATCAAGTAGATGATGCAGATAAGGAAGATCATGAACAAGCTGAAGACTTAAAAACTCAACAGTTAGTGGACACACAGAATGAAAAGGTGCATGACTAGGACAAATAAACACACTGCACAGGTTTAGGAATGAAATACCAAATTATTTTTGTTAACTTTTACATTGTTTTTGAACCATCGGTGGTCACCTTTCCAATGTGCTGTCCATAGGAAGCTGGACAAGTGGACCAAAATTAGTTTTCTTCATGTACAACTAAACTTCTCTCATATGTGAAAAATCTTTCCCATTCATGTAATACCATGGAACAGAAACTACCACAGACACGGACAGCTTTGTGAGGATTTTAATAATGAATAGTTTGTATTGTTGTTACACCATCCCTGGGTATATGTAAGAGTAACTTCACCTCTTTTCCTCTTGCAGCTGGAGCAAACTCTTGCTGTAGATTTGCAGGGTGTCTGTGGCAGAAGAATCAGTAAAATCTGGTGGGTTCTATTGTAAGTGGTAATTGCCTACCTGTGATTTTCAGAACAGACTGTTTGCTGTATCCTAACAGCAGTCCCTAGCTTTCAAGCTGGAGAAAAAACATTGTTGCTGAAGGTCTCTGAGCACAAAAATCCTGTGCCTTTTCAACACTGACTGGTTAAATGTCCACAAAGTTCCTAGAGTGTTCAAGAACCTAGTTCAGCAAAAGGCAATGTAGATAATGTTATAGCGCTTTATATTTTTGCTTAAAATTGTCGGCTACTGATTTTTTTTTTCTTTTTGTGTTAAATTTAGAGGCAGGGGGCCTGAGGGAGGAAACTGATTCCATGTGAAGGCAGCAAGACATTTTAAAAGGGACACTTTAAAATAGGAAAAGCTCAGTAGAGTCTGTGGTAAACATGAGCTGGAAGAAGGCTACCAGCAGACTCTTCTTTTATAAATTGTAATTTTTTTTTTTAATGAATATGTTTAAACATAAATACAGAGGAGACTTGTCTATATGGTATCAGGTTCCTGTTTTTTTGAAATGAAATGAAATTCTGACACTTGACACAAAGATGTGCTAAACATAAAAGTAAAAGCCATAGGTATGAGTGCTAAACAGTGGGATTGAAAAGTAGGAGTGTAAATAATTTAATCAATATTAGACAATAAAACAATACCAACCATGAAATGTTGCATTATTTGTTTCATCCAATAAATTAGGAACAACTGAGTGACTGGCAGTTACAGTGCCAGCTCCCAGTGGTAAGAATCAATCTCATTTTTAATAAGATTAATAGGTCTTTACTGTAAAGTTAGATTTGTTTAGAAAATACTTGTCTAGCTCTCTGTTCAAGGATGCTAAGGACTTCTAATTCTCAATTATTGCCTTGAGATTAGAGGTGCTCCACACTTCTGAAAAACTTTCTTTTCAAAGCCTTAACTGAAGGGAGGAATTTTTGCAAGGACATTCCCTAATGCTCTTGGTAATCCTGTAGATCTTACTTAAAATCAGGCTTTTCTATTCAGTCTTCTCCAAATGCAGAATTATTTCCTGGGATTTGTGCTTTTATTTAGTCTTGTTCAGAATGGTTCTTGTGTTTCATCATAGCCTTTGAGAAACTGTTGCAGAACAAACATGGATCTTAATTAAAATTTCAAACAAGTTGATTAACTTGCATTCCTTTTTTATGATGTTTTCTGTTTAGCAAGGTGCAAGTAATATGTGATGAGATTCTGCGCAGAAGGAAGAATTTGGCCCAATGTTAATTATGAAAATAAAAGTTGGCTATTGTATTTATACCTGACTTCTGTTAAGAAGCCTATCTTTTGATAACACAGAGAGGACAGGGCTGCTTGCTTAGTTGCATAACTCTAATTTTTTAGGTATTTGTGCATATAGACAAAATGTCTGAATCTGTGTAATTAAACAATCTGACTGTGTGTCTGATTACCTAACTTTTAAGTAATTTAAGTCCAATGTGAATTCAGCTGCTACATGGTATCGGTAGCAGGGACGTGGTTTGGCAAGCACAATTGGGTATTTCCTTTATCTGTTTGATCTCCCCTTTCCAACAACAGTTCATTAATTTGGTAGGAGAGAAACAATACTCTGTTGCTGCACCCAGTGCTGCCCCATCAGCCTGGGTGGGAGCATGGTGGGACCATGAGCAATCCCCTCCTCACCCTGAGGTGCAGGATGAAAGGCTCTCCTCAGGTGCTCAGGCCACACTGCCCAGGTCACAGAAGGCAAAGGCAGGGACTGGGAGAATGAAGAACTGCCCACTGTAGGAGAAGATCAGGTTTGAGAATATCTAAGGAACCTGAAGGTGCACAAGTCCATGGGACCTGACGAGATGCATCTGTGGGTCCTGAGGGAACTGGTGGATGAAGTGGCCAAGCCACTCTCCATCATATTTGAGAAGTCCTGGCAATCCGGCAAAGTTCCCACTGACTGGAAAAGGGGGTAAATATAACTGCCATTTTTAGAAAGGGAACAAAAGGAAGACCCCGGGAACCACAGGCCACTCAGTCTCACCTTCATGCCTAGCAAGATCATGGAGCAGATCCTCCTGGAAATTGTGCTTGGGCACATGGAAAAGGAGGAGGTGATTGGTGAGAGCCAACACAGCTTCACTAAGGGCAAATCGTGCCTGACAAATTTGGTGGCCTTCTATGATGGGGTTACAGCGTTGGTGGATAAGGGAAGAGTGACTGACATCATCTACCTGGACTTGTGCAAAGCATTTGACACTGTCCTACACAACACCCTTGTCTCTAAATTGGAGAGACGTGGTTTTGATGGACGGACCACTTGGTGGATAAGGAATTGGCTGGATGGTTGCACTCAAAGAGTTGTGGTCAATGGCTCAATGTCCAAGTGAAAAGCAGGGATGAGTGCCGTTCCTCAGGGGTTGGTACTGGGACCAGTACCCTTTAGCATCTTTGTTGGTGATATGGACAGTGGATCGAGTGCACCCTCAGGAAGTTTGCTAATGACACCAAGCTGTGTGGTGTGGTCAACACACTGGAGGGAGGGGATGCCATCCAGAGGGACCTTGACAGGCCTGAGAGGTGGGCCCGTGCACACCTCATGAAGTTCAACAACGCCAAGTGCAAGGTCCTGCACATAGGTCAGGGCAACCCCAAGCATAACTACAGGCTGGGTGGAGAATGGATTGAAAGCAGCCTTGAGGAGAAGGACTTGGGGGTGTTGATTGATGAGAAGCTCAACATGAACCAGCAGTGTGCGCTTGCAGCCTAGAAAACCAACCGTGTCCTGGGCTGCATCAAAAGAGGCGTGACCAGCAGGTTGAGGGAGGTGATCCTGCCCCTCTACTCTGCTCTTGTGAGACCCCACCTGCAGTACTGCGTCCACCTCTGGGGTCCCCAGTACAAGAAAGACATGGAGCTGTTGGAGCGAGTCCAGAGGAGGGCCATGAAGCTGATCAGAGGGCTGGAGCACCTCTCCTGTGAGGACAGGCTGAGAGAGTTGGGGTTGTTCAGCCTGGAGAAGAGAAGGTTCTGGGGAGATCTAATTGCGGCCTTCCAGTACCTGAAGGGGCCTACAGGAAAGCTGGTGAGGGACTGTTTATCAGGGAGTGTAGTGACAGGACAAGGAGGAATGGATTTAAACAAAAAGAGGGTCAATTTAGATTAGATTTAAGGAAGCAATTCTTTACTGTTAGAGTGGTGAGGCACTGGAACAGATTGTCCAGAGAGGTTGTGGAGGCCCCCTCCCTGGAAGTGTTCAAGGCCAGGTTGGATGGGGCTTTGGGCAACGTGGTCTAGTGGAGGGTGTCCCTGCCCATGGCAGGGGGGTTGGAACTAGATGATCTTTGAGGTCCCTTCCAACCCAAACCATTCTATAAGTCTATTCTATGATTCTAAGTAATAACCACTGGAGAGCCTTTCCCTTTTTCCTTCCCAAACATCTGAAGCCCAAATTGCTCCCACTGATGGGGTCCCTTATGCCTCCTTATTGCGACAGCTGATACTCTGGGAGGGAAGGTTGATAGAGGAGTCAGTACCTCTGGCTGCCCTCTGGAATGGCCACCTTGCTATTCTCTTTCTGCCCCAGATGTCTGTAAAGACCCAACTACATTTTCTATGCACCACTGGATGAGGTCTTCCCTCTAAATACATACATACTGCTGGTCCCTGGAGCCCTCTGTGTGCAGGTACTGGCCTGTAGCTTGCAATGGGGTGGCACACGGGGTGATTGTTTGAATTTATGCCAAATGAAACCAAAAGCTAAAGCAGTGGGGTCTAGGCAGTGAGAAATGGAAAAGTGGGAATGAACAAAAACCTGTGAGGTGTGTCTGGAGGTAAAATAAAATTCAACATTAAATTGAGACCAAGGTTAGAGGTAGACTTTTAGATTTGTATGTGATATTCATGGAAGGCCATAAGCTACTTCTGAAAGTAGAGCAGGGAAAGGGAGCTCATTGGTAGTTTGAGAAATGCTGAGTTATTTGGGCAATATAAGAAAGGACTAGCTGCTTTTTTTTGGGTTTTGGTTTTTTTGGTTTTTTTTTTTTTTTTAAAAAACGGTCTTCCTGAGCCAAAGCATGTTTCTTCCACGGGATATGAGGATGAGATTGGATGTCAGTCCTGTGTGAAACGGTCACTAGAGGAGGATCATGCAGCCTCTCCTTTGTTTCACCTGCCTGCAGTGATGCTAATTAAAATTAGCTGATGGTGCAGAATATGATACTGTCTTACACAAAATATATAACTCATTATTTCCAATGAGAAAACATTTATAAGATGTTCAATTTGGTTGTTTATGTTTAAGGGTTGAAGTATCTCTTCTACAGGGACTACAATGAGAATGTAATGTGCAGTTAGATTTTATTGTTATTGCTGTTTCCAACACCTCTATTCTTAAACTGTAGTGTTTGCTGCTAGCAAGTGACTTAAAAATGAAAGCAACCTGTTGATAATGAAAAAACAAATAATTCGTAGTTTGTCAAACAACTGTGACAGCTCAGGCAGGTACAGCAGAATCTGGAGCCCTTTCCTGACTCGCCAGCTCCCATCTAGTCCAGCTTCAGCCACGGTTGGGCTTGACTTTGTGAGTGTGTCCGTGTTCATGTCCTTGCCCGGGCTTTGCGCTCAGGGTGACAGATGCTTGCACAGCTCCCTGGTGCTTCCTGCCTGCCGGATTTCTCTTCGGACCGGAGCCTTGACATCTGTAACTGTCGCTACCGGGGCTTGTTTCCCGGGGCTTTCCCGTTCCTTTAGATGAGGGCTGGCGGCCTTTTGAGGAAAAAATTCGTACCGTTAAGAGACCTGAAGCTAGGAAGGGGGATGCAGGCAGTCGCTCCTAGGGTGCGGGTCTGAAACGGGAGGACAGGAGTACCTGGAGGGTGTAAGGGACCGCTGGCGGCTGTGCCGGCTGCCGAGGAGGGGAGCGCAGCCCTCCGCCGGAGCTGTCCAAGGTTTGGCGGCAAAGGTGGCGGCCCCTCAGCTCGGGCTGCCGGCAGCGCCCTCAGCCCGGAGAGCCATCGCCTTCAGCCGGGGGCTGCCGGCCCCCTCAGCCAGCTGGCCGGGAGCCGCGCGGCCCCCCCGCCTCTCCCGGGGGAAGGGCGCGGTGGGGCAGGAAGGTCTGTCCCCGCCGCGGGAAGGGAGGGACGGCGGGCAAATGGCGGGCAGCCCGACAGGAGCAAATGGCGGGTCGGGGCTGTGGGGTTACGGCGGCGCTGAGGCCCGCCATCCGGGGCTGCTCTGCTGGGCGGCGGGGAGGGGCGGCGAGGCCCTGCGGAGCCGGGCTGGGGGCGGCGGGGGGGAGCCGGCTTTCGCGTACCGGCTCGTCCGGCGCAGCCTCTGCCAGGGAGCTGAGCGCTCGTTCCTCTGCCTTCCGGCGCTCTAACCGGGGGGGCGGCGGGGGGACTTCCGCCGATGTGGCCGAGCCTTCCTCTCGAGCCTCTGCCGCCGGAGGAGTTTTAATAATTTCGGTAGCACTTTGTCGCTGTTGCTTTAATTTGTGTGTCAATTTGCCTAGAGGAAGTATGCTGGCTAAAAGGAATTTTTATTTTTTTTTCCTCGGTAAAGTTACTGGTATAACATCCCACATTTTTCTAAGTCTGACCTTTCTTCAAAATAACTCTAAACAAAATAAAGCGTTTTCAGCTGTGTGCGACAGCCTGTGCCAGGCCGTGGGGCAGGGGCCGAGACACCCACCTGGGCCGCCCGCAGAACTTCAGATTATTTGAGGGACACATGTGCGAGACACAAAATATCTTCAGTTTAAGAAACCCCATGTTGTGTTTAACATACAAAATATATGGCTAATTCCATGGAAGGAGCCAGGACATGCTTCATTGTTTTCTGGGCTGGGGTATTATTCCTTATACAGTGTAATTTGTTCATGTAGCTTTAGAGTGGCTGGCACAGTTACTGTTAAACATGTAACAGCGGGTGTTGCAAGAAATTTGTAGTTTTGGGACGTTCTCCTTTAAGAATGTAGGGTGACATGTCAGTTGATTCACACCAAATAGATTTGTTGATGTCGTAGGTGCACATGTGTCCCAGTGTGCTTAGATTGTCCCCCGATATGGTTCAGGAGGAAAACTAAAAAATAGTACTCATTTTCAGGGAGAGAGGGGTGTTGTGCATATGTGTGTAACAAACTGAATTAAAAAAATATCATTCTATCCAAAAAAGGTCCTAAATTACATATATAGTGGTTTTTCTTGCACTGGGTAATTTCTTTTAAAATATTTCCTCAGACTTAGAGCAGTTCCAGGGGCTGAGCAATGCCATGTCTGTAAATGAGCAAATAATTTGGTTGAGTTTATTTTTCCTGACCACTTAAATATTGTCTTCTAACAACTTTAATTCAACTGATACTTCTTTTCTAAATAGTATCTTATACCACAAATAGATGCAAGGACCTCAGGATTTTAGTTAGTTCTAGACAGTTGTTCTGTTTGGGAATTAGGAACTAAGATACCTGATTATGCTGGTTTTACTATTCTTACAGTTATTTGCTAGGGATATTTTGAGAGTGTCATTTTAAAATTTGCAGCTTCTGGGGTATTTCAGAAATGTCCAGTTGTGGGGTCCTTAGCTTTGTCATACGAAAATACCCAAAATTATTTTGTAAACTAACACGAGTCCTGCGCTATTACAAATATGAATAATGTAGTATAATAAATTCTAATGGCTGTCAGTACTGGGACTGGTACTGTTTAACATCTTTGTCAGTGACATGGACAGCAGGATCGAGTTGCACCCTCAGCAAGTTTGCCAACAACACCAAGTTGTGTGGTGTGGTCGACACGCTGGAGGGAAGGGATGCCATCCAGAGGGACCTTGACAGGCTGGAGAGGTGGGCCCATGCACACCTCATGAAGTTCAACAATGCCAAGTGCAAGGTCCTGCACATGGGTCAGGGCAACCCCAAGCACAACTACAGGCTGGGTGGAGAATGGATTGAGACCAGCCCTGAGGAGAAGGACTTGGGCGTGATGATTGACGAGAAGTTCGACATGAGCCGGCAATGGGCACTTGCAGCCCAGAAAGCCAACCGTGTCCTGGGCTGCATCAAAAGAGGCGTGACCAGCAGGTCGAGGGAGCTGACACAAGTGACAGAGATGGTTGTAAGATATATGTTCAAAAGGTGCTCCTTGCAGGGGGATTTGGGGGTTTTGCTCTTTTTTTTTTGGAGGCAAAGTTACACTGGGGTGGGGAACATGACAAATAAGAGCACATGAATTTGAACCATACTGACAAGAGATGGGATTAGCCTCTTACAGCTGGAAAACACCACATGACTTTTGCATGGGAAGAAACTTGGGTTGGGCCTCTAGAAGGTAAGAGGGCCCAAGAGAGCTGGTCAATAGTGAAGCAGCACTTCGTCTGAGCTCAAGATTGGTGCATCCCAAAGAATAGGAAGACAAGCAAAGGAGGCAGGAGACCTGCATGGATAAGCAAAGAGCTCCTGGAAAAATGCAAAGGGAAGAAGGAAGTTTACCAAATGTGGAAAAAGAGACTGGCCACTTGGGAGGAATACAGGAATGTTGTCAGAGTTGCAGGGATGCAACGAGGAAGACTAAGGCCCATTTGGAACGAAATCTGGCAAGGGATGTCAAGGACAACAAGAAGGGCTTCTTCAAGTACATCAGCAGCAAAAGGAAGACTAGGGAGAATGTGGGCCCGCTGCTGAATGAGGTGGGTGCCCTGGTGATGGAGGATACAGAGAAGGCAGAGTTACTGACTGCTGCCTTTGCTTCAGTCTTCACTGCTAAGGTCGGCCCTCAGGAAACTCAGACCCTGGAGGTAAGAGAGAAAGTCTGGAGAAAGGAAGACTCTCTCTTGGTCGAGGAGGATCAGGTTAGAGATCATTTTGGCAAACTCGATGCCCACAGATTTATGGGCCCTGATGGGACACACCACGAGTGTTCAGGGAGCTGGCAGATGTTATTGCTAAGCCACTCTCCATCATCTTTGAAAGGCCATGGAGAACAGGAGAGGTGCCTGAGGACTGGAGGAAAGCCAGTGTCACTCCAGTCTTCCAAAAGGGCAAGAAGGAGGACCCAGGAGACTATAGGCCTGTCAGCCTCACTTCCATCCCTGGAAAGGTGAGGGAATGGCTCATTCTGGGGGTCATCAATAAGCATGTGGAGGAGAAGAAGGTTATTGGGAGTGGTCATCATGAATACACCACGGGGAAATCATGCCTGACCAATCTGATAGCCTTCTATGATGGCATGACTGGCTGGATGGATGAGGGGAGAGCAGTGAATGTTGTCTACCTTGACTTCAGCAGGGCTTTTGACACTCCCTCCCATAACATCCTCACAGGCAAGCTTAGGAAGTGTGGGTTAGATTGAGTGGACAGTGAGGTGGATTGAGAACTGGCTGAATGTCAGGGCTCAGAAGGTTGTGATAAGTGGCACAGAGTCTAGATGGAGGCCTGCAGCTAGTGGTGTGCCCCAAGGGTCAGTACTGGGTCCAGTCTTGTTCAACATATTCATCAGTGACCTGGACGAGGGGACAGAGTGAACCATCAGCAAGTTTGCTGACAATACAAAACTGGAAGGAGTGGTTGACACACCAGAAGGCTGCACTGCCATTCAGCAGGATCTGGACAGACTGGAGAGTTGGGCAGAGATGAGCCATATGAAATTCAATAAAGGCAAGTGTAGGGTCCTGCACCTAGGGAAGAACCACACCAGGCACCAGTGCAGGTTAGGGGCTGACCTGCTGGGAAGCAGCACTGCAGAGAAGGACCTGGGAGTCCTGGTGGACAACAAGCTCTCCATGAGCCAGCAATGTGCCCTTGTGGCCAAGAAGGCCAATGGTATCCTGGGGGGCATTAAGAAGAGCGTGGCCAGCAGGTCAAGGGAGGTTATCCTCCCCCTCTGCTCTGCCCTGGTGAGGCCACATCCGGAATATTGTGTCCAGCTCTGGGCTCCCAAGTCCAGTGGAGGGCTATGAGGATGATGAAGGGACTGGAACATCTCTCATATGAGGAAAGGCTGAGAGAGCTGCGGCTGTTTAGTCTGGAGAAGAGAAGACTGAGAGGGGATCTGATCAACGCTTATAACTATCTAAAGGGTGGATGTCTAGGGGAAGGGGCCAGACTCTTTTCAGTGGTGCCCAGCGACAGGACAAGGGGCAATGGGCACAAACTGGAACACAGGAAGTTCCATCTGAATATGAGGAAAAACTTCTTTACTTTGAGGATGACCGAGCACTGGGACAGGTTGCCCAGAGAGGTTGTGGAGTCTCCTTCTCTGAAGATATTCAAAACCCGCCTGGACGTGATCCTGTGCAACCTGCTCTAGGTGATCCTGCTGTAGCAGGGGGTGGGACTAGATGGTCTCCAGAGGTCCCTGCCAACCCCTACCAATCTGTGAATCTGGAAATGGCCAGTCTTGGCCTCTGGTGTTATTCCGGAGCCCTAGAAGTCGGGAGTGTTTGCTTCTCTTTCTGATTTTTATTGTGATGCAGGGAGTAAATTTTAGCCTTTGAAACTCTTGGCTAACACTGAGAAAATCTCCAGCATGGCTCTTCTGTGTATTTGGAAAAAGGTAGTCCTTCATGCATAGACAGCTTTCTTTTAGGACACTTGGCAAATATTAATTGGCTGAGTCTCTGACTGTTCCTATAAAGTAAGTAAATGGCTTTTATTTTCCTTTTTTTTAAAAAAAAAATTCTGTACTTTATTATGGTTACATGAATTAAATAATTCTGCAAGCAGACAGCAGTGGAACTGAAAACACTGTTCAATTTCCTGACTTTCTTTCCTGAAGCATAAAATCAAAGACTTTTCTCCTCATAGCAAGGAAAACAAGTTATTGAGAAAGATAACTCCAAAATAGAAATCAGTGTCTCTCTTGCTTGAAATATGAGAGGACTCTACCTAATGTAGGAAGCATAGGGTAATAGTCACTTTATTATGTTTACAAAATAAATACATATTTGCACACTCAGTACCCTAGAAAATTAATTGGAAAACACTAATATTTTCTAAGAATTATACATTTCAGATAACATCCAAGGAGGTTTCATTGCTGCTGGCATTCATTCAAAAGATGAGCCTCTCTTTCTTTCCAGTTGTGAACTGGTATTTTAAGCTGCAGAGAGAGTTAGAGATTATACCAATCTAGATATCTGCAATGAAATCGCTGTAAGTATGTCTGTGCTAGTGATAAATCTTGTTAATGTTGCACGGAGACAGATCTGCTCAGACAGGATTAGTCAGATACATTTTCTGCTGGTTGTCATGACAACCATAAATCCATGCAGCTGTACAGTGGTGTGTTAATCTGTGCGGTTTAATCTGGTTTCCAAATTAGATCATCAATATTGAGCTGCTAGATAACAGCTGGTTTAAATGCTCTCCCTTTCCTTCCCTTAAAATAGCACCTGGAGCCCAACCGATGCACCTCCAGTCTTCTAGGAAAGACACAGCATTACACCCTGAAGCAATCTGTTGCTGTAATAGCAGTGTATGACTTGGCTCAGTGTCCCAAGCCTGATATTTTTGAGGTGTTTATAGTAAGTCACTGTTGATCTGTATTTATGTTTTAGCGATTGTATTAAAAGTTTCAGTACTCTTTAGTACCTTGTTAAGATCTGGTTGTTACACTGTGCAAGAATGTGTGCTGATATTATCATGACTTTTAAAGTTTTTTTTCCAAAATGAGCAAGTATTTAATCTGGCAGGAAGTTGGAAAATGTGAATATTACTTGCAAGGTTATTGGACCATGCTTGAAAACTTGTCTGGCCCTGAACAATTCAGGAGAACTGCTCCTGCTTTGAATTGATCCCCAGTTATAGATCCCTCTTTTATTATTTTGCAATTACTATGTTATTATTTCCATAGTTTTTCCTACAGTTTGCTGAGATGTACTCGTGAACTTCAGTGTTGGCAAAAGCTTTCATGAAGTCAAGGTAACCAGTCCCAGCTCACGAGTGCAAGGTGGCCTCTCTGAGACACGGCATTTGTGTAAAATGACAGCCCCCTCCTCCACAACAGGCCCATATATAATGCTGTTTTCTGTACAGCACAGTTGAAAGAATCGGCTTTTCCAAGTCCTGCAGGAAGTGATTACGCTGGTGGTTGTCCTCTCTGCCGTGCAAGGCCACTGTGAGTTGAGTTAATTCTGGGCTGAGAGGGACAGCATGAAACTGCACTGTAGTTACAGAGGGAGAGTCCAGCAGTGCTTCCCATTTTTGGTTTCATTTTTATACACAACAGAGGTGTGTAAGTTGTTTTTTCTTATTGGTTACAGGTTCCATAGAATCTTCATTTAGAAAACTGTTTTTGCAGAAGTCAAGTTGAAGACTGTCTGTCAGCTCATGCCCACGTCTAGTCCGATATTCAAAAGGTACAAAAATTACACTGTAGAATTGAGCCTGGGGCTCTGCTTTTAAATAACATTCCACTTCTCTGGCCAAGCATGGCATAATTGCACCAAAGGAGAGCTGATCACTTACCACCATCAATAAATGTAACATTTAAAATGAGTAGTCGGTGTTTAAATCCCAGTGGCTTGCTTTCATTAGCATTTAATTGGGAAGCCTTGCTTTTCCAAATGCGGTGAAACAAATAAGAGGAGCAGGAGTGAACATTAGGAAACAGTTTATGTGCTTGCTGCCCCTAAAAGTCCTTTCTCTTCCCCTGCTCTGCACCTTGCCTGGGTGCCACGCTGCAGCGTGTACTGGCAGTGGTGGGCTGCTCCCCGCCAGGCTCCTGAGGCTGCCTCTGCAGGCACCTCTTCGCACGGTGTCTGCCTATGCTGTGTTTGCTTCACCTACAAAGCATGCGGATGTCACTGATCTCATATTAATTTTAGTAATTCAGTAACAATTAATTTATTATTAAATGTAAATTATTTTTATTAATTGTTATATTGTTGACCTTAAGAATAAGAAAACGTCTTTGATGAAGTACCTGATAGAGACCTGTAAACTGCAAAAAACCTTCTGCTGTCAGCTGTTAGTGTCAGGTTTTCATCTGTAACTTACTCTTGCAGATGATTTTTTGTCCTTATAGTTTGAAAGGTCACAGCCTGGAGGCCTGAATTTATAATCACAGGTTTGCTTTATTGTAACATATTTAGAAATATCTATTCTTTAGGCAACTATTTGTCACCCAGTTAAAGTGGCACTTCTCTTGGAGGACAGTATTTATTGATGATTTAGTTACTTTTTATATTTTCAAAGTGGTGGTATTCTTTACATACATTGTGATTGCATTCATGTTTTTCTTCTATATAATTGGTATTTAACATTTGGAAATACCCTGAGATGTGTGCTACTGTAAGTGATTGGCCCTACCCCAGCTTAAGTCTTAGAGTGAAGTGCAGGGTGGGAAACAATGAGATTGTGCAATGTTTTTTCTTAAATTCTGGTTTCTAGATTTAAAATATCTTAGATTTTTCTTTCTAAGAAGGAAGTGGAAGGAGAAAACACTTCTCAAACAATTGTTTTAATCCTCTGCAGTAGTTCTGACATGGGAATTTCTAACATGTCTTACTAGAGAGTAGTTTTGGGACCAAAAGTGAAAAGAGTATTTAAAAGGTTCTAATGGTCTGGAAGGTATAAATGTTGATTTGTGAACACAGTATCAGCTGCTGTTTCATATTTTCCACTTTAGTAGCTTCTCATTGGTGTCACCTTCATAAAGACCATCATTATCAAGACAACAAAGTGCAAGACTGTAGGTGCTAGCAATGTCTGTAGGTTGTCTGGATAGGGCTAAAGCTTCAGAGTGAATGGCATCTGCCATGCTTGATTCTTGTTTAGGCCTCTACTGTACAACTCTATCTCCTCTTGAAAAGCACAACCTTAGGATAAGCCAGGCAGTAAAACTCCTGAGTGTTAGTACTTGCTCTCAGCAATGCACAAGGCTGTTTGATCTACTAAAGAGCATGCCACAGGGGCACGGGGATTTGAGTTTTCCAGGAATGACCAGCCACTGTGAGTGCCACGCTTTCCACACTCATGAAGAGCTGCCTGGAAAAGCTGTAAGGCATTTACAGACAACTTGCCCCTGGTCTCATAGTCCATAGCTTGTTTATGTGTGGGTGCATTGCACAGCTACACCACCACATTAAACACGAACATTGCAGACCTTTATAGCTTTGTGTATGGTACCCTTCTGCTTGGAAGCAATCAAATTCAGTGCAGGCTTCCTTCATCCATGCTGCTGCAGCGAGGGGAGAGGGCAGCCACACTTTCATCCTTAAGGACTTGTAATTGTACCTGTCACTGGAACTGTATTTCTGCAGGTGTTATCTAAAGGCTGGGGGTGCACATGGAAAATCTTGAAAAATGCTCAGATTCTAGCAGGATCAGATTTTTAAAATAACATCAAAGAAAAGCATTTCAGAAGTAGTACTAATGCAAAGTGTCAGCTCTTCTGCAGCATATCAATGACTGATTTTTATCTTAATTTGAAGTGTAATCAGCTCCTTTTGGTGGAGGAAATTACTCTTGACAGCAGTTCAGTTGTAATTAACTGAAAACTTCTTGCATCAGTAATGAAGATTTTTTAAAAGTATTTTATTTTAAAGCCTTCTTCCTTATTCTTCCTTGGTTTGGGAGCTGGGGGAAGGGGGGGCGGGGGGAGAGGGCAGTTAATCCCATGTGCTTTTTTCTGTCCCTGACCCCTTTTGGCTGCTTGATACCACTTGAAACAGCTGATATCTTGCTAAGTAGAAAAAAAAGATGCAGGTTTTCCTTCAGAATCAAAGTGCTGGAGCATCAGTAAGAGCTGGGTTTGGCCTTTTTCCCAGATGGGGATTATATCATCCTCTTTGCTGCTCATGGTCTCTGGTGACCCAGGATTTGATGACCTTCTGAGTAGGTGTTTGGCAGAAAAATGAAATCTTGAACTTAAGAGATACCTAGAAACTAGCCTTACACTTCACATGAAAATGTAGTCATCAAGCCAAATATATTGAGTATATATGGGAATACAGATCGGAGTTGCCAAAACTTCTATACTCAATGGGCAGAACAAACACATTGTAACTGAAGCTTAATTCTTGATAAACATCACATTACTTCATTTGGGTATCTTGCAAACTATTTTTTTTATTTTTCTTCATGTGAAGGGGTAATAGTCTGATACATAAATTTTATGTATAAATTGCTATACGGGTTTGCATCACAGTCAGTGAATTGCCCTCCCCCCACTCCTCTAGAAACTTGCTTTAATGGTGCTCACGGTTTTCAAGGCATGCCTGTAGGATAGTTGAGCAGTGACAGCGTTCTCCTGAGTCATTGTCCTGGTTCTGGCAAGGATAGAGTTAATTTCACGCAGACTCAGCAACGATCTTGATGTTGTGACTGGTGGTCTGCACAAAATGGTGCTACTGAAGAGCCTGTTTTCTGACTGCTACAGCATGACAATGAGAATCGATTCCTTGCTCATAGAGTCTTTTTCCACCAGGGACCTGAGGTTCAGCTGGTAGATACTGAGATGACAATTAGTTGCAATACAGTTCCACAGAAATTTTAGCTTTCAGAAGGCCTTTGTGAAGGCTCCCTAAATTTGGCAGCTTTAGCACTGGGAGTTCACTTTTGGGTTTGGTCTCTGCTAGTCCTCCCAGCAGTAAATACAACATGGTATATATAAGGGATTTCAATGCTGCGAACAGGTGCTGTCTGCCAAGGCCTCCTGAACTTTAAAGATGATTTGGATTCTGATTCTGTTTGCATTTGTAAGCAAGTTTTACATCTGCTACAATAATTTTCACACGTGTAAGACATTCTGCTAAAAGAGGGATTAACAAACGTGTTTCATTTGATATGGAGATGCTCAAAAGATGTCTCTGTTTTATCTGAATCTTGGAGTGCAAACACTAGGTCATCTGGTGAAAGCATTTGAAGAAGGATGAAAAAATGTTTCTATTTACATCTTTTTTTTTTTCCTTCCTTGAATTAGTATGTCAGAAATTAGAATTTAAAAAAATCTAAGTTACTCCGAAATAATTGAAAGAAAATTTTGTTAGAACTGGGATTCTCATATGGGCTGAAAGAAGAGAACTCATCTTCATCAGGCCATATTAGAAGTCCCAGGATAAATGTTTTTAATCTGCTTCAATAGCATTGCAGAACTTTTCAAAGAAATCTCAGAATTCTGTCTGAAATTTAGTGTTGTAAGACAAGAAGTTCAGAATTAGCAAATGTATTGCCAAGACGCCTTTACATGACAAGAAATTCCATGTTGGTAATAAAATAGAAAAGGTGAACAGATTCCATCTTCATTGGAAATGAGACTCCATCATTTGCATCTCAGCCATCAGACTAGCAGCCTGGTTCCTCCAGCAATCTTCCAAGTTCAATTCCCGCAGTCTCTGAACCTTTGTGGTCATCTGTGTGTGTGTGTCTTAGACATACACTAACAACTGACTAAACCTGTTGGCTTAACCTGTTTACTTCTCCAAAGTGAACTGTACATATGAGCAGTAATTTTGTGCATTTGTTTGGTAGAATGGAAAAATATGAAAAACAGCTTAAAGGAATATCATCATCAAGGGTAGTAACCAGGAACTGTGACATTGTCTAGAGTGAACAGTAAGTTAGTCTATGTGCACATCTAGTTTTATTTTCATGAACAAGAGAGCGCAGCATGTAAGGAGAGGTTGTCTTTTTACTTTGCTTTTGATTTAACAATGCCTACAAATGGTGTATATGTTCAGTTCTGTATCATGCCTATGAAAAATTCTAGAGTTCTATATGGAGAGTGCAGGGGGTGCAGGATATAGGCTTGATGCTGGCTTGGAGACGGGAGCAGGCTTTCAGAGTAACAGTTCTCTGGTTTTTATGTTGAGTACTACCATGATAACTGTGATAAATTACTATATCTTTGCCTTTTGAGTTGTTAGTGGTACCCCCAGGTTTAAAAATGAGAGACAAAAATGGATTAACTTCTTTCTTCCAGTAACTAGTGATGAGAAAATGTTCATTCATAACAGCGCTATGATTTAGAGGTTAGGAGAAAAATCTCTTTCCAGTCCTGCTGAGCTCTGCATGTTGTCACCAGATTAAGTGGTGTGATTAGCTGGGTTTAAATGCTAATTTTATGAAGAGGATGCAAGACACATGCATTTTCTTCCTTTTTCTCTGTCACTTAGTGCTGAGTCACTGAGAAATGCTGCTGCGGTAGAGAGACAGGAGAGTAAATATTGCTGATGAAGGTTCAGTCAGAGACCAAGCTTTGGAGGAGCAAGAAGAATCTGTTAATCTTTACATTAGAGGCTGAAAAGCTTAGTGCCAGCAAAGCAGGCAGTTCTAGCTCAAGGCAGCGTTGACTGCATTTACATGTGGTACATCATCAGACAAAACTAAAGATAGTGTCGTGTCTAGTCTGAGTTGCCTGTTGGGGAATTGCTTCCAATACACCCCTTTAGGAGCTGATTGTGAGTCTACTTCCTGAGAGGTTTCAGACCCTTAATGGAACATGGTTTCTAGATTGAGGGTATAGGAGATCAAACAAAAAAGTCCCCTCTTAGCTGTAAATATAGCTATCTGTTACTGCAAGTTTGGGGGTTTTTCCTACTCTTCAGGATGCACCAATCTTGAGTTAGGAGGACGTGATGCTTGAATACTGACCAGCTCTCTTGGACCCCCTTACCTTCTAGAGCCCTAACCCATGGGATTCTACCAAGCAGGTCTTTGAAGAGGCCAAAGTTAGCTCCAGGGCTGTAATCCTACTTATTGCTCTGCTCCATCCACACAGGATCCTGAATTCCACCGTCTCATGGTCACTGCAGCCAAGGCTGTGCCCAACCTTCACATCCTAAACAGTCCTTCTTTGTTTGTTAGTACAAGGTCCAGCAGCACCCCTCTCCTTGTAAGCTCCTCCACTACCTGTATCAAAAAGATATCATCAGTGCTCTGCCGGAACCTCCTGGACTGTGCATGCCTAGCTCTGTTGTCTTTACAGCAAATATCAGGGTGGTTGAAGTCCCCCATGGGAACCAGGGCCTGTGATTGTGAGGCTACTTCCAGCTGTCTGTAGAAGGCGTCATCGGCTTTCTCTTCCTGATCTCTGCTACTCTTACATACTGCAACTCTTTGCATGTTTTCATTTCCAGACCTGTTTTCTGCCATTGCTCTGTAGTGCTAAAACGACATGTCATTTGCAAACTGCTGTGAGGAATAAAAGGCTTTGGTCTTGAGTTTACAGTTGTTCACCATGCATTTTTTTTAATAATCAGGATGGTGGAAGGGTGCTCTTCTCAAGAAAAGAGTTGCCATCATGCCTTTGAGCTCAGGGGTGATGTATCCCTCACATGGGAACTTGGCCTTTTACTGCCAGAGACTCTGGCTGTGCCCAGGCTGCCATCCTGTCAAGCACCTGATCAAGTCACAGAGTTTGTCCTGTGACTTTCTGGATTGCCAGCTGCACTTCGTTCAGATTTCAGGGCAACATTAAGCATTTCTCATCTCATTTTGTCTTGCTCGTGGTGTTAGCCTGCTCAGTTTGGAAAATCTGAACAGGCTGTTCTTCTGTATCTCTTGTTCCCATTTTCCTCTATTCCCAAAAGCTATCCTAGAAACCGTAGCAGGTCTTATAACTATATTTTTAAATGTGCATTCATTTGAACTGCAAATGACACTGTGATGTGTTTGCCTTTACTATTATACAAAAATATCATTACGGTTTTAAAGTCAGCTTTTTTTTTCTCAGTATGCTTTCCTGCGAGCATACAATTTCATGTGCATTCCACTTCAACAGCAGTTTCATTCTTAAGTGTCTTGACAAAAACCCCACCCAACAGATTTTCTACTTTAATTATAATTATAAATGGAAAAAAAATCTGTTCTGCTAAAGCAATTATCACCATTAAAGCAGTACATATTTTGACTCTCTACATTTTCTTTCTCTTTCCTTTCTTTTTTTTTTAAACACTAATTATGATCTACTTCCACTGATTGTTTTCATGTTGATTTTTTCACACTTTACAAAGTAAAATGAAACTAGAGAGTTTTTTTCCCTTTCATTGAGTTTTGCTGCACTCAGGCATCTGCCTTTTCTTATGTTGATAGAAGGCTGCTAGAAAGGGGTAGAGCGTTAAGCAATTCCAGGATAGATTAGTCAGTGAATGAAATGCTAGAAGCATTATATTGTCATCTATTTAAAAATAGATTGCTATTTCAGAACTTTAGTCTAATAGGAATAGCTTATAAACTCTTCTGCGTGTCTCTATTCTCAGATGCATTTTTGGATCATAATCTGAAATTCTGCAGATTTCTTCAAGGAGGAAATTCAGGGAAGGTGAGGAACTGGAGTATCTTACCTATAGACTTTTACATAAACTTGGGATTTTGGGTTGTGTGATGTGGATGGTGGTTCTGAAAGTATAGATGCCATGTAACTCTGCATCAGGGGGAGTGGATGCTTGCAGGGAAGATTATGTTTTAAATATGTTCTAAAATTGGTTTATGCTCTACTTTTGTGTATCTTGGCTTTTTGCTTCATTAGTGAACCTATGCTTCTGGAAACCATGGAATATAATTCATATCTGTGTAATACCGTAGAGTTGGACTTATTCTTAATTTCCATTTTTTTCAAGTTTCTCAAAATCTGGTCCCCAAACTTGAACATTGAATGTATTATTTTGTTAAAATGTTAAGGAGTAGCATCTGTCTTAGCTTTTGAGATGTTTTGTGGTCTTCTGTGTGGTAAATTTTATGATCTTTTGTATGATGGTTCAAATGCCACATGATATATATTTAGCAGTTCCAAAAATCTTTGGAACAACAGTTCCTTTTCCAGTGGATTTAATTAGAAAAATTAAATTGAAAGAACACTGACTCCTTTCCTAATGCTGCTGGATACTCAGATTTGCACTATTGTTTCCAATGGAACACAGTTTATGTAGGTCTTCAGTTTGACAAAAATAATAGTAGTAGTCTGTGTTCCAGGATAGATACTAGACAAATCTCACTAAGATGAGCTAATGAAATTAAATACTAGCCAAATTTATTAACATTAATATTAATTCAAGTCAGGAAAGCTTTTGCTGTTCAACTGTGATATGAAAAGCAGGGTGGTTTTAGGGATTTGGGATGTAGCAACTTTTTAGCATGATCCTGACTTTCAATGGATCAGTAGAAAGCTGTGTATTGCTCAGACCTCAGAGGTGTTCCCAGCCAGAGCAGTATTGGTCTGTGCCTGCACTCAAACACTGGCAGCCTTCCCTGTCCTCAAACCCTGGCTTCCTTGCTGATCCTTGCAGCAGGACAGGGCAGTTGCCTAAATGTGTTGGGGAACAGGCTCCTCAGCACACTGCATATGTGGTTTGAGAGACAATATTATGAACTTTTCAGGGCTCCAAACCCAGACAAGTTTAAGGAAAAAAAAAAAGGCTTATTTTAGTAGGATGCATGTCAAAGCATTTAGCTGCAATACTGAGGCCAAGGTTATGAAAGAAGAGTAAAATCTAGAGTAAAATCAAGATGGGTCAATCTTGTTTGGGTTAATATCCCTCACTTAGGATACTTAATGTGTGCCAGCTGAAACTGAGAGAACAGTTCAATTTGCAGTAGGCTGTCTTAAATATTGCTTGCTGCCATTATACTGTTTCTCTAGATCCCAGTTTCAAAAATACCCGCCTGTCATGGTTTAACCTCATGGTTCATTTGTCCCATGGTGGGATGGGGGAGAGAATTGGAAGAGTACTCGCTGGTGGAGTAGTGTGAGAAACAGAAAAGGCATTAGCTCTGTGCAAGCACTGCTCAGCAGTAACAAAAACATCTCTGTGTTATCAACACTGTTTTCAGCACAAATACAAAGCACAGCCCCATACCAGCTACTGTGAAGAAAATTAACTCTATCCCAGCCAAAACCAGCACAACATCCTAATTTCACTTGTGTTCTCACTCCAGTGGAAGCAGAGTCTTTAATGGGCAACATTTCTTTGATATGCAGAGATTAGTAACTTATGACCTGTAGGATGTCAAATAAGATTGGATCGCTTCCTGCTAAGCTTCTTGCCAAGTCTGGAAGACTTACTATGCATTAAGCAGTTTCCAGAGGTTAGCTGAAGCTTCAGCAATTCTGGCAAGCTTGTGCTTATTCCGATGCATGGCTCTGTGCCTGCAAAGGTCAGGGAGGACATAAGGTGGCAAACCTGGTAGCAGGGCATTGCCCAGTGCAGAGGTTTCCCAGAATGTGGTATCCGAATACAGGTTCAGAGGCAGGACTCGGTGTGAGGATGGGTGGTCAGCATAGTGAGAGGACCACATCGGTCTGAGAAGGTGGCATGCTCATATATTGCTAGAAAAATACAGCCAGGACTGTTTTCCATTTCAGTGTTATTTTCTGATGGGTGCTAGAGGTTTCCAATCTAATTGTCAATTAGATAAAAAGTACAAGTATCTTTCTATTTAGATTTTTTCTCTAAATGTTTTAAAAGTTCTCAGTACTGTAGTCATTTTGGGACATTCAAAATTGGCAAGACAGAACAGTTGCAATGACACTTTCAGGTGATAATTCTTCGGCATTTGTAAAACTAAGCAATCTTTATGGTGTTGCTCTGTTTCTGCATGGCTCCTGCTGCTTTTATGTGGGTATTGTACATCTACGCCTCCTTTTAGTCAGGCTCAGTAATATAATTAGTGTAATGCACTGGCATGTTAATGCCAAATCAGGATAAATCTTGAGTGTCTCAGGGATTAAAACTGGAAATGCTAGGCAGTATAAAGTACATTTCATAGAATCATAGACTCACAGAATGGTTCGGGTTGGAAGGGACCTCAAAGATCATCTACTTCCAACCCCCCTGCTGCGGGCAGGGACACCCTCCATGAGACCACGTTGCCCAAAGCCCCATCCAGCCTGGCCGTGAACACTTCCAGGGATGGGGCCTCCACAGCTTCTCTGGGCAACCTGTTCCAGTGCCTCACCACCCTCACAGGGAAGAATTTCTTCCTAATATGTAATCTAAATAAACCCTCTTTTAGTTTAAACTAATTCCCCCCTTGTCCTGTCACTCCATGCCCTTGTAAACAGTCCCTCACCAGCTTTCCTGTAGGCCCCTTCAGGTACTGGAAGGTCGCAATTAGATCTCCCCAGAGCCTTCTCTTCTCCAGGCTGAAGAACCCCAACTCTCTCAGCCTGTCCTCACAGGAGAGGTGCTCCAGCCCTCTGATCAGCTTCATGGCCCTCCTCTGGACTCGCTCCAACAGCTCCATGTCTTTCTTGTACTGGGGCCCCCAGAGCTGGATGCAGTACTGCAGGTGGGGTCTCACCAGAGCAGAGTAGAGGGGCAGGATCACCTCCCTCGACCTGCTGGTCACACTGCTTTTGATGCAGCCGGAAGTTTCAAAGTGCAGTGCAGGATTTATAGCTTTCCAAGTACCTCCCTGGAAAATAATAGCAACTGCTTATCTTCTGTCCAGATCCATTTAAAATTTACTTTATGAATACTTAACCTTTTACAACTTGGTACTTTTGAGGAGTTCATATATATTGATGCAACTAAACTGGATTACCTTATAAGAGATAACCAGAGTTATTCGTATTTGCTAGGGCCCATCTAATAAGTGGGAAATAGTGAAAGAAAACGGTGACAGACAATATAAACCAGAACATTTTCTGTTTTCCTTTGTATGGAAACACATTTTAGGTTTCTGTTTCCTGCAAATAACGGCAGGGTGATTTTATTGCAGGCCATCTGCTTAGCCATGCATATCTGCCTAAATATACAGTAATTTTCTTGAAATAAGTAAAGACTGATTTCCTCAGTGATTTCAGTGGGACTCAAAGTATTGCCTGCTTTTTACTTCTTGTACCATAGCTTGCTTTTGTCCAGAGAATTTATTTTCATTGAAAGCATATGAGTCAAATTAATTTTTAGTGAAGTTATTGAATTACATGTAAATTTTGTCCTGCTATTTAAAAGGCTAATAAAGACTTAGTTGCACCTCTGTTGCCTCAGAATATGTGTTTAATGGAAACTGATTCTACCTAGGAAGAACAATTCTGTGGCAAATTGACCAATTTGCATTATACCTTGTGGAAAGAAATAAAAGATACTTGCCAGGTTAAAGTTTTGAGAGGGTAAATTTTATTTCAAAATACAGTCAGACTTCAAATTAATCCCTCCCATGTATTTCAAAGACCTGGGAAATCAATGGGGTCTACTAATAGTTTGGGGGTTTTTTTGTCTTTGCTTTTAATGCAGGTTTCTGTGCAATTCAAAGACTAATTAATTCTCTGTCTAGCTGTTGTTATCATGCAATGCTGCAAAAGGATGAAAGCGGGTTTGTTTTTTTTTTTCCCCATATTTAGTTTCTACTTCACAGGTGTTAGCACAAACTATACTAAGCTAATACATTATGTTGATTTTTGTGCATTTATTTTCTTTTCAACTTACCCCATACAGTCTGCAGATGGTGTATTTGATGTTAGGCTCCACCAATTAGCTCAGCTGGGACTGGGGGGTTACATCTCAAAGCTGAGGGCTCTGTGCAGCCTGTCTTCCTTGATGCTGTCATCCAAGAGCTTACTCTAGCCCATCAGCAGATAACACTTGGGGAGGTGGAAAGGTGAGTCTGTGCTGCACCCCAATACCAGTATTACATGAACGGCCTGTCAGTAGCCCTGCAGGGCTCCTCTGAGCTGCTGCTGTCATGCAGATGCCAGTACAGGTATTGCCTGGCAGATCAGTGTGCTTATGCTGGTCCAGCCTGATGGTCCACCTGCTAGGTGCCTCTCTGTGGGCCAGGCTGTAGCACTCCCTGGACACAGCCAGTGACTACCTATTAGAGATCATGGTGAGATCTTTTAGGGGTGGATCGCAGATTAGGGCACAGCTGTGGGGTTTTCCTCTATTTCTTCTCTCTGTTCTTGGCAAGAAGGAAGTTGGACTAAATAAATGTGGGATCTTGCTATAATCTTCCCCCACAGTGACCTGTGCTGAGTGGTGCTCTCCGTGATCCCACCTGTCTCCAGTCACTGGCTTTGGGAGCGGGCGGGTCAGGTAAGATCCTCAGGTTCCATCAGGGAAATATCCATGTTTATCTTTAGGGGTCCATCCCAGAATGAATGTGGGTTCAACCCAAAAGATGAGGATTTCAGCCTTTCTGATGAGGTTGTGGGAGCAGTTGATCAAGGATCCACCTGTATTCTGTTTCAGTATGCAGGGCTCAGGCTTATTAAACTTCTAAATAGGTTGCAAAGTCCGTTGTCTTCTCCTCTTAGGTACGGTTGTAGAATAAGTTATGGACTAGAGTTAGTGTGTTCCAAGGTGGGTTTGTTTTGGTTGGCTTTTTTCTATTTTTTTTACACCAGGATGTCTCCCTTTCTTGCTTTGGCATCAGCACGTGGAATAAGCCTTTTGCTGTGGTGAAGGATTCAGTGCAATACAACCATTTGTTATGTCCTCCTGCTTCCCTTCTTGGTGCTGTGGCAAAACCACAGCACGCAAGCTGTTGAAGGTGTTTGTGTTGTTTCACCAAGTAACGTGCAGCAGAAAAAATAATAGAGTCCATGATCTTTAATATTATTATATTATTTTTTTCTTAGCCTTCTCTTGGTCATCTTGAAGGTAGTCTTGCATCTGTGGTCTAAGATGTGCATAGAGGACAGCAGAGTGCTTTGACTTGACTCTAGTTGATGTGCTGGCACAGCTTGCCACTAGTGACTGGAGTTACCCTGCATCCGCACATTGCTGTGTGGCAGCACTGGGAGGTTTGTGGAAGAGGTGAAGGTGGCTGCCCTCGAGGTACTGTGGCAGACCGTCAGAAGGTCTGCTGTTACAGTGTGACCCATATGTAGTCACTTACATGTTGCCTTACATTGTGCCTTGTCACAACCTAAAATGTGCTAAATGAGGTGATGGAAGCAGTGAACGCTGTAACTCACTACAATGCGTGTTACAGTCATTCTCGTACAATATTGTGGCATATATCTTGTATTAAACAAACAGGCTTTCATTTAAGTAAAAAAGTAAATAGATCTTATGCATAGCCTGTTGTGCAGGGCCCGTATCCCATTTCACTGTCCTAAATGATTCTTATTTCCATTTGGTACAACACTAGGTGGTTATAAAACCAATGGTTATAAAAGTGTGCACAGTATTGTTTTATATTGCCTTGGCCAGGGCTGCTGCATATGTTAATGTTCCATGTGAGGAAAAACAATGTCTTGTCTTAGGGAAGGATATTTATAAGGTTAAGAATGATGCTGATCATGTCTGGTTTTCATCAAACAATAATTGGCAAACTGAATGCTATGCAAACTAACGGTAGTAATTCTGGGATGTACTGAAATGGTTGGCATGTGGGCCTGGGCAGAGCGAGCAAGTTGTTTCTGGAGGCTCTCCACAGTCAATGCACTGTTCATATTTCCTTGTACCTGAGCTGGGAACATACAGGTCTGCGTTCTGTCTATAACTGTGCAATATTGTATGTTTTATATCTTGGGGTTTTTTTTAACAACTCATAGGAAGCTCCGGGGTGCATATTTTATATAGTCACTGTTTTCTGGCATTCACAGAAATAACACTGAGAGTGCTTCTTACTCAAATCCAAAAAATGTGCTCAGGGCAAACTTTGAACAAACATTGATTTCCTTTGGCCACAACAGCCATGTACTGAACCAATATTATTTGAGCAAAAGTACAAAGGCGGAGCTATTACTTTCCCTCTGTTGGTGAATGTGGTGTGTGGCTGCACAGCCCTTTTGTGTCGTGGTCTGTGGTACAGGTTTTGTGGACTGTTCTGCTGGACTTTCATCTTTTATAATAAAATATAGGTCTTCTAAACATAGTAATATACTAGGTTGTCGGTATTTTCTTGCAGTAAGTGAACTTTCAAAGCCACAGTTAAAAAAAAGGGTGTCAATATTTTTCTTATGGATGACTTAAAAAAAAATCCCTACTACTTTAAATTCAGGTTGGTTCCACAGTTGGCTTGCAATGCATATAATGTACTAAACAGGAGACAAGCTGTTTTTCAAGGAAAGTCAAAGAAATCGAGCTAATCTCCTGCCCTAGGTAAATACCTCCAAAATCCTGCTCTCCTCAGGCTAGACAGCAGAGGGGCTGAAAAGGGGACTCTAGTGAATGTGTTGCAATATCCAGTGGCATCCTCATAAACAAAACACCTGTTACTCTGAGGATTTGAGTGGTAGGAGACCATCCAGTGTGACTTCTTTCGTGTTCACTGGAATAGGGGCTGCAGCAGTTTAAGCACACTAAGCTGAATTTTTTTTGCCTCTCCGAAAGACAGGCTTAATAAGAGACCAAGTTGCAAAACAGTGCTTGGAGCTCTGATCTAGCTGCTTCTATGTGCTCCTTTCAAAGCTTCTTAAAACCAGGTCACTTTTATTTACCTGCCAAGATGAGATTTTAGGAACCAAAGTGTGTATATCCAGTTATCTCTTTTTTTGGTTTGATCTTTTTTCTTTTCATTCTAAATTTCCTTAGAGCTGTGATGCAGGGTTTAAACTGAGCCTGCAGCTGAAGCCTTGAGGGTATTTAACACTTCTTAGAATTGGACCAGAACATCAGTATCTGGAAATATTTAAAAACCAACTCTAAGCGAGAGCTGTGTTGTGTTGGCATGGGTCTTAAAGGATTGATACCTTTATTTACTCTGTCTTGTGTTCCTTTTTGTAGTGTGGGGTTTGGTTTTTTTTTTTTCCTTTTGCTTGTTTATTTTGTTTTTTAAAGTAATCATTTGGGCAGATAAATTCTCTTGAGGTTTTTCAGGTCACTAGCCAGCCAGATTGGGGGGGAAAAGAAAAAATTGTCCTTCATTGTATTTGGATGGCTTCTGATTTCCTTGTTTCTTGTTTCTCTCTTAGAATTATTTTCTTTTGCAGTCAGTGCCCTTTTGTGTGATATCAGGGAGGATTTTACTGGTTTAGATTACAGGAAGGAACGCAGGCCATAAATAGATGGTATATGTTCTGCTAGCACCAGGAATACTGAAATAGCTCATCTTAAAAGACAGGGGAAACCTAGCCAGTTGGCAAAGTGCCAGGAGATTGCAGGGTTGACAATTAGTGGGAAGCCTGAAAGGGAGATTAATGGTAGGCTGTGCTCTAAAGATGAGCATGTTGAGCCTAGGAGAAATTTGGCAGGGGCAAATTCTGGAAGAGCCATGTGCTGATGCCTTAATGCAGTTTTGCCCTTCTCTTGACACCCCTGTTCCCTAAAGGTCTTGGCATTCCCATGTGATGTGTTCATGATACTGAATTTCACATAGACTGGGCTGGCTGCCTTCTCTGCCTTTACTGAATGTATTCAGGAGGGGTTTGTATAGCTCTTTTTGAAGGAAATCCTTCTTACGCAGTCAGCGCTTTCTGTACAGCCAGTTAACTGCAAAGGCCCTGATTATTTTTGCAGAAGATGGTCTTTAGATGGGTAACTTCTAGTCCTGAATAGAGTGGCATTCATAAGACTCAGCTATCTGGAGCATCCTGGGTTTTTTTGGTTTGTTTTGGTTTTTTCCTTCTGTAGTAGTTTTGTGTTTCTCCTTCTGCAAGAGCAGAATTGCCCATACGTGTCCTTCTGGAGTGCTCAGGCTATAGCCATAAGCTACAGCTGTTCTTTGGTAGGGTGATGAAGATGTCACTGCCTATCCAAAGACAGTTAAATAATAGTTTGTAGCTTGTACGTGGCACCTCTGACATTGCTCACAGCGTTTTCCAGACCTTTTGTATGGACAGCCAGAGCTGCTGTGGTTTTCCTCAAGATCAAACAGCAGAATGGGAACAGAGTTTGGCCTCTCTAATATCTGAATCACTGTGGTGGTTTACAGAGGACAAGTGGCTTCTAAAAGCCTTGCTCTGCCAGAGTGCCATCCACTGTTAAAGCTGTGAAATGTAGTTGAGTTTCATATATGAAGTTTTTGGTTAACTAAAATACTCTTAAAATCGTGGTGCGAAACAATTTAAAACAGAAAGCAACTATGGGCCAGAATTCAAGCAATCCTGCAAGAAATCATCCTTTCCCCAGATGAGGAAGAACAAATAGAGAATGTAAGGTTTGGGTTTGTTTGGGGAGGGAGTGTCCTTCCACATAATTTTTTGTTCCTTGGTATCAAATAATAAAGTTAGAGGGAACATTTGGTTGGTGCTAAATGAAGCTGGTTTGATGGAAGAATGCTGAAGACACTGTTCAGCTGCCACTCAGTCTCTCCCCTACTAACAATTCCAGGATTTGGCCAATAGTTGTTGCACACATACAGTATTGGTCAGGGTTTTGACTCTATTCAGAGAATAACATATTATTATTAATATTATTATTATTATTTATACTTTTTCTGTCAGCCATGAAGACAGCCCTTTTCTTCAAACAGGAGTAAAACAAAAAGAGTAACGAGAGTTCAAAGGCATCATGGAACAAGTACATTCTCCCTCCATTCCAGTTATAAACTCTGTCAGCCTACGTTTGCACCACATGCAATGAGAAGCATCCTTGGCTCAGAGAAGTGACAGGGAGAAGTGACAGACCCTCCTGTGCCTTAGGGTGAGGAGAAGCCAAGGTCTCTGCCTCTGTCCCTGGGAAGAGCTGTTGGCCACCTGGCCACAGCACGGAGAGATGAACCGACTTGCAAACCCACTCACATGCATCTCAGAGCAAAGAGCAACTTCCCAGAGGCTGGGTCTGTCACCTAGGCTTCTCTGTAGAAGCAGCAGAGAGCTTCTGTGCCACTCCAATTCCCATTTAATGAAATCGTGGCCAGCTGCCTTTTCTTTGCCCTTCTGTGGTGCCTTTGGCCTCTCCTCCTCTTGCTCATGCAGGAGATTGGGGTTTAGAGGGCAGCTCCACCTGGCAGTGTCACATGCTCTCTTCTAGCATGGCACCTTAGGTGACCGTCTACCTTCCCTAAGCTCCAGGCATTGAGTTACTGGTCTAATTCTCTCCCTCTCAGTGTGGTGAATCTGTACACGACAGCAGCGAGGTGTCTCCAACATTCGTCAGTCAGGTGGTGCTGCAGGCTGAGAGCAGGGGAGGTGAGCATTGCCACCGCCTGCGCTATCTCAGAGCTTTCCGTGCCCAGCTCACCACCCTCAGGCACGCGGCTGCATGATTAGCAGTTGCTGATCAACTCCTATTTTTAAAGGTTAAAGAAGAAAGGTAAAGAAGAAAAAAAATGGTGTACTGCTTTAAAGGTAAGTGATTGCGTGTGCATTTAGAATAAGGACTTCTTCATCTATGCTGCCAAGCAAACAGTTAAATTGGTGAAGTCGTATGTGGTGTGCTGTCATTTAGTGAAGCGTATGGCTGTTATGTAAAGGTTTTAATGACTTTCTTCATCTGTCTGCTTAGGCACACCATGCGTCTGGCAAAATTTTGAGAAGGCTCAAGGCGTTAAAGAAAGCTCATCTAAATAAAGGAGGGTTAACGTGACATTGCAGTTACTTAATCCTGTATTGTCCTGCCATGTGACTGCAGGGATACTGAGGCGCAGCATTTCTTTTGCCTGGTGCACAGATTATGCTTTTCCTGTCATTTTCCAGGATCAGTTGCTTTGTTAAACCTGCCATGGGAAGGAAACAGAGGGGCAACAAACTTTTTACAGCAAGTCTTCAAGGCACAGTGACATTTCCAAGGCACTGTGACAAGCTCATAGGCTGAAGAATGAATCAAAGTGAAACCCTACGTTCAGCTCTTGGACTGGTGCCAGATTCAAGGAGAACTACGCTCTTAAGGTCAGCTATTCAAAACGAACTGGAATCATCTGGATTTATTCAAAGCAGTTAATCAGCTATTTGTTTGACCTTTATCTATCAAGTTAGTTTTCAAAGCGGCAAGCCAAAGCCTGAAAATCTGTGTCAAATGTTTTGCATGTGTCAAATGTACTGCACAGACAGTGAGCAACTCGCCGCTTTCTTGCATGAAGTTTACAGTTTTAATTGCAAAGCCTCTTTTACCTTGTAGATGAAGATCCTGACATGCTAAATCAGTTAGTGAGAGATGGATGTAAACAGCTTCCATTTTTATCTCTGATTTTGAACAAAACTGCAATATGTAGATATGCCAGATGTGTTTTTTGAAGTAATTTCCAAACTAATCCTTGGACTTTCAGTAAGCTGCTTTTTTTGCTGAGTTTATCATGGAGTGCAGTATGTGCAGGAGTATATATTCATACAGAATTCTGTCATTTGAACTCCTTACCAGGACATCTTGTTCAATGGGGAAGTGATTACCCTATAGACTATGACAACAGGATATGTGAATGGAGGAAGTCTTGGAAAACACCGCTATTCCAGGTGGCATCGTGAGGACAGTGGAGAAGATGATGGACACCCAGAGTGCTATGGAGGAGATGAAGAGGGCAGGCAGCACAGGCTGACCCCATTTGAGAAACTAATGCAGGATATGTCCCAGAATGAAAAAGTGGTGAAAGAATTAACCTTGGGAAAGAGAATTGGCTTCTATCGAGTCAGAGGAGAAATAGGAAGTGGGAATTTCTCGCAAGTGAAGCTTGGAATTCATTCCCTAACCAAAGGTAGGCACCACTGTGTGGGTTATCTGCAAGCTGAGCGCCTCAGTTCTGCACATGCACAAATGGACCTCTTTGGGAAGAAAGGTGCTGTGTGAACCTTAAATACACACATAGTTTGTATGTGTCTTTTTTTGTTGTTGAGTGAATCTATAGGCAGAGTCACAGATAAATGCTTTAAAGGAACTAGAAACATTTTCTCTAGATCGCAGCTATTACAAGAAAAAATCATCTCCGCACTTCATGGAGTTAACACATTTCGTCCCATGGCTCAAACATGCCACACTTTGAAGCATGGTGTTGTGCCTCCCCTCCTACAACTCGTCCTGTCCATCTGCCCTTTTCCCTGCCCCAGCTCATGGACTGCAGGGCTGTAGGTGGTAAACCCCTGGGGCAGCCTGGCTAGGCATGCTCCTGCCCGCAGAGTGAGCAAGGCTTCCTTTGTTTCATTGCAAGTTTTACTAGTATGGATAAGGCTTTTATCTGGTCACAGTAATTTTGGTGAGAAATTTTATGCCTGCTTTACTGATTCATTTTCAGGTGGTTCATTACTGTAAAAAGCTGGGACAGGGCTAGAGGTGTGCGCTGAGCAGGTGCAAGGAAATGAGCTCTGGTACAGCCAACCCGGGGTTTGTGTTGAGTTGTCCATTATTTTTAAGTACAGAAAAAGCACCCTATATGCTCCTTCTAGGAAGAACTAGAAAGGCTGGGTAACTGCAGCAAACACTTCAGTTATAAGTATAACTAAGAACTGTCCTGTTTCTTCTGCCTCTAAGTGACTGACAATAATAGAAACTGTTCTTGTTTTCCCTCAGGGATGACTAGTTTTCCCCACATTTTTGTACACTACTATCATCTTGTTTATTTCTCATAGTCTTTCCTTTCCAATTTGATTGACTCTCCTTCCCTCCATCATCTTACAGGGGAGAGAATGAGATACGCCCCAAAGCCTTCATGCCATATTATCTGTTATCATTTTCTCTAACCACCTCTTTTAGCCCAGACCGCAGAGGTGTGAAAGCTTGCATTTATCCCTTGTGTGCAGCAGTTGTTGCACTGGAAATCAAAGTGGGGAACTGAAGGTATTTATTTTTTTCCAAATTTAAGCCTGCCTATGCCTAATGGTTCCTTTAACTTAGTGTGGATTTTTGCTTGTTTCAGAAAAGCATCTGTTCTATTTGACCCACAGCAAGTTATTTCCTCTTCTGTTCTTTGATTTTTTTCCTTCCAGAGAAAACTGTCTTGTGCTTACTGTTGGAGGAAATGCTGTTCCTGTACTGCGAACAGGAGGAATGTTAATGAAATGAAGTTATAAATTTGATCTGGATGAACCTTTTACCTGTTGAACTTACTTAGGAGACAAGTTACTTTAGCATTTGAATAGAGGTGATTGAAAAATTTTGAACTTCAGTGAATACAGTAAACTTGGACAAACTACATACCAAAACCATAATTTTTTTTCTTGAAAAGGTTGTTTTTCACCAGAAATTTCTTAAGTTATTTTTCCTTGGTTTGTTAGTAGCTTTTTTGGTTAAAATGTTCACTGGGCAAGGAGTTCTTTTCTCAGTACTAAGTTTGCCACTGTCATAAACATCTTCTGACTCATCTCTGCCTGTGAGCTTGTCAGTCCCCATAAAATACGGTATGTGGATAGGAGAATAGGAACATGCACATGTGTGCACACACATGCGCACAGGCATGCATGCATACACACACACCACCGCCCACAAAGAGGATTCTGTTTTTTCCAGTAGATGCACATCATTGTGTTGGTATTGAAGTGATATTCCTGCACAGTACTAATGAGTACATGTCTCTTTTTTGCTGATTATATAAATACAAAGGCTTCATTATTCATGGTGTTCGGGTCCCTGTGGTAGGGGGAAGTGTATGTGTCAGGGGGCTGTTCAGCTCTTCAGTTACTGTCATAGTGTTAAGTTCTAAGTATGGTCTTCCTCCTTACATGTCACCCTATATTAAAAAAAGAAAACAATCTTGTCCTTTACTAAGATAAGCTTCTGTGACAATTACATGTGTGTGCTCTTCTGTAGCCTTTGTGATCTGTTGCAACAGGATACATGAAAAAAGTTTTCTACAGGGAGAAACAAAAACCTGCAGGATCACACTGGATGAAGAACCTTGTCTTGGTTGCTTAGAGGATGCAGGAAAATTTTTGGTGCTATGATGTGTATTTGGTTATTCAGGAGCATTACCCACTTTATTAACCTGAATTTTGGCAGAGATTTTCTCCAGAGACCTGCAGAGTTCCTTGCTAAGGACTACTAGGTTCCTAAGCTCTGTGTAACCTTTATTTTACATACCTTCCACCTGACAAATGTACTGTGAGAGCACAGAAGAATAGATGCAATTAAGAGCAGCCAAAATTTACAGCTAGTAAAAAGCCAGCCTAATGTGAAACATCAATTGCAAAGGCAGGAATATCCAGGCATCTAGTTTGCTTTTTTTAAAGCAATATTAACGTGGGTTCTGTTTGTATTTTGTTTCCTTTTGCCATCGTAGCATGCACCACTTCTTCCCGAATTTATTTCTTAACCTTTTCCTAACTTATTTAGATTTCAGCTAGCTCTTCAAACCTCAACATACACTGTGTAGAGTCAATCAAAACTTCTTGCTGCTCAGTTTTAGTATTTTGGTAAATTTTTGCCTGCTAAAATGTCCTTCTGTTCAGCACTGCTGCCAAGCAAGGATAATACAAGATTTGTAAACCAAACATTTTTCGGAAGCAGAGAGAACAAGTTCAAAAAAGACAAGGAAGGTGTAGGGTTTTTTACACTTTAGGTGTGCTGCTTTTCTTTGCATATCATGCATATGCAACTGCAATAATGTAGATTTAAAGGGGCTTGGTCCTGATTTATGGTGGTGTGTGACAAGGATCAGGCCCTTCAGTTCTAAACCTTTTTTTTTTTTTTTTTCTTTTTTCCCTTTCCTTTCAAAACTTTGCAAGGAAAACTGTCCAGGAGGAATAGTACATTCCAGCAAAAGGAAAGGGAAGGAATTTAACCTTGAAGATTTTTTTTTTTAAAGCCCAAATGCCCCCAACTTTTATAAATCAAGATGTGATGATGCAATTACATAGTTAAGATTGTAAGAATTGTTATCCCTGTAGTATCCAAGCATTTAGTTGTGCAAATGTTACCTACTGCGAGCTGATGCTCTTTTCTCTTCGTTTAGGTGATCAATGTGCTACCAATGTGACCAGGGCTTTAGTCTTTCACCCCTAGATCAGCAGTCAGAGCTCTGCCAGGATCAGTGTCGTGTGCTGTTACCATCCAATAGCCGCGTTTCCTCCCGATTCACCACGCCACCATCAACACCAGGCAGGAGTAGGTACCTGCTTTCCTAAGGGGCTCACTAGAAAGCACGGAACAGGTCAGAGAGGAGCAGCATGGGGAAGACTGCCCTATGCTCAGCATTCATAGGGCTCCTTCTGAAAATAGGCACGTCAAGGGATAATTCAGCACCTTTCAGAGGAATCGCATTTGCTGCACTTGAGTAGGGGGATCAATTTATGCATGTATGTTACTAAGACAGGTAAATATACCAAACATGGAGTTTTCTTGATCTGTACAGATATGTGCATATGTATCCTTAACACTTCCTTTAGATACGTTGAAATACTAAACTTAAGTAACTTTACAATATTAAGTAAAAACATTACTTTTCCTGTATTCTGTACAGTACCAAGAACTACTCATGCGTGAACGTGGTGGAAAAACTGACACGGCTCTCCTGAGAAAGACAAACCTCTACAACACTGATTTTGGTCACTGAGAATTTGTGGAGATATGGGAAAGAAGTTAGGGAAGAGTTCTATAAGTCGCACCCACTTTGAAACACCTGTCCATTATAAACTTGCAGGGTTATAGCCAGAGGCCCTAAATTATCCCCAAATTCGTCTGTCTGCTCCGAAACAAAACACCTAAATTTGACACCACCATTAGTCTGCAAGTACCAGGCTCAGGCCTAGCTCACCTGAAGAGCACCAGGCTAACAATGCAAGAGAAAGGGCACGCTTTACCAGCATGAGACACCGAAAGTAGATGCTGTAACTGCGGCCATCAGACACGTGCTAGCCTGACAGCAGCAGAGCACACTATAACAGCAGATGATTTGATTAGTCGTTGCAATGCTCTACCAGCCTTCAGCCACCTCAGCAGGGAGCAGGATGCTGTAAGACAGAAAGGAGCATGGGTGTGCGTGAAAGATTGCAGGGCTTAGCAGGCCTCTGCAGCTTAATTTATACTGATCAGAGGTGAAATCTTATTGCACTTCTATAACCAATCATTGTTGTAAGTAAAGAGTATTACCATTTGTACCTATTGTGTTAACAACATGGAAACCCATTTTTCTTTTCAGAGAAAGTTGCAATTAAAATTTTGGACAAGACAAAACTAGACCGGAAGACTCAACGTTTGCTATCCCGTGAGATATCTAGCATGGAAAAACTGCACCACCCAAATATCATCAGACTGTATGAAGTGGTGGAGACGCTTTCAAAACTGCACCTGGTGATGGAGTATGCAGGAGGTGGAGAGCTCTTCACTAAAATCAGTACAGAAGGGAAGCTGCTAGAAACAGAGTGTAAAATAATCTTCTCCCAGATTGTGTCTGCTGTCAAACACATGGTAAGTTCCTCTTCTTCCACAGGCACGTTGCCCCTCACTACTCTAGCAGATTTTGTGGATGTATCTTTTGGTTTTCAACTAGTAGGTTTACTGTTACTGAGATTTCAGGCCCACACTTCTGAAGAGCAAAACACCTAGGGAAGACCTGTCTTAAAGGTATCTGAGAGAGCTTTCACATCCAACTCAAGTTAGTGCCTCTCTTTTTGGCAGGAGACTGAACTGGGAACACCTGGTGGGTGGAACCATCCCTTTAGCAACAGTGTTCTCCTAATCTGCTTTAAGTTGCCACAGACACCAGCTAACAAAGCTTCATTTCTTCCCTCCAGCTATTTCAAAACATAGGATCAATCACTCTTCTGCTAGAAGAAAGTGTTTCAGAGGAGAGGCTTGTTAGTTCTTGCAAACATCCAGCTTGCTTAATAATGAATGTGGGAGACTGGCACTTATGACAGTTAATTCCTGGTCCTTGCTTTGGCACAAATCTGTGAAGTTAACACCCAGCAAGTCCCTTCCCCTTGCTGGTCTTCAGTATTGCAACTGGATTTAGGATGATGCTATTTGTGTAGAGCCCAAAGCATCTTCTAAAGGCAGAAAAGGAGCAATTACCTACTTCAGTACCATCTCCTCTGAACTTTGCATAGTAACTATAGCTACTTCAAACAACAGCATAAAATCATGGAAAGACTGTTCTGCAAGTTTGAGAAGCAATATTTTTTGTTAAACTTGGTTCAGGGTGCCCTCCGGTGGCTCATAGTCTCCTGCCTCAGGCAGTCAAAAGCAAGGATGTTCCCAAGTCAGACATCTAGGAACTGCATTGCAAACTGCTCGTGGCACATATAAAGAATATGCATTTTTCATGTATTTTGACAAAATGATCCTATGTCCTGTAAGTGGTGGATTAGCTTCAATGCCTTTTCCACAGGACAGGTACTCAGCAGCTACTGGAACTTACTTGACATTTCAAGATCGCATCTATTTATTAGCATTAAACTCAGACTACCAAGCTGGCCAACCTCTTCACTTGTACGCACAGACTTCTGCAAAACATTTCACTTTTGCTAAGCCATCAAATCCAGGCTACTTAAATCCCATCTCACTGCTGCCTGTCCACATGAGGACATAAGGTCCCTGCTTGTTATCAATGACAGTTTAAAAGTCTTACAGTGCTGAAGTCCTTATCACCTCCAGACACATACACCTTGTTTTGTCAAACGGTAGGGCAGAGAGTGCTCAAACACACCCATTCCTCCTAGTTACTTCAAAGATGACTCTAAATCCTTACCTAATCAAGACAGGTATATTGCCACTAAGCAGAGCAAACTCAGTTTGAGTCCTTGGCTACTACTGCCATTTCCGAGGGAAAAAGTACAAGTGACTATGTATTTATTTTAGATTTCTAAAACTAGAGGACACCACTGAACTTGCTGTCCTGCAACAACATGAAATATCAGTCACAAGGCTGTGATCTTTTTTTCCTGCCACCACCAGTTCCTCGTAGGACATTAGGTCACACAACAGAATTGTTGCAACTTACTTTATCTATGATTACATTCACTTGGTGAACTAAATGCTTTCATGTCGTAAGTCCACAAGCTTACAATATAAACTAAAATAGAATTAGTTAAAAAGAAATTATTTTGTGTTACTTACATCACTACAGAAACTGCAAAAGCAAGCATTCTGACAAAAATGCAGATTTTGCACGTGCAGATACCAAGTCTTGTAGGATTAGCTGTAATGCCAAATCTGCATTCATGTAAAAATCTGCTTTAGTAAATAGTTGATATTAGTTAGCAAGACACTGCTATTCTTAAAAAAACCTGGCATCCTTCTTCCCAGCTTCTCCACCTATTGTTTTTGTATCAGTAGAGAATTAAGTTAAATTTGTTTAAATACTTTAACTTTTCAATTCCATTGCAATGCTTTTTTTTTTTTCTACTTTGTCCAAGATACTCCCTTTCTCTTGTGTGTTAATTGATGACAACAGCTAGACACTTGAGAACTTTCCTGTGAACAAGCTAATACCAAATTTTCCTCTTATTCTACAGCATGAGAATAATATCATTCATCGGGACTTGAAAGCGGAAAACGTGTTCTACACCAGTAACACCTGTGTTAAGGTGGGAGACTTTGGATTCAGCACAATAAGTAAACGAGATGAAACTTTAAATACTTTCTGTGGCTCTCCTCCTTATGCTGCCCCTGAACTCTTCCGAGATGAAAACTATGTTGGCATTTACGTGGACATCTGGGCGCTGGGAATCCTGTTATACTTTATGACGACAGGTATCATGCCATTTCGGGCAGATACAGTGGCCAAACTGAAAAAGTGCATTCTTGAAGGGACATACAGTTTGCCTCCCTGCCTCTCAGAAACTTGCCAGAAACTGATAAAAGGAGTCCTTCAGCCAGTACCCACCGAACGATATTCTGTCAAACTTATTATGAACAGTGAATGGATGCAAGGAATACAGTACCCCAAACCTCTACATCCGTTTAAACTGGATCCAAAGTATTTATCAGAGATCAGTACACTGAAAGAGGAAGAAATTGAGGTGAAAAATATTCTGGAAGATCTGGGAATCACAGAAGAGCACATTCAAAATAACCGAGGAAGAGACGCACGCAGTTCAATAACAGGGGTCTACAGAATTGTTTTGCACAAAGTACAGAAGAAAAGGGCAGTTGAATGTGTTCCTATCATGTCCCATCCAGACCCCAAAGAGCAAGACTTGAGGAGAGGAATCAGTTCTTACAGTGGGATGAAGCATACATCCAAGCTGTGTTCTATTTTATAAATTGCACTGCAGGATTTATACTCAGCACACTTAGAGTTTTATTAACTTTTCACAAGTTCTGGTGTGACAATTTTTGTAATTTTTGAATAAACCAAAAATGCCTCATCTCCTTTGTATTTCTCAAGTTGCAATGAAGCGCTCAAATACGGAGTTTGCATGCACTTGTTTGTCCCTCGCTCCAGAGACATGGCATGGCCAGTGCAAGAGCCCCAGTAATTGAAACAAGTAAGGTGACCTTTAAAGATCAAATAGTATTGCATTTAACACGCTTAGGATATTCTCAGTACAGGTATATAACAGCTAACTGCTTGAAAAGTTTTACCTTAGCTTGACAGAACTTTATCACTGCAAACCAGGACTAAGTTTAAGCAGAAACCAGACCATAATCTAAACAACTGCAAATTCTTCTTTAAAACTTCTTCAGCAAATTAAATATGATAAAATGTACATCAGAGCTTTTTTTAATTATTATTTTTATTTAAAGAACCAGCAATGCTGTTGTCGACCAACATTCCTGATTTGTCACAATTCAGAAAGGCAAGTTAGGATATGATGCTTTAACCCTGCAGGTGTGGTTGCAATTCCCAGTGCGTAGCTGGTTGGGCTACCATCTCCTAACCTCCCGACACCTTCCACTACTTGTACAATTCTGACAGTCTAGAACTGCTTGGATTTCAGTTGCACTCCAATAAAGAAAGATTTAAATGTACTCCAAAACTCATGTAGTTTCAAATTGCTTTAGCACTAGGTATCAGTAAGCTGAATGCAACCAATAATAAAAATCCGATTATATATTGAGCATTACAGGCTTGTAGTAACTCCTGCCACGCTACTTTGGCAACAAAGGCTGGTAAAAAGGTGATTTTGATACTCTTGACCACTGCAAGTTAAAAGTTGGATAGCCTGACAACTCCAATTGTTCTGAGCATCACCAAGATGTGGATACTCCTACCTTCAGCTTTAACTGCTTATTTTGTACTTTAATCTTCAACACCATCACGTCCAATGCAAATGGTAGAAAAGTACAGTAGCTGTCCTTCTCTGAGCAGACACAGTGGACATGCCTAAGCTGACAGGTAGAGCCTATATGATTTAGATAAGGCAAGTAAACTAATATAGGGTTTAGAGAGGTACACCTGGTACTTTCAAATTTAAGGGCAGGATGCCTTATCTATTACAGGGACTGATGAGATGATCAGTTGACTTTAAAAGGACTAATATAAATGAGCAACAAGAATGACTCTGAAAAGCCACCCATGGTAAACTGGACTCAGTGAGGCTCAGGTAAGTCCAAAGCAAGAAACAATCCCCCTTCAGTTTTTCTGAGGGGGATAAAACAATGCCATCTTTCCTAAGACAGTAATAAAGATTAATTGTATTTCATAAGCTGGGAATGAATTCCTCCACTATAAACAGTTTCCATATGAACAGATTTAAGTTATCTTGAAACACAGCCCTGAAATAATTGTTTTGCACCAGCCTAAGCTACCCTTTCTTTCCACTCTTGGAATAGAATTAAAGATTCAGAAGGTCCACACAGCTTGTGAACCCACAACTTCGGGTTTTCACAGGGCTACTTTCCTCTTTCTTTCCTGTTAAAGAAAAAAAAATGCACCCTGAAAACCCAACAAGTCAGCACTACTCCAACAAGTTTCAAATATCTCAAACTTTATTTTAATAAAGGATCAGCCTCACAGACCGTGAGTTCCCTGTGGTTAACTTTGTGCCAGTAGCTCACTTCTTGGCTTGTCCACTGCCAGCAGTGGACTTTGTTCCATGGCAATTTGTTTTTCTGGTGCCAAGATAAGTTTCCCAAGGGCAACCTAAACCAAAATACTTGCAAACACTATCATCATGCATCATTGCTCCATCATTTTCAGCAGAACAAAGAGATTAGTATGCATCAATTTATAATAAACAACTGTTTTACCAAGGCTTGACTGTACAAATACAGCAAGTTATCAAATCCTAGAGAGTGACAGATAATACAAACACTTCATTACACACAAAAAAGTTGTAATTTAACAGACAAATCAGGTTTTGCTACTTTATATTAAATAATGTAGCTTTGTAGAATTAGCAAAGGAACAAAATTCAACAAAACTTCATTCTGTACATTAGCTCAATTTAAATATATATTACAAGCTTACAAGGCTCATGTCATAGTTCATTTCCAATCTGGGCTTTAAAAATTCACCAGAATGGACTCCCCATTAGCATTGTATATCTACCACCTGCAAAATGGATAGCTTTCAGCTTGCATACTGGGGGGGGTGGGGGGGTGGAAACAACACGGGGGGGGGGGGTGGCAGGGGAGGGGAGAGGCAGGAAAGAAATAAAAGACCCCATGCCTACAGTATTACGAACAGTGGAAAGGACTTCAAAGTACAAAGCCAAATTCAAAGTTAGAAATAGTCTTTTAGAAATGTATTATATAAAGAATAGAGGCCAGAGCTCCAGACAAAGTAAGCTTCCTCCCTTCGTTTGCCAATTAAAACAGCTCCATAATAGCTAGAAGTTTAATTTGAAAATTCTACTGCCTTAAATACTTCTACTAAACAATCCTAAAAAGGTGCCAAATCAACAAACCCAAGAATTATACCCTTTATGGTCTTTAGAAGAAAAAAAAATTACTACCTCCCTTCTTTTTCCTCTTTCCTCCCAGGCTGCTGTGACTTATAATGCATGTATAAAACACATAATATAATGTTAGGAGGAACTACATAGTAACTAACACAGTAGGTCAGAGTTTCTTAGAAGAAAACCAAAACCTGTCAGTCTAGCTGTTCTTGATCCAGTCATTTTAACAGGAGAGAGATATTCTATTCCAGCAATGAGTGTTCCTTGATTCTATACCCTTCACAAAGCAATGGGGTGATGGGAGGTAGACTGGGAGAAGAAAGGGAAGGCAATAAAGGGAAAGAGAAGTGCAGTATTCAGAAGATTGACTGGTTACTGTCAAGGCACTGAGAACCCTAACATTAAAAGCGTGGAGTATTCTACCACACACTTGAGTATAAGAAGAACTTAACAGTTTAGCTTTCAAGTCATTTTACATGGGAAGAGCAAGCAGAAGATTCTGCATACAAAACCCTTGTAATAAGACTACAGCTACTACTCAGCAATTAAAAAAATTCAGACATGTTAAGGAATCCACGCAGCCCCTGGCAAGTCCCTCCATCTCCAGTATATTCATGATTTTAGTGTTCTGAAAATACTATAAATATCAGCACGCCACATTATGACAAATCTTTTCAAGAAGCTTAAACAGTTTTTCCATGCTCCAATGAAGTACTACTGTACACTGAAACTTCTGCACTACTGCAATCCTTTTTCTCTCTCACCCTACCCTCACACCTTGTTTCATTCCCCACCTCACAGAGGTATCTTAATGCTCCCCATTGGAAATGGCAACAGTAACGCCTTCAGGTTCTGTTGTTGCAGGGATTCTTGGCACTTTCTTAGCAGGGCTTGGGATGTGCTAAGAAGAAGGGAAAAAAACCATTAAATACAATTTTCTAGTTCACAGACATTCATACTTTATGGCTAGTCCAACTCTCAAACAACACTCATGCCATGCTGGACAGCTTGGTCTGAAGTCAATCAAATCGGTCATGCTTCATGCAAACTGATTATGTGAAAAGTGCCGGTTTGTTCTTGTTTCATTCTTGTTATGATGAAATGTACTTTTTAAAATCCCATGTTCAGTTTTTTACTTTTGGCTTGTATGTTACACATGTTAACAAAGTATTTAATATAACTTGTTAAACCACTTCCTCTTTTAACATACATGCACATGCTAAGACAAACACATAAACTGTTCCACCATTTGTATCAAACTTTAAAAGAGTGCTGAGTGTTCACCTCATGAACAGCGCCTGGGTGGACAACTTCAACTCCTGCCTCCAGAGGCCCATCACCCACGAGTGGGCGCCGCGCATAAGTTCTCCTGTGTTTTTCATCCACACGCACAAGGTACCATGTTCCCTCGAAGAGATCTTCTACTGAACACTGTGGAATATAGTTGGCTGTAAAAAAGCCAGTAACACGCTATTAGTCGGTTTCTGGTGAGAGCGTTACACAATGCAGACCTTTGCAGTTTGGATGTAGAAAAACATTAAAAAAGCAGCCTACATTTTCATTTCGGCTACACTGGGCCAATGTACACTGGTTACGCAGAAGTTGAAAGGGTTGGACATTTCCTTCATTATACACCCTAATCATTAAAAGTCACATGAATTAAGTGATAAGCATTTTGCTGTAAGACTAGAAATTATTTATATTCATGAATTTCTTACCCAAATGATGCGTTTCCTGCCTAATCTTCATGTTTTCAGCAAAGATGTCAGGTGCAACACATTTTCTTGAGTCAAGTCTTGTTCTGAGATCAGAGAGGCTGGCAGTTATTTTGTCCAGTGCAGAACCTACAATATAAAACCATCATGTAAGGTAGCACCAGTGCTGAGAACTGCACACTAGCATGTTAGCATTTCAAGCCCATTCAAAATATTTTGCATTACAGAGGCTGAACTTTTAGTAATTTAAAAAAATTCCCAACTACTCAATCAAAACATTAGCAGAGTTTGAAGAATATTATTTATTTGCATAAGGAAAGACTTGAAACTTTCCCTGGAGCTGGAACATCTTCGGTTTAACATTACTGTTATTATGCATTACTCTGGTTTACTTATGCTGGTCAGTAGTGTAACAAACCATTTAGAGGCAAGCTGTGCAAGAGAGTTAGTGATCATCTCTAACTCACCAGGAGTGGCATCCTGTGTAACTCTGATGGAATATAGTGTAGCAGCAAAACCAGAGCCATACGAGAACACACTGATTCTCTGTCCTGCGAGCTGCTCTGGGGAGTACCTGCGAATAAAGCAACAGTTCTTTAAAGTGAGAATTAAGCCAAAGTGCCAATTTTAAATAACTAGAAACTGCAGCTGGCTTAGAAAAAGCAGCCAGCAAATACATATTGACTACAATACACATTTAGCATGCTATGTGCTTAAATAATGACTTTTAAAAACAAAACTTCAAACACTGCTGTTATGTGATGAGTTGCAAAGCTGCCTAAGCAAAATAAAGCAAAGAAATGCCCAGAATAAGATTATCTAGAAGGCAGCCAATTTTCATTCTTAAGTGACCTAAAGCCTAAAATTAATACCACATCTTGGAAGGCGAAGTCAGAATAAAGGATCTAAGGCGAATGGCTTTTAAGTTTGAACTTAACACAATTTTGCAAAATCCTATCACTGCAAAAAAATATTGTTAAGTAAACACTAATTTAATTTGGCTTTCTTTATTATAGTGAAACAGAGAAGGCATTCTGATTCTCTTTACCACTACAGTGGAGTGGTTTTGGTTGGGGTTTTTTTGTTTGGGAGAGGAGGGGAGAAGACTGAGTCTGGGAAAAGACACCACTTTACAAATAAGATCCTACTTTGGAAGGCAGTAAGGAGCTGTTTCAGATCAGCTTCTGACACAGAAATTTTGAATCTGCTATCTGCACAGAGTAATTTTTTAACTTTTGTCTTTCTGCTTAGGGCAATCTAGTAGGTAAAGGTTTGCTAGACGCTGCTTTTACAAAAGGTTTCCTGAAACAAAAACCTTTTATGTGCTTATATATAAAAAGCTATGACTTTTTCCAATTTTATACTTACTGGGCCAGAAGAGAAGCAAGGCAACCATAGACTGATGGGGTATACATATTTCCATTCTGATTGGATACAAGTAATGAAGCTTTGGTTTTCTGATTGAAGAGCTCTACACTGGCTTTCATAAAAGCTTTTTCCACATCTCTGTCAAAGTATGTATCTTCAAGTTTTACATCCCTATTAAAAAAAAAAAGAAAATTCAGAAACAGTTACTAAAATAACAGAAAGTAAAACCACACCTTGGATGCGTAACAAGTTAAGATTATGTGAATAAGATTATGTGAATAAGTAAAACAGCAGCCATTCTCACCTGAAAGCTTCCAGACCACTGAATACACCGTTTGCTGTTTCTGGGTTCTGGTCACTGAGAAAGTCATTCAGCAAGAGTCTGGCCACAGATTTCTGTACCAGTTTACAGTAGGGAGAATGAAAGATCATGAATCCAAAGTCATTCAAGGTGAAACGTCTGTCTGTTCCCTCTGGAAGTGACAGAAATGTTGTGTTACAACTTATGTTTGGTACTCACCTCAGCTACAAAAATAAAATAGGGGGTGGCAGGATACCAGTCATCATAACACATTAGCATGCAAGAGACAACCATAAGACTAACTACTGCTGGCAAGTTCACTTAAGATACGGCTGCTACTTCTATCTAAAAATTAGTTTCTCGCTGATTTTTTGCGCCAACTAACGACGTTTGCCCTTCTTCTAGAAGAAAAAGCTATAAGCTTAACAGAATCTCCATATTTAAACCCAGCATTTTGACATAATAAATAATCTACTTAATTTAACTATGTAATCTTCACACCTATGCTTCTTAATATGAGTGAAGCAGTTACTAAACATATGGGGTAAAAAAAATAAATCAGTATCGTTACATAACATTTAAATATTAACCTCAACATCTTAAGAGCCTGGGTAGAGGGGGGAAATAACATGTGTTTAAGCAAGGTATTATATGTAATACCAGCAAAAGCCTGTAGAGACTACTGCTTCCTGACTATCAGGTACTTAGTCATACCAGAAGAGAAATAAGACATTTCTTATGGGAGAGAGCAAACACTTCAATCGCCTCAGAACACACAAAGAAAGGGACCCATATACCAATCTTTGGATTGGATGCTAAAAGTTGAAAATACATTGTCTGTGTAGTTACACATTCCAGCATTTGCCAGATCTTGCAATATCATCAGGTGAGGCTACATACCCTTTTGCCACTGGGCGTGGATTTTGTTGCGATAGACAGTATAGCAGCGATCTAATGCACTGAGGTAGCACTGTATAGATAGCTTGCCATCAACTACCGGATATTCAGAAACCATATCTGGTTTATAGAAGTCATACGCATGCTGCATGTGAGTTCCACGCAACCCTGATGGACAGAAGTTGACAGAAGTTGAAAATTACTTTATTCAGCTGCTTTGAGTTAATTTGAATCCATCACTTAACATGTGGGGAAACAAGCAATATTTGGCCCCAGTCAAGTATGTTTTCATAGCACTTCAGGCCCTTTAGGGTAAGGTTTCACACAGTTCTCAATTGCTTAAGTATGATAGGACTGAGCATGACAAACACAAGTAACAAATGATTTTCATCGTTTTGCCTTGAAAGTAGAGCGCTGTGTTATTCAGCTCTAGTCCGCTCTTTGTCAATTTTATTGGAGAATTCCTCAAGGAAATAGATAGGAACATCTCAAGTTGTTCCTTGCTGCCTCCTATAACGGGACTTGGCCAAGTCAGCCCAGAGCAAGAGGAGACAAAGTACAATTTTTGACATTAGTGGGAGTTAATCCAACCCTCCAGCAACCCACAAAAAAACAGGGGACAGGCTTCAGAACGGATCCAGTCATCTGGCTGAATGGTATTTGTTTTCTCACAGGACTAACCTCTCTCAAAAATTAAAGGAGCATTTGGACCGACTAGCATAGCAACAGCACCAGCTCCACCTGTTGGCCTCGCATTTCCAGTGGCATACACAGCTATGTCTCCAGCAACGACAAGTGCATAACGTCCTGTGAAAAATACACAGAAATATCCATAACAAATAGCCAAAAATCTAGCACATTTTAATAACCAGCAGCAATTTTTAGACCTTGGTTAAAGAGTACATGACCTCAAGATTAAGGGGCTCTTCAATCCTGACTTTCCCCTCCATGTTTCAATTTCCTGTCAGCCACCGAAATTTACAGGAAAAGACCAGTGATTATTAGCCACATAGTTATTTTTTGCACTGTAATTGAACTAATGGCAAATTAGTTCAGAGCATTTAAGAAAAAAACTTCGGAAGAGTAAAATAGCTTAGCCTCTGGGTTTTATATGGTTAACCATGAACACTGTCATTATAAGGCAGAATCAGAGATTGATGTAACTTTTCAAAAAAATACCCTGAACTTACCATCCCAAGAACTGGACTCAATCCAGTTAATGGCATTAAAAAGAGCAGCGGTGCCTCCATAGCATGCATTGGTGGTGTCGATTCCTTCTACATCCGTATTACCAGATTCTTCAAAAAGCTGCATGAGGACAGTCTTTACAGATTTTGATTTATCAATTATCGTCTCCGTTCCAACTTCTAATCTCCCAATACAATCATAGGAAAGGCTGTTCCTCTCCATGAGCTTCTGAACTACCGTCAAGCAGAGAGAATTGATATCCTCCCGGTCAGAGCAGAACCCCATCTTTGACTGGCCCAGCCCAATGGTGTATTTCCCAGCATCCACACCATCATACTTCTCCAGCTCTGTCTGGTCAACGTACTGAGAGGGAAAATATATTTCCAGTGCAACAATTCCCACATCTTTGGGCCAACAGGATTCAGCATTCACTGGAAGAGACCCAGGCATGGTGGTAGATCTTTAAGAAGAAAAAAAGAAAAACCACAAAAACAGTTGATTTATTCACATCCATTTTGGAAGACCTACTTCCATTTTCTGTAGTTTATACAAAAAGTTAAATTTCAGGTATTCTACGAAGCAAGTTGAAAAGGCAAGCCTTTGTGTCCAGGGAGACTTTGGTCCAAGCATGCTGTCAACATCATTAGAAATTTTGTAACATTCTATATTAAGAAGTACTTTTAAGTGAAAATACAAATTTCAGTCCTGGACATGAAAGCCTAAGTTATTTCACTGAAGCAAAATACACACTTAACAATTGTTAAGTGTTTGATAAATTAATGTTTGTTATTCTACTTTTGTTTATACATAAAGTCTCAATTTTACAGAACCAAGCTAGAAACACAGGATTTTTTTTTTAAATGTTGCTAGTTGAGAACTTCAGTTTAAAGTTTTCCTTAGCAGGAAATCTCTGCCTTAAAACAGGCCAGTACTCTTCAAAATTGTTTTTATTTCTAAACTAAGTGACCTAAGTCACTTCAGTTTGTTTATAGTTGCAACAAACATAGCAGAAATTTTTGGGGCTTTTTTTTTTATTTTTGGTTGGAGTTTTTTGTTTGTTTTAAGCATACTCTGTTATGGCATTGTAGAACACTGGAACTCCTAACAGCAGGCCTGGAGGAATATTTCACAGGCTGAAATGAACACACAGGGATTCTCTCTGATAGATCAAGTGTTCTTATTTTAACCCCTTAACTTTACTGTCACTACACTTGAGGATATACTACACTCTAGGACGTACTACGTCCCATTACTTTAACCCTCTCCCTATCACCCAGACAGGCACCATTTTCCTGCACTTTTGCTTACATCCCTACAGAGGATGGAACTTGTCCCTTCTGTGCTCAGCTGCAAGTCCTGTCACACTGACCTTACCCCACTTCATCCATAAAACCACGACGGGCTGCATAAAGGAATAAAGCAGGAATAACAACTTTACAGGACACATATAAAACAAGTGTTAGGAAAACATTAGAACTGTTTTCAGCCTGTAAGACAAAGTAAGAGCGCGTGGCTCGCCATTCACTTTGATTGCCTCTGACAGAGTTTCAACCATACCTATGCTATACCTAAAATAACCTGTTTAATTTTTAAGTATTTCTCTTGTAGCCTTTATTCACATTAAAACGTGTCAACGAGAGAAGCAGGCTATTTAGAACTGCTTACTGAAGCTCTGCAGAAGAGCTGCAGAGCGCACTGCCACGATTTTAAGGAGAACAACGCATTTCGCGTTGTGTATCCTGCTGGCACCTCAGCTCACGCTCTCGTGTCCACTCGCCCACGCCCGTGGACGCGACCGGGACCTCTTCTCCCTTAACCCAGCCCGTCACGAAGCCCTTTACCTCAGGCCGCCGCCACCCCGCTACACCCCCACCCCCGCCGAGCCGGCCGCTCTGAGGGCACTGAGGGCGCCGGGCGCCCCACCCGCCAACGCCTCAAGGTTACCCGTGACCCAGCCGAGGAGACGGCGAAGATCCACTGCAGTAACGTGGAAGCGTTACACCGCGTCTCACCCGCAACGTGGGCGCACCACAGCGCGGAACCCGGCCCCCCCACCTACCTCCCACGACCGCGGACCCGTCCCTTACACGTTGCGGAATCCCATGGCCGGGTCCCGGCGCGGAGGGCCGCGCATGCGCATTGCGGTGCCCGGCCCGGGCAAGAGGGTAGTGCGCAGGCGCAGGGAGCTCGCCCCGCCCCTCCCTCGGAAGTGCGGGCAGGGACGGGCAGCGCCCGTGTACATATATATATATATATATACACACACGTATGACAGCGTCTGCCTCCTCCTAGAGGGCAGCTGCACCTTAAAAAGGCTGACGTCGAGGGAGATACTAGAGCACTGCTAGGCTTCCTGGCACGCAGCCCTCTGCCTAAGGCTCAGCATCCCGCCGCGCCGGCGCTGCCTGCATCCCCGGGACATCACCCCGAGGCAGTGACAACGTTGTTGCCTTTACCACCTTGCAGGATACAACCCAGGAGCACCATGGCGGCAAAACCCCCCCACAAATAAACTAAAATAAAACCCACCAGTACGCAAAATTCCCTTTTTTTTTAACTGGTTTTTTAACCCCATGCCACAGCCTACTCCATCCTGGCGGTACCTCACTTCTATTTGCATTTTGTTTCGTAAGTTGCATTTGGTTTTTGCATGACTATGCCACAGCAAGCAGAGCCATCTCTTGTTTTAAACTAGCTGGATTGCAAAATAAAAAAAAAAAAAAGTACTGCAAAAAAAAGTAAGGAAAACAGTGATTTCTGCCTCCAGGAAGCTGGTGGGCAGGATTAAGGATTTGCCATGACACAGCAGCAGGTTTACGCTGTTAGAAATAGGGTGGCCATCGCTGCTTTCCTAAAGCCATGGCCGGGGAAGAGAGGGTGGTGGTCCGGAGACTCCCCAGGAGCTGTGGAGGAATGCTCATATCCCCTCTCAGCAGCATAACGATGATGTCACATGCATCTCCTGGGGACAGAGAGCAGCGCTGAGGTCCAAAACTTGCTCCAAGTGCTGTGTTTTACTCAAAGTCCGCATAGGCACTGCAGAGGAGAAGGAGAATGCTTTCCAGCTCCCATATGAATGCAGACACACCACAGACAGCAAGATCCCAAGGTACCAGCAGGGAAAAGGACTTTGGGGTCCATCTTTTTCTGGCACAAAACACCTCACTTGCTTCTAAAGGGGACAAAAAGGAAATACAGACTGCTGCTGGCTCAACACAGTGTCTGGTAGCCTCCCTAAGGGCAAGCCTTGTACCCAGAGCAGAGCTCATTTCTGTTCCAAAGGCCAGAAAGATGAAAGTTAGAGGCTGCAGAGGCTTAATATTATTTAAGTTGTACACTAAAAGGCAATGCATGCAGCACATAATGGACTTGACCTGTTACAGCCATAAAAGAGTGGCTTTTAACAGAGCAGTGAGTTGTTCAGAAACTCAGTATGCCAAAGAGATTTGCATTGTTGGTGAGGGCTGAGGAAAACACTCTGCTCTGTGCTTGCTCCTTACAGAAGTTTGATATCAAAACTGGCATTTAATTCATATTAGTCACTAGAGTTCTCTTATCAGAAAACTTTCTGCAGAAGACAACTAAAAGGAGGCTCTTTCTATTGTATTCTCCTGGCTCACCAAATACCAGGCTCACAAATACGCCTAACATAGCAGCAGACAGGGCTATCTGTACTGCAATGAGAAACATTGCTTTATAAGCTTGCTCTCATCAGTGAGGAGAATGAGACATATGACATCTTAAGTCAGTCATTACAGGAAAAAAAAATTGTTTACTTGATGTAAAACAAACAGCGTTTTGTTCTCCTGGTCAAACGGCCAACAACGTCCCATCATTGATTTTTTTACTGAAAATGAAAGTGTGCTTAGACGTGCTACTTCTTTTACAAGATTGAGAACCCAAATGCTTTAGAATAAAAAAAATGAGAAACCTGCTTTTTGCATCCCCTTAAGATTGTCTACGGAATGAATAAACAGCATAAAACACCCACTACTTTCTGCTAGTGTTGCCAGAAATACGTTCTCCCACAACAACTGGTGGCTTCCATTCTTTTTGTTAAGAATTTGAGAATATTCTGCCAATAATTTGACTTTGTTATTTCCTGCTTTAGTTTTTAATTCAAAAGCACCCAGCCTGTTTATTTACTGCAAGCAAAGCAATTGGTAACTCCCTTTGGCGTTTTGCCTCTGGGTGACTTGGAGAAGAGACTTTGCTTGTGAAAGCAGAGCCACTTCAGGCTGTTTTTCAGAAGTTGAACAGTGGTGATCTGGCAGCTTCAGCTATGACATCATCTAGTTATCCTCCCCGCAAAGCCGAAAGATTTACAGGTAACCCAGTGCATGCAAGACACCCTTCACGCCACGAGAGGTCACTGCCTCTACCCAGACCGCTGCGACTCGCCACGGCACGGACCGTGCGTGAACGTGGCATCCCCGCGTCCCGCTCACCTCTGAACCCATGGGATGGGACTACGTGGGAGACTGGCAAAATGCGTAAGAACACCAAACCGCAGAGACGGTACCTTGAATTCATTCATAAGAACCCACCCGCAGCGCCTCCCCCGCGGGGATGCCAGGCACCCTCCCTCCGGGTGCACCCCCGGGCACATCCGAGACCGCGACTCCGTTAGCAACACGGGGGGGATGGGAGGGGTAGCGGGGGTGCCGGGATGCCCACACCCGTGCAACAAACGCCACCACGAAAGAAGGCGGCGGCATCCCCGGGGGCAGCACCGCCTGCCTTTGCCCTGCGCGATGGGGTGGGAGGGGTGGTGTGGCGCGAACAGGGGTGCACACCCGCCCCGCCCTCCCCGGCTTGGGCGAACGCCTCTGTCGCGACACAGAGGCGATTAAGGGACACGCCGAGGGCGCCGCCGCTTTCAGGCTTCTTTGTGGCCCCCGAGGCGGGGGCAGAGCCCGGCGGAGCCCCGCAGCAGCCGCCCACCACCGCTCACCCAGCCGGGGGGCTCCCCCCGGACGGGAGGCGGGGCCCAGAGCCCCCGGCACCGGGGATGCCGGCTCTTTCACAGAGCGTTTTGCCTCGCCGGCTGTCCCGGGCAGGGAGCGCCGCACGCCACGCCACGAGTGATGCTCCATGATGCTAGGAGCAGCGCCCGGCGCGGCGTGCGGACTAACACCTATGTTAAGAGACATCCAGACACACCTCTTTGGTTTTTTGTTTCTTCCTTCCTTTTCCCCCTCTTTTCTTCTCTTTTTTTTTTCTTTCTTCCTCTTGCCGCACTGCAGGCACTACTTCAAACGTGCTTGCATCCACTGAAAACACCGCTGCCGGCTATGCCGACCCATCTCCAACCCCGCGGGCGGCTCCGCAGCCCCGCCGCCCCACGCGTGCTTCCCCCACTCGGCTCCGCGCCCCCCGCCGCGGCTGAGGGGAGAGGCAGAGGCCGGCGCCCGGTGCTAAGACGGCGGCGCACGCCGTCCAGCCCAAGGGCCTCCGGGTGCCGAGCCGCCCTCACCTGTCAGAGGCGATGGCTCCCGGTGTCGCTCGCCGCTCCGCACTCTCACCCGTTCGCACGCACGGGGGAAAACACGGGGCGCCGGCGTGCGGCGCCTTTAAGCAGCCCCGCTGTCCGGCCACCGGTCCACGCCCTGAGCGGCAGCTCCCCCCGCCAATCACAGCTGCCACCGTCCAGGTCCCGCCTCCTGGCCGGTCCGCAGCTGACGGAGAAGGCGGGGGAAATGGTGTGAGAAAGTGACGCGGCGTGGCCAGAGGGCAGCGCGCCAATGAGGACGCGGCAGAGGCGACGGGCGCTCAATGGGAGCCGAGCGGAGCACAGGGACAGCCAATGGGAGCGCGCAGCCGACCGCGGGTGAGAGTAAGACGGCTGCCGGTCCCCGGCGAGGCGAGGAGGCGGTTGCGCGGCAACGGGAGGCCCGCCCTCCAGCGAGAGCCCGCCGTCGCGTTGCCTGAGTCCCGGCCCTGGCCCCGGCCCGGGGGTCCCAGCGGCGTCCAGAGCTGAGACCGGGCGAGGGGCCGGGAGGCAGCGGCGGCGGGCTGAGAGGAGCCGCGGGGCTCTTGGGGGCGGCAAGGCCGTGAGGCGCAGGCCGCGGCGGGCAGCGGTCTGCGCGGCAGCAGGAGGCCGTGGTGCAGGTAACTCGCCTCAGGCAGCGCGGCCCCACGCCCTAGGCCTGTGAGATGTCCTTTGCCTGTGAAACCTATCCGCAGTCCTTCTCCTTGGCAGGCCAGGACGAGGCGCTCGGGACGTGCATGGGGGTTCTGCCAGCGAAATTGCTTCACGGAGGATGTGATGTCCTGCCCTACCTGCCCCCTATCCTCCCGTAACAGCCTCTTCCCAGATTAAGTCCACAGTGTGCTAAGCCATATCTCATGGCGTTATTGTTCTTTGCAAATTGACAGTTAGCTAATGTGTGGGTTTCACATGCCAACCTTTGTAGCCTTCAGGCCCTGTGATAATTTATATCCAGCTAATCCATTGCTGCACAGGTTGCTGAACGTCCCCAGAAGAGTCCTCCCTGCCAGTACTGGGAGAACAAACTTTTGTTGCAGATGGGAAACTGCTCGATAATCACACACAGATTTTAAAGCCTGGATAGTTTGGTTGTAAAACAGTGCTCAAGTCAAAGAAATATACTTCCTTAGCATCTGCTGTCAGGTTCTGTGAGATCTGATTGCTACAGCTAACAGAAAACACCACCTTGCTCACCTCACACAGTATCAGGGTGTGAAAACTGTGTTATTTCCACTGTCTTAGAGGCAGGCAGAAATAATGCAAAAGAAAGAGGAAAACTGACATTGAAAGTGTTAACTCCTATCATGTTTGTTCAATGTGTTTTGAACTTATTCTGCTATCGTCATGAAAATCACAGATTGGTCGTATAACTCTTTGTAGTGCAAGGATTGAGATATGCTACTGAGAAATTGAGAGGAGTTTTGTTTGCACGTGCTACCCTGCAGTCTTCTGATAAGCTTATGCCAGTCAGTGTACAAGCCAGTTCCATGTGTAATTCTCAAAGAACACATTGACAAAATGCAAACTCAATAGGCCATGGCATAGTTACATCATGTAGACACACTGCTATCTTCTGTGCCTACGGACCAAGCAGACTTCTTGTTAGAAAAGTTGAACTTTGCTCTGGAAACCTAAAACTTCAATTCCTCCTTCTTTTCCCTTCCTACCAAAAAAAACCCCCCAAAAAACCCAAAACCACCCCCAAAAAACCCTGAAACCAAAAAAAACCCCCAAAGAACCCCCCCCCCCCCGAACCCTAAACCAAAACCAGAACTGTGTCCTTCTTCTAGACTTCAAAATGGGTTCCTACTGCTACCCTTTCGTTATATGTTTTGGTGGCAAAATGTTTGCTGACGTCGGGGTACTTGGACTGTTCTGGCTTTAGAGAAGAACAGATGCTCAGGAGGAGATGAAACAGTCCACCTTGTTGAATTTGTGGGAGCTCACGGTGGAGCTCTGAGTGTACCTTGAGACCTTGCAGCCCCTTCCCCACTCCCTGGGCGCTTAGCTGCCTATGCGCAAGGCTGGCTCCGGTGCAGCGCGCTCATGTAGCCTGGGATGGGGCTGCAGTGAAAAGAGCTGTGTGATGAGGAGCCTCCTCGGTGGCCTCTTCCCTTCACTTGGAAGCTGTGATCGAACTTGGGCCCTTGCCCGAGCAGCATCGGGGGTGTGCCTGTGCCTGGCTACGTTCGTTGCTGATCCTGACCCACTGACTTGACCTCCTAGCTTCACCTCCGACCTGCTCATCACTACAGACTCATCCAAAAATCTGGTCTCTTGGCTGACCCTGCTTGCCGTCACTGGCCCTGCTCTGCTTTTTTGTTTGGGCACTGTGAAAGCGTGCCATTGTCGGCAAGGTTGCTGCCCTGCCTGCCTGCCTTGTTGTCAGATTCAGCTCCTGGCGTACCCGCCCTTGCAGAGCAGCCTGCCCTTGCTGCTCCCTGGCAGCTTACATCTGCTCGCCTGTAAGCCTGCACTTACATGGTGGTGGGTTTTTTTTCTGATAAATGTCATATTTGCTTTCAAAATGGTAAAGGCAAAACTGTTTTTTTGCCTTTTTTTTTTTAGCGTGGATTCAACAATAAATGCAGATGTAAGCAGCAATCTTCTTATCTTTATTAAATCTTCACAGATCTGATCAAAAAACGTGCCAAAATGACTTAAGATTAGCTTGGGAAGGTGATCCATATTACTGCTTTCTTTTCTGTGGTCCATGGTACAAGATGAGGAATGACATCCCATAGTCTTTGACATTAACTTTTTGTGTTGTAGAAGAGTATGACATAGACATGCATGAAATCATTGCTATGGATTTAAAATAATGTATTTGAAAAAAAAAAAAAACCCCACCAAATTAACCACCTATAGCACATAAAACTATTACCATGTTCTATTGTGCCAGTACTGAAGCATGTTTAAAGATTACACCCTGCAGATGATGAAGAAAAGCTAAAAGGTAAAATGTGACAGACAGTTGCTGGATTTTCAGAATTTTAAAACTGAGGTTAAGGACACGATGCAGTCCCAGTTTTTTAATCATTACCTGAAGTTAAATTCAAAGACCAGGAATCTAATCTACGCTGCTAAAAGCAATGTATTTGTCTCCTCAGGATGTTTCTGGATCCAGGTGCTAATTTAAATTTACATCAAGTCCAGACATCTTCCTCTTGTAGACTAGTTTGATGACTAATTCTTTATAGCCTAAGATCTATTATTTTTTCTTATTAATCAGTACAATTTATTTTATAATTGTTGTCAATAGCATTATCCTTTTTATTCATCTTTATGAGGCTCCTATCTGCTTTTCCTGTCACTGAATGTATTGCAAGGGAATACTTACCAAAAAATTACTATTATTTCTTCACAAGAAAGGATCTGCCTGTACTGCTATTGCAATAGACTACAATTACTTTATATGAAGTTCCCAGAAACATTGAGGTAATGACATTAAAGTTGTTGGTGAATCTTGTTCCAAACCTCTTACATAATTAATTATAATCCTGTAACCAAATTATGCTCCAGACATGTGACTGCCACTATTTCCAGCCCAGCTTGCAAGAATGCAGATAATTTTCCTTTTGTGGCTCTAGAGCTGAACCAATCTGTCCAGTGAGATTTTCAGTCGAGACTGTATTTGGTAATTTGGACTAGTGTACCAAAATGAATGCTGCACCTCAGTAACCTTAGAACTGGAAACCTGAGAAAGAAGAGGTTCATTTAATAAAGATGGTATTACCAAAGAAACTCAGCATAACTCAGAATAACCTTGGAGCAGAAATATGCTCAGATGCTGCTACGGAGAGGACAAACACTTGCTCTTTCTCTGTTAAAATCCAGTGTGTTTTAATAGGAGTTTGAATTTGAGTCTCTCTCACCATTTTTCAGCTGTGTGAAAGTGGGTGGGATCTCCTAATCCAGTACTGTTTTGAAAGAAAAATGTTTGCTGTCGGATGACTCACCTTTACTTCTAGTTTTAAGCCAGTGTATCAAATTTAGGGCACTGGTTTTATCTCAAGAGATCCAACAGGTTCTTTGCTTCTGTTTAGTAATTCTTAAGCAATTCTATTGTGACACTTTTTTCTAAAGCCTCCTAAAGAGATAGAGACTGTCATATTGGGTTTAATTAATAACTCTTAAAATAAATGAAACAGATGATGAAGCTGTTTCTTAAAACCATTTAAGAGTATATATTTATTGGAATTTTCAAGAATATTATTTACAGGCTTAATTTGCATTTAATTCAATGGGAGTTACACTCCTAAGTCACTAAAATGCTTACTGGGGTTTTCAGATGCAGCCAACTACATCTTTAGGCACCTAAACCCATTGAAGAGAGAGCTTTAGCCAGCATTTTCAGGGAAAACAAAGTCGTGCTATAACAATCCCTTTCACAAAACAAGATGTTGAGATTACTTTACTGAAAAATGTATTGATTTTATTTTGTTGCCAAGTACAAAATAGCAAAGGTCAAAAATAATGCTCAGGTACAGAGAGTATGAGGTCACCTAAGTGAAGGTTTGGAAATGGGATGGGTTTTTTTTTCCATATTTGTGTGTCAGGGTTCAGGGATAAATGAAACTCTGCTGTGGACAGTAGATCTTTCAAATGCTGTTTTGATACTTCATATACCAATATCAGGGAAGAAAGTTTTTTAGATTGAATGACTAGTACAAGTTATTTCTAATTCAATTCCTGAAAGAATGCACAGGAACCCAAACTTGGAACACAGGTGGCAGCTGGGAGAGGACTTCTGTCATCTCATAATCTCTCAGTTTGATCTACTGAATCCAGGAGAACCTGATATAAGACACACTCTGAAGAACTGCGAGATGTAAACAGAACTATCAAAGACTGTCTTTTAAAGTAGGTCCAGTAAATGCAAATATTTCAATAGTATTTGAGTTGCAGATCTGGTTGGGTCTTAAGTATCTTCAAATATTTGTGACATCGTAAGAATTGTAGTTATTAAAAGCTATAAAAATGCATTTAGATTACAATTTGCTGCTTTTATACAGTATGCATAAGAGGAGGAACTGCAGGAGTTTTATAATTACAAATACAAAGCAGTAATTGTTAAACAGATAAGAATCTAAGTTTTGGGGGGCAGGAAAGCTGACAGTACAAAAAGAGGTCACCACTAGGAAGCCGATACTGCTTTCCAAACTGTAGAGAGGACTCTGGCTGTGCTGCATTCTTTCAGTCGGTGGAGGACAGGTCTGCCAGCCAGGACTGTATGGAGCTCCTCAGCAGCCCGTGCCTAAACCAACAGGGACTTCCCTTCCCTTGCCATAACAGACTGAGTATCCAGGAGTTCCCACTCTTGACAGCAGCACTGCTGTGGTCTCATCCAGAACCGCAGTTTCACTTTTTCTATCCATACTGTCAGGTTGACTTTGCTCCCTTCTTTCTCCAGTCTCCCAAACTTTCCTGACTTGCCTTTACCAAGCAGCAATATTTAATGATTCTGTAACTGAAACAGCCAGATGGTTCACAGGGACTTCAGACATGCCTGCATCAGCCTGCAAAGTTAGTTGCATAGCTCTAATCCTGTGCAATGCTGAATATCTCTGATAGAACATGGATAGAAATTAGGGTACACTCCATACTTTAGACTGCTGGTTGCATTGATGGAAAAGCTATGAGGAGCTGAGATGCCATCATAAACCCACCTAGAAATCTGTGATTCAGAGGGAAGCGTGAAGGTAAAATCTGGAATCCAGAGCAGAACATGAGGAAGAAAGTAAGTAGAACTGCCAGAAACAGTAAGGTGCTGATACTGTAGTGTAATATATTTCCGCAATTTAGTGTTCTTGGTGCTCTGCTGACCTGGGCCCAGGAGGCTTGGACTCTGTCTAATACCTATTCGCTACATCCGTGTGCTGTCCAGGCAGTGCAGCATCAGAGTGCAGATGAAATGGTGGAAAACGTGTGCCATTTCAGCTTGCATCAGCCAGGGTCCCACCCTCTGCTTCCCCTGCTAGCCAAACATGGTGTTTGGGAGGAAGAGCTTCAGAGTCAGAGCAACCCCTGCGTGTCATTTCAGCAGGCAGAGGATGGAGCTGTGCCGATGTACATGGTGTACACGATATTAGATGAATTGCCTGATCCCTGTTAGGAGGCTTTTGGCTTATCCGAGAGGATAATTATGTTTCTCGTTTTCTCTTATCTGTTTTGGAAGGAGTCAGTTTCTTTCATCAGATATGCAGCTGTGGGAGTATGCCACTTGTTCTCTAGTGACCTTGCTACAGATGTTCATCTTTATTTTATTTAGGGAACCTATCAGCAGCTGCTTCTGTCTACTGTCATCTGCCCTGGTTTCTTCCATGTTTGCAGTATGTAGTTCGGCAAAACAATTACAAAACAAATACAAAAGACAACTCTGAGGAGCTAATTTAAGTCAAATGCAGTGAATGAAAACAAACAGTAATTAGTAGGGGAAGAGATGGAAGAACAGAATTATGCTGCTATATTAAGTATTTTGGGATCACTAGGTAATTATTTTAAGTATGCATTCTATGGCACTGACTCTTTTTAAGACCTCTTTTCCTTCATTTGTTGCTTTCCACATATGCGTCTGAGGAAGAGTGCCTTTGACTTTTGTACTATTTGTGGAAATAGTACATTAGTTTGCAGTTTCCAAGGAAGGAGGGAAGGAATTGGAGACTGTGCTACATGAGAGAAGGCAGTGCTGTGCAGCGGGAGGGAGGCTATGGAGTGGGTAGCCAGACTGGCATCATCGTTAGTCTTCAAAGAAAGGCCTTGATGGATGTGTGCAATCCTCAATGCTAATTATGAGAAATTCAGCAAAGACGGTAGGAACGGCCCAGTTGAAGGATTTGAATAGGGAATTGAATGAACAAAAGCAATAGAGATTATTTTTATTGCATAGCTTTGGCTGCCACACTTTGAGCCCCATGAACAGGCTCAGTTGTTATCACTGAAATGATATTTCATGATACTAACAGCTGGGAGCAGAGATTGTTTGGTATAGGTAAAAGATACATGGTTTTGGCCAACTTAAACTGAACTACTATCTTGAAAGGTGTCTGTAAAATTATGTAAGAAAAAAAAAGGATTAATGACTGGAAAAATAGAAACAAAACAGGCAACAGCACAAAGATGATTGCAGACAAGGAAGAATAAGGATGAAGAATGGGACTGGAAAGGTGGAGCAATAAGAAGGAACTGCATACTGGCATGTTAAAATAGAAATCACAGGGGAGGTAGCCATGAAAGCAGGGTGAGAGAGAGGAGGATTTAAGTCCACCAGTAGAACTAGGAGGTACAGCAAGCACTTCCTACAAGCCAGTCAGGAACACCTTGTCGTTTGGCTGGTAATCTGACCAGCATCGTTCTTGAGTGCAGGTGATGTTTTCTGTCACTGCTTTCTCTGGCGCGCAGATATTTGAAAAGTCATTTTAGTGCTACAGTTGTCCATCGTTGATGAAGTCTGTTGTCTTTGTTCACAGTGCTATATGCCACAGGTGTCTTCATCATGGGGCTTGCTTCATCATGTTACTGTTTCTTTTCTTTCTTTCTAATAGTTTTCATTTTTCTCTGCTTTCTACCATGAGATTTTTTTCTGGGAATCTTGTGCTTATTCTTCTTCATCCATTTTTTAACTTTTCTAATCCGTGGGCTCACACAGAACTTTCTGCCTTCTATGTAGAGACTGCCAGAGCAAAAATTGGTTGTCAGTTTCAAAGAAAAAATGTAAAAACCCCAACTTTTTAAAGTGATCACCCTTATTATTCACCTATGAAGACCACTAAGTTAGAATTGGTTGATCTTGAATTACATTTTATACTATGTCTATTCTCTTTTGTCTGGTTTCAAATATGTAAAAGTTAGGATCTAAGGTTTACATGATTACATTTGTCTTCCAAAATCTGAAAAAAGCTTTACTACTTCAGTGGATCTGAAAAGAATCACAGTGCAAAACAGTATATTTCTATGGTCAATAAATAAGTATATGACTTTATTGTTATTGTTGTCACAATCGTCATGCAAATGTCTAGAAATAAAAAATGTCCAGGATTTATTTGAAATTTATCAATTTAACCCAAACAGTGTGATATTGTACCAGCCAAAAAAAAAAAAAAAAAAAAAAGAAAAGAAATAGCTTATGTACAAAAGTAAAGCTGATTTAATGAGTTCAGGCAAGGTTTGTAGAGGACAACAAATAGTTGGAAAAAAACAGAGAAGTCTTAAGGTGCCTGAGTCATTCTTCAGTTCTGAATATAAAGTGTCAAAGTTAGTGCAAGCTGAATAAATATCAATATTATTACTGAAAATGAAATTTAGTTTTAGCAGTCAGAAGTTTAAATAGCATAAGGAAGGACAGTTCTTAAATCACACACAATCTTGTTGTTCATTGAATTTGTGTTAGCATTCTCAGATTCTACTTGTTTAAATGGTGTCTAATAGGTTTTAACTTAACAGTACCCCTTTCAGAGTGAAGGACCCAAAATATCTCTTACATAACAGCTTCTAGGTGACACAGGCCATCCGCTTTCTGGATATCAAACCTCTCTACTCTTTGGAGAATTCTTCCTGGAATTTCATCTGAAATTTCCGTGCAACAGTTAAAGGCCCCGGGGAACAAAGCTAAAAGAGTAATAACAGTGTTAGAAACAAGATAGATATGAAGGGGACAAGTCATAGCTTGCCTTCACAGAATTCCAGAATGGTTGAGGTTGGAAGGGACTTCTGGAGGTCATCTGGTCCAATCCCCCTGCTCAGGCAGGGCCACCTGGAGTTACTTGCCCAGGACCATGTCCAGACACCTTCTGAATATCTCCAAGGATGGAGACTCTACAACATATCTGGGCAACCTGCTCCAGTGTTTGACCACCCTCACAGCAAAAAACAGTGTTTTCCTGTGTTCAGATTGAATTTCATGTGTTTTAATTTGTGCCCGTTGCTTCCTGTCCTGTCAGTGGGCACTACTGTGTAGAGTCTGGGTGCCTCTTCGTTCATTCCCATCAGCTATGGGAATGATGGTTAGAACACCTTGATGAGAACTCCCTTCAGCCTTCACTTCTCCAGGCTGAACAGTCTCAGCTCTCTCAGCGTTTCCTCATTTGCAAGATGCTCCAGTCCTTTCATCACCTTTGTGGCCCTTCGCTGGACTCTCCCAGTAACTCCATGTCTCTCTTGCACTGGGGAGCCCAGAACTGGACCCAGCACTCCAGATGTGGCCTCACTGTGCTGAGTAGAGGGGAAGGATCACCTCCCTTGACCCTGTGACTGGTACCCCCTGCTCTGAACCCCTGGTAATGTGGTTAGCATAACGAATGCCATTTTATAAGGCAAGCAGCCATTCTCTGTGACCGAGTCACGTATTTGTTCTCTTTCGCTCATTATCAGGCCCTGAAGGTCCTGTGAACCAAGTAGACAAACCAAACAGATTTCTTCCCTTCCCTACCGGCCCCCAGCATATACTGCTGCCTGGCGTTACTCCTCCCCAAATGCAGGACTTTAGTTTCCCCTTGAACTTCCTGAGATTCCTCTCTGCCCATTTCTACAGCCTGGTGAGGTGTATCTGCATGGCAGCAAAACCATGTAGTGCATCAGCCACTGCTCCCAGTTTTTTATTATCTGCAAACTTGTTGAGGGCACGTTCTGTCCCATCATCCAGGTCATTAATGAAGATGTTGAGCAGCATTGGCCCCCATGTTGATCCCTGGGGTACACCACTGGTAATCTGCTTCCAATTGGACTTTGCGCCACTGATCACAACCCTCTGGACCTGGTTGTTCTGCAAGTTTTCAGTCCACCTCACTATTCATTCATCTAGCCTGTGCTTTGTCAGCTTGTCTGTGATAACATTATGGGAGACAGTATCAAAGGCTTTACTGAAGTCAAGGTAAACAACATCCACTGCTCTCTTGACCAACAAGCTAGTCATCTCATTGTAGAAGACTATCAGGTTGTTCAAGCATGATTGCCCCTTCATAAATCCATACTGACTACTCCTGATCACTGTCTTGCCCTTCAGACCTTTGGAAATGCTTTCCAGGAGGATTTTCTCCATCGCCTTCCTAGGGGATTGAGGTGAGGTTGGCCAGCCTGTAGCCCCCTGGATCTTCCTTCTTGCCCTTCTTGAAGATAGGAGTGATACTCATTCTCTTCCAGTCTCAAGGAACTTCTCCTAGTCGCCATGACTGTTCAAAGATAATTGACAGCGGCCTCACAGTGATGTCAGCCAGTCTCCTCAGCACTGGTGGGTGGTGCATCCCGTCTGTCCCTGTGGCCTTATGTAGGTCCAGTTTTTTCAACTGTTCCTAATTTGGTCCTCCATGGGATTCTTCCAGGCAGGTCTCTGAAGAGATTGTAAATCTGCTCTCCTGAAGTCCAGAGCCATGATCTTGCTTTTTTCCCTACTCCACTCTCCTAGGATCCTGAACTCCACCATCTTACAGACACTGCAGCCAATGCTGCCTCTGACTTTCATGTTCCTGGCCAGTTCTTCCTTGTTTGCAAGTATCTGGTCCAGCTAAGCGCTTTTCTTTGCTGGTTCCTTGATTACTTGTGCCGGAAAGTGTCGTCAATACACTTGAGAAATCTTGTAGATTGCTTGAGCACTGCTGTATTGTCCTTCCAGCAGATATCAAGGTGGTTAAAGTCCCCCATGAGGACCAGGCCCTGTGAACATGAGGCTTATTCCAGGTGTTTGAAGAAGGCCACATCTACTTCTTCCTGGTCAGGAGGCCTATAGCAGACACCCAGTAAAATTTCACCCATGTTGGTCTGTCCGCTAATCCTGACCCATAAGCTCTCAGTTGGCTTATCATCCATCCCCAGGCAGAGCTCCATGCATTCCTGCTGCTCTCTTGCATAAAGGGCAACTCCCTCTCCTCACTTTCCATCCTGTCCTTCCTAAAAGCCCATATCCCTCCATTGCACCTCACCAGTCGTGAGCCATCCCACCATGTCTCCATGATCCCAGTGAGGTCCTAGCCCTGTACCTGCAGACAGACTTATGACTCCTCCTGTTTGCTCCCCATGCTGCATGCATTAGTGGAAGGGCGTTTCAGAGGGGTGTTAAGGGTTAGTGTTCTTTACTGCTTATGGGAAGAGATACCATCCTCTCAGCTTCTCCCTCAAGACAGGTGGGTGTTTTTGTTGTTTAAAGGACAGTTTGCTCAATCTCTCCTTGTGCACACATATGTAAAGGCTTGTTACTGTAAAATAAAAATAATTAAAAAAAAGGTTTAAGTGTTTTATTTGTGGAAGAAGATCACCAACATTAATGACACAGGAAGTGTCAGGAGTATAATTTAAAAGCTCTGCCTTGTGAGGTTGAATCAGGCCTATTATCTTTTGTCTTTGAAATTATTAATGCTGTTGCTGGGTTTTGTGTTTTCTTTTGCCCCAGGGGCTCCCATGGCTGAACGTGCCTCCACTAGGGAATGATCTCCTACAGAATTTTTCCTGCTTGCTAATACCATCTTGAAAATAAAAAGTCACTGAACCTTAAAAAGGAGATCATAACTCAATATTTTTTTGAATCTAACATTTTGGTGTTTGATTTTCTTCTGGTCTAGCACAGAAATAGATCTTCTAAAATGAATTCCCTTTATCATCTCAAGGACAAGCAACGCTCTGTGGCTCAGGGATTTATCTAGGATGTGAGGGTCTCATGATAAAACCCATGCTTCAAGGCCAGCACAGCAAGGACCCCTGTGTCCCTGTCCATGAACTAATCTGGGTGAAGTGGGGAGATAGTCATCTTCTATTTGTTTTGATTATTTTTTTTTCCTACCCTGCAAATCACGCTGTTCCTTAAGTTATCACTGAGCCTTGGAGTGCCAGAGTTATAGAGCAAGAAAAAAAGGAGCAGGAGAATCAATTTCAGTTCCTGTAAGCAGGAGATGAGAAGTCTGTTTAAAAATTTTCCTGTAAGCAAGAAGACTGTGTGCTGCGTTCCTTACAAGAGAGCTTGCTGAGCACCAGAATAACAGTTGCTGACAAAGCTGTACCAGTGAGCTCAAGTAGCTAGCAATGTAGCAGGAGCCAGTGAAGACCAGTCAAACTGTCCACTGCGGCTTGCCAGGGGGCTTTCAAACTGGTGGGACTGATGACAAAGCCCTGGGATTTCACAGTTGGAAGGGAGAGTGAAAGAAAGCAGCCAGAAAGTTATCTCCTCAGCAGCCCAGAGAGGAGGAATATAAATAATCATATGGTGCAGAAGGATTAATTAAGCGTTGAAGTTTACCTGTATTATTTCCCTGTTGTCTTTTGCTTTTCTATCTTCGACAGCATACTGCTTGTGAAGCCAATTAACTCATGTTTGCAAATGGGAATTCAGCTCACTGAGCACCACTAAGTTTATTTTTTTCTGAGGGCTCAAGACAGCATTGGTGACACTAAAGTGTGAACTTTTGTTGTCACCAGTCAGCTCCTGGCATAAGGATTATGTGGGATAAAAACTCAGGGGAGGTAATCATACCTTGAACTCTATCTGAGGTTGCCAGCTGTGCTTTTTGGAGAGGTCTAGTCCTGTGCTTCTTTGGGGTCTACTTGGCAAGGCCAGCACTGCCAGCCTCCCGTGGAATGGCTGGATATTACAGATGGTCTTAAGACGAGCCAGCTGTCTCCCTGAACTCTTCCTCACTTGGTTTCTCTGTGCCTGGCTACCATCTCTTGCCCTCATCCCACTTTATGTACTCAGAAACATCACTTGCTTTGATCCTTAGATCTGAACCACCTGAAACAACTTTATAGTGCAATATAGTGCACTATATAGCACTATGTTAGTCGTGTGTACACTTTATAACTGAAAATTAAGAAATTAATATTGATGTGCTTTTATAGCTTTATAAAGAAAAATATACACAAACTCAAATAAGGAAAATAAAGCAAAATTCTTGATGCATCCAGGTGGGCTTATGAGTATCTCACTGGCCACTTGTGACAGACTGCCCTTTTACAAGGAACTTAGCCAACAGGAATTGCATTTTTAGAAACTTGTTTATAATTATACCTTTAGATACCACTTATATAACTAGAGTAGCAATTTTAGAGTGAATTCAATTACCTGATGCTCAGTCTTTGAATTAGAGCGTTAATCCACTGACATCTAATTCATGCAGATATACAAAAAGCTGTGCCTCTCAACATGAGAACATGCAACAGACTGCATGTGAACTGCTGAATACATCAACAGAAAGCAGATTGATATTTTGAATAAAATGTGAATGAGGTGGTGCTTATGTTCTTGCTAAAGAGGCTGTCCTGGTTTTCAGCTGGGATAGATTTATTTTTCACAAGAAGCTGGGAAGGGACACAGCCAGGACAGCTGACCCAAACTAACCAAAGGGATATTCCATACCATATGATGTCATGCTCAGCATATAAGGGGAGGGGGCTGGCTGGGGAGGAGGACTCACTGCTCAGGAGCAGGCTGGGTCTCGGGTTCTGGGCATTGAGCAAATTGCATTGTGTATCACCCGCGTTGTATATTCTAAGTACTGTTATGGTTATTTCCCTCTTCCTTTGCTGTCGCAGCAAACTGTCCTTATCACAACCCATGATGTTTTGTCTTTGTCTTCCCATTCTCCTCCCCATCTCGCTGTGGGAGGGGTGACCGAGCAGCCGCGTAGTGCTCAGCTGCCGGCTGGAGCTGAAGCACAACAATCCTGTTTGGCACCCACCGTGGGGCACAAAGGGTTGAAATAATGACAGATCTGACAGGAGTGTGTTAAAACAAAGTTGTGATAACTATTTATAATGTTATTTAAACAGTCACTGGTCACAATGATGCTTTGTTTGGTCACATGGCTGTGGCATGTAAACCCGTACTTGCTGTATGTATTCCCTGTGGTGCTGTTTATCACCTCTGGGAGGGGAGTCAGGATTCACATTTTGCTGTACTGTGCAATATCGACTTGTGATACGATAACATCACTGGCCATGAGCCTAAGCTGGTATTTGTATGTGGCATTGCTGTCATGCCCGTACCTTGGACAACATCTCTCAGAATTGATTAATAATCACACCCAATCCATGGGGAAGATGGAGGGGATATGTTCTCTCGCTCTTTCACCTTCCCTTTTCCCTCAGGTTGGTTACAACAGCTTCTGAGATTTTTGAATATCTTTTGAATATTCAAGCCAGCATGCTTTTATTTCTATGTCTCCTGAATGTGTTCCACATCTTGTTTAGGGTTACAAAAAATTGTTTTAAGACTAGCACCCAGAGATCTGCCCTGAGGCTGGATAGTCATGGGTGGCATCGCATGTGGGAGAGTAGAGGCATGACATAGAGGGTATAGAATAAGGGGTGGATAATATCCTGGGTTTTGGCTAGGATAGAGTTAATTTTTACAGGAAAGTGGGAGGGGACGCAGCCAGGAGGGGACACTGCTGACCCAAACTAGCCAAAGTTATATGATATTCTATACCATGACATCATGCTCAGTATATAATGGGGGGCTGGCTGGGGAGGAGGGGTTGCTGCTCGGGACAGGCTCAGCATCAGGTTCTGGGCAGTGACATTGTGTATCACCTGTTTTGTATATTCCGTTATAAGTACTGTTGTGGTTATTTCCCTCTCCCTTTGCTGTCCCAGTAAACTGTCCTTATCCCAACCCATGAGGTTTTGTTATTTCCCTCTCCCTTTGCTGTCCCAGTAAACTGTCCTTATCCCAACCCATGAGGTTTTGCCTTTGTCTTCCAATTCTCCTCCCCATCGCATCGAGGAGGGGGGAAGAAGTGACCGAGTGGACATGTGATGCTCGGCTGCCAGCTGGGGCTGGACCATAACAGAGGCAAAAGTATTTGTTACAGAGATTGAGAGCCTGCTAGTCACTTTTTATTGAGGCGTGTGCCTGAGGAGGCTATCTTGCTTTCACAGCTTTGTATGGGTGTTTGCCTTGAGGAATTCTGATCTGTATTGGGTTTTTTGATGAAAAAGAAGCTGTCACCTTAAAATAATTTTTTTCGTTGTTGTTCTGTGCATGCAAGTACAGCTATGACATGGAAAAATAGAAATTAATTATCTTTGAATCACAGATGATTACATGGCATCAGAGTCTTCTTGTCAGACAACATGGAAGTGTTGTCAGCAAGCTTGTGTTGACAGAGGCACTTGAGAGAACTGGTACCTTTTTACATGGGAGTCAGTTTTAAAAGTGATTTTTTTTCTCCTGAGTGTGAAGAACAATCAGGGCAGTGAGCCAAGGAATTCCTGTGTTTCCACAGAGCCCCAAGAGAGGGGTGCTGCTCTCCTGGAGCACTGAGCCATCCCACAGTTTTGTTGCCCAGTCCGTTATTACTGTAACTGTGCTCTAATCCCGCAAGTGGGAAGGAACCCAGAGGTAATAAGCAAAGCCAATGATTTCAGCCCAGCCCCATACCATAAATTTTTTGTGGTTTCAGCAATTAGATCAGGCTTATTAGTAATCATTGGTCTAAGCAGTGGTTAAAAGGAAAGAACTGTGGTTTTCCATAAGGATGTTGGCATGGCCTTTTGTGTGCCATTTATCAGTCAAAGAGATTATTTCAGTGCTGCCCATTTCATTCATCTCTATGGCTCAATGGCACAATCAGAAATCCACAGCTGCTTACCCAAAAATTATTTAGCCCTGTTGTCTGACACTAAACCTCTTTAACTGGAAAGCTAAAGGAGCTGCTGAAGGGACTGACAAGCTTAGTGGTGGATCTTGAGACAGATTGACTCAGGGATTCCTCTGTCATTATTTCAGCAGGTTGCATTATCTGTTTTGGTATGTCTTTCCAGGGAAATCCCTGTTGCTTTTTAAAGGTTTTATTTCATATTTTTGTGTGCCATCTAAATACTTCAATCTTGCAGAAAAGTCCACTGGAGCAAGTTAAGCACCCTTGCAGAGGGCAAGCAAGATATTAACTGGAAAAATACCTTCATTCACCCCACCTTCTCTCTCAAGAATGCCTAAAAAGGACCTCCTTTTCAGATGCATGTGGCTTGTGGAATGCAATAGTGCTGATCTTTTCATTATACTGGATTTATTTAACATGCTATGTATAGCTTTACCAATTTCAAAAGAAGTGGAGAGAAAAGAAAGCTTTGCCTTTCTAGTGAGAATAAATTGTTTAGCATATTTGAAAAAAAAATCCACTTGATTTTTCTTAAAAAAAAAAAAGAAAATCCCTGAAATGCTGAATTATTTTGCAACAGCGCTTGTTGTTCAAGGAATGTAGCACAAGAACTTAATTTAAATTTCCCACAGTGGGTTACTTGGAACCCTGTCAAATCCTGGTGGCACAGTAGGCAGTCACTTTCTTAGGGCTGAAAGGATCAAAAGCAGCTGGCAACTGGAGGTTGCTGTTTTCACCTGCATTCAGCTAGACCTGTTAGAAGCACTTCTCTCCTTCTTCAGCTTCCAGCTGTTATTCTTAGGTTAGCCTACCCATTTAGGGAACCTGTAGTGCCTGATGAAGAGCCCTCCCACTGCATACAGCCCATGGCTGTTCTGCTCTTCTCTGGCTGCAGTTTTTAGGAGGTAAGACTGGGTTAGTGCCTCAATGGGGGTAAGGCAGGCCACTGACAAGGAGAAACAACAGTCATTGGTTCAGCCAGGCTCTTCTGTAGAAAATTTAACAGGGCAGGGCAGGTCTTTGCCTCATGAAGAGGGGCTAGGTGGAGAAAAAAAGAGATGAAGCCCCATGGAAATAGATGGTGAGTGATGGAGTCATTGTGTTCCCCACCCCTGTGCTTGCTCCTAACTATGCTTGGTTTCATTTTGGTCTCTTTTGACTAAACATGATAGAAAAAGTTGGGCTTTAGGTGAAAACAGTGGGAAAGACATTTTTGATCTCCGTCTCCATTTCTCTCTGCTCCAGACCCAAGCCAGCTGCCTCAGGCTGGCCTTGTGCAGCTCTTTTCCTGACAGGTTCCACTCCAGCAGGTGGTGTTTTGACCAGCCCTTTGGTGGTCTCTCCTGAATCCTGCTGGCAGCACAGAGGAGCCTCTCAGTACTGATGGCAGAGCCCTTAGTTGACCTTCGTGAACTCGATGTGACCCACGGACCACTTGAGTGAAAGGCCATGCCGTCGACATTCTTCTGTGTAACCAAACAAACCCAGAAAGAGTTCTTGCGCTTACATAAACTAGGGAAGCCCAGCAAAAAGATGCATATAGTTATTAAGCAGAATAGGTTCCCTCAACACGCTGTGTGGTCTGAGGGACAGCTTGTTTTGCGTGGTGAGATCTGTACACCTGAAGCACTTTCTGTATCTATGCTGAAATGTGAGACCTGCTGCTAATGTGCCTCAAGTTCATCATGAACCGATGCAGCTCTGCACCGATTGCACAACTTTGGCACACCTGAGGCTATTAGCAGCTGGCATTAGTGTTTCCTAATGCAATTCTTTTGTGGTTACAAAGTAGGCTTTGTACATCTGAAAAAAAATTTGCATTGATTAATCGGATTAATGTCTTGCTCAGTCAGAACATGATATGTACTGAAAAGCTCTGGTCTCAATACAGCCATTTCCATAGACAAGTTTCAGCTCTTAATCTGGTGGTGTTGGCTTAGAATCCAGGCTCCATCCTTGGAAGGAAATTTACTGTCACCTACACTTTATATTAACTGCTCTGGCAGCATATAGTACTTATTTGCTCATGAAGTTGCCAGAAAATGTTCCTCTCATCTAAAACAAACTTAAGGCTATTTTAAGAGTTCAGAACCTCAAAGCAGGTCTGTTCAGCTTAACCTAAAGCAAGTCAATAACTATCTCGTTATGCAGAAGGCTCTCATCCTGGTTGGAGGTGAACAAAGCAGGATGCTAGAATCCTTGGCAAATGAAGCATAGCTGTACTCCATAAAAACAAGGAGGTTGCTCAGTAGCTGGAGATGAGAAGGGAACTCAAATGCTGAAAAATGCTCTAATGCATTGTACAATGTTGACCACATGGTAATACACACAGTTAAAGCATAATTCTGAGAAAGAGATAAACAAATGATAGAAGGAATTCTAAGCTATATCTGCTGAAGTGGTGGAAATAACCATAAATAAAGTATAAATAAAAAATATCTAAATCTATAAATCATACTATTCAATTTTGTGGCCAAGAAAAATACAAATGAAATTATGCAGTGATGCTTTTTCTGCATTTCTGAAATGATGCGGTGATGTCTGCTATGAGGACTGTTGTTAATACGGACATTTTCAAGGCTGGAAGGCTGACTGGACATGGACAGATGTGTATGTCATATAGGTCATGATTTTCAAATAGGCCTTTGTTCATCGAATCACTATCAGTTGCAAGCTGTCTGTCCCCACACAACATCCTTGATGCTCTGGACTACAGAACATCAAGGAAATGCAGGCTGAAAATCGGCAAAACAGCATGTAATATTGATGTGGTCAAACAAACACAAGTATTCAGTGCCTTATCACAAGGTGAAATTTCTGCTATTCGTAGCAAAAACAAACTACATAATGGCTTGTCCATTAAGATGCAAAAAGAAGCTGGCATGTGAATATACATCTGGGTTTTTTTCTATAAAGCAACACAATTTGATAAGAGGGAGCCCATCTCCCACACTGCACAGATCACCCTCACTCTGACCAGACCAGCATTAGTGGAATAAATTGACCTGGGTAACTCCAGCTAACTCCTTTGGGAAGACCCAGACAGTCTTATTTAGTTGTTATTTCTACCCTGTAGCATTCAGCACTTGTTTTGGATGCTCTTACTGTATAGGAATTACCAAATTTCTCTCTTCATATCTTCAAGATGAAATACATGTAGGAGCTTCTGGAAGAGAACTTCTGTCTTGTCAAATTGAAATTCAAACCAACCACCTTTGAAATGAGTTCCCTTGTCCAGCCTGCTGCATAGCCTGTCATGCAGTGCTGCCCACTTCATTGCTGGTGTGACAGCATCCGGCACCCTGTAAATCCCTGGCACTGAGATGGGATGATGGAAAATTACCTGGGTTTGGTTTTTTTTAAGTAAAATTGCAAAAACTTCTCTTGAATTATATTATGGAGAAAAAAAAAATCCCCATCACACTCTACAAAATAATCTTAATTTCATTTTCTGGCACTGCCTGGCAGGGCCACATTCTTGCCCGCGGCTGGGCATAATTTTGGCCGCCAGATGGCTTTCCTGTCAACAACCACCCACTCACATCCACAACCAAAGGAAGTTTGCAAGTTTGCATGTACCAGCCCAAATCTTACTTGTATATCTGTACTGTCACCCTGAAATAAATGGGTGCATAATGGCCAGGCTAAGAAGCCTAACCCTAGTTAGGGTTAACCCTAAATCTAATTCAGATCAGGGTAGGGTGTGCCTGTTCCCAGATAGCCACATTCAGTTCTGCCCATTTTTATTGTGGGTTCTGCTGTTTGAATATTGTTGCTAAGTACGGAGCATGTTTGCATGAGGAAAGTTAGGGGGGGGAAGGTATTTCCCCTGTTCCAGATGGTTCAGTATAAAAGAAGGTGTTCTAAGGGAACCTTTACTTTGACGTGTGCCTGTAGCTGCCAGTGCTATTGCGCAAGACCTTGCTGACTGGCCAGATCATAAATCTGATAGAAGAACACTTGCAGAACCTTCCCACACCAGCAGGTGCAGTGGCCATTTTAACAGGATAAAATTTTAAGGCAGATTTTGTCCACATATTGACTAAATCCTCAAGGAACTCCACAATTCCTACTCCTACTGAAGCCAGTGGAGCTTGAGAAAAGAACATCTCAAAGGCTGACAGAGTTTGAGTTATCTTCTCTGTGAACACAGCTCATTTTACTGTAGAGTATTACAAAGAAAAACTAAGAGTTCAAGCACAGCTCTGGCTAATCTGGTTTGAATTTTTTTTTAATCTTGATGGCAATGCAAGAAGACAAATGCAGGTGTTATTAGATCTCGTGAATCCTTGAGACGCACTGCACCGAGCGCGGAGCAAAGCTGCATGCAAAACTGCTTTTCTGCTGAGAGAAATCAGTTACGTGAAGTTTGTCATAATTTTTTTTAAAAAATCTTTGCCATCCAGGGCAATTTAACTTTAAAGAAAAAAAGATCAAGTGATTTTCTAAACATAATCCCTCTTGAGAAGCTTGGAAATGTGGAAATTGCAGCTGAACTAGAGAGATCCCTTTAAACAAACAGTAAAATTTATTAGGTGTTCCCTCAGGAAATCACTGGTTTAAAGGTCTTACACCTTCAGCAGTTTAAATCTCTCAGCTGTGATGTTCTTGATAATATTTGCTATGACAAATAACCCACTTGGCTTTTCCTTGCTTAATCCATTCTACAGAATCATAAAGTCCCCACATCTGTTCTGGAAACATCAAGGAAATGCCCAGGTGAAGCCCTCGCTCCACTGAAACAAATGCCAATTGTTCCATGCAGTTTAAGACAGCCAGGTTTCGCTTTTTAAATCTTACTGTGCTACAGGGCAGACCTTTAAGCTATCATCTGTGGTCCTGTACAGAGAGAGCTGCAAAGGCTTAAGCAGACACAATTCCAGGTAGACAACCTTCAGGTCTTTTTTTTTTTTTTTTTTTCCTTTTAGGAGATTAAAGTATAGAAATAGATAAAGTACGATTTTACTTACTCTCAGACGTCTGACTAACTGCGACTGCTAGAATAGCCAGAACAGTGACCAAGTTCACATCCATTCCCCCCAGGAGCTGCAGGAGCACAGCCAGGGAGCAGGCGGAGCTGCAGGAACTAACGCCTGACCCTACCTCCTGGCTGCTGGGATAAACGTGATTCAAAGCCCCACCCTGAGTGGCAGCTCGATGTTGGCTCCGTCCTGTGTGGCACTGTGGACTTCAGCAGGATTCCTCTTCTCACCTGTAGACGTGTGGTGAAGTATTTTGCCAGATGGGAAAATAGGCTTTTTTTCACATAGTACCCCAAGGCCGTATGGCCTTCAGCCTGGATCCTCCCAGCCCTCCTCGCTGAAGAGTCTCTTCAATAATAGAAATGCCGAGAGTAGAGATACTTCAGAAACAAATATTTGCAGGATTAAGGCAGAAGAAAAAACACCCTCTGCTATTAGATATCATCTCTGTGAAAGCTAAACATGCAACGTCGTGGGCCAGGCCTGCCTGCTGTAGTATAAACAGGTACAACCCCAAGAAGACCCTAGCCTTGCATTTGACCTATGCTTTTTCAGCGTGGAAAGACCCTGAGCAAGGGCCATGTTATTTTGCACATCTTACTCCCTTTTTGCCCACTGGTAATGCAGCAACTGTGATGTTCATGAAAGAGACTGTGCAATGTTTTTGGTGAAAGACAGCTGGAGACAAACTGCAGCTGGTATATATCCCTCCATTTTTTTCCCCGATTCTTGTTCCTGCAGCCCATTTCAAGAGTTTCCTGTGATATCAGAGGAACACTCAATCTGAACAGACATATAGATTTCAGTGGGGAAAAAAAAATAAAAGATGTGTATTTGGAGGCTGATAATTTCTGTCACGCTTCTGTGAGTGGCATTGGAAAAGTCTTTTTCTGACTCATGCAGGCCATGGGGAAAAGAACTTCTCAAATTTCCTGCTACACTTGACATACATTACTGGTTCAAATCTTCTAAAACCCCTAAAGATTACTGAATGAACACTGTGGCTGTATGGGTAGCAAGCAGTTGCCATATTTTGCCATACCTAACCGCTGCCACTGCAGTGCAGGCTGTCTGCTTTGACCTTTTCCAGGGCTGAACTAGAAAAATCAGTCTGAGAAGTCTCTAGACTGTTCAACCATGCTCACCTTTGCTCTGGTTCATTACAGCCATTCTTACCATTCCTAAATTTCCAGAACACAAGATAGAAAAAATTTCTAACCTCAGGGACTTTAATCTATACTTACACTGTCCCAATACCAGTTTTGCAATTCCATCTAATAATAAATTAATATAGTGCCATCAAACTGTCTGGCTATCACAGTTTTATTTTACTTCATAGCTCCTGGTTTCTGCTGGACACTGTTATCTACCAGGATAAGAGAATGGGGCAAATGCATTTGGACTTTTGAATGAAAGTTTACTGTTAAAAGGAGAAAGAGTAGATGATAATGATGTATGCCGTTTAAAGTATGATTTCAGGGAAGTCATTTATGTTGAAATCAACAAGCTGATTCATTGTCACCATTTAGTTACAGTGAAAAATCTGCATTATAAAAGCTAAATCATCAAGGCCACAGCTAAAACAGCTCACAACACCTTTATTAATGTGAACTTAGATAAGGACAAGACTATTAGCAGTATTAATGTCCTTCAAAGTTGCACAAAGAGGAACAAGTTAGATTAGAAGAAATACAGTGAGACAGGTGTTACTGGAATAACATATTAAAGAAACAGCTTCCGTCAGTGTTGGATTTTGTATTCCAGTGTCTGCTTGACGCTGCAAAATGGCGTGCTTTGTGTTTTTGCAGATAATTAACGAGTTTGTTCTGACAAATACTTTGCATGGTATGTCCAGATACAGTTTTAAAGGCCTGATACTGATTACAAAACTCTCACCACAGTAAGAGTATGCAGTATGGGGAGCTGTAGCAGTGATGGGGATGGGGGAAGAACCAAAGCACTCCACATTGTTTAAGACTGGTTCCTGTGGTCACAAGTCAAAAGTGTTCCCAGGTGGTTGCTCAGACACACACACATGCCATGTTCTCAAAAATGCAGAATAAATACTGGTATCTGCAGGTATTCATTTCTCTGCTGCTGGCAACAAACTACAGCGTACCAAGTAGAACTTACTTCTTCAGTCACATTATTCAGTTTTAGCTCAAGTTTTACACCTTATGTTCCCTTGGAGTTCATGGTGCCATTTGTAGGTCCAAAATAAAGTAAATGTCTATCACTTCAATGGGAAAGTGCAGCAAGGAAACTATGATTATGTCAGTCCCGGAACATGCTTTCCACTTTATGGAGGCTATATAATGTGTCAACAATTTAAAATGCTAAACCTATTAGAATAGGACAAAATGTAAACTGAGGAAACAATTGAGATTGAGAAATTAAAAATAAAGTCAGGGAACAATAGCAAATATTGTGCTATGGCTCCACGTGAATGTGCAGGCAGCCATCCAGCTTACAAAGGAAGAACAAGTTAGCCAGAAATTCTTTTCCAAGAACTGCACTGACATAGTTGACAGTGGCATTAGTTACAAGTACAGCTAAAGGAAAGTGAGGAGTTTTATTGACACACTGACTTGGATTGCATTCAAAGCTCAAATGAAAGTGCAAACCTGCAGGCAGAAGATGTTGCAAGTGAGAAGGTAGTCATTCTTCTATCCTGAGAAACAAAGCAAATCCTTGTTTTAATCCTTTTTGAAGTTCTACCTTTTATTTGTGAATGTAGGACTGCTGGAAAGGCTAAAACTGGCAGCTCTTTTAATCTGAGCCTTGAATTTTTGAGCAGAGCTTAATAATTGTAACTTCTATGTTAATATGCATTGTAATATAATGCCTTCAGTTATACATACCTTTCTCCCATTACTCAAGTGGAGGAAAGAGTAAACTGTCCTTCTTTAACCCACACCAGCCCTCAAACAATCTTCTTTTGCAACAGGAGTGCTGATTATTGAAGAAGACTAAAACAACCAACTCAGTTTGTTAAAGCAGGATAATTCATGTAAAACACCATTGGATCATTGCTGTCTCCAGCAAGACTTAATTTGATAAAAGCTTCTGACATACTTATAGATGCAACAGGCTTATCTGTTACTTCAGTACTTCCTATTACTCTGTAAATGATCATAATAATCCACTCAATATTATTTTTTCATAGACTGGCTTAAATCATGAATGAACAGAGGACATAATTTACAACTATACTTTGAACTTCATAGAAATGTCTCCAATTTTTTGTGTGGGTATCAAAATTCCAAACTGTGACCTCTTCAGATGTCCCCTATTCTAGACTCCATCAGCTGGCCCTGTGCCTACCATAATCCTTGAGACTTTAAAATTCACAGAATCCCAGAAGGTTAGGGGTTGGAAGGGACCTCTGGAGATCATATAGTCCAACCCCCTGCTAAAGCAGGATCACCCAGAGCAGGTTGCACAGGGTCATGTCCAGGCGGGTTTTGAATATCTCCAGAGAAGGAGACTCCACAACCTCTCTGGGCAGCCTGTCCCAGTGCTCGGTCACCCTCAAAGTGAAGAAGTTGTTCCTCATGTTCAGATGGAACTTCCTGTGTTCCAGTTTGTCCCCATTGCCCCTTGTCCTGTCACTGGGCACCACTGAAAAGAGTCTGGCCCCTTCCCCTAGACATCCACCCTTTAGATAGTTATAAGCATAAACTCTTATTCAGCCTTCTGCACTCCAGACATTTATCTGTGGGTAGTTTCCTTGGGGGAGGAGGGGAAGAGAGTCCAGAAGACAAAATTGAGCTGTGGGCATTGTAAATGGTTAATGCACTTGCTAAGAAGCAAGCCAGCCAGATTCAGTCCTCTGCACGACAGGGAGGGTATAGATACACCCACTTCTCAGGAAAGCTCCCCCAACAGCCAGCTAGGGCCTCAGGGCTGTAGGTTTTACATTCAGCGTTACATCTCATTGATACATAAAACAGAGAAGAAATGTGAGGAGGGACTGGAGTGCCGATCTCCCTCCCATCAGGTGAATGTCCCACAATCAGAATCATAGAATCATAGAATCATGGAACGGTTTGGGTTGGAAGGGACCTCAAAGATCATCTACTTCCAACCCCCCTGCTGCGGGCAGGGACACCCTCCACTAGACCACGTTGCCCGAAGCCCCATCCAACCTGGTCTTAAACACTTCCAGGGAGGGGGCATCCACAGCTTCTCTGGGCAACCTGTGCCAGTGCCTCACCACCCTCACAGTAAAGAATGTCTTCCTAACATCTAATCTAAATCGACCCTCCTTCAGCTTAAACCCATTACCCCTTGTCCTGTCACTACACACCCTGATAAACAGTCCCTCACCAGCTTGCCTGTAGGCCCCTTCAGGTACTGGAAGGCCGCAATTAGATCTCCCCACAGCCGCCTTTTCTCCAGGCTGAACAATCCCAACTCTCTCAGCCTGTCTTCACAGGAGAGGTGCTCCAGCCCTCTGATCAGCTTCATGGCCCACCTCTGGACTCGCTCCAACAGCTCCATGTCTCTCCTGTACTGGGGACCCCAGAGCTGGACGCAGTACTGCAGGTGGGGTCTCACAAGAGCGGAGTAGAGGGGCAGAATCACCTCCCTCGACCTGCTGGTCATGCCTCTTGATGCAGCCCAGGACACGGTTGGTTTTCTAGGCTGCAAGCGCACACTGCCAGCTCATGTTGAGCTTCTCATCAATCAATACCCCCAAGTCCTTCTCCTCGGGGCTGGTCTCAATCCATTCTCCACCCAGCCTGTGGTTGTGCTTGGCATTGTCCCGACCCATGTGCAGGTCCTTGCATTTGGCCTTGTTGAACTTCATGAGGTGTGCACGGGCCCACCTCTCAGGCCTGTCAAGGTCCCTCTGGATGGCATCCCTTCCCTCCAGTGTGTCAACCATAACACACAGCTTGGTGTCGTTGACAAACTTGCTGAGGGTGGACTCAATCCCACTGTCCATGTCGCCGACAAAGATGTTAAACAATGCCGGTCTCAGTACCGACTCCTGAGGAGCCATCATAGAATCTTTAAGGTTGGAAAAGACCTCTAGGATCGTCAAGTTCAACTGTCAGCCCAACACCACCAAGTCTTCTAGACCATGTCCCGAAGTGCCATGTCTATACGCTTTTTGAACACCTCCAGGGACAGTGACTCGACCACCTCTCTGGGGAGCCTGTTCCAATGTCGGACCACTTCTTTCAGTGAAGAAATGTTACCTAATATCCAACCTAAACCTCCCCTGGAGCAATTTGAGGCCGTTTGCTCTTGTCCTATCACTTGTTGGTTGGGAGAAGAGACCACCCACCTCACCACAACCTCCTTTCAGGTACTTGTAGAGAGCGATAAGGTCTCCCCTCAGCCTCCTCTTCTCCAGGCTAAACAACCCCAGTTCCCTCAGCCTCTCTTTGTAAGACTTGTGCTCTAGACCCTTCACCAGCTTTGTTGCCCTTCTCTGGATGTGCTCCAGCACCTCAATGTCTTTCTAGTAGTGAGAGGCCCAAAACTGAACACAGGACTCGAGGTGCAGCCTTACCAGTGCCCAGTACGGGGAGATGATCACTGCGCTAGTCCTGCTGGCCACGCAGTTCCTGACATAAGCCAGGATGCTGTTGGCCTTCTTGGCCACCTGAGCACACTGCTGCCTCATGTTCAGCCAGCTGTCAACCAGCACCCCCAGGTCCTTTTCCGCCGGGCAGCTTTCCAGCCACCCTGCCCCAAGCCTGTAGCGTTGCATGGGGTTGTTGTGACCCAAGTGCAGGACCTGGCACTTGGCCTTGTTGAACCTCATACAGTTGGCCTTGGCCCATCGATCCCACCTGTCCAGATCCCTCTGCAGAGCCTTCCCACCCTGAAGCAGATCGACACTGCCTCCCAATTTAGTGTCATCCGCAAACTTGCTGAGGGCGCACTCAATCGCCTCATCCAGATCATTAATAAAGATATTAAACAAGACCGGCCCTAAGACTGAGCCCTGGGGAACGCCGCTTGTGACTGGCTGCCAACTGGATTTAACTCTGTTCACCACTACTCTCTGGGCTTGGCCTTCCAGCCAGTTTCTTACCCAGCGAAGAGTGCACCTGTCTAAGCCATGAGCCACCAGCTTCTGTAGGAGAATGCTGTGGGAGATCATGTTGAAGGCTTTACTGAAGTCCAGGTAGAAAACATCCACAGCCTTTCCTTCATCCACTAGGTGGGTCACCAGGTCATAGAAGGAGATCAGGTTGGTCAGGCAGGACCTGCCTTTCACGAACCCATGCTGGCTGGGCCTGATCCCCTGATTGTCTTGCACACACTTGATGAGCGCACCCAAGGTGAACTGTTCCATAACCTTCCCCGGCACCAAAGTCAGGCTGACAGGCCTGTAGTTTCCCGGATCCTCTTTCAGGCCCTTCTTGTAGATGGGCATCATAATGCTGTCACGCTCCTGCTGTGCTCAGCCTCCCCAGGACTCTCGCACTCTCCTGCACAGAGTTGCAGCTTTTGCAGGAGGAGCTGAAGGGCTTGTCCCAGCCTGTGCTGTTGCCTGGCTCTTAGGGCACTTCGGGCATAGACTTCCCACTCCTTCACCATTCAGTTATGATAGAATAGGACAAAAGAGGGGCCCAAGACAGCTGGCTAATATTCAGGGGCCACCTCCTCCAAGCTCAGGAGCGATGCATCCCCACAAAGAGGAAGTCAAGCAAAAACACCAAGAGGCCCCAATGGATGGACAAGGAGCTCCTGGGCAAAGTCAAACACAAAAAGGAAGCCTACAGAGGGTGGAAGCAAGGGCAGGTAGCCTGGGAGAAATACAGAGAAACTGTCCGAGCAGCCAGGGATCAGGTTAGGAAAGCCAAAGCCCTGATAGAAATTAGTCTGGCCAGGGACATCAAGGGCAACAAGAAAAACTTCTATAGGTATGTCAGTGACAAAAGGAGGATGAGGGAAAATGTGGGTCCCCTCCGGAATGAAACGGGTGACCCGGTTACCCAGGATATGGAGAAGGCTGAGGTACCCAATGACTTCTTTGCCTCAGTCTTCACTGGCAATTGCTCAAGCCACACTGCCCAGGTCACAGAAGGCAAAGGCAGGGACTGGGAGAATGCAGAACTGCCCACTGTAGGAGAAGATCAGGTTTGAGAATATCTAAGGAACCTGAAGGTGCACAAGTCCATGGGACCTGATGAGATGCATCTGTGGGTCCTGAGGGAACTGGTGGATGAAGTGGCCAAGCCACTCTTCATCATATTTGAGAAGTCCTGGCAGTCCACTGACCAGAAAAGGGGAAACATAACCCCCATTTTTAAGAAGGGAAAAAAGGAAGATCCGGGGAACTACAGGCTGGTCAGTCTCACTTCTGTGCCTGGCAAGATCATGGAGCAGATCCTCCTGGAAATTGTGCTCGGGCACATGGAAAAGGAGGACGTGATTGGTGAGAGCCAACATGGCTTCACTAAGGGCAAATCATGCCTGACAAATTTGGTGGCCTTCTATGATGGGGTTACAGCGTTGGTGTACAAGTGAAGAAGGAAAGACATCATCTATCTGGACATGTGCAAGGCATTTGACACTGTCCCACATGACATCCCTGTCTCTAAATTGGAGAGACATGGTTTCGATGGATGGACCACTTGGTGGATAAGGAATTGGTTGGATGGTTGCATTCAAAGAGCTGTGGTCAATGGCTCAATGTCGAAGTTGAAACCAGTGATGAGTGGTGTTCCTCAGGGGTCGGTTCTGGGACCGGCATTGTTTAACATCTTTGTTGGCGACATGGACAGTGGGATTGAGTCCACCCTCAGCAAGTTTGCCAACGACACCAAACTGTGTGGTGCAGTCAACACAGTGGAGGGAAGGGATGCCATCCAGAGGGACCTTGACAGGCCTGAGAGGTGGGCCCGTGCACACCTCATGAAGTTCAACAAGGCCAAATGCAAGGACCTGCACATGGGTCGGGACAATGCCAAGCACAACTACAGGCTGGGTGGAGAATGGATTGAGACCAGCCCCGAGGAGAAGGACTTGGGGGTATTGATTGATGAGAAGCTCAACATGAGCTGGCAGTGTGCGCTTGCAGCCTAGAAAACCAACCGTGTCCTGGGCTGCATCAAAAGAGGCGTGACCAGCAGGTCGAGGGAGGTGATTCTGCCCCTCTACTCCGCTCTTGTGAGACCCCACCTGGAGCACTGCGTCCAGCTCTGGGGTCCCCAGTACAGGAGAGACACGGAGCTGTTGGAGCGAGTCCAGAGGTGGGCCATGAAGCTGATCAGAGGGCTGGAGCACCTCTCCTGTGAGGACAGGCTGAGAGAGTTGGGCTTGTTCAGCCTGGAGAAAAGGCGGCTGCGGGGAGATCTAATTGCGGCCTTCCAGTATCTGAAGGGGCCTACAGGCAAGCTGGTGAGGGACTGTTTATCAGGGCCTGTAGTGACAGGACAAGGGGTGATGGGTTTAAGCTGAAGGAGGGTCGATTTAGATTAGATGTTAGAAAGAAATTCTTCCCTGTGAGGGTGGTGAGGCACTGGCACAGGTTGCCCAGAGAAGCTGTGGATGCCCCCTCCCTGGAAGTGTTTAAGACCAGGTTGGATGGGGCTTCGGGCAACGTGGTCTAGTGGAGGGTGTCCCTGCCCGCAGCAGGGGGGTTGGAAGTAGATGATCTTTGAGGTCCCTTCCAACCCAAACCATTCTATGATTTTGTGAAAGTTGAGTTTGTTGGAGGAATGCAGGTTTTTGTCTGAAAAGAGGTTTAGAGCTTCACACATCAAGAAGACAAAGGTGCCAGCTCTGGTTGCAGTGTCAAAATTTTCTACTGGCCATTTCAAAAACATTTTCATTACAGGTATTTTGAGTTCCATCTGAAGCAGCTACATGCACACACACACACACACATGCATGCACTCTCTCTCTCTCTCTCTCTCCCTCCTCCCCCTAAGAGCCAGGCATTTTATCTGGAGGTGCCTTTACTGGATTTTAGCTCTTACTGTGGCAGTACCTACCATCACTAATGGAAACTGCACAGGGAAAGGCCTTACCACCAATACACAGCAAAGGGATCATTCCTCTCAGGGCAGCTCTTTGGAGGCCAAATCACAAGAGGAGGAGAGGATGCTGTGGCATGGGTGCTGACAGAGATTAGAAGCTGACTGGCATTCAAAAGAGAATTGAAAATCCCTCTGAAGTGAGAACTAAGAGAAAAATTAAGGCTGATAAAGTTCTGTGACTCCATTCCTCTGTCAAGGCAAGAAACGGAGGCTGCAGGGAAGATAGGCATGAAAATGCTGCAGGCTAGGGGCAGACCTGAGGGGCAGACACCCAGAAATCCATTACTGAAGAAGCAAGGAGTACTGTTTGATAGAAAGCTGTGTTAGCATCATGTTGCAGGTGTTGACCTGTTCTGGGCTCTGAGCAGAGCCCCAGGATTCAGCTCAAGAACTTTTTTCAAGACTGCCAACATTGCTGGTGAACTGGAAAGCCTGGCTTCCAATGGCATGTTCCCATCATTTGAGATAGCCAAATTAGTACCCCTTCTGTATCTCAAATACAACATTTAAAGTTTGACATACTGTTATGCAGCTTTAGAAAAAGAACCTAATTCTTTGAGAAAGTGAGCGAAAGGAGAAACCAAAGACCTTTCCCTTCTCAATTTCTGTTTTGAAAAAATCAATCATAAATTAGAGGAGGACCACAAGAGGTGTGCTGAGGGGATCTGCAGGTGCTGAGGAGAGAGGATGGCAGATGTTTTCCATGGTTGGCTGGCTCAGGAGAAAACCTGAACTGAGATACACAAGCAGGAAATAAGAACAGGGGGATTTGTGTTTCTTAACAGAATGAAGACCAGTAATTCTGCATGCTTCCTTATTACGCAAAAAAAAAAAATTAAAAAAAAAATTGTGATTACATAGCTTGGTCATTCTCACAAACCAAGTAAAAAATGTGATGTTCACATCAGTTGTCCACACAGCCTCCTCACAACTCTGCCTCCCCAAAGACTTCTCATGGCAAAGCTGAGTGCCAAAGACCAGGTTCTCCTAAGTTTTTGATTTATTTTTTTGTCCTGTGACTTAAGTGACTTTTTGAATGAGGAACTAACACTGTTACTTTGATTCAAAAGGCAAAAAGCAAAACTGGGGATGGACAGAAGGTCTACTCACAAACATAATCAGTGAAAGCTCATGCTGTACAGAGGCAGTATCTGATGAGTGATCTGGTTCAGCGTGATGCTTTGTTTCTAACCTGCTTCTCCTGAGTCCTAAAAAGCTTGAAGTTGGCTTTCAGGACAACATGTATTCTGAGCATCTATTCTGATCTCCCTGTCTTTTAAAAACCAACACTGTATGTATAGGGGCATAACAAAAAGTGAAAAATGTTCAATGGAAACTTGTTAAATCAAGTTTGAAGAAAAGGTTGGTGCTCTCTTCTATCAACATAAATAAATACACAAATGTTCTGGTATTACATTTCGGCTGAAAACATGTTTACAGTCACAAGAGACTTACGCAGGAAAAAGCGCAAACATAACCGCTGCACGAGGTTATACTAACACAAGGCTGTGTGGAGTACATGCAGCACATTACATCAATGCCTGAGGATCAACAGCGTTGCACCAATTTTACAGGGAACTAGTGTGATTCTCCCTCTTTCCTGACTCAAATTCTTTGACTATTAAAGTGGCTTGTGAAGTCATTATTAACCCTGAACTATGATCTCTTGCAGCCCTTATTTATACCAGGAAATTAAATTTTCTGTTATAAACCATCATGCCCACATGTTACATTTTCATTATTTAGCTAGCACTAAGATTTTTATACAACCTCACACGATCTCACATCTACCAGGTAACAGGTGGTCCCCTCACAGCTCTGAGGCTATGACGTACTCTTTAGTCTCACATAGCATACTTGGTTTTTCATTCACAGAGCTGAATTCACACTTTCTTTATGCCCAGGATAGTTATGGAAGCTGGGGAAGAGGAAAAAGAGCTTAAAGACTTCTTGTATGCTTCTCATAGCTTGGGCTAAGTGTAGTGGGTTGACCCTGGCTGGAGGCCAGGTGCCCAGCAAGTCGCTCTGTTACTTCTCTCCTCAGCAGGACAGGGAGGGGAGAAGAATAAGATGGAAAAAACCCTCATGGGTCAAGATAAAGGCAGTTTAATAAAGCAAATGGTTGTGTGCAGAAGCAAAGGAAAAACAACAGATTTATTCTTTGTTTCCCATCAGCAGGTGATGTCCAGTCACTTCCCAGGAAGCAGAGCTGCAGTATGCGTAGCGGTTGCTCTGGAAGACAAACATTGTAAATAACAAATGCCCCCACTTCTTCCTCCTTTCTCCCAGCTTTTTACTGCTGAGCAGATGTCATATGGTATGGAATATCCCTTTGGTCAGTTTGGGTCAGCGGTCCTGGCTGTGTCCCCTCCTAAGAACATGCCCATCCCCAGCTGATTGGTCAGGGGGAGGATGTTGGAGAGACAGCCTTGGCTTCACTAAGGGCAAATCGTGCCTGACAAATTTGGTGGCCTTCTATGATGGGGTTACAGTGTTGGTGGACAAGGGAAGAGTGACTGACATCATCTGGACTTGTGCAAAGCATTTGACACTGTCCCGCATGACATCCCTGTCTCTAAATTGGAGAGACATGGTTTCGATGGATGGACCACTTGGTGGATAAGGAATTGGTTGGATGGTTGCATTCAAAGAGCTGTGGTCAACGGCTCAAATGTTCAAGTGGAGAACAGTGACAGTTCTGGTACCGGCATTGTTTAACATCTTTGTTGGCGACATGGACAGTGGGATTGAGTCCACCCTCAGCAAGTTTGTCAACGACACCAAGCTGTGTGGTGCAGTCAACACAGTGGAGGGAAGGGATGCCATCCAGAGGGACCTTGACAGGCCTGAGAGGTGGGCCCGTGCACACCTCATGAAGTTCAACAAGGCCAAATGCAAGGACCTGCACGTGGGTCGGGACAATGCCAAGCACAACTACAGGCTGGGTGGAGAATGGATTGAGACCAGCCCCGAGGAGAAGGACTTGGGGGTATTGATTGATGAGAAGCTCAACATGAGCCAGCAGCGTGCGCTTGCAGCCTAGAAAACCAACCATGTCCTGGGCTGCATCAAAAGAGGCGTGACCAGCAGGTCGAGGGAGGTGATTCTGCCCCTCTACTCCGCTCTTGTGAGACCCCACCTGCAGTACTGCGTCCAGCTCTGGGGTCCCCAGTACAGGAGAGACATGGAGCTGTTGGAGCGAGTCCAGAGGTGGGCCATGAAGCTGATCAGAGGGCTGGAGCACCTCTCCTATGAAGACAGGCTGAGAGAGTTGGGATTGTTCAGCCTGGAGAAAAGGCGGCTGTGGGGAGATCTAATTGCGGCCTTCCAGTACCTGAAGGGGCCTACAGGCAAGCTGGTGAGGGACTGTTTATCAGGGCCTGTAGTGACAGGACAAGGGGTAATGGGTTTAAGCTGAAGGAGGGTCGATTTAGATTAGATGTTAGGAAGACATTCTTTACTGTGAGGGTGGTGAGGCACTGGCACAGGTTGCCCAGAGAAGCTGTGGATGCCCCCTCCCTGGAAGTGTTTAAGACCAGGTTGGATGGGGCTTCGGGCAACGTGGTCTAGTGGAGGGTGTCCCTGCCCGCAGCAGGGGGGTTGGAAGTAGATGATCTTTGAGGTCCCTTCCAACCCAAACCGTTCCATGATTCTATGATTCTATGATTCTGATTGTGGGACATTCACCTGATGGGAGGGAGATCGGCACTCCAGTCCCTCCTCACATTTCTTCTCTGTTTTATGTATCAATGAGATGTAACGCTGAATGTAAAACCTACAGCCCTGAGGCCCTAGCTGGCTGTTGGGGGAGCTTTCCTGAGAAGTGGGTGTATCTATACCCTCCCTGTCGTGCAGAGGACTGAATCTGGCTGGCTTGCTTCTTAGCAAGTGCATTAACCATTTACAATGCCCACAGCTCAATTTTGTCTTCTGGACTCTCTTCCCCTCCTCCCCCCCCCCCAAGGAAACTACCCACAGATAAATGTCTGGAGTGCAGAAGGCTGAATAAGAGTTTATGCTTATAACTATCTAAAGGGTGGATGTCTAGGGGAAGGGGCCAGACTCTCTCTTGTGGATGCCCCATCCCTGGAAGTGTTCAAGGCCAGGTTGGATGGGGCTTTGGGCAACATGGTCTATTGGAGGGTGTCCCTGCCCATGGCAGGGGGGTTGGAAGTAGATGATCTTTGAGGTGCCTTCCAACCCAAACCATTCTGTGATTCTATGATTGGTGCTGTGCCAACACTACTCAGCCATAGCTGAAACCCTGGTGTGTTACCAGCACCTCGCTGGCTACCAATGCACAGCACAGCCCTATGGGGGCTGCTGTGGGGAAAATTAACTCTATCTCAGCCAGACCCAACACAATCTCCACCCTTTATTCCATACCATTTGCATCATGGTCCCATATAATTTAATACATATATATATATATATATATATATATCTTCTAACCATTCCATTGTATTTAATTATTACTGAAATCCCTTCTTACCGAAATCCCTTCTTACCAAAACTTACAACTTAAAATATGTATTTAAACCATCTTTATACCCAACATACAAATTTATAAATTCTCATTAACTACTCTCCTCTCTCCTTTAACAGACAGATATTGCTCTCCCATTCCATGGGCTTCCTCCGCTCCTCCAGATGCTTGTTCATGAACAGGCTATGACTTGGGCCCCATCTGTCAAGATGGGTGTTCAGGGCAGGAGAATCGGTATGCTTGATTGTTGGGCACCAGCACCACCTTGGTTAAGGTCATTGTTCCACTCATATGGTTCCTTGTGAAACTCCCTCTTCTTCAGTTCAGGTCTTTCCTGCTACATTACTCCCTACAACATACAACTCACATAGATTATTTTTCCCCAAGGTTAAATCTCCTTGAGGCACACTCTGGGTCTCTCCATCCTTCCACATCCCCCACTAAGTACAGCCAAGTCCTTGAGCAAAGACAATCCCAGGAATGGGTTTGCCTTTTCCTATGGGAGGAGCAATCCACACCACCTTCCCCAGCCATGTCCCCAAGTGCACTGCAGGGACCTTATCTCCTCCCACAGTATGTAAGGGTTTTGTCTGGGCAGGACCAGGACAGTGTGCAGATCCTCTGGTGTTAATCAGCCAAGAGACTTCTGCTAAATTCATATCCCAGGGCTTCCATGCCCCATTGCTGAATGTCCTCAGCATAGTCTTTAACAGTCCATTTTATCTCTCAGTCTTTCCAGAGGCTGGTGGGTGCTAGGGGATGTGATACACCCCTCCTTTGCCCAGGAGTTTATAAAGTTATTTCAGAAATGAGTGCCCTTGTCTGATTCAATTCTGGGGTACCATGTCACCATAAAATTTGCCTTTCAAGGCCTAGGATGGTGTTTCAGCAGTGGTATGGCTTGCAGGATATGTCTCTAGCCAACCAGTAGTTGCTTCCACCATGGGAAGTTTGCAGCGCTTGCCTTGTCACCTTTGTGGCAGCGGCCCAATACAGTCAATTTGCCAGGCCTTGCCATATTGAAAACCCAGCCACTGCCCTCTATTCCAGGGAGATTTTACTCATGTCACTTGCTTGATTGCAGCACATATTTCACATTCATGACTGACTTGTGTAATGGCCTGCATGGTCAGGTCCACCTCTGAATCATGAGCCCATCTGTATGTTACGTCTCTCCCTTAATGTCCCAATGTTTCATGGGCCCATTGAGCTACAAATAATAGCTCACGCTTACTCTCCCAGTCCAGGTCCACCTGAGCTACTTCAATTTTGGCAGCCTTGTCTACCTGTTCATTGTTTGTTCTTCAGGGGCATGGGTTTTGGGTATGTGAGCATCTAAATGACACACTGTCGTGGTTTAACACATCAGGCAGCTAATACAACCACACACCTGTTTGCTCACTCCCCCCTAACAGTGGGATGGGGGAGAAAATTGAAAATGGAAACGAAAAAAACCTCATGGGTTGAGATAAAGACAATTTAATAGGAAAAAAAAAGATAATAAAATATACAAAACAAGTGACGAACAGCACAATTTCTCACTACCCAAAGTCGATGCTCCGCAAGACCTTGAGCTGATCTGCCTCCTTGCCCACCCCCCAGTTATATATGGAACATGACATCATATGGTATGGAATATTCCTTTGGTCAGTTTGGGTCAGCTCTCCTGGCTGTGTTCAGCTTCTTGGGCATGTCCCATCTTCTTGTTGGCAGGGCAGTATGAGAAGCTGAAAAGTCCTTGATTGCTTGGCAACAACTAAAGCCATCAGTGTGTTATCAACATTGTTATCATCCTCAATCCAAAACACAGCACTACACCAGCTGCTAGAAAGAAAATTAACTCTATCCCTGCTGAAACCAGGACACATACCTTTAGAGTCATGTTTTCTACCTGGGCAGTGATGTCCTGCCACAATGCAGCAACCCAGATGGGTTTACCCCTGCACTGCCAATTGGCCATCTTCCACTGCTGTAGCCACCCCCATAGGGCATTAGCCACCATCCAGGAACTCAGTATAGATTACTGGCCACTCTTCTTGTTGAGCAATCTTTAGGGCTAGTTGAATGACTTTTACTTCTGCAAACTGACTTGACTCACCTTTTCCTTCAGTGGCCTCAGTGACTTATCGTGTAGGACTCCACACAGCAGCTTTCCATTTCTGATGGTTTCCTACAACACAACAGGATCCATCAGTAAACAAAGCATACTGTCTTTCATCTTCTGGTAACTCCTTATATGGTGGTGCCTCTTGGGCATGAGCCACCTCCTCAGACAGTGCTCCAAAATGTCTGCCTTCTGGCCAGTCCATAATCTCTTCCAGAATTCCTGGGTGGCTGGGTTTCCCCAGTCGAGTTTGTTGTGTGATCAATGCTACCCACTTAGTCCATGTAATGCTCGTTGCATGATGTGTAAAGGGGATGTTTCCTTTGAACATCCAGTGTAGCATGGGCAATCACAGTGCCAAGAGGAGACATGCTTCTGTACCAACAACGTCTGAAGTGGCTCGAAAGCCCTCATATGCTGCTGGTATCTCTTTTTCAGTTGGAGTGTAGTGGGCTTCTGATCCTCAGTACCCCCAGCTACAAAACCCTAATGGTCGACCTTGGGTTTCTCCTGCTGTTTTCTGCCAGAGGCTCCAGATGAAACCATGCTCCCCATCTGCAGTGTAGAGTACATTTCGCACAGCTGGTTCTGTCCGCACAGGCCCAGGAGCTACTACACGAGCTATTTCCTGTTTGATATGCTCAAAGGCTTGTTGTCGCTCAAGGCCCTACTCAAAATAGTTCTTTCAGGTTACTTGGTAGAGAGGGCTCACAAGCTGACTAAAACTTGGAATATGCATTCTCCAGCACCCCACAAGGCCTAGGAAACCTTGTGTTCCTTCTTCTTAGCTAGTGGAGACATAGTTGCTATCTTGTTGACCACATCCATAGGCACATGACAAGGTCCACGCTGACATTTTATTCCCAAGAACTGGATCTCCTGTGCAGGTCCCTTGACTTTGCTGTTCTTTGTGGTGAAACCAGCTTTCGGAAGAATCTGAATTACTCTTTTTCCTTTCTCAAACACTTTTTCTGCCTTATTGCCCCACATGATGGTGTCATTGATGTATTGTAGATATTCAGGGGCATCACCCTCTTCCAGTGCAGTTTGGCTCAGTCCATGGCAAATGGTGGGGCTGTTTCCACCCCTGGGGCAGTTGATTCCAGGTGCGCTGAACACCCCTCCACATGAAAACAAACTGTGGCCTGCATTCTGCTGCCAAAGGAATTGAGAAGAACGCATTGGTGATGTCAATTATAGCATACCACTTGGCTGCTTTTGACTCCAGCTCATATTGGAGCTCTAACATGTCTGGTACAGCAGCAGCACTCAGTTGTGGCATCACTTTGTTCAGGCCATGACAGACTGCTGTTAACCTCCACCCCCCATCAGACTTTTGCACTGGCTATATGGGACTATTAAAAGGTGAGTGAGTCTTGCTGATGACTCCCTGGTTCTCCAGTTGATGAATCAGTTCATGGATGGGGGCCAGGGAATCTCGGTTGGTGCGATACTGCCACTGATGCGCTGTCCTGGTAGCAATTAGCACTTGCTGTTCTTCATCCTGCAGCAATCCCACAATGAAGGAATCTTCTGAGAGGCCAGGCAGGGTAGATAGATAGCTGTTTGAACTTCTGTGTATGCACAGTGGCTATGCCAAAAACCCATCAGTACCCCTTTGGGTCCTTAAAGTACCCTCTCCTGAGGTAATCTATGCCAAGAATACAAGGGGCCTCTGGGCCAGTCACGATGAGGTGCTCCTCCCACTTGTCCCCTGTTAAGCTCACCTCAGCCTCCAATACAGACAATTCTTGGCATCTACCTGTCACTCCAGAGATCCAGATGCATTCTGTGCCCCTAAACCCTGATGGCACCAGCATACACTGTGCACCAGTGTCTACCAAAGCCTTATACTTCTGTGGGTCTGATGTGCCAGGCCATCGAATCCACACAGTCCAGTATACCCAGTCATCCATTTCCTCCTCCTGGCCGAAGGCAGGGACCCTCTATTCCTGTTGCTGGTCAGATATTCACTGTCTGACCCTTGCAGTGCCAGACCAGAAGTCCCCTCGCCAGGATCAAGGGAGGTGATTTTAGTTCTATGTCTGTGAGATTGCTGATTGCTTTCTTGTGTCTGCACAGCAACTACGCTGACAGCCTTCTTGGATGACCACTTCTTATCAGCTGTCTTCGCTCTCAGTTTGTGTACATGGGCTTCCAGGCTAAAGGTGGGTTCACCATCCCACTCCCTCATGTGCTCACCTTGGTCACACAGGAAGAACCAGAGTGCACCACGCAGCATACGCCTGGGGCTTCCTTCCCCTCTGGCTGGAGCAGGAGAGGACTGATTTCGTGGGGGTCCCCCTGACAGCCAACGCACTGGCCCGCAGGGATGAGGAGGGGTAGAGTTTTTCTTCAAAGTTTTGGAGCCAAGAAGACAATCTCTCCAGAGTTGGTGTGTCCATATCCAGGTAACAGATCGCTGCCCAGCTGTTAGAATATGATGCTGGGGCACTTTGAATCACCTTCCTCCACATGGCCCGTGTGCACAGGACATCCTCTGGATCTTTGGAGACCTCATCATCATCTACATCACTATAGATGACTTCCAGCACTGCTAATTCTCTCAGGTACTGGATGCCTTCATCTGAGGTTGGTCCACTTTCCTGGGGAGTTCACAAGATCTTCTTTGAATGGATATCTTGCCTTCACACTTGAGAGAAGCTGTCTCCAGAGACTGCAGATTGCTGCCTCTTTTCCAATTCCTCTCTCAATTCCCTGGTTTCTAGCAAGGGATCCCAGCTGTTGGGCTTCCCTACCTTCCACTTGCTGACTGTCAGCCCCATCATCCCATCATCAAAGCAGCCAGGCAGCAATCCGCTCATCTGGATGGCAGCTGTAATCTTTCCACATGTCTCAAAGTTCTGATGAGGTCAGGGAACGGGTAGTTTCTGCTTCCTGTCTGATTTCGCTCACTCCTTTCTCCCACTTCTTTGCTGAAAAACCGGCTTCCTGATCATACCTTTCCTCCTTTTCTTCCTCCTCCCTTACTAATCAATGACATGGACCCGTTGTTCTCCTTGTCCACTGTTTCTTTTTTACTACTGAGGCAATTATGGTAGTTGTTTGGGTCCCTATCTCAACCATGGTGTGCTCAGATGCAGTTTGGTCCCTGCCTCAACCATAGTCCCCTGATAGTACTGCACTGTGGCTTGATAGGCCCAGGCCTGGCCCCAGTACAGTGCTAGAAGCTGCTGGTTTTCACTGGGGTGAGCAAGGGACTTTTCTATCAGGTGGCGTGTCAGTTTGCTGGGATTGCTGGCCTGTTCGGGTGTAAAGTCCTGGGCTATAGGAGGTGATAACTGTCCTAGGAACCTGCCCAAATCCTTCCACACACCCTGCCACCCAGGGACCAGCTGCCTCAGGGCACATTTCAGTATTGCCTCACCCAAAAGTTGTCTTCTCTTAAAGCAGGACGAGACCTAATTCCACAAAACCCCTAATACGCCAGTAGTATTAATTAGTAATGTTAAACAGCTCACATAAGGGTGAACAAGGACCTTGGGAGCCTGCATAATAAAACTATCCACATCAATCCTAGGTAGGGAGAAGGAGATGTATCCCCCCATCATCTCCACAGGATAGCTCCCCCAGCACAGCAAAGCCATCAATGCCAGGGCCAGGCACATAACCATTGTTTGTACTAGCATGCTCCCAAGTTCCTTCATCCTCCCCACAAAATAGCTCCCCCAGCACAGCAAGGCCATCAACACCATGCCAGGCACAGGGCCATTATTTGTATTAGCATGTTCCTAAGCTCAGCAAAATAAAGAGATAAGCAGTGCAGCCGAACAAACTCCACGATCTGCACAGGAGCTTGCCACTTAATAAGTACTATAGCTGTAGCACACTGAATATAAAACTGCCGTTGTCTCATGCCCCACATTCAGCGCCAACAAGGACTGTGGCAGGTTGACCCTGGGTGGAGGCCAGGTGCCCAGCAAGCTGCTCTATCACTTCCCTCCTCAGCAGGACAGGGAGGGGAGAAAAATAAGATAGGAAAAAACCTCGTGGGTCAAGATAAAGGCAGTTTAATAAAGCAAAAGCAAAGGCTGCATATGGAAGCAAAGGAAAACCAAAAGATTTATCCTCTACTTCCCATCAGCAGGCGATGTCCAGCCACTTCCCAGGAAGCAGAGCTGCAGTATGCGTAGCGGTTGCTCCAGAAGACAAATGTCATAAATAACAAATGCCCCCACTTCTTCCTCCTTCCTCCCAGCTTTTTACTGCTGAGCAGACATCTTATGTTACGGAATATCCCTTTGGTCAGTTTGGGTCAGCTGTCCTGGCTGTGTCCCCTCCCAAGATCTCACCCACTGGTGGGGGGGAATGTTGGAGAGACAGCCTTGGTGCTGTGCCAGCGCTGCTCAGGCATAGCTGAAACCCTGGTGTGTTACCAGCACCTCGCTGGCTACCAATGCACAGCACAGCCCTATGGGGGCTGCTGTGGGGAAAATTAACTCCATCTCAACCAGACACAATACACTATGAAATAAGAGGGCAGCTCTAACGAAGGATCTTTCCTTTCTGAGTAGTTCCCATGGCCCACTGACCATGGAACAAGAGTGGTGTGTTTTCACCCCAGGTCCTTGCACAAATTTCCTATCAAAGTCCATCCTGTCAGGAGCTGCCAGGTAGCTTGGCAGAAGTGTGGAAACTTACCATGTAATGAGTATTCATTCAAAACAGCTACTTCCCCACAGTGTTTTGATTTTTTTCAGTTCCTTTTTCCCAGAATGGCACAAAAGAACTTCACTATACAACTCCATCATGTATTTTGATGAAACATGGTAGGTAGGACTGTAGCTGCCTTAATTTCTACTGCCTCATTTGTAGAAAATCCAATATGCCCTGCTTTTGGAAAAGGCCATACTTTACCAACAATGGGAGACATACATAGTAAATTTCTGAACAGTAAAATGATGCATGAGCTGGTTATAGATCTTCCCTGTCCTCCTCCATGATGTCACTGGCTGTGGAAAATCTGCTTAAGAGGTTTTTTTAAAGAGAAGTAAAAAAAAAAAAAAAAAAAAGTGTGGGGCTATTCTTGGAAGCTCTCTGTTTGGAATACCAGATGCATGAGTTTCACAAGTCCAAGGGGTATGGGAAATGCCAATATTTTGGAAAAAATAAGTACTAATTTGCATTTATTAGTTCTAATTTGCATTTGTAAAGTCTGTTACTTGAAGCTAAACAAGATCAGAATCACTTCCTCTATCTTCATATTTTTATAGTTAAATGTTATCTACATGATATAAAACAGATTACTTATAAGACTACTTGGCCAGGGACTGTCTTACTGTTACACAACAGCTAACATAATAAGTGACTGAAACCTTCCTGTACTACCCAGAACAAATAAATTATTAATAAGAATGTTGTTAATAACAAACATGTCTGCTTCTGCAGTTCTCACTCACTAATACCAGGAAGAGCTTTAGTTGCTGGATTCGGCCTGCTTTTCTTTTAAATTCCACTTAAAGTAATGTGATCACCAAATACTCCTCATTTGCAATACAGGTTACACTATGAAACTTGCACAGTGAACCGAGCTCATCTCTTGGCTCACAGATTGAGTCTCTATGGATGTAACAGAGTACAATTTAATCCAGGAAAATGCACGGGAAGAAATTTGCACTCAAATCTCTTTTAGGTTATGTTAACCACTTGAAGTGGGGCAAGTAAAGGTCTTTTCCAACCAAAATGATTCCATGATTCTATGATTCTAAGTAAATATTCCCTGTTGTTTCATCTCTTCTGTATTCAGGTACCACTGACAGTATGTTGCCAGCTAAAGATGGGCCACCCTGACTTGTCCACTCCTTCAGGGATGTAGTCTTTGGGTTGCACAATACAAACCAAACAGGAACAAGAGACCTTTGCAGTAAGTGCCAACTGTCCTTCCCAGGGGTGGTTCTGTGCCCTCCGGAGGACATTACACACACTTGCTGCCATAATCTCTTCCACTGCCTTTTTTTCAAATTACCCAATGGTTTCCAGTCCATCAAATACTTGGATGGAAGAAGAGTCCTGCACATTTGTATTTATTGACTAACTTGGGGCAGGGAGGTGATTTACTGTGGCAAGTGAATTTGGTATCTTATTCCTCATCGCTATTCCAAAGCCTATTTCCTGGTATTGGAAAGTTGTTTGTGACAGCCTGCTCTCTTTTTGTAGTTTTAAAACCCAAACTACTTCATCACTTCAGGTCAGCTAGCAGGAAGTCACTGATATATATATTATTTAACCATGAAACTCCAAGCTAGTAATTACAGAGTTTGGAACGAGCTCCTCTCTAAAGAACTCTTTTTCTTGGAAAACTACATTTCATCCTAACATTCCCCAGTCAGCTGTACTTCTTCAGCTTTGAATAATTTATTTTTGAACATGCTTATCTGGCCCAGACTCCCCACTTGTTCACATAAGCCAATAAACTTTTTTTTTCCCCCCCCCGTAAACTAATTAGTGACCTAGTGAGATTGAGTAATGCTTATAAAGCACTTTGGAGATAAATGGGAAATGCTGTCACCAAGGGAGTCATGGAGATAGGAATATTAGAGGGAAGAAAACAAGTGTCAGGTAAGTTGATTTCTTTGATAAATTATGAAGGGATATAACATTCAATAGCATTAAAATATATTTTATGTATGTCATGGAACACCTCTGTTCAACTGTTTTTATTTTGAAAGCCTAGCAGTTACCTCATCCAGAAGGTTGGTAAATCATTTTCTCCTGTATGTACCTCTGCAAGTCCTTTCCTTCTCCATGAAGTAGACTATTCAATTATTCCTAAAGGCCTGCAAGTATGGGTTACTTTGGGATAGAAAGTAAGGAGAAATAGCAAATACCCTTTGTAAACATGACAGGAGAATGTTTTCAAACATCTTCAACACAAAGTATTCTGCTGTATTGCAAAGTATTTTCAAGTCTGGATATAGGACAAACTTGGAAAATTTTAGTAAAAGTGGTTCTCACTACACAGAGAAAAATCAATGTTTGTTACCTCTGTAGATGTAATTATGTCAGTGTGCTAAATCAGCTGGAATCTCAACTGAAAACTAAAGCTTTTATCTCCATCAATAAAATAACTCCTGCCAGGGAAACTGGAGTGGTATCCTGGCATGAGAAAATATCACCAGTGCCAGGGAAATAGTGTGTTCTCTAACTTGAGTCAATACTTCTCATTTTGGGAGATCCCCCCCTGCCCCCTTCCGTAGTTGGTATCATCTGCCATCAGCAACTCAGGAACATAGCATTCTGCTGCAATCATGCAACTCACCTTCACCTGTGCACCTGAAATCTTTCACCTTTCACATAAGCTTAGAGTATGTGTACACTATGTGGCAATGCGAACAAACTCACTAAAAGGCCAATCCTTCTGCAAGCTAGGGAGTAGAATACAGCTGCGCTGTAGAATACACCAGTAGAGCCTCTTCAAAGTCAACTTTCAGGGAAGAAGGAGGTGCATTCTTTTAACAAATTTCATATTCCAAGTCCCCATACACTGGAGCTAAAGCAAATTATTTTTTTTTCAAATAAATGTAAACTGAACAAAGACTTAGTACTGAAAATTTCAGCAACAATAAATATACTAACTGCAATTGTTAAATCTGTTAAAGTGAAGCTCCTGGCTTTGGAGAGGTTTTGAGAAAGAAAACAGTCTGATTTTACAATAAATGTTTGTTCTGCATTTTAAAAGTTACAGTTCATTTAAAAAAGCTGATCATCCCTCTACTGCAGTATGTCAGTCTAGAAGTGATGTTGAGTGCCTCATAAGAACTGCCTTCAGTTGCTTCACTTTTTCATGCTTCACTACTTGTCCAAGAATCTCCTGGATAAAATACTCCTTGAAGAGATAGTTTCCTTCTCCAACAATAGGAAATCATGTGAAGGACAGAAAGGCAAGCCCAGTCTACAAACCCAAATTCAGTCAGCTGCCATCTAGTTAGTAGGAGCTGTGGTGATTAGAATGCAATTCAGTACACCAGAAGTAGACATCTTTTTAGGAAGAGATAAATCACGTTGCAAGCACCACTGAACAGACCGACTAGCTACACACTGAATACAAAGGGACTCTATGATGGTTTGCTATGAGGTAGATGTCTGCCATTTAGTATGCTGAACCCAGCTGAGGGAGGCATCTGGGTCAGGGACGCTGAAACAGCAGCATACTTTTCATCCAACCTGAGGTAAGTCTAGCACCAGGAGAGTGCATGAAACACAGCTGATGTCTCTGTAGCCATATAAAATTACTAGAAATACCACTTGGTCAACATTTACACAGACATGTAAATGTAAGATGCATGATGCAAGAGCATGTTAAATTTTTACTGTAGAAAACACTTATAAATGAATTGTGCATACATTTTATGGTATGAAGTTGTAAGTGCATTTGCTTCGCTTATTTATGTTTGATGTACAAGGCATACAGAACGTTCACCCAAAAGATGATGACAAATCACTCAAACTTTCACATTAACATGTCTAGAAGAAAAGATCTCTCTCTCCAAGGACTAATGAAACAAAAATTACTTGTGCTAAAAGGTTTTGCTAGCTAGAATATTCTGTATTAAAACTCCTCAGGCCCCAACCATGCTTCCACAGTAAGACTAGGAAATAACTGAGTGCTTGGGTCTACACATTATATACAATTAAATAAACAAAAAGACATAGATGATTTTGTTGAAAATATATTGATAAAGCCTTATTACTTGAATCTTAAGAGTATTCATTTGGCCCAGAAACACTTCATATTTTTAGAGCAGTCATCACAAAATTTGCTTCTAAATTGTTGGCAGTAATATATGAAAAGAAGCTGGTTTTGTTTGAGTATCAGCAATTGAAATTGAAAAGTAAAAGTGAAACTACCAGCATTATAACCTTGTAAATTCCTTACACCATTATGTCTGCTATCTTTGGTTTAATTTATCATAGTTCCTGTACCAGAACTCACAGCTATCAGCTTCTTGGGCTCATCTGTAAAAATTGTTGTGAAGGAGCGGACACCAAGCAGATCAAGGAAACTGCCCCACACCATTCCAGGAACCCTTACTCAATGTTATGCAATTCTTAAGGGGAAAGCCAACTAAGATCAAAGTAAGACTGAATTCCCTTGACAACATATGGAAGGCTCCAAGGACATTAGTAACACTCCTTGGACAAAGGAATTGTTTCTGTGGTGGATATGGCAACAGCATACAGTCTGACTTGGTCAATTACCCCCACAACAGTTTCAGTATACAAATCCATTTTCACACAGATTGTTCACCCATATTTACTAAAACAAATGTTTTCAGTCAATTTGTTTTGACTAAACAAATCTCTTTTTACACACTGCCTGGAAATCCACTTAACATTTCGATCAAAAGGAATTCAGTATAATTTCTTTTCTGGTTTTCGATATTCTGAAGATTTCCTTAACATTGCATTAAAACATTTTTGCTTAGTAGTAGCATACCTGGGTTTCCTAGTCAATGAGACAAACACTCCTCCTTACCCCAGGAAAATTCAATACAAAATTAGGTTAAGCAAATGGAAAATGATTATATGAACATAGAAGGCAAGATCAGTGTGTGATATAAAAATAAAAGAACTATTTATCTTTAATAGTGGGTTTATATGTAACAGAAAAGAGTTCTACAATACAGCATTCAAATTTATAATTCAATGTAGAGGATGTAAAATCTGGGGAATTTTAAGAAAGAACTGAAGGCACCAATTTATTATTTTGAGGGAAAGTGTTACTGCTGTTTTTTTGTAATGAATGCAAAGGGTATTCTAACCTGACAGCTCTTCCTTTGTTTCAATGCAAAGTCTGCCTGTAGCAAAAAAGCAAAACCTAGCTTGTGGACTCCTACCAGTTGATCAAAGGCCATGCTGTGTAGCACGTACAATACAAAATTTCTTCTGCCCTGAATAAACTTGCATAATTGATAGCATTTAGATTGGCTCAATTACTTAAACAGAAATGTACTCTTCTGATGCATTTCATCATTTGGCTTCATACTGACATTAGCTGATGGAATAAAAATATATGTGTTCAAAATTACATATACACTAACATTTCCTTTAGACTGAATTTGAACCCCGTCCCTCTCTGTCTCTCTTTCTGGAACTTTATGTCCATTAGCAAAGTAAAAGTTCGTCTGATAATAAGCTAATACCAATGGCCTGGCTGTTAAAATTATTCCAGTTTAATTAAAACTCACCAGCATTTTCTTTGGAGCATGGCATCAATTACATGTAATTCATTTATCAATAACCAATTAAAGGCACATGATACAATATACTTCACTGTAGGAAAAAGTGGTACCAGTAGTCATGTGAAAATAGATTACATTTTAAGCTAGAATATAAACTCATAGGAAAAATGTGTTCACTCTTTCTGTTAAGGCCAGTAGGGAATTAGGAGAAATTTTATCTTATTTCAGAGTACTGGGGAGAAGAAACATTCTAACATTTTTCTTTTAAGTTGGCAATTATTAGTACCTACTTTTTACAATAGCCTTAAAACATGAAAAAGCAGTCCAGTTCTAACAAAAAAGTAAATCAGAAAAACCCCACATTATCTTCAACTTTGTAAGTACAACTTAAAAATACATCGAAAAAAGTTTAGATTACCATAGTAAATGAACCACTGCAATAACTAGTATTTTAGTGATATGTATCAAATGTTGTGCAGAAAATTATTAGCTTGAGTTTGTTAATTTTTTGTGTAACTCAAGTGCTTTTGGTACTTCACATTTACTCTTTATTGTAATGCATGCAGTAAAGCACAAATTCGTTGTTTTTAGTATCTTGGTTTATTTTTGCCATGGATTTGCTACACGTGGCAACTATCAATGCATAGTTGGAAATATCAATAAATTTGAAATGTACAGGAAATCATAGAATGGTTTGGGTTGGAAGGGACCTCAAAGATCATCTAGTTCCAACCCCCCTGCTGCGAGCGGGGACACCCTCCACTAGACCACGTTGCCCGAAGCCCCATCCAACCTGGTCTTAAACACTTCCAGGGAGGGGGCATCCACAGCTTCTCTGGGCAACCTGTTCCACTGCCTCACCACTCTCACAGTAAAGAATTTCTTTCTAACATCTAATCTAAATCGACCCTCCTTCAGCTTAAACCCATTACCCCTTGTTCTGTCACTACAGGCCCTGACAAACAGTCCCTCACCAGCTTTCCTGTAGGCCCCTTCAGGTACTGGAAGGCCGCAATTAGATCTCCCCGGAGCCTTCTCTTCTCCAGGCTGAACAATCCCAACTCTCTCAGCCTGTCCTCATAGGAGAGGTGCTCCAGCCCTCAATACTGCTAAGAAAATGTTAAGCAACTCATTTGTAATAGGCAGGTGTATCTCCCAGGTGTCATGGGCTGAAACAAATATTTACCATCTCCCTTGTTCTCTCATCTGGCTGCCCACAAATTACAGCATTACATGCAATGTGTCCGTTTACCTTTAAAAGTTGTCAATGGCCTGAACTAAACTTGCCTAAATGTCAGGATGAGGCGTGAGACTGCCATGTCTGTTTGGAGGGAGAGAGAAAGAAGTCGTGTCACACGTGCTTGCTACTTTCCTTAATGCATTTCTAAGTGGTGTTCACCTATTGCTGTGGTAGAACTGATAGAAGAACATATTGAGAAAAATAATATTTTGAAATACAGCTGAAAATTATTGTAACCCCCCCCCCCAAAAAAATAAGAAGAAATACAGAGAATGAAAATAGGTGTTTTTAAAGTACCAAAGATGTACCCATTAACTGATCCTTAAACACAGCTAGAACAGTACAGTACCAATCTTAAGGACTTTTGGTGGACACATAGTTACCAAAAATACTACAGCTACAATCTAAAAAATGAGAAAGTGTAATTCTCCATTTTGTTCCTATATGCATTTCCCTTTGCAACAAATCTGGATAAAGCACAAAATTATACAAATATTATACCATGAAACAAGAATACAGAAAATTTTCTTCACAGATCTTAATGTTCACTTCTTGCAGAAAATATATTCGTTATTGGCATTTCATAGCCTATAGTTTAAAATACAGGTTAGAAGTAAATGAACGAGCAACGCTCTACTAAACCACCATGATTTGTATAAAAGACAGTTCCTGCTCTGAGGGCTCTAAAGCAAGATAGTTCTCATGTTGTTTCTGGGAAACTTTTACATACTATCAAAGACAGAAATCCACAATATGAGGATAATCCTTTAAGGAATGTTCTGCTTTTCCAACCTTCTTTCCAAGAAAAAAAACCTTTTATTCATTTTATAATAAAGGCTAAACAGGCCCACTGTACTGTCAGGCAAGTTTCTATAAGCACACATTTCTAACATGAAGAACGAATAAGGCAGAGACTATTCTTTTGTGGAAAGGCACATTTTAGAAGGATGAAACACTTTCCGTAATTAACTTAGTGTGCTGCAGACAGCCTTTATTACTTTGCAGCCACAGGGTCTCCAGTACCATTTAAGCCAGCCATCCCAGTTAGTATTCTTCTGTATGTTGTACTAGCATACATTTACTAATGTAGTATGAACACATCATCTAGCCTTTGTACCTTCTGATAACTTAAGTTCAGCACATGCTACCCTATATAATCTCTTCCATAAAAAAGAATCCCTTTTGACAGCTATTCATCATAAACTGGAATAATTAAGGCCCCATCTCCTTAATGGACAATGGAGTTCAATGAATAAAAAAATTAACAAAACAATTATTAATAGACATTTCTCAGCTTGTATACTGTAAACTAGACAAAAGCTTAATTTTTATTTTGGGACTTTTTCTGAGAAATTTCTGAAAATGAAACTGCTTACTTTGAATAGTCCACAGGGCAAATTACTATGTTATGAACCTGCAACATAATAACATTTTTCCTTAAGGAACTTATTTATGAGGAAATTTCTGGTTTTGTATAATAATAATAATAATAATGCATTTTATTTTAAAATAATAATGATGATCTTGCACATAATGGAAAATGCTTATGAGTACAGTAGTAAGGTCTTTAAGCAAACTCACATTTTGAGCAATTTTGATTTTCTTATATCCTCCTGAATCTTCCCTAAAGCTTATGTTTTACTGTAATAAATAAGTTTACCTTCACACAATCCTTAAATATTTACTAAAATTCCTTAGTTTCAAATTAAATAATATTCATAATTACTATATTTTTAAAATTAAACAATTTGGCCAACACATAATACTGTAACCAAACTGTCTTCTCGTTTCTAACCACAAATAACAGCTAGTAATTATCTGCAAATTGAGTACCAAGCAACTACAGAGGAATAGAATTTAGTAGAAACACCATGTGATAGCAGTGTTCGATGAGGTACAGATACACAGTTGCACATTGTGAAATACAAACAGCACTTCTTTTAAAACAGTTGAATACAAAAGGCTAACTAATGTTTTTCAGAAGTGCCATACACAACTAAATTGTCGCTAATACTTAGCATTTATATAGTACTTTACATTTTAAAAGTGCTATACAAATGCTATCTAGATGAAATGTATTACCTAAAGGCTGAATACAAATCCAAAGTGAATGGTTACCAGATGAATGGCACCATGACAGTAAAATTACAGTGAGACTAAGTACTTTATAAATCAGCCAGCTATGCACGAACTATAACGGAAGGCCATATATTTTACAAGGAGAATGTATAGATATAAAAGTATTACCATTCATTAAATAGGTTTCTATGACCTCAAGGAATGAGGAGCTCTGACTGGCTCCACTGGCTTAAAATGCCTAACCCGGAAGTCATAGGAAACATAAGGAAACCACTTCAGTGACAAACAAACAGGTTATTTCAAGTGCTAATAGAAACTACCTTTAAGAGCCATCATTCTTATACATCAATGCGAATTCCATGTTTTATAGACATTAATTCTCTAGTGCCTGTTAAATACATAATAAATGAACACAGATGAGGTAAAGATGCTGTAATTGCCACATACAGCCAATATGGCAAAGGAGGAGTTTTTCCAAATGGGCAGATCCAGAGGCCATGACGAATCCCATCACGGATGTGATGGGAAGTCCAGGATATGAACAACATCCAGGGAAGAAAGCACCATGAATCCTTAAGCCTGAGAAGGTGCATAATAAACTTTAATGTCAGAGCCACAACAGGAATCACAGTAGAACAATGAAGAACTGGTCTCTCTGGAAGAGTCAGAGCAGCCTGTAGAAAAGAAAATTATAAATTTGCAATGGCTGCAATCGTGACAAGAAAAGAAATGTTTCATGGATGTTTGCAGGTGCACTATGAAGTGGCTAAGTGGAAGCGCAAAGAAAAACATACTGTTCCTTTTCCACTGTAGTTGATCAAAATCAACAATATGATTATTTAGATGTATGAGAGCTGTGTGCTGCTCTGTCTCTCTATTGTGTGATATGAATCATGCATCCTACTAACCATTACCGGCAGCAAAACAGGGAGGGAGAGGGATGAGGCATGCTATTTGTCATATAGTCATATGGTATACAGGAATTTGTATAGTCTGCTGCACTGATTATACGTGTTTAATTTCAAGATAATTAAAAGGAAAACAACCATACAACACACTTGAAATTTTTTATATGCTGTACTTGAAATATTTCATATGCTTTAATTGCATTTATTTTCAAAAATACATCCTGTATTATACTTAGCACCTGTGAAGATATTTTAGTTGGACAATATCTAAAACAGAACAGTAGTTTCCAATAAACAAAAATATGATCTAAGTTAGAAGTATTTTGATTGCCTTGGCACAGTATTCTTTATGGACAGGCAAACGAAAAGTTCAGAAGCCATCATTTGAATCATTTGTGACTGGGGTTTTTATATCAACAACTTGTTTAATGTTAACTCAGTTGAAAGCCTGACTTTAATTAAGGTGAATGTCTAGCTAGTGAGATTAAATTTAGCCATTTTAAGAAGAGACAATTATGAATTTAATATACATAATTGAGAAAATATTCCAGACGTACTTACTAGCAACACCTAGAGCTACCTCCACAAATTCAAGGATAGTAAAAAAAATTAAAAATAATAATATTTTCCATTTCTAAGCAACAAGTAAGTAGATTCTTGTTTCTGTAAGCATAGGAGAAATGACAGCACATTACTATAAGGTCTATAGAGGTGTTGATGTAATATTAATTGGCACAATTCAGAAATTGTTGAACATTTGGGAAGACTGTAACAGGCACCAGAGATATACTATTTGCACATGAAGGTGCATCTGATTGTTATGTTGAACACACCCCTCACTGCATCTATTGCAGAAAGAAAACAATGCACTGCTATAAGACACCAGCCAGTAGCCTGTTAATGCTTCTGTTAACTGTTGCAGGATTCAACAGCTACAGTACCTGACAGTGGGACTCTGGAATAGCTTCATCAAGTTTTCATGGACAATTTAGACAACTGCTTGGAATCCTGTCTTCTCTGTAAGGAAACTTTGATGTAGCCTTAGCCAAAAAATACAGAGATGGAAACTTATGGACTACCTTGGAATATAAAAGCCTGTATTTTAAACCAAAGTGAACGTTCAAAGGCTTGCAGAAAGCTTTGCTCTGTTAGCTTCCCACCACATGCTTGTCTGTGACACTCTTGATCAGGTGATAGCAGTAAAAAGCTCACAAACCGTCTCAACAACTTTCGACTGTAATAGTATGGACCCAACTCCTTAAAGTTGGCACAAAGGGTGTATTTTCTACAACTTCACTTCTGTTTCATACAAGGAGATTGCTCACGGATTGAAGTAGAAAAATTTTGTGATGGTGAAATTGTTTATCACCCACCCTAGTCAGATTTTTGTAACTGTCAGCAAGAGCCTAAAAAGTCCACATTAGTGTCATTTTGAAAAAACACCCTGGATGGTGATACATTTTAGTAGGGTCTCCTATTGACTGGTCATTATTTCTGCACTTTTAAAAAATCAGTGGCAAAGTCAAAGTCTTTTCCCTCTGCCCTATGGAGGTTATGTGCCAACAGCAACACAGTGAGTAAGGAGAATTTCAATGTTAATTACATATGCAATTTATCAGTATTAGTGTCAATCTTTATCCAGTTTTGGGGACATGACGCTTAAATTGTTATCATGCAGAATTTTAGATGGCAGGGTTGTTCACACAGCAAACATAAGCACTCAATTTTAGCAAGAGAAAGCCCTATTTTGTAATTGCAGTACAGTCATTAGGCTTCTGAAATGCTGTTGCCCAAGTTCTGAGAGAAGAATAGCCTCTTTTCTTTTACATTCTATAACTAGAGGAACATTTAAATCCTTGAGTTGCCAAGCCCAAGAGACAGACATGTAGTCCTATTTGGCAATATAAGCTGCTACACTCTTTCTCCTAACAGGCAAATTTGTTCACCTTTAGAAATCACCAGATCTTAAGAATAAAACAAAACAACAAAACAAAGAAAAAAAAGAAAAAAAAGAAAAAAGTACAAGCCTTTTCTGCCTTGAATCTCCTGGAAAAAGATGATTATGGTTTGGGTAGATTTAGGGGGACATCTATGAGAGAGATCAGGCTGCAGTTGCAAACAGAATTTATTCACAACACAAATTACCTTTCCATTTGCCTATGTGTTCAACCAGGTGCAAGATCTTCTTGAAGTTCCTGCTCCTCCAGCCCCTCTCACACACTACAAAGAGCAGCTGGAGACAGGAGACAACAATGACATGCAGGAGAACCCAAGCAAACTCTTTGCTTTAATGCTCAAAGTGATGCCACGGAATTTATGTAACAACATGGGCTCCCTCACTCATATTCTATGACGCTTCACAAGCCTTGAAGTCCTTAGTTTTGAGGCTGATCTATAAATTCAATGTTAAATTAGCTGTGTGTGCGCGAAGCTTATTCTCCAGTTCCAGAAATGCTCCTGTGCTGCCTAGGTTGGTCAGCAGTGGCACATTAACCAGTTGTGTTACATATGTTTACCAGTACAATCTTGTTTGCCATCGACTGCATTCTCTACACTTTTACAAGCTGGTGAGTCTTAAGTAACAAGCTCGTGATTTCTGTTCATCTGTTCTGCAACATAAGTGTTTGGCTTACAGTCCTGGGGGACATGGGGAGTAGCCCATCATGCTGTTCTTATTTATCAGCAACGTGGAGTATGATTGCAGGCTGCAGTTACTTTTACCTTTAATCAATGAGACAGATTCTTCAAACACTGAATCTTAGACTCTTCTACACTTTTGTGCATGCAATATGCAGTAAAATCTACATGGAATACAAAGACCTACAAATTCTAAGTAGCAAAGTCTTTGTAGACTTTATACTTGTTGCAAAAATAATGTGGGCAAAAGGGCAGATCACATGCTACTTGGTACACAAGTATTTATCAGAGTAAATGTATAAATACCACAGGTGACTATTTACCCTGAATACTCCAGAAAAATAATGATGACACTGTGAAAAACAGCCCAATAGCCAAATGATCCAAGCAGTGAGCTGTGTCAGCACGAATAGGAGTAGATGACTGGAGGAGTGTGAAGGTAGCAACTGGAGGTAGAAGGCAATACTGCCTTGTGCTGCATAGAAGGGATACTTCAAAAAAGTAACCCGTCATCAGATTTAAGAGTGATGTTGAAGAGCTTTATAGACAATTGTGTAAAGTAACGTGAAAAATACTATTGTTAACAAATTAGTAATAGTGGTGTGGTTAGCTAATTAGATTTCTTAATTTATTAGTTACTTAGTAATGTGTTGCATAAGCAGTAAACATTGCAGTCTCTTAAATCAGTTACTCTCAATCGTGCAATGATGGGACTGGAACTAACAAATACGTAGTAAAAAAGTATCCCACGAAGTAATAAATTACATAGACAACAGCCTGAAATTACAACATGAAACTGAAAGGCGCATCATATTAAGCTGAAGAAAGAAAAATCACATATTAAAATCAGGTCTAGTTAGTCAGGCAAGAACACAGCAGAAAAGTTTATGGGGATTACATTATATCATAAACAAAAAAGACTTTGATGGCGTTGCAAGAAGACATAAAACCTGTAACAGAGATTTTTTTTCTTTTTAAAAAGACATAGTCAAGTGTTGTATGACATGTAACTTTAAAAGTAATTAACCTATGTTATTTGGCTTAAATGAAGTCTCACCTAAAATACTATATACAGTTTGGGACAGGACCCTTTAAAGATAATTTAGGCAAAAGGCAATCCAGAAGAGACAAGGAAAATAGTAAGAGGTTTAGAAAACATAAATCCAGGCCCTTCAGATTTTTTTTTTTTTGAGTTATTTAGTCAAGAAGATACTTTTTGTAAAGCATAATGGTTTTGCTAGTTGTAAGAGAAATGTTGTTACTGCTGTTAGGGTCAAGAGACCTACACAGGATATGGTTTACAGATAAACATCCTTTCTTAGCCCAGTTAACATATGGAAGGGGGAGGAGTTTGTAGGCAAATTACTGTGAAAAAGCCTTTGGGCATCTTGCCTTCTTACCTCAGCTAAGTAAGTTTGGCTACTAAAGGGCTATTCTACGTGCAACATCTTGCATTTGCAAAACATTTTTTGGGAGAGCACAGGAATCAGCTATCTTTTGCAGAGAGGTCTTAGAGAATAAAACTCCAAGATCCAACTGAAAACAACAATACTTTAGGCTGGATATTAGAAAAACAATTGCTAGCTGCTTGGGAACTGAAACAACAAAGGGACAAATTAAGTCATGAAATTGCAATAATTTACTTTGTTTGGAATAGTAGGAATAGGCTACACAAACATTTTCCATCATGGAAAGTGTAAGCATACTTAACCTTGCTTCACTGAAGACAGTAAAGAGACAAGTCACCTCCCAGTTCTATGATACAATACAATACTCAACTTTGGTGAAGAGTGTCATCTAGTGGTCACTATTAAGAAAAATTACTGGTAATAATTTCAAATACAAGGAAAAGTACCAATAAAATTTCACCAATACTTTCTAATAACTAGCCATTCATCACTTGCATTTACTGATTTTAAAATAAGAAAATATGCATCAGAATAATTACAGATTTAAATGCTATACAAAAATGTTAATATTATAGGACCCATTAATCAACCAAACTAACTTTGCTTTTATTATTTTACAGCATTTCCATATGCAAAAAGTACAGAAAAGGGGAGAACTAGCAACTACTTAGGGAGGAACAACATTACACACCAGTACATGCTGGAGGCTGAGGGGCTGGAAAGCAGTTCTGAGGAAATTCAGCTTGTTGAATAACAAGTTGAATATGAGCTTGCACTCTGCCCTTGTGGCAAAGAAGGCCAGTCGTATCCTGGGCTGCATTAGGAGCGTTGCCAGCAAGTCGAGGGAGCTGATCCTTCCCTTTCTCCTCAGCACTGGTAAGGCCACCCCTTTGGAGTGCTGAGTCCAGTCCTGGGATCCCCACTACGAGGGACATGGAGCTACTGGAGGTCGAGTCCAGAGAAGGGCCACTAAGATCGTGAAGGGACTGGAGCACCTTGCATTTGAGGAAAGTATGAGTATTGGGACTGTGCAGCCTGGAGAAGAGAAGGCTCAAGGGAGACGTCATCAAGATGTACCAATATCCGAAGGGAGGGAGTGCCACTGAGAGGTCAAGGGGCACAACTGAAACTCAGGAGGTTCCTCCTGAATGTAAGGAAACACATTTTCACTCTGAGGGGGACTGTGCATGGGAACAGGGTGCCCAGAGAGGTTTGGGAGTCTACATCCATGGAGATATTCAAAAGTTGTCAGGACCTGGTCCTGAGCAACCGGCTCCTGGTGAGCCTGCTTCAGCAGGGGGGTTTGAGAAGATGACCTCCAGAAGACCCTTCCAACTACTACCACTCTCTGATTCTGTGAAAATGCCCTTTTTGTCAACGACAAATATAAGAGGGAAACTGACCAAAAGGACAAATAGGAAAATGTCTTTACGAAAAATAGTGACATTGTACATAAACATTTTCCCACTGGAAGTCGCATTTTTACATCTCAACTCTAAGTGATAATGCTTCTTGCATTTAGGTGTCTCCTACATACTAAAAAAAAAGTGAAATCATTTTGCATTTTTCTTCTTTAATTAAAGGATTACAAAGAACAGCAATTTTCCCTCCACCTCCTTCCTTCCTCTGCTTCCTAGGAGCTACTTCCTCTACCATCCACATGAAGAGCATAACACTATTATGAGGAAACTGGAGGCGGACAAAGAAGGTGAGACAGTCAAACAGCTAAGTTACGCTCTGGTTGAATGGATAAAGGTCAGTATCTTCCCCTTCTCCTGTGCAGGTCCATCTGTAGGTGGGGGTGTGCATTTCTGGGCAGGGGAGAGTAAGTAGCAAGTATGTATATATATGCAAGCAACACCAGCGTAATCAAATTGTGAGGACTTGTGCTGCTGAGCAGAGCAAATTCCTGATAACAAGCAGAGTGGCAGAGCTCTGGCTATGGGGACCAGGAGCCTGCTGGGGGTGAGGAGTGTCTGCCTGAGATCTGGAGGGCAGCATTAAGAGAACTGTGGCCAGGGCTGGCACAGCCAGAGCTAACAGAAGGTGTTAATGTTTTGGAGGGTATACAGAAGAGACTGTTGTGGTCAGCGAAAGCAGGGTGTGTGTGTTTGGAGCAGGCAGGAAGACAGGGATATATGTACATGTGTGAATGGGAAGGAGGAACAGGACACATCTAAGCCACTGGAGAACCACTGGAAAAGAATGGCATAATCTGGTAGTACTAATCCTACTGAGAAACGCTGTCCTAACAAGCAGTTCTGCAAATGGATGATGATCACATATATTCCTTGACAGGAGCCAATTAACCTTTTTATTTTTATGAACACAGTCGACGTGCTTTATACATTTATTTTTTTACAATGAATTGTATTTAAGGACAAACTCAGACTGCCTTTTTAAAGGTGACAGCTCATATAGAGCTTGTTTGTAGGAAAAATATTTAGGGCTGGCTAAAACCAAATGCACCACTTGGTAAGACTGAATGAAATCAAACAGAAGCTGGATTATCTACTTTCCAGATATTTCTACACCGTATTGTAAATAGAAATGGAATAATCCACTTTATACACAAAGCATGCATGGCAGCACTTAACTGTTTAACTTGGATAACAAAGCAACTATGTGATACACACAGGATATCATGTACAAGGGCTTTCAGAACTCTTTTTCAGAGCCTTGTAAGGAGCAGAACTTAACAGCAGATGTAAAATATTTTTAGAGCTTTTAAAATCATAACAACCGCATACAAATATAATTCCCATATATCTATTAAAAATGTAGCTAATTAAAATATCATTGGAACTTTTTTTGTTTAGGATATGGTAGAACAATAAACTAAATAGTGACGAAGAAAGAAGATAAACAATCACTGATCTGTTGACTTACCTTTAATGACAGGGAGCCAGCAAGAAAGAAGTGGTCCACATCAATTACAGAGGCGAGGAAGCCAGCCAGGGTGACCTCAGTGAAGTCACTTTTCTTCCTGAGTCCAATCACTATTGCCCAGGACCACATTCCTAGTATACCATGCACTGCATTATCAGAGAAGGCTCGGAGCCAGTCATTTTGCTGAATGAAGGAAAACTGCAGAAGTCTGTCTGCTACAAAACAGAATATTCCCAAACCTAGACTAGAAATAACTGAAGCTGTACTGAAAGTCTGGAGAAGAGCATGGGCCTTTTCAGTCTCAGATGCCATGGCAAAAACCATGTCACAGCACACAAAATGTCATCAGCACATACACTGTGCATTGTCCTTTGTATCGTCAGTTGTTCTGTAAATGTCAGAGAACAGAAAGAAAACTATTAAAGAAAAAAAATCCATTAGCACAAAACATTGCTATCACAGCTGCAACTGAGCATAAAAACCCCAATTTAAATGTTTGTATTTAATATTCCTAGGGAACCTTTGATTTTTGTTGATTTGTTGACTTGAACACTACAGCTCTGAGTGAAAACGCTTGTCCTGTTTTAATTAGAACAAGCACCTTTGTAACATGGAAAGCTCTAACTCCACTTTTTGAAATCTTAAATTTTACAAAATAATTTGAAACATGTCTATGATAATACATTGAGTGTATTTCAAGATTCCTCCTGGTCTTAAATACATGATATTCATCAAATTAAATCCTTTACACTGTAACAACAGTTATTTGTCCAATTTGGAGGATTCTTAGGACTGATGCTAACAATCCCAAATATCTCTCTGCAACAACTGTTAAAACTGTTTCTAATTTATAATCCAAAACACTATTTTCATTTACATACTTTGTAAACATATGTTTATCACCCTTGTACCCCTTTCTGAGCAACTCCTTCAGCTTGGAGACGGTGGAATAAGCATTAAGAAAACCAGAAGACTAAAATATCTTCACCATTTATCATAAACACAAAGATGACAACCATTCAGTCAAGCAGACATAACCCAAACTAACTCCTTACAGATCAAAACTACATATGCTTTTCTTCGGTATGTGCTCCAGCAGCAAACTCTACTGTTGCTTTTAGGACTTGTCTACTGCCTGACACATTACTTTCACAACAGCTCTTTTTGCAGAAAAGAAGAAAATTAACTAATCCCAGTGATTTTACTTTTTTCAAAAGTTGACCATCGTAATTTGAAAATAAAGGTGTTGTTATTAGCATTAATAATCACTTAAAAGTCCTTAAAAACTACATATGTTGTAATTGTTATGACACTCTTTTATAAGATGATTTCTTGGAAATAATAATTGTCCTTAAATAACTGCTTGACACTTCAAGAGAAATTCCAAAAATAAGTCAAGATTTTAAAGACACCCCCACTCCACTCCCATATCCTGCAGCAATTACAGGATACCTGAATTATAAAGACAGAGTACTCATTTCTGTGAGCTCATTTCTTAGCTTTGTCACATTACATGCACTGAAAAGCAGTCTTTGCATGACTTTATCAATTCTAACTGTCCCGACTCTTATGCTCTTCTGTCTTTTTGGGGAACCATGGAGACAGACCAGAGTTTCAAAGCCTACATCCTGTCTAAAAATGGATTCTTCCCAAGAGGTTGCTATTTCTGTGCAATACATTAAATCTTGATAATCCTTTTTCTTACCATTCTATCAGGTAAATTTTTATTCTAAATGGGCTTTTTATGAGTGTACTAGACTTTCTTTAAAAATGTATACTTCTAACAATGTTGACACACAGTAGTTTATTATTTTAAAGACATTATTGATTATAAGCCCCAGAAAACAAAAAATGTTTCTTCTAGTTTATTTGCATGCCTTTTTATTGTAGAATTATCTCCAAGACATGACTAGTGGCGTTGATCTTCATGGGGAAAAAAAGCCCACTGAATCATTTATTTGGAAAACATTAAAAAAAAAGAGAAGAAAGTGTGAATAATACATGGATTTTGCACACAGATGAAAAAAAGTGGGTCAAGTTTAGAGTCTGTTAACCGTGACTGTGCCTCTTCTGAACCAACATGTAGACACAAAGTATTTAATTATTTCCTGAAACACTGGAACTGCCATTTTTTGGTGGATGACTTACAATATACAGTACATTTCTGAATAAATTCCATTTTAAGGAACGAATTATGATCTCACAAATGTTTCTTCTATATAACCATCATGTCAGATTAGATTTTATTTAAAATTACCATAAAATCTGTATAAGAATCCAATCTGTGAAGAGCTGATGTAGCAACATACCTTTAAAAAGCACACCAGTATTCAGACTCAAACTTACCCTGGGACTAGGAGAACATATTTTTTCCATTGCAGTTGCCTTATTCCAGTAGCAAACGTGATCTATGCCTCAGCATTGAGCCTCTTTGCTTTCCAAATCCAGTCTGCCCAGTCCAATGCCAGAAAGACCAAACACCATTTGCTCCATCCTAAATAAATCGAACCAGGCAGCAGTAAGCACTGATACTACACAAAGCTGTTCCAACTCTCTATGAAACACACATGAAAACTGAAAAATAGTAAAAAATACAGAAAGAAGAAGAATCTTTTTAATGAATTCCTGAACAAATACAACTGAGCTAAAAGCAACTTCAGCTAGGGCTTAGAAGCTCTGTCAAAGAAAGCAGGAAAAAGATGACCATAAAAAGAGAGAAGGGCATAAATAAAGATGGAACAAGATAATAATTGAAAGATAATAAACCCCAATGTCATAAAGTCAGAAAAGAGCACTTGCAGCCTTCTGTTTTAAGTAATTGCATTTCAAAATATACAGAGATCTATTTTAACAGATGTGTGCCTGAAAGATTCCCACCTAATGAAACATTTATGAGTGACATTCAGGGATCTCTTTTTAATTTCATCCCATCAACTACTGACCTTGGAATAGATAAACAGAGACCTATAAATTCAAACAGCAACAGAGGTTTGTGTTAGTTCTTAGGCTTACACTACTTTGCTATGGATATTATTAACGTGCATAAAGTATAAAGGAAAAGTATCACCACAGACTTAAAAAAAAAATCCAAAATGAGTATGATTTGAGAATTACATATCACAAAATAAAGGAAACAACAGGACAAGATGTGAATGGGTGTCTTTGAGCCAGAATGAAGAACAGGAAGTAAAAATCTGACTTCAGATTACCCTTAGTCAAGAGCCACATCCACAGCCATAACTGTTCTTTTTAACTAGTCCGTCTCTGCTGTCTTTTATAGACAAAAATGACTGCTGTCTGTGTAAAAATCAAGCCACATTCCCAGGTACAACAGCATAAGTATATATATTCTGCAGATCAAGACTGAAATCAGAGTCTAAAAAGCAAAACTGTATTCAACCAAAATAATCTCTGAAATTACAATTTTTAATATAAAACTAGAAACTGTATTTTTTGTCTGAAAAATAATGATTTTCAGACTCTTTACAAAATATCACAGTAAAGTTTCATATGTTTTTCTATCCTATAAATCTCAGAAAGCATAGTTGTGGAGCTTACATTCTTGTTAGAACAGTGGGAAATAGATGCATTACACAAGAATGCTTAGAAACCTATGGGTGGTCAGTACAGTTAACATATTGAAGGAAAGATTTAGGTTGGGTTTACATAAAACACATGCACACAGCAGCTGATAGAGCAACATTGCTTAGATTTGTGATTTCTCATGACATTTTTGTATCACATAAAGCATTATGCATAATCTCCACTTATATCCACAAAATGCAATTTTGCATTTTGCAAAATATATATTTAGTTTCATTTAACGAAATTACAAAAATGATCTTAACATACAGTTAGCATTTTAAATTACTGACACAAGAAGATATTTAGATAAAAGCTGTAAATATGCATTTAGGGAAATAGCTGACACTAAGAGGCCTTTCAACTCATGATCTAAGAGCAAAACTAAAATCCAATGGCTAAAATTATCATTTAGCAATATTGCTTTCCAAAATTTTTGCCCCAATTTTGCACAAAGTTATCGAGTACACAAATTCATACAGGAATTTAATGCATAAAATTAGGTGAATTATGCACTTTATGCAACAAGATCACAGTAGTCCCCTATAATTCTATAATCTCCTAAAAACCCATTATTTGATATTGGATGTTAATTTATATGAAAAACTCCATAAAGTACAATCACCATTTAAGACACAAGCTCAAATCTTTAATGTATTATCACATGGAAAAGCAGATATGAGCCTAAAACAATCTGTGAAGAACTGATAATGCAAATACTTTTTGGTCAGATGATTATAATGAATTATTGGGGTTGGAGGATGGAAGGAGGCTGAAGAGGAAAGAGGACAAAAGCACGCAAGAAACCAGTAAGATTTTACCAAGATACCGAGGAATAAACTTAAATAAACCCACAAGGAAATGAAGAAAAACAAACAAATCAACCCCTCGTAAAATCAGGATTTAATTAAATTGTTTATTTCAAGGACCATAAATTAAAGTGTTTGAAAAGAGATAGCAAGACATGAAAATGCAGACCTTCTGCTTAATGAATACGTTGGAACTGAGAAATATCTAAAAGAAAGAGTTGGAAGAAATATCCTAAAAGCATATAGTAACTAGAAACAGACCACAGTACTATCCAGTGGAAGAAAAAAAACATTTGTCATCCTAGATGAAAAAAAAAAAGGGAAGAAAAAGAGCTTGAGCAGTTTATGCCTTGCCCTCATTAACTACAATAGCATTCGGATCATAAACAGCTAATCCAGTTTAAGACTACTGATACTGAGATCAGTATGTGTTACTCAAGAGAGGGACGAAGGAAAAGACAGGCATGTGGCAGACAGACACGTAAAATTACAGAGATCAGCAACAATTTTCCCGTCTTGAGAAAAGGGTATGCTTTGTTTCAGCACCAAAGCCCCTCATTAGCCATCTCCTCAGTCATTAAGGAAGAAAAATGTACTGTCATCTTTACCGCAAAAACGGAGCCAAGAGTCTTAGGGAGCCTTACATCTAAGTAACATGCCCGGCTTTAGGTAAAGCACCGCATTACCGTTTATCTTAAGACCTGACGCGACATATGGGTACCAATATTAATAAAAAAAGGAATTTAACGCTGGCTCCTCTCACACTGCTACGGCAATCTTGCCCCGCTTTACCTTCTTCTCAGTAAAACCCACTGCACTGTAAAACGCCCTGGGGGTGCCCTCACCAACGGACCCCCGAAACCCCAACCCCGCGACAGGCAGCCTGGAGCCATGAGAAGCCCGCGTCTACCTGGCCCGGGCGGCTTCCCTGTGCCCAGCCCGCCCCTTCGCGCCCACCTGAAGTCCGACCGCCGGCAGCTGCCCCCTTCTCCCCACGAGGTGAAGCGCTGCCGTCCACCCCGAGCCCCGTCAGCGCGGGGTAAGGAAGCATGCGTGGCCGCGAAGCACGCTGGGACCGCGGCCCGCCCGTCGCGGCTGAAGGAAGCCGGCTGTCTCCTCCCCTCCTCGCACGGTGTCGGGCTTGTGTCTGAAGGGAAAAAAAAATCTAGAAATACTAAAAACAGGGTTTAAGCGTTCACGGTAAGATTAAATACAGCACTGGAAGAAAAAAAATGGTAAAATGCTCTTATTTTATCACTAAAGACATGGTACACCACTGACTGACAGACCACACACCAAAAAGGGCTGAAGATGCTTTAAATAAATATTTACTACAAAACAGTAGAGTAGGAAGCGTTTGGGAAACTTTTTATTCAGTGTTGGACTACTTGGTGTAAGCTTCTGAATAAAAGCACATTTTTACAGTTAAAACTGCTTATTCCTATCCTAGTCGCTTGAGCAGTTAACTTAGTTGCACAATCCTCTATAAGAGATTCAAATAGACATTCACACATTTAAAAGCTGCACAAGCCTCGATGTATTTGTACCGCTATGCTCTATCATTTCACCTGTTCTTTTTGCCTATCCACAATATCCAACGGTGGTACTACAGTGGCAACTGACAGACTCTGCTGGTGTGCTGCGGCATTATCATGGCAACTTATCATCACGCTGCCTTCAGCCTTCCTTCCTCTCGCACCTCAAAGCCTCCTCAGACATAGCCGGGACAGCTCCTATGAAAATACGGAACACAGCTCTTCACATGCAGTGAGGCTTCATTTCCGAGAAGCTGCCAGCAGAGATTCAATATCCTGAATTACTTTAGAAGTTTTTTCCAAAGCCTCCAAGACACACCCTTCATTGATTTCTTCCGGCTTGCTCCCGTTTTCTGTTCTTCTGACAGTAATACCAGATGGGTTGTTTTTTGCAGCAGATGTCCTTTCCAGAACATTGCTATTATCCAATAAAACTTGGGTTATTTTGTTAAGAAAAAAATATCAAACTCTTCCTCTTAATGAAAAAAATACTTCTCCATATTTGAATTCATCATTCTGCAAAGTCTCACATTTCATAGCACAGCAATTACATAAAGCAAAAAAATAAAAGAGTATATTACTTACAACGTCTACAACATTTATAGAAAATGTCTTTAAGACTTCAGTTAATCCAAAAGTTACTTTAAAAAGGAAATTATCTGATGCCACACTGCACAGTTTAACAGCATGCACTTTTCATACTAATAAAATCGAACACTGGCTGAAGGACAATTACAGAATGGTTTTAACCACATGCAGCGCAGCACACTTTTTTGAGCTGGCTGAACAAAATGGGACAATACTGAAGTAGTTGATAAACAGAGAGGTATTGTACTGCAACAAGCCCAAAGGCAGCTGCATCATCCCTCTTTCAAGAGCAGATCAGTAGATGACTGTTAGCAAAACTAATGCAATAACCACTGAAGGGCTTCCTTTTTATGATGATTTTTTATTTTAGTTTTGTACCCTGCCACTGTTTTTGTTTCTGGTGCTGTGATGCAGAACTTGGACAAGATAAATGATAAAACAAAAAATGATAAAAAATTATAACTAAGATAAGAAAAAACAGCTTAAGAGGCTGAGAACAGGATAGAGAGCCTTTGATGATCTAAAATGCAGACCTGAATATGCAGATGAACAACAGAATATAAAAATGAAAAATCTTTACAGCTTTAAAAAGGATACAGTTAAATCTCTGTATTTTTTTGAGCTCAGCATCAGCAGACCTGTCCAAGAAAATACAGATTAAAAAATTTAGTATCGTAAAAGGTTCTCAAATGTATTTTCTACTTCAGATTTTAATTTTTAATACTTTCCAGCAATACTGAAAATTAGACGAGCAAAATCCCAAGTGAAAAAAAAATTATTTTTGTCTTTCATACCACTCGTCAATGGCTGCCATTTGTCAACCATTTGTTTTTCCAAAAATCAGGTCTCTACTCCAAGAATAGTTTCTCTGCTGTATGTATGGATAAATTTTTGTTTCATCAGCTACTGAATCTGCTATAATTTGAATAACAAGTGCAAGTGTCATTATTTCAACTAAAACATTTTTAATACCCAAATATTGACCTTGACAGGCTGGAGAGGTGGGCCCGTGTGAACTGCATGAATTTCAACAAGGCCAAGTGCAAGGTCCTGCACATGGGTCGGGGCAATCCCAAGCACGACTGTAGGCTGGGCAAGGAATGGATTGAAAGCAGCCCTGAGGAGGACTTGGGGTGTTAATTGATGAGAAGCTCAACATGAGCTGGCGGTGTGCGCCTGCAGCCCAGAAAGCCAACCATGTCCTGGGCTGCATGAAAAGAAGTGTGACCAGCAGGTCGAGGGAGGTGATCCTGCCCCTCTACTCCGCTCTTGTGAGACCCCACCTGGAGTACTGCGTCCAGCTCTGGGGTCCCCAGTACAGGAGAGACATGGAGCTGTTGGAGCGAGTCCAGAGGAGGGCCATGAAGCTGATGGGAGGGCTGGAGCACCTCTCCTATGAGGACAGGCTGAGAGAGTTGGGGTTGTTCAGCCTGGAGAAAAGGCAGCTGCGGGGAGATCTAATTGCGGCCTTCCAGTACCTGAAGGGGCCTACAGGAAAGCTGGTGAGGGCCTGTTTATCAGGGAGTGTAGTGATAGGACAAGGGGTGATGGGTTTAAGCTGAAGGAGGGTCGATTTAGATTAGATGTTAGAAAGAAATTCTTTACTGTGAGGGTGGTGAGGCACTGGCACAGGTTGCCCAGAGAAGCTGTGGATGCCCCTGGATCCCTGGAAGTGTTGAAGGCCAGGTTGGATGGGGCTTTGGGCAACGTGGTCTAGTGGAGCGTGTCCCTGCCCGCAGCAGGGGGGTTGGAAGTAGATGATCTTTGAGGTCCCTTCCAACCCAAACCATTCTATGATTCTGTATGTTTGCATATGATGTCAGTAGACCTTTGGTCAGTAGCATGTATTAAAAAGGACAAATATATTAGCAAGAGGTACAAGTGTCCTTCAGCAGTTCAAAGTACTATTTTGAACTGCTTGGTGTTCTGTTAAAGGATGCCTTTCTTAGTCTAGCTTCTCTTTTCCACCTTGCAAGATACTATCTCTGTAATATTAATCCTCCTTTGGCAGAGTCACCATAATTCTCATTTTTAAGTAAGACAGGCAGAAGCACAATGAAAATAGCTTTACCTAGAACTCATCTTACCTAACATTGTAAACACTGAAAGAAAAATATGAAACCACATAAAATAAATTGACTTACAATTTTCATTTTTGACCCTTAGGAAATGCAATCTATAAAATTCACAGTTTATAGTCTTTTGAGTTTTGTTTTCAACATTATTTGTAGTTTATCAATTATTCAGGATAAAGATGAATACCAATTTTCTTCAGTTACAGAGCATGCAGTATGTTCAGGAATCTCCTTCCTTTCATGCAAACTTCTGCACCATTCTATTGCTGTTCTGATGTACCTATGTTGACATGAAAATTCACAAAAAAGTAGTTATTTATATGAGAAATACACTCTATTAATTCAAGCAAAAAACTGAAGGCATTAAGCAATACACCTTGATCTGAAAGAAAAAGCCATGAATCAAAATCTAGCTTTTTCTCTAAGTTCCCTTGCCATTTTCCGATTCCTGCTTTTTGTCTAGAATCTCCTTCATATTTAGATCTATGCAGTTATAGAAAATTAAATCAAAGCTATATGATTTGTAATGAATAGTGTACAAATGTTAATTTTTGTTTGTGAGTATCTGCTTGCTAAAATGCCGCACAGTATGATTCCCATAATGAGGCTGTAATTAGAGCAAGCAGATTAGAGAAAGCAATCTGCAGGCAGAGGTCAATATCTGTAATAAAGGAAAAATTGGATAAAGTGCTATCCAGTTCTATGTACCAGCTCTCTATAGGACAAAGATTTTTTCTTTTTTTCTTATCCACTGATATAAGTGCCACATTGTGGCTCTAGTTGTTTTTTAAAAAAGACATTACTGTAACAATTCTAATTGAATGACGTCATACAGTGGTCCTGAGTCATACAGGTCCTGAATCTTTGCCAGATGTTAGATGGAGCTTTTATCATTACATGTTTGGTTCCCTCCTCCAAATATATTTTCAGTAAATATCATTTCTTCATATAAAAGGATTTGTACAGAATTCTGTTATATTTATTTTTAAATTGTTTAAATTATTTATACCTTTCATAGATTCCAGGATGACTTATTTGCACTAGCTGCTGTATGCCATCAGGAGTAGTTAACTTACACCAGCCTACATCTTCATTTATCTTAGAAGAAAAAAAATACAAGTATTGATTTTCTGTTGCAGTCTGAAGAAAAAAAAGCAAGTAAAATATACCAATTGAATAATTAAGTATCAATGAACATTCTACTTTAAACACCTAAAAGTCTGTGTCTTGCTAAGGATAGAATTTGATATAGTCTGCTATGACAAATGTGAGGGGGGGGAAAAAAAGAACATCTGGCATGGCCCCAAAAGTCATTCTGTGCTATTCAAGAATAAATTATTTCTAGAAGTGTGTAGAAATGTTTCCAAACCTGTAGAATTTTCAGTTCTTCCTCCTTTTATCATGAGTAAGTGTAGACATTTGAGCTAGCTCACATCAGTAACTTATACAATCTTTTGACACACTATCATATTTGTATTGTTTGTACTAAAGATATCCTCAGATACATCAACATCTTTTTTGTGTCCTGTCCCTTTAGGGTAGTAACACACAGAAGCCAAAAATCTCAGCAGCCAACCTTGAATTGCACGCTCACAGAATTTTCTCTGTAATGCCATTTTGCAAAAATCAACATAATCTTTTTGCTTCTATATTAAGTAGATTTAAAAATCTATATGGAATACCATTTACTCAAGGTTACTTTTACAAGTAATTTTTCACTATCCGTTTGCTCGATTAAGGTAACTTTTAAATAAAACCCCAACTACTCTGACCAATGTGAGTGACTTCTTAAAAGGATAAACTTTCATTTGCCTCTTTAGGCATCGGTTATGCACTAAAATATTTTTTCTCCTCGTTTCTGGTTAAAATACTGGCAATACATTACTGGTGGTGTTTGCAGATAGTTCCTATTTTCATTTAGACTACTATACAAGCTGAAGAGTAAGACACAGCAGCTGTGCTGTCAGTTATGAATCTCTCAAAAGACTTCAGTTTGTACTTTATAGACATCAAAACTTTTGTTTTGATTCCCGGTTAGTTTCCTAGTACCACTTTTCCATGAAGAGCTTTAAGAATAGTCATTCCTCTAATTCATGAGTTACCTGGATCTGACTACAGGAAGAGCTTAAATCCCAGACCATATTCAAGGTCATCCCATCCCAAAAAGCAGCATGGATTTTATGATCCGAGTACATGACAAGTCTTCCTACACTGGGAACAGCCTCTTCATGGAGCAAAACTGGCAACATTTCTCGTCCATCTGTCTCAGGTACCTAGAATCAAACAAACACATTAAAAACTTGAGGAAAGGTTACTTACATCACTGCAGCTGTTTGTTTTCAATTCACTTATTTTTCCAGACCACAATCAGCTCTCTTTATCATGCAATTGCATTCTGCTTCACAAATATACCCTTACACTGCATGTGTTTGGTTCCCCAATAGGTACCTCTGATCTTTGAGGGTACACTCACCATTCTTCCCTCTAGATTAGGTCCTATTCCCTATGGCCTGTATAGCCATCCTCACAACACTGATAGATGTATAAACCTTCAGCTACATACCATCTTCCAGCAGCAGAGATAATAGTTATGAGTTAATGATAGTTTAGTCTTGTAGCAGTACTGAAGTATTCTGAGGAGACAAAAAACAAAACCAAAGTATTAAGCATTTGATACTTACTATGTATTCTAAACAGCTCCGACCTTTGTTCTGTAAGTTTATAGGCATCCTCAGTGCTAATATGAATTCCTTTAATTTTATACTTAATGTTGTAACAAGTATTATGTGTAATTTTAATTACTGTCCTTTCAAAGTCAGAAGAACTAATGTAATAAAGATAAACAAGAGTACAGTTACCTGGTTGCTTGAGTAATAATGGAGGATACAGAGTACAGATTTCCTGGTACATCAGGAGGTAGGCTGTTTACCGAATACATCTTTTCTTCTCTCTGCAGAAAAGAACAGAAAGGAGACGTGTTAGTTACGGGTACAGTAGCATGAAAACCATATTAAAAGCTTGAAAGATAAAAAATTTCTGACCTCCCAGAAAGCAATTACAATCACATTTATATTTGTCCCAGAACACAGATAAATATCTCCTTGAAAAGTAAAAAAAAAAAAAAAAAAATGCAGATGTATCCTTTAAGCCTGCTTCTGTGGAAGGAAACATTCACAGTTTCCATGCACTCAGTACAGATCAAGAAGTTCTCTTATCAGAGAGTAGACTATAGTTCATTACTGAGTTAAAGGTAAAGTTAAAGGCTACGTTCAAAGGGTACAAAGTTGACCCTTAATTCTGCTTTAAAAATACAAAGCACTGCATAAGCACTTGAGAGGATCCCTACTCTGGAGAAACTTAATTATAGACAGACACAGAGAAGTGAAACCATTTCTCTGGCACTGAACTGCCAGGGCTGGTCTGTGGCAAAGCCAGAACAGAACCTGCATCTTCTAGGTTCTGTCTCCATATAGGAAAAAAGAAAACACTTCCAAGTACATAAAAATGAAACTCTGATCAACATATTAGTTTCAAGACTAAAGTCTTCTAAATTAGTTAGCATTATTCTGCAATAAATAGGTTATTGTAGAAGCTTACCATAGTGCATACTTAAGCTTGTGAAATAAATGTTACGAGTAAAATTTTTCTCATTGTGTCTATCGTTTATGAAAATAATTTCATTTTTTGTATGATGATTGCGTGATTCAGTCATTACAGTAATCACCAATGTAGAGACTTCCCTATACACTCCATAGACAAATGTCTCAAAACTAAGAATACTGCTAACTTGAAGGAATTTGGAACATATTTTTAAATAGCTTTATACCTTTTTTGTTCCTTTTTGGATTGCATAATGTATGAAATAGTTTCCCAAAAATGCTCCCTCTGACTTGAAAAATGAGTCATCACCAGGATAAATTTCTGTGATGTTTGTCCTACCATGGATAAATCTAAGGGAAATAACAAGATTTTTAACAAGTATTTAAAATGCTGTGTCACTAGACAAACAAAACAGGTTAGTACACCTGAAGAAAGCACTAAGCAGGAACATATTTTCAACACAACTCACATGAAAAACTTTCTACAGTTTCACAAACAGCAGAGTGTACCAATTATTTAACACAAAAGATTAGCATTACCAGACTCTTTGTCTGCACGTGTGCATGGTGGGCGTGAGTTAAACAAGCTACGGAAAGGTTTTTGTGTTGAGGTAAAAATCACACAAGAACTGCTCGTTCCACTCACCACAAAACATAGTGATTCCAAAGATAAAAGTCCAATTTTCTTAGTGGACCAGCCCTACCTAGTGTACACAGAGAACTGTCAGATTGAACAATTCCTCAACAACATGAAGGTCTTCATTTCCACAGCAGCTGTGTTCTTCAACAAGATCAATGGTCTTTTACTTGTGATCATACAGAATCTTGGAGCCTAAAACCCATTTAATGACCCAATTCTGCAACTCTGGTCAGATGCCTGGACTTGGGTAATGGGACTTACAAGACTAAGTATGGTTACTCACTATACTTCCGAAGAAATGAAGTGTAGTACTAAAGAGCTGCTGAAGATTTTGTTCAGATGAAATGAAAATTTAGGAATTACACTGAGAAAAATGAAGAACACTGGGCAGAAAGATTAAAGCTTTGAAGACTGATTATGCTTTTATCAGACATTTAGATGCTGATAGCAACTGTAGCATTTCCAGAATTTGCATAACAGGCTTGAAAGGGCAATTTTTTAAGAAAAGTCTTTTAAGCCATATGGACAAGGTGATTTGCCAGGAAAATCCACAATTTAGCTGCCTGCAACATACAAGTTAGGCCACCATGACAAACACTTCTAAATCGTGAAATCTTCAGCATCAAAAGGAGCAATGTAATTTGCAAAGAAACCAAGCACCATAATTGTCAGTGAAGTCTGTGGGAGCTCCAGCTGTTCAGTAATCCTTTAAGAAATCAGATAACCAGATAAATTCTTTAAAAACCTGAAACTTGATTTCAGATTGTTTGTTTCAGACATACCCACTTTCAGAGCTGGAAATATACTGTACTAGAAAATTTGAAGTCCAGTGAACAACAAACAGCAGAAATGAACAGACTCTTACGTGAAGATGGTGTACCATTTCTCAAAGAGTGAGAACAGGACAAAGTAAGGCATTTAATCTTAAAGCTTAATTCCCATACAAATGAAGTCTTCCAAAGATGCAATGCATGATATCCTACATACCTATAAAGAACACCCTGCCACCATACAATCTGAATTAGCTGAGGGCATGAATGCTTTTCAGTATCTTGATTCTGAAAGAAGTCACAGAAAGTCCACCTGTATAAAATACAATAAAAGCTTCAGTAGGTCCAAAGGTCAGGGGTTTTTTAGTCTGCTGGTAATCATTTCTGGACCAAGAACAGATGCATGCACACCTATTCAAAGGAAAAGAAGCCACATATTTTCAGAGTCCTCTGATTCCTTACTTATCCACATTAGTTACCAAATTAGTTTTCTCAAACCTGCAAAGGTTTTTTTTTGATTATTTTTAATGGCGTTGACAGAGAACGTATGCTACTTGCCCACCTCAGAAATATTATCTTCTAAAAAATGAAAAAAAACTACCAACCAACCAACCTAAAACCTGTGTTCTTTTTTCAGTATTCTTTTTTTTTTCCATTTACATATTTATAGAGAATGCCAGAAAATAAAATTTATTTTTCTCTGGACTAATTACTATATATTAATTACAGTAGGATACAGAATGTTGCTTCACAAATTTCATGTTTCAAGAAGTTCTTAAAAAAAGAATATGATAGTATTTATTTTTTATAGATATAATTAAATTATTTTGCTAGAGGCTGAAGTTCTAAATTGGGAATTGTAAAATATATGTTAACAACTATGAAGTAAGCAGCTTAAATTACCTGTGTAAATGCGGGGCTCTGCAGCTGAGTGGCAAAGCTGTAGGTAAACGAGAGACTGTTTCATGTGTTTCAAGGTTTTTTAAAACATCAGCTTCTATAGATGTATGGTTGTTTTTCTCATTCTTAACAGTATGTAAGTTATAGCACATTAGTGCCAACGACAAAGGGTATTTCCATTCTTCTGGGTAGGAGGAAACAGACCAGTGCTGTGTAACCCATGTGTATTCAGAAGAACAATTTGTGTAGACTCCATCTCTGTCTTTTTGGTCCTTTGGTTTGGTTGGTTCTCTGTATTTACCTTCAACACAACCATGTTCATTTTTCTCATTCTCTATTCTCGTTTGTTTCGATGACATTTCTGCAACAGAATTTTTACTTGATTTTCCATACTTATCTCCGGTTTGATAGTTGCTGTTCTTTTGGGAGGAGTGGAAGGACACCGCAGATGACTGGCTGACTTTGCATAAGAACGCCACTGCAAATTCTTGCTGCAATTCTGACAGGTAAAGGTGAGCATAACCATCTACCGATGAGATCTTCACACTGCCATTCGCTATACATCTCGTCAGATCAGCCATAGCAGGGTCAGGCCATCTAACTTCTAAGATATCACTGAAAATAATCTAATACAAGAAAAAGGATTGGAACGTGCAGCAAGATAAAAATTACCTGCTTCACAGAAATTACAATGGAGGACTTGCATTTAAATGAATTCGTTCCTTCTGCAAGGTGTTGTATGGCAAGAAACTTTACTCTGTATTTATTTGCATACATGAACTCAAGAGGCAGCAAAACATCTAACCTGCCTATCTGCTTCCTCCTGTTCTAAGAGGGCTCTATCTAGCAATAATGTTTTCATTTAACATGCATTCATAAACTAGTAAGGTACATGGCCAACTCACCAGGCACAACTGCCCACAGACAGTAGATATTTCTGATTCCAACTGCTTCTGAAGAGACACTTGAGAGAAAGCCTAAATTATCTTCATCACATTACTCATCAGTAGACTTCATAGAAAGCCCACGTTAAAATTGTGTACATTAAAACTCCATGTGCTCAGAAATCTTCCCTTTATTTATAAAATTAAAATAAGCCTGTAAAATGGCATGTAACGTGTATTTATGTGTTCTTACCAAAATGGAGATTTATTGAAAATGTTTTGCAGCTAGGTGGGTAATCTTACTCAATTCTGCAGCATCGCAGATTAAGTTATACAATTATTGCTAGGATGTGGATAAAACATATTTCTGAAGAATGTAAAATGTAATAAAGATTTTAGACCTTTACAATACAGTATTTGGAAAATCTCGAAAGAATAGACTCATCTTATTGCTGTGATATTCAAGTACAGATTGCTGCTTCAATTAGCACTTTTATTCAAAACAAAAATATTTTCACAGCATATGCCCTCATGCTAGCCCTTCTACAAAAATGAAGCAGATGATTCTCAACAAATTACTCCAAACAAGCACTGCATCTACCTCAAACCACAGATTAAAGCTTTGCCCAAAGAGAAGATATAGTCATAGTTTAGAAAATGCACTAATCACCTTCTGAAACCAGAAACATTCTGTCAAGAGAATGCCTTTCTAGCCCTCTGCAGAAGTTCTGCCCTAAATTAAGGTATTTTCCTTTGCATTGTCCCAATCACCACACAGAAAATACCCTTAATCTGCTTTCAGTTGAAGACTCCACGTAAAGCACTGGCTCCCAAATAAACAGAAATGCCAACCTTCTCAAATAAGGTGTGAAAAAAACCTTAGCAAACAAGTATTCACAACCTCATCATTTATCTCAATTTAATCAACTTTGTCTCATCTGACTGACCCTTAGTCAGGTATGTTTCAGCCCCAACCATACTTTGGCCTAGCACTGCAAAAGCCTGGAGTCCAATACAAAGGAAACACGGCAGCACCAGTGTATTAGTAAGGTGGGAAAGTCTGCCAAAGGTATTTGGGGCACTAAAGATGAAAATTTACCATAAAGAATTGTAAAAGGACCCTAAAAAAAATAATCAAGTGACCAGACAGTAAGGCTGCAGATAGAAATTCAGTGGAGATAAATGCCATGTGATATAAATGGGGAAAGGCAATCCTTTACATATAAAAGGATGGGCTCTGAGCTGACTACCACCACCCAGGAATAATATCTTGCTGTTATGACTGACAGTCCCATGAAACACACTCTACATTCAGCACCAGCTTAATCAGCCTATCAAATGTTTGAAAATTCTAGGAAAGAAACAAGAACAAACAGAAGATATAACCATACCACTGAATATATTCACGGTTAACCTGCATTTTGAATACTATCTGCAGTTCTGAACAGGGCACACCACTGACAAGATCCCCCTTGTCAAACTGTGTAGAGATATAGTTATTGTGGCCAAAGCAGAGCCTAAGCAAATCATAGTGCTAGGCTGTTTCAGATTCAAGCATAAGCAAAGTAATACAGCATAACTGTAGAAGCATTTTTTTACCCAGTGGCCCCATAAAAGCATTGTCACTGCTAGTAACAGGCCTTAGGCTAACTGTGTCTTATGCTAACTGTGCAAGGCCCCTGGCTGGCCCCTTAGGCTCGTTACCAACTTGTTATGAGAATTTGCTGAGTGTACTGGAGCTTGATAACTGTTATCTTGCTGTAATGGATTGCTGAAGTGTGGGAAATAGCAAAGGCCTTGAAAATATGGACATCTGTTGTGAAGAGGCCACAGAACAATAAACTGACAGTAAATTAGTGAAGTACAATCTCAAGAGCTACAAAAAGACTGCTTTTGAGAAAAGCAGCAGTTGAGAAACTGAAGGGAGAAGGAAAAAAAAAAAGCAAAAAATCCTGCCAAGCAACAGGGTAAGGCACTTGCTGTGGCCTGTGAAAGGTATCCCTCAGGACCCTGCAGCAGGTAGCCACAGTTGAAACTGTAAGTTAGAAACTGCCTAGAAACCCAGCCATCTTCCAGAAGATGATCCCGGCCTGTGGGAGGGTGGAGGTTACCCACTAGTGCCAACAACAGAGTGCGCATCAGCCCTGTGCTGCTGTACCTTGCAGTGAACACACAGTATGACTGTTAAGTATCTAGTGATACAGACTGTGTTCAGCAACTAAACACTGCCATGAAACGTGTTACTAATGAAGTATCAGTCATCTTAAGACTCCCACCACAGTATGCACGCACTTGCATGCAATAAGTGGGAACATCAGAGTGGTGCTGATGAGGAGTAAAGTTCCTAGAAATGGTAAATGGGGTCTCTGGATGGACCTTCAGTCTGACCTGGCGTAGCCATTTCCACACTCTGTCCCAGTCCTCTCCTAGGCCCAGGAAAACAGACTCACACAGGGGCTTCAATGGGGAAACAATGGGGTTCTGAACCTGACAGCTCTCGTATTTCACCGAGTATTTCACCCTGAAAAGTTTCAAATGCGGAAAAATGACAATACATAAAATTCTAACATATGTACAAAATCCTAGGTTTTAGTCTTACTAAATGAACTCCTTCCTGTTTGGCTACAAAGGTTATGCATAACTAGAGGACTAGGTAACAATTAAACCTGTAATTTAAAATGGCAGTATTCTAACCAAGTTGACAAATGCATTAGCCAAACTGGACTCTGTAGATCTTTCAAGGCCTGTGCTCATAGCCACACACGTAAAGTTACGAGTCCACTTTGTCAGACTACTAGAGAAGTTTATTTTACAAAAGCATTACATATGTAACTCTCACCTTTTTTCTTTCTGGGGGTATAACACGTGAAGGTAAGTACGGACGAGAAGAAAACTTGTTTCGGAAATACAGAGCTCGTAGAAGTTGTTCCTAATGAAGCACGAAGAAAAACATAACACAACCCGGTTATAACTTGAACTTTCCATACGGTGATAACATTTTCGCTGATTTCATCCTCTTCTTTCTGGAGCACACGCTAAGGAATGCCCCCCATTTCGCACAGAGGAACAAGAAGTTTGTTTTTACTGTGCAGCCGAGGGAACAGGGCTCCTGCGCGACGCCCCGTTCCCGCGCAGCTGGCCGCCACACGCCTGACCCGACGGGAGCGCAGCGGCGAGCGGCGCCAGGCCCGAGCGGCCGTTCGCTCCCCTCCCCCGAGCGGCAGCTAAGCGCGCCGATGGAGGCTGCTTCCTAGAACCGTACGGGAACGCAGGGCACACCCGTCTCCTCCCTTCCCCGAAGGGCCTGACAACGCCAACTCGCCACGTACCCTGTGGGCACTGACGACAAAGGCGACCCGCTGACGGGTGGTCTCCGCCGGCTGGAGAGGGTGGGCAGAGGCGGGGAGCGCCGCTTCGTACAGGTACTCGCAGCCGCAGGGAGACAGCAGCAAGCGGGACCCGCCGGCGTAATGCACCTCCACCGAGTCGTCTCCGTACAGGACCATCAGGCTTTCCGCCTCCATCTCCCCGGAAGGCCTTGGCGGGGCAGCGCCGAACCGGCAGGAGGCACCCGCCGCCGCGGAAAGGTGGCCCAGGCCACGCGCGGCCGGCGCCTCCGCGAGGCGGGAAGTCCGGGGCGGGGCGGCGAGTCTTCCCCCTTTCTTCCTACCTCGGCAGACGTTTGCTTGGTGAATTAACGTGCTCTTCCTGCTAGCGGGAACAGGTCGGACGTGTGACGTGATTTATCAACACATTTGTAAATGTGTCTTTTCACTTCAAACTTTTTTTTTAATCTGCTGGAAACAGATTTTTTCTGCTCCGGAAATGAAAATTAGCAGTACAAAGGCCTAGACTATAGAAAAAAACCCCAACCCTATTTACCTGTAACTGTGCTTCTTCAAGATACACCTCGTTCAGCAGGTGCCCTGGAACAGAGCGTGGCTACTCGGCGAACTGCTGCTGCAGCAGCGACACCCTCGTCCTGCTCCCCCGTGCGGCCCTGCAAGGGGCCCAGCGAGGGGCCCGGCCTGCCTTGGAAAACTAGGGCACACAAATGAGAAGGCAGATTGCCGATCTACGTGTTCCAAAGACAGGTTACAGATAAAACAATTCTCTTGTGGCTGCTGCTTGGCAGTCGTGCGTTCCTAGGACTGGGAAATCTAACAGACACACCCGTGTACTCAGAACTGGGTTGCAGAAGCTCTAGCTGAATAGGCTAAAAAACTTAGTTCCCAAAGGCCAATTTAAAAATAATGCCTGGTTGCATTTTCAGAAAACATACACGCTCTCCTCCTCCCCCCCACATTTACAGTTTAATCACAGCTGGTTTAAGTGGATTGACAGTTTACAGTTAAGTGACACTTTATTATCAATTTCTGCTTAAAGTGCTAAGTGTAGTTCAAGATCCTTTGCTATACAGGCCACGCTACATCTTATGGTCTCACCTAGCTGTAACAATCGTTCCTTACCTATGGAGGCAAGGGTTTCTCGGATCAGCGTGCCAGCCTGCATTCAGTACAACTTTCCATTCTCTCTCAGCAAAGCGGAGAGTTGATCACCATACAGCAAAGTGGCTGCAGACACAGCCGTGCATCAAAATAAATACGGTTCTATATGCAATACCCTTTTTAATGAGTATTATTCTGCATAGTACTTGCCTGAAACGAGTTTCAAAGTATGTATTTGGATTATGAATCCTTTATTACTTTTTATTTTTTATGGATGATGCATTGTATTTTGCTGACAACTTCACTGCTAATGGTCAGAACCCTCACTGAAGGAACTGCGGACATAGGTCACGCAGGCTGAAGTAGAGATGGCAAATCAGCAATTTGCAGAGTAAGAACAGTGCCGTATCTTCCTGACTTTTGGCCAGAATCCCATTTTCTGTTCCTGTATCAACTGCTAGGACCCACAGGCATGAACTGGATGATTAGAACTGTAATTCAGTCAGAGAGAAGTTGCGAACTTGAGCTATCACTAATTGAATGAGTACTGTGCAGAAGGAAGGCCAGGCAGAACGTGGTAAGGAAGCACTGTCCCAGAGAGAAACAAAAATTACTTAGAAAGCAGACCAAGTGTCGCTAATACTCAGTGCCATAACAGATTATTCTATTTAAAAAAAAATCCCAGCTGTACATAATTTGTGATACCTGATGTAACTGAGCCCATCTTGCTTCTTTCTCTAGTGCTACAACTACGCTTAAACCCAACATTCAAAAACCCAGTGACCATGTTTTCCTAGAAAAAAAAAAGAAAAAAAAAAGTAAAAAAAAAAAAGTAGCCCAGTAACAAGAAGTTCTTAGTGGATTTGGAAGACAACTACTGAGAAAAAGTTGACTTCATTTCTGAATATGTAACTCTCATCGAAACGCACAGCACACGCAAAGCAGCACCTCTTGGAACCCAGTTTGAAAATACTTTAAGCGAAATGTGATTTTCAAATACTAAACCTTTTTGTTAAATCACAAATTGATTTGCCAAGAGTGGCAAATACTGTGCATACTTTTTATGATGTGTGAAGGTTGGGCATGTGCTCAAATGCAAATGCAAAGTATGTTTCTTTTCAGAAGTAGTGCTAAAGAAATTTGCTTTCCGTGCTTCTGTGCCTTCACTGGCTTACCATTATGCCACAAAGAAACTAAGTCTTTTTAAAGGGTGTTTATCTGCAAGGTATTGCTCAGAAACTTGTAGATGAGAAAGACATTTACATAGTACAGTTGAAATTTGTAAATGCTAAAATTCAGGTGAAATGATCTTTAAACTTCTCAAGACACTATCATACACAGAACTATCAGCAGTTGAAAGAGGGCAGACAAGCAGCAAATGGTGATTATGACAGTGACAAACCTGATCCTGACTTTAGCTCTCACATCTCATTCCACCATCACTAATTTGTATTAAGACTCCTGTGAGATTTAAGACAAGTGGGAAAGATTAAGTGTTTAAGGCAAAGATTATCCTGTCTTCCTCACTCAGTAGGACAGAGTTAAACCCAATTTTTCCTTACTGCAGTACAGGCTTAAAGCTCTTACAAAGCTTCCAATGTACAGAGACCACAAACATCTCCACTACTTTGAACAGAAGCCTCACTTTATGATTTTTCAGTATTTCTGGCAGAGGACAAAGCTTATTTTGCAAACCTTGATCTGAATTGCTTCATTTATACAATTCCTAGTTCCCAACATTTTTGTACACAATGACTTGGCATATTTCTTATCTACATGTAAGACATACAGTCTCCACAAGCTGACAGTGTACAGCTGGAGTCCGACAGCTACTTTACAGCAAAAGGGACACACTAAGAAAGATGCAAAACTAAAACATGTAAAGCGGAGTTCCTTGAAAACACTGTTACTTTAACGCTTGTTCCTTGGGACTTCAAGTTTTGAGTAAATATGTTTTCCACAAGACATTTGCTTGTAAAGTCAGCAGGAAGGCTGACCTGCATTTGGATTAAAAGTTTTGTGTGAAAAATATGCTCAATGTTAGAGAATGTGTGTGTGAAAATAATCTAATTTTCTCTTCTCTAGTTTCTGGATTTTAGTCTAGACACTTTGAAATGCTAATATAGTTCTTATGACCATATTGCCCTTTGATAAATGTTATTTTTCCAATGAGTATTAAAAGATAATACTCTCTGCATCTGTGTAAAGGAAAAAAAATGGAGTGTTAGGTGAAGGAGAGATAGAAGAGGGACCAAAAAGTTTTTTTTTTAAAGCAAAAGGACAAGGTGGTGAAATTATACCAAAGGAAACAAAACTAGTTAAGTTTTATTTTCCAAAATGCAAACCTAAATAACTATGTTAAATAAACACCCAGAAAACAGTCAGTGCTCGCTCTATTTTAGCAGATGCACAAGTTATTTAACCAAACAAAAACAGTGAAATATTAACAGAATTATTTACATGCATATTTACAACTTGTTCTTTACAGTAGCTAACTTTTGGGAAATAGTTCTGTTTGGTTTTGGTAAGGGGTTCTACTCAGTCTAACCAATAACAGGAAACAGTACAACTGAATTTGGCTAAAACAACAATAAAGTATCCTAGGAAAACTAACATGATTATATGGAGTCAAAAGAGAGTAGCTGGATTCAGAATATTAGCATTTATGGAATATATGAATTTACTCCAACTGCAAAATTAAACTACATAAAATTAGAAGAATGGACAAAGTTACAAGGGTTGCCAGAAGATTAGACACATTAGATACATTTAAAAAAAAAAATCAAGCACAGCACATAGTCTTGAGAAGCATGGGTTACAACGTAACTATATTCATAAAGCCTTGAAGAACACAACAAATTAAAAGATAGTCTTTGCTTGTTGAAAATAAGCTTATCTGAACCAAAGACCTTGAAAGCACCCAACTTCCAAATACTGCTTGCTTTTTCACATATCAACATATGACATGTTTATTCCAGAAAAAAAGTCCGGATCTCACCCATATGAGTTTTGAAAGAGGAAGAAAAATGAAATAAACAAAAAAACCCCACACAAAATCTTCACAAACCACTCCTCATGACTGTGATCTATGGGGGGGAAAAAAAGTCTGTATTTGGATTACAGTCTCCTTAGCAAAAAAAAAAAAAAACCACCAGATGTCTTGTATATGGTAAAAAGGATGAGTAAATCTCAATATGTACTAAAACAAGCAAGCAATTAAATTTAGATCGATTTATTCTTCCCCTTTCAATGTAAATTTTATGGGACAGCTCACCATTACATTTTAATTTCAATTATAATTTTTAAATCATTTTTTATTGCAGCCAAAACATTGTTCAGATACCTGTACATAAAATAAACTATGATATATACACAACATTTTAAGTTACAGGTCATAAGTTTACAATTTTTGGCAGATTCTCTTAAACAAAATGGAAATTGTGTAACTTTATACTTGGAGAAACTCAAGTTTCTTATTTTGGTACAAATGTTTTATATCCCCCTGTACTCTAACCATACCTAAAGTGGCTTAATAAACTAACATTAATATGTAACATCTCACTGTTTTCTCTTATCTTCTGATTCTAGACAGAATTTTTCAAACGCTTCTTCAATTTCTGGATCCATCTCGTCATCAATGTCATCAAAATATCTAAAAAAAAAAAAATAATCACCAAAGATGTTAAGTTTACATACAGATTTTCAGAAGCATTTATGTAGACATCAAGCATAAAACAGAGCTTTACAAACAGCAGTTACTGATGACATTTTCTTAAAGGGCATGAAGAAGAAAAAAAAAATCATGTGTACTAGGAAAACAAGTAAACAGAAACCTCAAAGCAGCATAGACAAATACAAATAGCTAGTGTTTGTCACCATTTTAGATCATCTTATGCTGTCCACAGTTTAAAAAACAGAAATATTTCCAGAGATGAGAGAAAATACAGTAACACAATCCAAGCTTCCCAAAATTTAATAATGCATCTGTACTGAAGTATTTGGAAAAAACACAACTAACATAATTTTAGCACTATTGGATGGTCAACATCCTAGTTCAAATACTGTGTCAACTGTCTTGATTGCACAGTAGTCAAAGAATATATTTATATAGAAAACCTGCATTCCTATTTGTTGATATATGAAAGAAGACAACCTTAATTGCCTTCCTATTGCATTTGCATTATGCGGCCTTCTATTATACAGTAACCAGTCTTTTGGAAAAGATCTGTCTTATTTAGGTCACAGAAAGTAAGTATTGCAGAGTGGAGACTAGCACAGAGTTTCAAAATAAAGCTGGGAAGTGATGGGCATCACTTCAGTGTTCTTTCTCCCCACAGTTATCAGGAACTAACTTGAGCGTTCCTTTTTTTCTCTAGGTCCAACTGGAGTGTTCATCACCATAAACTAGGACAACAGAATTGTAGCTTTAAGGTGATAGTATATGTAATTCTAAACAGCCTTAAAAAATAATTCAGCAGCTACTGACTCTCAGAAAGTGCATTAATTTCAGGTACTCAGTTTATCATCTTCTGTGCCTTAGTTGCAAACAAGGGAATTGGCACGTCTCATCTGCAGAGAGGCCATAAATGGTATGTTTCACACAAAACCACAGTAAGCGCCACCGAAACATATAAGGAAAGTATTTTTTCTTCAGCACTGTGCATTGAAGAAGGATTCTACGTATTTATTTTATTCGTTCCTTCTTTCTTGTAGAAGTGTAGTCTTGAGAAGGGACATGATGTCAATCATGAGAAATAGCTGACAGAGGATCAGCATACATTTGTCTAAGCTTTACTTAAGCCTTCAACACAGAATGTTCCACAGTCACCTTGCATGAAGGTTGATTCAGTCTTCCACATTTCAATCTTTGGATTTGCTGTGTTTTTTAACTGCTCTCTCCATTTTGCATTTAATTTGTTCTTCTAAGCACAGAGGTTCACATGAGTCTTTTTTCCACTCAGTATGAGCTTGTTGGTTTCTGATGACATTTCTAGTTTATCTTCCAAAGTTCTTGCCACTACCCTCACTTTTCTAATTTACTAACAAAAATACTGGTCCAGGCCAGCATGCTTATCACACAAACAGACCACTGAATATGTTCTTAGGTACCAAATCATGATCTGAAGTCTCCCTTCAACCAGGTGAGTACAAAGCTCAGAGCAATTTATTTTAGATCATACTTCTTTTACTCCTTTCTTATTAAATTCTTATAAACCGATGTCAGAAAGTCAAACTGCATTCCTCTCTACTGCTTCCCCCTTTGCCATTAAGCTGCTTTTCTTGTTCTATAGGAATACTGAATATCCATTTAATTGAGGGAATACTACTTATCCTGAGAAGAGAAATTTAACAACCTCCTCCCTTTGAAGGACTCAGAAAATTTTGTAATCATCTCTAGCTGGGATGCGTATGTGCATCAGTCAAATGAATTCAGGTTGCCTCACTAGCAACACTTGAAGGTCTGGTGCTTCATTTTGCTTGCAAATGAATTTTTTTTAAAATGCAGAAGAGAGTATGTTTGTATGTGTGCATAAATATCTGAAATTTAATTACCTTACTCAGTTGGATCAATACAAAATTTGTTTCAAACTTGTGTGATTACAAACCAACTTATACCCAAACAAATACATAACTTCCATTGTAGAGCTTAATAGTATTTATATTATTTAGTTTAATTTTTGTCAAGATTGGATTCCTGAGTCTGCAATAAAAATAACTAGTATTAAAAAAACCCTATCACTCAAAAAGAAAACATACTGATCTCCAGGTCCTGATAAATCTGTGTCATTTTCTTCATAATCTGGAAAAAAATCCTCTCTTTCAAGCAGCTCTTGGTATTTTTCTTGGTAATCTGGCAAAGTAAAAATGAGACTGAGTTTTATAAAAGACTAGTCCTCTAAATTAACATACATCTATACAGTTTGAAAATAGCCTATTAATGAAACCATAAATGGCACGAAACATACTACAGAAAAAAGTCCTGATACAGTGTTTTCTCAGGACATCAACTGACCTCTAAGAATGATACCTATCTTCCCAGAGAACTGTAAAGGTAGTCACAGATGTCTTTACCTCAAATGATGTCATGCCACACTGTGCTCAGATTACAGGGAAAAAAAAAAAGAAAAAAAAGAAAAAAGAAAAAAAAAGAAAAGAAACCAAGGAAGAAACAAGTCCTTTTGTTACTAACAACAGACAAACAAAATATTACTTGAAGATTTCTGGCTTCCTGGAGAGACCAAGTGCTGAGGGCTATGGCACAAATCCTTCTGAACTATATGAACTCAAATACATGTTCTCCATTTCAAACATTTACCTTCTTTTAATGCAGAGTAAGGCATGTGTTACACAAAGCCAGGAAGTCAGATGTAATTTTGTCTTTTAAGTTCTAAGAGTTTCAGACCTTTGAAGAACAATTTTTACAACTTTTTAAAGAAGATTGAGAAAACAGATATACTAAGCTGGTGACATACCTGGATCTGCTGCAGTGAAAGGAACACCATCAGAAGTGTAAAATGTTGGCTCATTCTAGGAATAAAGTTATACAGAAAGTTATATACATTCAGAGAAACAGCTGTTGGTAGTTTTCAGCAATGTGATTGTATATGAATCAAATTCACATTAAATTAGGAGACCAAAGTGTCTGTACATTCTTACCATAAAATAGTTTGGGTCATTTTCAGGTGTAGCCTCTGTATGTGAAGAAGTTCCATGAACTCTACCCCAGTTACTTGATCGCAGTTCTACTAGTTTCAGAAGCATATGTTTCACGTCTCTGAAATAAATAGAAGCATTACAAAAGTTAGAAAGTTTTGTACTAAGCAAGAAATTGGGCTTCTTTTATCTTGCAAATACTAGACAGTTAAATTCCCCCCAAAAAACCCTAAAAAGAACAAAATTTGGTCCAGTCTGGAGATAATTTTGAATTAATTTTTCTTCTCTGCAAGTCTAGATGCTTTATGTATCAATTATAAGATACTAAACCTCTCCACTTGCTCTGTGGCATGCAACTGCTGTAGTTTTTAATCAAGATACTAAACATGCAGCACAAATTGAGCAAATCATTTCTGATAAAAGGATAGTACTGGGAAGAACAGGGGTGATCTTCAAATCGCATTTACCATCTAATTTATACTCCTAACTTTAGCCCTCTTGATCAAGCTGAAATTTTGCAGTCAACAGTGGAAAGTAATGTCACCAATACATTAGATACCACCATCCATTTCATCCCTAAAATAAGAGAAATTGCTTTCTTCTTTTAAGCAAGTCCACGGAGGAGACTCTCATTAAGGAATAAATAATCAAATCTTCAGTTTTCTTCTCTATTCAAGTAAGTTTGTCCTGTGTCTTTGAAGCCTTGGTTTGCACTATCAATTTCCTCTGGTTCCTGAAACAAAGTTTTCCTCGTGCTCCCTGTGGACAGCTCAATTACAAGCCACCGATGCTGTGAGCTACCTGTTGGCCTCCCTCTCTATATGGCAAGAGATCAGGGCACACTGGCTGAACCCTCTATAGGTTTTTAGCAAGTTTGCAAGAAGCTGAGGATGATGTACGGCAGAATCAGATAACCTCATGCATGCAGTTGATTGCAAACTGAGAAGCAGAATGTATTAGCCAAACACTCATTTTTTTCCAGACTGCAGTAACACCCTGCCAAAAAAGGTATGCTCTCCAGAAAACAAAACAAAAAACAAACCCACAAAACAACCACAAAACATATTCCATTTTGCCTTTACATTTATAGTGATTTGCATATGTTTACTAGTGTTACATATTTAATACTGTTTGTATATATTTAATACTGTTAAATCCAGATTTAAAAGTATAAACTATGAGGTATTGCCCATATTGTCTCTTTGTATATATACTTGCTCTTAGAGCCTAAAGCACTTATGGAAGATTTCAAGACCTAAATGATTACAGTGGAACATGCATCTCTATTGAAAGATAAAATACAAAAATGAAAAAAATATAAACAAAACTGACCAACAAACCAACCAACCAAAAAACTCCAAACCCTCTCAACTGAAAAATACTCTTTTCTGTTTGTTTGGTTTTTACTTAAGAAGTGACCTAAAGATCACCTTACTTTTATTAAAAAGTTTTTAAAAATAATGTTTTGGACATGTTTGTTATTCTTGAAGATTTTTTAACGTGCTCTGTCTTAATATAAAACCAAAACACTGCACATAAATTTATCTTCTCACCTGCTACAGTTTGCATCCAACACAACATTTTCAATTCTCTGAATCATTTCCTCCATATCATTCTTTCCTTTTTCTTTCCAGGCATCTTCTAAAACTGAGCCTGTCAACTGAAGACAAGGGATCAGGTTTTATTTTTTTGTTTTGTTTTGTTTTTGTTTTGTTTTTTAAAGAAAATTACAAAACTTTAATAAACTGTCAACAGAAGAGATTCTGAGAGATTCTGTGACAATTCATAACATTTAGATGCATTGTGTGCCTACCTGAAGGCTGATGCTCCCAATTGCCTACATCTTTTTGCTAAGTAGATTAACAGACCTTGTAAATAGTTCATTTTACACTACAGACAGTATGGTAGCTCCCTGTCCAACGTTTATGTTACCTAGAAGTTCACAGCCATTTCTCTCCTTTCAGGCTTGAAATACGATTTTGAAACAACTCTTCAGTGACATTTGTCAGATCCTACTTGATTTTAGTACATGCTATAAAAAAGGAGACATTTTTACACATGATGCCACCAGCTTACCTGATAATAACAAGTAGTTTAATAAACTTTAGAAACACTTCAGTCAACTTAGCTAGCATCAGGGATGCCAGAGAATTTCAGCTGGGTATATATAAGAGGAGCCAGGAATTATCTGACCAAGCCAGCCTGAATTTCAATACATAAAATCTGTGAGGCTGAAGGTGCTGCTGAGAGAGCTTTAGCAGTAGACAGTCTGCAACTGCTGTGTGTGAAAGCCTTTTATGTTAAGAATAGGTACTTCATTTCCCAACAAGGGAACTCCTGCACAGTAGGAGTTAAATCAGAAAAAAATAGTTTGCCATTATGATGAAAGTTAATAGCAATTTCTGATCTACTCAGCTTAAATATTACACAATCCAAAATGCTTGGAATGGCAACTGATAATACAAAGGAATAAAATGCAAAGATAAAAGCAGGCATCTTAGCACTTGTTTAGTATTCCAAATTTTCTCTGTGATACTACATAATTAGGTAACAGCACCAAGAAGGTTTAATTAAAAATAAGTATACTGCAAAGCAAACAGGTGAAAAACCTCTATCACTATATTAAGTGGAAAAGACAACAGGGAACATTTATGCTTCAGCAGTGAAAATAAAGGTTCATGAGGTAGCCCAATCTAGTTGCAGATATAGTATGTACAAACGTTTGGACTATAAGACATCAGAAAACGCATTCAAAAAAAATCTCCGTTCTGTAACACCTTTTAGATTTACATGTCATAAAATTTAGATCACTGGTTTATTTTAGAATGGATGCTGTGAAGCCAAATAAATATTCCAAGAATATCCACAGAAATAGTGAGACAACCATATTCTTTGCACAACAATTATAAAAAACAGCAGCACTAGAAAGCTTCCTGATTTGTGTACTGCCTTTTTAAAAGGTCTTTCAGTGGGCGTTGCCTCAGGGAAGTACTGCCAACATAAGGACTGACCACAGGAGTGAATATGCTTGTTGAACACAACCTCACACTTGCTATGAAACAACCTGCTTAACCATTCAAACTTCAAATGAAGGGTTTAAATTGGAAGATGTAAAACCTCTCTTCCCTATACACTATACACTCCATCAAAAGAAGCTGCCAGAACTGGAATTCAGGATAGAAGAGTCTGAAAAATAGTGGAGTGGGAGTAAAGGCAAAGAATGAGGGAAAACAAACCAACCAACCAAACACAAAAACCAGAAACAAAACTCCCAAAAAATACTGTTTTAGCTTTTAACCTTCATTCCTAAAATAAACTGTGTTTTCCAAACTATAATAATAGCTAGTGAAGATAAAAGTTTCTCCCTGCATAGAGGCTAACAATTTTTTTAAAGAAAAAGTAAAACTTAAGAGCAAAGAGGTTTGTTTTCATCACGAAAGAGAAATGTATGCATTTCTACTGTAGCAATGATGCAGACAATAGTCTGAAATACCTGATATCAAGAACCTTTGGCAGCGAAAAGTGGCACTAACTGCTGAGTGTCCTTCAGAACAGAGAACATATCCAAAACCCCACAAATCATTCGAGTTGGTTACAGTTTTCTCCCACACAAGAAGCAGCAAAAGGAAGCCTTTGCTTAGTCCTTTACAGCTCAGCTCCAGTTCTATTGCTTTTACATGTACGCAAATGGCCTCGCATTTTACTTTTAAAGCAGTACATTACTTTTTTTGTTGGCTCAATTTCATAATGGTACCAAGGGGAAAAAAAAAACACAAATGTACAACTTGCTCTGCTAATGATGTAATGCATAAAACTCTATAAACACTTCCTCATTTGCAGTTTCCCCTGCTGATTCCCAAGGTAGGAAGGTTAAAAAAACTTCATTTTTTTTTCTTTTAAAACTACTGTCTCACCTTCAGCAGTTTCACAGCACATATCAGATTACTGTCCACAGGATTAGAGAAGAGTGCATTTAGTAATTCCCGAAGGCCTTCCTGAAGAATTTCTGCTCGCATTACCTGCCCCTTAATTCCTTTAATCTGTAGAATACACAGAAAAAAAAGTATTTCAGAGACTTAAGTTTTAGAAATTAATTTAGTCACATTTTCTCTCTTGAATACTGTATGATTTGGTTTGTGATCAACATAGTTGAGCTCTTTAGGTGGAAGAACCTGCCAAATACTGTAACTAATTTAGAACACAGACTCTGAGAAATATAATCAAAATTCTGACATAAACATAACAATGCATGTCTAGCATTTTGTTTCTTTGCTAATAAATTGCTAAGAAAAGCTACCAAATGCTTGCCAAATGGTCCTCAAAATCCCAAACTACCAGAACCACATGCTCTTTCCCATACTATGTTATGTATTCTCTACAGCTGTAGTGGCTTACTTCTAGTAGGCATTCTTTATGCGTTTAAAAAATTATAGAAAATGGTTTAAAAATAAATGGTATACTCCACAGAACTGGACTACTCCCCCTGTCCCATACCCTTTGCAAATCTTCCTTTTTACTTCTAGCAAGTGAAAAGAAGATTTCAAGGCCCACTTATGAACAGAAATGGAAGAGTCAGAAAATTGTTTTCCTTACTCATGCCAGCAGAACATTTTTATAGTGCCTGCTTAAATCAAACCATTGAAATAATCCAGTCAAAAATATATATTTTAAGTACACTACAGCAGCTAGTGAACTTACTGAACTCACAGGCATAACAGTCAAAGAAGTGTTACATGTACATACTTTTTTTTTTTCCCCACATATCACATACAAAAACCCAATCTAAATAAAAGATTTCATGCTTCATGCATAAGCCAAGCACTCAACCTTCAGAAGAAATATCTTTAAAGGTCTGCATTTTTAATTGTTCATTTTGAAGATTTCCACATCTTCCCCAAGGGTCTGATAATAGCTCCTATTAGTGGCTGAATACTGAATGATACGGGTTTTGATCCTGATCTGTTTCTGCTAGGTTGTAACGTTTCCTGCGTTGGTTAGGTGTAGTCATCTGTGGGTTTTGCCAGTCAAAAGAAAACACCAAAAGCTTCATTGCAACAAAAACATTCATGAAGAAACACCTGACATAAAACCTTCTTCTTACCTCTAGGTTAAGGTAAAGTTCAGCTAAGAACAGCACAAAGGCATGAAATTGTTTTTGAGTAGTCTCATCTCCTTTAGTAGCTTCATCTCTGTTTTCATACTCAGTTCGACACCTGTGAACATTAGAACAAAATCATATTTATGTTGGAATGCCTACAAATGATAACATACTACTTATTTAACAGAATGATAAGAACTTATAAACTGCATTAAACTGTTAAATGCTGAATGCTGGGAAGAATGATTTGTGAAGGAAACGAGAGGACTTCACAAACACATTGTGGATTTGTGTACTTTTCAATGAATATGTATGATTACATGATTATGTTTTCGAGCACTGAGATATCTGAGACAGCACAACAAAACAGAGCAAATAACAACAAGTAAGAATTAGAAGACAATTGCACAGTTTATATATTAGAATATGGATCCAAGAAGTTCAAGACAGGCAGCCAAATGTCCACAGAAATAAAGTAAATATACTCTGAAAGACATTTTCCCCCTTTCAGGGTGCTGCCCACATTGTCTTAGATGCCTTTACACTTATTCAATAAATTCTTTATCTCACCATTTTAAGTGACAATGATGCACAATTTCTGACATCAAGCTGTGTGATGCGGTTGACACACTGGAGGGAAGGGATGCCGTCCAGAGGGACCTTGACAGGCCTGAGAGGTGGGCCTGTGCCAACCACATGAAGTTCAACAAGGCCAAATGCAAGGACCTGCACGTGGATTGGTGCAATGCCAAGCACAACTACAGCCTGGGCGGAGAATGCATTCAGAGTAGCTGTGAGGAGAAGGACTTGCGGGTGTTGGTGGACAAGAAGGTCAACATGAACTGGCAATGAGTGCTTGCAGCCCAGAAAGCCAACCATATCCTGGGCTGCATCAAAGACAACATCACCAGCAGGTCAAGGGAGGTGATCCTGCCCCTCTACTCTGCTCCTGTGAGATCTGGAGTACTGCATCCAGCTCTGGGGGCCCCAGCACAGGAGAGACATGGAGCTGTTGGAGAGTCCAGAGGAGGGCCACGAAGATGATCAGAGGGCTGGAGCACCTCTCCTATGAGGACAGGCTGAGAGAGTTGGGCTTGTTCAGCTTGGAGAAGAGAAAGCTCTGGGAAGACCTTACTGCAGCCTTCCAGTAAAGGGGCCTACAAGAAAGCTGGAGAGGGACTGTTTATCAGGAAGTATAGTGACAGGACAAGGGGTAATGGGTTTAAACTAAAAGAGGGGAGATTTATCTTAGATGTTAGGAAGAAATTCTTCCCTGTGAGGGTGGTGAGGCACTGGCACAGGTTGCCCAGAGAAGCTGTGGATGCCCCCTCCCTGGAAGTGTTGAAGGCCAGGCTGGATGGGGCTTCGGGCAACGTGGTCTAGTGGAGGGTGTCCCTGCCCATGGCAGGGGGGTTGGAAGTAGATGATCTTTGAGGTCCCTTCCAACCCAACCCATTCTGTGATTCTATAATTTAGATATAAATACAGAGGATTAAGATAACATGGCAGTGAGGTAATTTTTCTAGTATTCAACAACTGTGCCAAAAATATACAAGTTTACATAGCAGCTCAAAAACAGAATTAAAAAATATTTCAGATAAAAACCTAGAAAACTTCCAATGTATTCTCAATGGCTGTATAATGGATTAAGAAACACTGGAGAAACTGAAAAATCTAAGAGGCTGAAATACAAAATTTAAGGTAGAAACTTGGGCTGTGAAAGAGGAGCTCTCTGTGGTCATATTGTTAGGTTGTTTATGCTCCTTCCCTCCATTCCATCCATATTAGCAATAAAAACATAAGCAACTTTAAGTTCATGGCTTCAGGGTGCTAAAATGAGTGTTATCTATAGGGTTGGCTTTAAAAACCAGCAAGCAAATAATCCAACATTAACAGGCATTTCCTTTATGTTCAGGTAACAAACATAGTTAAAAAAACAGAAGATAAGTGATCATTTTGAAGGCAAAAAGGCTCATCTGCTATGGGACAAGGGAAAAAATAAGTATTTTCAGCTTCTCCGTAAGGTACCACTCCTGATGAAAGATCATCAGAAACCACTGCTGTTAAGGTTTATCATGTGTTTGCTCCTAAATATAGGTGGATTAAGCGAAACTTTTAAAAGAAGAAGCAAGCCTGAAGCTTAGAAAGCCAGAAGTCCTTATAGAAAAAAAAGGGTATTTTCTAAAGAATTCTTAAGTATTAAAGTGTACCACTCCTTCAAATGTCATGCAGAAAGATTTAAAAGGAAATATATAAATTAAAAAAATGTTGCATTTTTGTCAACTACAAAGTCTAATGATTATTAAAGTGTAAGCCCTCAGAACTTTGTAGTAACCAAGAAGTAAATTGAAGAAATGTATCCTTATCGATTTTATGCATCTAATTCATAGATAGGAAGTCAGTTGGCTGATCAATGAGTAAACCTTATACAGCAGCTCCAGCTGGTAAAGTAATTAAAGAAAAAACCACAATGAAGTAAGTCCTGGCAAGAGTCTAAGGTTAAGGACAGTACATACATATGCATTTAGTATGCTTTTAAAATTGACTAGCTTTCAAATTTACCATGTAGTTTGAGATCAGTCTAAGATACTCAGTTCAAAAAAGCCTACAGAACTCCAAATGGAGTCCTATTTTCATATTTAAAAATATTCAAATATTCAAAAATATACATATTCAATATCCAGTATGTACTCTGCTTTACTAATCTTCAGTCTAAACTTCTGTTTTAAATATATACCTCTTTGTTGATGACATTAACAGTTACACACCAGATAGGAAGACATGTAACCTGAGAAAGTAATGGGCTTAAAATGACATGCTGATACTGACCTTTGAAGTAACAACTGTCGGAAGTTCCCACTTTGTGGACTAATGGTTAGATGGTGAGATAGGTAGTTACACAGCCGAGCTCCCATGTAGGAAAAATTTGGGACAGATGTGGCCTTCCAAAATAAAAGTGGAAAAATAAATTATTTATAAAACTTATGATTAGGCTATCAGGAAATATATTTAAAAGCTTTTTTGAAAACTGTTTTTAAACAACAGTTGATCAGACAACTGAAGAGCAGAAGAGTAATAATTACTGTTTGTTGTGCTAATTTTTGGATCTCAGCAACACTTTGCTATATGCATTTCAGCACTTAAAAGTTCATTTACTGTGGTTTTGTGGCTTCAAGAAAACAACCACCATTATGTGCCCTCAAATCTACTTCTCCATTGTGACCTACAACCAAAGAGTGTCAAAGTCACTTACAGACTGTTTATACAAAAAAATCAACAGCGGACATTAAGACAGTGTTTCAAGGACAAGCACTCTCTCAAGGAACAATGAATACATTAAAACAAAATTTTGTCATTTAAAACCAGGTGGTAGCAGTGGAATTCTACCACGCAAGTTACATGCTGTCTGAAAAATATTTTGCTTTAACACTGATACTTCAGAATTTCAACAGCTGTAAAAAAGTAATTGGGAATTCAACAGTGTCTACATTCAACCTCTCATAGAGCTTAATGCGGAACACCCCCTTATTTTGGCAATTTGTTACTGTTCACTTGTTTCAAACTCTCTTCTAACAAAACTTGGATGTGAGATACAGCTTAAGCGAAAAGAGGTTCTGGTGTACGTAACTCCTTCAGCTCTGCTAAAAATAAAACAGGAATACTAAGAATTTGTTAACCTTCTCCTATGGCTTTATCATCTTTGAATATATCTTTTACATCTTGATCATCTGTCAGAACTATAGATGTGCTTGCATCCTTCTGCCTCTAACACGTTTGGAAAAAAGCATCTTGCCTTTAGCATGTCAATACATTATAGCTAGTTACTTTCTACAGGCAGAGAAAAATATGCACTCAATGTAACTGTACTATGTTGATAAAGTCGCTGGAAAAATTGAAGTTTCTTTGGAAGATACAACAAATTTAAGTAATTAAGACAATCATACAGGATTTAGTTTCCAGTAAGAGGCATGTGAAATAGCTAACGAGCATTTTGGTGCTTTGGTTCAATCAGTTGCTTGGACTAGAAGAGATGCCCCTTTTTTTATAAGGCAAAATACATCACTTAAATTACACTTTCCTCACAAAAAAATCCCCCCAAATAAACACACACAGAAGTTCTTCAAACTTCACGTGTATTTTTTAAACATTATCTTCCTCATTAGTTGGTCTGTATTTGTAGTTGCATGAAATACTGAAACAAATTTTAGGTATTATGACCTAGCATAGCACAGAGACCAAAAAAACCAACCCACTTTACATCTTCTTAATAACCAGTCGCTACAGCACAATATCACGTTCACTGAATTATTGTTGCTGGCAATCCCAGTTTATCTCCAACTCAAAAAGCCACAATCTAAGCATGAAGGCTAATCTACCAATACATATCTCGAGGAGTTACAGTTGCTGTATCAGGAACAATCCACTGTATTAACTATACAACAGTCAAGGTTAAGCTATGAAGTCAGAATGTTCAACTTTAGGAAAACAACAGAACTGGCACTTCATTCTGTCCAGAGACATAAATGGATTAGGAAGAACAGGGGTAAGTATATAATTAATCCTTATAGACAGGCTAAGATACCTGACACACAGATGAAGGGAAGACTGTACAGGACTTGGGTTTCCTTCATTTTAGTCTTTTTCCTTCACAAACCTAGCATCTGTAATTCTGCTCAGCTGGGTTGAATTAACACCACTGAAGCAGATGCTTACACAAGCAGTCTAGCAATTTTAATTGTTTTGTGATAAACCAGGAAACACAAATACTTGAGCCTCAGCTCAAGACAGAATAATAAGCACAGTTGACTTACACTCAAATGCTATCCTATCCTGACATACAATAAAACTAAAATTGGATGTTTTTGGATACTAGTATAGCTTTTTTTAGGGCTAAGTTTTATTTTTCACATAATTTCAGACTGGTAACAGGGCTTCTCAGTTTCAGAAGGCACAGCCAACTCTGACACTGGACTTGTTTTTAAGCAGGAGGAGAGAGGAAGAGGCAATATTAAAGACTTACATTAAATGAAAGTCAAAGTATTTAACACATATGAAGTTAAAAATGGGATAAAATCCTCTTTTTTTTCTTCCAATAAAGTTATATGGAATATGTTCATCTTTCTTTTTTTAAACTGTCCTCCACGTGTTCAAATAAAGGATGGGAAAATGATGCTGCCAAACACAGCACAGGTAATCTTAACACTTAACTAAACTGTTCTGAATTAAATGTGCATCAATTCTGTATGATAATAGGGAACTTGAGACTCTACAATTCTGTACTATGACCAGCCAGTCATGCAGCTTCTACATACCCCAGACTAAAATATTATGCAAGCATCTGCACTTAAAAGGTGAAGAAGAGTTTGCATTCTTCGAGACAGAATTTGCAAGCAACCAACCCAGGAAAGTGAGAGACACCCAATGTAATAAACAGCAAGAACAAGTGTGACTTCATTCTCTGCAGCAAGCCCAGAAGACAGTAACAGCAGCTCATTTGCTAAGCAAAACATATTAAGCTGTTCTTTCCAGTGGCTCCCCCAATTAGTACAGAGTTCAGCTCAAGGTCTCTGTCCTCATTTCCATGGCCATCAATGGGACTGGACCTAGTTACCATTAGATAAGCTTTCTCTTCCTCCAGTTATGCTGTTCAGAAATATGTATATTCCGAATGAAGAAGAAAGCCTGTCAACAAAAGAGCATTTCCCAAAAGGTGTTGTGTACAATAGGTAAAATTTGATTTTTTTAAAGTACCAAGGAATTAAAATTATCTGAGTATTATGAAGAAATTTTTTTGCAGGATAGAATAAAAACATACAACCCTGACACTGCTTAAGAGTTTCTTCAATCTCTACTATATAAATACAGCAATTCAAGTACAACTCCTTTAATTAAGTGCTGTAATTTCAACTCTAACATGTGACCCAGGAGATCCAAATAAACATCAAAGGAAACAGAGTAAATTAGGGAAATTTATGAACCACCCAGGTATCCCACACCTGACCTACCATTTCAATTTATTGAGTAAAATCTTTCCCTATGTTTCAGTCTAAAAAGAAAAATTCAAACCATTAAAATACTACATAGATACCATTACATAACAAATAATAAACATATGCATACATCGGACACTAAGTAACAGAGACATAATATCCATGTTATAAGACAGAATATACAAGCTACCTGCTGATAGATGAGTTCAACGAGTTCTTGTAAAGCTTCGTCTGCAGTGACCCAGACATTAAGCGTTTCGGCAAACTGCTCTATTTCAGTTTCAAAACAACCTGGTTGCTCGGTGAGGTGATTTAGAAAGTCTTGTATGTATTCTGCCAAAGTCAGATAGCCATCGTCTCTATCTTCAAAGGAAGAATCCTATAGCGGTGAAAGAATATACCAACTATTTAAAAGGAACCTAAAATAATGATGTTACACTTACTATCTCCAGAAGTAACCATATAGCCCTTAGTCTTGAGTCTCTGTGTACTTGATTGTGATCTTTATTACACAGCTCACTTTGATATTTTTAGAGAGCATAGACATCTATGCATCACAAAGGTCCAGTATTCCTAATCGTCTTAAGAACTATAAAAACATGTTTTTATAGAGATTAGGGTCTCCCAGCAAAATACGTCAAAAGACAGATTAAAAAGAAATCAAAGAGTTTGCCAAGTTGGGTGCTAGATTAACTAACAAACTAATAAATATCTGTTAAGAATAAAACTACAAAACTGAGGCTCAACACCCATTCCTGATGAGCACACAAACTGTGCTGTAGATGTGTGAACTGTAGAAGGAAAAACTGAAAATCTGAAACAAAGTATTTTGAGATTACATAGAGTGTATAATGCTCCAAAATATGCAGAAGGGGGAGAAATCACAGAAATGCAATAAATACAGTGCTAATTTTGTCCATTCAGAAATGAGTGTATGTATGTAACAGTATCTGAAGTCAATACTGTTCTGGATGATTATAATGCTATTATGAGGGGAATAGCAGCATACTTTATCATGTCACCAGTAAAAAAATAACGCAGCACAAATAATTCACTTTGTCACGCTACACAAAAGATTGTGAAAAGCATCTCATCGATTTCAGAAGTGCAAACAGGAACCTTAAGAGGGATTGCTATAATTAGCAATTCAAGACATAGGGTAACATACAGAATATCAAAACTGTCAACTGATCTACTATTTAACAAGAAAAAGGTTTAAAATATATATACTGTAATGAAAAATTGAGCTAAAAATGATAAAACACTTTTTCTCTACTTAGTGGACATAAATACATTGATAAGGATTATTATAATGTTCTCCTCCTCCTCACCACCCCTCCCTTACTGACAGGATGTCATTTACTTTGTCTTCAAAATGCCTCAGTTTCTCCTCTACTGTGAAGCAACATGGGTCTGTGAAAGATAAAAGCCCTGGATATGAACTGTGGAGAAAGACAGATACACATCACTGAAAACCAAGCACTGACATTAATTTTATGACCTGTGAAGAACGTGTGAGGAAAAAAAGCAAGGTCTAAAATTCTTCAAAGACTCATGTCATGAGGGTATACAACTTAAGCTAATGGGGGACACATCAATACACCAGAAGAAAAACCAGAAGAATTAAACATCATAGGAAATCAAGTAGAATATTTGCCCTATAACACTAAAGACAAAGTTACTTAAAGTTGCCCATCAGAAATAGGAAAAAAATATGAGTTTACAGAAATGGTGGCAAATTGTTACTAATAATAAGGATAAAGCCTTCAACAACCTGTTTGAAGACGGTTTTGCTTTGAGTTGGAGATTGGAGCAGAGGAACTTCAGAGGTCCTTTTCAACCTAAAGTGTTCTATGATTCTAATCGTTTGGAGCTTATAAAGGCTAATAGGCCTATTTGTAACTTGCTAAATATTTCTCTAAAGAAAACCAACTTTTACTAGGCTATTTCAAATAGCGCTGTGATAGTTCTATACAATAAACTTGAACTATTTTGTTTCACAGAACTATGACATTAACAACTGCAGCTTAATCACAAACAGCTGAACTAGCATGTCTCAAACAACCTGTTTGAAAACTCTCCAGCCAGGTTGCAGGGAATGCAATTGCTGTAGCTAGTAAAAGAAGCTGCTCTTTCTGACAGCCATCAGGTTATTATGAAATCCTCACTCAACTGAGAGGAAGGTATCTTCCTCTCATACTCACCTGATAAGAATTCAATCTTGGAGGAGAATGCCCTTGTTTTGCAAGGGACCCGAGTACCATTTGGTATACTGGTGTCCCTGTATTCATACTTCTGTTCCTATTTTGTAATTAAGAGGCTAAACACAGAAGCTAAATTCTGTACCACATGCATCTACCTGTACTAAATATGCAACTCCAAACGCAGCATAGGTTTTAGTAATTATGCCAGGGAACAGAATAAATAGGAGAGAAAAATTAATAATTCAAACATTTCAATGAAGTTGTATATTGCTAAATTAGTAACACCTGATACTTTAAAAAATAATTAAATTTAGTCCAGTAACTTCTAGATATAAACCACTTGCGTTTCTCATTGGCAGGTTTTAAGATCTGACAGAGAAGACAGCACTGTGTACCTTATCAACTAAAGTAAAACAAAGCAAATCCTTCTTGATTTTTTCAACAGCAGCTGGCTAAAGGAGGCTATAAGTTTACACACTCATTACAAATTTATGATTCAAAGATATGAAAGTCAACTAGAAATTTTCCATTAATTTCAATTATTTCGTAGTCAAGTCAACACTGTCTAATCCATCTCCTTGATGTTTGATAGCTATAGCATGGGATCCTGGATTATTCACAACAAGAGTCACCAATTTAAAAATTATAGATTTACATCTGTTCTACTAAGAATCAGTTCATGAGTTTAAAGAAATAACAATGAAAAGACTAAATAGGTACTCAAACTCCTCTGATTTATATAGGGATAAAACCCAGAAAGCCTACAGAAGAGTTTCACGAACCAAATCTGCTCTTGGGCTCTGTTTCTGTACATATGCTAACTACCACTTTCTTATACCTGGTAAGTATTCACAACATTTCCACTTAGGAACTTAATTCACTGATAATTTATCAATGATTTGATTTCTCTTCAGAGTTCTTAGGAACAAGCTTTTTCCCCCCCCCTTCAGATTATATGCACTCAAAAAGTTTACAATAAAATTATTGCAAACTTAAGTACAAAGACTGTTGCATATTCAAAATCACCTATCTTTGCTTTATGAGGTTAAGTGGCACCCTCATGCTTGACTAAACATCTAAAACCAACACTGAGGCAGATTAGCCTCCTTTTGGAAATTAATTGAAATAAAAAGGCGGGGGAAGGATTCCACATAAAATACTACAAATCTCACTCGTACAACTATGAAATGAGAACATCATTATACCCTTCTGGTGGAGTGACAGCCACATTATTATCATACAACCATGCCAAAGAACAAGTCTAACATTTCCTACTGGCAATCCAAACCTAAATCTAGTCACCAATTCTACTGCAGACCTCCAGAACTTTCAATGGGATGGACAGCTGCATGCAAACAGAATTCCATGGAGAACGATCTTCCCCAAAGTCCTGCTAAAGTTTTTCTGAAAATTCTATTACTCCTTAGATGTTGTACCGCTTAAACAATCTTCACGGATAACTGGTAGTTTTGAGTATCAGAACTAACTGGAAATTAACTAATCTAACAATCAACTATTATATGGATGCACATAGTAATTACAATAACGTACCATCAAACAAGAAATCAACACTTTATTTAAATAAACCTAGCCCCAAACTTTGTAATAGCAAAGGATGAAAGTCTGAAACACCACTATTCTATGCCTAGTATATTCTGATTAGATTAAGGTCCCTACAACATACTTCCAAATAAATGTTCTAGGTTTTGCTAGCATTTAAAGAGCTATTTTTATTAGTATATGAGTCACACTCATAGCATATTCCTACAACATAGCAACCAGGAACCTCCCACATGCTTGTGTGTTTTTGCAAAACAGCTGAAAAGCAACATTGCTGGCCTTAAAACTTTGTAATTATAAGTATGCATTAAGTATGCCATTCTAAATGGCAGGTTTTTTCGGTCTTGAAACTGAAATCCTTACATAAATAAGACATGTAACATGTACCGGGGCAAAATATTTATTTTTCCCCTAGATTATCCATTCACTGAAGCATGCTTGTGTTGGCATTTTGTTAACAGTTCTGTATTGGCTATAGGCTTGTATTATCCAGGACAGTAATTCTATTCAGTAAGCTGGCAAAGCTGGTAACATTATGGTAACATTATGGTAACATCAATTTTACTGGTGAGGAAAAGACTTCAAAACACCAAACCACCACGTTTAGCATTCAAATCAAGTATTTTTCCATAAAAGTTATTAAAATATCTATTTGTTTCAGTATAATTGCTTTTTATCACTTGATTGTATTTGTAAAAGTAATAGATCCCACCTGTTTATATACTGTACCACAGTTTGGCTACTTGTATAACAAAAGGATATTCCAGGAATTCACATAGATAGAGTAGAATAACTGAAGCAGTAACATGGAAGATAATGGCGTAGAAACTAAGAACTATCAACTTCAATTACACGATGTATCTGCAATATTGATCTGAGATCACCCTTAGTCTGGCTTAAAATATATTTCTTATTCAGTACGCTGGTAGGTAACTGCTAGGAACAAGCCTAAACCTAGTCTTTTGCCCTTTGATGATACAATACCACTGATAATTAAGAGACACATGATGGTACAGTGAGTTAGGCAGTCATGGCCAGTCACACCCATGGCACAGTAAATTTAGGAAAGATAAAGCCTGTGCTCAGAAAAGCTAAATTTCAAGCTTTCTCCCACACTTGCTTCACAAACCTGTGAAATCTGCATAAGAGTGCAGCTAGGCCTTTATTTAAAATGCAGTGTACATCTCAATACAACAGGGGCAGTGGCCAAAAAGACAGCTTATTTTGACATTGGATGTAATCAATGCTTGGTGTAATCAACAGGGAATGTGGTTATCTGCAGCAAGCTTTAGCAAAACATCCCACGCTAAAGGCTGTCACGTATACCATAACATTCACCTATTATCACTTAACATTCTGATTGTGACTCTGGAGGTTATCATCAGAATTTTTGGAATCTTTTCAGCAAATGCAGCATTCAAGTTATTTGAAATACAAGATCTCAAGAAAGCATTGTTAATTTGAATTCAAGTAAACTGGCATATACTAAGAAGAGAAGATAAACACTCACTGCAAAGTTCTGATCGAAGTTCTGGTTGTATCCTGGTGGATAAAACTCAGGTGCTTTAACAGACAATTTTGATGTTACCACAGGAACCACAGCCACCTGAGGTTCAGCCATTTCTGGTCCCGAATCAGGAATTGAAACTTTATCTTGTGATTCAGATGCAATTCCCATCTGTTGAAGGTGATCTGAAAAGTTTTTGGTAACAGCTTTTCTTAGAAATTGCTTAACGAGTATGTATTCACACAAAGTACACACAGAATACATCATTTTTTGGACTTTAAATATGCTTTTACTATAAAAATACTTTCAACTTTACTTCAAATATATTGTTTTTACTGTTTTTCTTAAATATAGATGAAGTTTTCACTTTAGTGAACTCTTTCTACATCACAGAAAGTAAACACAATGTTTATGAAGGTGATCAAAAAAAGGGAGAGGAAAGAAAAAAATAAAAAAGAGAGCACTCTCCTTTCCCATGAAAACGTTTGCTAAAGGAGCTAACCTGAGAAACTAGTAACTCTGTTTATGGTATGCTTGCTCATCTTGTGGGTTTTTAATAGATTTCAGATGCAAATGCAAGACTTTGAAGGTCAATAAATAGAAGACATCACTAATTTTTAATGACATTAATTTTTAACATAATTCTCAAAGACTATTGTTGTTCTGGTACACCGTTTGCCAAAAAATCCAATGAAACAGTGTTTTTAAAACCATATTTTCCACATTTTACAAATGTAACTTTATAATTACCTCCTAAGAAAACAGAACCTGATACCTACCTGAAAAAGCTAACCAATAAACAATGCCTTGTTTTATTGTTTGGTTGTGTTTTCTCTTTTTTTGGCAAACCTTTTGGCTGGAGTTCTTCAATAAGGGGCAGGCTGAGACCATCTGCGGTCAGATTAACAGATGGATAAACAAACACACAGATGTGAGGGCGCAGAAAGGGGGGAATGGACAGAGAGGTGTTGGGAGCAGCTGCAATACAAATTCACACCTTTACCTGGGCACAGGTCTGTAACCCACAAATGGGGGGGCTGGAACTAGATGAGCTTTGAAGTCCCTTCCAACCCAAACCATTCTGTGATTCTATAAACATGACCGCTCTTCTGAGGAAAGGTGCAGATGCCCCTATGCAGCTCATCTCCGTGCAGTGCCAAGAGAAGCCAGGCAGGTGCCCAGGATGTGCAGAACGCTAGCCCTCAGGCCACAGTGACCTCTCTACCTCTAGGTGTGGGGGTGTGAAAAAGAACGCGTCCCTGTGGCCAGGCCGAAGGGAGGTAGAGGGGAAGCCCCAAAGCTCCAGTCTCAGTGGGACAGCAAAAAGAGGGGAGGTGTCAGAGCAACAAGCTAAGCAGGAGCAGAGCGGTACTGACAAACAAGCACAGCACAGCAGGCTTCAGGGGGCTGCTCCCCTACACCTTCGACACCGGTACCTTCGGAGGGGTGGGGAGGGGGCCGCTGCGCGGCGGCCCGTACCTGCGATTCCGGTGCCTAGCGGCGCCGTCTTCGGAGGCCGCAATGGTTCCTGCTGCGGGAAGAGGCCGCCCGTTTGGTGCTGCTGCTCCTCGAACGAGCCTGAGCTGTAGGAACCGTTGCCCCCGAGGCGGGCCCCAGCGCCGCTCTCCGACGCATCCGCGCCGCCGAAGGGAGCGGCAGCTCCTCGGCCCCGGCCCCGGCTCCGGCCGGCACCTGGAGCTCGGTCGAAACTCTCCGACATGCTCAGACTGGGGCAGCTCAAGCGCTCATGGGACAGAGCCGGCGAACAGCGCAGGAGTAGGCTAGGGCCCAGGAAGGCCGGGCACAAGCTCGACCCCGCCTCATCGCGGCCGAAGCCCTTCACTTTCAGTTTCACCCCCCGCACGCACCGCCACGATGGTCGCGTCCCAGCGCGGCTGACAGCGCCCCCTCGCGGCTTGGCCACGCCCGTCGCCACAGCAATCTCGGCGCGGGGTCGCCACCGGGAAAGGGAGGGAGCCCGGGCCACCCCGCCCCAGGCAGGGGGCCGGCGAGAGCTGCCATCGCCGCTTAGGCCAGCTCGGCCGCCACGGGGGAAAGGGTCTCACCCGGACTTCGAGCCGCGTTACCAACCTCACGTATTCAGAGCTGAGAAGTCAGCACCCCCACGCCCCCAGCACGGGATAGACTTCCGACAACCAACCAGCATGGAGTTGGCTTGCATCAGCAGCCGGTTCTGGGGCTGCGGGATGCACCCGAGTCACACCTTCCTCAAAAAACATGAAAGCTTGGAAACGGCAATTGCAAAAAGAGAACGTTCTCTTAGCAGTTGCCTCCCCGCACGAACAAACAGTGTGAGGTTACCATAACAGGAGCAAGACTGCAGCTACACTTAGTAGAATCCCTGTAGCTACAGGTGCATCATACTACACTGTGCATAAACAGCTGTTTCCACAAGAGCAGGGTTTGTGTGGAAACACTGCACAGGCTAAATTCTAAATTTAAGCCAACAAAGTTAAGCCTCCAACGTGACAGTATTATTGTACTGTTATGGCTACTTAATATAAATGTGTTTGTTCAGAAGAATGTATTTTCATGTATAATTTATGCATGACATGATAACAAATCTCTTCTGATTTAATTTTTAAAACCTTCCATGCCAACAGGAACTAACTGAAGGGGACTGTCCATGTAATGCATTTTGCTAATATTATCACATTAACTGTGAATGATTCAATTTAATTATGGTGCATTCACCATTTAATTCACCTATTTCTGTCCAATTTCAGTCCAGAGCCTTGCTGGACTTGTTCCAGGTCACAATCTGCTTTCAAGATGAGGAAGGTAACTGAGACTGGGAGTGCCCAGCACATACCACAGCTGACCTCACGCTGCTGGTGATGTTTGTATTTTGTCTCCCCAAGCAGCCCAGCCTCGTAATCTCTGTCTTCCACAGCCAAAGGCAAAGGCTTGTGTGACGCTGGCTGAAACTCTGTTCATCACTTATGACAGGATGAAAAATACACAAGTATATATGAAATATTATAAAAAAAATCAGAATAGTACTGTTTAGTATTAAAAAAAATCCAATTGTATTGTAAAATGGTGCCTTTAGAAGTTATGTTCCTATTTGGTTTATTATTACGTTTTACCATTTTTTATTATTGGGGGGGAGGGGAAGGGTTGGGTGTAAAATATTTGTTACTTCCCCAAGGCATGAATTGGACTGATTTTTGGTGAGAGAGAAAGTTAGCCAGACAGTAAAGGTGACACAGTTAAAATTAATTAGGCTCATGGGAAAATTGTTCCTAGGCAACCCTTACTGAAAATGAAGACTGATAAACTAATAAATCTATACTCTGCAGCTGAAATGAGAGCAAGTGTAGGAGATTTTGATGAGTCTTCAAAAAAATTGGAAGACTTCCCTTGTGTAAACAATTGTCAAAACAAGATTTAAGCAGTATTACCAATCCTTTAAAGATCACAAATTAGCTACTGAAATAACTATATTAAAATATTCCATGATTTGTGTGTTATTTCAGCTCCAGTTTTAAAGCCTATATTGTGACCTCTGGTCACATCTGTAGACTTTACCTCACTAGAAGGAGAATGAAAAGCTTACATTAAGGTGAAAAAGGAAGTTGAGATTCTCAATTACTGGTCTCAGGATCCTGAGGCTTTATGAAAATCATCATTATATACTGGCATCACTTTTTATTATGCTAATCTTTCACAAAAGATTGTAAGGTATACACCTATGAGGAATTAAATGCTTCAGGTTATCATTGTTGAACCAGACAAGTTTTCACCTTTGGTCATAAATGTGAATTCTTTTCATTTAGCAAGCATTCTATATTATCTTAATTTAATGACTGTTCGGCAACTACTTACCATTTAGAGTGGAATGTGATTCCAAATCCATCTTTTTGTTACAGATGCACTACTGAATTTTGCATGAGAGCAGTTGTGTTTGGTCGGGAACACAATTTCTCCTCCCCAGTGCAGACACCTAAAACAAAAATTAAAAAAAAATCTTTCAGGCAGTTAAATCCAAAGCTACAATCCCCAAATACTATCTACAATAGTCAACCCCTTTAGACAATGCCTAAAATTCTGCTTAGAATGTTCTGGACTAAGTAGCTGAAGTCCTGTCAATTACTTCAACCGCCTGAGACCAAACAGCAGAAAACCTGAGACAGCTAAGCTAGCACAACATATCCTAACTACTGAATGACTGGATTAAAATTTTCACCAAATGCAGTTATGACCGCTTATAAATATCCACTAGAGGAGTTACCTGCTTTGTCCTAAGTGTGTTACCTAAAACTTAATTCAGAAGCAATACTGCACACACCTGTAGTACCTGGTGCTGAGAAACCACAAACGGCAACTTTGTCACTATTCAGAACACAAGCACTTTTACATGGGTTTTTTTTTGTTGTTGGGTTTTGTTTTTTTTTAATGCTGACAACATATTTCTAACTAGAGAAATGGAGAGGGCTGGTTCTAGCTTTTAAAACTGAATGTGTTAATAATAATTGGAATTATGGTGATCCCTATCATACTGATGAGGCATGTTATGCACCAGTCAATGGTAACTGAGCCCAAAACATAAAGCACATATATTAGCACATAAACCGTAACTTTAAATGGAATCTTTCCCACAAATTTATTTAAAAGCACAGTAGTCTCCTGAACATCTAGTAGTAGAGTACCCTATTAATTACTCTCAGAAACTCATGTTTTCAGTGGTTAACTTCACTTCTAGTCATAATTCATCAGTTGTGAAAACAGAAGCTGTGTGACACCTCTGGCAATGCATATTTTGCATGAACAGTCACACAGAGGTAAATAAATAAAAGCCTAACTCATATCTAGAAACTACAGATCGTGTGAAATAGGACAACATATACAGGCAATGGGCTATCTGGCAAGCTCTCCTCTTAAACTGTCTCTTTAATTGCATATTCTCTTTGTCGAGGTTGCCCAGAGAAGCTGTGGATGCCCCCTCCCTGGAAGTGTTGAAGGCCAGGTTGGATGAGGCTTTGGGCAACCTGTTCTAGTGGAGGGTGTCCCTGCCCACAGCAGTGGGGGTTGGAAGTAGATGGTCTTTGAGGTCCCTTCCAACCCAACCCATTCTATGATTCACATACTATACAGTTGCCAGAGTTCCTCTTTTTCTGTTATCTTCCCGTATTGCAGCTACCACTCTAAATCCAACACAAACACCAGATCACTGCTTTATTACACATTTAAAGAAATAACGACAATAATAAAGAAGATACCACCTGTATGCTGTAGCGTCTGTCCACGTGAAACAACCCCGTTTCAGGAAGTCTCTTCGCAAGTCGGCTGCCTCGACCTTCGCCTCCTCGCCCCCGTCACTGGCGGCCCGCCACGGCTGACGGACGAAGGCGCCAGGGGCTGCTCGTGCCCGCCTGCTGCTAGCGCCCAACACCTGAGGCTCTCCCAACGGCTGCGACGACTTCAACCCTGACAGCGATACCTCAGCTATCCCTCGGGAAGTCCCTCGCCACGGCCCCGGCACCGGGCAAAGCGCAGGACCGGTGGGTAAAGCCGCCTCTTGAGGGACCCGCCCGGCCGCCCCTCAGTCGTGCGCGGGCACTCGAAGCGCGGGCACGAGCGCGGGGCACGAGCGCGAGCCGCCGGCGGCACGCAGGCGCCACGTGACGGACACCACCCCCCCCCGCCCTTCTAGATCGGGGACGGGGACGCCATGTAACGCCACCGCTCCGACCTCCGCGTTCCCCTCACTCCTTCCGGGTTGGCCGGCAGGGCCCCCTCCCTCCCGCTCCGCCCCCCGTCCCGCCCCGCGACTGCCGCACCGCCTCACGCCAAGGTCAGTCAGCGCCGCGGCGGGGCCGGCGCCGGCGGCACGGCTCGGCACGGCAGGGCTGGTGGGTGCGGCGGGGGGTGGGTCGCGCGGTTCAGGGGCGGCGGTACCTCCGCTTTCTCCCGTTGCGGGTGGGGCGCGGCCGTCGCTGAGGAGAACGCTGCGTTGTCCCGCTCTCGCAGCGCTCGGGAGCGGCGAGGAGGAAGGGCGGGAGAGAGACGGGCGGGGGGGGGGGAGGAGGGAAGAAGGAAAGAAGGAAGGGAGAACGGACGGACGTGCGGAGAACGCAGGTGGCGCGGGAAGGGGCTCCGAGGAGCGCTCCCAGGCGGGAGCGGAGAGGTGGCGGCTGCGGGCTTCCCGTCGGGCGGGCGTAGTGGGCGTTGTGGCGGCGCGAGGCGCCGGGCCCGGGTGGCGGAGGGTGAGCCGCCTGTCCAAGGTCAGTCAGTGGCCACGGACTATAAATAGCGGTGGGAGCGAAAAGGGCCCGCTGCCTTTTTGTCCGGCCCGGTGGGGAGCGGTGGGCCGCCGCTGCCGTGGGGAGGGATGGGGAGCGGTGGGCCGCCGCTGCCGTGGGGAGGGATGGGGAGCGGTGGGCCGCCGCTGCCGTGGGGAGGGATGGGGAGCGGTGGGCCGCTGCTGTGAGGACGGACGGCATTGCATAGCATGGCGCGTTAGTGCATGGCGGCGGTATTTCGGGCCAAGAGCCTTTCCCTTTGCCGGCAGCCACCTGCTAGCAAGGGCGGCCCGGCTCCTCTGCCCTCCTTGTCCCACTGCGAGTGCCTGCTTTGGTATGTCTGCCGAGCACTTGTAAGCTGCTGTCCCACTCAGGGTAACTCTCTTGGGAGCTCTGGCAGGGGTTTGTTTGTCTCGTTCCTTGGGGCACAGGTGGTTTTCATGTGTCAAGAGTTGTTTGTTTAGTGCAACGGTGTAAAGAGAGCGTGGTCTTGAGTCACAGAAATACGATCTCTAGGTCAACTTGACACTATGTCAGTCTTCCCAAGGGCTTGTTACTTCAGTTTGATAGTTGTCTTACTTGGTTTGAAAAAGAAGTTGATTTTGTTTTCTAGCTGGAGAGAAGAGGTGGAGAGAAATGATCATCTGACAGTTGACCAGACTTAAGCTGCTGAGTTTACATACCTTTTGTCTAGTATCATTAATAATTCTTGCTTTGTTTTTACATGGCAGCAGGGATTCCATACGTGGCAAGGAGTCTGCTGTGAGGTCGAGGCGAAATGGCGAGCCTTCTGCGTATTGCTGTTAGTGGGTGCTCAACTCCTGTTTTTGGCAATGTGTTACCACCTAAGGTGCATTCTGCAAAGATGCCATGTTTGCGAATGTTCAGAACCCACCAGATGCTCAGGTCTCAGGCAGCTCCAAAGCCAGGTAAATTGATTAAACTATTGTAAATAATACTTTATTTTAAAACATGAAGATATCCTGATTTTTTCTTTCAGATATGCATTTGTACAGAGAAGACTTAAAAAGAACACACTTAAATAGTGTCAGCAGCACACCTGAGTCAGTTGCAGTATAATTTTACATTGGTTTTAAAGGGCATATATAGAAGGTGCTTGTGTTCATTATGAATAATTTGAATCCAAATATTTTTTATGGGTAGGGGGTCAGAGCTCCTGCTACCTTGCTTGAGGGAAGTATTTAAACAAATGGTTTTCTTGGTTAAAAACCTGAGTTCCCTGTGAGTTTTGGTAATGCAGCTCCCTGTGTGCGTGCAGGGGAAAATACAGCCCTCACAAAGAGAGCATCTTCAAGCATGACTGTATGTAGATGTAAGTATCCCATCTAAAAAAATCTCTCAGCTTTGTTCAGGAAACTCTTATGTTTTACCACCTTGAAGAACTTTTGATCTGTATCTTCATGTGTAGGGTTTGTTGGTATATTTGCACTAGTTACATTTTAGTGCAGATAATGAACAGGTTCAGGTATTTTCAGGCAAAAAAAAAGAGGGAGGGGTGGGGGTGTCCTTGGTTCCAGTTTATGATGTGAGCCTGGTCTATGAAAATCAGAACTGACTTTTTTTTTTTGCTGTGTCCTGTGCTGTGCATAGCCTGACAGCTAGAAGACTGGAGAATATGTAAAACTCATTTAATGATATTTTTGCCTATTATCCTGCTTGGGTCATGTCTCCCTAAAGGAATTTAGAGACCCTGCTTCAGCGCAGGGCTAGAGTCTTCTCAGTCTGTGCCAGGTTAATGTGGAGAGTTAGACTGATTGTACACATGATGTTCAGTTCTTCCAAACATCCACAGTAAGTAACTGCATTAGATATTTTAGAGTATTAGAAAAGGAGTGCTCCTTGTGAACAGAAGTGTCTGGCTGTGAAAACACAGGACGTAAGATTAGACTGTATAACTGAGAAGCGTTTGTTGCATGGAATTTCTGTCAATGCTGACAGTGACTGGTACATTTTGGGGTCCTTTCAAATTGGTGACCCAGTGTTTTGGAGCTTCTGAAGAGATGTGATGAGAAGAAGAGTTTCTTTACTCTGAGGGCTCCTAACAATCTCTATTGCATGGCTTTTTACTACAATTGCATGGTGAAACCTGAATTTCTTCGCTCTAACTGACAGTTTGTGGATCTGGGGTCTGTCAGAGCTGATCAGGTAATAGTTTTGCCATCCCATGAATTTGTGATGCTCCAATTTTATTTTTTTTCCATATTAAGTACATGAATGAAAGAGACATCTGTCTTCATTTGGCAAATTTTCCCTTGGTTGGGAGTGTTAACCTGGGATGTAGGAAACTAGGTACAAAGTTCTTTCTCAAATGTCCCAGGTAAGTGCCCTTGTTGTTGTCTGAGTTTGGAATCAATCTTTATATTTGACTTTGACCACAAATTTGATCGTGAAACTGAAAGATCTTTTCGGTTTTCCTGAAATCAGTATGCTTACCTGTGTGTGTATGCATTTTCTTGTTTTTTATGAATCACTTTTCAGAATTTTTTTCCACAAGACCAGAGAATTCTGATTAGTGTCATATGTTTAAGCATTCAGTGCTGTCCCTTCAAATCTGTTATGTGGAAGCCCTTATTTAAGGGTGAGTGGTATTTATGCAATGCAGTTACTTGATGCTGAGAATTATAAGTTTGATAAGTCTTTTGGTTGGTAATTAAGCTGTCCTTATAGTTCATTTTGGTAACATGAGATTTGTCATTCAGTAGAGGACAAATCAAGGATAAAACAGCCATTGAATGACAAATTAGTAGCAGTACTGTTGCCTATGTATACTTTTTAACTGCTCTTGAATTGAAATTTAACAGCATATAAAATAACTGCATTTTATTCTTTTAGAAATTATCTTTGATTATAGTGACACTTGGTAGAATCACTGTAATACTAAGAAGAGTAAGTTTTCTGAAAAGACTAGTGTCACAGTAATTCTTCTTAAGTCTGTAGTTATTACTTCCATTCTCTCAGATTAATTTTCATTTAGTCCAGGGTGAGTTATATGCAAGAATAACAGCTGCTTGAGGAGTGAAGAGATTTGGAGTCAGTGGAAAAGTAAACTTGGAGGATGGATACTTTTCTTACTGCTATTTATTTTGCTGCTATTTTCTTTGTTTCTTAGAAACATAGGGATTTTCATACAGGTGTAAACAAGTGTTCCTGTAACCTGTCTCAAATAGTCACTAGCACCGGGTGCTTCAGAAACAGATGTAAAACTTTCCCAGTGACCGACTCTGAGGTTTCCAGTATACTTCCAGATTGGTTTGTCCTACAGCTCTGTGACTTGTACCTCTCAATCTTGGGATTTTTAATGTCCTTTTTATTTTGATGCTTCTTTCTTAAAATTTCCAGGTTTTTTTTCCGAATCTTGCAGAACTTTTAAACCTATGGCAGTTTGTTCTGCTAGTTAGTTAGCTAGATAAGCTGTACATTATTTATAAAACATAGATATTCTCATTTAATTTCCTTGGTTTTTTTGTGTCTCCTTGCTTCTATAAGAAGGAGGATCAGGTGTTTATTTAATCTTCTGTACCATTTTTTTCTTTTTTTTTTCCTTTTCTTTTTGCCAACATCATATTGCTGTTCTTCGGAATATGTCTTCATCTTCAGAACAGGTGAGATGGTTCGTTGAAAGCTGATATTAGAGTGCCTTAGAAATCAGGCAGGTTACATACCCTGTTTTGCAATCCCAGAACGTGGCATATTGTCAAAACTTCTTTCTCTTTTCTGTAAGTCAGTCTCTAATGTTTGTTAATACTAGTTTGCTACTTCCTGAAATCAGGTTAAGGAGATAAAAACGTGCATTTTTCTCTGTTTTCCTACGTACAGCATTCTGAGGTTTTTTGATTTTTAGGCTCTTTAAACACTTAGTTTGTAGATGGAAGTTAAAGGGACAAAATCGTTTTTATAGTTATTTTTAATTGTTTGATTTCTGAAGCATGGAGATGTGGACTACCTACTTTGTTTACTTGAAGTTTGAGACTGCTTTGAGTATGTCGTCGTTACACAGTCGAGGTTACATTAAGGGGATGAGAGAGTGGCTTACTAGTTTTTCTAAATTCTAATTTATGTACATTCTATGCTAAGATTCTAAAGCCCGCGAAATTTAGTGATTCTACTGATAGTGGCAGAATCCTTTTAGTGTTGATTCTATGTATTGAAAGAAGTTCTGTGTATATCCTCCTCAGTGGACAGTATGTTTGGAATCTTCATGTGACTCAAAAAGGTGCTCAAGGTATGTGTATATCGGTCTGTTTTTGGAAAAAGTTCTTGATGTCATAAAGCAGTAAGTTACTAAAACGTACTCAAGGCAGTTCTTAAAGATATCATCTGACACGGACGTTTAGAAAGAAAGATTCACTCTCTCCTGCACTTTTAAACCCATGGTAAGGATAGCACACATGCTTTCTCAAAATAAAACCTAAATCAAGATCCTAAGTTTATAATTCTAGTCTTCAGCCTTTCAGAACTTCGAGGAAATTGCTGAGTTCAGCAAACCAAATCTGTGTTCATAGTATAGCTTCCTTCAAACATAGTATTTGTCATACCTTGTCCTGAAGTTTTAATGTAGGTCTTTGCTTTGCAGTTGTAGACTTCAGCTCCTTTTTGATGAGGAATGATGTGATAGCTCAGGATAGTCTGCCTGAAAAATGTCCTACACCTGCTCTAGCTAAAGGCTGGCAAACCGACATCTGTTTGCTTCTGTATTCATTTGCTTCTATATACGCTAGTTGCTAGAAATTTGATAGTGGGACAGAGGAGAAAAGAAGATGAGAGGCAAATGAGACTTGTTGAATGTTTATCTTGGATTTGATCTCCAAAAGCATAGTTCTCAGTATTAGTCTCTGATGATTCTGCTCACTAAATAAGGTGCATATACTTTCTATCTGAAAAATTTTTACCTATTTTTATTGCATGCAAGAGAAAGAAAGAAATGAGGAAACACATTTTGCATGTAGCAAGTGCATTTTCCTGTTTCATCCCTCCTAGCCATTTACTCTTCTACTCTAGTACCCCACACAAAAGCAAGTGAACAAAAAGAAATCAGAAGCATCAAATGTCCTTTGAACTTGGGCCTTAGGATCTAAAAAAAAAAAAGGATTTTTTTTGAGAGGTGTATAAGCTTTAATCAGGTGTCAGTGTGCCTTCAGATTCACAGGCATCCTTCCATTCTCTGTATGCTATAATTTGTTCCTTCCTTCCTCTACATTTGTGTGCTGTAAAAACTTAAAGGAGAAAGGGAAGGTAGCACTCCTGTTTTTATTTTTTCAGTGCTTCTTGAAGACCCTTTGCCTTCTGTCTTAGAGCTACTTCCTTTCTCAAACTATGATTGGTCCCTGCTATTCTAACAAATTCCCATCTTCCTTTCTCTTTCTAAAAGACAAGAGAACTCATTTCCAAAGTTGATTTAGTAAAAATCAGAAGCAGGACTTTATTGTGTAGTAATTAGGAGAAGAAATGAGGAGAAGGTTCTGTTCAAATGACAAGGGTAATTTGTATGAGTGACAGCAACAGTTACCATAGCTTTCAAGTGGCTAGTGCTGCTGTGATAGGGATTCCCTGAGTTGCATGGCTATGTTTAGATGTGATGTATGCTGATGAAGCAATCTTTGCAAAGCATTGTTACCTTTGTGTTTCTGTTGTTTTAGATGTGCATTCTTGCTCCTGTTGTGACTTTATGTTCTTTTAAAGCATGTTTTTCTGAATTTGATTTTTTGTCTTGTAATTTGAAGAGTTTTAAATATTCTTCAACATATAAAATATCAAAACACTTGCGTCTTCAAATTATTTGTTAGTATTTTATTAGTTTAATTTCAATAAGAAAGATAAAATTAAAAATAATAATTAGAAGTAACACACTCTTTGGTGATCTTTCATGCTGTCTTGTTGGATGTGTTCAATCAGTTATTTTTTAATGGATTAGAAGACTGACAAGTACAGGTAGATATTTAAGTACTGGTTTTTAGCAACTCTGTATTGTATTTTCAGAACATCATAAGTTGGTAGTATCTTGAAAGTTGTTAATCCAAAATATTTTCAGATAGCCAACTTTAAGCACCTTACAGTCCCACTTTTATTTCATAGATAGATTTAGATTTAAAAATACCAAAATAATTCAGTTCCTCAAAGCTCTCATAGTATGTTTTTTGGCTTTGTTTTGCTTGTTTCTAGTTTAAAAAACATTAAAAATGTGCAAAGGAGGCCTTCCTAAAACATGCAACACGTTATTGGTCTGGTACAGTTTTTGTAGCACAATACATAGTATTGGTCGGCAAATTAAAAGCAGATTTGTAATTTAATACAAGCTTCCCCCTGCCCTCCTTTTGTTTGGTGGGGTTTTTTGTTTTACCTTTTTTTTTCTTGATCTTTAATATGAGTGATTGCTTAGGCTGCTCAAGTTATATTTCATAAATATGTATAAGGTGTAGGTGTCTTGTGTATGAATGTCACAATCCAGGTTTAAATTGTGGATAGACATCAGTGAAAACTGGTGCAGAACTAGGCCTGTGTGCTGGATAATTGCTAATGTAATTGAAGCAGTGTGGTAGTTTGATATAAGATTATTATGCTTGAGTCTGTGTGTTTATAAATAATACATTTAAACACTTGATTGGAACAGAGAAGTTTAACTCTCAGATATTAGACTGGAAGCCCAGAAATTGTACATGAACAAAGTTAGATGTTTGTAATTTGAAACTTTAAGCTAAAACTCATAAATTACAGCCTCTGTAATTTCCTGATGTTAACTTTGAACAAGTTAAGACAAGGAGATAACATTGAAGAGCAGTATAATTGAACAAACTAGTAGATGGTTATTCCATTATTCTTTAGCTACTCCTGAATTCACATTTTTCATTTCTGTATCAACTCTCCAAAGTACCTTATTGATGTAGTTGTACCTTTCAATGTACCTTGTGGTATATAAATTTCCTTCAGTAATAGTGATCTGAGACAACGGTAATGTGATAGACATTAAAAACATAGACATAGCTCATTTGTTTATTTCTTCACAATAAAGTTGGAGTAGCTAGAGAAGAATTTAAATTCTTCTTACCCCAGGTAGAATGTGTTATCACTAGAGCACTGTGTATTGTGTAATTTGCCTTCTGATTTATACAGTCAGAACTGTATAAATTCAGATGGGTATGAACTGCATCAAACACTTGTTATTGCTTTTGTGGCTGATTGTGCCAACCTGCTGATTCCTAAGAGAACAGGGATCTCTAGCAAGATGGTGTAATTTAAGGAAATGTAACCTACACTGCTAGAAAATGTCGTTCTGCTTCTTCATCCTTTAGGAGGGAGGATTGCGAAGTGTGACATGTCTGCATGTGTCTGTACAGCACTGAAGAGTGAGTGCCATTAATATAGATTTATTAATCTTTAGTACAACTAATACTGTCTTATCTGCCACTCTTACAGGAATTCCTTATAAACAGCTGACTGTAGGTGTCCCCAAGGAGATATATGAGAATGAGAAGAGAGTGGCTCTATCACCGGCTGGAGTTCAAGCCTTGGTTAAACAAGGCTTCAATGTTGTGGTGGAATCTGGTGCTGGAGAAGCTTCCAAATTTTCTGATGACCATTACAGAGAAGTTGGAGCAAAGATCCAGGGGACCAAGGAAGTCCTGGCTTCTGATTTGATTGTCAAAGTAATTGCTTTATTACTATATTTCCTATTACATTCCTTTTGGAGAAACATATAGGTCAATTTTTTCTAATAGTCTGCTGAAAGTTCTGAACATAAGCTCATTTAAATTGATATTTTCCATTCCAAGTTCCCATGCAATTTTAGTCTGTCTTCTTTTTTTTTTTTAATAGCTCAGGTGTACACCTGCAGTAATAAACTAGTAAACGGCAGCATTGAAAAAATTGAGAGTAACTTCTTACCAAGTTTTTAACTACCTTGGATGAGTTGTGTTTTCTAGAGCAAGGTAGACTGATTCCAGACTCGAATCGGGTAAGATCCCTGCTCTAAGAAACTTTCACTCCAAAATTAGTAACATACAACTCAAGTCACTTTTTAGAGAGAGTTGCTTGGAATTTTGAAGATACAAGTTTCTAATTTTTCTCAATCAGACATCCAACAATTTTAACAGTAACAGTGTGTTTCAAAAGTATTTGTAACTAGGTGAGTTGTAGTTTGGGAAGACTGCTAAAAGTGAAGTTGCTTGAGAGGTATTAGTCCTGAAGGAAAAAAGAAGATGACCTTAAACTTGATGTTGAGGCTTCCTTTAAGTGCTATATTTGAAGTTATCCTGTCAGCTTTGAATATAAAATTTCTGTGAGCTAGTTTGTGAACAGCCCTTTTAAGTAGGTTTCTTTTTGAAGAAAAGAAACTCAAAAGAAGTGAATACAGATCAAGATGAGTATCTGCTGTACTTTATGCTTGAAATTTCCTGTATGTAATGGTGAATTCAACCTCATTAGTGATTTTTAGCCTGTAAAGCATAATTCGCACATCTGTTCAGTAGTAATTTTGCTTAAAAATGGTAGTTTTGGGGCAGCTGTCCGTCATAAAAGCCAGTAACTGCTGTTTAGAAGCTATCAGATCTTTCTGAAGGTGTGCGCTGACTATTTACTGCCCTGTCACCAATCTGTCTAGAGCTAATTGTAATATGTGGACTCCAGTTAAGAAATGCAGTTCCTCAGTTCAGTTGTATAAACAGCCTTTCATATACTTCCTTCCTTGGGTACTTTGTGGAAGGAGATGGACAGACTGCAAGCTGGGAAAAAGGAAGCGGAGTGTGTTCTAATTTAGTTCCTCTGATTAATTTGGAAACTTCTTTTTCTCTTCAGGTAAGGGCTCCTATATATAACTCAGCTCTAGGTGTACATGAAGCAGATCTTTTTAAGATGGCGGCTACCCTGATTAGTTTTATCTACCCAGCACAAAATCCAGACCTGTTGAAAAAACTTGCAGAAAAAAAAACTACTGTCTTGGCTATGGATCAGGTTCCACGGGTCACCATCGCTCAGGGATATGATGCACTTAGCTCCATGGCCAACATTGCTGGGTATGAATCTTACCTTTTTTTTTTTCAGCTTGAGTAAGTATAGCTGGATTAAAAGCTATGTACTTTGATATTAGGTATATTAAACAATTATGCATCTCTATTTTCATACAGCTGTTCCAAGCAAGATGAAGCTGTTGGAGGTGCCAAACAGCTAATTAAGTTTCTCATGGTTTTGCAGCAGATCAGGGCAAGGCTTTTAAATAAATTAAAAAACAAAATTGAAGGCAGTTCTTCTAATTCATGGACTGCTTGGTCTACTGTCTTGTTGGTCTGAACTACATCAGAGCAGGCTCAAAGATATCCTTAAGACAACTTCAACACAGATTGTCTGTCATTGGGATCTGATGTTTTTTGGAGCTGACTAACCCAAAGAGCGGTCAGTATGAATGCAATTGCCATGACAGATATAAACAAAAGACCAAATACTCTCAGACTTCTTCATGCTTTGTGACTGGTATTGTACTGAACTAAAATGTTGTTGTTGTCAAGACGACTTCTATTATTAGGTTCTTTATTGCCTTTTTTTTTTTTTTTTTTTTTTTTACTTTTTACGTAGATGATGTCTGTGGGACATAATGAGCCTTGGAGAAGGCTGCCAGATTTTGTGGACACCAGCAGTATACATCCATATACGTGTTGGGTTACTTCTGTTGATTTCATTCTGTGTAATTTTACTAAAATATAGAAATTCATAATGTATTTAAAAGTATAAAATCAAGAAGCTGTATCCCAAATTAGAACTAATTCTATGGCATACAGACCTCCATATGTCCCTGCTAAAGATAGGAAAGAGAGTGGAACAGGGCTATTGAACCACAACACCGTCAGTAAAAATGCAAGAAAATGTGTACTGTTGTTAAGAAAAGACATAATTACACATTAATCTGCATTTTCACATAGCTCTTCTACTGATGTTAACTTGGTACAAGAGAAGCAGCAAGGTTAAGCTATTTGCCCTAAGCAATGTAGCTCTGCAGAGTTAGGGTCAGAGTACCATTTTTGAATGTGTGCTTGCTTGTCTGAGTGAGCTTACTGCAAAACTACTCTGGGTTTTACGATTGCTTGTTCATGTTTTCTTCCCTAACAAGCTTCAGGTTACAGCCTTGGAAGGTAGCTTCAAAGACCACAAAGTTAACTTTTGGCAAGTTATGTGTTTATTATTCAGGTAAAATTTTATTTGAGAGATTGACTAGTTGTGGACATCAAGTATATTGCAGTTCAAAAATTCTATCTGAAAATGCATTCCATGATTAAAAAAAAGGCAAGAAGTATGAACAAAGGCAAACTTAAACTTCTGCTCAATAGTAAAATAATAGTAAAATAGTAAAATATTAAACCTGCTTTATCTATAGCACTTGCATGCTATGATCAAATGTTCATCCTTTTGATTGCTATCATGAATGGAATTGTACTGAGCCTGGGAGAATACTGATCTGTGCTTATCCTTAATTGACAGTTACAAGGCTGTGGTACTGGCAGCAAATCACTTTGGTCGATTTTTCACTGGTCAGATCACAGCTGCTGGTAAAGTTCCTCCAGCAAAGGTATGTGCAATTAAATAGATACTGTGGCAGAAGAATATGAGTTCTTAAGCACAGCTAACCACTGTTGAAACTGTGTTAAAAGGCTTTTTTCCTGCCTTGGGGCTAATTCTAGGGGCTTTAAAAATCCTTATAGTTATTCCTATACTAATTTTTGTTCACTATCTGTAGTGGGTTTTTTGGGTGGGGTTTTTTTGTGGTTTTTTTTTTTTAAGTAATAGAATAATTTGAGTTTTATTTAAGTTTGCTTAGTTTTAAACATCAGATAGCATATGTAGATGGAATTTCTTTCCAGATGGGAAGAGACAAGGAAGCAGTTGAGAAAAGTCAGAGATGTTGGGATTTCTGGTATGTTGAAGGCTGCAATGGAAAGGATTTATTGATTAGAATTGCAGGTGGATTCTGTTGTAGAGAAATGAAAGTAGAATTAGGGAAGGAAAAAAGAAGTACTTACATAAATTGTTAGCTACAGATGACTTGGCTCTCAGATAAGTGAAGTTAGGAGTTACAACTTTTAAACTGTTAGATTTACAGGGCAGCTTTACCAAAGTCATTTTGGGATCTGTGTCCTAAGGTAACTTGTTTAAATGGCTGGTTAATGAGACGTATCTGCAGTTGTGAAAGCTGTACAATGCAGCTGCTTTTCTAACCAGCTCTAGTTTTAGTTTATGCTCCAAGCATGATGATGGTATCATTCTAGGTGTTGATCATCGGGGGAGGTGTTGCTGGCCTGGCTTCTGCAGGAGCAGCTAAATCGATGGGTGCAGTGGTTCGTGGATTTGATACTAGGTAGGTGTTACTACCATTTTCACAGAATCCAAAATTACTTTAAGTAGTTTGTAGCTGTATTACAGTGAAAGCACTTGTACTTCATTCAGTCACAATTCCTTTCCTACCATTTTTATTCCATCATTATTCCCCTGTTTTTTGTACCTCAAAACAATGAAATCTTCTAAAGTCTGTCGTGGTTTTACCCCAGCCGGCAGCTAAGCACCACGCAGCTGCTCACTTGCTCCCCCCCCACATCGGGATGGGGGAGAGAATTGGAAAAGTTAAAGTGAGAAAACTCATGGGCTGAGATAAAGACATTTTAATAGGTAAAGCAAAAGCCGCGCGCACAAGCAAAGCAAAGCAAGGATTCATTCACCACTTCCCATGGGCAGGCAGGTGTTCAGCCATCTCCAGGAGAGCAGGGCTCTGTCATGCGTAACGGTTACTTGGGAAGACAAATGCCATCGCTCTGAACGCTGCCGCCCCCCCCTTCCCCCAAGCTCCTTATAAACTGAGCATGACGTCATATAGTATGGAATATCCCTTTGGTCAGTTTGGGTCACCTGTCCTGTCTTGTGTCTCCTCCCAATTTCTTATGCACCCCCAGCCATCCCGCTGGCAGGGCAGTGCAAGAAGCAGAAAAGGCCTTGGCCCCGTGTAAACACTGCTCAATAATAAGTCCATAGAACAAAAACATCTCTATATTATCAACACTGTCTCCAGCACAAATCCAAAACATATCCCCACACTAGCTACTATGAAGAAAATCAACCCTCTCAGCTAAAACCAGGACAGAGTCCTTCTCATTAGATCATTCAGAACTAGATGAATAAAAAATTGTTGCTTTATGAAAATGAAAAAGTTAGGGCTTTTATTTTTTTTTCATGTGTCTCTTCTTTGGGACAGAGGGAAAATAGTAAAGAAATAATCTTCATGCCCTTTTCTGTTGCTTGCTTTGATTTGGGTTCATACTTACATACTCATTCACCTCTACTCTCCTGATCCCACAGAGGCCAGCTGAGAACTCTTTGGAGAGATACTTGTTTCAATGTGCTGGAGCAGAGAAAGAGATCAAGTTATTTTATTTATGAAACTAAATATGAAAGAACAGAAACTGCAGCTGAAGCTGCTTTAATTGTGCTTTCCTTGGGTCTCTTCGTTGCGTTCAGAAGGATTATTTTGTCCCATAGTCACTTTTTAGAGCAATAGACTGGGGCAATTAGAGAGCACAAACACTTTTATTCTTACAGCTACAGGGACTGCAAACTTAATGAATTTTTCTTCTATTAAATGGCCTTCATATATTGAATTTGTATGTGCTTAATGCTGTGTTTTCATTGAACTTACTTATATGTGCTTGTTTTCATGCAGAAGTGGCATCTAGGGGTACTTAGCTATATCTGATATGAAAAAATGAATATATTTCCAGATTTATGATGTGCAATGTGAAAGATCCTTCACTCTGGTTGTTAGAAAATCTGCATATGCCTTAAAGCAAACTGGAAAGAATTTATTTTTTGTAAAAGTATGGTAAAAATCTGTCTAAAACTTGTCTTTTTTTTTTCCCCTTCTTAAGCATCCTGTATATTTTTGTCTTTGTGTGCAAGAATGTTTGTGTTAATATTCACAACATACAGAGGATTTCACATAACACTGAAATTTAGTCTCGTTATTTACTGTAATATCATGTGATGGAAATTACAGGTTTACAGGATAACTGTGTAAAACCCAAAAACCACCAAAAAACAAACCAAACCCAAAAGCAAAAGACTCCCCCCTGCCCTGCCCCCAACCAATTTTCCCTGTGAAAATAAGACTTGCTGGTATTTCCCATTTCACAGATTAAAGACAGGGCCACAGGTTGTGTATTTATCACCTGTCTTAGGGTTCTGAGTTTCAGCTGTAGATTTACCTAGTCATGACAACAGAAATGGGTGAAAGTTAGTCAACAGTTAAGCTCCATATTTGAGACTTTGCTTGGAACAACCCTGCTGACTACATAGGAAACCACAGACTGCCTTCATGCCTTATCCAGGTATCTTCAGTAGGGACGTAAAAGTAGTGATGCATTTACTTTTTTCACTAAATAAGCTGAGGACTTTAGTTATCGTCTCCTTAATCCTAGAATAAGTTTTAGATCTCTTGTCTGAAGACTGCTACTAAAAAGATCAGAAAAGTCATGGTGGATTTCTAAAGTAGTGGTTGTTTCCTTCCCTGTGATTTTCTTTTCCTAGAGCTGCAGCTCTGGAACAGTTCAAGTCTCTTGGTGCTGAGCCTTTGGAAGTAGACTTAAAGGAGTCTGGAGAGGGACAAGGTGGTTATGCTAAAGAAATGTCCAAAGAATTTATTGAAGCTGAAATGAAACTCTTTGCCAAGCAGTGCCAAGACGTCGACATTATCATCACTACAGCACTTATTCCAGGTATGTTTTATGTGCAAGACGCTAATTTTCATTAATCTCGTGTAAGTTGGCATGTTTTGGAGCTGTGCCTGCAGTGATAAATTATGTCTGTGTGAGCATGTAACTTCTCCCTTCCCTGATAAATGCCTGTTTTCAAAGTGTGTGCCTTTTTTTACAGCTTTTGTTTTCACAAATAAGCAGTCTTTGACTCAGTATCATCATGTTTTCTTATTAAACAAGGAGTAGATAGTAATAAAGTGAGATATATAATACTATTGCATATTTGTTGCACCAACAAGTGCACTGAAACAAGTCCTATTGAAATAGTGCTGTCTTTCGTAATTGAAACATAATAAGGGTAGAGCTTAGGTTTTAGTGCTTTGTATTGCACAACATCTGTCTTTTAATAACTTAAGATGTGGCTTTTCCTTTTTTTTTTTTTTTGGCATTTGTTGTGACTTGAATTGTGAGATTGGATGTTGTCAGTTTACTGAGGACAAAATTGGGACTTGCCAGCATCTTTGGTAGACTGCTCATGCATACCTTTTTTAATATGTTTGGGAGCAAGATGTTCTAGTATCTCTTCTCCCTGCCTGTATAAAAAGCATCTATGGCATTTCATCCTAGGTACTGATTACTTGAATATTTTGCTTGCAAAAATAAGGTAGAGAGAGAGCCCTACAGATAAAAAGCTGTATTTTGTGTTTAACTTACAATAACTTACCTTGTCTTGTCAGGCAAAAAAGCTCCCATATTGTTCAAGAAAGATATGATCGAATCAATGAAAGAAGGTTCAGTTGTTGTGGATTTAGCTGCAGAAGCAGGAGGAAACATTGAGACAACAAAGCCTGGAGAATTATATGTTCATAAGGTGAGCATTTTAATCTGCAGATGACCTTCTGTTTGCATGAATTCACATTGTGTTTTGTAAACTGTATGCTGAAAATGAGTAGCTGATTTTGCTATTTGGGCTTAAGTAATCCTTTAGATTTGCATTTGGTCACTAGTCATCTCTATCTATAACAATTTGAAGATTTTTTGAAGAAACAACCTTTGTATAGTGTTAATTTGTTTTTTAAGTATGGAATTGTTACTACTTGGACTTCCAAGTCCAGTGATTTGTCTCTGCTGAGTTGAAGGTGTGGTTTGATGTCTATTTCTTGGTCTACCTAAAGAGACAGTGGTAGCAAGAGCTTCTTTGGCTTGCTCATCACCTCCCACAACTGGAGGTTAACAGTCCCTGTCATAGGTAAGTTAAACAGGTTCAGACTATGTCAGTGTTTACTTCAGTGCAAAGTCTCTGGCTCAGCTCAATATAACTTCAGCTTCAGCATGGTGCTGTATTTTTATGTCTTTAGCTTTGCCAACATAAGTGAGTCTGCCCTAGAGTATCCAAACCACTTGTAACCCAAACTAGGAGTAGTGTGAATCGGTTCATTAAAGTAACCAATTTTGCTCTGGACTGAAATAACTGCTTTTGCTCCGGTGTTCACTGGCTCACTTGAGAGCTTGTTTTTCTGCTTTTGGGATTTATTTTTAGTACTTGTGAGAAATGTACTAGCAGTTATAGAAATTTGGGTGATGAGATTTAAAGTAGCAGATCTCCAAGATTGTTATTTGGTAATGTAAGAACATAATGCTGTTATTAGGGAAGCCTGTAGCACATATTGCTGCCATAGTTGTCATTAATATAAGCAGGGCTCTATGTGTATGTATCATGAGTCATGCATTGTATTTGGCTTTGTGGGGTTTTTTTAGGGCTTTTGATGTCATTGCTTAAAAACTGAAATTAGAGTATGTAGAACGGAAGTAAGCACATTCTTGCATGAAGAATTTATATGGAGCACTTTTAGTCAGAGGAATATTACCCCTGAATATAGTGTACTGGCATTAAGCTGTGGGAAAGGGCAGCAGTGCAGAACTATTAGCAGTGTGCTAGAGCATTGCATTAAGAAGCCAGAGTTCCTGGAAGCATGCATGGATCTCAGCTGTAAGTTGCAGGAGCAGTGTTTTAACACAAGCCTGTTTGAGCATGAAGAGTGTGTGCCACCTTGTTTCCCGTACCTTCCAAAAACTCAAGAGCCTGATAGCCAGGTATACTCACATTTGTTCTTTAAACAGTGTGGATATATTATGTTACATCTTTACGTAAACGTGAACCTGGGCATATTACTTGCACAGCTAGCTAGCTCTGTGGAAGCTTCCTTCACTCTTTTGTCATATAGAAAGTTGCCTCCAGTGCATGCCTTCCAGAAGGACTGAGAAGATGCCGAGCCCTGGGCAGGACAATCTGTTACCTGATTGCTCAAAGAAGCTGAGTTCTGAGGCAGTGGTGGGGTTTGGAGAGGACAAGCTCTTGCACCACTACATCTTTCTTTCTGTGTAGGCTTGTTGTTAATGGTGTTTAAAGGTGTTGGGTTTGATCATGTTGAATTCTGTAACTGTTGTGAGTAATCGTCCCTCAACCTGATAATGTTAGACCTGCAGGTAAAAGTTTTAGCTGGGGTTAAAAACAGAAATAAGTGAAACAATTTGGATATGTATTTCCCGAAGGATATATTGGAAGAGATGCTGCCTCTTCAGAGGTTGAACTAATCCTTAATGGTTTACTTGAATTTTTTCAGGGTGTTACACACATAGGCTACACAGACCTGCCTAGCAGAATGGCTACTCAGGCCAGTAGTCTGTATTCCAATAATATTATCAAACTCCTAAAGGCTATTAGCCCTGACAAAGAGAACTTCTACTTTGATCCAAAAGATGAATTTGATTATGGGACTCTGGATCATGTTATTAGAGGAACTGTAGTAATGAAGGTAAGCTAGTAAATATTCTCCTCTTAATTTTTGAGTGCATACTCTTACATTTATCAGTGCCGTCTCTTTAAAACACATTCAGAGATGCTGCATGCGGATAGACTTCAGATATGACTTGATGGATGGTGTGGAAAATCGTGTTTGTATTCAGCTGAATATTCCTCTGTCCCTTTTTGTGAGGGAAACCTCTTTGCTTTTGTCTTCTTGTCATGGTTAAATATCTAATGTCTGCTGTTGAAAAATAGGAAAAAGATTGAATTTGCATGTTGTATTCATGTAATAAAAGCATGGTTATTTAAAACATGTTTGAAACATTACTACAGGACCAGAAAAAGATTTTTTCCTTTTTTTCTAAAAAAAAATAGTAAAAATACACATTTCTGTCTTTATGAGAGTAACTTCAGAAAAAACTGGTGGAACTAGAATATGCAGGATCCTTTAAGCTCTACTAGGAAATAATAAAATACAGACTTATGGCACGGGCCAGTATGGGCTCTCCTCCTGCAACTATTAGAAAATAATAATCTGCAGTTTAGGTAAGAGGTATTCATTTCTGTTGAGTTTTGCTGCATAATATTGCCAACATTTTGTAATGCTTATGATATCTACTCTGAAGGAGGTTTACATTGACTTCAGCTCTCCCAGACCACTCAGGTCTGAGAGCTCCACCAGTTATTCCTCCAGAGGCCTGAAGAACAGCAGGAGGTGTGAGACATCATGCTTGGTACCTAGCTGAGGTCTGAGCAGGCTCTGGTTACAGTTCCAATCTGTAGCAGATTTTGCTGTGTTGAAGACCCTGTTTTATTTTGCATCAATGTTTTCCATTTAGGAACTTAAGTTCCATAAAATTCCATAAAGGAACTTTAGCTCTTTGTTTTGGTTCCTGCTTTCAAGCCTTGTGCTGTGTTTCTGTTGGGTGCTCTTGGACACAGATATTAAATCTTGTCTGAAAAATTTGTAAACCAGTGTGGTTAACTTGGTCAGGCTGTACTGATCATCGAGCCTTGCAAACTTCTACAGACACATAAAAGGAAGATGTTCCTGTGGCATGGCTGTAGGATGTTAAGACTTATCTGAGTTGCAGGATTAAGAAGAGTAGGCTCCACTAACTATAAAGCATCTGTTGTGTTAGGGATAACTGTAAATATCTCTTGTCAGGATGGCAAGGTGATTTTCCCAGCACCTCCACCAAATAATATTCCTCAAGGAGCCCCTGTGAAGCAGAAGACTGTAGCAGAGCTGGAAGCGGAAAAAGCAGCTACTATTACACCTTTTAGAAAAACTATGACTAGTGCATCTGTATACACAGCAGGTAGGCAACTTCCAGAGTTGGAGAATCAGTGTAGAATGCTCCTCATTTGGCTAATACTTTTAAGTGATTCCTCATCTTGATCATTCAATTTAATAACTAGTTGGGAGAGCAGTTGATTGGCTGGTGTATCCTAGTGTAAAATCAGAGTAGTGTAATAATTGCTTTTGAGAGGGGAAAATAAACTTTTAGAAATTTAACTAAAAGCATTAACATTTCAAACAGTGCTGACTCATGCTGTGTGCATGTATGTGTGTTTGGATTTATCTAAATATCAGTAGAATACTTAAAATTCTGAAGGACTCCTGTTAGGCACAGTGCTCATACTTTGCAGCAGAGTCAATTCAATGCCTTTGCTTTCTTCAAACTTTAATGCATTGTATGAGACTTAAATGCCCAACATCTGCTGAAGTACTGAGAATAGGACATTAGTCTTGACAAATAAATCCTGTCTCTTCTTGTCATTTGGTATTCTGTGTGCATCTGAACTTCTGCATGAGGTAATGAATGAATTGAATATTTTTAATTTTAACCTCTGTTCTTCATATGCACGCTTTGCGTCTTCCAAGTAGTATCTCAACATGATTGTGACTCTTGTACGTTTTTGCTATAGAACAGGAGAGTGACAGGATTCAGTGTTAGTGTAGAAATCTATCTTTGCCACTTGGCGTGCATGCATAACAAAGATGTGTGTATTATATTTATGGTTTTATGTTGCATTGTAAAAGAAGCGCTAGCACAGAAAGAGCCTTATAGTTGTCAAAGATGATCCAGCTGATCTTGAAACAAGTCCATGCACAAAATGCTGTTTTGCTTTTAGCTCAATACTGGATTCCTGTTGTACAGAGTTTAAATGTAAGAAATCATTGAAAAGTTACAGAACAGTTTTGTTGTGCTTTTCTTCTAGGTTTAACCGGCATGTTAGGACTGGGCATTGTAGCTCCTAATAATGCTTTCACGCAAATGGTGACGACATTTGGTCTAGCTGGAATAGTGGGGTATCATACGGTGTGGGGTGTGACTCCTGCTCTTCACTCTCCACTCATGTCAGTGACTAATGCTATCTCAGGTAAGTAGCTGTCACACAACTGCTTATTTTCTGTTTGAAGTAGGCACAGCTCCTCTTACTTGAACTTCAGACAGAATTCCTCTGATATGTCTTTTAAAATGCTAAAGAGCCTAGTACTACTTTGCATGACTGAGTTTACTTTCATAAATAGCAAGGACACCTGAACCATAACCTTTTTAACAGAAGGGCAAGTATGGTGCTGTGTATTTTTAATTTTTATAAGTAATTTCTCAGTCTTAACCTGTTTGCTTTAAAGTTTGTTTTACCTGGAGTGCTGCAGTCTATCCTTTCATGGAACACATCTTTCCTCTCATCTCTCCAAAATGTTGCCCTGAAAATAACTTATCTTTCATATTTTCTGCGTTCTTTTTTTCTTCTCAAACTATGTGTTTTGAGAGGAGGGAAAAAGAAAAAAATTCCTAAGTGACCTGTAAGATTGATAACTCTATAAATATGTAAGATTTTATATATCTGTGTGTATATGTGACAGGTCATGAGTCTGATCTACTTTGACTGTTAAAAGCAAATTTTCTTCTAGTGAACAAGTACACAGAGGCTGACTCTGTGCTTGAGGCACTGCACTTCAAAACTATATTCATATACTAATTTTTTTCTTTCGAAACATGTTAGTATTGCTAAAAAGGCCACAATAGTCTTTATTTAAATAGCAATGTAGAGTAGGGATCAAAATTTGGGTTGACTGCTATCTCTCTGACAGCTGAAAGGAAACTTGCTGTAGGTGTAGGGCCTTTTAAGGTTCAGTAACACTTCTTTCTTTTTTAAATAGGACTAACTGCAGTTGGTGGGCTGGTATTGATGGGAGGAAACTACCTCCCTGAAAACACTCCTCAAAGTCTAGCAGTGCTTTCAGCCTTTATCTCTTCAGTAAATATTGCAGGTATGAATGTTAGGTTTTCTCCTGAGAGTAACTTTAAAGCATGTGTAATTCTTTTATTTCTTCTAGCTCTTTAATTGTGTAGATTCCAGAAATGCTATTGTGGGAATAGGGTCTGAGACCATTCATCAATAAAGAAACACCACTCCCCCCTCCCCCCTTCAAATTTTCATAGTAGTTAATATATATGGTTTGCACACCCTGTGGTGTAACCTTTTTTTAGGGAAGAACTTAAATGCGTGTTTCTCTTTTACAGTATCTTTTGGGTGATGATTATATGAAATACCTTCTCCTGTATATCCCAAGACGGTACTGCATTTGTCCTTACATTCCTTTTCCTGCTTGAAAAATATACTAGTGGCATAGAACAAAATTTTGCTTGCTTGAGCTTCAGAAGTCCAAGCTTCACAAATACAAGATAAGAGTGTGAGCGATGTGACTTATAAATACTGCTTTTTGCTAGAGTAGGTAGGGAAAAGGACACAGTCATAAACTAAGCTGTATCCTACAGTCAGCATAAAGAGCCAGAGAAGTCCTCCAGGCTTTCCAACTCCTCCTTTTATGAATTTCTTCCAAAGGTTAAAAAAGACAGCAGGATCTCACCCTGATTACACCCTTGTTTCCTGGTGGTTTTCCAGATTACTAGCTTTTCAGAGGCTTTATTGGGGTCAGTTGCTAACGTTGTGTGGTAATATGGTTTAACCAAATGTTTCTCTTATAGCTTGGCACATGCTTAGTTTTAGATTTCATTTTTGTAAAATTGTTCCTTTACTTTGGCCAGGTGGGTTTCTAGTTACACAGAGAATGCTGGATATGTTCAAACGTCCCACAGATCCTCCTGAGTACAACTACTTGTACCTGCTTCCTGGTGGTGTATTTGTAGGAGGCTATGCAGCTGCTCTCAACGGTGGCTATAATATTGAGCAGGTAATAAGATAACTTTGTGGCTTTTGGCCCACTGTTCACAGCATGGTATGCTGCTTCTCTGCTTACTCTGTGTAGGAGTAAATAGCAAATTAGCCATGGTCTTTTCATCAGCCACATATTCCCACAAGGCAAATCTGAAATTCATTAAGCTTGCAATCATACCTCAAATGCTCAATCTGCAAATTTTAAAAGCTTTGGCTATTTTTTTTCTGTAAAGCAGCAGGTACTTTGTTATTTATTGGACAGTTTTCTTAAGTTACAGTTTAAATATTAGAGCATCTACAGAAATCAGTCCTTCGTTTAAATGTTTCTGAAAATTCAACTTGGTGTGACAGTTAAAGTAGGCATGACATCTGGATGGGATGACAGTTCAGCACAGAGGGTTATAGAGGGATTGTACTTGTAACACCTTTTATGGTAAACTTGTGTTTGCATTTGTTTTAATAGCAAGAAAATTCAATGTGTATTGCCTTCTGTGTTACGAAAGTGAATCCAAACATACCTTTATGCCAGAGGCTTGTAATATATTTGAGTTTTTTCAGTTACCTAGTCATGTGCAGCTCAGTTCATTTAAGTTTGTTTATGCTTTTTGAAAACAGGAGTTCAGATGTGCCATAAGCAAATTCTGAAACTTCCTATAATGAGCAGGACAGTTTAGCTTTGGGTTTGTACTGAAAAAAAACTTGATTCTGAACTGATGAGGAAAATTGGCTTGACTCCAGTTTAGTATGCACAGTGCAGATAAACCAAGGTCATACAGTGGGGAAGAAGTTTTAATAGATACCACATTTTAATTGGCCAAAATCACATCCTGTACAACAGTTTATCACATTCAAGACTTTTGACTTGAATTAAGAACTATGACTATCACTTTTTGGAGAAATCAGCCCTTTTGTGTAATAATCAGAAAGATTTTGACAATGATTGTGCACTTTGTCTCTACTTAATGTATGCATATTCATGTTTTATTTTAAAGATGATGTATCTGGGCTCAGGCTTATGCTGTGTTGGGGCCCTGGCTGGTCTGTCCACCCAAGGAACAGCTCGTCTTGGAAATGCTTTGGGTATGATTGGTGTTGCAGGAGGTTTAGCAGCAACTCTTGGAGGCCTTAAACCCTCACCTGAATTGTTGGCACAGATGTCCGGTGCAATGACATTTGGTGGTACCATAGGTATGTGTATGATACTATAAACTAACAATATATGCTCTATACCTGTATTTATGCAAGTTGTAGATACACAAAAAACTGTATAGCTCACAGGTGAATTGACTAACTTGCAAAACAGCATACACAAGCCATGTATGTAAGTATGTGAACAAAGAATCGTAAGTCCCATGGCTTTTATTAATGCATCAGGATGTGCTAAAGAATGGGAAGACTGGTGGAAAAGCAGGAACACATCATCTCTGTTAGGGAAACTGGGTATGCAGAGGTAAATGAAGTTACCCAACTTCATACTCCCGTTCAGTTCCTGACTGAATGCTGCCAAATTCTCTTTTTCACACTGTGCTTTCATCATAGAAAACACTGAATTTCTTAGTATGTCGTGAAGCTTCTAAGAACATGATATTCTTTAATCTTCTCTGTAATTTCCATGATATCCTCATTGCACAAAATACACATAGGCAGCTTTCAGTTAAATGCCATAGCAATGTCTAGTGTAGAACAATTTTTTTTTTCCATTGGAATAGGCATGTGTGTGCATGTATTGATTGCATGAACCATGATATGTTAATTTGTAGCTGTACAGATTGGTTGTGTTTTGTAAGACTTCCCTTCTTTCAACTCTCAATAGGTTTGATGATTGCTAAACGCATCCAGATTACAGATCTGCCTCAGCTAGTGGCTGCTTTCCATAGTTTGGTTGGTTTGGCTGCTGTGCTCACCTGTGTAGCAGAATACATGATTGAATACCCTCACTTTGCTACTGATCCAGCTGCAAACCTCACCAAGGTTGTGGCGTACCTTGGCACATACATTGGTGGAGTGACTTTCAGTGGCTCTCTTGTTGCTTATGGAAAACTGCAAGGTGAGACCTTCCATTCAGAATTAGTTATTTGTTAAAGGGCTTCCCCCCCCCCGCCCCCCGCCCAGGATTTAGCTCTGCCTTTAGACTACCGTGGAATTGGAAAGAAGCCTTGTATTTTGCATCAGGTAAAAGTTTGTATGTTTAATTCTTATGAATGGACTTTAATTCTTATGAGTGTACTTTTTTCTTTTTAGTTTTGTTTAATTTGTGTACAGCTTTAGTTATGAAAAGTTTGCCTTCAGTGCTTGGACTTACTACTGCTATTGATTACCAAGTCATGTAAGCTTCCCTCAGTTCATCTTGTCTAGAAGTAATTGTTGCTTTAGTGTTGTTAAGACACTGCCTGACACTGTTTCTCTAATTGATTTTATTGAACTTTTATGATCACAATTTCATATTCCTGAGCAGATGTTTTAATTGAAACCCTGGTAATGCTGGACTCAGTGAGCACAGCTAATGTTTATGGGATTGTGGTGTTAGTATTGCAGACTTGGTTTAGGTAGGTAGTTTGCAGTGTCAGTTGAGACTGCCTCACTTTAAACCATGCAGTTCCCTGTTTATTTACATACTGCGCAAAATCCATGCTCCATACCTCTTAGAGTTTTAGTAAATATGCCTTCTACATTAAATATTCACTAATTCCTGTTTTTATGCACCTGAAGGTTTCCTTATTGCATTTATTTTTGGTTTTGTAAGCACACAGCTTGGAGAGACTGAGATAATACCTGTACGAAGAAGTTCCGGCTAAGAGCTTCATATTATTAATCCTGTTACTAGCTTTGCAATAGCTCCTTTGAGAAATACCTGCTTGCTTTCTTCAGTGTTTATGAGACCAGCCATTGAAGGAGGAAGCATGACATGGATGGAAAGCTGTCTTCTCTAATAATCTTTTGAAGGATTTGTCAGTAGTATGTATTTCTGATAAATTTCTGCTAAGTAGTTACTTATTTCTTCTTGGTTATTTATTTTTTTTGTAACCTCTTCTCCATCTTACCCCCTCCACCCCCTCAGTGATTTGTGCACATGTCCCTCATGAACTTCACTGCCTGTTTCAGCCCACTCTTCTGTTTTTTGTTTATTTTTTCCCCCTTGCATTTCCATGTCAACACAATAATAATAAGCTTGTCTATACTATTGAACTAGAGGTAGTAGGTTACACACTTCGACTCCTAGTCCTGAGACTATCATTTCATTCTTTCCCTTGAATTCAGCTAAATTTAAATGAGACACTTGGTAAGTAATCACTTACACCAAAAGTAACATGTAAACTTGTATTATTTTTACTGTTTGCTGTGTTGTTTGGGGAGAAAAAAAAAGAAGCCTAGGGTGAAAATAAATACCTAATTGTCTCTTTAAACTGATTCACACAAATACTGAATCCTCTTTTCCCCTCAAGTCTCTGCTGCTGTGGGAAGCTGTGGGAAGTCTGTGTCACTGAGGGTACTGGTTAAATTAAAATCTTTGAAAGCAGGAGTGTTTTGTAATTGGGGTATCTGTGTGGTAATATTTTTCTAAGCACATAGGTTTTGAGAGACTGAGGTAATACCTGTACTAAGAAGTTCCAGCTAAAAGCTTCTTATTACAGAGGTCATATACAACATGTAAAGACTTGAGGCTAGAATGAAAGAAGTTTGGGGTTTTTTGGGGGTTTTTGGGGTTTTTTTAAAGGTTTTTCAAGAGGAGAAGAGGTTTTTGTGATTCTTCTAAAACATTTCAGTGAGATTAGAAAGTAAACCAAGATTTTAATCAGCAGTATATGAGAATCTAGAGTAATTCTGAATATGTTGAAATACTAAGTCAGCACAAGGTCTCAGTGTCAACTAACTTGTTTTATCTTCTGACCCTGCCTTTTTTAATTTTTCTTTTGCTGGGGTATTCAGCCTTCTCTGAAGGCAAGAGACAGGCTCTCCTGCATGTATGTGTCAATCTCTGAATATGCGTTTGATTGCAGGTATCCTGAATTCTGCACCACTGCTGTTGCCTGGTCGACATGCATTGAATGCGGGATTGCTGGCCGCCAGCGTTGGCGGAATGATTCCGTACATGATTGATCCTAGTTACACTACGGGAATTACTTGCTTAGGTTCTGTGTCAGCTCTCTCAGCCATAATGGTAAGTCAGGGAATTGGAGGAGGTGGAAACAAATTAAACAAGCCATTTGTGCTTCAGCTTTTTAAGTTTCTTCTTAATGATTGTATTTTACCATCCTGAGTCACAATGGACATAGTGCCTGTATGCCAGCTTGCAGTAGCAAGCAGCAGCTGACTTTCCTAAATGTAGCTGTAAACCAGAACTGTTCCAGAGAACAGGCATGTATGTATCTAACTACTTTTTGCAGCTGTGACTTAATAGAGCCTTTTATATGGAAAAACTGGTATTTTAAAAGACTTTTTGGAAAATTTATCCTTAAAATACTTAAAAGAGCACTGGATCTACAGATTATTGTGTTAACTTAATAAGATTATCCCCATGTGTAACTTCCCCTACTCACTCAGACCAGCTGTTGCAAAATTTACCCTGAATATTACCATTCTGTAAACTGAGTCTTGCAAAGACTGCTTGGTATGAATCCTTTAATGGTATGAACAGTTCATGGAGCTGGTAGGATATTTTTGCAAGTAAAAATATGTGACTAAGCGCAGGATGAGGAGAGTGCCTTCCTGTCCTGTCTGCAAAGGCAGAATCATTAAGGCCAATCCTTGGGCCACAGCTTCGTGTCTCCTACACTGGAAATACTTGAATAGGTTAAGTAACCTGATATTTAGTGGTGCAGGCACTGTCTTCTCTGCATGTTCTCACTCATAGCTAAGCATTTTGTTTCCTTTTCCAGGGTGTCACTTTAACAGCAGCTATTGGAGGTGCTGACATGCCTGTAGTTATTACTGTCCTGAACAGTTATTCTGGATGGGCTTTGTGTGCTGAGGGCTTCCTACTGAACAACAACTTGCTGACCATTGTTGGTGCACTCATTGGTTCCTCTGGCGCCATCCTGTCTTACATCATGTGTGTGGTAAGTCGTCAGCAGAAATTGTGCGTGTTTTCCAAGTAATGAAAAACTTTATTCAGCATATTTGCTAGGAAGATAAGTAATCAGAAGACCAAACTGCTAGGTGTTTACAGACTAGAAAATTCTTGATTGAAACTGTTGGACTAGATGTCAGTCATCTCCTTCTGTTTTGGAGAATCACATACTTCAAAACTAAGGAAAGCCTTTGCATTGACTTGGACATTGAGGGTTTGAATCTGGGCTGAAATAGGTATGATTACTTGTGCTCAGCTGTTGTTTTTTTGCTGGGTTTTTTTAAGTCATATCAACTCTGCAGTGGTGTTAAACTTAACATAACTTAAATTTAGTTTAAGTAGTGAGTTCCTTTAAAAAAATGCTTGGCTCAATTAGTAATTTAAAGTTCAGGTTTTTTGGAGTGTAGGGAAGTGCTATTTTCTTCAGAGCAGCTACTCTTAAGTACCACGGGGTGGCAGCAGGCTTGCATTAATGTATTGCTGATACTAATGTCTGTCTCACAGCAAACTTGAGCTTCAACTCTCTATGTCATCATATTGCATTATTAACAATGGTCTCCTTTTTCTCTGGAACATTTGCACAGAAATCCTCCTGTTTTCCCATGTCTCTCTCCTTTTTGTTTCAAAGATGGAGAGGTAATGCAGTGCATTAGGTAATGGAAAGGTTCACAGTGCAACAGCTGCCAATCTGCTGATTCTCTGTTGTGTAATTCTGTTTCATTTCTGTTCTTGTGTTCTTGGATGATCAGTGTTGCTCTTCTCCTGTCCCGATGTTTTCCTGTGGTCAGCCCTGGCTGTCTTTTCATCTCTGCTGAGATGTTAGTTATCGTGTTAGGAATGTTTCAGTACCATTCATCTTCATCTCTTGAGGATCAATTTTAGAAAAGCCTAAGAAAGTAATTTTGTGCAGCTTCATGGAGGTTGAGCTCAAATGAACAATCGCAGGTATGGATTTTAATGAATTTTGTTCTTTCTTGAACATTTTATATCTCCTTATCAAAAGGAAATCAGATTATGTGGCTCATGGGACGTGTTTTATATATCCATACATATTTGTATACAGTCAGCAGCTTAGTCCATATCATTAGAAAGGTAATGCTTATGGGGCAGCACAGGTAGGAAAAGTATATTCTTTAAAAATCAAATTCTTGTAAGCCTTTGTGAAAATATTATCTGTTGGGTATTTACCAGTAGTCATAGTCACTCTATACCTTCATTTTTCTTTTACTACCCCCTCCCTTTTTTAACTTACTTTGTTGCTAGCTCTTCTCAGCACTCAGTTTTGAGATGCTTGAATCTGTTGGCTAGAGGAATGTAGGTAAGGAGGAATGCAGGAAAATAGGAAGCCTGGGGAAGTAATTGGCAAAATAGTTACGCAATGACAGAATGACTTTCCTCTATGTATTTCTCAAATTTCAGGAACTTTAGTTTTTTGAGGTAGTATTCTAGCAATCTTGTGCTACTTTACATAAGCTTAGACAATTAAAATAATCTAGTAAAATTAAAATTATTTTGTATTATTTCTGCACAATAAGCAGAATAAATTATTCATCCCCCAGCATTTTTCTTTTCTGCTCTACTTCCTTTAATGGAAGTCATTGTTTTTAAAAGCATTGTTATGATCGGAGGATTCAGTATCATTGTTCTAAAACTGTGTTTCAGGAGAAAAAATGCTCAAGAATTTCAATAAAATCTGCTTTAGGCTGTTGCAACCTGGGCTAATGAAGCAACGGTTTTCCCTGCCCCCCTGACTTCCATCCAAAGCAGTGTATTTATTGAAACTTACCTACTACAAATAAGAAGGTGTTTGTGGAAACATATTAATGGTTGAAACCTTCTTTTTACAACACTTCCAATTACTTTTTGTGATAAATCTGTAGCTTAATCATCCAAAGCCTATCCAGATAATCTCTTAAAGCTTGAGTTGGTAAACTGGCCAACACATACTCACATAACCACTTAGTTTTTGCACTCATATGTGCTTGATTTTGCACCCATCTGCCTTTTGCGCCTATTAGTAGGGTGAGTTAAGGACAAAGAATTTAACTTAAAAAAAAACCCCAGAAACAAAGGCCTGTACTATTCACTCATCCTGTGAATTGTGACTTTAAAACACTAACACAACATGTCTTCTTCAGAACACTTTATTATATTAGCATATCCTTCTCCCTTTTTTTTCCCGCAGAGTGAATACTTGACGATTGCAACTGTAGTATTAGAATCAGCGTGCTTAGGGATGGGGAAAATGCTTCAGGTTGAAGAGGAACCATTGGTTGGGATGATGCAAGAGAGCAAGAGAAAGGACAAATTGTGTTAGTCTTATAAATTGTATGCTGACCCATTGCCTGTGCTAGCTGTGCGGTTTATGTGGGCACAGTGGAAGGACTTAAAGTTCTCAGGGATTAGGGGTTTGGTTTTCCTTGGGCTGGAAGTTCCTGGCCATGATCACCTGTGTATGCGCAGCAAAGAGGGCTTTTTGCTGGTGGCTGGATTATCTGTGAATGGTGAAGCCTGCCACTTCATTCATATGTGTCTGTGGTGCTAAAGAAGGTGAAGGAGGCTGTAAAAGAGTTTCCACACTGTGCCTGTGCTGAGTGGGTCTTAGCTGCATTGGTTTCTTGATGAGGTCTGAGCTCATTTTGAAGCCCTCTGTACCACCCCTCACCCCTGCCACTTTTTTTTTTTTTTTGCCAGGCTTCCCTCCTCTTTCCTTGGTTCTTTGGTGCAGAGCCAGGCAAGGGTTCTTCAATCTCATGCTTGCTTTATGTGGATTCTCAGATTTCTATTAATATTTGAACTTTTTTCCCCTTTGGCCTGGTCTTACTGTTGTCTTTTGGTTTAGATATATTTAGAAAGTGCTTTACTTCTTGTAAGCTTAGCATGTGCAACATCTGAAGAGGAATTCTGTCTAGGCTATCTTACCTGACACTTAACTGCTGTAATGTACTAAGTAGTCTGTTTTTCTGTTTGACTGTTTAATATTGTGATACGTGTGAAAGGCAGCGTGTTTTTAGAAGAGAAGAACTACTGCCTGCTGCAGATAGTAGAAAGGTGCTGATTTCACTGGTTTTGTGCACCTTCCTTACGGTATCTGAAACAGTGATCAGGATAAACAAAAGTTCTTCTAACATCTTTGTTGTGCTTATTTGCTAGATGATAAATTTCACAGAATGGCATATCTTCTCAGGCTATAGCAAAAAACCTTGTGGAATTGCATGATTTGAAATGCCAGTGGAAAATGGACACTTAAGCATGCGTGGGTGTTACCTCTCGCTTGTATGTGTGCCTCTCCAGACCCATTCTTAAATTTTGCTGTGGTTTTGAGCTAGCACAGCGTATGACACACATGTTTAATTAAAGAAGCAATTTATCCTGTTCCTTTCCTGCTTCTAAAGTTTTGTTTACTGCAATTACAAGTTTTGCCTACTTCCAGATATTGCTTTGGAACTACGCTCACAAGGAGACATGCCAGTGAAAGCATTTAGCCAGTGGCTTTTCCTGGCTGTGTATCTACAGAGCTGAATTTTCAGGATGTGTTCTCCTCTTAAAGCACCTAGTTTAAGATCTCTTGTTCCCCTTTGGTGTTCAGCCAGTAAGTTAGTGACCCTCTTCAGTTCATTGCAATTTGTTTTGAGTTAGCATTTGGTTAGTTTTGTGTGGCTACTTAGCTTTGTTGTGTTCTTTTCTGTCTTGATGCTGTAGGAGCTTTGCTTCTGTGCTACCTGTAAAAGCTATGTGGTTTCCATGCTGTCATATAGTGGGTCTGTACTTATATGTTAAATTGCCCAAGAACTTAAGAATATATCTTGCAAAAATTGTGTTTGTGTGTATATATGTATGTGTAAAAAAACAAAACAAAACTCAAAACAAACAAAAAAAACCCCACCAAACCAAAAACCAAAACCCACAAAAATAAAAAAGCTACCCACGCAAAAAACCCCTGTTATCAAATATGCATTCTTTTATATGCCTCCCTTTTAAGAACAAAAGGTAACAATATTTGCTATGTGTGTTGTTTTCTTCTTTGTCTGTGGGAAACGCTGGTGCTTTCTTTACATGTGTAATGTAATGTGTTAGAAGCTGATGTTTGGCTATTGTGTTAATCCGGGTCTCTGGTTTCAGGACCCTATTTCAAGAAGTTTTTAGTGTAAGCAGGCAAAACCAACAGATAAAGATTATTGTCAGGAAGGCTTTAATGTTTTGAGAAGTTTTCTTTGTGGACATCTCCTCTCCTTTATTTTTGGATTTCATCTTTAGTTAATAAAAATCTCTTGTCTTTCAGGCTATGAACCGTTCCCTTGCAAATGTGATTCTAGGGGGCTATGGCACCACATCAACAGCTGGTGGGAAGCCCATGGAAATTACTGGAACCCACACAGAAATCAATGTGGACAATGCAATTGAAATGATAAAGGAAGCCAATAATATTATTATTACTCCAGGTAAGACACTCTTGACTCATACAGCAAGATGTTCAGAGGATGTATTATTTAAAAAAAAAACCAAGCAAAACCAACCAACCAACCAAAACCCAAAAAACCCTGTAGCCTGTCTTGCAGTTGCAACATTGCAGCATCATGTCAAATATTGATTGGGTCTGTGTGATCTGGTTTTGTTCCCCAGTTAGTTATCATTCATCTATGTAGACATGTGCATCCACTTTATTTTTCCTTATGTGTGTCTCTTCAAACTTTGTCCAATTTATTTAGATTTTAAATCTTCAGGACAAAGACTGTCTTTTTTAAATTATATTTACAGTTAATGTTGTGTACAGCTGTTGTGGTGTGAGTTTCCAAGCACTACCACAGTACCAGTGTTACCAATAACAAAATATCTGTCTGTCAAATTACTGAAAGAGAGGATTTTGTTTACGCTTCTCATCTACTTGCTCAATTCTGCATTGTTCTATTAAAAAAACGGCAGAAAAACATCTAAAACTCAGTTAGTATACAATAAATACTGGAATTGAAGTAGAAAAAACCCTGAAAACCAAAACCCAGAGTTGTCTGAAACTATTATGTTGGCTGTAGGCTCATGTGGTTCAATAGGACATTCCCTGTCAGAAAAGGTCAGGTAGGGAATAGCTCAAGACTTGTTTTCCTTCAACTGAATGGCACAACTGTTGTGTTAAATTTATTTTAGCTTTGGAATGAGAAGAATGCTAAAAAAGTCATCTTTCATTTTGCTTCAGCTTAAACAAAAACATCAGTGAAGTAGGGCTCTAATTTGGGAAGTGACCTTCCCAAATTACCTCCAACAGAGCTTGCAAACTTATTCAAGGAGTTTGCCTCTTGCTCCTGTGGTCAAACCTTGAGGATGCCATTAATAATTTATACTGTCCATTTTCTTCCTGGGCATTATTGCTCTGATGAATTAATTCAGACAGACTGAAAATATTATTTGCTGCTAAAAGCTATACTCTGCTACTAGATTTGCATTATGCAAATCCAAAATTTTGTTGAAAATAATGGTGGTGAAGTAACCTGATAGCAGCCTCTTTATCAATTGTTCAGTGTAGCTATCCAAGTCATCCTTTTCTCATAGGGAAAGGAACACGTATTTTGGTGAAGCTGAAATAAGTTACTTGTGTACTTTGACTGGTCAAACCACTACACTGTTAGTGGCCAGGAGACCAAAAAGAAGAGATTAATTACAGTGATCAGGCTGGGAATAGATGAGTATTTGGTGTGTGCGTATGTATGTATATTTTTTGTTGTTTATTTTTAATTGTAAGAGCTTCTGTTTGTGTGGAAGGTACACTTAGTGTCTATAACTATTCTTTCTGCACTGAAACAGAAAAATAGCTTAAAATTTGGAAATTCTTTCAGGTTATGGTTTGTGTGCAGCAAAAGCTCAGTACCCCATAGCTGATCTGGTGAAGATGTTGAGAGAACAAGGGAAAAATGTCAGGTAACTACTTTCCTTGATGAAAAGTATTACACGTTTGTTGTTTGGGTTTTTTTTTCATTCCATTAAAATCCTCTACAAGTCTTTGTTCTGGTTTAAATTTTCTTTCAGCAGTCATTGTAGGCTGATCTCTCTCTGAGAAATACTGGCTGGAGGAATGCTCTAGTCTTACTAACCTTTAGCTGAATATCTAGAAATTTCATGCTTTAGTGTAAAAGATCCCTTGCACTCTTCTTAAATTTGGTTTTGGAAGTAGCCCCAGCAGTTGGAGAATAAATTGTTGTTGTGGTTTTTTGGTTTTGTTTTGTTTGTTTCATGCTGAAGTTCAGTTAAAAAGAATAGCTTTAAAATTTAATACTACTTTATTGTAGCAACAAAATCTTAATTTTTTGAAAGGTAAGTTAGCTCCTTTAGATGTATATGCTCTGCCTTTGGATATTGTAGTATTTTTCTATAAAACAAGCAGTGAAGGTTTTTGGTAAAATAAACTTCAGTGTAGCTTTTTGTATTGTTTTCAAGAGAACAGTTAGCAGCCTTTTCTAAAGATGGAGGTTTGGAGGGCTTTGTGAAAGCAACCACTTTGTGGGAATAATCACAGCAGCTGACTTCAATGCAGGTAGAATAGTTTTCTTTAAGCTTGTGGTCAATGGGGGGAGAGAGCACAGGCCTAACTCAAGTGATTTGAATTGCCACCTAGAGAAACCCCCATTAAGGGGAATTGTTTACTAGGCTAAAATAGCTTTAATTCTTTTTTCCAAATCCTCATTTCCTAAGAAAATGGACACCTCTACTTGGGAATAGTTGAGGCTCCTAGGCAGGAAATGAGAGCCTCGTGCAGGTATGGAGAAGTGTTTGTTGGGTTCAGTTTGGTATGAAGTGGAAGAGTTGATTGGGTAGCAGCCTCTGCACCAAGAACATGGGATTTATTTCTTTCCTGGAATAACTGACTTGCATTAACAGAAGTAAGGCTTACTACTATGCAGCAACATTTGTATATAAAAATAAAATAATGTGGACAGTAACATCCAATTCTGATTAGCATGTTTGAAACAGTGCTGAAAAGAATTAACCACACTGTAATGTTAGATGCCCTTAGGTTAAAAATCCACAGTCTACCTTGCCTTTTACTCTTCTACTAACCCCTTCTGCACTCTGGAATAGCTAAAGACATTGTGTATTGATGAGAGGTGTCTTGCAGATGCTCAAGAGCTCCTGTTTTAGGAGTGATGTGCTGCTTGCACACAGTGCCTCTGTTAAAAGTAGATCTCCTGTCATGTTCTTTGAAAGCCTCATCAGTCAATCCATGTGATCTTACATTAGCGGCAGGACTTTAGCTTCTACAGGATATACTACCTGATTTCCTTTTGCCTGTTGCAAGCATTAGGGCTGTGTTATCTTCTCTCACACCATGCTTTGAAGGTTTTTTACAGTCTGATTTTTTTTTTTTTTAGAAAGTAGCCAGTGAACATAGGAAGATCTGAGGATGCAAACTTCTGTCACTATTTTAATGTAACCTGAATCTTCACAGAATCACAGAGTAGTCGAAGTTAGAAATCTCTGGAGATTGTCTAGTTTGGCCAACCCCCTTGCTCAAACCAGAGTCAATTGGAGCGAGTTGCTTAGCCAAAACCCAACTGAACAAGATCCTATCCAGTCTGCAGAGATGGAGACTTGACAGCCTCTCTCTGGGCATTCAGTTCCAATGTTCAGTCACCATCAGAGTATTTTCCTGCATTTCAGTTTGCAACCTTTGCCTCTTGATATCCAGTGAATGGACACCACTGAGAAGAATCTGGCTCTGTCTTCTTTACTCCCCTCCATCAGTATTTTTACACAGTGGTAACAGTCTCTTGAGCCTTCTCTTCTGCAGACTGAAGAATCCCAGCTCACAGCTTCTCCTTTTGACAGATACTCCAATCTGTGAAGCAACTTAGAACTACTCTTACTAGGTTCCCATAAGTTTTTGTTAGGACAAGCAAGACTGTTACTAGAGTTCTTTGAGTATTGCATGGAGGGATTGTTGGAGTGCATGTGGCCAGTACCATGGATTTATTCTGCTGGACTGCTGCTCCAAAAAGCAGACATAATCCTTAGGTGCCAGTATTGGCCTCAAATCTTTTCCTTCCTCGTTTTTTTCGTAGACCTTATAGATACTGAAAGTACTGGAAAGCTAAGATCATGCCTCCCTTGCTGATTGTTTGGGAAACTATTTTCTAATTATGGTAACAATATTTTAAAGTTAGTGAAAGCTCAGTTTTCATTTGAAACAAGATATTTGGACAGACGCTGGTTAGCCAGACTTACTCTCTGATTTCCATGTGTTTATTTCAATTAGATGGTGACTTTCCTTTGGAATCAGATCACTACTCTAGCAATGAGTGTTTTTTTGGTTTTGTTTTTCTTCTTCCGCTGTTTTTCCAAGCTTATTGAAAAGTCACACATAAGTTTTTACAGTGTTTTACAGCATGTGTTGTGATGGATAAAAGCAGGGCTGTTGTAGAGTTTAGCAGCAATTACTTCTTAGTGTTTATCCAGAATGTTGCAATTTTGCGTATAAAATTGCTTTATAGATTTGTTTCTTCATGCATACATGAGCAATTGAGGGTGTGTGCTGGTGTATCCTGGAGCAGTTCTCTTCACACCTTCTCCATGTTTAGGAAAAGATCTGTGTGTGTCCAAATTGCATAAAAATTTTTTGAAGACCTGTTAGTTGTGCAGCAGAAGAACCTTTCTTGGCTAATGCGATGACAGTGTCGCATGCTTTTGGCTTTCCTTTCAGTGCTTCTGTGGCAGTGAGCTTTATTTTTTATCAACCTTAGTGAAATAAAAAATTGTCGGTTTTGCGTTTTATGTTGGCTCTGTGGAGGAGAAACGTGAATGAATCCTTGAAATAACTGGCTTATACTTGAAATGAGTCAATTTCAGGAAGGGATCACTGCAGTGGTTACCTAGTATTTTAATGAAATAAATCTGTATTTACAGTTTGTGGTAATTCAGGCCTTTCATCACTTTGCGGAGCTCCCACGGTGTTCATTGAGTGCAGCTGCTGTCCCTCTGGTTTCAGTAGGCCGGGAGTGCCTCGGGACTCTAGTATGCTCACCATCCAGATGTAGTGACACTCTCACACATCCGCTGTGGAGTGGTGCCAGCATGGACATACGATTGTCATCAGTTTGTAATGCCCATACCGTGCCAAGAAAAATTGTGAATGTCCATATGGTCTTTTTTGCTTCATGGCTCACGATTGATCCAGAGGAGCTGTTGTTTTCATTTACTTTGCCTGTAGCCATAATGTGTTCTGTGAAGAATGCAGATTATATAACATAACCTTTGACTAGGGGTTAAATTTAGAAATACAGGAGAGTTTGGAAACTTCAGACTATTTTAGTTTTTAAACTGCATAGCTAACATCATTGCTTACTTGAGATGATCTTGCAGCAGATCACATCTTTAATGCATTAGTAGGATCACATAAAAAGCTGGATATTGCTGAGCCTTCGTTATAGCTTTCCGTTGTTATGGATGGGTAAAACAACAAAACTTTTCATGGGCTAATTCCCTAGAATCCATTGGTTTTGGAAAGGAAATGCTTGTTCTACAAGTGAGTCATGCAAAGTTACAACTGAGTAAGTGGTTGAAAGTTCTTGCCTTACCAGAATTCTTCATCCACATGCTGTGTTGTTTGTAGTGGTGAAATGCTGATTTCTTATATATAATTAAATTATATTGTATAGTAATTCTGTATATAGAGGTAGAATTATTCTATAGCATTGTATAGTTTTAAACCGTACATTCTCACGTGTGCATGAATAATTGATGCTATGTCCACATCAAGTTAACTATCTTAGCTTTTGCTGCAGTATGACTTTGCTAAGATTTTTTTCTATCAATATGTTTTGTTTTCCTGCATAGTAAGAAACTCTTGATAAGAAAAATGTATTGCAAGGTGAAAGGACTCTTAAAATTGTATTTTGTATAGACTTTCTCAGTCTAACTTGTAATTAAATATGATGGCTTTCTGGTGACTCTCAGTAGTTGAGAGAGATGCAGATTGCCTCTTTAACAGTCTTTCAAATTAGTTGCTAATACATTAATGTTTTGGTTTGGGTTTTTTTAACCTAATTTTTATAGGTGGATATCTTCAAGGACTTGCATTTCTGTCTTCTGATGCTGGAGAATCTAATTACTTTTAAGCATGTGGAAACATGGGGTTTTTACATTTTTGAAAATGTGATAGCATGGATTTAGTGTTGGACCTGAATTTTGGGGGTTTTATTGTTACCTCCATGACTGAGCTCTAATTAAATGTGTTTAGGATTCTGGTTTTTTTCCTCTATTGTTCTAATTGCTTGTGAGTAATAGAACATGTGGATGGGTACTGCCTACACATTTATGTACAACTTAATAAATAAAACTGATTAACTTCAATTGTTATATCAATTTACAATCATCACTCTTGTTGCCCTACAAGAAAATCTAGAAGGATTTTAAAGGATGAGCTAACTGTGAAGATGCTGTCCCAACCAATCTTAACATACTGCATACCTCAGGTGTGCATAAGATGGAAATTCCTGCTGAATGGCAGCATGAGAACAACATGTGTTGAACCAAGTGTCTAGGAAGCTGAGGTATGCTTAGTAGGAAGACACTAAGTGTGTACGTATGTCAGTTCTCAGTTTGTTTTTTACAGTCAAATTAACTGCGTGGGTTTTGAATTATTAGTGCTGCAGATGAAGGGACAAATGGAGTCCAACAGATCTGTTAGCTCAAAAGCTAGCAAACCTTGCTGTACCTGATCCACTTCTGCAAGGATGCAGCTATAGCTGTATGCTCCTGGGGGTGTCTGTAGGTATGTCATTGGTTCCATATGGGTCAGCTCAGCTCCGGGTGACCTTACTGTGTCAGTTTGTGATGCTTTGTGGAGGCAGGCTCTTGTTTCTTCCCTGCAGTTGGGTTCTTGGGATGGTTATTGCATTGAGCTACAGTCCATGCCATATATTTGGATCTTGCCCCTGCTGTGACAAACTGTAGCGGCTGGAAATAGGGAGCTAGTACCAACCCTCACTTAAGTATGCTTAATTTAATTCAGTTTAAATTTAACTGACCTGACCGCAGCAGAGCCACTGAGCTTAGTCCACGCTGAAGTACTGTTTCTGGGGACATGTTGTTGTGTCAGACATGACACCAGGCCTAAGCTAGCTATGTGCTTTGATGCTAGTAATCTACGTAGTCATCTGTAATGTGTGATGAGAGCATTATACTGTGATACTTGCAAGTCGTGCTGCACTGCAACTGTTGTTATATATCAGGATTCAAGCTGTGGAACATGTGAATGATGCACTTCTCAGTTCATCTAGGTTTTGGTGTTTTGTTGTTTTGGGAATTTTTTCCTCCTATTACCTTGAATAACAGATTATTGTCTGTACTGGAAACAGAGGTAGAGAGGTGTCAAAACACAAAGTGAACAGGGTGTGGGGAAGAGGAGGTGAGGCAAAACCCTTGAGCAAATTGTTCTCTGGATATAGAGTGTCTAAAGTGTTGAGTAAGCTAAATTAGGCACCAGCCAGATGTTACTTATATCACTCGGTCCAGCTTTGGCATAATAACAGGAATCCTATCTTTACATGATGAAGTGATCTTGAAACACTTCTGCATGGGGTTAGGTAGGTGCTATCTCTTTCAGTATTGATTGCAAGAATGTCATCTAGCCAGTTGTGATAAAGATAGATGGTGACTTTGAACTGTAAAAAGTAATTTCCATTCTGAGATTTTTCAGTAATTTTTCAAGCAATAGCTGTGTTTTTCATACAACTATAATTAACTTCATACTACTTTACTACTTTAAGTAACTTCCTCTCCTCTCCTCCACCCACCCCCCCACTTTAAGTGCTTTCTGTGCTGCAAGTGCTGTCCTAGATAGGCCATGTATGTTGGGAGTTTTAGATTTTTAATCTAAATTTAAAAGAAAATGTTGCACTCTGTTACAAGAAAAGGTTCAAAATATGAACTAATTTTTCAGTATGCTGTGTTGTCTTTCTAAAGCTAAAACATATCCACAAGAGGCTGATTAAAAAGGCTGAGTATCCTTGCCTGGTACTCATGCTGTTCAGGTGTGAAGTCTTAGTCGCAATGAGGTGTGTGCTCACTTCAGTGTATCTGACAATTGGAGGTGATAAGCAAACCCCATGTTATATGGTCAGGGTCAAGAGAAAAAAATTCCTGGTGAATTTTGTGTTTCAATGAACTACAGTGAATAATGTTTCAAGTCAGACACAGCATGATTGTGAATCTTTGTTACAAGTAAAGTAGATATAGAGTGAAAACTTGACGTCATGTAAACATAAAGTCAAAAAGAGTGTGAGATTTCTGCTTGATTTAAAAACAAATCAACCAACCTAAGGGAGTTCTTGCATAACTGATATTAAAAGCATATCAAAGAAACTTAGCAATTTTTTACTTTAAAATGTTTTTACCATAAAATATGCCTCTCTCTTAAAATCATTCATGTTTTGAGGTTTTGAATATGAATGAGGTTCATATTTTGAACATATGGGAGAGCATATGTGACAAAAAGTTCCTACCGTAATGCACGTAGATTTGAAGAACTGCTGCTGTTGTGAGTCAGGACCAAGAGACACAGCTTCTATTAGACATGTTGTGAGCCTTCAAGGATTTTAGCTATCTCTTTTCCATGCTTACCTGAATTCCGCTCTCAATTTGACAGACTAATTTCACTCCAGATACATGTAGATCTTATCTTGTCAAATAATGAAAGCCTTATAGAGGCACATATTTTTAATGATTCTTTTTGACACACTTGCACATCCAGTTTCAAGAGGTACTGGTAAGCTACTGTCATATTTGGTTAACAGGCTCTTAGAAGTAGACTTCTGGGACTTTCTTCCAAAAAGCTTTTATATGAGCAGCTTTCTCAAACTTTGTGAATATGTGAGTATGTGGTTTCAAGCAGAGTCTGTCAGAAGTCTGTAACTACTGATGGTTGACGCTGTAACTCTTCCTGAATGAAGACAATTTCTCCCTTTCTTTTCTTCTTTGCCACTTGCCAGGAATAGTGAAGTCAAAGGTGAAATGCATTCTCTCGGCAGCTTAAATTTTGGCTTTCCAGCCCTTGAAATAAGATTGTACATGTATATAGTGTTTAATAGAAACCTCACAAGTATTTTGTTTTGTGTATTGCCAAAACAGCTTTGGTCACAAAGACACTCAAATAACTTTATTAGAAACAAGAGAGAATTTTGTTGGAAAATCTATTTTCACTGCCAGAGGAGTGATGGGTTTTCTCAAGTGTACTTCAGAATAAGAGTTCTCCTACTGTACTGTGATTGAATTTGGTACACTTCAGGACTAGCTGCAGTACTACACATGGCTTATATTAGTGAGTGGTGTGAAACACAAACTGTTAATGTTTTGTCCTGTATATTTGCTCTCCTTTTTCTTATTCTAGGTATTATCCTTTGCAACAGGATCGCAAACGTTTACTAGCTGAATACAGTCTAATCTGTTTCTTTAAAAGCATGCCTTTTAAAACTAGCTTTTATCCTGCTATTTGACCTAGAGCTTAAAATTGTGGTATATCTCCTATTATGTGGAATAGTCACATACCCTTAATTTTGTTTCTGGAGTTCCAGTTGTCTCATCTTTGCATTGTCTTAATGTTGTCTTGCTGATGGAGTGCTCAGTTGCCCTTCTAAGGATGTATTTGTACAGTGTTAAATTCACAAGTGATTTGTGTTGACTGAGTTGTGACTTCTTGTCATGGTTTAGGCCCAGCCGGCAGCTGAGCGCCACGCGGCTGCTCACTCACCCCTCCCCCAGCAGGATGGGGAGAAGTGTAACAAAAGGCTTGGGTCGAGATAAGGATGGGGAGACATCACTCAGTAATTATCGTCACGAGCAAAAGAAACTGAACGTAGAGAGGAGATTAATCTAATTCATTACCAAACAAAACAGAGTAGAGGAATGAGAAATAAAATCAAGTCTTAAAACAACTCCCCCTACTCTTCCCATCTTCCCGGGCTCAACTTCACTCCCGGCTTCAACCTCCTCCCCCCTCAGCGGCACAGGGGGACGGGGAATGGGGGTTGCGGTCAGTTCATCACACGTTGTTTCTGCCGCTTCTTCATCCTCAGGGGGAGGACTCCTCTCATCGTTCCCCTGCTCCAGCATGGAGTCTCTCCCACGGGCTACAGTCCTTCACAAACTGCTCCAGCGTGGTCTCTTCCATGGGGTGCAGACCTTCAGGAGCAGACTGCTCCAGCGTGGGGTCCCCCACGGGGTCACAAGTCCTGCCAGCAAACCTGCCCTGGCGTGGGCTCCCCTCTTCACGGGTCCACCAGTCCGGCCAGGAATTTGCTCCAGTGCAGGCTTCCCACAGGCCACAGCCTCCTTCAGGTGCCTCCACCTGCTCTGGCGTGGGGTCCTCCAAGGGCTGCAGGTGGAATCTCTACACCCCCTCATCCTTCCTCCATGGGCTGCAGGGGACAGCCTGCTTCACCATGGTCTTCACCACAGGCTGCAGGGGGATCTCTGCTCTGGTGCCTGGAGCACCTCCTGCCCCTCCTTCTGCACTGACCTTGGTGTCTGCAGAGTTTCCTACATCTTCTCACTCCCCTCTCCAGTTGCAAAAGCTCTCTCCAACTGTTTTGTTTTCCTTAAATATGTTATCACAGAAGTGCTGATGGGCTTGGCCTTGGCCAGGGGCGGGTCCATCTTGAGGCCAGCTGGCATTGGCTCTATCAGAACAGGGGAAGCTTCTAGCAGCTTCTTGCAGAAGCCACCCCTGTAGCCCCCCCCCCCAGTCTCCCAAAACCTTGGCACGCAAACCCAACACACTCGTGAACTATCAGTGATGTGTTACCCACTTCCATTGCAGCAGAGTTGAAAAAAGAAGTATGTGACAATCCCTTTGTCATGGCAAGTTGATTTATCAGTCTTCTTTCTGAAGAAGTCTGAAGTCCTTTCTGCTCAGAAATTTCTGTTCAGAAATCCAAGAATTTACAGTTTTGTCTTGGGTATTTTCTGCCTCTTCCAAAGTATATGTAGACCTCCTTATTAAACATTTAACTTCACCTATATACAACATTCATCTGAGGCATTTCTGGTGTGCTTGAGTCAGCATTATATTTGGTGATAGCTCCAGAGGTGGAGAAAATGCACAGGACAGTTTATTCAGGGCCAGTAGATGAGCAGAAGAGTACAATCTGCCCACAAGAAGTAGACTTGCTTCTAACCAAAATACGTCTTTGGGAGTTGCAGCTAAACCAGTTGAACATCTCCATTCTGAATTTTGTCAGGTTTTTACTACAGAACTCTGTGCATGCTTTAACACTTCCACCGCCACCCTCTGTGTCTGTCTGAATTTTTAGTAACTCAGAAGCAGTGTGTTTTCTCTAAGTTGTTTTTGAGCTGTTCTGAAAACATTTCTTAAATTGTTATGCTTAAACTAGTATAGCTTCTTAGCTCTCCACCTTCTTACTCCCCCTCCTTTTTTTTATTATTTCCTCCTAAGACCAGTCATGAGAAGTGGCATGTTAACCTAATTCAGCAAAGCATTGTCTTGTGCTTGAAGTAGAGTTTCTGCTAATTTTTCTGTTGATCTGTTAGACTATGATAACCATGCATACTCTAGAGATACTCAAGTCAGTAAGATCATTTGCCAAGGGCATTTCTAGGTCTAGGAGTGGTTTTGCTTCAGGAAGGCTGCACAGTCTTTTAGGCTTTTTATGAAGAATGTTGCGGCCAGTTTATTTGTTCTGTGATGCTTTCACTTTTCAATGGTACAAGGCACGTGCAAAGCACAGTAATGTGGGTGGTGGTTTTGCAGCAAAAAGGCTTATTCATAAAAAAACAAAGGTATCTGTCACAAGATTTTAAATATGGTACTGCTTGGAAGGTGGATGCGAACGCTTGCTGTGTGAGATGTGGCTCAGGCTGCTGATTGTAGCCTGACAGAATGGTAAAATAGTCCTATTACTTTCAAAAGTAATGGAAGAAAAATTTGTATAAGCTATTGCTGGGTGGAAAATTTACTCTGTTGGTCCATCTTGCACTGATGTGTTCCCAGGTATTTCTGGCAATGAGTTCTTTCTGTGTTGTCTCTAGAAGTGTCCAGCAGGCTCTCCAAAGCCACTTTGCAGGTGCAACAACTTTCTGATGGAAGGACTGAAAATGTACTCCTAGCTATTTTAGTTTTACTGGGAAATGAGCATATTCTTTTGCATACCTGTTGTGTCAGTCAGACTTCTATCTGCAGAAAAGGAACAGCTGCTGTCCAGGTGAAGAGTCAAATCTACGGGCCTTGTTCCCTTTCCCACCTACTCAGTTCCCTGCGACACTGGAAAAGTAATTATGATATTGTTAAGATTTAAACATTTATTTTTATTAATTCACATGTGCTTATACTTAAGAACTTCTCAGCCTTGTAGGTCACAGGTGGCAGTTTTACTGTATAAAACGTAACGATCAGTACTTATTAATGGGGTTGGACTTTCTTTCCTGTTAGGTTTGGTATTCACCCTGTGGCTGGTCGTATGCCTGGTCAGCTCAATGTACTCCTAGCAGAAGCTGGTGTTCCCTATGATATTGTACTGGAAATGGACGAGATCAATGAAGACTTCCCAGGTTAGCATGTGAGCTATAAGTTTCCAGTAGATTGGATTTGATCTTGTCAATTTTTATTTGATTCTGTTTTTACATCACACAAGGATTTTAAAAATGGAAAATCTCAGGCCATTCAGTTTCTCTTTGTGCCTGTTGTGATACCACTGTAGACGAGCAGAGGTCTTTCTCTTGCAATCTAAGTGCTCTCCCAGCTGATTGCAAGTGAGCACAGAGGAATACAAGAAATAACCTGACTCAGAAGCAGAAAATTGAGAAGTAGAGAGTACAGACAGGTAAAGCAAAGGGAAATATTGAATGCAGGAGTACAGAAAAGAGTAGATCTGAAAGGGAGGTTAACCAGGCCTGTGAAACTTGTTTCCTCCAGCTCGAAAGCAGCAGTTTTGTGGGGTTTTTTGGTGGGGTTTTTGTAATTGCTTGTAGCTGTAAAATAAATGACAGATGCTGTGTCTTTTTTTATCACTGTTACTGTTCCATGCAGGAAAACTACTATTACTTTTTTAGGTCAGGTGTTATGGATGACTTGACCCTGTCATGTCTTGCAAACCAGTGTAGCGTTGTACAGACAACTTCTAGCTTTCTTACATCTGTATTTAAAAATAAGAAAGTTGCTGGTAAAAGGTTTTTCAAAAGAATATTCAAAGGAAAAGCTGGGCACAAAGAAATTTGAAAGTGATCATACTATGTGTGTATGAAAACATATTTAAATATTAAAGGATTTAACTTTTGTGTGGCAGAGTGGTCTAACGAGTCCCTTGGAGTGGAGTTGTGGATGGTTGCAATTTGCTGGAGTTAGTTGTTAGCACACTTGGACTGTCAGGCATATTAATGTGCCTGATAAGTTTGTAAATTATTTGTAAATTAAATCTCCATAAATGTTTGTAGAGTGCTTACCATAAGGGTATGCCACTAAAGACCAGATTTAACACAAAAAGGTACATCAGTCTTAGTGTTACAGTTTCAGGTAATTTTTCATCGATTTTCTTTGTCTTGCTGCAGAAACTGACTTGGTCCTTGTAATCGGTGCAAATGATACAGTTAATTCAGCAGCTCAGGAAGATCCAAACTCTATTATAGCTGGAATGCCAGTTCTTGAGGTCTGGAAGTCCAAACAGGTGAGATGGAGTTGCATTAGCACCTACCTTACGTAGTATGCTTTTAAAAACATGGTTTATAGGGTAAACTAACAAGATTCTCCTACTCTTCGGATTTCCATGAGAAGTCTTTCTGCAAGGTGTCCAACAAAACAGTCAGTATTTTGCAAGCATGATGCACTGCTCATGATCTCACTAAAGTATTTGCTGATGATTGTGAGACTAACAATGACTGCAGTAGAAAAGACTGCAGTAGAAAGTGCTTCTACTGAAAACTGTTGTTAGAATAAATGATGTTCTGTTCACATCTGCAGCCCTGAAGCAGTTCTGTACAAATATCTGCTATTTTAAGTTTATAGGAAATTTGACAGCTTCATTATTGAGGAGGAAGTACAAAAATGAATAATACACTTAAATAAAATAAACAACAACAAAAAAACCCCAACCCCCCACACCCTCAAAATAGTGAGTGGCTGGGTTGACAAGAAAGCTTAGTCTACCCAGATTGAACTGGTAGTTTAATTACCTCACCAGTTTTGCTCTTTGAAAGCAACATCATCTGATCTAAAGTACATATACTTGAGTTTCCTTGGTGTGACATCTTTGATCTCTTGTTCCGAACCCAATTGTAGCCTCAGTTCTTCTGTGGGTTAACCATTCAAGTACTCATAGTCATAGGCACATACATTTATCAGTGGTTTGTGTTGCAGTTTGAGAAATAAACATGTACATGGTTAAAGTTGGTAAAGCTTCACATTTTCTCTGCTGAAGGTGCCATGGTTAACTAATTTGGCATTTAATAGCAAAAGCTGGCTGAAATTTATTTTTGGATTTTTTTTTTTAAATTCCATGTATGAAGTAATACAGAGTAATAGTCTGGAGAAGTACCAGAGTGTGTTGCACCAAGTATTGATGTGAACTCTCATCTGAATTGTGTTACCATCAGGGAATTGGGTTCTTAAAATAGTTCAAAAATAAAAAAGCCTCAAAAACCTTTTATGTTACAATCATCAGTGCCCATCTTGCTTTGAGTTTATTACATGGAATAAAGTAAAAGCATATGGATGTGTAGTGTCCACAGTCTCTTCATCTGACATGTAATATTGTGTTTAACAATAAAATGTTTCTGAAACTGGTCCAGATATCAATTTGTGTGCTATATTAAAATTTGAAATACAGTTTTGTAGCAGTGAGCACCGTATTTTGGCCAGGGATTTCTCTTGCTCTCCCTTCATTTATGGAGGTTGGTTCTGTGTTGTCTTTGCTTGAGGGGAGATTGTGGTTAGTTTTTGCTCTTTTAAACATGAACTTTTTACGTGCAGGTCATTGTAATGAAGAGATCTTTGGGAGTCGGTTATGCAGCGGTGGACAATCCAATCTTCTACAAACCCAATACTGCCATGTTGTTGGGAGATGCTAAGAAGACTTGTGATGCCCTGCAGGCCAAAGTCAGGGAATCATATCAAAGCTAAATAGTCATGATTGCAACTACGGTTTTGTCACAGAGGTCATGGAAAACAAGAGTTAGAGGAAATCTTACTGTAATAATGCAGCCAGCATTTGGAGAAGACTGCATTGACTCCTAGGAGATATAGTTCAGTCAGGGAATGTAGACTTTTATGAAAGAATGGACACATTAGCACTTGAAACTAAATCTCCCATGAGGCAATGCATTAAAGAATGAAAATGTGCTTTTTAAGGTTAGTATTGAGCTGTTAGGAACTAATAACTTGCGGTCATCTTTAAGTAGTTATTGGTTTCTTCCTCCTATCTGTTTGTACTTCTGTCATGGAAATTCACTAAAAAATACTGTGCCAAAATTGTATTCTGTCTTATCAAAGCTGGTCTTTGGCCAGTGTGGACAAAACTATTTATTTCATCAAAACTGATATCAAAATTACAAACACATGCAAGCAGATGCAAATAGATACTTACATGATTTGAGATTATAAACATAATATGCTGATATATCTCTATAGAAAAATTGAACTGTTTCTTTTGTGGATTGTATAGATGCTGTGAATCAGGAACATTTTAGGAAAGTTACTTTTCTTTAAAATACATTTCCACTTTTTTGTAGTGCCCACTTACAGTATGTAAAACAAAACACAGGATTTCATGGACCTACCAAATGATCTTCATGCCTGACAAGGAAATGTACACTTACTTGCACTGCTTAACTATTTTAAGCAGGTGCTAAATTCTCCATCTTTTTCAGTTGTTGCCTTTTTAAGTTTCTGAGAAAAAATACGGTCCAGTTCTGCACAGGCAGAACATCTTGCATACCTGATCTGTTCACAGAATTTGGACCACAGTGTTCCAGTTTATGTTCACTTAGACTTGTAACTGTATTTGCTACTTCAAAATTTAGTGATGCTTTCTTAATTAACATTTTTGTGATGCTGGAAAAGGCACTTTTCAACATATTTAAGATGCTGGAGTTTATTAGAATTTTTCTAAATAAATAAGCTATTGTTTGGACAGCACAGAAACACCAAACTTAAAATCCAGTGTTTTGATTTTTTTTGACTTCTCCCTAATGTAATTAAAAGCACTGTTAAATTCCCATAGTAAGTTCAGCAAGAATTAAATTAAATTATGACATAGATTTCTGGTTTGTTTTTATTATGTTAAGTGTACTTGAGTGGAACTCAAATATTTGCCTAATAAAATGAGCTTATGTTTCTGTAATGATGTGGCAACTGTCCATGGTGACAAAGGCTAAATAGAAATAGCTGTACTTGAGTTAGAAAGCATTCATATCTGGGGAAGACAAACTATTATGAAGTAAGTCTTTAAATTAATCCATCTTGATTGATAGAACAAACTTTTTTTATTACACCGTGTATAGAGACCTCATAAAATAGAGCATATCTACTTAGCTACCTCTGTTTTTATGTGAAGATCACTTAAAATGCAAACATTGAACAGGTAATACATTAAGAAATGTAACAATGTATGATAGAAGCTACCCTTTTTGCAAATCTCTTTTATATAATTGAAATAATTATCATGTAAGCATTAATGTGTTGTACACTGCAGGAAAAGACTTGTAATTAAACTTTAATTTAAATCATTGTGGCAGCTATATTTCAATGTAGCATGTATGGCCTCTTGATTTCATTGTATTCAACTTTCCTTTTAGGCCTGCAAAAAATAGGAAGGAAATGGGAGAAGGGGAAAGACAAGGAAATAATCCTCTCTCTTTCTCTGTCCCAGTGAAACAAAAAGGGGATTTGAAGGGATTTAAAATCCCGAAGTATTAATTGTTGTCTTGTCAAACTTTAAGTATCTAACTGCGGTATGCAACATGTCTCTGCTTATAAGTAGCTAATATAAGACTTAGCTTTTCTTAAAAAAAAAACACAAGGGGGGGTGGAACAATTTTTTTTCCCCTTTGTATTTGGAAAAAAACCCATACTGTTATGTTTGATCAGAGGTACCAATGTTATCTTTAAAACTGTGCTTTACCATGGAACACCAGGTAATTGTTGAAGTGCTAATAAAAAGTTGATTATTTTTCTTCATTGATTGCTGTCTCTTTTCTCTCCTGTTGTGTTTCCTGAGTAGATAAGTAGTCTGAGATTCTTCCTGGGAGTTAGAAGATCAGAATACCACCAAAGGATTTTGAGATTGAAGAATGTAGTGAAAAGGAGTCACAGTGACATACGCATATTTCATTTATTTTCTAATTTGAATAGTTTTTTAAAATAGTCATTCTAGGTGTGACTGATGCCACCTGACCATAGCAACTTCACTATGAGCTTTTCTAGAAAGTGAAGAGGGTTAGACAAGTTCTGAGAACAGTTAAACCCAATATGTGTGCCTTTTTCACTTAAAAAAGGGGGGGGGGAATCCTAACTGGGGGCAGTATTTCATTTTCCATTGGCCAAGGTGTGAGATGAATCCTATCCCTTTGGGCCTGATACCATACAAGTTTGCTTCAGTTCTTAGTTATATAGTTCTACAAGGTGGTCAAGTTGATTGTTGTGATGATTTCAGTTTCTACCTTCAAAGTTAATGATGACTAATTTTAGCCATCTGATAGTCTCTTCAATTTTATTATTGCACAAGTCTGACATGCAGCTTTCATGTTTTCTTTAAGCTTTGGTCAAGCTGAGACTTGAGGTCTCTTTCAGAGGCTGCAGCCTGGTGTTGATTTATGAAGTAACCTCTCTTCCCTCTTGAGCAGCCCACCTGGGAAGCGTATACCCACAACATACAGATCTGTAGTCTGACAAATGGTAAAGCCATCGCCTATGTCCTTTTGTGGATCTAACGGCTAGGTTGAAGATTTTACTCTGTACCCTGTTGCCAGCTGCTTATTATCACCCAAGAGGTGATAGCCTGCCTCAAGCAGGCTATGAAAATCTGTTCTGATCAGATCATGGCAAAGCAGTGCAGCAAGAACAAAAGGAGAGGATGGAGGACATTAATCTCTGTTCAGCTGGTGGAACTTTTCCAGTTCACAGTGTGTGTCCATGGCCATGAAACACCTTGGATCTTTGTTTTTAATACAGGTTGTTGCACTACCAAAGTTACAGAGGAATTTAGTTTGGAAGGATCCTCTAGAGATAATTTGGTCCAGTCCTCTGCTGAAAAGAGATCCAGTTTGATCACGTTGCTCCAGGCTTTGATTTGAACACCTCCAGGGTGGAGATTACACAGCGTCTCTGTTCCCCTATTCCAGTGTTTGATTCTTCCCATTGCAAACAATTTTTTTTTTTTAATATCTGATGGGAATTTCCTTTGCTGCAACTTGTGTGCAATACCTAGCCTAATCCTGTTACTGCGTCCCTCTGAGAAGAGTCTGTTTTCAGCACTGTCTCATGGAAAACAACAGGAGGATTATGCCCTTTTCCTTCTAAGGCTGACAAACCCAGTTCTTTGTCATGTGTGAATGATGGCTCCCAGTTTGGCTCACTTCAGTATGTCAATGGTTTCTTGTACTGGACATGCTAATCCATATGCAGTCTTGTGGTGGGTTGACCCTGGCTGCGGTCCAGGTGCCCACCAGAGCTGCTCTATCACTCCCCTCCTTCACTAGACAGGGGAGAAAAGGTATAACAAAACACTTGTGGGTCGAGATAAGGACAGGGAGAGATCACTCACTAATTATCGTCACGAGCAAAACAGACTGAACTTAGAGAGGAAATTCATCTGATTTATTACTAGGCAAAACAGAGTAGAGGAATGAGAAATAAAATCAACTCTTAAAACAACTCCCCCTACTCTTCCCATCTTCCTGGGCTCAACTTCACTCCCGGCTTCAACCTCCTCCCCCCTCAGCGGCACAGGGGGACGGGGAATGGGGGTTGCGGTCAGTTCATCACACGTTGTTTCTGCCGCTTCTTCATCCTCAGGGGGAGGACTCCTCTCATCGTTCCCCTGCTCCAGCATGGAGTCTCTCCCACGGGCTACAGTCCTTCACAAACTGCTCCAGCGTGGTCTCTTCCATGGGGTGCAGACCTTCAGGAGCAGACTGCTCCAGCGTGGGGTCCCCCACGGGGTCACAAGTCCTGCCAGCAAACCTGCCCTGGCGTGGGCTCCCCTCTCCATGGGTCCACAGGTCCTGCCAGGAATTTGCTCCAGTGCAGGCTTCCCACAGGCCACAGCCTCCTTCAGGTGCCTCCACCTGCTCTGGCGTGGGGTCCTCCACGGGCTGCAGGTGGAATCTCTACACCCCCTCATCCTTCCTCCATGGGCTGCAGGGGGACAGCCTGCTTCACCATGGTCTTCACCACAGGCTGCAGGGGGATCTCTGCTCTGGCGCCTGGAGCACCTCCTGCCCCTCCTTCTGCACTGACCTTGGTGTCTGCAGAGTTTCCTACATCTTCTCACTCCCCTCTCCAGTTGCAAAAGCTCTCTCCAACTGTTTTGTTTTCCTTAAATATGTTATCACAGAGGCACTGATGGGCTTGGCCTTGGCCAGGGGCGGGTCCATCTTGGAGCCGGCTGGCATTGGCTCTATCAGAACAGGGGAAGCTTCTAGCAGCTTCTTGCAGAAGCCACCCCTGTAGCCCCCCCCCCCCCCCATGCTACCAAAACCTTGCCACGCAAACCCAACACAAGTCTCCAAAGTACAAAGTGCAGGGGAATCATCACTTCCCTTACCTGCTGGCTGTATGCTTACTGATGCAGCCCAAAACATGGTTGGCCTTTGCTGCAAGGTTGTGCTGCTGTTTCATGTTTCGTGATGGTCTACTGGGACCACCTTGTTTTCCACAGAGCTATTTTCTAGGTAGTCAGCCCCCACTCTCTGCTGTTCTATGGGGTTATTGCATCCTGAGTAATGGACTTTGCATTTGCCTTGGAACTTAATGAGATTCATCTCAATCTGTTTCTTAGCCTGCTGAGGTCCCTCTGGTAGTCATGCCTTCCAGTATGTAATTTGTTCCTGCAATTTGCTAAAATCTGTGAGATTGTGAGTGCTTTCTTTCCCATTGTCCAGGTCAATAATAAAGACATTAGAATTGCAGAATGGTTTGGGTTGGAAGGGACCTCAAAGATCATCTAGTTCCAACCCCCCCTGCTGTGGGCAGGTACACCCTCCACTAAATCAGGTTACCCAAAGCCCCATCCAGCCTGGCCTTGAACACTTCCAGGGATGGGGCATCCACAGCTTCTCTGGGCAACCTGCTCCAGTGCCTCACCACCCTCACAGTAAAGAATTTCTTCCTAATATCTAATTTAAATCTACCCTCTCTTAGTTTAAAATCATTACCCCTTGTCCTATCACTACATGCCCTTGTAAACAGTCCCTGTCCATCTTTCCTGTAGGCCCCTTTAAGTACTGGAAGGCTGCTCTAAGGTGTCCCTGGAGCCTTCTCTTCTCCAGGCTGAACAGTCCCAACTCTCTCAGCCTGTCCTCATAGGAGAGGTGCTCCAGCCCTCTGATCAGCTTCATGGCCCTCCTCTCAACTTGCTTCTCCAGCAGCTCCATGTCTTTCTTGTACTGGGGACCCCAGAGCTGGATGCAGTAGTGCAGGTGGGGTCTCACAAGAGCAGAGTAGAGGGGCAGGATCACCTCCCTCGACCTGCTGGTCACACCTCTTTTGATGCAGCCCAGGACATGGTTGGTTTTCTAGGCTGCAAGCGCACACTGCCGGCTCATGTTGACCTTCTCATCCACCAACACCCCCAAGTCCTTCTCCTCAGGGCTGCTCTCAATCCATTCTCCACCCAACCTGTAGTCGTACTTGGGATTGCACCAACCCACATGCAGGACCTTGCCCTTGGCCTTGTTGAACTTCGAGGTTCACATGGGCCCACCTCTCCAGCCTGTCAATGTCCCTCTGGATGGCATCCCTTCCCTCCAGCGTGTTGACCACACCACACAGCTTGGTGTCGTCAGCAGACTTGCTGAGGGTGCACTCGAGGCCACTGTCCATGTCACTGACAAAGATGTTAAACAGCGCTGGTCCCAATACCGACCCCTGAAGAGCACCACTCATCGCTGTTCTCCACTTGGACATTGAGCCATTGACCGCAGCTCTTTGAATGCAACCATCCAGCCAATTCCTTATCCACCAAGTGGTCCATCCATCGAAACCATGTCTCTCCAATTTAGAGGCAAAGATGTCATGTGGGACAGTGTCAAATGCTTTGCACAAGTCCAGCAAGATGATGTCAGTCACTCTTCCCTTGTCCACCAATGCTGTAACCCCATCATAGAAGGCCACCAAATTTGTCAGGCACGATTTGCCCCTAGTGAAGCCATGTTGGCTCTCACCACTCACCTCCTCCTTTTCCATGTGCCCGAGCACAATTTCCAGGAGGATCTGCTCCATGATCTTGCCAGGCACAGAAGTGAGACTGACCAGCCTGTAGTTCCCCGGATCTTCCTTTTTTCCCTTCTTAAAAATGGGGGTTATGTTTCCCCTTTTCCAGTCAGTGGGAACTTCACTCAACTGCCAGGACTTCTCAAATATGATGGAGAGTGGCCTGGCCACTTCATCCACCAGTTCCCTCAAGACCCACGAAAGCATCTCATCAGGTCCCATGGACTTGTGCACCTTCAGGTTCCTTAGATATTCTTGAACCTAATCTTCTCCTACAGTGGGCAGTTCTTCATTCTCCCAGTCCCTGCCTTTGCCTTCTGTGACCTGGGCAGTGTGGCTCGAGCAATTGCCAGTGAAGACTGAGGCAAAGCACTCACTGAGTACCTCCACTTTCTCCATATCCTGGGTTACCAGGTCTCCTTTTTGAATCCGGAGGGGGGCCACATTTTCCCTCATCTTCCTTTTATCACTAGCATATCTATAGAAACTTTTCTTGTTGTCCTTGATGTCCCTGGCCAGATTTAACTCTATCAGGGCTTTGACTTTCCTGATCCCTAGCTGCTTGGACAGTTTCTCTGTAGTCTTCTTAACTGGTTGCATTTTCCCATGTTTCACTTTCTCCAGCCCTCTGATCATCTTTGTGGCCCTCCTCTGGACTCGCTCCAACAGCTCCATGTCTTTCTTAAACTGGGGACCCCAGAGCTGGACGCAGTACTCCAGGTGGGGTCTCACAAGAGCGGAGTAGAGGGGCAGAATCACCTCCCTCGACCTGCTGGTCATCCTGGATTTGATGCAGCCCAGGACACAGTTGGCTTTCTGGGCTGCAAGTGCTCATTGCTGGCTCATGTTGAGCTTTTCATCAACCAACACTCCCAAGTCCTGCTCCTCAGGGCTGCTCTCCATACATTGTCTGGCCAGCCTGTAGCTGTTGCCTTCAGTACTGATGCTATCATGAGTGCTACTGATCCTTCACCACTAGCTGGACTTCATTCTGCGATCACAAGCGTTTGAGTTTGGTCGACCAGCTAGTTTTCCTAGTCAATATTCCACTTGTGCAAACTATATGTCACTAATGTGCCTGGATACTGTAGGAAAACTTGTCAAAGGCCTTGCTAAAAATCAAGGTATGCAACATCCATTGTTCTTTCTGTGTCCACAGAGTCAGCCATCTCACTATAGAAGGCAGTCACGTTGGCCAGGCATGATTAGTCCGTGGACAAGTTGTACTGCCTGTTCCTAGTTCCTTTGTCTTTCATGAAGTTCCCAGGGGAGTTAGCTGTGTAATGTTCCCAGGGTCAAGGTTAGGCTGCCTGGTCTATTGTTTCCCTGTCCTCCCCCTTGCCCTTCTTGAGCCAACAACTTATTATTCAGATCAGAAATTAAATTCTAACTTTGTTAAAGCTGCTGTTGCTAGCAAATACACTGTTTACTTTTTGTCCTGAGTAGTACGAAGTTTTGTTTTGTGCTGGTAAATTGGCTTCGTAACTTTTTGTAAGTAGGAGAATGTCACTGATTACGGAATGATGAGTTTACAGTTATGTGATCTATTAATCCATTACTCTGTTTCTCAAACTCTTGCTTTAGTCTGGAATTTTAGAAACCATCTCAAGCTAATGAGTCATACATGTCCTGCTATGTTGGTTCCTTGTAACAAGCATATAATTCTGGTCCATTCAAATACAGAAATAGGGGACTGAACCTACTTTTGTATTTTAGTTTGAATAAAAAGCTGGCTTTTGGAGTGAATCACAGTTTTTTCCACTTGCTAAAATTTGGTTTCTGATGCAGAGTAGCCTTGAAGCACACAAACTTGGATTCTTTAGAAACTACACTATAAGATGCATTAGAGTCGTGAGTGAACATTCTAGAGGTAGTCCACAGTAAACACCCTCAAACCTGTATGAATGTATTTCATATCCTCAGCACCGAGTGTCTTGTTTGCCAAGCTTGATTCTATTATGCCAAAATATTTGCTAAGGCAGACTTCCAGATCTTCAACACATAAGAGAGAACAAGAGGGCATAATTAATTTTCTTCCATTCTAAGATTTAATTATTTGTAAAAAAGTTAACTTAAAATTTAGATTAAAAAAACCCCAACACTCAAAACAAAAAAAGCCCACCTTTTTACTTCACTAGCACACGTGTGTTTTTGTGTAAACTTTCAAATTCTGCAGGAAAACTTAACAGGAATGAATGTCAATACTGGGAGATCTGGGCACACTCTTCTGTATCTAAGCAGTGCAGTTCAAATACTCATTTCATAAGGCTTGCAATGAGCATTGTTCCAACAATATCACTAGTGTGGGGTGGTTTTTTAAAAAAATAAATTACAAATGGCAATGACTTGCATAATCCAACTGTTCTGTAGCTGCCCAGAGGATGTATTACATTAAGTGTGTTAGACTAATGTGATACATGGTTCTTCCTGAGAGGAAGATACGTAGTTACACATTTTCATAAATGAGCTTAGTAGTATTCGAAGCTCCAAGTTCCCAAAAGATGATGTCTTGAAGTAGCAAGAACAGTCCTAAAACATTAATTTAAGGTATTACTTGAGAAATTAAGGGACTAATATATAGCCCTTATCCCAGGGCTACCATCATAATGACTTCTAAGGAAAGAACTTTTTCTCCAGTTGCAAAGATAATGAGAAATGTTAGCTAAGAAGAGAGTCGACAGAAAAAAGTGTTAGAGGAAACATAACTTACCTATTCTACTTTCTCTACCTCATTTTTGCCTGGAGACAGATTTTCCCTGAGAATTAGAGGGATCGTACTCTTCTACTGAACATATGCATAGGTAGTTTGTGTTCTTCCCTTAATGACAGTTGATCGAGTTTTTTCCCAATATACTCCTAGACTGCATGTAGCCCTGTACTTCACTCTGAAACATGGTAGTCCACCGTCAAATTTTCTGCACACCATATATAAATCATAAATTAATACCCAGTTTTACGTACCTGTTAGAGAATTCCACACACCCAAGTTTTAAACTCACACCTTTTGACACTTTTTTGAACTTTGTAGGTTGTACTTCTGCAAAGCAGTTTCAGTTAAACAAGGATATGGCAAATAACTACAGCTGTCTGGAATATTACGTGAACAAGAAGTACAAAATCTGTTACACGTTTTGTAAATAGGGTCACAAGTGGGTCAGAGAAGATGCGGAAGAAATTTTTTGTCAGAGAAGTGGTCATGCTGCAAAGATCAGACCTTTACTTCACATGTAAGTATAGCTTTGAAAATAAGGTTATACATGATGCAGTTCTGTTAGAAGTGCTGAATATCACATTTACTAACAGTGTGCTGTTTTGCAATTAGGCGTGAGACCAGGAAAAGGCCCTGTGTGTCTCTTGACCTTCTTTTCCTGTCCCTTCTTGACAAAACCCATAAAACTGGTTATTATCCAAACCTTTCCCTATTAAAGGAAGGAAGCAACAAAGGAACTGGAAGACAAAAGGGCTGAGGGGGCTTCACACTCAGTAAGAAGTGTCTTCTGAAAGAAGATTGTGGTTGAACTCTAGCACAGCATGAAATTAAGTTATTCTATTACATGGTCAGTCTAACCCATAATTTAAAAAATCCCTAGCAGAATGGAAACTAACAGCTAGTGAACATAAAAAGCTCAAGCAGATGTTAAAGCTGTCTCATGCAGTAATAACTAGCAGTTGTCCATTCTCCCTATTAAAATATTGCAGATGTGGATAGGAAAAACCATTTGGTTTTCTGATTTTACATTCTCAGAAGCTTGTTGTTGTCATAGGCCATGGTACAATGAACTTAAGCTTTCAAGCATTTTTATGGTGGATTTGTTAATGTGCGGACACAATACAGGAAGTTGGCTCTTCTCTAATTTATAGGCATATCAACAGTCCTTATTTTTCATCAGCATTCTGTCCCCAAATATATCCATCCAATGTTAGTCTAGTGAACCATATAATATGAGGTGATCTAATTATATTTGAATTTTAAAGCCAGAGAAATGTAATCAACATAGTGCGATGTGCTAAGTATTGCTATAATTTTCATGTTACATTCCTGATGTAACATCGACTTCTTTTACTAAACTTTCAGAGATATCACAACCACACTTTCTACCTGGTCAGTTTGATCTGTGAACAGTGTTAAAGTTACCCACAGAGCTGCTGAATTTTGTCTGTATACCTCAGAACGACATGTTTCTGCAGGGTGATGGAGCAAGAGGTATCTGTTGACTTTTTATCTGCTCGTTCCTTTTTTTAGTTTGTGTGAAATTATTATGGCATTTGCTATTTAAATGCTAACTCTTACTGAGGGATCTAATTTCTGTTGTCCTCCAAAGAAGGCAGTCATCTTTGCATTTTTTGTGGAGTTGATCTTACAAGAAACTATACGGTAGCACCACCTTACTGTCCTGTATCAATAACTCTGTTGCCAAGCTAGAAAAGAGGGGCAGCTTCCAATCTCTGCTGTAGAGACTAACCATTGTGGTTGGTCCTAAAATATTACTCTTCTGCTCTAACATTTGTTTTCAAATATAAACCCGATCATTTTTCTTTACTGTGAGGGTGGTGAGGCACTGGAGCAGGTTGCCCAGAGAAGCTGTGGATGCCCCGTCCCTGGAAGTGTTCAAGGCCAGGTTGGATGGGGCTTTAGGTAACGTGGTCTAGTGGAGGGTGTCCCTGCCCATGGCAGGGGGGGGTTGGAACTAGATGGTCTTTGAGGTCCCTTCTAACCCAAATCATTCTAGGATTAATTTTCTCTTTAAGGTAGCTGTAAATTTCTTATGTTCATTAAAGATCTGAATAGTGTGAATACGGCCGGAATGAGAGATGAGATGAATGAGAAACTTCAGTTCTGGTTTGGAAACATACCCTAGTGTATTACCTTGAGATTACCATAGTCCTCCTCTTAGACACATGTTGCAATTCCTCAGATTAAATAAAATGTTTTTCATTAAAAGATTGAGCAAAACAACGTTGGGATGAAGCTGAGGTGACAGTGAAAACCAAAATACAGTTTGAAGAGCTCAGCGTAACAAATGGTGTAACGTTGGAGGTAAAAAGACTTGCATTGGTTGCTCTGCAGATGTGCTGGTTTGGTCTCCCTGATGAATTGCAGTGTACTGCTCTGGATAAGAAGGAGGCATCTGAAGTTTTGTGTCCTTTGTTAGTGACATGACAAATGAGAAAATTTTCAAGAGAGGATGAGTTTGACTTTTGTTAACAATCAATTCTCTCTCATTCTATTCAGGGGCCAGCTCTGTGGCTTTGGGCTGAATAGTTAAATCTCAGTGTTTGAATGGGTGTGATATCCGTCCCTCTCAGAAAATGTACAATGGCTTACAAACAGCAACCATTTTTTAAATAAAATAAGTAGTAGTCTTAGCAACACATTGTTTCTGTGCATGCATTCTTCTCAAAATAATCGTCTTTAAAATTGTCAGCTCTTAAAAACAAAAAGAAGAAAGCTGGATCTTTTACCAGCCAGAACCTGGAACATGTATGGTCTCCAGACTTCTTCTATGTTGGTTTTGTGTTTGTTAGGTGGTATTCTACCATTAGTTTTCAATAAACCCGTAGCAAAGCCTTCCATGAATAAGATAACTTCTCCCAGCAAATACCCTTAAAAGCATTTTAGCCTATTGTCTCTTTAATTCAGAAATAAGTTCTAGTATTTGGAAGATATGTCTTTGAGAAGGTGTTCTGTTAGAATTGTTCCCGCAGGCAACGCTTTTTTCCTCCTCAAAAAAGCATGTTGCTGAAGTGCAAAAGCCAGTATTTGAGCCTTAGTTTTAAACCAGTATCTTTTTTATTTTATCTTCAAAATACACTGATTTGACTCTCAGCCAGACTTACCTAATAATGTATTTGTTTAGGACAGGGAAGTAGCTCAGGTTTTGATCAGTTTGACATTAAGTTTACCATACCTGAAGACTTATGTTCTTTTCAGGAAATACCAAAGCATTCTGCCAGAGTTTAAATTCATTGATATTTTTCTATTTCCAAGCAGAGTTAATATCAACTCCCTTTTTTTCTATTTAGCTCCAAAAATTGCTTCCCTCATGGCTTTTACATTTGAGAATAGGTGTAATTGGTTTGGGAATTACTCTGATGAACATGCAAAATAATCTTTATAAGGTTCATTTTGGGGGTAAAAATCAGTTTTGGTTATTTTCTTAATTGTCTGTATTTTGTGTTGGAGGAGGTAGCCATGGTTAATAGGAATGGAAACATGGAAAAGAATTACCATGGTTTGCAAGCATTAAATTTTGTTGAATACAAAGATAATAGGAAGGGAACAGAGGCAAATAGGAGCTGGGCATCTAAAACAGTTTTTTTTTCTTTTCTGAAGATTTTAGGTTTTTTATATTAAACTTTCATCAAAATAAAGCCATAAGAAGACACTTTATCCTTCCTGCATCTAATGTTGTATCCACAAATTTCAGTGCTCCTTATAGCAATTATTTGTGATTTATGTCAGTATTCACAAGCTGTCAAAATAGAGGCATTTAAGATATGTAAATATTGAGATTCTTATCTTTGAAACATGAAATTAATGACTTCTGATTAAAGTACAGATAAAACAAACCATTACTGGATTGGATTTCTTTTGTAGAAAATATTTTTGGGGCCCAAAAACAGGGATGGTTGAAAAGGAAGCCCCTTACAGAACAGTATGATTCAGACCTTTGTGTCCCAGGGAAGGTTCGATGCTCTGAGAAGGGCAATCCCAGCGTGCCGCATGACTGCTCTGTGACAGTAGTACCTCTTCTCTACAAGAGGAGTTAGGATCTTTGTCACCCCAAGCACTACATAAGGGTTCAGGATGTGGAATCTGAGTTGCCATAAAATAAGCACATTTTTAAGGCTAGTGTTTTGCCATCACTTATTAAAATCCTGTAGGAATAAATACGATTGAGGTTCAAACAGTGGGAGTAAAGCTCTGTTCGCATGCGTGTTGGTGTGTGTAAACGTGAATTGTCAAAATGTAGGTTTCAGCTGGTATTTATTTCTACAAACACATTTTACTTGAACATCTAAGACTTTTATGCACGCTGCTGCCTGGTTGCACATTTAGAGATTTTTTTTTTTGAAAGCTTGTTCCAGGAATGTCAAAGTTAGGTCTCTTTGGCTTAGCTTGTGTTCCCATTGCCACTGAGAAATAATTCTTCAGCAGAATGTGTAATGGAGCAGCTATGGCATTGTCTTCTGAAACAGACCTTTCCTTCATGGAGAGTTTGTTGTTGCTATTGTTTGGTGGCCTGTTGTTGTCATAACAGAATAAAAATGAAAAGGAGAGTTGACATCTTTTATTAGGAAACGGATGTAGTTGGTAAAAGAATAGACACTTTTTTCAGACCTCATTTTCTTCTAGTCAGAAATGGCCTGGTACTCAGCTTTGAAGGCTGCCTTAGCTTGAGACCTTGTCTGGTTCTTTTCTGAGCTATATTCTTTGGTCTTACATTATTTCTTCTTACAAAACTTGTTTTCTGTGGTATGTCAGGCAAACCTGTACCTTCCAATATTTCTTATTGCTATAGGATATAAAAATATTAAATATTACTGTGGTATTAAAGCTATATCTGGTGTGTATTTCTGGCATTTATTCTTAAATTACTTTGCCTGTTTTTCTCTGGCAGAAATTTTTGTTAACTTTCTCATTTTAAATCCTAAAATCTTGAAAATTCTTAGATAAGAATTTAAAGTAGAATGCACATATTGCTATTAACATCAAAAAGAATGAAGTGTCTTACTGTAAGTAAGCTACAGCAAATAAAGTTGTGCGTGCATGGCAAATAGGTATAGAGGATATTTCAAGAGAGAACAAAGGGCAAGGTTTTTTAAATGCTATATTGTGTTTTCTAGCATTTGATGTCTTTTAGAGCAGAGTACTTGATTTGAGTATTTTATCAAATACTTCTTTAAAATTAAATGAAGTACTTCAGTCTGTTACAGAATTACATACTTTATAACATTCTCTTTCTACTTAACTGGATTCCAGTCTGTGTCTTGCTCATTGATAATAAAATAATATAAAGTAAAATAAATGCCTGCTATCCCAAAGCTGTTTGGTAATCATGCAATGTATTCCTTCTAGCAGTTTTCATGACACAAATGGTCAGTGACTGCCTTTTGATGGGACCTGAGCTTCTTTTCTGTGCTGTGTCCTTTTTTAGTGAGTTCTGTTATCAGTGGTAAGAACAACAGCAAGGTCTGGTAAGTCCCTGATGCTATGACTGAGTCTCGTGCTTGAGACTGTCATAGGAAGTCTCCCAATTTCTTGGGATCATTCCAGAGTATCCAGGTTGGAAATCTGTCCAGTCCCATCTTCCCTGGTGTATAGATTCTGCCCATGTGATATTATTGTGATCAGTAAAAATGATTAAGGAGATGATTTCCCAGGTCTTTATGTAATATTATCTATGCCAAGCCAGGTAGTACGGAAATGCCTAATTTCAGAGCTCATAAAAATGAGGATGAATGTAGTTTATAAATATCCAGGTACCTTAGAATATCAGATATTTGTAACAATATTACTCAGGCTAAATGTCTAATGCTTCTTCTATGTTTCCTTTCCCAGTCCTAGCAGAGTCTTGCTGGGATTTTTCAGAAACATTTCCAAACACACCTACTTAATTCAGCTGTTAATATGTTCTTTTTGAGAGTATTCTATGCAGCACTTTGAGATTTGATGTATATCACAGACAAGTAGCAAATTTCATTGGAGTACCATTAGGAAATCAATTTTCATTTCGCTTTTTTGAGGATTAAATCAAGTCGCAACATAAATGGCTTTGCGGTCAAATGCCACTGCAAACCTGAACATCAAAATCCTCATTTAAATGTGATGTGGGCTTCCTGTCTACCTCCCTAAGCCTTGTGTCATTCTCCCTTGTGATGATTTATTTATTTTTACTTTTTTTTTTTAGTGAGAGTCCTGAAGGAGTTCTCTGCAGACAGAAAAACTGGTTGGATTCTTTTGGCACTTGAAGTAAACAGGGAGCAGAAGAGGTGAGGGAGAACGATATGGATGCTGGAGCACCTGGCTTGAGAGTTGACTAGTAATTGACTTTACCAGCCACTGGATGTCACTTGTTCCACATAAATATATTTAAGAAGTTAATAGTCTGGCATCAGAGAAAATTACGTGTCTGTTGTGAACATGGAAATGGTGCCTAGGTGAGCATGGGCAGTGGACTTTTTGTTTTTCTGCCTTGTGCTTTTTCATCTGAAAATCAAGAGAGGTTAATCTGAAGTGACACCTTGTCACCTTGGAGCGCAAGATGCTTGTAACTAACTTTTGCCTATGTTACCCCATAATGCTTCTGAAGTAGGGTTTAGACATTGGCTGTTCCTATAATGTGTAACCATGAGACAGGAAGGTCCTATGTCTGGCACTACTATGCTGATCTCTATCCCCTCTGTAGCATCAGCATTGACTTGCACCATGAGGTTGAGTCAACAGAAATGTGGTTTTCACAACAGTGCTTTTGATCTTCTGTGTGTTTGTAGGCTTATCTTAAAGACGAAAATGTGGGTGTAGAGAAAGATACATCAAAGGCAGAAAAAAGGAAAGAAAGATGCAGCCCACCCCCCCCACCCCACCTCCCCCCCCCCAAAAAAAGAAGAGAAAAGACAGAAAGGAACAAAACCCAAGAGGAAGTATTCTCTTCTCTACTTGAGGTAGTGATGTTTACTGCAGAATATCTAGCTAAGGAAATTCACATCTTGAAAAAAATGTGTGGGCAATGTCAACACCAGTCAAATTCTAACTGTGCTTCTGTGTATTGACATATGTAGTTACGCTTGATCTAGTCATGTGTTGTACAAACAGAATTGTGCCTGCATGTACAGCCTGTCTATTATGTCAGTCCTAACGGCAGTATCTGACTGCATTATCAAAAGGCTGGACTAAAAGGAAGAAGGGTCTTCTCTTGACTAAGCCACAGAGAACTGTGGTAAGTCTTTTTCACTTATGAGTCAATGGTAACCCTCAGCCAGAGCACACTGTCCCATCACTTCTTTTCTGTTCCTGGCTAAATTTTCATCTTCCTCATAAGTATGTAAAATAATAAAATATAAATAATGTTCTAAATATATTAACCGAGTATAATATAAAAATATGTAAAATAAATATAAAATGCATAATATAAGCAATATATATATAAATATCCCATAATTAATGAGTTAATACCATTGCTATCTTTACAATATTAATAATACAGACTTTTTGTAGTGTCAGAATATTCCTTTCTGCAGAAATGCTTCCTGTCTAGGTGTCAGCTCTTAAAATTTTAGTGGTATTTAGGATGTAAGGTAACATCTTGTCCTTAGTGAAGTGAGGTCTACTTCTTCCTGTGAGTTCAGGTTAGGCAGTTTTTTCCCGTGTGTACTGAGTTGTTCTGAAGTGCTATGGCATTCTTGCAAAAAAATCCAAGCAGAACTGTCCCCTACCATCTGGAAAACATAATTTTAAAAATCATCCAGTGAAAAATCAGTTCTGATTTTTATTTCTAACCAAATTTTTTTTCAAAATGAAAAAACATGTTGTTGTATCTTACAAAATTCTGTGCAGTTGACTTTGAGGAATAGAAGCTCAAGCATGGATCCAATCTAAAACTCAGCAATTATTAACTGTTTTCTCCTAGTTTTCATTTCCCTGAAACTTATGACATGAAAACTTAAGTGATAGTGTCTTGGCAGGGTGAATTAATACAATTTTAATATGGTTGTATTTGTAAATTTTTATTATGTTTCACCTGTTGTCCTGGTTTTGCCCTGGCTGGCAGCTCAGCCCCACATGGCTGCTCGCTCACTCCTCCCTGGTGGGATGGGAAAGAGAACCGGAAGAGTAAAAGTGAGAAAACTCATGGGTTGAGATAGAGACAGTTTAATAAGTAAAGCAAAAGCTGCACCCACAAGCAAAGCAAGACAAGGGATTCACTCACCACTTCCCATGGGCAGGCAGGGGTTCAGCCATCTCCAGGAGAGCAGGGCTCCATCACACCCAATGGCAACTTGGGAAGACAAACGCCGTTAACTCCAAACATCCCCCTTCCTTCTTCTTCCCCCAGCCCCTAATATGCTGAGCATGACGCCATATGGTATGGAATATCCCTTTGGTCAGCTGGAGTCAGCTGTCCTGGCTGTGTCCCCTCCTAGCTCCTTGTGCACCCCAGCCCACTTGCTGGTGGGGTGGTGTGAGAAGCAGCAAAGGCCTTGGCTCTGTGCAAGCACTGCTCAGCAGTAACGAAAACATCTCTGTGTTATCAACACTGTTCTCAGCACAAATCCAGAACAGAGCCTCATACCAGCTACATACCAGCTACTGTGAAGAAAATTAACTCTATCCCATCCAAAGCCAGCACACCTATTTATGTTAAATTGCTATGTTAAAGGTTTATTTAGTGCTCTGGAAAACTTTAGTTCTTGCAGTAATATCTCATTAGTGTGTTTAAAACTGAAACAGTCTTCCCCTCCCCGCCCTGCCCCCCCCCCCAGTTGTGTTTTCATCATTTGATGTCATCTGCTATCAGAAGTCATGATAGAGTTTTGGGTGGCTGCTGGTTACCAACTTTACAGGTTTTTTGTTAAAGGATGGTCTTTTTCCAAGGGCCTTTTAGTTAAGTGTTTTTATGTCTGTTTTTTGATCACATCTTTTATAAAAAAAAAAATTGTCTGTTCAGTTCTACTGTATCTTAAAACTCTGCAGTGAAGTTTTCGGTCCCAGTTTTTTGTCACTCTATATAGTATTAATTTCCCAACAGCAAAGGCTGCTTCTGTCTGGTTATTATAAAACCATATTAGATACCAACGGAGACAACAGAGCTTGTTTACTCTTAATTACATACAATTCAAGCAGTGTATAATACAAACCTTTGCTATTTTTGTTTTAACAGTTAAACATATTGGTCAAATTTGGTAAATGATGCCCTAAAGGACTGTGCTACAGATTACAGGAGCTGAAGCAGTTTGTCGGCTGCTTTCTGGCACTGAATATTTTAATTAAAAATATGAGTGGAGCTTTTGTAATCACACACATGTGAGGAATGGAAAAATGAAAAGAAATAAAAAATTCACCTTTAACTTATTGTTGTGCACTTCAACAATTTTTTTTTTCTTGTAACAGCTATACCATGAAATATCAAATGTTCCCTATAGAATTCAGACACAGAAGGAGACAGCTGTTTCCACCATGGCTGTTCATGCAGGTAAGCTTTCATGTGCTAGGTTTACATCCCAGTTTTCAGAAGCAGCTGCATTCACAGTTCATCGCTTTCTATTATGACTCCGCTAATATTCGGCTGATTGTTTTGTTCCACATTTGAGGAGGAGGGCTGCTGCATGTAGACAGTGGCATGTATTGTGGCTTCATGTCCTGTTTCCCCACATCTCTCCTCTGAGCAGTGTGGATTCCACAACAAGCAAGCCATTCCAAGTAGTTTTATTTTGGGTTTTTTTGTGCTGCTTTTTACTTCACATGATGAAGAATTCCAAGAAGAGCAAAGAGGAGCTGTCAGGGTTAGAGCGTTGTGGAGTTTCCACCTCTCCCTTGCTTTGCCTAATAACTAAGTGAGGGAGACCTTGCTGGGCGTTTTTATTCATTTATTTGTCTAGGAATCCTATGGGGTTTTTTGTTTTGGGGAATTATCTATTTCTAAATTACAGATGAGTAGACACAAGCAGATTAATCTTGGGTTTCTTGCTTAGCTTGAATTGTATTAGCTTTTTCTAAAGGAGCTCTTCTACAAATTTCATAGGATGTCTCCTATGCCTGATATATAAGATTAAAAACATACTTTAAGGAAACATTTGCTAGCTTTAAATCCATTATATGTGAAGTAACAAAGAGTGGTATTCAACAGAAACCCATGTATATAATGGTACCGAAAGTATAGCAGATTCTTAGGGGATTAGTATATTAATTATACAAGAGCCCAGTGCTGTAAATCTTACTGCAGTCAGGTTGCAGTCACTGTAAATGATGGAATGAAACAGTACTTACTAGAGTTCTTCATGCAAACATTTCAAACAAGCTGAGGCAGAATGAATAATGCATGCATTAGTGTTCTGGAGGGTGATATATTCATTAATTCTTTTAAAGTTTATGGTGGACCTACTTGTGAATCATGAGAAAAGACTAAGTAGTTCCAACCTGCTGAGTGTCCAAATCTATCTAAAAATGGTAGAAAAACTAATTTAGGTTTTGTTTTGTTAATTCCTTTGAAAACTTGCGTGCCTGTATGCTTTAAGCTCCTGGTAGGCTATAAATGAAAACCTTTTTTTCCCTTCTGTACAGCAAACAATGAAACAATCCTGCCACTGACAGGTCACAAAATAAATAGTGAGAAAAAAAATATCCAAGTATAATAGTGTAGATACAAGTCATTTTGTCCAAAGAACACAGGCAAGAAGACGTGACCTTTTTGCTGAGTTCTGGCAAGCAGCAAAACAACTCGTGGCATAACAGTGCTAACACCCAGAGGAGCCCTGGGTTCCATGTCCCGACAGACTTGCTGTTAAATTGGAAAAAAAGTCTTTATCTGGAGTCTCAGCATATGCTGTCAGAGTCTTAAAATGATCCAGGTTGGTGAGATGACCATAGCTTAGTTTAAAAGGATACCTTCTTGCCTGAGCTGAGCAGTTCTCTTCTCCCCACCCTTCTCCCTCCAATGAGGCAGGTTTTCACATCAATTCTGTGATGTTTCTATGAATGACCCCTTTCTAGCAGAAAACTTTGGGCTCAACAGAGCAGGTCCAGCTGAGAGCTTCACCCTGGCATTAACATGTGATGCTAACATGGCCAATATGTTACTTGTCTTGGTTTTCCGGTGGGATAGAATTAATTTTCACAAGAAGCGGGGAGGGGACACAGCCAAGATAGCTGACCCAAACTACCCAAAGGGATATTTGTCTCCAAAGGGGATCTTAGAGTAGACATTTGCTACTGACTTCCAAACCAAGGTGACAAGGCCGACAAAGCAATATTCAGGTCACTTAAGCAAGCTTCGGGTCAGCAGAACCTGGTTCTTTTGGGTGACTTAACTACCAAGACATTTGTTGGAAAAACAATACAGCAGCTCACATGTCATCCATCAAGTTCCTGGAATGCGTAGAGGACTGCTTCCTCATACAAATGTTAGATGTGCCAACCAGGAGCGAGGCACTGCTGGACTTGCTACTCACAAACCAAGCAAATCTACTTTTTAATATCTTGGTTAGTATTAGCCTTGGCTGCAGTGATCACGATATTGTGGAGTTCGGGATCCTGCTGAGCACACTGCAGGTTAGTTCTAAGACAAAGGTTTTAGATTTTAGAAGAGTAAACTTCAGCTCACTCAGAGCTCAGTTGGGAGGGATTTTGTGGAAAGCTTCCATGGAGGATAAAGGAGCTAGCAACTGCTGGGAGTTTTTCAGTAATGTTCTGGAAGCACAAAACCAGTTAATCTCCTTTAAAGATAAGGGAAGTAGGCAGAGCAGGTTTAACTGCAAGCTTCTGAATCTGCTTAAAACAAAAAGAGAAGTGTACCAGAGATGGAAAAGTGGATGAATAACAATTGAGAACTATAAGGGCATTGCCAGAACATGCAGAGATGCAGTTAGAAAAGCAAAAGCTCGGCTCAAATTGAAATTAAATAGAGATGTCAAAAACTACAGGGAAGGGTTCATCAGGTACATAAACAACAAGCAGAAGCAGAAGGATGATATTGGATCACTGTCAAACAGGACAGGTGAATTAGTCACCAACAATGCTGAAAAGGCAGAGGTTCTCAACACTTTCTTCACCTCTGTCTTTACCAGCATTTTTGGGCCCCAGGCCTTGGGAATAAAAGTCCAGATTGATGCAAACACGGACCCACCATCAGTGAGGGAAAAGTTGGTATGTGAACTATTATAGGAGCTTCACCCCATCAAATCGATGGGCCCCCTATCCACCTGAGAGTGTTAAGAGAGCTGGCTGATGTAACTGCAAGACCGCTCTCCATAACCTTTGAGAAGTCATGGAGATCAGGGGATATCCCAAAAGACTGGAAGAAGTCACATCCACCTTCAAGAAGGGCTTAAAGGAAGATCCAGGAAATTATAGACCCATCAGTCTTCAGTTGCTGGAAAGGTTATGGAACAAGTCCTCCTGAGGGCTATCACAAGTCAAATGAAGCACGTGATTGGGAAAAGCCAGTCCGGGTTCACCAAGGGCAAATCGTGCCTGACAAAGCTGATCGCCTTCTGTGACCAAGTAACCTGCTCAGCTGATGTGGGGCAAGCAGCAGACAATGTCTACCTGGATTTCTCTGAGGCTTTCAATACAGTTTCCCACAGCCTCCTCCTAGAGAAACTGAAGTGTTATGGTCTGGACATGTGGTCCATGCGGTAGGTGGGGAACTGGCTGACAGGCCACACCCAGAGAGTGATGGTAAATAGCTCTTTTCCGATCTGGCAACCTGTCACAAGTGGGGTCCCCTAGGAATTGATTTTGGGCCCAACACTGTTTAATATCTTCGTAAGTGATCTGGATGATGGGATAAAGTGCACTATCATGAAGTTTGCAGATGATACCAAACTGAGTGGGGAGATGGACACTTCAGAAGGGAAAGCCACTCTGCAGGAAGACCTGGATAGGCTGGAAGAGTGGCCTAAGAACCTTATGAAGTTCAACCAGGACAAGCGTAAGGTCTTGCACCTGGAAAAACATAATCCAGGATTGCAGCACAGGCTGGGATCTACCTGGCTGGAGAGCAGCTCTGTGGAAAGGAACCTGGGGGTCCTAGTGTACAACAAGCTCAATGTGAGTGAAGAGTGTGCTGCAGTGGCAAAGAAAGCCAACAGGTTGCATCAAGAAGGGCATCATCATCAGAGATAAAGAAGTCATTATTGCACTCAGAGCTTGTCAGGGCACTCGTAGAATGGTGTTCAGTTTTGGTCCCCACTATACAAAAAAGATGTGGACAGGCTGGAGAGGGTCAAGAGAAGGGCTACAAGGATGATCAAAGGACTGGGAAGCCTGCCATATGAGAGAAGGTTGAGAAAACTGGGTTTGTTCAGCCTTGAGAAAAGAGGGTTTAGAGGTGACCTCATCACCATGTTCCAGTACTTAAAGGGTGGCCACAAAGAACATGGAGATTCCCTCTTTACAAGGAGTCACGTGGAAAAGATGAGGAGTAACGTGTGCAAGTTACTCCTGGGGAGATTCCAATTGGACTCTAGAGGAAAATTTTTCACAATGAGAACAATCAGCCATTGGAATATTCTCCTCAGGGAAGTGGTGGATTCCCCAGCACTGGACACTTCTAAGATCTAGCTGGACAGGGTGGCTGGTACTGAGGCACAGCTCCTCCTGGCACCCCAACTGCCAGTGCTGGGCTGGGTATTCAAAGGGAGGGTCCCCTTTACACACCATGCGACTGATGCTATGTGGAGTAAGTGGGTCACACTGATCACACAGCAGGCTTGAACAGGAAACCCCAGCTGCCCAGGAATTCTGGAATATTCTGGGCTGGCCAGAAGGCAAAGATTCTGGAATATTGCCAGAGGAGGGGTGAAGAGGTCCCACCATATAATAAACTACCAGAAAATGAGAAGCAATATGTCCTGTTCCCTGATGGGTCCATCTGCATTGTGAGAAAACATGGGAGGTGGAAGGCTGCTCTATGGAGTCCTACACGGCAAGTCACAGAAGCTGCTGAAGGAGAAGCTGAACCGAGCCAGTTCACAGAGGTGAAAGCCATCCAGCTGGCTTTAGGCATTGCTTAAATACAAAAGTGGCTGATGCTTTACATCTATACTGACTCATGGATGGTGGCCAATGCTCCCTGGGGGTGGTTACAGCAATGGCAGCAGAGCAACTGGCAGCACAGAGGCAAGCCCATCTGGACTGCCCCAGTGTGGCAAGATATTGCTGCCCAGCTAGAGAAGCTGGTTGTGAAAGTACCTCACGTAGATGCCCACGTACTCAAGAGCGGGGCCACTGAGGAATCTCAGAACAACCATCAGGTGGATCAGGCTCCTAAGATTGAAGTGGCTCAGCTGGATCTGGACTGGCAACACAAGGGCAAACTATTTATACCTGGGAGGGCCCATGACACCTCGGACCATCAAGGAAGAGATTCAACATATAGATGGGCTCATGATCGAGGGGTGGACTTGACTTGGCCATGGACACTATCGCACAGGTTATGCATGAATGTGAAACATGTGCTGTGATCAAGCAAGCCAAGTGGTTAAAGCCTCTCTGGTATGGAGGACATGGCTGAAATATAAATATGAGGAGGCTTCTTCCCTTGCTGTCCCAGTAAACTGCCCTTATCCCAACCCATGAGTTTTACCTTTTTCTTCTGATTATCCTCCCCATCCCACTGGTGGGGAGGAGTGAGCAGGCAGCTGCCTGATGCTCAGTTGCTGGCTGGGGCTAAACCATGAAACTACAGCATACAGGTAGTCCATGTCTGAACAACACGTAATGCTAGATTTGCATACTGCATTTCCAGAAGCACAGACCTCCTGTGGTTTGAGCTCAAGAGTAATTTGTGTCCAGATGGCTGCCATGGTTTAGAGAAGTTTTGTTCCTCGCCAGATTAGCCAATAGGGAAGAATCCATTTGCACGCAAGTTGCAAAAGGCAGGCATTGCTTCTAGTGAAACTGCGCAATAGACACTTAAACAAATACATTTCAATAGGCAAAGTCATGTGTAGTTTCTTCTGTAATTAGAAAATATTTGTATGACTAATCTCTTAGGAAAATGGGGAAAAAACTATCAATTTTCCCACACTTTGAAATCTAGAATGTGACCTCAATAGGAGAGTTACCTTTGCCAGCAGATTTCTTTTCATGAGCAGTACTCTTTGGTTTGACATCTGAAACTTGTGCTGAAACCACTGAGGTCAAAAGGTAGAATTAAAAATATCTCTCTCTTTTTTTTTTTTTTTTCCTTAAAAGGAACAGGTATGTGTGTCTGTACAGAAGGTAGAGAGATAGAGTCTTTTTGCCTTTCAAAAACTTACTTATTCACTTGAAGTTTTACAGAAGAAAAAGTTATTTACACATTGGGCAAATATGTTCTGTTTATCTGCCAAGACAATTCTTGCACCATTGTAATTCCTTTTGAAGAAACAAATGTCCCCTTTCACATTACAGCTATGCACAGTTTATATGAATTTTTCCAGGACTCCACTTTAGAAAAACTGCAGTAACACTTACATGTTTTTCTTTTCCCTCATGTGTAAGCTGTGACCTTTTTATCAAGGCCCCATACTTGTACAAGCCAAAACACTAGTAGATGATAACCTCTAGGTGTTATGAAAAGTACTCTGCTAAACAGGAGTGTTGCAAGTTTTGTCAGGAAAAATAAAGTTTTATCACATCCGTGTTAGAAGGGCAGACCAGAACAGGACTTAGGAGCTCCTCAGGCTTGATGCAAATGTGAGACTATCTGATCCATGAAACACGTTCAGCCTTGACTGTTTCCCTTCTTTTGGGTCCCCATCTAACAATGTTGAGAGGCCTATTATGCTCAAAGTAAGTCTCCTAACATTTGTTGTGCCAAGAATTCTGTTACTGCATACCAACAAATTCTTTAAATAAAATCTTTAAAGCCTACCCCCTCAGACGTAAAAAACCCCACCAAAACACCAGCTCCTCCTGAAACAGAGGTTATAATGCCTCTTCATTGGATTCCTTTAGCTTGGTGGCATATCGAGGGGTTATCAGGAAGATGTGGAAGTAGGGACAGATTCAGTTACGGAGCATTCTCTGCCCTAACAGCTGAAGGTGTTGCTAACTCTCTAATTCTCTCACAATGCCTGATCTGGACTGTTTTCTTCTGTTGTCCCTTGTTTAGAGATGTAGAACTAGCAACAGGGAACCAAATTAAAAAACAATCCAAGCCACATCCTAAATAACCCCATTTAACAGCTATCTAATACTAGAAGTGTCTAATCGCATAAGAGACTCAATTTTTTTGTATAAAAATCTGAGCCTATATATTTTTTTTAATCTATGTGAAAACCAACACCTATCTCCTTATGAGGGTCTTGAGTATGGGCCGAGTGATGTGGGTCCCCTAGGACGCCAATCCACTGGGAATTCTCCCAAGATGCTTAACCCCCGGGGACACAATGAAAGCCCTCGATTCCGCTGGAAATACGGTTTTACAGATGCTTTTTTTTCTTCTTTAAAACCAGATCAGAACACACAATGTCAGCAAACAGCCTGTATAAAACAGTCTGCTGCTCAGAGCACAGGCTCTGGCAGTAGAGGCTGTAAGTTATGAGGAGATATTGCCTTGTTAGGGAAATAAGACATGTCTCCAAGAAGTTCCCTAAATTGTGGGCTTCCATAATGTCTTATATTTTTTTCTATTTTTAATTAATCCTAAGTCTTTAATAATAGCAGGCACAAACTTTTAGAAAAGTGGTGAATACGTTTGAGTTGAGAGGAGGGAACTGAATCCTCTCCTCCTTTGGTGAATGTAGTTCTGTAATCACATTTATTGCCTCTGCTGGCCATGTCTGCAGATATCCCAAACTGATTCTGCACAACTAAACATCTATAAGTCAAAGCCTGAGAAAGGGTAAAGCCTCTCAAAGGACCAGACTAGAGAAACACCAGCCTGGAAGTCAGACTTTAACTTTTTAAGTACTTTCTAGCCATACAGGTGCCTATAAGTATAAATCCATCCAGAGGCAGGCTGGATTTAGTGCCATAAAAATCTCCCTTGAAGATCCAAGCTGTAGCCATTTGCCCGAGTTAAATGAGTGCGGTGCAGCAGTCGAGAGGACTTCCTTATGCTGTGTCGTCCACAGGTGCCTTGCACTAGGACCCTATAGCTCTGCAACCATTCTTCTTCAATACCTCGCTGTGCAGAGCTCCAGGCAGGAGGTTTGTTTATCACTGCTGGTAGCCTAAAGGACCAACATTCATTTCCTCCCAGAGGAATGGAGCCCTCCTGCCAATTTGTGTGGTTGCAGCGAGTGCTGAAGGCAGTTTCTGAGGCTGCAGTACATGACCAAGCAAAACACCTCGGCCCTCCCTGCTGCCCATCCTTTCGGGAGGGCAGAACTCTCTGGCCATCATGAGAGGTCGCAATAAAGCTGTTATTGCTGGACTAATATCCCACAGGTGCATTGTCTCCACCAAGAATTCTCAATAAAACTCGAGAAGCATTTTTTTAAAAAAAACCTCATAACTGCTCAGATATTCCCAATTGCAAATCTTTAAAATAGTTTGTATATTACTAGGATTAAGCATTATTTTCTTTAAGTCACCCATGCCTTGGAGGTTAGCAGTTACTGATTTGCTTTTATTCTTGATAGTGCCTTATTTTATTGAAAAACTATTTTTTTTCTTGCTAGCAAGTTCCTCTTCTATTGGAACTGATGTATCACATTAGTCACAAAAGACTTGTGACATTATTTATGTGACATATTAAGATGTCATTCACAGAAAACTTCTATAGGTGTTAGCTGTGGAGAGTACTATTATCTTGATAAGCTATATTTTCTAAGCACCTCATGGAATTTGTAACTTTCTTTTGTTGTCCTATGCTTTAAAAGCAAGTTAAAAATAGACAGAAATTAAATGTGCAACACGGGTTTTATAGAGTAAGTTCCAATGGAGGTGTTTCCTGTAACAAATATGTATCAGTTTATAAGCATATTTCTTTTTTTTTTTCTGGAGAAGAATTTGGTCAGTATTTCCTGTATTTTAATACTATTGATGTTTTTGTTATGATTGGTCATAGGAAAAGTAGATAGACCTTTGGCTAGTGGAGATGGAAGATATATTATTGTTTTCATTACCAATCATAGCTTAAGTGTTAGGACAAAGGCATTTATTTTCTTTTAAAGGGATATTGGTTACCAGGTTGTAAATGCTGTAATAAAAAATATTATCTGTATGATGTGTGATTAATATAAGATAAAGCATTAAAAATGAACATTCCAAAAATATTTTAAAGTTGTGGTTTTTCCTTGCATTTTTCTCTGCCTAGGCAGTGAAAGCAGGCCAGTGTGTTGGACTTTTAAAAAATCTATTCAGTTTCACTTACCAGCTTTTATTGAGTGAGACATTTCTTAGAAATGCAACAACATTAGGGGCCTCATAAAATATGAACTGCTCTTTTTGCTGAGACAGTTTAAAATCAGCTTAAATTTTGTATTAACTTTACGTTTTTGTTTAAGAAGTTTTTATTAAATCCAGAATTGAAGCCTAAGTCATCCTGACACCGTTCCTTTAAGAAAATGTCAGCATATAGTAAGCACTCTGGATACACTTTAAATTTTATTATTGTAGAGGGTTTTTTTTGGGGTAGGGGGAGGCAGAGGGAGATGTTGGACAATTCAGAGCAAAAGGGAAGAAAACCTAACAAATTCTTGGGTACTGTCCAATTCCTGAGCTAAGCCATGAACTCCATATTTGGCTTGAAATAAGGAATTTTCTCCTCAACAGCTGTCCCTGGAGTCAATATAAACTGTTCTAAAATATTTAGTTACCAGCAGAGAGATACTACAGGAGACAGTAAAACAAACTATTGTGAAGCACTGGCAATCGTAAGGGAGCCCTGATTCATAGACTGTACTGTACATTGCATAATGGTGCAGCTATTCCCCTATGTGTTTTCAATATTATGGGATGTTACATAATGAGAGGGCTTCCAAGGCACCTCAGTAGTTCTTTTGGGAGGAGTGACACAGAGATCAATAAAGCTGTTTGTAAGGAAGAAATGCAGATCCAGGCATGATGATAGAGGCTGAATTACCTTTCCTTTATTCCTTAGAATGCTTTCAAAAAAGAATATGGTGTTCACCTCTTTGCCTGTCTTTGTACTTTTTAAAGACTTACTGCTCTAATAAATCATGATTTTTGGAAACAAAACTTCCTGACAATGGAAGAAAGCCAAAACCCCCTTAAAACCTAACTGGAGCTTTAGAAATAAAAGTACTCTTTGAGTAAAATGTTACCATTTTGAATGAACTGTATATTCAATCAAAGTCTTGAAATGCTGCTTAAAATGAAGCCTTAAGACAGACATTACTTTTCCTCTTTCACTTATAAATCATCATAATAGCACGATAAAAAGGTCTTCGTAAAATGCTGCTTGACTCCTCAGCTGCTGAACTGAAATCCTGTGCTAATCCAGTGTATGCAACTGAACAATGAACTGAGACCGAGATTACCTGCTCTGGGTTGCGTATTTGTACTGCTACAAAAGCAGCAACCTCACTCTATATTTAAACTATGTATGAAGGAGAGTGCATGCAAATAAAGAATGTCAGGTAGATATAAAGCAGAACTGGCTGGAGTAAGCAGGATGTGGAGCTGTATCTTCTCTTACGGAACATTTTGCAGTCTGCTAAGAACCCCGTGTATTTTATTACCATCATGGATGATGACCGTTGTTGAAATCTGAAGAATCAGCATAGAAGTTTTGGCAGTAATTTCTGCAAAAAAGTACTACCAGAATGTATCACAGGACAGAACAGTCTTTGCAGGATTTCTCCCTTCAAGGGCAGTTCAAAATAATGCAATAAAATGGGTTTATTTTGTACCAAAATGCAACAATTGGCAAGAGTCGTCTTGCAAGTGAAGCAAAAGATTAAACTTGTCTTGGGGTTGAATGTGGTACCACAACAAGGGGTTGAAACTAAAGTCTTTAGCTCACAGATATTAAATTAAGATTGCTGACAGTGAACCCCTTTGTGTGTTGGATATTGGATGTTTCAAACGAGGTTAACTTCATTCATTTAAAGTAAAACTGGGGGCCTGTTTATACTGTTACTAGAAGGAACACAGCACACACAGAAAAAAAGCTTGGCATTTACTCAGCTCAGGAGAATAGAGAAGGTGTGGGAACAGACAATGTGAAGAGGATGGTAAGGACAGTGAAAGGAAGAAAGACAAAAAATGTAAATATTTAAACATATGCAATATGTAAGAATGCAAATAACTGTGGGCTCTGAAAACATGAGGATTTTTCTTGTATTGTTCGGGAACTGAGCAGTTCACAATAAGAATTCAATTTTATATTTTCTAAACTGGGACAAGAATTGGTGTTAGATTTCTGTACAAAATTGCTGTCTTCCTCAGTAGAATGATTGGCATGAATGAAAGACAGTATCATCTTAAAAGTATACGGAGACATAGGAACCAATTTTTTTATGTAAATTTGGTCATATGGTTTGAGCTGTAATAACATTTTAATGAAAACAAACCATTTTCTAGGGACAGTCTTCAACAATAGTTTTCTCTAAAGCCATGGCACTGGTTGAAACAGCTAGCACGTGCAGTCTGGATACCCATCTCTTTCCAGTAGCCAACTGGTGTGTTCGTCCAGGAGGCTAGTAGAGAGCCCACACTAATGTTAAGAGTATTTGATTCTCTTTTGAACACCATTTAATTCATTCTCTAGGTAGAGTGTCAAGGGTTGGAGGGCCAAAGACAGTTTTTCTACAAGAGGCAGGAGTCAAAGGCATCAGCATGCAAGAGGCCAAAGAAGCTGCTGGAAGCAAAGGTAAGTAAACACAGTGCTCTCCTTTGTGCTCTTACCTATAGATTGCCTTAGCTGTCTTAGGCTGATGAGCCATCCAGGTTTAGGATGGATGTAGAACTGAAATGTGTGCTAGTGCTGCCAATGAAAACCCTGCTAGAAATCAGAAAACTCAAGTTAGAGAGCTTTAAATTCATACAATTGCTTCTCTGAGGTTATAATCCCTAAATGAAGACCATTCTCTGGAGAGAAATCAACTTTTTGCATGCATGTTCTTTCAGTAAAACACTGATATTTGCTACATCTGCTTGCATGATCTGATTCCCTGTAAGAATCTATGTAGCATGAGAATATCTGACATTTTGACTGAAGTGTCCTTGGGGAGTTGATTGACTCCAAGTTTTATTTTGCATAATGCAAAATGGGTTGTTGACACTTGATAAATAATAATAAATACTAATTTAAATATTCTGATAACTACAGTTAAAAAAATGATTAATGGATATCTGTTCTGGGAAGTTCTGAAACCAGTGTTTTAATGTACGTATATTGCTTTGTGTATAATTTAAATTTTTTTTAAACTTTTAAGTTTAAAATTAACCATGCGTGGTTTTCAAGTTTTAGACAACTAATGATTAGTTTCTTTAAGGAGCCTTTGCAATGAAAGCAGTTGTTTAAGGCTGCCAGTCTGCAATCTCCAGTAAATCACATCTTATTTCCATGAATTTTACTGAACATAACCTTACAAATAAAAAATAACTCACATCTCTCAAATGTTGATAATTCATATCTGCTGAAATACCTGATTTTATAAAAATATTCAGTAGATTGTATACTTGGCACTTGGGCACAATCCACACTCAATATGAAAACAAGTTTATAAGTTTTAATGTCATAAAATTTATGATGCCCATAATCTTTAATTTCTGTGAATGTAAAAAAACTTGATTTTTAAAATTATTTGCTGTTAGAAACAAAATTATCTGGAAGGAATTTTGCTGAGGACTCAGACAAAGGTTTTATAGGATGGCTGGGGGTATTTTTTTATCTCACCCTAAGGGAGACAGTACTGTGTCCATAAGCACCAAGGTCTGAAGAAGATCTGTTTTGCCTTCATTTGGTCCAAGTTTGCTCTAAGTGGCTATAGCTATACTAGTTAAGATAGGTAGCTATATTAGTAAAACTGCTCGCATAGGTCCTGGCTGTGGCCCAAGCCAGCTGGTACATTCACAGAGGAGACTTGGCTGTGAGATTGTCCAGGGGCCATTCCCAGGAGCTGGTTTGGATGCTGCTACACTGGTTTTGTGGTTGGACAGGGAAGGGGACACATGGTGCTCTGTGTGCAGCCGGCTGGCCTCAGGGCCAGCAAACAGTCCCAGGCCTGTTGTGAATATAACCAAAACATCTACAAGCCTGAACTGATGACTCTTCCTTATCAGGGAAATCTATGGGCAAGAACAATTTATGAGTACCTTCTGGAAAAACACCGAATGCGAAGTTTTTTTATGCCCTAGAAAAAAACGTACACAGTGCCTTGGCAGAGAAGTACGTTCAGCAGAGACCTGCTCCTTAGCAGCCTGTCTTCTCCCTGCTCTGCCCAAAGCCTCCTCTCTGAGAAACTGCGATGTATCTTTTCCTTGCTCTTCTGGGCCTTATTCCACCACTGACGTGAGTTGGAGCTGTTTCTTTGCAGATTGTGGAGACTTAACACACCACAGCATATTACTCTGCAGAGTCCCCCCATAAACGCAGGTGGACAGACAGCTCCATTTATCTCTCCAGCAGATGTACTGTCTCTTCAGTAGGTCGTCCTAGTGAAAAACATGGTTTCTCACCCACTTTTCATTCCTTTCAGAAGAAAGAGGGAACAAACCATTCCTCAAATTCTATGACAGCAGTACTGTAGCCAGAAAAATAATGTATAATCATGAATTCAGTCCATAAAATATTTAAGGTGAGTTCTAAGATTCTTTCCTCTGGGCTTGATTTCATATTAATGTGTGCCAAAATCAAGTCCTGCAGCACAGTCAACTGATGAATTCAGTCTCCCAGAGAGGTGGGTCCCCAGGGCACTGATTATTTGAGTTAATATACTTGGCATCCAGTACATCCATCTGAGATTCATAATCTCCAGGACCAAGAGGTCAAAAAAACATTTGGAAACAACTGACAAAGGCATTTTCTTGTTGTTATTGTTTCTGGGATTAACATGGAGACATTTGTCTTCTTGCAAACATTAGGTCGAAGTGTTCTGCAATTACATCTCTAGTCCAAATCTTCTTGTGAAGAAACTCGTATCACTTGATTAAGACCTTAAAATGGAGACAATCTATGGCCATACCACCTTATTTTGGGATCTTGCCAAATCTGACAGGCTAAGTAGGGTAGGACATGTTGGGAAACTTCTGAGGAGAGGTTGTAGTTGAACCTACTGGCAATTCACAAGCCAGTTTTTGTCATAGCTTTCCTGGCCTTCTGCTCAGTTTTTCATGCAACTTCTTGTTTCTCGTTATGAGTGAGGCAGCGTCTGGCCACATGCCCAAGTTCAACTGCCAGGATTTTGGGGCACTCATTGGTGTGGCAGACTGCTTTGGGCCCATGCTACCCTTTTCCTTACCACAGCATCGTATGGTAGACGCTGTGTAAGCTGGCTGTGTGGCTTTTACTGAGTGCATCTCCAAATTATGGGGCCTGGGGCTCTCTGGAGCTGTTGCCTAATGGTGTGGTTCTGTGTCTCTGAGCTATGTATGCTTTGCTTCCAGGAACCTGCATGGGGAGCTCAGTCAGGGAGCACAAGTGTGTTCATCACCCTCTTGCTTGCTCTCCTGGGGGCTGCAGATATAGCTGTATGGGACTTGAGGGACTCCCCTTGGCATAGATGCTAAGAGCAATCGTGTGTCTCCATTGGGTCTACAAAGTTGGGTACCTTTCTACATCTCTTGCTTTGTGCCTTAGTTTCCCACTGATTAAAAATATCATGTCCTTGTCTCAGAGAGAAGCTTTGAGAACAAATGTATGAATGTGTGATATTCTAGGGTACCATCATAATAGAGGCCATCAGTTATTTTCTTTTCTTATATGGCAAGTGTAAGATTTCAGATGTCCTTTATTAATTTCCTGTTTTTTCAGTGTTTCATTTTGTAAATCATGTGACAAGTAAGTACACTGTCATTTAGCAATATTTGCTGTTTTTGCATAAAACTCATTTTCCCTGTTAATAAAAACACCAGTTTGAACCTAGTAAGATACTATGGAAGGCCTAGTTAGTTCTTGTATTTGTTGTATGTTACCCACCAAATGATAAGACAAGTACTTTTCCAGGTTTTGAAATGATGATGATTTTTTCCCCCACCACTAATATGGCCTAAATTTTGTTAAATAAAAGTTTTGAGTCTGTCTGTGTTTGTATTTTCCCAGGCTCTTTTAATGCCTGAGGGAATAATTTATAGGGTTGTAATTTTGTGGGTTACTGTGTTATGACCACTTATAAATGTCTCCTTAGGGCACTAACAGGGCCAAGAAAATGTAAATACAAACACAAAACAGAAATAAATACCTGCAACATGAAGAAAACTACAAGGAGAGAGACCATATGGCCTAACAATTCACCTCTACTTAATGGCTCCATTCACCTCCTATTGAAGTAAAAGCATGTTTACTACTGATCGTAGTGAAAGAAAAATTGAATGTTAAAACTTCACCTGTAACATGACAATCACCTAACTCTGTGTTTAATAATATCCATACTATTTTATTTATTTATTTATTTTAATATTGGGCTGCAATTCTTTACTACTAAACATAACTCCTTATTCCCCCTTCCCCCCAAATTTAATAATGAGTATTTTGAAATACTCCTGTAGCTTTAGGCTTGGCCTATTAATAAGCTCTTTATGACATTTTATGTTGCAGTAGTTAAACAGACCTGTTGGCTGGGACACCTGATGGGAGCCAGGCACTGTGGGTCCCGGCCAGTTTTTCCTGGAGAGAGATAAGTGCTCCCACGGGGAGGAATGGGACCTTTGCCGCACTGAGCTGCCCTGTGGAAGCACACACCTTATTGGCAAGAGCGTCCAAGCATCTGTCATGGGCAAAACATCTCTACTTGGGGTATTTTTACTTAATTTATGTCCAGTCATCAACACTTATTTGAATGTAGATAAAAAAGAGAATACCAGCAATCAAAAAATCACTTGAGCCAAGCACTTTTCCCTCCCTCTTTCCTGGGCTCGACTACCCCTGTGTTTCTGAGGGGTTAAATTCAGTCTGTCCCAGTTACTCTAGCCAGGTGATGGGTGGCACAGGAGGTCTGAGCTTGTGTGCATAACTGTGTTTCATGCTGCTGTCTTTGCTTTTTTATTTTTTTCTGTTGCACTTTTCTTCTTACTGCTGCTATTTGCTTCTCCTCCATTTTCCTTGCTGCTCTTTGCTTCTTCAGATTTTCTCACTACACTGTTTCTCAGTGCCTTTCCTCTGATGTGGGTTGCCTGTGGGCCACAGTCGCTCAGAGGTATCCCTGTCTTGGCGTGGGTCACCCGGGGCCAGCAGTCCCCTGGGGTATCCCTGCTGCAGCATGGATCACCCGTGGGCCACTGCCCCAATACAACGTGAGCATTTTGCTCTGCATCTTGCCTGGTGAAGCTTGTTTCTCTCCACTGTGAAGCGAAAATTTCTGGTGTGCTTCTAATTCCTCTGGAATTAGGTTCCTGGATGTATCTGAAAAGGTTTTCCTTTGCTCTTTAATTCTCCACTGTTAAAAATGAGTACACCACGTATACATATAGTATACATACATACCCTACAGACCGTGAGGTACTCTGAGAGTGTGGCCATATGGACAAATGTCTCGTTTTGAAAAGAAGATGTCTTTTCCTTTACTGTGTGATAGATTTTGTAACTACCTGCAAAGGCATTATGGGCAAAATCTTGGGTAGTAATCCTGCACCCGACCAACTTCCTGGCTTCAGAGACAAATGTTGCACAAGCTAAGCTCTGTGATTTAACGATTTAGGACAGTTTTTTCCTACAAGAAGCCTGTGAAAGACAGCTAATGAAATCAAGGCTTTGCTCAACTTATGTTTGCCTTCCAACTCCTCTGCAGAAACATTGCAGATCCAGAAACAGAAAAAGCCAAAAATCACTGTTTTGGGCCATTCCTGCTCGCATTAAATCTATTATGAGTTTTGCTGATAAATCAATTCAAATTGGGACTGGAGGCTGTGTGAGAATATTTAATGTAGCTGAGACAAACAATCCTACCTTTTTCCCACCAGAGGAAACTTTTACTAAATGGTAAGAAAATGTAAAGAAGTGATGTAATCAGGAAGCTTTTTCAGCCACACTGATGGCTTGCAGAAGGGTAGGTGCCATACGAACAATGCTGCATGAGCCTCGAAACCTCCTGGCAGAGAAGTCAGTTCTGAATGAAAAATACTTGCCAAATGTACCCTGTCATGTTTTCCATCAGTAGAGCTGGATATTTGTGTATAATTCCTGTGGGATTGGAGGATGGTAATGTATACACACAGAAAAAGTTCAATTTCAAGTAGCTGCTAACATCCAGTAAACAATATGTTCCAAATTCCTTTCAAGGCTCCTAGCGCACTGATTTTTTTTTCTAAACACTGCCATTCTCTGTGATGTTCAAGACTATTGGTGAGAAGCCTTCCTAACTATAAAAAGAAAAGAATTGGACACAAAATATTTTGTTTTGAAGCTGAAACAGACCATGTGCCTTCCTCCTAGCCACAGCCCTCTACTTTCATTGTGGTCATCACCATGGCTTTTCAGCAAAAAAAGGTTCCGGGCTACTTCAAAGCTGTGTGCCTCCACAGCTTCCCTGTTTGATAATATCAGATGGCCTTGTGGCAGTTCATTTTTATCAACATAAAATGGCTATATTCTAGGCCCTTATACTATGGGACGTTAGGACCAAGGCAGGCAAAACAGACAAAGCTGCTGTTGATACTGAAAACGCACCGAATGGCAGAGACACTCTCAGAAGAGTTTGAGATGCACCGGTGAGTTCACTGACTTTTCAAAAAGGAAGTAAAATCCTTGCTCAGGGTTTTTGCAAAGCATCACATGCATGTATTTGCATTTACACATGCTCCTAATAACTTCAGCCACATGGCAACATTGCAATCCCTATCATCAACACTGAGGTTACAAAAGAAAATTCCTCTGTGTTTACCCCACAGTTTGTTTCTTCACACAGCACAGGCCATAAACATCAGCCACTGCAGCTTGACCAAGTACAATGAATTCCCTTTCGGCTTGAAGGGTGCAGGGATGCACACATACAGCCCTCGCTGCTCTCAGACAGCCTCTTGCACACTTGCTATTAATGCTGTCAAGCGAAGAAAGCTGCTTGGGCTTTGTTTAAAGAGGAAGACATGTGATGGGCCATACTTGAGAGCCAGAATATTTGTCCAAAAGCTTATGTAGTGCTTCCGGATATTAAATAAACAGACTTCAAAAATCACGAGAGTAACTCAAAAATCTTGACTCGGCATGTCATAAAATGTACCATGCCTTTGGACTTTGAACTTTTAGACATGAGGGAGGTGCATCTTTAAACTTCAGCACGAGAAGCTTCATTTGGTATGCAGACCATCTAACCTGTGGCTTCATTTTAACCACATGAGGACACTCCTCTAGGACCCCGCTCTCATCAACGGAAAGAAGGAAATGTCTTTGGAGACCAGTGAAGGGATATCCTGTCTGCTTGAATGCTGCAGGAAGGATGGATTCTTTGGGTGCTTTAGGGTTTCCATGCAAGTTGAGTGCTTAAGGTAAGCGGTGAATGCTCCTGCTTGAAAGCCACAAACTGAGGTGCTTTGTGAACTGGGATTTTAAGAAAAATACAATGTACTGGAATATTCTTGTTAAAATCCTGTGAGCTGACAATGCTATGAGAGAGCAGATGAGAACAACAATATAGTTTTGCTTGGATTACTTAGGGCCATTAAATGCCTACAACTGCAAATAGAGTTTCCTTACCTTCTTCCTTAATCACAAATGATGATTAAAAGGTTTGTTATATTCTAACCCAAACGATTCTATGATTCTATATTCTATACTATTAATTGTCAAGCCACAAACTGTACTCCAGAAGTAGTTACATACATGGCTATCCTGTGTTTATAAGTTGATTCTCCAATACATTCTCAAAGTTCAAATGTGAACTTGTTACAATATTGCACTGTTTCTATAGAGAAGCAAGATAGTTACTGCATTCATCACAGTGGATGGACACACTGTGTTATGCCCATTCATGTGCATTTGGATAATTTTTCTGTCATGACTCTTATGGAGAATTTTCTAGGAATTGAAAGCTGGAGAGGGACTGTTTACAAGGGCATGTAGTGATAGGAAAAGGATGAATGGCCTTAGACTGAAAGAGGGTAGATTTAGATTTAAGGAAGAAATTCTTCACTGTGAGGGTGGTGAGGCACTGGAACAGGTTGCCCAGAGAAGCTGTGGATGCCCCCTCCCTGGAAGTGTTGAAGGCCAGGTTGGATGGGGCTTTGGGCAACCTGGTCTAGTGGAGGGTGTCCCTGCCCATGGCAGGGGGGTTGGAACTAGATGATCTTTGAGGTCCCTTCCAATCCAAACCATTCTGTGATCCTATGGTTCTATAAATTTGCAATGCAGTTGTTTCCAGTCCTTACAAGCTCATGCTTGTGCCCTTATGCCATTATGCAAATAAAGCAGGAACTCAGAGTCTTCTGACTCCTATCAGCTAACATCACTAGGTACTTCTACCCCCTGCCTGGAGGCTAAAACCATTCTTTTAATCATCATTTGTGATTATGAGATAAATGTGCGTGACAGATGTTGAGTTCAGCTAACAACAGAGAGTAAAGGTAAGAAAGGAAATTTTCCCATTAGTCATAGCAGAAATGGATCAGCCTTGAGATCTGTGAGTGTAGATGAATACTTATCTATTTTTTGTTTCTTTGGTAGGAATTTTCACAGGTTGAAAATTAATCATTTGTGTAGTGTTACTGCTTTCAGTCCCTGACTGGGCAATGCAGGAGTCAAATGCATACAGCTATTAGTCTCTGTCTTTCACATACAAAATAATTTCAGTAAAGGGGATACAATTTACCTTGTAAAAGCTGTCATTGTAATGTCAGCTACTATATCGCTGCTAACATTGCATACTGTCTCATGAACAGCTAAAGAACATAAGATTTTTCCTACATGTCTGAAACCAGGACAATGTCACACCTCTAATGACTTCATTCTTTGACTTTGTGTAGGACTTCAAACACAGAAGTAAAAAGCAGGATCGAAACAGGATGACATTCCACTAAGCTGGAGAAGAACATATTTTGAACTTTACTAGTAAAAACTGAATTTCCATTCTGACTGATGAAAGGTGATGCTTTGCCCTAAATAAGCTGTGAACTGAAAGAAAGACTAATTGCCTCATTTTACAATATGGAATCAATCTTTATGACTTGTGAGCAGGAAGGTTCATCACGCTGGTAGTTTTATTTGTTGTGCAAGAAATTTAGTTTCTATTGACAAGATAAAAAAAGTGCCTAAATATGATTTCAGCACTACTGGTTAGATATGGCCATAAATGGTGATATGCAAAGCAGCTTTAGCAGGTGTGATAATACTTTGCATTTCAACAGGGCCTGTTATCTAAGCCAGAAGATTTATAAATATTAATCGAGCTTTACAAAATTCTTGTGAAGTAAGTATAGTAAATATAGCAATACTAAGTTTAGAAGAAAGATTACATGAAATGTTAAGCAACTTGCTAAAAGTTGTATAACAACCCAGCACCAGACCTAGGAATACAGCTCTCCAGTTAATGCTCTGAGCTGTTAGGCTGCACTAGATTATAGTTCACTGGAACTGTAAATGAACTCAGAGCAGTCCTAATGCATATGGAAAAGATGCCTTAATGTCTTCTGTCAGCAAATTACAAGGCAGCAAGTCATCCACACTGGAACTTACCAGAGAATTTGATGCTGGAGCAGTTGGATTCAATAATGCAACTAATTATACTTGATGTGGCATTATATGAGAGGGTTCTCCAGCACAGACAGAAATTACATGTTTGTTTTGAGAGTAGAAGAATCCCATCTTGGGAAAGTCAGTTGAGTATTCAGGCTTGACTTTGAAGGCTTTGATGAGAGAAGCATGTCTGGTCTGATCTCTGAGTGACAGGTTCATAAATGCACACACTACAGTTGATACGCTAATGGCCATATTATGCTCTGCTGATTTTCTTTGCCCTGCTCATTCAATTTCTTTAGAGACATCCAGAGATGAAAGAGAAAAATGCACAGTGTGTTGTAAAGACCAAAAAGAGTTTTTGTTTGCAAACGCTCTTGTTATCAAGTAAAGCATTAGAAATGCACAGCAGCTTGTGTAACTTAAAGAGGCTGTGTAGTATGAAAGAATACCACTCTTTTAGATGAAAACCTGTTAGTGTCTATGGGATGTAAATGTAGATTAGTGAAGATACCATGTCCCTGAGAATTGCAGGCTTCTGTCTTTGCTCACTTTGCTGGTCACATCTGTGGAAATCATTTGCTATCAATTATGACTCCCTCTCCTGCTTTATGTCATGATGTGACTTATAAGCAGAAGAACAACTGGCTTCATTTCCTACTAGGGAATTCTCCCAGAGAAGGATGAAGCAAGTCTTCAGCAAATGCAAACTGATGGTGAAAACCAGGATTGCCATGATGGGATGCCATGATCTCTTACTAGTTGCTGCCACAGTTGCACTGAAGGTCTGGCAGCTGGGGCAAAAATCAGGGTAGCCTATGAGCTGTGTGAATGTAAAGCAGTGATTTTGACTGGCTCTCTCTGAGTGAAGGCCACTGATTTTCTGTGCATTCAGCAGGGTAGAAAACTGTGTCTCTGTAGCCATTAACAACAGCTGGTACAGAACATTACCAAGTCCATCATAAAACAATGTTTGGAGTCTTTGTTTATTCTGCTTCAAAATCAAGTAATTTCATAATGATAGTTTCATTTCATGCCCCATTGGAAAATCATCTCTGAGTTTAATTCTTGGTATATATTCTTCTCTCACAAAATATAAAGTAAAAATGTTAGTCTTGCATTCATAAGCAAGATGTTCTTGCCAGTTTTATAGAAATTAAACCATTAATCTTTCCATTAATGATTGAAAAATAAGAGTTCATTAGAGCCTGGATTGCAAGAAAATTAGGTAGCTCTTGTAGTTATATTTTGTAATTTTCAGATATCCTCTCTTATGTCAAAAGCTTAACCACATTTCAGGGATATGTCATGGTGTGGAAAAGGGCACTGAGCTGGAATGCTGGGGTTTTCCCCAGCAGCGCCACTCTCCTGTTTGGTGGCCTATGGTGAGTGACCTTCCAGCGTAGTATGTCTGAATGCTCCCTGCCCTTTGCTCACTCATAGCCTATGCGCTCTCTCCCACACACAGGAAAAAATGGGATTCTATCTTGATTAGGCATTCAAAGAATGATCAATAAAGTTTATTTGTGCATGTTGATAGTGAAAAGTAAGGCAATGGGTGGGAATCCACTTTAGGCTCTAAGCTCCCTTCCGTCCCTCTATGCTCCTCTTCTCTCTCTCTACCTCTCTGCCAGAGTGTAAAAGGGACCAAAAAGGCTCTGAATAGCAGCTCTGCTCTTCCTTACGACCTCGGTGGGAACTGAAAATCTGAAAATACAGCTCACAGCTGATAATGGATTTGGAAGCTGACTCCTATTAGTGAAAACACACTACACCTTCTCAGCCCTTCCTCCAGTTTGGACATATCTGTTAACTGCCCAAGGAAACTGCATTCTTCTTTGATTTGGATGTCTGGAAAACCTTCACCTTAGTGTAATACTGCATGACTCGCAGATTTGCAGCCTGTTCTTTTTTACATGCTGTTGTGCCCATAAATGTCCATCAAATATTTGTTCTTCGCTGTCTGTTGTAACTGTCCCCAAAAGTACTGTCTGGCAAATATATTTAGTTATAAATCTAAGGGATTATTACAGGACTGTAAAATTGCCTTCAGCTGTCAGAGCAGTAGATAAGCTGTAATGATTTTTACATGTATTTTCTGTTGGACAACTGTATGCTTTGGGTTCTTGTTGCAAAGAGTCCAGACACAACCAGAAAAAAATGGATTAATTAATATTTGTGTGATCCCTTTGTGCTGTTTCATCCACCTGTTTAGGTGATTACATGCATGGTGTGGCCCTAAGGATATGTAAGGTACTCCGTTCTTCAGTGCAGACTGTCCTTATGTGCACTCTATATATCCTGATGATTTGCCTTCGGATGTATCTTGCTAGCGAAACATTTGGTCCATTTCTTTGTGCTCTTAGGAAGTCAGCTGGATAACAAACAGCTTGCGTTGCTTGATGCTCCTGCCCCCTCAGTGAACCTGATGCCTCAGCCAAGTGACATTTAATTTCCAGTCAGTGTGGAACAACGAGAGCTGGGCAAAGGACACTGCACAGTTTTGTTCTTGTCCTTAGGGTTCTCTCCAGTCCCTAGGTCAATATATATTGGGATTGCAATGAGACTGGTGTATGTCATGTGCAGGGCCTCAGAGCCCTTCCTGGCAACCTAAGGAATGGATCATCCTAACTGACTTCGAAGATCCTTTTAATCATTGGTAGGCAGCATGTGATGCCTGTTAAAAGCTGTTTTGTGGATGGTGTATAAGAAAACAGAATACCTTTCTCAGAACTCTGATTATCCCACACAATTAATAATTGAGGTGTTTTTTAGTAATTTGGCCTAATTTGCATAATGTTAATAAATTAACATAGTAAGTTATTAAAAAATACTATGACATTTTCTGGCCCAAACTACTTTGCTCAGGCAGATACTTTATTGGTGCAGCTCAGTTCGTAAACTAAAATAAGGCAACACCTTTCTTCCATGTTGTAATTACAAAAATTGCATCGATAACAAAGAAAGAAAAAAACCTGAGGTTCAGGCACAGACAGATGAGCACCTTCACAGATGAAAAGTAACAAAAATGGATGGAGCCATGAAAGAGTGCAAGAAATAGCATTCAAAAGGAAAATATCTTTTAGTAGTTTATACTTACCTTATAGGAGACTGGGCTAGGAAACAGAAAGACAGAAATCCTAAATCCTGCTGCATAACTGTCTCTAAGTTTGCAGCCTTCAAAGCCCTAATTACAAAATTAGTTAGAAAATTAGGGAATAGAGAGGTTTCAGATGGTTATTTGTTTCATAGCAGGCAAGGTAACGGGTTTGCTTACTAAACAGATGATGTGCAATTCATTTCAATTGATCATTGTCTCACTTTTGTGATACGGTTTTCTAACTGAAGTGAGAAGCATGTCTAATACCGTCAAGTAGAACTGTTAATAAGAGAGAGTATGAGAGTGCTTTGTTTTTAAAACTTAATTAGACTTATAATTAAGCCGTCAGTGAGACAAAAAATAAGATAAAAAAGAGTATTTCACTATGCCAGAGGAAAGTTTAGTAGAACAAAAGAAAAGTTGACAAGGTGGAATAAAATATTTGAAGGGATAAAGAGAAGATATAGAATAAAGGAATAATTAGTATCAAGAAGATTGGCAGAACCATGAGTGTATGCCATCCCTCACACTCTGAACAGAACATCAGAGCTTATCATTGATAGTAATGTGAATGGAGGATGAGTCCTTCAAGAGAGCTGACTCCACAAAAACTAACCAACTAGAAGGCCCTGTGAAACAGAGAACGAGGAAAAGTAATGCAGAGCAAGGAGGATATACAGCCATGGAATCAAACATTAGATGTGGAGGAGAAATGGAGTGATTACATAGTGAAGGCAAGAGCGTAAAAGATAAGAAAAGCAATACTGGCAAAAGAAATGAATACTCTGAGATTAAGGTAATAGAATTTCCAGGAGAGCAGATAGCGCATGAGAGATGAGAAGTCAGTAAAGCAAGGGGAAGGGCCTCTAAGAGGAGCCTGGATTAATTTACTGCCAGAAAAGTCAGAAATTGCTAAAATCTCTACTAAAGCTGTGTCCCTGCAAAAGGAATTCAGCACAAATGAAGAATCTAGCAAACTATGGACCACTTGAAATATTATGTAAAAATGCTCCTGACTCGTAGAGTGACATAATTGTAGCCTGTAGGTTCAGTGAGAAAGAGGAGTTGACCTCCTTTGAATGAAGACTGAGCTTGGAAGCAGAATGCTACGGTGAAGCCCCTTCCTCCCTGTGAGAGTGGACCTTCGATGATCAGATCAGTTTGATTGAACTTCTGATTTGGGTACCGGGCAGTCTAGTTCTGTGCCTCAGGACTCTGAGGCAATACTACAACTCTTGGGCAGTCAGCTCCACCTGCACAGAAAGGTTGGGTCTTCTAGAGACTTCACTGACAATAAGCGTTCCCAGCACCATGCTGCTCGGATGCATTTCCAGAGGGCCTACCTGGTGGTGGAGCTCTTGTTTCTAATGTTTAGGGATAAAGTAGCGGGCAGGCGAGGAACTTGGGTTTAGCCAAGCCACAATCACTTTTACTCTGGAAAGCACTAGACAGTTACAAAACAACATCCTGTACATGCCCTCCTCCCCCGCTTAGTGTGATCTCATCTCTCTTGGGAGTCCTGTTTTGGACAAAATCTTTCCTGCCTTTTCATCGGGCATGTGGTAGTGGTTTGGCCTTTTTATTCACATGATCAACTTTTATCATGGTCTCTGTCATTCTTTTGTTCACAGACTTCAATGGGGAGCAGCCTAGTTTGCATACTCCCCACCCTCCACTGGCTTCTTTACACAAGCTGTCAAAGCAATGACCTTACTGGTAGAAAACCCCTTTTTTCAGTAAAGAAAAATATCAGACACCAATGGTTCTTGACTGGTCTCTCATGGTTAATCCTCTCTGAGTTCTCCATATGCCAGCATGAGTGTTGTCAATATTCAGAAGAGGATCAGTTATCAGTGGAGACATTGCAAAGCAAGGATCTGACTAAAAGGTATGTCGAAATGGCATTTCCCAAATGAGGAGTCATTTCTGGGATAATGTGGACAGATCACAGCAAAAAGTCCACTTCTCATCTCTGTATTAAAAGAGGAGGAACCTGGTCATTTCAGTGCAAGTATCACACACAGGTACAACGTAAAGTTTTGCTCCCACAACCCACCTTTTTACCCTTTCCAGACAATAAAATTAGTACTCACATATTGGTAACTTCCTGATGTATTTGCAAATGATGCTAGTCAATTGGTAACCCCCTTCACATTGTTCAGGTGCTTTCCAAGTCACTGGAGAGGCTGATGAACTCTCATATTCTCCAGAGACCACGCTTTTGCTTGCAGGGATTGTATTGTAATTCTTTCCTCTATAGACCTTTTTCATCTCATTTTGATTTCTTTCCTTTCGAAATGCTCATTTTGTAGCTAACTGAAAATCTCTTAGATTGTCTTGATCCAGATCATCATGAAGACGAATTTTCAACACAGAGAAACACTGCTACTATGTCTGGCTTTAGCTGACATCCTTGCTGGCTGTTTGAGCAGAGAGGCCAAGAATTTAATTTATCAAGGGACTAAATTTTTTTGTTACCTCTCCCATGATTTGGTCTCTACTCAATGGAGGACTCCATCCAATGCTAAGTCTGGCATTCTTCTCAAGCAGCGTAACACTTGCATCAAAAAAGAAATGGGGAAAAAAAGCACTTAAAACATTTTTTCATTTTTCCCTTGTAAACACCCCCAAGGGAGTAATTTACTGTGATGATCCAAACGTACTGTTTTGCAGTAGCATTTTAGAACTCTACTGCAGAATTGGTAAATAGAGGATTAAACTTTCCTAAGTTGAGATGAATGGACCAAGGCTGGAAATCTAGAATGGGTTGATGCATAGGAAGGTGATGGGGAGGGTGACAGGTGATCACCTTTCCCCCATACTGCTAGTTTACTTGTTACCTACTGCTGTGCTTTCACAGAGGAATGTTTGGTAAAGTGTGTGATTCCAGTGGGAAAAAAAAATCCAAATAGTGTTTTGCCATCTTCTATTTTTTGGCTTTATGGGGAATGCTGTCTGCTAGAAGGGCCATAGGAATTGTTTTGAGCACTGTGCTGCCTCAGTACACAGAAAACACTGCCTTTTTTTCTGCTCAGTTGCTGAAAAGGCTCCAGTAAAGTTGGTCATGTCTGGTAGAAAAAAAAAAACCCAAACAACCAAAAAAACTTATTTCATATTTGGAGAGCTATCCATATTTTTGTATTCTAATACTTGAGAGGTTTTTTGTCCCTGTCTTTTCAAACAAGCCATGGAGGCTTCTTTTAGCTGCATGCCCCATTACGGGTATTTGAGATTAAAGTGGCTGCAGTGGAAAGAACATCCGATACTGGGCAAAGAGCATTATTAATCATTCCTGTCTCTAAATCAGCTTTGTCTCAGACATATTTTTGTCTCTATTAAATTGATTCTAGTGCCATTCATGACTAGCCCCCGAGTTTGGTAATTTTCCATGGTGAAAGCTAAGACGGATAACTTTTTAATAGCTGTAAGAAAACAAAAATGATTCCATAGCACACATCTGGACGAACTGAAATCCAGCTTTCCAGGCAATCCATTCTCTCTACTGCTATTTTGAGAAATAATCACGCTGTCTTATTTAGGATTATATTAAATACTCTGGGCTTATTTGCAAGAAATATTATTTCCTGATTTACAACTCTTGCAGCCCTATTGACTTATATGGAGAGCGAGACAGTGTCAGACTCATTGCCATTCTCAGAGGTATGTAAATAGCAGTTGTCAGTACAAACAAGACTCCAAAGGACCTTCCTTTGGAGGCCACGCATGAAGTATGGCTGTTTACTTACTGTTGGAAGGAAAGTGGCTAACGTGTTCCCTGCAGGCACTGACCCAAAGCTGGTCTGTCACGACACGGCATCTCTCTGTCAGAGCATTTGGAAGGATGTTTAATCCAGGAGTGCATTTTGCTGTTTATTTTACAGAGTATAAACTCATGCCTGGAGTAACCCTGCTGAAGGCAGCAGAGTTGTCCTGGGAAGCTCAGCTCTTTGGGCCATATGCACAATCTTTGTTGTGTGGGGTATGTAGATAGTAGAGAGTTGGAAACTGGAAGATCACAGGCTGCTTGTGTGGTACACCATAAAAGATGTGATACTGTGATATACAGTATTGGACCCAATTTCCGACTAGAAAGCACAACTAGATTACTTCATTAGAAAATATAGCCAGCTGGCTCAGCATTTGGTCTTATAGAATCTCTTGAAAGATTATTGTTTCAGTCTGAGACAAATTGCCTACTCCTAATTGAACAGATAGGAGATGGGAACATTGAGTAAGTGATAGTATCAAACCATGGCAGCGCTGTGTAGAGGAGAGGAGATGATATTGATGTCTTACCCAGGAAGGCATCTGTGAAACAGATCTGTTGGAGTCAGAAAGCATGGAAGATGCTCGAGAAGGCAGTGAAAGCTGGCTCTTATTCACAGCTCCTTTGGCAGGAGTAGTGTTCTCAGGGAAAACAGAGAATTAAAGTTGTGTTGTGGGGGTTTTTTAAGCAAACTCTTCACTGGCAAAAAAGTATGTTAGAAATTGACTCGATATTCAGAGGAGAGATGAAACAAGGGAAAGAAAAAAGCTGATCTATTTAAACAACAAATTATTTTAGTTACTCTTTTGATGCATGCAGTTGTCATAAATATAGTGGTAGCTTCAAGTGTTGACTATAGTTTGTGTATTTGTTATATATTGTATAGTGCATAGTGCAAGCAGGAGACATGTTTATATTTTGGTCCCAGCTATATGTAGAGCTGGATGCAGCCACATACCGCTAGAGGGAAAGAGGTGGAGTATGACATAGCGTTACAAAAGGTGATAGTCCAACTCCTGCATAGACAAGATTCACTGTTGAGGAAAGTGGTTGCTCTTGCACAGTAAAGGTGTCAAGTAAAGATGTAAAAAGGAAACTATAGATTTTCCTGAATTCTTCCATTTTGCATTCTCTCTCAAAAGAAATTGCCTCTGAACATTGTATGTTTATTTTCTGCCATTTGCAAATCCCCGTCATGGCTTCCAATTTATCTGTAGGTGGACAGGAGCCAGTGAGTTTCCTCCTTCTTTCTAGTTCTGTGGTTGAAGGTACTCCGCAGGGCTGTGTGTTCTTCTTCCCGGTATGTGTTTCATTCTTTATCATTTGCTGGGTGTGATATTCTCTGCAATATGCAGAGGTACATATTGTATAGTTTCCTTTTTCTTTTAGAATTTGAGAATCTAAATAGCCTTAATACCTGATGTCTCCACACCTGTAAATTTCCATTATTTATTTTGCTTTATTGCTTTTATTGCTTTCCTTTTTCTGGCATAAAATGATCTCTATGTATAATTTTATGCATTCTATGTATAAAATGATTAACAAAAGTCTCCATGGAACTTTCTCTTCCACATCCCTAAGCAACTTCTCAAACAATTTCAGTGCTTTAGATGATGACAGCATTCTTCAGAAGGAAACAATATGTAAGGATTGAAACAGGAAAATATGTGGGCATCAGTGTGGAACAGGAGGAAAACATTTGGAAAATAAAGAGGCCATAAAGAAATTAATTTGGAATAAGAAGTAAATTAAAATACTTTTTAGAAGTAGACTGGAAGCTGAGGACAGATGTGAGGAGGTAAGGATTTACGAAGAGGAACACTGGCAAAACCTTTCGACATTATTCTGAATTAGATTTAGGGACTAAACCCAACACTTTCACAGAGTCACGATCTGCAGAGTCTGTATCTAGCTCTTCATGGCTTTCCTTTCAAACTGTTACAGGAGTTATTCTTGCCAAAGTAAACTCTCCTGTAGGCTTCAGCTCGTCTGTGAATAATAGGCTTGCAAGATCAGACCTTTGTCAATGGAACTGGAAGAAATGTGTCCTCATTAAACTTCTATTAAGGAGTTTTGCAACCTGTTCTGGAATTCAATGAAGCCTGAGACTGCTTTTCAGTCTTCAGTGTAGACTTAGGAACAGAATCAGGTTATAGTGGTGGGGTAGGACTAAAACTCTAGTTATCTTTTAGAAAGTTTTTGTGGCAGCTTTGCTAAGTTCTAGGTTTCTGTTCTTATGAAGAGTTCTCTAACATAATTTCTACTGCATACTGCTTTTAGATTCAAATTCTTAGAGCTGCTGCTGCTCCTGACTTCTGTAGAAGCAATGGGGTAATGACAATTTTTAATGATTCTTAGCCAAAGGTAGGCTGTCCCTAGATATATGCAGAGCTTCTAGAGGGAGCAGTATGGAAGGAAGTTGAACAGCGTTCATAGAGAGGGAATTGAACGCTTTCTGCAATAATTACTAGGCTCTCAATAAAAATTCAGCCAGGGTAGTTAAAATCTAAAATTGTTGCTATGAATGTTAATGAGAATTTAGTGGGGTCACATGGGAGTCCCACCTGGCACTCTCCATTTAGAGGCTAAATTAGGGAATAGATCTTGTGCTGCCAGTTTAGTTGTGATGGTGTTCTGTATTTGCTCCATGGATAAAGAAAACATTCCATCCTTGGCGACTGTCAAGCCAGGCCTTTTCATGAGTATTAGATATCTGTGTTGCAAAATAGCTTTAGATCATGAAGAGAGTCTTGACAACCTTACCACTCACAGACTGAGAAGAAGAAAGTGACATGGGGCTCTTCATTTTTTTCATTCATTTTTTCATAGTGTCATCACAAAGATACACCATAGCTGCAATAGAAGCATCTCTCAATGGGGTCTGAAAGTACAGCACAAAGAGGTCAATAAACTATTGCAGGGTAACTCAAAGGAATGAGTTTACCTGTTCCAAAACGTAATTAGAAAGCAGAGATAACACCAGCAATGATGACTCTGTCATAAAAAATATATATTGATGTAGATGACAACCTTGTTTTTACCATCTCTCTTTACTTGTAGTGCCAACAGAGCACAGTCTCAGTGAATTAAAGCTTGCTCTTAAATGAGTAGTCCAGAACCAACCACCTTTGGAATTTATCAATAATGGCGGGGCCAGTTTGGACTTCTCTATCAGGTTCTTATAATGTGTCAAAAAAAATTCCAGATTAAACTTAATTTTGGGATCACCTGCAATCAGATTTTTTGCATCACCTATGTTTAATTAAACTTAGTATAGGTTAGAAACAAGTGCTTTCATCATGACCCACCTGCCCTGGTTTATTTTATGAAATCTGAACAAACTAGACACAAAGCAGTCAAGGCATAAGTGTAATCCTTCAGAGGTAATAATTTTCCATTTTCCATTCCATTTATTAACAGTTCTCTCCTAAAAGAATCAAACAAACAAGCTGCAATTTAGAATAATTACCTCAATGCTAGTAAAAGTCCTGATGTACTGCATGTGCAACCCGTAAATATCGGTCAGCTAAGTGTTCACCATCTGTTCTGTTACCCTCAGAGTAAATATTCATTGTTGCAGCATTTAAATCAAAAACATGCTTAGAAATCTCTGTGCTCTTTATCAGACAGAGTTCAGATCAGCTCATCACACTGTTTCAAAATAGGTCTTCATTATTTTCCATCTGGGAATATTACAAGCAAGTAGCAAAACAGGTGTGTACACACTGAGGGCATCTGAGAACATTTTTAAACCTCAAGAGTATTTCTGCTTATGCTAGTTAGACTTTCCATAAATGATTGTACAATCAGTAATAATGAACCGTTTGGTAATTGTGCCAATGCCAGAAAAAAAAGCAGCAGCCTTTCTATGGATTGCACAGGAACTCAGTTCAGGCTTAGGCAGCACATCCCAAGAGCCACGAGTTTACACTGGGTGTATTTAGTGGTTTAGTGTACGTATTAGCTTAGTCACTGCCATCCTAATATGACTTCATTATCTCATTTGTACAGTCCTGCCAGTAACTGGATATCTTACCTTAGACTGGAGAAGACAGAAATTATTTCTTTAAACCCACTTCCAATTTTCCAGTAATTTTGATTTTTGGCCAGTTTGAAATGTTAAGAATATGTAATTGGAAATGAATGGTTAAGATTATAAAATGATTGTACTTTCACTGCTGTAGCATTTTTAGTGAATTAGCCCCAGTGTTTACAAGAGACTTGCAAAGTTAAACCTACAAAGCTTTAAAGTCCACCATTTGTATAATTCTCTGAGGAGGAAAATGTTTTTGCAAGGTTCTTGGCACAACTTTCTTTGAAATTCTTAGAGCCTTTTATTTACCAAACAGTCTACATTGTTAAAAGTAATATTTCCCCTGTGCCCTAAATTTTGGCCCAGTTAATCTTTCAGGAGTGCTGAAAACAGGGCTTTAATTAGCAACTTTATCAGTTAACCCAGTCACTCGTCTCAGTGCTTATCTGATACCGTGTCCATGCAGGCACTTGGGGACATCAGAAAAAGGCTGATGTGTCAGTGGGACAGTTGAGAGGACCTCAGTGGCAAGGGGAGAAAAAAGACACCACAGAAATGGATGGCATTAAATGGAATTTGATACAAATCCAAAAGGAATTATCGGACCACAGTAGCGTAGGACAGGCATGGATATCTTTTGTATTTCTCCCTGATCTTCTCTAGTATGTGACCCACAGGAATAGAGATGAAGCCACGGTCCCTTGCAGTGTGAACGTAGGGCCTGGCATGATCGAGGTCCTTCGCTGGGGAGGTGCTGACTGAGCTGAGAATAAAACTGTGCTGATGCTGTCGTCGCAGCAGCAGCCGGCTCAAGCCAGCCTGCGGCTCTTGGCCAAGGTGCTCATTAAGCTCTTTTGCTGTCCTCAGCAACAAAGATTTAGTGAGCAATCTGCTCTCCCTACTTGCCTCTAATTTTTCTGTGTTCAGTTTAAGGGAAAGAGGGTGTGTTTATATATGAGTGCAACTGAGGGGGTGACATTGGAGTTAGAGAGAGTGGACCGAAAATCGTACACGCTTGCCTGAAAAGGGAACTGTGAAGAGTAATGGATGAAGACTTTCTGGTGGATGGCGAGAGCAGAGGAAACCCATCCTGATTTGTCTTGGGATGAAAAGGGAAGACATCTTGTTTTCTTAGGGCGAGCCTGTCATCACAGACCTCTTCTAGCAGAAAGAGGCTTGTGCTTCAGTTCATGCAGCTTTCAATCATTAGCAGTAACTCTCACTCAACTGCTTCAGGCTGTGCCTGGTGGACTCTGCGACCCGTCAGGCAGGGCTTATCCTGTGGCTTTAGAGGCTGTGGCTGGTCCTCTGAAACAATTAAATAACAACACCCAAGGGCTTAGGGGAAAATTAAAAGATAACCCAAATCAAAAGAACTTAGGTGATCTGCTTCAGGTACTCCTGCTCAGTAATAAACATGGAAAATAAAAAATAAAATCAGAAAATAAACATGGAAATATAGACCAAATTGCAAAGAATTAAGGCTATTTAGAAAAAAACCCAAACATTTGGGAGAGCTGGGCTTTCATTTTATTCTTCACTTTACTGCATTTGCATTTGTGAAGTGGTCTGTAATGCCTCTTATGCTCAGTTTAGTCTTTCACATGGCATCATTTGCGGTTCAGAATTCTTACTCACCTCATTTTTTTCCCTAAACAAAGATGTACCATTCAAGTAGTTCTAAAACTGTCTTGTCAGCAAAAAATCTGTAGCTCTCACCAATGCAAGGAAGTCTGATATTAAAAACATGCATCGCTTTGCTATCTTAAGATGAACCCATTAGCATGTGGCTGAAGAGTAAGTTCGAGAGAGAGAAATCACGTTAAGAGGACAGAGTGACTACCTGGTGCCAAGAAGATATTTTATGCTTGCTCAAGCAGTTCTGATGAGTTGATAGCTGAAATGTTTATGCTTTTATTCACATAGATAGCATAGTAAAGACATCTATTTTAAACAACAGATAATCCAAGTGGTGCATTTAGTTTGTGATGTAACTGTGGCTGGTGTTTAAGGGCTTGCAGGGTTTGCTCCTGCTCTTATTCTAGCTGGGCCCTGCAAAGCTAGGCCCTTGACTTCTTTCCAACCTGAAAACAAAAACAGAAAACAAAAAAAACAGGAAGACATTTAATAACTGTAAATTTTCTGTTCCTGCAGAATACAAATGCAAAGCATCATACTGATTTTCACTTCACAAAAATGTGTAAAGTCATGAAGAGTTTTGTTTATAAATAGAAAATATGGGTCTCAGGAATGTCTAAGTGTGTAACTCTGTGATGTACAGGATTTAGTGGAGCCCAGTTCCAAATCCCTGTTTGATTTGATGCAAGAATTTAAATGGCATCAGCGACTTCACTCTGGGGTATCCTTCAGACCCCATTTCTTAATTTTTCTTAGGTACTGTCCCCTCTTTTGAACTGCCACACTTGATACTTTTCATTGCTCATTTCCCTCAACAGCACTTTTCTTGCTTTTCTCATTCTTTCTCTGGAAAAGAGGAATAGTCTTGCCACTACATTATCCTTTAAAGAAAGAAAACTGTATTTTTTTTCTCTGCCTGGATCAGTTAATATTCCCAGCATCAGACCTTGGCTGTCTATTGAGATCAGTGGCGATGTGTCCAGTCTTACATTCTCAGTCTTTTTCTCCACTTTATTGTAATCCTAGAATGTGTAAGGGACTTTTTAACATAGAGCTTTATATATAAGTGCCTAGATAGTTCTTGCAGCCCCTGGGCATTTTCACCTTTATATGGAGAGGTATTTATTTTGATATAGCTTCTGACATATTCAGAAGGTGCAGTAAACCAGGGTAGTCAAAATAAAACAAGCAGAAAAGGAACATTAAAATATTTACTTGACTTAACTACTTCCTTTCTTACAAATCCTCTCCCCTTGGTAATCATAGGTTAGTAGACCATTGTAATAATTTCTAGATGTATGTAACTGTCCAGACTATTCCAAAACCACAAGATGCTGGTCCAGCCTCTTGTATTTGCTGCAACTGGGGGGAACCTTTTGTTTATGAGCTTCCCATGCAAACAAATTCCAAGTGTCTTTGTAGAAAAACTAGTTGAAAAATGAAGCTACATAAACTTTTCAATCTTTTTCTCAAAGGAGTGACATTTTACCAAGCCACTTGGTAGCTTCTGTGATAAATTATCTAGCTAGTGTTATGACAGCTCCTCAGTTTTTATCGTTTATGTCTGTTCACTGCTATTAGTATTTGTCAAGGGCTGCCAGTGACTACCATGTGCCATCTCTGTCTGGGATTGCTCATGACATCCTAGGATTTTGGCTTCTTGGTGGTCTGGGTCTGGGTCTTGCTCTGGGTCTTTTTGAGTTTGATCTCTCCTGTGACACAGAGCTACAGCCATTTTTTATTCTGTCATATTCAGAGATCTATTGCCAAAATTCTAAGGTGTGGATATGTATTAACAGTGATAGCACACTCAGAGCAGGGAAAGGGAAAGAAGTCATTCAGTCTGTTCCTGGTTTATAGTATTAATGAAAGATATTTGTCTGAACTGTTCTTAAATGCTCCCATGATTCTAATACCACAACTTCCCCAGGTAACAGATTGACAGTGGTTAGCACTAGAAGGTTTATCCTAATGCCTTCTCAAATATCCTTGTAGCATTCCTTCTCCTACTGACCTTCCTAGAAACAGCCTAGATTCTGTTTTCCAAAAGTTTTCTCTTATCTAAGCTAAACCATCCCAGAGTATTTCAGTCACTTCTTCCAAGCCATGTTTTTTAGATGTTTCTTTACCATTGCAGACCTCCTCTGGATTTTTCCTTCATTTGACCCCACGTATCTCTGCAAGTGATTGAGCCAGTATGCCAGCTGAGGCCTTACCACAATGGAAAGACTACCTTGTGTCTTCCGCAGGCTAAACTGCTTTTTAAATGCCCCAAACTGGAATTGGTCTTTTCTTAGCATGATAGTTTTGAGTGATGCACTGCTTGTGATCTGCTACCTGTTGCTGTCTTGTATTTTCAAAGTGGATAATCTCTCCCTAAAACCATTGTCACTCCCTTGTCTGTTGCATTGTTTTTTATACCATTTCTCCAAATTGGCAATATCATATCGAATTCTATCACAACTCTCAAGGTTGATCTTAACTATAAATTTGAAAAAATAGTTTCTTTCATCTTCCAGGTCAATAATTATAGTATTAGCCCCAGGACAGACTACTACATAAAGCACAATCCTGTCTTTCTTATTAATTGTTAGCTTTTTGATATCAACTGCCTGTGTACATTTTTCTTAGTAGTGCTCTCACATTTTAGTCGCTTTTGTCAGACTAGACCTGATCAAATGGTGATCTGTGACCAGGTCAAATCTGTTAGGATTTATTAGATCAGGCATAGCATTTTGAAAATCAGTTTGTGTTGATTCACTGGATTATATGGTTGGAAGTGAAGGTGGCAGACAACTTTGCACTGTCCCAGAACATCATTGGAAGCAGTGTCAACAAATAGCATTACTGAAGTTAAGACAGACAGCACCTCTGCTTTTTCCCCATTTAAACAATCTCTTACCCATCACAGAAGAAAGTTAGATGGGAACTTGACTGGTCTGTCTTGGCTGTTGCTTATCTCCTTATTTCTTCCAGGTGCTTGCAAACTGTTAACGTTCATGATATTTGCCAGGGTTTGTGTGTGTCGTTTTTTTTTTTCTTTTCTGTTTTTTTTCTTTTCTGGTTTTTTCTTTTTTCCTTTTTTTTTTCTTTAAAGTGAAGTTAAGCTGACTAGTATTAGTCTAACATTTAGAAAAGGAGGTTGAGGAGAGACCTTATTGCTCTCTACAAGTACCTCAAAGGATGTTGTGGTGAGGTGGGTGTTGGTCTCTTCTCCCAAGTAACAAGCGCTAGGACAAGAGGAAATGGCCTCAAGTTGCTCCAAGGGAGGTTTAGTTTGGATATTAGGAAACATTTCTTCACTGAAAGGGTTGCTAAGGATTGGAACAGGCTGCCCAGGGAAGTGGTTGAGTCACCATCCCTGGACATATTAAAAACAAGCGTAGATGTGGTGCTTAGGGACATGGTTTAGTGGTCGACTTGGCAGTGTTAGGGTAATGGTTGGACTTCATGATCTTAAAGGTCTTTTCCGACCAAAATGATTCTATGATTCTCTGATTCACTTTTTCCCCTGTATTTTAAGGATAGACATAATGTTTCCCATTTCTGGAATCTCACTGATCACTGCAGGCTTTAAAAGATTATGGAAACTGTGATGCATGCTCCAGACAGGTCTTCAAATTTCCTAGGACTAGATTTGAAATCTGGGTTATTTGAAACAATCAAATTTATCTAATGTCTCTCTGGTATTAATTCTGATAGTGTAAGTGTGACTGAGCCTTTTAGAATAACCTGAAACAAAATAAGCATTACATGCTATGATCTATGGTATATTCAGCATCTTCTGTCTTTCTCATTAGGTAGCAAGCCAATATTTCTCCTGGTTTTCTTCTGACTCCTTATGGATTTGTAGAACTCACGTGAGTTTCCTCACAGCCCACATTTGAGCTGCAGTTGTACTTAATTTTACATGTGTACCATAGTGACTTGTCCATATGTATTGAGGTTCCTTTTCATTCCTCCCAAATACTCTGAGTTTTCACTTTCTAAGGTTCTTTTTTGTGTGCAACTTTTATTGTTTCAAGTCAATAAATACCTTCTGCTTTAATAACATTTTTTTTAAAATTCCTTGAAATCTATTGCAAAATTTTGCTATTTTCGATGAAACATAACCATGAAAATAATCTGATATTGGTTGAAGGCTAGTTAACAGCCTGGGATTCCCAGACTAAAAGCAAAACTAATTATCAAGAAAATATTAAAAGTAATACACAGACTCAAAGAACAGTTAAACCTCACAAGAGTATTGCCACAGCCCTTCAGCTAAGTGCAGTCTCTACACTGTTTATACTTTTCCCCATACACACACCCCCACACACCCCCACCACTGCTTTTAGCACAGGGGGGTGGTGGTGGAGAGTGTTGGTTTTGTTTTTTCCCCATGCAGGAAATATTATACAGTCAGTCTTCATATTACAAACTTTGTCATGGAATTTCTGGTTTTCAGAAATTCTTTATACTTAATTTTTTTTTAATATTAAGAAAGTAGAAAGGACTAATTTCTGTTTAAGTAAAGAGTAGAAATTTCAGGTTACTTTACAAGTTAAACTAGAACAGAGAATTTATTACCCAATCTTATATTATATTTTGAGTGCTGGCTAATCAAAATCTTAACCTCTTTTGCCTCAGAAAAGACCAGATCATGGCTCTCTTGAAATAAAAGATAGTTGTCATCTTTACTCCAGCAGGGCCAAGATTTTACCTAGAAGAGTGTTCTCACTATCTTTCCACACTGTGCTTCCTAGCTCAGAATGATCCCAGCTGTTGTGATTCTAGCAGGAGAAATTCCTGCACTTGCTTTTCGGCCAGAGAACACTATTTCCATTGTTATGTTGGTAAATATTTCATGTTGCTCATCACTGAAGGCAATGGTTTATGAAAGTCACAGGGATAAAACAGTCACTCTCAGTTTACCATCAAGTACGTCACAGCCCTTTCATTTTCAGTGTAGCATAGATATCATGTGAAGAAACTTAAATATGTAGGGGTGATAAACTGAATGAAGAGAAGTATATGAAAAAATACAGAGGGAGCAGAACAAGACAGACAACAAAGCAGGCTAGAAAGATTTTTATTCCAGATTATTGCAGAAAATTGCCTATTCTCTCAGATAAACTCTCAAGGATCGCTCCTGGAAAGAGGAAATTTCTGTTTTAAAAATGGCAATACAGTCAGTAACTGAGTGGTCTCCAAGGAGTCCCACAAGCCAATAAGACTTAATTTTGGCAGACTGGTGCTCTTAAAACTTTGGGTGAATGTGGAACGTTGTGGTTTTATCTGCCTCTGATGCAACACTTACTTGTGTGTCTCTCCCAGACATACAGCATAGCAAATGGAATTATTTAGGGTTTCATCAGATGTGATTAATTCTGCTAGGCTTTCCGGTCTAACCACATGGAGGTTATTACCCATGTACCCTTTTTTTGAAAACCATCTACATACAATCTTTTTATGGAATAAGAACAAAAGAGACTATAGCCTCATAGTGCTTTTTTTTTTTCTTTTCTTCTTTCAAATACAAGATATTTGATAATTTATTTCTAAGTACCTTGCATCTGCATGTACTGCTCCTTAGTGTCAAGTCCTGAGGGCTCGTTACCAGCTCTATTTGTAGACTGTTTACACAGGATGCAGAGAAGCAAAGCAGCAAGGCAGAAGATGTTTCATTCTAGTGCTTGAAGTAACCTGCTGTGGGATGGTACCTCTCAGAGCACAGAAAGAAAGGTCACTGATCATGATTCAATTCTTCAAATTCTTCCCAGTAGAAATTATTGACACCTCCTTGCTCCTTCTTACCTTTGTCCTATCTCTATTTTAAATGAGTTCTTCCAGAAAAGACCAGGGAAAACATGACTGTAGAGATACAGATGTAAATGATAACGTGCCATTATGTTTTCTTAACAAATAGGTTACTAGCAGTGACTTTGAAACTGGAGGCTATGTGAAATTCATGTGTCCGAAGAAAATGTGTGACAGATGCCTCAACACCATGGCATGGATATTCGCACATCACTTATTTTGGTGCTGGAAACTGCATCAAATATAACTGTGCTGTGGTATGAAATCCTCCACAAAGCAAATTTAACTGGAAAACTTGAAGTCATCTTGAAAGACTTGGCTCATGGTTAACAGCTCAAAAAAACCCCAACTGATCATTTCTGTGAAACAAATACTTAAGATGGTTCAGTCAATTCTATATATAACCCTGATCATCAGGCCTCCTGGGACATCTAAGGAAAGAAGGGAGAGAACACTGTCAGACTGCCATCTGAAAAATACATATATCTTCTCACTACTGAGAGTCCTTGCATTAAAATTACTGTCTTTTCTCACTGAACACTGAATTTAGACTGTTTTGAACTCTACTTATGACTCTTTGGGGAGTGATAGTTGTTACAGAACTCCAGGCTCCTTTTCAAAAATACTTCTGACTTGCATAAAAACATTTGCCCCATCAAGGATGGCAGTGTTTTCAGACACTTTCCATGGTTTTCTGTCTTGTCTTACAAAGGCAGGGTTTTTTTTTTTTTTTGTTCACTGAAGTGCATACACTGTGTCAAGTGCATTACCATAACACCATATCTTCAGCACTTACCTGATTATTGCTTTTATCATCAGCTAGATGAGAAAAGAAAAAGCCCTACACTTTTTCTGTGTCTGGGTGATATTATAAATAATTAAAAATGTCTACTTCGTTTCTTACACAAGTCATATCGGATTCTAGGAGTGAAATTCCAGTTTTCTTTTGCTTATCTTCTGGATTCAGTGCAAAATAAGGCAAATGAATCACCTTTCAGGAGGATATTTAGGATTTCCAAGTGATACTGGACTACTGTGCCTTGGCAGCTTCTTTATGTTTGATAAATGTATAAATCCATAGTCTACTGTGTAATTTAGAGTGCTCCCTTTCCATCCTGGCAATTTCCTTCTCTTCCTGCACTGAACTACCTGAGACACTTTTATGAGTCATGTATCTTAACATTTAAAACAGGCTTTCAACTGATTGTGATTAAGAATCAGGTTATAATGTGCAGATTTTTCTAGGTAGTTTATCTGAACCTGTATACATTTGAATAATGGGATTGTACTGGGAAAGCCATTTAGAGGTGTATGCAGAAAATACGTGGTAGAAATTCCTGAGTTCATTTCCAAGCAGAGAATAGATTAGGCCAACAAGTGTTTTGAGTGGGCATTATCTGTGCTTTCAAGCACATCACATGCTTGGTCACTCATCCAGCTGATCACAACTCAGTAGCATAGCTCAAATCCCAGACATGCAAAAATACTTGATGAACTAAGCAAGTGTCTCAATTCAGTGAATATCAAGTAAGTTCAGTGAAAATTACCTATTCACAGATGTGTGATAAATAGAGAAGGAGCTTAAAACTCATGGAATTACTCATGCGTAGCAAATTAATCACTCAGCATGAGATGTGGTCCACTTCCAACCAGAAAGAACACTCTCTTTGGTAAAGACAAGATACTGAAATGTACATATTTCATTATTACATCTATCTCCTGCTTTCTAAGATACTTCCTGTAACTTGCTGTAAAATTTTAGAGCACACCTCCCTCCCCTCCCCAACGGGTATTTGTCAAGTCTTTTCTCCTTTTATTTGTAAATACTTAGAGTATTTCTATATAAGCGTAAGGGGTGGAATGGAGTTGATTCATTGATCATTCAGTTGGAACAAAATAAAATCCTCTCTGAACATATTAAAGCTTAGAAAAAGTCTTATATTTAAGTTATGGGAAAGCCACTGCCAATTGTTTTGAGTTTAGGGCCTCTTTCAAGGTGTGCTGAAATTAAATAAAAAGAGAAAGTAAGTTTGGACCAGACCCACATTCCCTAAATGGCCCCTCTACCCTTATGGCAATCCTTAAAATTAATCATAATGGCTGTGATTGATGGGCTGGAGTAGCCCAAATGTTGAACTGGAGACTAAAATCACCACCTGTCATAGTATTTGCCAGTAGAAGCAAGTCTAGGAAGTAGGATTTATCTCTGAATGAATTCAGAAAGTCTATGGAGAAGTCTTATGAGGTGAACAAGAAGGCCAAAGCCCTTCAAAATTAATACTATAGTTAGCACATACACAAAATGGTGTGCAGGTATTCAGATTATGATCTTAGACCTGTCTCCAATTGAAATGGCTTTTTTTCTGATTTCAATGCCTTTTGGTAAGTCTACTGTTTTATCCAACTACTATAGTTTCAAGTATGAATCTAGGTTTCAAAGAAGCAAGCTGCTGTTTTCGGCTTATCCGGCTGTGTCTAATGTTGATCACAGCATGTTCCAAATACATGGGAGGACAGTTTTCTCTGCAGCAGTGCATCAGTGCACCTTTGGGGATCAAAGAGATCCTCTTCAATGTGCACTGATGAGGCTTTCCCTTGCTTTGAGGCTTTGACTTGCCCCTGCAAATGCCCCTTGGCTGTGAACATGACAAATCAGATGCGATCCTGAATCCTCCCTGATGCGAAACATGCTGTGCGTATGGGTGTCCAGTCCACAAACACAGCTTCGGTGGCTCTGACAGGCTCTGGGGTGAAGGGTTGAAGATCAGCATTTGAAAATAGGTTTCTCAGTGTCCTTACTTTACAATTCTTATGCGTGACAAGCTTCCTACCTAAGTGGCAAGCAGTAATATGATTTGAAAAGGCAAGCAAGAGACTACGCTTGCACATCTAACCTTCCTCCACTGAAATCATGGTCCCCTCACATACAGATGTGCCCATAGGGTAATTAAGTTTCCTGTCTTGCCTGCTTGGAGGCGGAAGGCACACAAGCGTGGGGAGAGCCCCGGCTCCCGCACTGGGGCTGTAAAACAGCTGATGTAGCTATTTCATGAGCAAGTCATATGGCACCTAATTCACAAATGTGAAAAAAAAAGTCTAGAAGTTCAGGGGATGGAGAAAGCTTTTAGGAAGGGAAAGCAGCAAAGATAGATCACATAACAGCCTAAATATGTGACATATCCTTAGATAAAGCTGAAACTACAGCCAACTGCTGCTGGAGTGTGCCAGGGAGTAGGTGCCATGACTAGCAGATAGGCTTCCTCTGCTTGGTGTCTCGGTGGTGCTGACTGTTGAGACTAGAAGTGCTCGAGAGGACCAAGAGAAATGGGTCAGTAAGGCCAAAGAAATCATATTTCATTGCTCAGAAGAGTGCTTATTGGTGCTTATTTTCCTTTAAAAAAAAGCTGTTAGTATCATGTTTTCAGCTCTGACTGCACCAGACTTCCACATCAGCAAGTGCAAGCGATGGTTACCCCTGGTTCAGCAGAGCACTCAGGCACAGCTTAACCTCATTCTTAATGCAGTTGAGTTTAATACCACCTAACTAAATTCAGTAAGTACTTTGTTGAAGTGTGTCTTCGTATGATGTACACAATGCATCCCCAAGTGTGTTTTTTGTGGACTTTAGAAGTATAAATTTAGATGGTTGCAATTTAGATATTTAAACTTTAGAATATACACAAAATGTCAGTCACTGGTGCTGTTTAAATATTCAGCTGTTTACAGTAAGCGACCTAAATGCCCTTGCTTGCTCTTGCAATTAGTTGTGCCTGGGGTTTCATTACTCTAAAAACTAAAAAAGAAATTGGTTTTAAGGTAAGCAAACTCCTGACACCTTGTTAGAATATACAGATGCAGCTTTTTACAGGAACTGTTAGTTTTCTTTATTTTTTTAGAAATTAAAATGTGATAAACTAGTGGGAAAATGTCTGGCTATTAAACAAATGTGATCTTGGTATTATATTTAAAAAAAACATTTTTCAAAATTATTATCAGTTTGGTTACAGATAAAGATTACTTTGATTACATGATGTCCTAAGATATTGGATAAGTGTTGAAACAATTACTCAGCTATGGTTCTGTCTGGTGGCAAATAATTTTGAAAAAAAGGCTTGCAACTACATAATTAGTGTTAGTTATACCACTTGCTTTGTTGAATTGTAAATTTTATCCAACAATATATGCCTGCAGAACCTCATTGAATTTGGTTTTTTAATTGATAAGTAGTTGGAGTCCAGACCTCGGACATGGATGAAACCTTTTTCATCCAAGAATTTCAAGTAATGTTAAATGAAATTACACCTCTGAATCAAGTCTTTTTGATGCAAATGGTAACATTCCCATGTTACAGGTAGATAAGATGACATACCTGTAGATATAAGTGATCTGCTAAAAGTCACAAAGCAAATGACTGGCAAGGATCCAGGAGTGTAGGTCTTGGGGCTTCGCTATATAAATATGCACCATATATTTCTATCCAAGATCTAGAGTACAAAACACCAGCCTCTTATTGTTATTGTTATTAAAATTATTTGAAATACAGTGGGGTTTCTCTATAGATTTATTACTTACATCGCAGCAGTGCTGATCCATTTTGCTGGGCAATGTGTACCTTAAAAAAAAAAAAAAGCAATGTATGTGCTGAGAGGAGACATAATAAAGATATGCTGTGTCTTACTGTGCAGTTCAAGGTCATTACTCTGATCTTTTTACTTTTTAAACCTTGAAAGCATACCATTTTGAACTGAATAATGATTATATGGGCAAAGTGTCACAACATGCATATGTTATATTTGCAAGGTGCCTTATGTAGGAATAATCCTCTTACATTTTTCCTCCAGTGCCAGGACACCATAACGCACAAGCAATGTACTATAAATATATCTTTTCCTGGGCTCCCTTCATTCTTTTGTTTAAGAAAGAGTGGTTTCCATCATTTGCAAGGTAAACTATAAAAACTCCCTGCTAATGCTATCTGACGCAGTACTGAAAACTGAGCTGCAATATTTCAGCAGAGGGCTCTTGCTTTGTACATTTGTATCATGGAAACCCAAGGCACTAATCGGATCTTTACGGGGCGGGGTGGGGGGTGGGGGGCAAAAGTAGTAGCTGACAACTCAAAGACATACCTTATCTGAATAGTGTTATTGTGAAGAGAATAGACTTGTGAACAAAAGATGGAAATTACAGAAACAGGAATCGGATATCACAGGTCCAGAATAAGAATGGCGAATAGAGTATGGGGTAAAAGACTCAAAGCCTGAGTGACAGCTCAAAGACAAGATGGGATTTCATACATTTTCTAAACATTGCTTCTGTGCTTCCTTCAAAGAAATTTTCAAATCCCAGCTGGTTTTCCTAATTAAAGAACAGTGAATGTTCTATAGGTAGGAAATGCGTATGTGTAAGTAGGAAGGGGTTGGATCATATTTACCCTTTTGTCACTGTCATCAGTTCTATTTAATCAGATGTGAATCTTTGGGGATGTAAATGTATATTAGCTTGAAACTGAATAGTTTAAAGTTAAACACTGCAGATTTTTGAGGGAGTGGGAGGGACCAAGACAAAGGAAAAAAGCAAATGTACGTGGAAATAGGTTGAGGTCTTGCAAACTGATGACACAGCAACTCTTGTCTGATACTATAGTCCAGTACAGATGCTTTGAAGCATGTTTTCTTCTACTGCTTCCTCTCAGGGTTTAGTCCCTTGAAATGATACTCTCTTGGAGGAGGGATAGAAATGTCGTGGGGGGAGTTTGACATTGAGTTGCTATTCATGTGACAAAAGCTTCTAGTTCAGTCATCTCTGAGAGCGCAATATGTTTTGCACAGGACTTTTTTTTTTCAATTTCTCAGTTGCTCTTTTAATTATTATTAATTTGGATTATTTATTCAGATCTACACAATATCACAGTCAAGTGATTGGCACGTTATGCAAGTTGAGAAAACAGGGAGATGAACAAAGACTACATGAGCAAACCATACAGGATTTGTACTCAATGAAGTGGTATGTAATCATAATGGAAAACAGTAGTGGAATAGATGAAATCCTTATTGTGTCACAGTATTTTGTTGCACTATGTCATCTATATCATCCTAAGAGACTCAGAATGTCTAAAAAATTATATTCCAATACATTTTTAGACTTAAAAACAAGAGCAGACAATGAGGCAGGGAGAAACAAATAAGCTTTTCAAGATGGCAGGTTTTTGTATGAGTAGTAGCAAAACAACAGATAATAAACTAGTAGACAGTGGTGGAGCAAATTGCTGTGGAGGAATAACTACATGTAGGACACAAGAAATCTATAAAAGTGGCTTAAAACTATACTAAATATTGCTAAATGGAAAGTTAAAATGTCTGATTCAGGGGAAGACATGGTTACAATTTTTTTTTTTGTCAAAATAGGCAGTGACATTCCTCATGTACTGCTATCTGGTGGACTATGAGTGGAGGAAATACTGGGAGGACTTTTGTAGTCAAGACAGTGGGAGGATATAGGTAGAGTGGTGAACAAATGCTGAGGGACAGTTTAGAATCAGAAAGGCAAAAGGGAGAAGATTCAAGGTTAAGGGTGATGCAAAAATCACACATGGTTGAAACAAATGCTTGGCTTTCACAGCCAGCATTCATTAGAAGAGTTCATTAGAAGAATATATTGCAATGAAGCTGGAAAAGGGCGAGTAATGAAGGGAAAGAGTTGAAGTCGTCTGTCTCATTTTGCTATGTTGTTCCTCTGTTTTCAGAGCTGCTTCAAAAATATTTTCCCTAGTTATTTTTTTATTTCTCTCTCTTCTTAGCTAATTGCAAAATTTACAGTTGTTTTATTTACATTGTAATGCATTTGGAGTGATATTATATATGGGACATGTTATCTGAAAAAGATATACTGCATATTTTCAATTTCTTTGATGACACAGGGCCAAATTCCACCAGTATATAAACAGGTGCAACTCAGTTTGAGGTCTACAGTATTCATACTCCTTTATATCAAGACTGAAATTGGCCCACAACTTATCTGTAAAAATCTCTGCCTCTTTCTTGTGGACTGAATCCTCATGCATCATTAACCTAATACATTTCTGTTTTAGCAATGATTATACAAATTTCTGCTTCAGTTTAGCAAAAGCTTGGGGTAGCAAACCATAAAGCCTAATAAAATCCAACTTTCAGGCAAACCCTCTTGTATGCAATATTGAAGAGTACAAAGTGCCAAGGGCTTGTATTAGTACCATCCATTTTGTTAGCATTTTTCCAATTTATCTTGCGTTACAAACCCAGAGAGTACTATGTCTATTGTAAATATTTAAGCATTACTGTTGACATAAAGATAATACTGACAAATTGAGTTAACATTTCTGCTGAGGATTACTGACCATGTGTAGTGCAGAATAACTTTAACACCCACACCAAGCCCTGCGCTCATGCCAAACTCTGTTTAGTCTACAATACAGCAGTGTCCCTTAAATGAATTTTTAGCTTTGATTTACACAAAACATGAAACAACCTTTCTTGGATCAATTAATTGTTTGACTTTCCTAATACATTTCCATTTTAACCAGATTATGTCTGTATCACAGGACAAGTAATGGGTGCAAGATGTTAGTGCTGTCATGTGGGTGTGTGTCTGTGTGCACGCGTCCATGGTCCCATTGCTCTTGCTCCAAGTATCTTCTGTGTTTTGAATATCAGCCTGCAGTATAGATGGTTACTTATGTCTGTCTGCATTTGCAATAACACCTGGGTGTGCATAGTTAAAAACAGGGAGAGACACTCTGATATGTTGCTTTGTCTTCCAAGTACAAAGCTTCTGTGGCATCTTCTCCCTTCTTATAAAGCACGTATGGAGCAGAAGTAAAGAACTCAGGCAAAAGTTTGAAACCGTTTACTCCAGCAGTGTGGTATTTACATGCTGTAGTTTGCAATTTGCTTTTGACACTTGCAGCCAAGAGGCTCCCAAAACTGAAAGAAATTTATCTTCTTGTCCTTGCATTGTACATTTGTCCTCATGTAATTTGCATCCTGGACATCACCAACATATTTTGATTTGAATAGGGTTATAAGGCATTCACATATAACCTCGATTTACAAAAAAATTGAAGCCCAAGCCATTTTCAGCTTTGCAATAGTCAAGGACAGTGCATAGCAAATTTCTCAACTTGAGGAATTAATTGGCTGGGAACAGTATGAGATGCATTATTTCTTATATGTAGCTAGAATTCAAGCATGAATTAATACCAAGCCCTGTTTTCTTAATTCTGGACTTTGGAAACTCTATCAGGCTGATGTGGATCAGGATGCCACGTTGCAATTTGGTTACACAGCATCGTTCTTACTTGCTTCAGTATCAAATTCCCCACATTGCTTCATTATGTCGATGAGAGATTTCCAAAATGTGTTTTACAATGAGGCAACTAAAACAATCCTTTTCACAGGATTTCCTTTCTTCAACTGACAGACAATATTTTCCACACTGACAATGTCTTCAATTATTATGCCAATAACAGTACTCTTAATAGCTAAAAGATGTTTTACAGAGTGGGGTTAAAACCCTTTCCCCAGCTTTATAGGTGGGGAGACCCAGGCACAAAGTAAGGAATTGACCTGCTAGGCTATCTGGCTAGTGGCCTAACAAGGACATAGGTCTCCAGCTCCTAGTCATTATCCAAAACCCAGACAGAAGTAAATCCTAGGACATGAAACCAGGAGAAACCTTGAGCAATAAAAGCAAACTGAAATTCTGAAGAAACAGTCATTGGTAAACATGGTATCTGAGATGCTTGTCCTAGGTAAAATGATGCCATTGTTTTTGTTAAAGTTGAAAGAGCCAACCAAAACTCCATCACATTCAGCTGGATTTGTACACTGGAACTTGGAGGCAGCCTTAGAGCTTGAATCAGAAAGTTCTTGGCCACTGATCTAGTGAGCTGAGTGCTTGTGGGCCTGTAATAATAGTACTCAAGGCTTAACATAAGCTGCAAGGTGAAAATTCATGTGCCAGTCCAGAAATCAGAAGTAGCTCAGATGGAGTATGTAAAGACCTACCATGGCACTTATAGCTAGCTCATGTGATTTAAACAAATTTCTATATATTGTATTATCCACTATCAGCAATGGATATTTCACAACTTTTGACCTTAATTTGCTCAGCCACCAGATTCTCCTGGCACCTTCTAGAAATTGTAGCCCTTGTTTCAAAAAGGACTGTGGTGCTGGAAAGGCCTTAGCACAAGACTATGAGAACAAATGAAATTTGCTTTCAGGCCTGAAGCAAGATGAATACCTCTGCAGCGTAGAAAGAAGCAGTCCTTATTAGGATAATTTTACTCTAACAATATAAAAACACTGTTAGTAAGATACCAGATGGCTTGTCAGAGCTAGTTATAACTGAGTTGATCTGGAATTCAGTTTGCAAGAGCAGTGTGGTTCTCTACATTTAGCAAAACAACAGAGAAATACAGCTTAAAAGCAGCAGAGCATCCTGCCTGTCAGAAGCAAATACCTGGAACTCAGGTATTTTACATCCTACCTAAATCTCTGCCCAGGAACTGTTATAGCACCTGAGCTCCTTACAGCCTTAACATGCATCTGTTCTCAGTAAAGACTTGTAAAGCTGGCAAATAAAGAATGAAACAAAGAAACACTAGAAGAAGTTATATATCCTTAGTCCTACAAAAGATCAATGATATGGCAAGATCTAACTGCAGCTTTTAACAGGAAATATTAAAAACTAATCCTAGTCTAAAAGATCAGTTTTATAGTTTCTTTACTTCAACCATCTTTTGTTTCAGTTCATTGTCTTCTCTGCCATGTCATGTGTTCCTGTCCCTTCTGCTCTTACTTTTCTCCCCTTCCTTTACAATTCCATTTCATGCCTCCCTTAAAAATAACAATGCACTCATTCTTTTTTCCTCACCTGGGTGGAATAAGCTTCTAACAACACACACATGACTCAGTTTGCAGACAAACCATGATAAAATGGTCAGCAATTGTATATAAACCAGTCTGTAATTTCCTTATAAGATGCTCTTCTGCTATAGCCTTTGTCTTTGTGATGCTAATGAAAGGCATATATATGAGCACTCAGCAAGTCATCTGATGTGATCCAATGTGGGATCAGGCAGAAAGCCTCATTGGCTAACTCACCTGCTCACAGGGAAAACTTAGACCAGGTCATGAAAACCCATGTTTGGGCAGCTTTATATAAGGTGTAATGCAGAGACAGATTTGCACTAAACTTTTTCTTTGTGTTTGGCTATAAATTTGTGTATAATGAGGGCATTCTCTTTCTAATTGAGCCTTTGTATAACTCTCTCTTTAAAGGTCTTCCCTTACATTAGTGGTAACCTCCTACTTAGAATGTAACAAGCTCTCAAGATTCGTTTCTACTTCTTTCTGGAATCACTGCTTAAAACTGCATGAATCTTATTCTAGCTAGGAGTCCTAGGGATCTTGTCAGAGCTAGTGAAAGACATTCAGAGATATTTGCGTCATGAAGTCTTAAGATTACCCAGAATAAAACATATTTTTAGATATGTCATGCTTTTCTACATACCATGGTTCTTCTCTTGAAAAAGGGCTGGTTAGGAAAGCTTGCATCTCTGACAACGTCCTTCCTGTGGGGAGGCAAAAGCAAAGGTTATGGCTTCTGGGAAAATACTGTGTTAGTAGGAGGTGACTTTAATGATCTTTACTAGGATCAAGGATTATTGTGGGTCTAAGTTGGTACTTTAATTGGTGACTGAAGAGAGGAAGTAATGAGCTTGGTATCAACATTTATGAGTAATATTTAAGTGCCTGGGAGGAACTGAGTGCATAGTGAGACTGAAGAACTATGGCAGCAGAAGGTGGAAAGAATGAAAAAAAAAAAATCTTTAGTTAGGAAAAAATGTAAAGTGCTTAAAAATGTAGAAAGATAACTTGAAACAGTTTTCCAGTCAGAGGGAGAGTGCTAGAGTGTGTGTTGGTCCAGAGTTAGCTAGTTGTGTAATTTAAATTAAACTTTTCCACTGAAGTTTTGTCATGTCTTTTGCTGCCTAAATGGCAAAATACATTTGAAGGAGCCACTGTGCTGAGTATCACAGAATTGTTTACAGGCATTGAAAAGCCTGTTACCTACTGCTGCTCTGTTGAGGCTTACAACAGCATCTAACGAACTAACAAACAACAGGGACTGCCTTTTCTGCATTCGCAAGTTGTCTTATTACTCAGTTTGTGGTTATCATACATAAATTTATGCACCAAAACACACTGGTGGAATAGGGCTGTGTACACATGCTTGTCAAAAAGGGTGTGTGTGTGTGTGTGTGTGTGTGTGTGGTGTGATAACAACTCCTCTGCCATTAAGAGGCTTTGATTGCACCTGAAATGTCATCTGGGCAATGCTCTGCACCAAATGATACTGACAGGAGAGGTAATTCAGCATTAAGGAAGGCTGCTCTGGAAATGGAATACAGACATTTTTCTTGAAGAAATAAGTATTTAAAATATAAGAAAACTCTTGAAGGAGGAGAAACTGTGGTGACCTTATGCATGAACATATGTAGAGATGGATGCATCAACAATACAGAGGAATTTTTTACAATGGCTTAGCAATAGGAGACTTAGCTAAGAACAGTAGGAGAGATTTTAGAGGAGGAAACCTTCTGGCCATGAGAGCTATTAGCCATGGAATAATCCCCCCGGGGAGGAGCACAGACTCTGTCCCACGGAACATGAAAAGCCAGACCGGATAAAATGCTGGTAGAAATACAAAAGAGGTTACACTCATGTACTGAAAGGCAGTTAGAACAGAGGAGCCTGTAGGTTATTATTTGCAGATCCTATGATTACTGAAAAGGATTGATAGCTTTCCTCTGCCCCCACAAAATGGCACCCTGCTGCTGCTTTTGGACAGTGGGATAAACCTGACCCTTTCTGCACAGGAGGGAGGCTCAGATACATGTATGCAGTCACTCCGCCTGAATTAATGCCCAGCTATGTTTTTGCTGTTGGTGGAGGTTTTTTTTGGTTTTAAGGCCAAAGACAGACTTCTGCTTCCCCTACCCCATCTACCCCAGCTTAACTAGCTGGGTTGTACATTTCAGAGGTTTACAGCCTGGTGCTGCTATTCAGACTCTTGAAGCTTCTGACTAGATTTGTCATATTTCCAGAGAAATGCTGCCTTTTAGGCAGCTTCTTCAAATAATTCAACAAATTCTAGATCTAACCATGCCATTCTAAGAACTGAGTGGTTATAAATAAGGGCAGAACTTGCTAGAATGCTTTGAGACCCAGCAGGGGGAAAAAAGATGTTACAATAAACAGAGAATCTCATTTGATTTGAAACACAATTAACATTCTCCAATTTTGCAAAACTTGCTAGCAAATATATGGGCAATGTTAAAATTTGCTGACCTTGGGAAGAAATTCTATACAGCTTTGTCTTTTCTACATTTTATAATTCTCGATGCATGGACATTCAGCATAGTCTTTATTCTTTAGAGAGATCTAAGTCTATGAAAATAGAACTGAGGTTTCCTCATACTTGATTGATAAATGTTTAAACCACCAGTTGTGTGAATTTTTTTAATTAACAACATTTTATATACTATAAGAGATCAGTAACTATCCCTGCATATAGGGTAGGAATAAAGCAACACTTGCATCATGGTAAATCTGCCCTTTCTGGGACAGAAAGTTTCTATCTGTAACCTCACACACATTACATTGCAAGTAATCCACCTGCGGGAAGAGTAAGTTCTCTCCAGAGATTCACTTTTAGTGTGATACTTGATTGACAGAGCTCCTTTAGGCTTGTTTCCACTGAAAATGAGACATTCATGCATGCACGGTATTTTCAGAACATACAACAAGTACTTAAAATGCACTTGCATGCTGCAACAAATGGGAATCTCCAGAAACTCACTTTACTGTTCTATACATCCTAAAATTAATTAATTTGGAGTGGATCAAATCATCACTATCATTTCTCCATTGCACACAATAAGAAATCCCCTCCCTCTTAATTATTGTAAAATTATGCTAGTAGACAGAATGTGCTCTTTCCAGTTCAGGAATAACTGAAGAAAGAAGCAGGTTGAGGGAAAATACTTTTTATGTCATTTGGGAGAATAGAAATCATTGCCCATTACCTCAAAAAATGCATTAAAAAAAAGAAGGAAGTTGAAACCATCCTTTCATCCTAGCGTAACTGGGATTTCCCTGCCCTTTTTGTATATTAATAGAATTTTAAGCCAAGACTAGAAACAAAGGCAAAACTGCAAGGGCTAAGTTGCAATCTTTGGATGCACAAAAGCCAGTTTAACCTACTTTTCATAGCTGATATGAGAGATCTCTGTGGTTCAAATTTTCTTCCTTCTATTGCCTCATGAAAATAAGCACTGGGGAAAAAAAATATTTTGGACAGCTAGAGCCAAATACTGTCAGTGGGATGCCAAGAGAATAAAATTAGTAAGAATGCTGCTGGCTAAAAGTCCCAGAATCCAAACCCAGAACATGCCTGTCAGCACTGTGTGCTTTCACTCTTGTTTTCAGTGGTGTGAGAGTTGCTAGGGATGGAAGGAGGAACATTTTGGCAAGCAGGGAAATACCTACAGCAAGAAGTAAAAATGGGAAAGATGCTTAGTGCTGCTGGTTGCCAAAGAGGTTGTTCTTTTTCCTCCTTTTTGAAGTTAATTTGGTGAGATGGAGTGTCCTTCCAGTTCTGAGTGCAGAGGTGCAGTTCCAGTTTGTAGGGCATGGAGAAGACTCTGTCAGACCTCTCCTGTCCCTGCTCCAGTGCCTAGGACATTACTGCATGTGACATACCAACAATAAGCAATAGGAAGATATGTGGCTGTACAGGCTACTTCCAGGATTTGCTGAATCCCCCAGTGTCCTGAATTAAAGGCTCGTAAGCATTTCAGAACAAAAGAAGCTGCTTTGACCAGTCAATTGCCTGAGATGTGACCCTTGGGAGTGTAGACATCCTAGCTGTAATTTATTTAATTTGCTGTAATCTATGCACTTCGTGACTAAAAACAAATTCACAAAGTACTATAAAAGCACTGCAAGTGCCAACAACTTTAAAAAAGACCCTCACATAATTAAGCTGCACACAGAAGGAGAGGTATTGAGTATTCAGGAGATTTACGACTATCAGGAAGCGTTTGGGGGTGAAAACCAGAGCGTTGCTTGTGGGAAGTCTGGGAAAACGTGTCTTGTGCATGTAAGGGCAGCTGAGGGCAGCAGCAGAGGGGAGAGGAGCACGTCTTCATGCAGCACGTGTGGGCAGGAACAACACTGTGGCAGGGGCAAGAGGGTCAGCAGCGTCAGTCCCACTGACCCAGCTCCTGCCTGCTCCATGCCTGCAGACCTGGAGAGCCCTACAGGGCTGTGGCCCAGAGATCATAGAATCATAGAAACATAGAATGGTTTGGGTTGGAAGGGACCTCAAAGATCATCTAGTTTCAACCCCCCTGCCATGGGCAGGCACACCCTCCAATAGACCATGTTGCCCAAAGCCCCATCCAACCTGGCCTTGAACACTTCCAGGGATCCAGGGGCATCCACAACCTCTCTGGGCAACCTGTTCCAGTGCCTCACCACCCTCACAGTAAAGAATTTCTTTCTAACATCTAATCTAAATCGACCCTCCTTCAGCTTAAACCCATCACCCCTTGTCCTGTCACTACACTCCCTGATAAACAGTCCCTTACCAGCTTTCCTGTAGGCCCCTTCAGGTACTGGAAGGCCGCAATTAGATCTCCCCGGAGCCTTCTCTTCTCCAGGCTGAACAAGCCCAACTCTCTCAGCCTGTCCTCACAGGAGAGGTGCTCCAGCCCTCTGATCAGCTTCGTGGCCCTCCTCTGGACTCGCTCCAACAGCTCCATGTCTCTCCTGTACTGGGGACCCCAGAGCTGGACGCAGTACTTCAGGTGGGGTTTCACCAGAGCAGAGGGGCAGAATCACCTCCCTCAATTTAGATTTTAGCAGCGGTGGTATTTTGAAGCTGGGCAGGTTGGGATGGATATTAAACAGGGGTGAGCTAAATGCTTCAGGGCTTGGCAAGCCCAGTGTGAAGATCACCTGCCAGCCTAAGCGGCACCTATGGGTCTTATCAAAGTATAAAGCTGATTAGAAAAAGCCAAAGTACCACATGGGAAAAAGTGAAGGGAAGCTAATACCTAGGAAGTACTGAGAGAGCCAAAAAGTCCACAAGTCAGGTTTGACAGAAAACAGATACCAAGATGGAAAAATAGTGATTTTAGAATAAAAAAATTGGGCAAAGAAGAAATAGTGAAAAAGTATTTGAAAAAACAACAAACACTCAGAAAATTGTCCATTTCGTAATAAGTAAAAATCCACATACTTGTATACCCTTACAAATATTTCTTGTTCTTTTTTTTTAATGTTCCCATAGCCACCAGAAATGAGGGATTCAGGACCTGCAAATATGGACCAGGAGCTTCGCAGGTCTTCTGAAGCAAAGAGCCTTCTTTTTGTCCTTAAAAGATTTTGTGGGTTCTGACGCTTTCTGACTAGATGGTTGCAGATTTTAGGGAGGATCCTAGAAAAATGCCTGTAAGATGTAGAAGTAAAACAAAGGCCATGTGAAAAATACTTATAAGCCAGCAGAGGGTTTCTCAGTGCTGAATAGGTTTCGTTTAGAAAAACCATTACAGAAAAGTCCTGTGTCCTATGCAGAGTTAAATTTCCTTTGTTCATTCGTTCCTTCCTTGACTATAAAATAAAGTTGAAATGAAACCACTATAATTTATATTTAAAACAAGAACTTCATCCTGGGCTATAGGATTGTCTGGGTTTGACTAGAATCTTATTTCTGCCTTAGAGCCAAAGAATCCCTAAAGCAAATATAACGGGAAAATAATAGACAAACTCAGCATTGTGGTTATGCTTTTATTAGCAAATGCAGTCACCTTTTCTATGGAAATGGACAGGAGTCAAAATTACTGACCTTTAAGGCATAGGCTATGGAACAGAAAAATGTGTCTACTCATAGCAAAAAGATTTTCCCCTTGCAAACATAGTAGTCTAGAAAGATAATACCACCAGAATAAGAAAAAAATAGCAGTGAAGTCTGTGCAGACATAGATTCTGGGTCTTTATGTATGTCCTCCATCTAAAAATGTTAAATGTGGGCACTGGATAAAAGTGAAAAAGAAGCATAAATGTAATTTCTGGGTTTAAAGTGTAATAACATTTTAATAAATATTCATTTATACATTCCTTTTCAGTGAACATTATAACCCCTCTGAAATGTGTTTCACCTTCCACTCTCCTGTTTTGTCTACCCCCTTGTAACTACCATTTCCCATTATCTTTGTCTCTTTGTGTTTGGTGGGGTTTTTTGTGTGTGGTTTTTGTTTGTTTATTTGTTTTGGTTTTGGTTTTGTTTTTTTTTCCCCGGGCTCTAGTAGTCTTTCTGTTTATGAGTACAGCTGTGTAAGTGTATATTGTCAACTGCAGTCAGGGGGTCAGTTAGTCTAAGTTATAGAACTGATTGATTATTCAAAGCTAGAATTTTTTTTAAAGAATTTTTGGATAAAAGGAAATCTAGTGTTATGAGAATATTTCTTGGGGTTCTATCTTACTTACTGCTGATTATTAACTTGATACGTGTTGTTACTATAAAAATAGGTATAGGTGTGCCCCCTTTTTAAACTGCTTTCAGATCACATTTGCTCACAATCAAAAGATATTTTTTTCTTACTGCCTATTCTTCACGTCCAAGCTGGAATCTAAAAGCCAGGCTGCCTCTTATATTCTTGCCAGTCATAATTGTTCTGTGTTTGCAAATTAGGTGACAGTGCTGTTGCTGATGCATAAGGATGGCCCAAGTCCAGCTCCCTGTTCCATGCTGTAACTGGCTTTGCAGTGCTAACAGAAGTGAAACATTCCTATTGTCAGAAAAAGCAGGAGCTACTTCTCAAAGACACACAAGGAGCAGACAGATTTTGGAAGAATGTGACATTTCTACAGAGTTGTATTTTGGGAGTGCAACTCCCACGTTAAAAGAAACTGAGGGAAAAGTTTGGAACAACTTTGCCCTAAAGGACACATTATATTGGGATTTAGCCTCTTCACCATTTCTTTAAAAAAAACAAAGCAAAAAATCAAAACCCAACCAAACCACAAACAAATTGAATTCTTTCACTTGAGAGAGGTCTGTTGGATTTTATTGCTTCTCCCTGAAGTGCAAGCTGCATTTTATAGGAAATACAGAGAAATTCCTCGAAAATTGTTTACAGAACTATTTCTTCACATTTATAATTCAACCTCCCCTGGACCGCACAGAAAGGGAGTAGGGATGGTGGCCTTGGTTGGGCTTGCAGTGGCACACCTGCAAGAAACCTCAGCAGGCACCAGCTGGGAGAAGTGGGGGAAGGACTGAGGTTTTCATCTTCAGATTATTGATCAAAGTGGACAACAGAAGCCTCGGTGGCTGTCTTACCTTGTTCACTGGCAAAGGAACTTATTCCCGCAGCTGGAAGACAGGGACATGGGGATGACGTTATCTCAGCCTTCAGTATGCCGGTACCCATTGAATTTCATTCTGTTCCTGCAGCCAATAGTTTGTGTGTGAGCAAAATACTCTTTACAGATTTAGAAAGTGTCTGGTCTTGGACAGTCATCCACTGTCTTTAATATGATTAGTAACCCTAGCTGTATTAGCATTATTTCTTACCTAAACTTCAGTGTGAATGTTGGGAGCCACAACTCCTTCCTCGGTATTTTCCTTCTGTCCTGTTTAATATTTTTCCACCAGCGTCGTGGCTTTAATAGCCAGTATTCTCTCCTCATGATGACACAACACCATAGTCAAGTCTATGCTCCTTTTTAATAAGTCTCTTGCTGCAAGGTAACTAACTGCTCCTTTCCTCTCATGATAAATATTTCTGCCACTCAGATCTATAACCTTTCACTCATCCTTCTGAAAACATTACTGCCAGATTTCATTCCATTCTCTACCAAATTATATACCAGCTCACTCTTGTTATTTCTTTGGTTAGACTTTATGAAACATGTCTTTAGTGCTGTGAGCTCTTCCTCTGTTTTCTGCTCCTCCAAAAAGAGACCTTTCTCTGTGTTTGCCAGGGCATCTTGTCCCTATAATCCAGCACCTGAACATGGTCAATCTGCCAGAAAGCGTTGTGGGAATATGTGGAGCACACTCAAGTCTCTAGGTTCCTCAGACATCGTGGGGTTCAATTGCACTGGGACTACAAGCCTACACTCTTTGCTTTGGACGTGTTGCATAAGGAGAGATGATGTATCTGCTTTACTTAGACATCCCTCTGACACCAGACAAACTTGGGACCAAAACTAATACACATTTTATTCTGACAAAGCAAAACGTAAAGCCCTTGTTTTATAAAACTATAGCAAGGTTCTAAAAAAAAGATACTGTTCTCTAATGTAGACAGTAAAATGCAATTCTAAATCACAATTAATGGCAACTGTCTTCTAATTTTTTCTGCTATTTTTTACTTTAAAGTATATGCAAGATGTGAGACCCAAAGAACTACTTTATAGGTCAGTATCAGTATTCCCTTGGTATTAGACCTTGGACTACTGTAGGTGACCAGCAGTCTTGTCTGTTTTCTGGGTGTGTGGGCAGCCCTCTCTGAACTTATGTTTCTCCATTCACTGACATGGATTATGAGATATCTTTTTTCCACACATTTTAGTGCAATTTACTATGTACGTCAGATATTTGCCTCAGGTGAGGTATTGATTTTGTTCAAAATAGTAGTATTTCTTATTCCAGTTAGCACGTTTCTTTAAAATGTTTGGTGCCATTTGTTAACCACAATGTCATACTGCATTAAGCCGTAGAAGCTTTATGTTCAGAGAAAAATAACCAAAATTTTTAATGTTTAATCTTACCATTTTTAGAGTCTTTGGTCCCCTGTAAGAATGAAATTGGGTTTGTTTTTCAAGGTCCATTTTCCTTCAACAGTATTGACTGTGTAATATCTTTCTCTTCCCAGATTTTTTTAAAACATTGACTTACATGTAACTTAGAATCATAGAATCATTTAGGTTGGAAAAGACCTTTAAGATCACCAAGTCCAACTGTAAACCTAACACTGCCAAGTCCACCACTAAACCACGTCCCTAAGCACCACATCTTTTAAATACCTCCAGGGATGGTGACTCAACCACTTCCCTGGGCAGCCTGTTCCAATGATTGACAACCCTTTTGGTGAAGAAATTTTTCCTAATCCAACTAAATCTCCGCTGGCACAACTTGAGGCCATTTCCTCTTGTCCTAGCGCTTGTTACTTGGGAGAAGAGACCAACACCCACCTCACCACAACCTCCTTTGAGGTACTTGTAGAGAGCAATAAGGTCTCCCCTCAGCCTCCTCTTCTCCAGGCTAAACAACCCCAGTTCCCTCAGCCCCTCCTCATAAGACTCGTGCTCTAGAGTCTTCAACAGCTTCATTGCTCTTCTCTGGACACGCTCCAGCACCTCAGTGTCTTTCTAGTAGTGAGGGGCCCAACACTGAACACAGGACTCGAGGAGCAACCTCACCAATGCCAAGTACAGGGGCACAACCACTTCCCTAGCCCTGCTGGCCACACTGTTCTGATATAAGCCAAGATGCTATTGGCCTTCTTCCTTCTTGGCCATCCGGGCACACTGCTGGCTTATCTTCAGCTGGCTGTCAACCAACACCCCCAGGTCCTTTTCTGCCAGGCAGCTTTCCAGCCACTCGTCCCCAAGCCCATAGCATTCCATGGGGTTGTTGTGACCCAAGTGCAGGACCTGGCACTGAGCCTTCTTGAACCTCATACAGTTGGCCTTGGCCCATCGATCCAGGTTGTCTAGATCCCTCTGTAGAAGCCGATCAACAGTCCTGCCCAACTTGCTGTCACCTGCAAACTTACTGAGGGTGCACTCAGACCCCTCGTCCAGATCACTGATAGAGGTATTAAAGAGAACTGGTCCACTAATGAGCCCTGGGGAACATCACTTGTGACTGGGTGCCAACTGGATTTAACTTCATTCACCACAACTCTTTGGGCCTGGCCATCCAGCCAGTTTTTTACCCAGCAAAGCGTATGCCCATCCAAGCCATGAGCAGCCAAATTCTCCAGGAGAATGCTGTGCAAAACAGTGTCAAAGGCTTTACAAAAGTCCAGGTAGACAACATCCACACCCTTTCCCTCATCCACTAAGTGGGTCGCCTTGTCATAGTAGGAGATCAGGTTAGTCAAGCATAAACCCATGGTGACTGAGCCTGATCATCTGATTGTCCTGATCATGCCGCATGATGGCACTCAAGATCATCTGCTCAATAACCTGCCCTGGCACCAAGGTCAGACTGACAGCCCTGTAGTTCCCTGGATCCTCCTTCTGGCTCTTGTTGTAGATAGGTGTCACACTGGCTAACCTCCAGTCAACTGGGACCTCCCAGTTAGCCAGGACTGCTGATAAAGATGGAAAGTGGCTTGGTGAGCACTTCTGCCAGCTCCGTCAAGTACCCTTGGGTGGATTCTATCTGGCCCCATCGACCTGTGTGTGTCTAAGTGGTGTAGCAGGTCACTAACCATTTGCCCTTGGACTATGGGGGCTTCATTCTGCTCCCTGTCTCTGTCTTCCAGCTCAGGGGGCTGGGTACCCTGAGAACAACTGGTCTTACTGCTAAAGACTGAGGCAAGGAAGGCATGAAGTGCCTCAGCCTTTTCCTCATCCTTTGTCACTGTATTTCCCCCACATCCAGTAAAAGATGGAGATTCTCCTTAGCCCTTATTTGTTGTTAATGTATTTATAGAAACATTTTTTATTGTCTTTAACTGCAGTACCCAGGTTAAGTTCTCTGGCCCTTCTCGTTTTCTCCCTGCATAACCCCATGACATCTTCGTAGTCCTCCTGAGTTGCCTGCCCCTTCTTCCAAAGGTCATAAACTCTCCTTTTTTTCTCTGAGTTCCAGCCAAAGCTCTCTGTTCAGCCAGCCTCGTGTTTTTCCCCACTGGGTCATCTTTTGGCACATGGGTATGGCCTGCTCCTGTGCCTTTAAGATTTCCTTCTTGAAGAATGTCCCGCCTCCCTGAACTCCTTTGCCCTTCAGGACTGCTTCCCAAGGGACCTGGTCAACCAGGCTCCTGAACAGGCCAAAGTCTGCCCTCCAGAAGTCCAAGGTAGCAGTTCTGCTGACCTCCCCTCCTTACTTCTCCAGGACTCAAAAACACTATCATTTCATGATTGCTGTGCCCAAGATGGCCTCCAACCACCACATCACCCACAAGTCCTTCTCTGTTCACAAACAACAGGTCCAGTGGGTCACCTTCCCTAGCTGGCTCCCTCACCAGCTGTGTCAGGAAGTTCTCTTGCACACACTCGAGGAACCTCCTGGACTGTTTCCTCTCTGCTGTATTGTATTTCCAGCAGGCATCTGGTAAGTTGAAGTCCCCCATGAGAACAAGGGCTAGTGACTGTGAGACTTCTCCCAGCTGCTTATAGAATATTTCCCCGGCCTCTTCATCCTGGTTGGATGGTCTATAACAGACTCTCACCATGATATCTGCCTTGTTTGTCTTTGCCCTGATTCTTACCCATAAACACTCAATCTTTTCTTCACTGTCATCAACCTCTAGACAGTGAAAATCACTCCCTAACATACAGGGCTCTACCGCTGCCTCTCCTACCTTGCCCATCCCTTCTGAAGAGTTTTTAGCCATTCGTTGCAGCACTCCAGTTCTGTGAGTCATCCCACCATGTTTCCATGATTGCAACTATATCGTAGTTTTCCTGCTGCACAATGGCTTCCAACTTCTCGTTTGTGGCCCGTGCTGCATGCATCGGTGTAGATGCACTTAAAGTTGGGCTATTCTCCCACAATTTTTGGGGGATAAGCCCTAATTCCTATGTTACCATTCTCAGGCACTTCCATGGTTTCTAACACATCAGTAACCCTTGTGGCTTTGCCACCAAGAGGATCTCCATCCCCTACCTCCACTGAGATGGCAGACCGAAGGACCTCGCTAGCACACTGTCCCTCAAACATTGGCGTGCTGCCCTCAGGCTTATTTCTAAAATCTAATTTAAAGTTCTTTCAATGAACCCTGCTAACTCCTGTGCAAAGATCCTTTTCCCCCTTTGAGACAGATATACCCCATCTGTCACCAGTGGGCCTGCTGTCATGTAGACCAACCCATGATCAAAAAACCCAAACTTCTGCTGGTGACACCAGACTCGAAGCCAGGTATTGATCTGCTGGGTCTCCCTATTTCTTATAGAATTATGGAATTGTTTTGGTTGGAAAAGACCTTTAAGATCATCAAGTCCAACTGTTAACATAACACTGACAAGTCCAACCACTAAACCATGTCCCTAAGCACTACATCTAAGTGTTCTTCCCTCCTCATTCCCTGCAACTGGAAAGGTAGAGATGAACATGACTTTTACTCCTGATCCCTCAAACAGTCATCACAAGGCCCTGAAGTCTCTCTTGATTGCCTTTGGACTTCTTATTGCAACTTCATTGCTGCTGACATGAAAAATCAATAATGGATAACGATCTGAGGGCCTTACCAAGGTAAGAAGTTTTCTTGTCACATCTTTAACCCAGGCCCCAGGGAGGCAGCAAACTTGAAATAACTTTGAAATAACAAATAACTTTAAACTGATGTCATTTTGCTTGAGCTAGAAGTCATTCTAATTGGCTTAGTTTGATTATTTTGCACATCCTTCCCAATATTGACAGCATCTTAGCACTGTTTATGGCTCTGAATATCTGAGTCAGCACTCCCAGGACACTCAGACCCAAATTATCCAGGCCTATTGATTTTAAGATACTTATTTCTAACAGTCATCGTGTTTGACACTTACCCTTATTATTTGTAGAAAGCTCACTGTCAATCTGCTGTGATTTAATATATAAACCCGTTACCTTCCAAATGCAGAACAGAAAAATTTATTGTCTGGATTTCAATTTGTTGATTTTTCTTCATCCTTATTAATTACTTCATCATTTGCATCTACTAAAGAGCTAAACTACTGTAATATTTTTGAACTTTTTTGTTAAACAACCTCCCACCAATCCTCCTCATTATCCATATATGCTGGTTTTGGCTGGGATAGAGTTAATTTTCTTCACAGTAGCTGGTATGATGCTACGTTTAGGATTTATGCTGAAAACAGTGTTGATAATATAGGATGTTACTGGTGAGCAGTGCTAGCACAGAGCCGAGGCCTTTTCTGCCAGGACACACGACCCCACCAGCGAGTGCGCTGTGGGTGCACAAGGAGTTGGGAGGGGACACAGCCAGGACAGCTGACCCCAACTGACCAAAGGGATATTCCATACCATATGGCGTCATGCTCAGCATATAAGGGGCTGGGGGAAGAAGAAAGAAGGGGGGACATTTGGAGTTAACGGCATTTGTCTTCCCAAGTCGCTGTTAGGCGTGATGGAGCCCTGCTTTCCTGGAGATGGCTGAACCCCTGCCTGCCCATGGGAAGCGGTAAATGAATCCCTTGTCTTGCTTTGCTTGCAGGTGCAGCTTTTGATTTACCTAATAAACTGTCTTTATCTCAACCCATGAGTTTTCTCACTTTCACTCTTTTGATTCTCTCCCCCATCCCACTGTGAGTGAAGTAAGCGAGCAGCTCTGTGGCACTTTTAGTTGCCAGCTGGGGCAACTACTCCAGACAAATGTTTATAATATTTCTCCTAAGTCTCGAATATCTGCTATATACTGATGGCTAGCTATTTATTCTTTTGACTTCTTTTGACTATTTTCACCTTACTGTTATACTGACATGTTTTTAGACAAATATGTCCTTTTCTTTGTGAAAAATGATCCTTCTTTTTTTATAGTAAGTTAGTCTTTTAAGCATTGTGATGCTAACTCATGTTTTCCTGTTTAAGTATCTTCTTATCACTGTTTTCCAAAATTTTCCTAGTTTGGAATAAGCCTTTTGTGGCAGAATACCTGGAACAGATATCAACTAAATTTTATTCCTCTCAAGGCAATATTTTCTTTATCATATTGAATTCAATTGGATCTTTGTTTCCCCCATAATCAGGGGGTCTTCCCAATAGGCTAGGTAGGAGACCACCCTGTCTCAGAAGCAGGGAATAATGGTTGACTGTGTGAACTCAAGTCCTCATCCAAGGCCATAGAAAGGTCATCACCCAAGTTTTTCCTAGGCTATCTGCCTAGGTTTGCACCTCTAAAAGAGGGATAATGCAATTTCTCTTCATTACAAGCCTTTGGTGAATATATGCTAAAGAATGGGCTAGCTGTTTAGTTAGGCCAACATATACAGAAAAGTGACCATCTCAGTATAGAATTAGAAAAATATTTGAATGTGAGGAGCATTTTCTATTGTTTGTCTTATCCTGAACAAAAAGCTGTATAGTTGTATCAAGTCTTTCTTTTACATGGCTTGCTACATACATGAAAGTCTGTTCCTTGTTCAGATATATTATTAGTTTACATTGTGCTTGAGCTTATACTTTAACAATAATCAAGTATATAAAGAGATATTTGGAGATCAACAGGATAAGCAGTGAGCGATAGCCTGACTCTCCTCTCCTGTGCATTTAAATTGGAAAAAAAACTTCACTGAAGCACATGTAGTTTAATTTGCATAAAAATCATGTTTCATAGAAAAATTAAACTCTCCAGTGTCAGCATTACTATTTGCAAAACAAGCACTTCTGCTTTCTCATTATGCATGTAATTTCCTCCCACATGCTAGATTGTTGGGGGTTTTTTGTATGACTAGAATGGAAAACGCAGGAAATTATCTGATTACACGATCAACTGGAGTACATAAAGTGTGATGCCATTAGAAAGGTTTGAATATAAAAACTTAATGACTTGCCAGTGAAATGGATGAACATTTAGGAGACATTATTAGTCAGCCCTTGGAAAGTCCTGCAGAGACATCACAGGGTTCTTAGCAGAGGTAACGCTGAACATGTCTCAGTGTGGAAGAGTCTGGTGTTTTCTCTCACCCACTCTATTATATTTCTATACTTTCAAGACAATTGTAATTGCAGTTAATCTATTATACAAAATGTGCTATTTGGGGATGGGATTGTTTCCATTTTGGGCACTGTGCATTGCTAATTAGTCATTTATTTGCAGTTAATCCAAAAATCTTCTCACTCCACCCCACCCATATTTTGATGAAGTAATGGCTGCTCAGATGTCCTCAGTGGGCAACATGAGTCTGTGATGCATAAATTTGGAATGATGACTTTTGTCTGTGTTTACAGAAATGTCTGAAAAGACAATGGGAAAAAAAAGACAGAAGTGCTACTGTTGAAGTGGAGGGAGTGAGAGGGATGGAGGGAGGTTGTTATCACTTCTGCTGGATTCAGAGCTCTGTCCTTTACTATTCTGCTACTGGGCAGTAGTGCGATTGAGGTCTTACCTTATGAATGGGTAAGACTTCATTCCTTGGCACTCTTGCTGATGGTTGTCTTGAAGAAAAAGGCTCCTTCAGTGCTTCTATGTACAAAGGAAGTTTGTTTTTGAAAAGTGTTGAACTTTGCTTAAGTCTTCAGTGGGTATTTAAAAAAAAAAACAGGGAGCTTGCAACTGGAAGAGACAAGTTTCCTATGTAATTTGAGAAAAATATCTTGTCATTTGAAGCTTTTTATGCTTTTTAGTTTACCACAGGATGCTACAAGAAATTTCCTTCAGTGACTAGGAGCACATCCAAGACACAGTCAGGCCTTAGCAGGTGTTTGCCACATGCTGTTGTGATGGCTAGGATTAGTTGGGTAACAGTGAGCAAACATCTGTCTTGTATTATTCATACAGACTTCGTTTCAATTCATATCAATGTTCCTATCAGTATGTGACGGTTGATTTGATTCTCCAAAGTTCAATAAGAGGGCTGGTGGTAATGTATCCAGTAAATGTGTCTTTCTATGCAGGGACAGTTTCTTCCCAACAGTGATGACAGGACTTCCCAGGTCATCTGAACATGAAGAAAGGGAAACTTTCCCAATCAGCATGTGTGAGGGTTGTTTCCTAACAATTTTTTATTCTGGCTATACAAAGCAAATAAATCTTCAAAACATATCTTACCCAAAAGCAAAGTTTACCATAGTAAACTCCAATGGGAAATTAAAATATCAGGAAACTATGTTTATTTTCTAATGTTTTGCCAGCTGCAGAACAGAGTCCAATAAGTAGAACAGACCTGGCCTGTTTGGTTGTTTCCTCTCTTGTGGCCAGATTTTTCTTGCTAGTCCTTTCCCAGTCATCTTTTAGGCTATTTATTCCCCCCCTACATACTGACTGGCAAACAGAAATCCAGGCAAGGAAAATACATAGGAGACATTTCCTAATGCTTCATTGGCCTTTAGAAAGAAAAAAATGGTTAAGGTCACAAAGAGTGTAAACCTGTTATTTATGCAGTAAAGAGCAGTGTCATGCAGAAAAGGTAATTAACCCTGAGGAAAAGTTTCCATATGAGAGCCTGGTTTCAAAGCCTCAGTTTTCTGAAAGACAACATGTTTTGTTGAAATATATCTAACCACCTCTACTTTGGCAATTGCATTTCACCCTCTACCTCATGTTGAATTAAAGGAAAGGTTCAGGCTGATATTGGGTCAGCATGAAGGAAAGGCTTCAACAGCAAAAAGGTCTTTGTGACAGGTGCTCTGTTGGCAGACTTCCTTCTCCTACCCTTGCTTTGCTAAAGTCCATACTTGTTATCCTGCCTGTCATGCTGAGTTTTTGACTCCACTTTGCCATACAGCAGAAGTGATTGGAAACTAATGGGAGTTCTGTTTATGGGCAGACCTTTAGGTATACTCTGATTTTTTAATATCAGATCATGATTTAAATTGTCTATGCATTTAAACAGATGAACCAACTGAAAACGCTATCCTAGCTGTTGAACATTGGGGATTCAGAAAAAGTTAATTTTCACAAGAAGCTGGGACAGCTGACCCAAACTAGCCAAAGGGGTATTCCATACCATAAGACATCACGCTCAATATATAAAGGGAGCTGTCTGGGGAGGAGGGGTTGCTACTCAGGGATGGACTGGGCACTGGGTTTTGGGGTGGTAAGCAAATTGCGTTGTGTATCACCCACTTTGTATATTCTTTTATAAGTATTGTCGTTGTTATTTTCCTCTTCCTTTCCTGTCCAATTAAACTGTTCTTATCCCAACCCATGGGGTTTACCTGTCCTATTCTCCTCCCCATCCCACTCCGAGGGAAGAGTGAGAGAGCGGCTGCGTGGTGCTTAGCTGCTGGCTGGGGCTAAATCACATGACATAACACTCATTACAAATGAAATTTTTTTACATAATCAGCATGTTTGGAATTGACCTAGCCTTATGAGCTGTTGTAGATACATCTCATGTGGTTTGAAATCCCCTTCCCCACATCAGCTACTGGATTATAAGGGATAGGTCTTTGATGACAGAACAGACAACAAGAAACATGCATGATAAGACTTTCATACCAGACCTGTGTGGCCTTAGTCAGTTGCTTTGATTTGAAATATTTTTTTCTTTTTTTTTGTGCCTCTAAAGGTTAGTAAAGGTTTGGTTATATATTTGGGGACCTGACAATGACAATAATGAATGATTTGGTGAGAATGAGCAGTAGCTTTCATGCATAAATATTTTCAAGGGCTTGTCAAAATTATAAACTTTCTTCAAGAAAATATTTGGCCAAAGAAGCTACATAGAGCCTGCAGCACATAGACAATCTGGTGATGGGTAGTTGTAAGTAAGAACAGATTGTTAAGACTAATTTGTAATCAGATGTGGAGACGTCAGAACTGCTTAAGATTTAAATAGGTCAATGAATCAATAATTCTGTATTGCAGTTTTGATTCTGTTCAGTGCTGAATCCTGGTGATTAGAAAAGGCGGCACATTGAAATTAATATTAAAACTTTCCATGATATCAGCATGAGTCACATAATCCACATGGAACTCATAGTATTCACAGGAAAACTAAAATACTTTATAGCCTACACAAATCAAATAGAAATGATTTTAAATGAACTATTTATTTCTAGATATATGTAAGGTCTTAAACTTTTCTGAAATTCCCTTTAAAAATTTGAGCCTGTATTATTTCTATACTTTTTATTTTCTCATGTTAGTCTTATCATTTCAAGTATATGCCATAAAAACACAAGCTTCTGCTTATTTAAAACTTCATGTACTAATGGCACGGAAACTTAGTTCAGTCTTTCTTTGTTCATGATCCTAAATCACTGTGTTCAAACCACACTCCATCATCAAGCATATGTATTACTTTCCTGGAAATGGTATTATTTATCAGTGGTACTTTTCTGACACAACAATTTTGAAGTGATACTATACAAATGTGGATAACTCAGTAATGTCAACTAACTGTTGCCTTAAGTTACATCTTTTTTTCTAGTTAGATAGTGTATAGATATACCTCAAAATTCAGCTTTGTTATGGTATCAAGAAAAGGGAAACCAACCAAACAAGTGTAACATACTCTCTTGATGGTTGGGCTGCTGATACACTGAGGCTATTGTGCATCTTGCCATTCATATGTCTTTAACTTTCTTCTTTCCTTTCCTTCTGTTGTCTCACACTGGAGGGACAGGAATTGCTTTCTTGTTAAAGGACCATACAGTTCCCAGCAAAATGGGGCTTTGGTACGTGGCTGGGGCTCCTAAGCATCATGGTAATAGAAATTAAAATAGATGTTTGTAATCAGAGAAACTGTGTGGTGGTTTTGAGACAAAAATATTTGGATCCCGTGCAGAAGTTTGTGTCTTTGTTCCAAACCAGTGGTAAATATAAATAAATAATATTCACTGAAGTCTACTGTATATATAAAGAGTAATTCCATTCAAATCCATCAAGGTACATCAGTGTAAAACATTTTATTTACATACTTCTTTGGTCTACACCTAAAATACTGAGCATATTCTACCACATCTTTTCCATAAAAAAATCCCATGCCAGAAAAAAATTCCCCCAAATATTAAATTGGATGAAATGCTCATAAATCAGCCTACATTGGAAGAATTAGCAAACTGTTCCACAAACATGTATCGTTTAGAGCAATTGTCATAGAAACATGCCAGCTATAATTTTTTATTACAGTCTCATGATAAAATAGGTGTGATGAGCCATCTTGCTTCAGAAAACATGTGGACAATGACTTTGTGTTGATTAGCGATGATTGTTTTTTATGGTTGATTTCACAGGTTGGTGATTTTTTGCTTTAATCTCAAAACACTCAGCAGTTTTGGAGAAATTATTTGGTTTAATCCCAGCCGGCAACTAAGCAGCACACAGCTGCTTGCTCACTCCCTGTCTCTGGTGGGATGGGGGAGAGCATAAGAAGAGTAAAAGTGAGAAAACTCATGGGTTGAGATAAGAACAGTTTACTAATTAAAAAAAAAAAAAAAAAAAAACAAACTACTGCTATACTACTACTACCACTACTGTTGCTGCTGCTGCTACTACTACTACTACATTGTAATGAAAAGGAAAATAACAAAAAGATAAAGAAACCAAACCCAAGAAAAACAAGTGATGCAAATGAAAAACACTCGCTGCTGACCGATGCCCAGCCAGTTGCCAAGCAGAAATCTTTGCCCGCCCCCCAGCCAGCTCCCCCCGTTTATTTGCTGAGCATGACGTCATATGGTATGGAATATCCCTGTGGCCAGTTCGGGTCAGCCGTCCTGGCTGTGTCCCCTCCCAGCTTTGTGTGCATCTCCAGCCTAGTCTCTGGCAGGTCATGAGAAGCTGAAAAGTCCTTGACTTGGTGTAAATGTTACTTAGCAACACCTAAAACATCAGTGTGTTATCAACATTATTCTCATACTAAACCCAAACCACAGCACTATACCAGCTACTAGGAAAAGAAATAATTCTATCCCAGTCAAAACTAGAACAATTTCTTATCTTTATCATAACCATCTGATGCTCCCAGTCATCCAGATACTGGATGCTTGCGATTTTTGGTGAGGAAAGAAAAGGACACTTAATCCTGGATGTACATACCCAAGTGACATGGTTCAGCCCCAGCTGGCAGCTGAGCACCATGCACCGCTGGCTCACCCCTCCCCAACGGGCTGGGGAGGAGAACGGAAAAACAACGGCAAAGCCTTGTGGGTTAGGATAAGGGCAGGTTACTGGGATGGCAAGGGAGAGGGAAACAATCAACAGTACTGATAACAGATATTCACAATGGGTGATAACAGAAAGCAATTTACCGATCCCACCGACCAACTGGATGCTCAGCCTGTCCCAGAGCCACGCGGAACCCACCCCTGCCCGACTAGCCCCCTATTATGGTGAGCATGATGTCACATGGTATGGAATAACCCCTGGCCAGCTTGGCTCACCTGTCCTGGCTCCTTATGAAAATTGACGCTATCCTAGCCAGAACCAGGACCAAGAAAATGTCTTGGTTGAATTAATTTAATACAACAATTTCAAGATCAATTGAGAACTCTGATTTTTAATCAGGCAAAAAAAGTGATATGTGTATTTTTAAGTACTCTCTCTCACATCTCATAGGAAAGGCAGTCAACAAAGTCAAATGCAATGGTTGTGGGGGTTTTTTTCTTGCTTGGTATCTTTCACCACCATGGCTGTGCTTTGTAGCAGATGTGTTCAAAGGCATTCTACTGCATTTGAGCCTTCCAGCTTCCTTGGGCTTCTTGTCTGAGAAGGTATTAAAAGAACTCTTTTGCTCTTGGAAACTTCTGTACTACCAATGTTAAGTAGCAGGTGTTTCTGCAACAGGGGTTGCTCTGGACTCTGCATAAGAAGGTGGCAGAGCAGACAATAGTCACTTTTTTCCCCTTTGCAGCAAACACACACAATCATCAGTTTGATAACTGGCCACATAGTACCAATTATTTTAATAAACTTCCAGTATTCTCAGTATCTTTCCTGTTTTAAGCAGTAGCTTTATAACTAGAAGTAGCTAGGAGTTCAGATTCAGTTAAACCGTACTGTTGTCTTGGGCTGAATGAAGTCCTGCAACGTTCTTTTCTGAACTAAAAGCACTTTGTAGCTTCTGACAGTTTATACAGATTACTACTTAGGTCCTTAAAATAAAAAATCTTTCAGAAGCCTGAGTCTAACTGAAGGTTTATACATGGGTGTAACAAGAGTATTGGGCAGAACAGACTGTGGAAGGAATGTCTTAAATATAGCACCCATGCACAATGACTTTCTGTTAGGCTATCAAACCATGATTACTGAAGTCAATACATGTCAGCTAATTTAGCTCTCTCCTTTTTTTTTTTTCCTTCTTCTTTTCTATTTAGGGACTTTCAAAGCAATGAGAGATGTGCATTAACAAATTACTTGGGGAAACTGTGCTCATCTGCTAATGACTGGATACTGGTGCAAAATATCAGCCTAAGGGATTTTGAAGGGAATTTTGACCCTCGCCGGTTGAGGGATCAGAGAGCAAAATAATTGAGGGCTATCTTTCCCTCCTTACACTAATGAGGTCTTGTAGGACTGAATTTTAGGACTCAGACCATAGATTACAACAGACATTCTCCTGGGAGTTATTTTAGATAATTCATACTTGCTACTTTCTTAAGGAAAACCAGGCAGAATTTTCTCTACCAGCAATAATTCTTAGTTTCCCTGAGTCAATGACATTTCTTTCACTCCCAAAGGAGGAAATGGGGATGCTTACTAATATCCAGTAGTCTAAAAAGATTTTTATTTAGCCTAAAAAATTATTCTTTCTCTCTTTCATAAGAGTTGTTCCCTTCCTGCCTTTCCAAATACTGACAGCTATTTCTGGCAGATGACGATTTCAAGTATGCGCAGTGTTGTATATGGTGCTAATAGGGTATAGATCTTTGTTGACTGTCATGCTTCTGCCTGAAGAATGAGACTACAGAAATACCTGCTTGGTATGGGCTTTGTCTAAAATACCATGTAAGAACCTTTTACTCTCATACAGGCTGGACCTGAAATATTAAAATTTCGTAATCTCTGACCTTATGTCTATGTATGGAAAACATAAGGAGAAAACAATTTTCATTAGTTCAGTTTATTATCTGAAACACTGGAACATTGTCTTACTTCCTGTCTTTTACCAAAACCTAAGAATAATCGAAGGACATGTCTAGACTGCCATCAAAACAAAGAACACGCTGTGGTTCTTCCCTTCTCAATACATCCAGTTTTCATCCTTGGAAATCATAGAATGGGAGGAGGTGGCACAAGTAAGAATGCACTGAGAATCCACCTGGCCTTGGGAGCTGGAAGTGCTGTAGCTCTTACTCATGCTGTCATGAGTCGCATTGGCACTTGTGTATGAAAACCTCTCATTTGTGTGTACAGACCATCTTTACAGGCATTTTCTAGGCTCCGCTTTCTGCAAATGTTTTCCATTGATCGTTGCTTCATTTTTTCCCCCAAGTTCAACTCTTAATCAATTTTACCCACTGATGCTGTTGCCAGAATCCTTTTGGAAAGCCAAACACAGCAGCATAGACAGTCCAGCAAACTTCGATGAACTGGAAAAGAAGTAGCTAATAAAATGAATTAAGAAATGATCTTACCCTGTAAAAGCAATAGTGTTTGCAGTGCTAGTGGAGATTGCTATTCAGCAAGGTTTGCAATTCAACACAACCTCAGTTTCACTGTTAACCAACTTTTAAAGTTGTTTATTGCTATTCACATCATTGTTATGCCACATGAATTCCCTTTCATCTCTAGGTTCAGGTTTTGGATACGCTTTCTTCTGGATATGTTTCAAAGCCAGTAAGCCAAGGGCTTATAGTGCTGAAGAGGTTAGTCATAGCTTGGTCCAACTTCTGAACAATGATTAAGCTTATGATTTCTGAAATGTTTGTGAGCTGTGTCTTGTATTGTTTATTTCTGTTGTTGACACTAACACGTATGGTCCAGATGATAGAAAAAGATCTGCATTTGAGATTATGTGGTGTATTGTAAACTCAATTTTGCAGATGTACTTCTAAGTAATCAAAGACAGAGGAATTGCTTTGAGTCACATGTTGGAAAGTTAATAGGGACGTTTAACGCAACTCTTCCACTTCCAACTTGGAGAAATTGACAGACAAAAATAACTGGAAGCTTAGTGAGACTTTTCTGAAGCTACTAACAGGCTCCTTTCTTTGGAAAACCTTTAGTGCAGCTGAAAGAGAACTCTACAAATTATTTACAAAATAAAATAGTAATTAATACCTGCTGGTGGGAGCAGACTTAACAAATACTGAGTGTTCTGAAAAGTGACCTAAACTAATTCCCTCACAAAAGTCCAATGAAATACAATAAATATGTGACTACTCCCATGTTGCAGCTGAGGAAAAAGATGTAGACTTTCATACCATGGACACATGACTAAGCCTGGAGACTTGTTACCACAGTTTTCCTCTCAGTCCGCGGGGACAGCTAGTTTTTTCCAAAAAGTTTGTCACTTCTTTAGGGGCCAAACAACACACTTCTCCAAAAAGGAGCACCCTTCGCCCCCATTGACTTCTGAGAAAACTGTGGTCAGAACTAAGTATCTAGGATTTGTGTTAAAAACACATGGGAGGTAGTATTTTAGCACTTGTTAGGTGCCTAAACATGTACTTAGAAGTTGACATCAGACAAGCAAGATCTTTTTAGTAAAAAATTGTCAGAAGGTAGTGGCAGGACCCGAATATGTGCTCCCATACAGTCAAGAAGGCCTCAGGGTAGGAAAGAAAATTTGAGTTCTTGAGTTGCCACCACTCCTTCTATGTTCAGTTCATTCACACTTTCTGTTGGGACTGACTTCAATGGCATTAGCATTCGGTTGCAATTTAATTTTTATTTCATTTTGAGTTTTGTTTACACGATCACAAGAGACTTGTTAGCTAGCTGCTAAAGGCATTGGATCAGAGCACGGCCTTGTGAATAGTGATGAAGTATCATTTCATCTGGGTCTCTAACAACAACAACAACTGCAACAACAGCAGCAACAACAACAGTGTCATGGTAGTATTGTACCTCAACTGGTCTATTCTATTGACCTTCATGATTTTACTTGATTTGAAATAGCTCAACCAATAGCTGTATAACTCTAGGAAATAAATAATTTTCAGAATGAATAAGGTGAGACAGAGATCATTTTTCTCTGAGAAGTATCAACAAAGAAGTAAGTAGACTGGATTTCTGGAAAAGGTTAGGATCTGCAGTCTGGAGTGGTTGTTGTGCCAGACTCATGAGGTTTCATCCCTAGTTTCCTGTGTAGCTTGTCTTTGTTCTTATCTTTGTCAGGCGACTGCTGGACATTCTCTGCACAGGCAGGTGACCTGTGCCCATCCCCTTTTCTTGCTGTTTTGATGAGCAGGGAACCACTTTAGACTAAGCTGGATGTTCTACAAATTGCAGTTTCATCAGGATCCTCTGTCTTCTTGAAAATGATTTATCTGTGATAACATCTGATGCAATTTAACACAAGGAACATTGCATCTTTTTTATGTAAAATATTTAATCTCTTTAGCTGTACTAAGTGCTTTGCACAGGAGAAACTTCCTGTTTTCTGCTTATCTTTCAACTCTCTCTAGAAATTACATACTTTCAATGTCAATGCTTTTTTAATGAGCAAAGTGGTATGCATGCCTTTGTTCTGGTGTTACCATAGATACTTTTTTTATGATGGCATACAATGTGAGTAATTTTTGTTTATAAACCAAAATGCTTTTCAATAAATTGCAAATGCAGTTTATACAGAAATAAACCACAGCCTAATTACCTACAAATGTAATACAGCCTTGTTTCTTATGGTTTTCATTATTACTGCAGTATTGATAAACCATTAAGAAACAAAAAGCAGCACAGTTTTTTCCTAACAGTTAACACAAGTTTTACATGTGTTTATGTGAAAAGAAGTAGGTGTTATGAATGATCAAACAAAACAAATCTCAGTAGCAAAATCCCCCAAAATCCAAATGTATATTTTTTTGTCCACACTCAAACATTTTGATTTATGAATGTTTTAACATTATTATTCAGAAATCATCAAATATCTCCAGGTGTTAATATATTTATGAAATTTAATTTCACCACATTAAACATTGCAACTCAAACTTCATTTGGATTTCATCTGTATTGTTTGAAATATGACCTTGTAAAAGTGGGTCACATTTCACCATTTGTATTTACATATCTCCCCTCTAATATAAAATTGAATTATACAATCAGGTTACGTGAAACACATTGTTTTAGTACCAAAGCATTTCTCTAATCTCCTTTGCTGTTTAGTATGATTCATTTTGTAAATATTTACAAGTTTGTTTCTAAAAGCAAGAATTTTAAATGAGGTAGGAAAGGCAAACACAACAAAACTAACAAATCAGGAAAGTATTTTTTTCTTGGCTATAGACTGATTGGCTTCAGAGGCTGATGAGTGTTGCAACACAGCAGTTGCACAGAGGTAGGGGTTCCCTTTGTCTTTCCTTGATAACAGCTACCACTGTGCATACCAGACTTTTGCATCTTTGTCAGTTCATCTTTACATTTAACCACATTCTACAGCAGCTCTTTGTGGCTACGCTAGGACAGCAGAGCTCAGATGTTACCCCAAACTTCTCCATCATTTAACTTCAAATACACTGACCTTTTGGAGGCTAGTTTGTCCTGTTTTGAGAGAAGCCTTACACAGTGATTTTTGAATCAAGTTATCTAGAAAAGAGTTTTATTTATTCATATACTTATGTTTGATTTCTATCACTTTTCATTAAAGTTGCATTGTGACAATTTTCATAAGACTGGTTTTCATGCAGAAGTTACTTATTATGTTGAAATTCTAGCCAGAAATGTCTACAAAGATTCTTCTGAAGGAGAACAGGAGAAACTTCTATCACAATAACACACCATCTAGGATATAAACAAGCTCTAGGGAGTGGGACTGGCCAAGAGGATGAAACTGAGCAGGCTTTATTTCACGTGAAAAAGATAGAAACTGTATGTGAAATAAACAGGAGAAGCACTTGGAGAACTGCAGAAAGGACTTGTTGGCACTGGGAGACCATGGAAGCCTTTCTCCTACAGGAAAACAACTCTTGGATTGCACTGCAGCCTTTTATTTCGTGTGCCTCCCTTCATACTAAACTATGACTGTTTAATGGCAACTTCACCGCAGCCATCTCAGCCTTTTACCTACTGTGCTCTGTTCTGCTAGCAACTCCTGTCTCTTGGCAAGCATATGTGATGCACAGTATTTCTTGTTCACAAGTGAGTTGAGTTGTTGTAACACTAGTCTTACATTTTAGCTAAAACTTACAGAAGCACTTGCTCCATTTTTTACTCTTGACTAGCCTCTTCACTCTAGTTTTCTGAAGGTCACTCTCTGCTGTTCCATCCCACCATGCAGGCAGAGTAGGTTTTGCAGGGCTGAACCTTCAAGCCTGGCTGCAAGACTTTCTCAGCCAAGTGGCTCTGCTTGTGTATGTTTTTCTTCTTTACAGTCTGCTGGAGGTAGTGTCTGGGGTGCGTTGCTAGGCTGTTTGTTTAGTTGAAGGCTGGTTATTTTCTTGATTTGTTTTACTTAGTCATTTTGTCTGACAAAATGACAAGATGGTAGCAAGTGTTTCTTCAGGCAGAAACAGCTGCCTCATGTCACCTTTTAGGTTGGTTAATTTTGTAAACAGGATCCCAGCTGCTCTGGTGCTGGGCGCTATGAAAATTAAATGTCTACTAAACTGCGAGATGCACAATGGCAAACATAGAGGTATCCAGCTGGTCATCAGCTCCCTTGTACTACAAAACTAAATCTCCTACCATGTCCCCATCAACAACCTCTTCATTCTTCTCCTTCCCCTCAAAATGAAGAGGAAAAATTGACTGCCTTTAGACCTTTTGTCAGGGAATGCTTGGGTGAACTGCTATGTAAACTAACAGATCCAGGAGATCACTGTATTCAATCAGTGTTAGACCAAACAAGCTCTGGGCTCTTAAAACTCAGATATACACACTTTCAGCCCATCAACAGGTGAGCTCTTGGGTGAAAGCCTCAGACAGAAATATATCAGATTTAATGTTTGCCATGAGCTTACAGAATCCTCTACATCCTTCCTGATTTAAGTACAGTTTAGGTATAGCTGATGCTCCTGTAGCAATAGACTAAATGACCTCTCTTTCAGTCCTGTTATCTAGGATTCCTGGTTTTGCTATTTAAAGAAATCATCCCAGAAAAGCTGGTGGGAGAGTATTCTTAAAGTGCTCTGTCAGTATGTGCTCTCTCAAGTAGCTGGTATGTTCTTGAGCCCACTCAAAACTGTTAAATTCCTGCACTTCAAAGTTACCAGTATTGTCTCATCTTGGCCTGGAGTATGGGTGTTCTTAGGTTTTTCTTCCTTATCCTCTTATATAATCAGATTAAAGAATATAAAGATATGAATATGTTGACAGTAGTCTCAGAGGCCAAGATTTGCTGATCTGGGATGTCTTCCTAGTGTTATGGTTCTCAGATAACTTGCATAGAGCCAAATGTGACAATAGGGTCAGAAGGAAGGAAACATACATATTCCTTGTACAAAGAAATGCATGGGGGATATACTTGAACTTGATTTTGTATAAACAGAAGTAGCTAAGAAGATAAAATAAGTGCAAAGAATATCACTTGCTCCCCAAGATATCATACACTCCCAAGAAGAGATTTGGAAGCAGCACGCAGGCTGCATTTAGGGTTGCCTTCAAAGTATGTCTGTGGGAAATCTGGCAAATAGTCCACAAAGGTAGAGCTGCTGTGGGGACAGGAGTGGAGGCACACCAGGAATGGTGGAAGAAGGAGAAGCTCCAACACTCCATGGTGAAACAGAGGGAGCATATTTACATACTAAATATGAAAATACAGAGATCAATTATCTAGAGTTTTATGAGTTCAGTGAGAGGAAAGGTAGATGACTCTGGCCATTGTCCTTGGATGTGTAGGCAGGTAACACTGCTCAAGTTTGAATAAAAGATCAGGAGTTAATTTCTGACAATGTTATTTTCATTAAATGACACCAATTACCTTTAGATTTCCCTTTCAGTGATGCAAAACTAGATGGTGGCTGATGAAGGGAAAACCTCAGAAGAACATGGCAGAGCAAACTACCCTCCTCCTGTTCACCTGGAAGGTGGCCGGCCTGGAGGTTAGGTATGGTGTGGCTGGGTGATCCTTCCTAATACCCACACTATGTTCTGCCGACTCTGTAGAGAAATCAGTGGCTTAGTCCATGTCTGTCAAGTCACTGTTCATACAAGTTATGGCCATTTAGGAACACAGAGAAGGAGAGGTTTAGTTTTCACATGGCCAATTGTATACTGACCAAAAAGGAGGAAAGTTGGAACTGGTGATCACTGAGGCAACAGAAAGACAGGCAACTTCCTATCTCGTTCACATATTTTTCATTTTCCTAAGGACAAAACACTACTCTAAGATCTGCTGATCCTATCTCCATTTTGACATTCTACTTCCTGCATATAGATGGGAACATTAATGCAATATGGAGGTCATGTACCGAAGCGTAATCTACAAAGCCAGCAAAGACCAGAATGTTGCAATGGCTGAAGGAGGATCGTTTTGGGGGGTTACTACCAGAATATTTTCATATTTCACAGTCAATATGAAAGGAAAAAATGTTACAGCTTTGTTTAGGTATAAACAGTTCTTTTGTTGAAATAAATAAAATTATCTCATTTTCTGTAGGCCAGATTAGCAGTGTTTTCAAGCATTGAGTCTGAGTAAACAGCAGACTGTTCTCATTCAGAGGTGAAATCATAAATTGTTTTCCCCCCTAAATGTCCCTGGACTTTTTGAAATGACATCACCTGCACATTCATCAAAGCTCTGTATTTGGCATATTCTTTCTGGTTTGGCAAAAATTAAGCAACGACTTGAATATGGTCCAATTTGTAGAAAAAATTACTTTAAAAAAATACATGTGGTTTGAATTTGTTTTGAGGCTTAGTAGCATAAAAGTTTTTATGCCATTATTTCCATACTTCTTTTCCCCCCTCATTTTTTTTGGAACGTGGATTGTGTAGGATCAGAAATGTTTTCTTATTGAGCAATCTGCAAATCAAGAAAATAAACCGCCCAGAAATGTCTGTGTTTTCCTGATAACCTTGTTTGGGGGAAAGAATGTTTGCTCGGGCTGCGCTGTGGTTTCTGCCCGGTGGGTGGGTCAGTTGTGCTGGGAGCGTCCCTCCAAGCAGCGCTTGAGCAGATCGTGGTTGAGAGTCCCACACAAACGCCCATGCAGCAGGCAAGAGGTGTTTCCTAGGTGCAGGATTGGACCCAACTGATGGTGCTCAGCTTTATGCCTGAGTTTAAACCCATCTCCCCTTAGCAAAAGACAATGGCTTGAGTCTCTGGGACTGCTACTGGACTATGGGGCCTCTTCTAAATCCTGCTGAAGGTGGGAAGGATCCACTGGATGTACATCTCGGTGCAGGCGGAGAGGCCGGTGTGCATTTAAGCAGCTTGGTGGTTTGGACACAAGTGTGCTGGGCATGCCTACCCATTTGCCTGCTGGGGCAACTGTCTGCCAGTGTGGAAAAGTGGCTGTGTCCCTGCTAACCAAGACAAGCCAGTGCCCTGGTGTCACGCCAGCAGTAGGTTCTCCCTGAAGCAGCAGCAGGAGCTCCCTGGGAGTCCTTCTGTTCACCTGGAGGAATCTGCCCTATCTGTCAGGGTCTGCAGATAGGAGGCACAGTGCCCTCCCATCCTCTACTTTCTGGTGTCAGCGAAGGGAGGTACCAACTAGCCTAAATAAATATCACTAGCCTAAATAAATATCTAGATTAACTTTTGGGTGCCAACATAGCTTAACATGGGAAAAGTCCAAACTTCACCACTCAGTTTTTCTTGGTAATTAGATAATAAGCACAAACTTTTATTTTTGCCGATTACTTTTTAGTTTGTGTAACATTACTGGACAATAGGAGACAGACTGTGGGCAAGTAACATTCCTATATTAAATTAACTAAGGAGGCCAGGCTGGAATTATGTAATCTTCATTCCTCAAAACTGAGAGCTTGGTAAAATAATTAATTCTTTTCATAGCAGCTTTAGATTGGACCCAGAAGGCCAGCTTATTGCTGGAGTTAATGAAAACAGTACTGTTGCTCTGTACTCCTGTTTAAAGCCAGAAGGCTAAAAGCTCACTGGACTCACTGGACCAGATTTTTCTTCTTGCTTACACTTCATCAGAACTGTTGCAGTGGATCAGAGTAAAAGCCAAACTACTGAAGCTTCATCTCCAATAGTGACCAGTACTTCATGTTTAAAAAGAGCATAAGAAACAGAGCATGTTAAGAAAGCTCTTTCCTTTTGCATTTTTACATTGGTCTTAGCTGAAGCTTGGGCCCAAGTTTAGGCTTTGTCAAGGCTGCTTCAGGCAGTAGAGTTTAATAGCCTCCTGCAGAGCTGCCTTTAACATCTCAGTAATCCCATGGACTTCACGGGATTTACTCCTTCTTCTGGAGAGGGATGCCTTGGCTGCACATAACTACAGTGATTACTGTTGGGACAGCTGAACCAGCTTTTCACCAGCCAGTTCCCTGACTAGAGCTCAGAGCGGCCTTCACTGTTACTTGTGTGCAAGAGCACATGGGTACAATGCCATTAAGTGATTAAGGAGCCCATTTTTAAAAGAAGGCTTTGGCAAATGTGGCTATCTTCATATTTAGGTACTTGTTTATTCTTTTTTAGGCCCTTATATCCCTGGGCATTGAGATCTGCACATGCTTTTGTGGTAATCTAGAAAACCCTTGCATCAGAGAAGCCCAGGCTGGTGTCTGGCAGTGAGTTAAAATTACTCCAACTTTGGGTGTTTGTACCTGCCTTTCTTCTTTTCATTTTGCTTTGGGTTGGGGAGGAGAAATCAGCTTCAGATATTTGACTTACTAGAGCTGAAGTTCCAGGGAGTGATACAAAGCATCTTAAAGACTGTAGCTGGTGAGCACCTTTGGAATTAGACTCTTTCTTCGTGGCCAGTGTTCCCAGACTGCTGCATTTGGGTGAGCAAATATCCAGGATGGATGATAGATCTCTGGCTCAGTTATGTCCTTTGACAAGAGAAGATTGTTAATTCACGGGGAGAGCTAAAGCTTTTTATAAAAAATAATGTCTATTGGGCTTCATGGCTGAATTGGAAAAGCCAAAACGACATTTTGCTTTTGAGGATGAAATTCATGTACCTATAACCTGGCTACATCTTTCACTTTTGTTTGCTGTTCTGATTCATCTTTATTTGTACCTTGTAATCAGATTGACTTTTGCATAAATACTTCCTTCTGATTTTATTTGCACAAGATAAGGTTTCATTCCAGTGGGTTGTTGGACAGTGATGTGTTGGACCATGTACATTGGCAATCTTTCTGCATGTTGAATAGGACTCATCAGGCACCTGCCATTTCTCATATAGGCAACTATACAAAAAATAAAATTTGTTCTTCCTGTGGGAGAAGGACTAACAGTGAATTTATGCAGCAGAGATACTGCCAATAGTATAGCCGGAATGGACTGCTTTTTGTCTATTGCTCCACAGTAGTGCAGAGCTTCATAAGAAGCATTTATGCTGATATATGCAGAGGACAGACAGTACTTGCTTATTACAGTAAATTTCTCAAATAACTGGAAGAAGTTACAAATATACTTGTCCTGTGAATTCATCTAAAATTGTAAATAAAAACTGACTTGTTATTTTAGGGCTGATGTCAGCTTTTTTTTTTTTTTTTTTTTTTTAACATTATGTTCCTTATTTTAGAACTGGACAGTAAGTGACATGGTCATTTGGAAAAGATTATTAAAAGGAGGCAACTGGTCAATTTTAAACATACTAATCATGGTTATATTTTGTAAAAATAAACTATGATTCTTGTTCTCAGCAGAAAATATGAGGAAAGTGCTAAGACATGTGGTGTTAGTGATTTCTTAAACCCCAGATTAAATTTAAAAAATGAGAAGCACAAGGGGAACATGGAAAAAAGTAAGTGCATAATGAGCAAGAGGACACAGAAGCAGTGCTAGCTGGCACAGCAGCCACTGAGAAAAGAGGGCCAAGAAATAATTGGGAGGGAAAAAAAGGACATTTGGCAAATATGAATCCTGGTGGAGAAAAAGCAAGAACATGTGGCATGAAGCAGTTGTCAGAATCTAAAAGCAGATGAGTAGGAGGATATGTGACAGAACAGAAAAAAAAGAAATTGAAAGGGTAAACAGTGTGTTTCTGACAGGGAGTCGCACAATGGAGGACTGAACTAGGAAGAAGAGAGTACTTAGGGTACAGTATGGTCCTGACGTAACAGGAACAATTAGATTATTCATTAACAGTCCTCATCTTTTGTCTTTATTCTTTTTTGTGTGTTTTTAAACCTCGTTTATACATTTAAAAAACAATTTTTATTTTTTAAATGAAACACATGCTTTCTAAAGCAAAAATTTAGGGTTAATGTTGGGCTGTAGCAGTGTTTTGTAGTAGACCTTGTACTTTATGTGTTCATTTGCCCCTTCTTTGAGATGTTCTTTGTTATTCTTGCATTTCTGTCTTTTGCCTTCTGCATTTGCCAGTCCCACTGCAAGAATCCAGAGAAGTTTGGAGAAACGCTTCGGATTTTTTCTCTTCCCTTCCCCCTTCCCCTGAATTTAGTCTAATGAAGCACAGATGCAGTCTCTTTTATAAGGTATAAGTTTCTAACATGAAATCAAAAACTAAATAGGAAAAATACCTAGTAAGTGGGGAAACTATGTAATTGTGTGACCATCACTCTGTCAGAAAGTTCTGCTTTTGAAAAGCATTCCTGTGTGATTGCCTCTGATCTGGCCACCCTTGTTCTCTTGTCTCTAAGTGTCCACAAAGTAAAAATGGTCTGAGTATAAGTCTGAGTTAGTAACTAGTGAATTACACCCTGTCATAACTCAGGTCCTAGAGAGGTGGCTTTCTCAAGCCATCTCTTGGTTCCTTGCCTTACCCTGATGTTGCCACGGACTATTCAGCAGCATTGTTGCAGAGTATTCAAAAAAGAAGAAACAGTTTCTTAAATCTGTGTGAAAATTCCAGTCTAAAGAGCTAAATATTCAGAAAGTTTTGGATTAAACAGGTTACAGCAGAAAGCTCTGTTCTTACTGTAACCAGAAACGGTTATAGTAGAACTCCTTTGACTTTAGAGAAGCCACAAGGAATTAAAGCGTGGTCATTCCCTGAGCAAATACCAAAAAAGGGGCATCTAACTCCTGTATGTACCTCTGAAACTCCTAAATACCATCTATCCCTCATAAAACATATATTCCTGTTACATCCATCAACAGTGCACTGATGCACTGATGTCAGGTTGAATCCTGAAACTTCAAATGAAGCAAAACTTTGCAGTAACAAGCATCTCGCCAAGAAGAAATCCCAAGATTTTGACCACAGCAGGATCCTGCCAGTAGCTCAGCAAAGAAAAAGTGCAGCAGAAGCAGTAACTCTTCATAGTAAATCGAGAAGGCACCAATGCTGCCCAGAAGCTAGCAACCAAGGCAACATCATTAAATGTAACCACAGCAGCTAAAAGCTGAGATGATGCCAATTACATAACCACAGTATCCACAGTAGCTAGCGAGCAAGGCAGCCCCAGTAACGCAGCCACTGTTCCAGTCATGCTGTCTTTTGATTGCCTCTTGACATGAACTACAAGAAAACCAGGCAGATCTGGAATTTCTTAAATAGCCTGTTACCTGTATAGACCGTACAGCTGTGTACACCCATGTCCTTCCTCAGCCACTGAGGAATGATGCCTACAACGTATATAGCATGGGGTACAATACAGGACTGTCTATGTATAGGAATACAATGTGAGATTTAGTGCTTAAGGTCAAAATTCATGTATTTAAGAGAAAATGGTTAAACTTTCCCCACTCCTCTTATGTTTGAATAGCATAATTACTGCCATGACAAATAAACATAATGCATTCAATATATTCCATGATCCATTGCTACAAAGAATAATTCACTCATTTAGTGACTTGTTCTCAGTATGGATACTACAGTAGAAACTGCATCTGTCATGATTTCAGACAGAACTGTATCAAGATCATATTTTGAGAGGTGTAAAATCACAGAACAAGGTCAGAACATGTATCATTAATATGTCCTCATTACAAATTTTTAAGATTCAATATTGAGTAACCTAGTTAACAACTGAAAATAACACTTAAACACAAACAGAATTAGAAACAAGTTTATTTATCTTCAACCATCTTGGTGTTCCTGTTTCCTTTTCAGGCTGACATATACATGCACACACTTGCCTTATTAAGGATTTAAAAGCTGGTTGTTTATGATATTAAAATATTGCAAGTAATAATTCTTATTTAGTTGAAAGGAAGTCACTTAATTTTTTGCAGGAATAAGTTTGACTTTGGCTAAACAAACAGTTACATAAAATGTTGAAGTGTATTAATCTCCATTAAGGGTTGCTGAGATGAGAAGAATCCTTTGCCTGGAACAGCCAGAGGAAAAGAGCGGAAGACTAAAAGAAGGAGGTGGGGAAAAAGGTTTTTATGGACATTTCATTCAGTGAAAAACACAGATACAGTTTCAGTCAGAACAACTTGAGTATTCATGCAAGTTACAGAATAATTTACTTTGAAAGTTTGTTACTTTTTTTTTTTTCTGTAAAAGCTAGATGTTTCATTTCAAAGGTTTCCAAATGAAATGTTTTACTGTTTCTCTTTGGAAAAACATTTTGTTTTGAAATTTGCTTGTAAAATTTTAAAGTTAAAACACAGAAGAAAAGGTATTTCGTTTGTTTCTCAGAGAAGGAGTTTACTTAAAGGAAAACGTCTTTTCTATTTTGAGCTGCTTCAGATTTATTTTGAATTATTTTATCCAGTTTGACCAGGGAAGTGAAAAGTCAGCTTGTCACAAACCTCAGCTCTGAGAGGTCAGGAGCAGGTATTGTACTTGTTATAGAATATTATTACAAGGAATACAATAAGAAAAGAAAAAGACTGTAGTAGAAGTACACCAGCTATTTTTGTTTCATGATGCGTGACTTGATTAAGGCTATTTCTTCGATTAATAGTATTTTGTATCCTGGTTTACTCTGACTGAACACACGCTTTTCTTACATAAAACTGTTATGTCATGTGAAATGTGCGTGCTATAATAAATACCTTACAATGAAATCTGCCAAGACTGACAGTTCAAAATGTGGTTGAGAAAGTAATTCTGACCAGGATGTCCTATTTTGCTGGTTTGAGTGCTCTGATTGAAACCGTCTGTGAAGCAACAGCCTTTGCGTGATAGGCCCAGGCACAAATTAATAAGACGACAGTGTGTTGACCTACTAAGCAAAAAGCACAACAGCCCAGTAACTACAAACAGACACAGTTATTTTACTGCTTCGTCAAAAACTCCCCCTCTCCTGCCCAAATTGTTGTGTAGTGGCTTCTTTTGACTGCATATAAATTCCCCTGTGAAAACATACACGTCCCCAGACAATCCCACCCATGAATGATTGCATCCTTTAACCCTGAGGTTAGATTTTCTCCTAGTAGTCTGCCAAAAGGGGCATTTTTTCCTGTTTTGTTTTTAAACAGCTTGGTGGTTATAGTACAGCATAATATAGTGTAGTATAGTATAATATAATATATAAACCAAACTGGATGCAGGCGAGCTTGATCACAAGGGCCAGAACTTCAGAGGGTATACACTGGTTCTCTTCCATTGGAGACCTCTGATTGCCGTTATTTTCTGCATCAGAATTATGTCACGCCAATGAGTCAGGGTTAATACATTGGTCCTGTAACTTGAATAAAATTACCAAGATATTGTAAGGACCCTGTACACTCAAGGAATAAGTGAAATATCCTTTTATGTGACCAGCACAAAATCTTTTACAGCATCAGAGTAGCTGTTAATCTGTTTCTAGTGTGCATATGACAGAAGAACCTAATACCACCTTTGTCTCTGCATGAGATATTACAAGTCTGCTGTCAGAGATATGGACACTCCGGCACTCCGGCCAACACGTTTGGCAATTTATTCCACTGAATTTGAACAATGTTTTTTTTGTTACCCCTGTGTTTTACTAAAGTTTTGCATAATACGGCCTAATCTGTCTCCTAATGGTGTTTACAGCAGACAGGGTATATCTCAGATGCCTTTTTCCAAGATAGCTGAACACCTGGATAGTATCAATCTTTTAATAGAAATTAAGTTTTTTAACTCTTTTGTTACTAGCTGTTATTTGAAAAAACTAATTGTCAAGATCAGGAGAATTACACTAAACACATAAACAGCCATGAGAGCTTCCAAGAACTGTTTTCATAAGTCATATACTCACAGTACAGGGAACCAAATAAAATTGTTTCAGGATTTCAAGTATTAACCTCATTGTCAAATAGTCTATTCAATTTATAACTTTTTTTTTTTCCAATTTATAAATTCCAAATTCGATTGGACTAATAGTTTCCATATTGAAGGTGGTTTCACAGTATAAACAAAGTAGGCATTTTCCCATGAAAAGAGTGCAAAAAATTGAACAACATCCATCAGGCATGATGGAAATGGGACAACGTAGTCCCTCTCTGAACGTGGAGGTTGTGAAGCCGCGTGCCTATTCAACGCAGGACAGTATGGGTCAAACTTGTTGATGCTCAACAGAAAGACTCAAGGTGCCAGTAAGTATTAGCTGAAACCAGTCCAGTTATCTGAGTCCTGTGGGTGAATACAGTGGCTTTTCTATTTAAAAAACTTCATTGTAATTTAAATACTATATGAGGCTGTAGTAAGATGCTCTGATTCGAGCTACCTACCATCATCGGCAAATACAATTGCGGAGACTGTGTTGGAGACAATAAGCTTTAATGCGCTCTTAGAGAATTATGCACTCAGGCTTCCAGTTATATTCATTCATATTATGTATAGGAAAAAATGTAATGAGAAAATAAGAGTTTTAAAATTTATTGCATAATTCAGTAATTTCCTAGGCTTTGATGAGATGTAATTGATCAGTTCTAATTAAAAAACCCAAACATATTACAGGAGAGTAAATAAAGCAAGAACAAAAAGAATTCCTTTTCTTCTTTTTTTAAAGCTTTTTTTTTTTTAATAACAGTTTGATAGTTGCTGTAAATCCCAGAAATGTTTTCATTTCAGCAAAAAGAAGATTTCACATAATGAATAGCATGTACTGTAGTTGGAATATATGTTACTACACAAATTGAAGATCCTGTTACTGCTGTCACTGCAGCAGTAGCCCATGAGTTAGAGCTTCTCTAACTCGTTTATCACACTCATTCATGATATTGTCGATATACATTCTAATCCCTTCTCTGTCTTGGAAGACAGATTTTGGTCCTGGACCTCCCATATTTTATGACACAATGTCTGTCTCTGAATTGAAAAACAATGTTTAGACTCCTGTGGTGAAGGTGGTTTACTTCTCTGATGTTGTATAAGAATTAATTGGGCCAGAGGCAGTGTGACAGTGACTTTGTTTATGGTGGTGATGCAGCCACCCAACACTGAAATATCTTCCCCAGTGGAGCAGTGGGAGGGTTTGGAGCAGACTTTCCTGCATCTCAGATGCCCTTGTGTCTAAGTGGAGAATTAGCTCCTTTGTGAGGTAAAGCCTGATCTAAATTAAACTGCCTAGCACCAGGAAACAGTTCGCTTCTGAGAATATGTAGGCAGGTTGCACGGTTAGAATGTGTAGCCTCTTGAGGAAGATGAAGCCTATAAATGTATTTCTTTGCATTTTTTAACTTAGCTCCTTGCTCAGTGCAGGAATTTCAGTGTTGTGTTCAACTCTCACCATTCCTGCTTTAACTGGCTGATGCTGTGATGCAAATCCTAAAGCCAACTTGACAACTGACTCTCACTGACAGCTTTTGAAATGTCTTTCATTTCACAGAAATTAAATTTTTGACAAACTCCACTGAAAAATACAGCAGAGCTCTAAGCAGCATCTGCCCATTCATCCAGCTCTTTCCTTTACGTCACTTGTAACTGAAAACTCTTGCAGGCAACAAGTACAGTGAAATACCAATGGTTTTCATTTACAGCTGACAAACCTTACCTCCAGCTTCAGTGGGATTTCAGCACAGGATCATAGGATCATAGGATAATTCAAGTTGGAAGGCTTAAAGTCAATTGCAAGCTTAAATTCTTTGTTGACTGTAGGCCTTCAGCATCTATATGTTGGGGTGTAAACAGTCTTCTGTGGTATCAAGTGACTTGCAAAAACATATTAAAAATCTCCACTTCCTACATGACCACGACGTTGCAGAGCAGAAAAGCAAGGTCTGGAGAATTTATGAGTGGCTCGGATAACACAGGAAGCCATAACTAGAATGTAGCTCCTGACTTTTAATGATATTGACTCTTGACTCTGCTTTTGTCGGAGCAATATCCACCACTGTGGGAATGAGAACATGGATTTACTGATCACCAAACACACCAAACATATTTTTGATATATATGGCACTGTTAAGAATAATTGTTTCTAGTTTAGGTTAAAGAGTCACAAATAAAGGGATGTTTTAAGGGTCACTTGTTTTTAATTTCTTGGGGGCCCATATGCTTTTTCAATTGGTATAAAGATAATTTTAATTAAAAAAATCCAAATTAAATTGAAACCCGTGGAAGTAGGGGGAGATCTTCCAGCCAGGCACAGCTGTTTATCTCTGCAGAGAGTCTGACCAACACAGCAGGACTAATGTATGTTGTAAGTTAGAATGGCGGTGTGGCATTTTTCATGACAGAAATAAGCATTATGTATGCATTATATGACAGTTGAAATATGGTGCTTCCAGCAGTCCGGTATTTCTACTTCTGGCAATAGGCTGACATTAACCAAAAGAGGAAAATACATGTCCCTGTAACTCTCAAGCTCTCTTATCTAAATTTTAATTTGGCCTGATTTCAGGACTTAGTTTATGACCGCTGATGAACTCATACTACAAAGTAGAAAAGACACAAATGTCATACACATAGTGTTACCCATTTCCCTTCTATTATATTATTTCTCACTGTTTCTGTAACTTTCCATGTTTGTATTAACATTGCACAATTTATTGGCAATGTAGTTTAATTACTTGTTTTTATTAACAATTAATTGGTATTGGAAACCCATGCTCTGGGGACACTTATAAATGGAAATTTTAGTTTTAATAACTAGGAAAAAATAACAGTGTGTAAGTTGAACTCTTTTTATGTGGCATATTTTGTAGGGGGTTTTCCTTTCACATCTCATCAACTGCTAGTCAAAAAGTGTTTTATAACATTAATAAAATGTAAGTAAGTGGAGAATATCTGATGACAGGAATATTATTTTCCTAAACCATAAGCTAAACTTAGTGTTTTAATATCATCACCTATGGTGGGTGCATTAAGATACCTTACGCCTTTTTCATTTGCATGCCAAACTTTATATTTTTTATTCCCCCTTATTATTAAAATAAGATTCTTGTTTAATTTAATCCAAAGCACTATGTTTTTAAAATTACCTGAGAGAGCTATTAATCCACAGTAGTAGATTTTATCTGAGGAGTTAGCTGAGAAACCTACTCTAAATCAGCATTTTTCAACAGTGAGGTGGTAACTTCTCTGGGGAGATTTAAGTCTTCTAATAGAGACTCAGGAAGGACCTAGGAAAATGAAAAAAAAAAAGAAAAAAAGAAAAAAAGTTTTTCTTTCTTATTAGGTCTTTTTCTTCTGGGACCTACTAAAGGCTGAACTATTTATTGAATATCCTGTAAGCATTTTGGTTTCTGCATGCCAAGTGCAAGAGAACAGCTGGCTAGCTGCTGTGTGCTTACGGGGGTGAGTGAACAGCAGACTTGGTCAGTGGGGGAATTGTTCTTTCAGTTCTCAATGGATGGCTATCATCTCCCCCACTCTGCATGGAGGAAGGAGACCTGGAGATGAGAGCAGGACTGTACAAAGGCCTGGGAATGGGCAGGGGCTTTAGGGTTTTGGTAGTATATTGAAGACATCAACCCTGTGCTGTGATCAGCCAAGCTGGACATCCACACAGCCACTGTGGCACACGAGTCTCATTCACTGCACTGGAGATGGGGATCTTTTTCATTCTACATCCTCTCCATCTGCTGGCATAGATAAGAACCGTAAAGGTAGTTCAAAATATTTGCAGACGTCACTTCAATACCTTTTCAATTCCTGCCTGTCTCCTCTCTGTCATACAATCTAGCATTTGATAGGGTCTTTTGTGTCGCTGCTGTGAAAGTGGAAAATTCTGTGGACATGGACAACCCATACCATTTCCCTGTCAACTTACCAATAACCTTAATATCTAGTTTTTGTAAATTCATGTTATTTCTTCCAGTGATGCTGTTGGGCAAATATCTCTTTGAATTTTATATATACATATTGTGCTACAAATATACCGGGCTTTGGTAGGACCTCACAGACTTGCCTAAATAAACAGAGCCTGGTTTTTGGTTGGAAACTTGGATGACTTGCAAGAAACTTTTCTGACTTGTAAGGACTGGATTATCTCTGATCCATAGATACTGGGTTTGCATCTATTCTGCACGCCCCTCTGCATCTTTCATATCACTGCCTATGAAACAAACAAAATCTCTCTGGGTGCATATACTTCCCTGAATGTTTGCTTAGATAAATTAGTTTCCTAATTTATGTGGTATGAAGAATTTTTATACACTCTTTATCAGTTGATACTACTGCCATAAATTTAAAGAGGAGTTACCTGCCCATGGTAGTGTCCATGAAATAAATGTATTTTATGCTAAAAATCTTTCATGTTTTTAATGACTTCTGGGTTATTCACTGGATAAGACAGTGGAGGTCAGAGGCTATTTTACCCTGTGGGCAAACAGTGAAAGTAAAGGGTCCTTGCCCTTGATATTCTCAAGCTGGAGGCAAACAAGGACAAAAGTACTCATTTAAGCACTGGTAGCTGCATACTTAACAATGGAAGGGGGAAAATGGATGCATCAATGTAATTAAAATAGATTAAACAGACATGGAATGCATTAGTCATGGAAAAATCCCAGCTTCCAGCTCTTGAGGAGACAGTTTCTGGAAGGCTATTTTTGTGATATGATTGACTTTAAAATGGAATGCACAATGCTTTGAGAATTTTCTGGAGGCAAGACCAGCAAATGCATTCAAACCATCATAGATTAGTGTTGGGAATTGGGACAATTTGTAAATAGCACTTTCAATGTTTTCTGAAATGCCCCACTATTTGGGAGCTACTATGGTTGCCTTCCCTTCTGCAGGCTAAGAAAAAAGACAGTGCCTTGCTTTCTTTTGCATCTGGCATTGGGGTAGCAGAGACATGCAGAGAGGTTGGGTAAGGTGTGGAGGAAGAAAATGGAATAGGCCAGATAAGACTAGAAAAGTAACAAGAAATCTAAAATTGCAAGTACAGCTGATCAAGACAAGCACAGACCTACCTTAATACCTACAAGGTGATGTGAGCTTGATGGCTGTGCAGCTTCCTCTGTCCCTGCAACATAGTCAGAGTTGGCATCTGCTCCTACCCGAGCTCTTAAGTCAGGTTGCTCCCTCCAAGTCAGCTCCACCACCTATCACTTCGCTTGTTTACTTGGGACTTTGGAGAGCAGTGAAAGATTTGATCTCAATGAATTTTTCCACTGAGAAATGGTTTCCTCTTTTGTGGCAACCAGTGTATTCAAGTAGAAATAATAATAATGCTTGTGCATGAAGAGCTTGACTTTTCTCTGATTAGAGAGTCTCCTGCTCATCAGAGCTTTGAGAAATTTTATAACCTGTTGTATGTGTGGTGCTTCATAAACAGAGGTTTCGTTCATTGATTACACAATGCAAGAAAACAGATGTGTTTTATAAACAGTTTTAACACTTTTGAAGGGAGCAAAATACTTTGAACAACACAATGAAAATATCAGCCATTACAAGTCCAAGCCAATGCACTAAATTAATATCATATTGTTCTCTGTGTGAAAAATAAGAGGCCCGATTCTGAAGCAACTTAAATATTTCGCTAGTGTAACTCTTGACCTTCAAAAGAATTGCATGAGATTCATACATGAGCAAAATATGCTCAAAGTTGAACGATATTTTTACTTGTGTGATGAGATAGACTGGGGGAAATTAAACTCTTTATGAAGCTGATACATTTTTCAGGCATCTTAGGAAAAGCAGCAAAATTTAAAAGCAGAGATGTTTATTATGTTTCCAATCTTAAGTTGCAGGGTCCTACCAAAAGGCTTTGAAACTGTCAACATGGCCCCTTATAAGTTTATTACTTGTCTATGAAGTGGCATGTGTTTTAGATTTGTAGGAGGAAGTTTTCTAATGTACACTTTCAGTGTTTCTCTACTGTAAACAACTCTTAAATACAGAAAGTTGTACTGTGAGCCAAGCTGGACTTTTACTGGTCACCAGGGTCAACTGCAGAACCAAGTCTGACTTCCAATCTCTGACTCCAATTAGTCACAGAACTAATTTATTTCTAATATTCCAGGCCATTTGTCTTCTCGGAAACCACAGTGACTTATATGATTCAAGAGTTGAATTTGGAAAATATAATTGTAGTATGTTTGTCTGTATTTAGTTTTAACACATGTTCATACCAGTGATTTATACTTTACAAAAGGTGCTAGTTTATTTGAATTAGAAGGCTTGGTGGCTCTGTTAGTGTTTGTGTCTGGAATATGTTCTTTTCAGGATGAATGTGGTTTGATTTTGATCTTTTTATGGTTTCCTAAGCAGAGGTCCATAGATACACTGGAGCAATGTCAGGTTGTCATGTTTTAGCTCTTTGGTGAAATTTTCTACTGCTCTATATTGTGAACAGCATTGCAGGAATTTTTTAAGAATGTAGTTTCTATGAATTTGCACTAAAGTTAAATGTGGCTGGTTGTTTAGTGAAAAAGGTTTTCTTTGCGCCTATTGGAGTTACAATAGCCGTATGATTTCCAGAATTTAACAAATCATAGGCTGTGGTATACCAGCACTATTTTTTCACCACTGAAGAAGAATTACATTTCCTTTGTGGTGCAGTACTGTGTACACACAATTACCAAGAACAATAACTAGAATTATGCACATTGCTCATCAGGAAGTATGGTATATAATAATCTGTAAATCTCTTTCTCAGTCCCTATATTCTACATAATATAGATAATGTATACATAGATACATGAAAGGCAAAAGTCAAAGTTAGCAGTGGAAGTTTAGACAATGATAACTAAGAAGAATAAAATCTTCAGAGAGTTGCTAGAGTATGCTCAGTAGCACTTCAAATTTCAGGATGTCCCAGGGACTGGCATCTTGCCTCCATGCTGTTTCTTTCAGGTAGCTTGCACTCAGCCTGAGGCCCAAGAAGGTGTGTTTCTCTTCTGTCCTGGATTGCACAGGATGAAAACCCAGACACACAGGTCAGGGGCAACCACGGCATGTTCCTGTAGGCTAGACATAACCTCCACCTTCTGCAGCTGAAACAGCTGTGCCACTACAGCTTGGTCTTAGATTAAGCTACTGGCTATCTTGTAGCAAGGACGGACTAGTTTGGAAATCATGCCTCTCCATGAAAACAATCTGTGCTTGAGTCCTTCCTACAGCTATGATGTCCTGGCCTTTTTGAGGGCCAAATTTGCAAATGCACAGTTTCACCATTCCTAATTACAAATCCATTGCTCTGACATGAAAGCACATAGACTAGCACACTGTGTTTTTCATAAATCTATGAAAAAATATGATTTGAAAAAATATCATCTTGAATGGTAGCAATTTATATATTAATTCTATTTGTGTCAAGCTATTTAAGGTTTGGGTTTTTTGTTTTCTAGTGCTAATCTTGGAACACAATATCCAGGGAGACAGACAACGGAAGAATTTTGAGGTTGATTTTCAAAAGCCTCCCAATTTCCCTGTTCGTAGCAGCTGTGGGATTTTTTGGAAGCCATACGGAATGCACTTTTTACAGTTTTCCAGTGAAACATCCAGTATGGGTATTCTCAAAGCCCTTGCATTCTGTCTAGATTAGCAGCCAAACTTTCTCCCACTTTGATATTTTAAGCTCACTAGTGCTTCAGCTGGTAGGTGCAGATGACATACTGCATCATATCACTTCAAGTGACTTTAGCAATCATTGTATGAAAAACACATCACTGCTTATGTTTTCTTGAGAAAAAGAAAAGAAAAAAAGGTTATTTGTACACAGTAGCAAGTCAGCGGGAAGATGAGACTTTGGAGATTTTCAGATGAGCAGTGGAAACAGACTAATTATAAGCTGTTAGTGGAAAAATAGCTTATATGATTAATGCTTTAGATATTTTGCAGAAAGCAGCGGCTCATCTGACTGGTGATCTAGCTGTTTTAAAGGCACCCTTGAGAGACTTATTTCCCATCACACAGACACTGTGGTTTTCTGCTGTAAAGATGTCTCTGAGGATCCATTTGCAAGTCCTGTTGCAAGAGGCATGCTTGGATGGAGCTGAGACCCAGGAGCCTGCTGTGGTATGACCATCTTGCAGCACTGGAGAGTCTGGGAGATCCTGAGGCTGACAGTGAAATCCAGCTGCCTGATAGACTTGTCTTGAGGTGTGAGTAAAAGGTAATGTCTCAGAGGTCTTGAGTCATCAAAGTAGGACTGCAGGAGCTTGCTCATCTCACCTCCTTGCAAGTCTTGCTATAGGTCTACCTGGGCAATATATACAACACAAATCCATCTATATCCTTTGAGAATACATCGTGGTTTACTGGACTTACAAAATAAACTAACAATCCTAAAGCTAATATGTAAAGTCTAGTGGAAGTCTAAATAAGCAGGAAAACCTGTGAGTGAATGCTATAGAAAACAAAACATCATATAGCATTTTCAGAGACAATGAGAAGAAAAAATAATGAGACATTGTTAGTCTCATTGGCTCCAAGAGCCAATTTGGGAAGAAAAAGCTCATGGATGACTCAGGATGTTTAAAACTCCAGATTTGTTGTACTAGAAAATTGGTAATTTTTGCAAAAATCAGTGTGAGAAAATGAAATATCATATGGGTTTCCTTTTCAAAGTAAAGCCACCCCTGAGCATTGCATTAAGGATTAAGACTTTCGATGAAAGGTTTGAAAATTCTTTTCTTCTGTAGCACAGCATAGAAATTTCTGGAAAACAACTTCTGGATAATAAGATCATTGTAAATAATTTTTCCTGGAATATACTCCTAAAAATCTAATTAAAATGTTTTGCTGTTTCCACCTTTAGATCTGTATTTGTGGAAGACATAATTAAAGCATCACATTCCTTATTTCTAATGATTTGACATATGTCCCTTCACCCCGTAAATGCCTGCATCTATAAGCTGAGCTTCAGTGTGGAAGCCTGCTTTCTTTGCTTTAAGCTTCACCCAGAATTGTTTGTTCGTTTGCCTTTTCCATTCTTGCTATCATTATTAGCAAGACTGGCTTTGTGAGGTCAGTGGCATCCAGGATATAGAGAGGAGAAATCTCTGGCTTATTCCTAAAGATACTGACTCCCTGTATTGCCATGAATATAAAAGGAAATGCAGGGATTCTTCACTTTTTAGGACTCATTCATTTTATGCCACTTGCTAGATTGGCGACTATTTCCAGTCATTTCCCACAGAGTTATGGTCAGTCAACCAACGTAAAAAAAGTAAATTAGTAAAGAGAAAAAAAAGAATGAGCAATAAAGGGACCATAAAGACAAGTGCAAATCAAAGTGCAGAACAGGAGAAAAAAAAGACAAAACAACAGAAGAAAAATAGAAGGAGAAGAAGGAGAAAGAGGAGGAGAAGAAGAAGGAGAAGGAGAAGAAGGAGGAGGGAAGAATCAGAAGCTGGAGGGGTGGGGGGAAGGTTTTCAGAACAAGCAATATGTGGAGGAGAGAAAACCATTATTTACAGAATTTGGAAATGCACACTAGGCAGACTACAGCTTTGGCTTAACAGCAAGAGAGCCTGAGGCCTGACTCAGTGTTGGATTCACATACCTCCCATATTGCTCAAAACTCAGACCCTGAATTTACTAGCTCAATCTGCATTTAATATTTAAGTTATCGAGACTGCAACAATGAATCCTCTTATTCTCAAACCAGACACAGGGCTGTGGCACAGCTCTGTTCCCACTTAGCAAGGCAGTGCAGTCATGGGCCTAGTTTCAGTCCACATTGGGATGAGATCAAGTCACTAAGTTTGGAATGATATTTTAGCTCATCTGTTCCCCAGTTCTGGATCATTTATATCCAGGGTTTTAGTTTGTGTTCTGTCATCTTTTGTCTGTCCCTTGCCCCTCTGATTATTGCTATTAAGTCTGGGGACTGGGCTGGGTTGGGTTTGGGTTGGGTTGTATCCATACTCACTTCCATTGCTGGCAAGTCATTAGTCACTTCTCTCCCAAAACAGATGGAAATATTTGTTTACTACAGTCTTATGACAGGAATCTTACAGAAAATAAATTAATTTTACTTTAGAGTGAATACATCACAAAAGTTTGTGCCCGTAGGAAGAAGAGGAGACATCGATAAATGAAAAACCTTCATGTTATTTCCAAATAATGGTGCGTATTAAAACTCCACAGGGGGGTGGACTGCTTGTAAGAGTGGGGTTTTCCCACCTTGAAAAAAAATGTACTTTTTTCCACAATTTCCAGTCATAACTTAATTTTTTTCCATCTCTTATGGTTGATTTTCCCATTCCTGTGCACCAAAAGGAGGATCTCAGATTGAAGGAGGCTTCAAAACTTACTTTAAATCCTATTTTGCAACAGTTTCTTGGACTGATCATCAGCCACAGAAAAAGTGCATCAGCAGCTAAGCCTTATTGCTTATTCTATGGTGTAGGAAGGGCTGTGATTAAAGCTGTTCTTGTTATAAAACAGTGGATTTACAACTGAAGGAAACAATTTTACTCATATTCAGTAGAGCAGCTAACTTAGTTCTCTGTAATGTACATTTTTTTCTCTAAGCTGCTGGAGTAGTTCTGAATAGCAGACCTAAGGTAGTATCCCTGTAGACAGTAACTGAGCTAGGGAGAAATATGTAGCAGAAAGATTCCTCTGAGACATGTATGTGGGTTGTTGTTAAACCAGATTTGTTACTTAGAGGGTGAGCTACCAGTTATTCTGTTTTCTGTTAACTCATAGGGCTGTTGTCTTCCGAGCAAAGAAGTCTTTATTTGCATTTGCCATTAGTCTCTGAAATAAAACAATTCCAGTTACTTACTACTGTTGTTGCTGCTGGCAAGAAAACTACTTTTACAAGCCATACAACTAAGTATAATAGTAATATCTTCCTGAGGCTTGCTGTTCAACACACCTTTACCTTATTTAACACTGGGGCAATGCCAGTTGGGACCACCCATTCTTGGAAATATAAAGGACCAGCACAAATTGGAAAAATGTTGACTGTTGAATCATCGTGTGGAATATCCAGTTCCAGTTCCTCAGGCTAACACTTACAGCAACCCACATGGGATGCTGGGTCGCAGAGAGAAGCTCTGAGACTGCCTGTGGCTCTGATTCAGGAAAACATTTTTATTCAGAAATAGTGAATAAATGTATTCTAATAGTTAGCATGTGTTTTAAAGTCTTTTGACTACAGTGGCTTTTAGACACATTCACAAGGTCTTGTGGGCTAAGGTCTAAGCCAGTAGACACCATCTTTCCCTGTAGAATTTTATGAAGCTTACATGACCCTCTGCCAGCCTTTCCCAGCTGCTTATTTTAAGTTACTTTGTCTTACTGACACTTCTGCAGTGACATAAAAGTTACTACTGTGTGTTGCATTATGCAGATATAAAAGTGCTACAATTGATTTATATCCTGTAGGAAGGCAAAAAAAGCTTACTGAAATAAAAGGATCCCTACTAGCGGGATATCAATACAGCTTGTTCTTAAAATAATCCCATTCATCTGAAAAGCTATCTCAGGACAAAATGTGTGTGTAGACCAACAAGGCCTTGGTTTCAAGCAGAAATTATGAGGTCACTTAATTGGATTCATAGACTTTTCACTCCTGCTGGGAATTTAATAGAAAGCACCCTTTTCTGGTTTAGCTTTCTGGTATTTTTAATAGGTTCCAGCTCTAGAATAATTAGCAACTCTCATATTACTTAATATGTTATCAGGATATGACGCTACTGACAATTCTGACAATGTATATTAGTGAATCTAACATTTAGGTATTTAAATTGGTGTGTTAGATGTAATATATGGATAAAACGAAATATAGGCAGGAAGAAATTAGTGGATTAATGTGCCACTGCCACATTGAATAACTAAGGCTATATGAAGGGAATTTATTGTTTACATAAAATAATCCAAAAAAGATAAGAGTGATGGTCATTTCTGTGCAAAAAGCAACCTTTGTCTCACAAAGTCATACAGGATCTGTCTTAGAAAAGTTGCATTAACTTTTGGAAGAGGTTTCATAGTATGTCGAGCTCTTTTCATAGCACTGTTTATAAACAGACTTTAGGGGGTTCTGATTTTCCTTGTGGATATAAATTTATTCTGTGAATGACTATGTCCATGTTGGCTGTAAGATTTGTGAAATTAAAAAACCTGGGACTTCTGTACATATTTCTGGCTAAATGGGGATTGTATACAAACCAGCAACACAGTAATATGCTCTAGTAAGCCCTCCAAAACTCCAGCAATAACCAGGAAGTCTACTGAAACACCCATGCAGCACTTTTCCAGAGAAAGTCAATGAGATGAAGCACTTAAAAAGGTCTGGAAAAGTCCTGGACATTTACGTGAGGTTTAAGAACTTCAGGCTTACACCTGATAAAGCTAACACATTTTGAAAGGACTCAGTGTCATGTTCTGATGCTTAAACCATTGTCAAAGATTAGGATTCAAGATGAAAGCTAACATGACAGATGATTATCCAACACCCGCCTATGCTGAAATTCTCACACCTTTCTTTGGTATTTACATCTGGTATTTACAACTATTACAGATAAGGTATTGACCTCTAAGTCTGAATGGCAGAACAACTGAATGGCAGATGTTGGGACTGCTTTGAGAGAGTTTATAATAATTATGCTTTTCAGAAGTATTTCCCATGCTAGGAGGTGTGAATATATGTGAATGTACAGGTAGAGAAAAGAGTGTATTACTTGGCTATTCTTTTGAATTTTGAGATTGCTCTAACACCCTTTATTACAGGTATTTATTTTGGATATTGGGTCTTTGTATTCAACTAACTGAGAAAATACCATAAAGAATAACATTTGGCATGGAATCACGCCACAAAGCTTGGTTTTGATTAAGAGGGAAAAACATGTATTCTGTAAGCTAGTGGGGTTTCTCTCTTTTTTTCTTCTTCCCCTCGGCATAATTGTACAATTTTATGTATCTATGTGATTGAAATATATGTTTCCTTGACTTCTTTATGAAAAACAATTAGAAGTAGTGAAAAGACAGTAAAACAAATATAGAAAAAACACCCAGCCACCCAAGCGACTAAACTATATTGAGTTCCAAACTGTGCCTTTTAAAAATGGAGTAATTTAAACATGCAATCTTCTTCCTGAAGGGGAGATGATCTTCATGCATGTGGTAATACTGCTGGGATCACTCCAATACGAAAGGAACCCTTGCTGATATTTTTAATGTTTCTCTGACTAAAGAGACTATACCTTGGGGCAGAAATACCACGTAGCTAGAGAGCTCCAGGGATTGGTGAAGAGGTACTAATGTTGTGGCTGGATGGAAACATTGGGGAATGGGTGGCAGTTCGTATAATTTTCTAAGTCATTTTACGTTGGTGGCAAAGACTCAAGAACATATATGCTTTGCGTATCACATCTAAAGGACACATTGCAGATTTTGCTTATCTCTCATTTTGTATCAGGTCTGCAAATCTTATTTTGTCCACGAATAAAAGGGTCTTTTGTCCAAGAATAAAAGGCAGCAGGAGACAATGAGGTATTTTATTATTCTCTCACCACCTTAGTTCTCTCCCTGTATTTCCAAGGGAACAATTCATGTGGAACAAACATATGCAAAGAACACAAGATCCACATAAAAGGGCACCAAGCATCCTGTTTGTGAATAGTTGTCATGTAGTTGCAGCCAGCTGCCAGCATGTAATGATGATTTATGCTTTGGCTACCATTTGCTTGGCTTACTTGTGATTGGCTCTTAATCCTGCCTAGATGGAATGACTGGGCTGCTTTCAAAAGACATGGTACTTGAAATGGAGCAGTTGTTAATGCTCTTCCTAATCTGTCCATCAGCTGAAGAGCTCTAACCAATCTGGTTCTAACGCTGATGAACAAAACTCACAGATAGTATGTGCAGGCAGGAGGAGGCAGCTACAAGGTGCATATTTGGGCCCAGGGAGCAGCAGCCACGCCAGAAAGTCATGCTCATTTCTCTGTTGTGCTTACACCAGCTTTGATCAAGACAGAATTTGAGAAAGATGCTTTATCTTGCCAAAGAGTATAACAGAAAGTACAGAGAAGAAGGAAGATTCTGGTGAAGACGATGTGTCATTGGTAATCATCTAGGCTGAGGAACAATGAAATTCTGACTGTTTGCGTGAGGCCTCTGCTTAAATGGCCAAAAATAGTTACATGGAATTACCAAGTTTTCAGCTGAATAATTTGGCAGGGTTATGAAACATGTGCAGAGGCTTTCCATCGCCTCATGTGGTCTTTGTGCTTGTGAAGAATGAGAAACGCTTAAACTGAAACAGTCCTGATGTATGGGTTCTCCGCTGGACCAGCATTTTTAACTTCATTTCCAAGGGTCAATTACATTTGAGTTGGGAAGTTTTGCTAATTAATTCCTAGCCAACATGGCTTCTCAGCTTACAAAAGCAAGCAAACAAAAAAGGGACAACAAAAACCTTCCTATGAGGAGTGTTACAAATTAAGAAAAAAACAACCCAAAACCAAAACCCAAAACCCAACAACCCTTTAAAAATGTCTTACAAAGTTCAAGTGTTGTTTCTGTGAGTAAAAGGCCTTGGGAAAAACACATTCTATCCATGCAGCACAGCAACAGTGTATGTCTATTACTGAACTCTCTGTGACCCATACATAAAGTACCTAGAATACAGTACCAGGCAATGTGACCTAAAAATAACAACTACGGTATGTATAATACATTTTAACTGTGATCTGAAAATGTATATATGGAGGAAAATGACCTATGCTCCTTTTTATTTTATTTTTTTTGCATGGATAATATAAGAATTCTTCAGAGTTGAAAATTATGATTTTAAAGGCTTCAAGATGTCTCACTGGATTTTTCTTCCTGGACATAAGCCAAACAACATGAGCGGTCCTGTTTTTTAAGTGTATATAATCTCTATTTCCTTAGGCTTTTTAATTTTGCCCTTTCCCATAATTTTTAAATAAAAAGTGCAAAATCTTCCTCTCCCTTCTGTTCCAAAAATAATTATAAAAAAATACAGTTCCAAATATCCCAGCTCAGCTTCCTATTAAATTTAAATGGAAAGCTATAAAAAAATCAATATAGCATCATTATTTTCAGACAAGATTCTAGGCTGAATGTAGCAAATTTGTAGAATTTCATGTGCATATGTGTGTCTTTGGTGAACAATTTTAGTAGGCAGAAGTGTCTGCTGTGTAGGTAATTACTATTTTCCTTTAATTGTCTTTCCATAAACCATTGACTGACTGTATAATGGTCACCATGTATTGGGTTAGGACTTCAAGTCTCATTCTGTGTTAAGCAAACCATGGAAAGAGCCAGTTCAGTTTGCCATTTAGGAAGGAATTCCATGAAAAAATTCATTCACATAAAATTTTATAAATAGGAATTGCTGAGAGACTGAGAAATTACTGAAAGACTATTTTAAGTGAAACTATTTCTTCAAGAAACTGAGAAAATCTGTGTCATTTGCAGTGATTTTGAAATCAGCTACCTTTACCAGCATCTACTTAACTACATGGAATTATTAAGAAAAAAGCAGAACAAAATATGCAAGCACTGCTGTACTTTGGAAATGGCTTACATGAAGCAGCTTAGATTTATCACTTGAGATTCTCTCCTGAGTGACATCTTGCAATGTGCAAGAAATAGTGAAACAATGTGAGAAGTCAAGGTAGATACCACATATAATATTTACTTATTAGACTAATTCAGTATAGTAATAATTCTTTTATATTGCAACAATAAATTGGAGAAAGAATAAGGTATCTGTGTTAATAAGCTTACAGTTAAATACATTAAAAATACTGCTCATAGGAAAGGTGAAATAAAACCAGCAAGCAAAACCAGAATGAAAACTCAATATTAAAAGCTAAGCAAAAATAGTGTATGTACAGGAATGGCATGATTGAATCAGACATAGATATGTCTGATTTACTTTAAAAAAAATAATTAAAAAATTGGTTGAAAATAGTTTTTGGTACTGTGCCTAATTTTTGCAATTCCTAAGACCACTATGAAAAGCTTAAAATGCTGTTACAGCTCTCACCCCCTTTTCCAGCTGAAAACCGGAACAATTATTTTTCCACTTTTTCTTTTCTTTAAAAAAAAAAATATCTTTCTATTCCCAAAGGAATTCTTTGAAAAAATAAGAGGAAATATCCTATTTCAGTTTCATCTAAGTTTAATTAGAAATTATAGAATGATTTTAATATAGTATCATTATTTTCTGATCAATTTCTAGACTGACTGTATTAGATAACACATATTTTGAAAATTTAAAACACAGAGTCCCTTGCTGGAAATATCTTAAAAAAAAAAATCAGATAAACCAAATATTTTATTTGTATACTTCAAAAACATTTAACGTTGAGTAACACTCTATATAACCTCTTTTTAATCTTCAACTTTGTTAAGATTTGAAAGTAAATACAGGAGGAATAGAATGTAATTGTTGTAGAAGAAAATGTTTTATTGAAGTAAGTGGCAGAATTCATGATGACTTCAGTTGTACTGGAGCTAATACATAAATCATTGCTTCATTTTAGAGAGCTGAAGAGACAAAAATAATTTCAGATCATACAAAGCAAATTACTCTTTTCAGCAGGCCAAAGATATATGGGTGTATTTTCAACTTTTTTTTAAAATCAAATGTCAATGCATCATTAATTCAGATAATACAATGAATGCATAAATTGAAATATGTCACCTATTTTAATTTTTTTTTTTTTTGAGGATGGAGATTAAGCAAAGTATTCAAGAAAATCAGCAGACACCTCATGGAAGTTTGATCTCTTCTTCCTTTTTATTTAGTAACAGATATTTCAAGACTCTTCTTTCCTAGAAAGAAAGTTTTCGAAAGTTTGTGGGGCTTTTTTTCCCTTCTGTTTTCAGTTGTTTCTTTGCTTTCTAGACAAAGAGCTGTTCAAATATTCTGATGGAAAAGGTGGTAGGATGTTCCAGGCTTTTATAAGGCTGGTTTGTTTTCCTGGGACATAACAAGCCCTTTCAGGCTTGCAGTCATGAACAGCTTGAATGGCCAAAAGGCAATTAATTACCTCAAGATGAGAAGGTCTTTTTCACTAGCATTTAAAAATTTAGCAAATAGAGCTAATTAACTTTCATCTTGCTGTCAAGCCACTTCAACCCAGTCACTAATTTAGGCTTTTAAACTAAATAATTGTTCTTGTTGATTGCTTCTGACTAGACATACAAAAGGAGTAAATTTGTCCTGGGGGTAATTACTTTTATGACCCCTAGATTCAGAGTCATACACTTGCATTTAGATACTTACTCTTGGTGTAGTCCTGGGGAAATCAGGGTCTACTAGTGGCTGGCATTGCTCAAGGTGAGCAAGTGTGGTAGAATATGTGGCAGGATGATCTGGAGGTGTGGAGCTCATGTGACTTTATGTTACTTCCCCAAGTGCATCTCCCTTGCTTTGGGTGAAACACTTATAACATACTGGCACAGAGGATTAGTAGCAAATACCTGCATGGGAGATATTTAACAGCAAATATAAAAATAAGAGAAAGAATACAAAGAACTGGCTTTTACAAAAGGGCCTCTGTCATTTTAAGGATGGTTATGTCCTAGCAATCCTTATTCAACTCAATTAGAGGGTGAAATGAATGGAAAATAAATATATTTTCATGTGAAAAAATTGGTGCCAAAATTGAGTTGAGAAATGAGACTGCTCAAAGCTGATAATTTTTTACACTACAATAAATATTCATCATTATACTGCTGAGATCAGTGAGGTTCTTCACTTCACCTCCCTATGTTACACTTGCCTTGTAATATGCCTAAAATAAGGGCCTTATTCTGAAAGAAAGAATATCCTACTGTGAAGTAGGGATTGCCATATAGTATGTGATGTTGTGTGGGGAATGAAGAGGCCTAGTTTTCCTACTGAGCTTTGCCTTTGATCTGTTAAAAATCCTTGAGTAAAGTCCTTTAGCCCTTCAAACAATTATTTCTGTTTCCACTCTTTGCTAATATGTTCAGTTCCTTCTTAGGTGTTTAAACTGCTAATAGGGCAATGAACTGTATATGGTATGGGGACTCACCATGCTTTACATAGTTTAAGCACAAAGGGATACAGCCTTGCAACAGCAGCAACAATAATAGCCAATGTAACGAGCACTATTCACTACATTTGGTAGTATATATAAGAAAATGGACAATCCAGTCCTTTGAGTAGTTCTGTTCAGTCTAGTGGGAATACTCACACGTGAGTTTGCAGGATTATAGTTCAAGTCTGTAGAGCCAGTAAGTCTGATTGCAAAATATAAAACAAACATGCGGCCAGAATCCACATTGCCTATGCAGTAAGTTACTTGAAAGGTTTTCAACAATTATTTGTGTTAGAGATGGCTTTTAAAATGCATTGTTCTCCTTTTAGTGTTTAAGTGCTTCAGATATCCCTTGGACAAGTGCAGATAATTAATTAAAGCAAAGATTTCCCAGAGCCTCATGAAAGCACACTTGTCAGGCAATCTTTACTATTATTTTAATCTCCATTGTTTCACAGATTGTTTATGTTAATCTTCTCCTGCCCTTTTTACTGTTCCAGGCAATTTTGTGGCAGAATTGAAAGTGGAGGAGGCTGAGACAGACAGCGTGAGGCATGACAGCCGCTTGAGCTCTCCTAGCCTGTGTATGGGTTTATGTGCTTCTAATTATCAATGCGTGGGAGTTTTGTCAAAAAAGCTGGGCGTGTGGTTCCTTTTGTTCTTCTCTGTCTGTTGTGGTTTATATTTTAAATGGGACACAAATGTGATTTATAGTGTGTGGCACAATGCAGTTAGGGAAAATTGGTCTTTTCCAGGCAACACAAACATGAGCAGGAGTAAGTGCATGTGAACAGCATGTTCCCCTCAGTGGAGAAGAAACACTCCAGTAAAGCTCACAGAGATGTAGGACAGTAAACAACATGTGAGAAGTACTTTTCAAAAAAAGGAAAAAAAAGTCAAAGGCTTCCACTTCATCTAAAAATACATACCATTGAAAGCCAGAGCTGTGATTGATCAAAGATAACAGTCTTTCAGCACAATCACACTGAAGTGTGAAAAGCACCACGATGGCATGGAAAGTGCTGTACATGCACCAGGAGAGCATACACCTTAACATCAGGGGTTCCTGCTGATGAGCCCAACGCTGGGTAACACAGCTCAGAGCAATCATGCAAGAAGATTCACAGGGGGTCCAATCCTGCCCCCCAATAATGCGGGAAAATTGTTTTCAGGCTTGCAGTCACTTATCAGCCCATAAGACAGGAGGATGCAGTACTGTGGCAGGGATGAAAATGTCACAGATAAATTGTGTGACCAAGGAAAGGTAAAGCATTAGAGAAACATGCCTGTTCCTTTAAAAAAAAAAAATCACCATATAAACCATGATGGGCTACTAATGAAGTACACTTCACATTTAATTTAATGAAATTAAAGTAGGCAGAAATGTATTTGAGGGCTTGTTCTTTATACAAATTCTGTTTCCTGATAAATACTCTCAGAACAACTGAAAAAAAATTCAAGGAAAACTAATGGAACACACTGTTTTTTTCTTCTCTAAATGGGAGATTATTTTTGACTAAGGCACAGCATCTTAAGTGCAAGCTTTTAGTGCAGAGGTGATTATCCCAAGCAAGGTTTTTTCTACTTTTAAGGATGCTATATTGCATAGTGACTTTAAACTCCCTCAAAAAGACGTAACTTAAGCTGCTTATTTTACTACTGGTAATTACAGTGATAGACAACGTATGAACCTGAAATGAAACACAGAGATGATCTGTGAAAAGAATGAGTACATGGATATGTAATCCAAAAGACAAAGATAGGAAGTAAAGATTTAATTAAAAGCAGTTCTGAAGATAGCACTTTGTAGCAAAAGCCTGAACGCTGCAAAGCTCAGTCAGCGGGTGGCAGGGTGTCTACAGAGGTGGTTTTTTTCTCTGTTTAAGGCAGTCTGATCTTGCAATCAGTTAAAAGAATCTTCAGGGTGTTTGGATTCTCACTGGAGTACCTGTTTGGGAAGGACAAGATGGGACCTATGGATAACTCCCAGCCCTGGAACACCACAGGCCCCCAGTTGCTAAATTCTTTAGCTCAGAGCTAGGAAAAAAAAGAATTTTAAAAAAAGAAAAGTGGTTTCAAATGAAAATGGATTTTTGCGTGTGGCAGTAAATAATAAAACCCCCAATGCTAGTAGCATAAATTGTCTGCAATCTGCATTATATTTGCATACAGGAAAAGGTAGGGGAATAGTTTTGTGGTTAGAACAGAGAGAGAAGTGAAATCCTATGTGAGGGAAAGTCTAACTTTTTTAAGGCACTTTGGTATATGGCTTTTGACCTTAAACAGAGACCTGCTCTTTAGCACCAGACCAGAAATATCTGCAAAGACTTTTCAGAATTTTGCTCAGCTCCTTGTTTCAAGTGTCCCCTACTTTATTCCACAAACACACAACAAAATGCTGTGCTATGACAAGAAAACTAAAACCACTTCTGCCTCAGGGTATGCATGCTTTACTTTACTGGATTATATTGCTTCATTCCTGATGTTTCATTCACTTACTTAAATCGTTCACAAAACATTTGATTTGTGTACATTAATGCAAAACATACTCTACTGGAAGTTTCATGCATTCTTACTCTCCCCATTTCAGGTATTTACTGTTTACAGCTGTGGAAATTCTGTATTTTGGCACCTTTCAGTTCTCAAGTCTAATGATATTTAGATTTTAAACCGACTGATTTAAATGAATAGGTCTGTTATACATATGAACTTTTAGGGTAGCTTTGTCTTGAAAACTTACAGTCCCCTTTGTTTAAGGTGGTAGCCAATGTATATGGAACATATAGCTTTTAAACTGAAAATTTAAAAAACCCTATAATGGCAGAAGGAATACTGAACTAATTTGCTTTTCCTTTTTAAAATCCACTAACTCTAATAAAATTCTTTCATCTGAATGGAAGTAGGGAGATCCTCCATAAAATATGCAGCGGCTTCTGCCATCTGTGGCCTTGTCTTGATCTTCAATTCACTTGCAGAATTTGATTTTCAAATCAGCACAGGGATCTGCAGCTGTATACCTAATTCAGAGTATTTAAATACGGTCAAGTCAGTTATTTTGTGGGATATTAAATTCCCCCAACTCTGCAGATGCTCTACTTACTTTCTTGAACATTTAAAGGAGGAATGGAGATAATTTGCCTTTGCAGACGTGCCACAGAATCTAGTACATTCACCTGTAGTTGTACTGGGAGTGCGCTTAGCCCATTTTTTTTGCCTTTTCTGAATGATATAGGCAGACTATTTTAGAGTAAATCTAAGTGTAATATTCTCAGAAATCTCTTTTACTGCAGTAGTGGTATTGCCTTGTCCCCACATAACTCCTCCTCTCTTCCCCGAAGAAGTCCTGCTCAAGCAGAGCCCTGAGGTAGCTCATGTCACATGTCCCTGAAAGCGAGCAAATACCAATGGAGCCTTTTTAAACTCCAAAGCTGCGTTTTAAACTAAAACCACACAATGTAAAAAATGCAGAACAGCAAACTTTTAAAAAGCACAGCTGTGCTGGAGGAGTCGCAATAACACTTCCGCACAGGTGCTGTGGCTGCTTCGTGGTGAGAAGAGGGAAGGCCAGCTTGCCACCATCTTGTTTCCTGTTTAGACATTTGCAGTGGTTTCCCAAGTGACAGCAATTGCCACCCAGCCTCCCCTGCAGCCCCGGGAAAGGTCCTTCTCTGCTAAAGGTTGGCTCTGGGACGTCTCCCGGCTCCTCCTCGGCCTCCCAGCAGCGCAGCCCTCCCTGTTCTCCCAGAACGCCCACAAGTGTTGCCTGGCCAGGCAACCCAGCGGCTCTGACATAGGTCCTCCTTCTAGAAGGTTCCAGAGGGCCTGGAGCTGCTGCTTCCCAGAGCAGGGCTACCAGGGCGTGGCCACCATGGCATTTTCTGCTTCGCTTCTCAGCTGTGCACTGGGCTACACACTGCCACGGAAACACAGCCTAGCTCCAGAGTTCCTGCATCCTGCTGTCCTTCGCCTCCCTTTCTGGATTGTTCCATCTGCCAGGCAGCACCCTTGCCTTGCAGTTCACTGCATTCCTGTGGAAACCGTGACCATCCGGCCCCTCTGTCTTTGGCAAAGCCTCTATCCATCCTTGTACTATTTGGAGACTGCAGACTAGGGAGAGCCTCACAGAGATGGTGGCTGAGGCTGTGGCTGCCCGTATGGTGCCGTGTTTTGCTGCCCGGAGGATGCTGAATTCAGGTTTGCAGTGGCAGCCCCACAGGTCCCCGGAAGGCTGGTTTCAGGGAGCTCTGAGAAAGGGCCATCGATAGGATTTTGGGCTCTCCCTTCACCTTCACTGCTCCTCAGACCTCCCATATGCTCTGATTCCTCTGGGGTCTGTGGACGGTTCTGGAAGAGAAGCCAGCTCTCCAGCACAGCATGCAGGACAAACAGAGCTGTGTCCTGTTGCTGTGAGGAGCACCTGCCCTATCCTAATCTGGTGTAGGACTCACATCCCCAGAGTGGCTGGCGAAGGGAGGTTGCAGCCTGGAAACAGAGCTTCACTGCCTCACTCGTTCTTGGAGCTGCTCATTTTGATGTTCGAGGTACCTTACCAACAGGAGTGGAAGATCCTTGGAGTCTGCAAAGGTAATGAAAGTTTATTTTATTGAGTCATGGTGACATTGCATGAAACTTCAATCATTAACTTTGTATTATGGGGCTGAAATACCTTTCTCAAGCAGATGAAACAGATGGCTGATCCAGATGAGTGTCTGCAGGAAAGTGCTTGTAAGAGACAAATCTGAGGGGTGGGTTGGGGCTTGCAGACTCTGGGGTTTCAGTCTGGGAAGGAATGGTCCATCTGCCTGACCTCTTGCATTTCACAAGCCTTTCAAATTCACTTACTTATGCCTATATGGTGCCCAACAATTTGTGGCTGAGCTAAAGTATAACTTGTGCTTCATTTGCTTAACTGATGTGTATTAATAAGCGTGGCACAAAAATTTTAACTGATTTCAGCGTGTGAAACTGCTGTCTACTGCGTTGTGATAATTCAGATTGCAGATACACTAGCTACTGCTGGTTTTACTATTTTCCTTTGATGCCAGTCTTTTCCTCCTCTTCCCCCTTCCCCTGCCTCCCCCCCTTTTCGGTTTTTTTTTTTTTTTTTTTTTTTTGCACACACCAGGAGCATTTGTTTTGTCCTCGGCCATCTGGTGCCTATCCATTATCACCTTTTGGGAAAGTGCCTGATTTCCATCAGGGCAGAGTCTGTTTAGTTTGAGCTCTCTGTAGGCTGAATTCCTAGAGCTTGAACTAGCTCAGGAGTTTTGATTGCAGGGAACTGAGGAGTTATTTTGAGACCAGTACCACAACATGGAAGGCAATGTAATTACAGAGAAATAGGAGAGATTGTGCACTTAAATCCATCTTTGAGACATTTAACCTCTGCTGGAGTAAATATATGGTGTTTTTTAATGGATGTATGAAATACAGCTGAAAAGTGATATGCAAGAGAAAGAAAATCAGCACGGCAACAAGCTCAGGATGATTGCGTAACAAATACGAAGCTAACATGCCCCTTTTTGGAAACACTCATCACACTTCGATCCACCATTATGTTTATCTTGAAAACATATTGTTTATGTAGCAGATTATGTTGTTGGCTGCTGAGGTCACTGTCATATGGTAAAAAGTCCAGTATGCTGTGAGTAGAAACACCAGGAAAAACCTTGTAGGTCAGCCAGTATAAAGTGGAGAGTCAAACTATTACACACTTTCCCTGGAATAAATGGCTAGTTACAGGTCAACACGTGCTTGAGGATTCCTGGCAGTTAGAGAAGGTCACCATCTGTTAAAGGAAAAAAAAAGTCCAAAATTAAATAAATGAGGTTAATCACCTTTTCTCAGAAGAGCCCAGTTTTCCCTCAGAGCTTTAGTGATTAGATTTAAGATTGCAGAAGACTGCACGGTAGGGAGAATCTTGCACTTGCGTGATGCAAGCAAGTAGCATGAAACCCAGGTTTTAAGAACCCTAGCTTAAATATATTGAGCATAAAACATATAAATATCTAACAAGGCTTTTAAGTATTAGTGGGATTTAGGCAATTGAGGGATGGAATGATTTGTCCAATTTGGATATCTAGCAGATACACATCCCAAGGCTTCCTTCAGAGTCATTGAAATACTATGGCTTTTTCCAAGGAAGGTGATTTTTGGACACCTTCTCTCAAGAGGATATGAATTGCACTAAAGTAATTGAGTGCAACTCAAGCTCACATCTCTGTTAATGCACATCATTATGGATACTTCACTGCTCTTCATTGCCTGGAAAAAGAGCCTAAATGTTGATTCACTATGACTTTAGAAGTTAATAATTAGACATCTAAATAGAGGTGAGATGATTCTGACCCCTGGTAAAAGCCTGGAAATGGACTTCTTTAAATATTATGCATCTAGAGACCATAGAAAACAGATGAGTAATTTTCAAGGAGTATTGTTCTTTATAACACTATGAATTTTTTTATAGACCTGATTTTTTCTTTTCCAAACCTTTATTGATTTCACCTGGCTTTCACTTGCAGCTGCTGGTTTCAGATAAAGTGAGCCCCTTTGGTTCCTTTCCCCAGAACTTAGAAGCAATGTATGCTTTACGGGGACTACTTTTATTTGTCATATGTATAATGAGTAACCATAATCATTACATCAGTGCACATTACCCTCTCAGCTGCATATGTGAAGGTGAAAATTATGGGCATGCTACTTTGTCTGAGTAGTTCAGCTGCACCTTTAAATAGTGGGTTTTGCTTTGTTAAAAGATTAATCTGCATATAGATAAATGTCTCATGGAAATCGATGGAATAGATGTTCCTCAAAGCCTTTGAGTATATCGTCAATATTGACTGTCCAACACAATTATGTGATCTGAAGGTTGCTCTTGTTATAAATACAGACTAGTTAAGTAATCTTTTTGGAAAAAATAAGCAAAATTGAAAGAGGGCACCTGATGAGGACTCCACAATGCATCTGTCTTACACTGGCATAACAGAAGCTCCAAATAAGGACTTTATGATTGCTTCTTGGAATAATAAACACCTATTTAGGATAGAAACCACAGTATATAATTAACTAATCTCCTCAGAATTCCCATGTTGATTTGTGAATTCTGTTCAGAATTTTTGATTCTTAGTTTCAAATAGCTGACCAAGCCATTTGTCCGTGTTGCTAATGTTGATGGTTTTTTCATAAGTGATGGAGGATGACTTAGTCTGTGACCAGCCTCAAGAGCACTCCTCCAGCTCTGTCTGAAAGATACTTTGTAGGTTAGTATATTACCTGAGGAAGGGCAGAAAAGGGTGAGAAGAGTAAGAATCCCCACCAAGCTAGAACGTGGCAGAGAAGAATATGTTATTGCTAACGAAGCCATCTATGAAAGTCCATGATTGTTGACCAGTGACATGGCTGTCCATGGCTAATATCCACGTTGTCTGCAAACAAATGAAATTTTGAGTGGAAACTGCCAGTGTTCCTGTTCAGTTCATTGCTCAATATTAGTAATGAGATGTTCATCACTTAATATTAGCAAAGTGATATTTCATAGCTCTCCTAGCTTTTGGATTGAATCTCCCCTTGAATACATGATATGCTTTCACTGTTTTTTGATTGGGTTTTTTTTTTTAATTTCTGTATAGATCTGTTGTGTCATCTGGTGAGTGGTACTGACTGTATTGTTTGAACTGTATTAGGCTTCTTTTTTCAGTAGGAGGACTTAAAGACTTGTTTGATGGATAATTAATTAGTGTCCCTTTTTGGTGATTCATAATCAGAAACTATTGTCCTTATCAATTGTAGATCCATTAACATGGTCTTCTTTAGGCAAATCCATCTGACTGTGGATTCTTTGGACCAGCTCTTATGGGTACTAGAGTGACATACCCCACTTGACTACATGGGCATCATGCTGTTGTCCAGGAGCTTCTTTTGTATGGTTGCATTTTTCTCCTAGTAGTATTTTTGCCTTCTTCCTTCTACCATTGCCTCCCAGTGTTCATATCTTTTATGTTTTGTGACTTACAATTCTGGAACAATAGAAAACTTTCTATGGGAATTAGCATTTGTTTAGGTTCATCCTTTCATTCCTCAGTTCCCTTGTAGTGCAAAAACTGGAGTAAAGGTCATGTCCACTTTAATTTGCCTTGCTTACTGCATGATTTTCTCAGCTAGCCTGCTGGACTACAACCAGTAAGAACTTTAGTTATGGGTATAAACCAGCAATCATTTACAAACCTACAAAATCCCTCAGAGGCCAGTTGTACTCTATTATCTCAAATTAGTTCTTTCCAACTAATAGGCTGTGTGAAAAGAAACCCTGAAGCTGCAGTAGGTCCAGCAGCTATTTTCCTGCCCTGGTTTTAATGATGAGTATTATACATAACTCTGTGACTCACTGTCCGGCCTTCCACAAACTCTGGTCCATGCAGTCCTAATTTCTGTGTCCTGACATCTGTGTCCTGGTGCCCATAACTCCCTGCTCCCATGAAATGAACTTACATCACTTCCAGTGCTGTCAGGGAGATTTCACAGTGTCAGAAGCAAAATTTGTTCCAGTAGAAGTATTATGAGTTTGTTGAAACTCATTTTTTCTTTTACCTATGAATATAAACTAAGAGGCACTGTAACAGCTACTACCACTGGGAACATAATAAGTATTCAAAGTGATAGAAACAACTTGGGAATGCAGCTCCTTTGTGTTGCATTTGGTATTTCAGTATTTGGTATTTTGTATTTGGTATTTCCTACAGGAAAATAGATAACATTTTTTCAGCTGTGTGTAGAGAGAAGCCCAAGAATTAATAGAAAATGATACATCCTCATAAATCATATCAATCACAAATTCTTAGTTGTGATGCATGTTGCTGGAACATTTTGTTTAGGAGTCAGTTGCTATAATCTCAAGAAGCTGCACTGTGGAAATAGTACCCCCTGCCCCTGAATACCTTGTTCATATTAATGAGCCATTGTTTGGTGACTACAAGAACCATGCAATAGTTTTGAGGCACACCCTCCTCTTTAGGAACTGACAGATCCTCTGTGAGGATTTCAGGTAATTTCGTGTCTCCCCATCACTTCCTGTACCGCAAGACTGAACTGTGGTCAAATATTCGGTTTTTAAATTTCAGCCTCCAGTTCTTTCTCATAGTATTGGAGTCACTTTTATTAGAGTAAAGTTAGGCTCCTTTCCAGGAAATGATAGCTGTTTTGCCCACAAGAAACTTTCAGATGACATGCTTATTTAAACCAGTTTTGTCTACATTCCAGAATGCTTGATTCTCTTCAACGAGTGAACTTAGTAAATGGGAACATAATTGTTCCCTTCTTTTTATGTCTGTTTTGAAGTTCGTAGGAGATAACTTCTTGTCACAGGTACCCAATGAGCCAACTAGGAAAGATGCCTTCCTAGACTTGCTATTTGTGAATAGAGAAGGATATCTCTTGGGAGATATGATGGTGGGTGGTTGTCTTGGCCACAGTGATCATGAAATGGTTGAGTTCAGAATTTTCAGTGTTTTCTGGTTTCTGCTGGGATAGAGTTAATTTTCTTCCTGGTAGCTGGTATAGTGCTGTGTTTTGGATTTAATATGAAAATAATCACAGAATCACAGAACCGTAGGAGTTGGAAGGGACCTCTGGAGATCATCTAGTCCAACCCCCTGCTAAAGCAGGATCACCTAGAACGAGTTGCACAGGATCGCATCCAGGCAGGTTTTGAATATCTCCAGAGAAGGAGACTCCACAACATCACTGGGCAGCCTGTTCCAGTGCTCTGTCATCCTCAAAGTGAAGAAGCTTTTCCTCATGTTCAGATGGAACTTCGTATGTTCCAGTTTGTGCCCATTGCCCCGTGTCCTGTCACTGGCCTCCATTGAAAAGAGTCTGGCCCCATTCATAAGCATTGATCAGATCCCCTCTCAGTCTTCTCTTCTCCAGACTAAACAGAACCAGCTCTCTCAGCTTTTCCTCGTACAAGAGATGTTCCAGTCCACTCATCATCTTTGTAGCCCTCCACTGGACTCTATCCAGTAGGTCCTTGTCTTTCTTGAACGGGGAAGTCCAGAGCTGGACAGAATATTCCAGATGTGGCCTCACCAGGGCAGAGTAGAGGGGGAGGGTAACCTCCCTCAACCTGCTGGCCACACTCTTCTGAATGCACCCCAGGACACCATTGACCTTCTTCGCAATGAGGGCACACCGCTGGCTTATGGAGAGCTTGTTGTCCACCAGGACTCCCAGGTCCTTCTCTGCAGTGCTGCTTCCCAGCAGGTCGACCCCTAACCTGTACTGGTGCTTGAGGTTATTCCTCCCTAGGTGCAGGACCCTACACTTGCCTTTATTGAATTTCATTTGGTTCCTCTCCACCCAACTCTTCAGCCTGTCCAGATCTTGCTGAATGGCAGCGCAGCCTTCTGGTGCTCCCAGTTTTGTGTCATCAGCAAACTTGCTGATGGTACACTCTGTCCCCTCGTCCAGGTCATCGATGAACAAGACTGGACCCAGTAGTAACCCCTGGGGAACACTGCTAGCTACAGGCCTCTCACTAGACTCTGTGCCGCTTATCACAACCCCCTGAGCCCTGACATTCAGCCAGTTCTCAATCCACCTCACTGTCCACTCAATCTAACCCACACTTCCTAAGCTTGCCTGTGAGGATGTTATGGGAGAGAGTGTCAAAAGCCCTGCTGAAGTCAAGGTAGACAACATTCACTGCTCTCCCCTCATCCATCCAGCCAGTCATGCCAACACAGAAGGCTATCAGATTGGTCAGGCATGATTTCCCCATGGTGCATCCATGCTGAGCGCTCCCAATAACCTTCTTTTTCTCCACATGCTTATTGATGACCCCCAGAATGAGCCGTTCCATCACCATTCCAGGGATGGAAGTGAGGCTGACAGGCCTATAGTCTCCTGGGTCCTCCTTCTTGCCCTTTTGGAAGACTGGAGTGACACTGGCTTTCCTCCAGTCCTCAGGCACCTCTCCTGTTCTCCATGGCCTTTCAAAGATGATGGAGAGTGGCTTAGCAATAACATCTGCCAGCTCCCTGAACACTCGTGGTGTGTCCCATCAGGGCCCATAAATCTGTGGGCATCGAGTTTGCCAAAATGATCTCTAACCTGATCCTCCTCGACCAAGAGAGAGTCTTCCTTTCTCCAGACTTTCTCTCTTACCTCCAGGGTCTGAGTTTCCTGAGGGCCAACCTTAGCAGTGAAGACTGAAGCAAAGGCAGCAGTCAGTAACTCTGCCTTCTCTGTATCCTCCATCACCAGGGCACCCACCTCATTCAGCAGCGGGCCCACATTCTCCCTAGTCTTCCTTTTGCTGCTGATGTACTCGAAGAAGCCCTTCTTGTTGTCCTTGACATCCCTTGCCAGATTTCGTTCCAAGTGGGTCTTAGTCTTCCGCATTGCATCCCTGCACACTCTGGCAACATTCCTATATTCCTCCTAAATGGCCAGTCCCTTTTTCCACATTCTGTAAACTTCTTTCTTCTCTTTGAGTTTTTCCAGAAGCTCCTTGCTCATCCATGGAGGTCTCCTGCCTCCTTTGCTTGATTTCTTACGTATAGGCACGCACCGATCTTGAGCTTGGAGGAAGTGGTGCTTGAATATTGACCAGCTGTCTTGGACACCCCTATCTTCTAGAGCCCTATCCCACGCGATTCTTCCAGGAAGGTCTTTCAAGAGGCCAAAGTTAGCTCTCCTGGAGTCCAGGGTTGTAATCCTACTTATTGCCCTGTTTCTTCCATGCAGGATCCTGAACTCCACCACCTCATGGTCACTGCAGCCAAGGCTGCCCCCAACCTTCAGATCTTCAACCAGTCCTTCTTTGTTTGTTAGTACAAGGTCCAGCAGCATACCTGTCCTCGTTGATTCCTCCACCACCTGTGGTGGAATCTGGCCAGTGTTGTTTCAGATAACAAGAAAGGATTTTTAAAGTATGTTAATAGCAAGAGGACATCTAAAGAAAACATTGGACTGATACTTGTTGAAGATGGTCACCTGACTAATAAGGGTGACAAAAAGCGGAAGTATTTAATGCGTTTTTTGCTTCGTTCTTTAATAATCCTGATAGACCGTGGCTGCCCAGTCCTCTGAGTTGGAGAACCATGTGTGCGGGAGCAGTGGCTTTCCATTTGTGCACACTGAAGTTGTAAGGGACCTGTTGTGTTGGCTGAATGTTCACAAGTCCATGGGGCCTGATAGGATTCATCCCAGAGTTCTGGAGGAGCTCGTGGATGTTGTGACAGGACCCCTTTCTATCATCTGTCTAAGGTCTTCAGAGTCTGGGGAGGTCCCTCCTGACTGGAAACTAGTGAAAGTTATTCCAATCTAAAAAAGGGGGTGAGGGAAGACCCAGGGAACTACAGACCTGTTAGCCTAGCCTCAGTTCCTGGAAGAATTGTAGAGAAGATCATACTGTGTACTACTGAAAGGCATTTAAAGAATAATGCAATCATCAAGCACAGTGAACGCGGCTTCACAAGGGAAAGTCTTGTTTAATTAATTTGATATCCTTCTATAATAAGGTCACCGACTGTCACAGATGAAGGTGTTTGACACCATTATGATTTAGTCAATTCAGAATTTATTAATAGTATAAGGTAAATCAAAGGTTAAATTTTAGCAGCTCTAAATGATTGACTAATTTAAAGGTTTATAAGTAATTCAGTAAAATATAATCAAAACAGCGACTTAATTAGAGATTCAAAGATGACAAGATTCACACGAACTTCTATAAGACATCTTAAATCAAAGTATGAGTGTGTATATATAATTGGCATTCTTCAACAGGCAATAGTTAAGGCTCGAGAAGGCTGGCTTCGCCCTGGCAGATGATTGTGAAGTTTGCGCCTTGAGACGTGTCTCAGTTCAGGGGGGTGTGTGTGTGGGGTACTGGTCATAGCGCGCTGTGATCCAGGAGAGCTCCAAAGGGTCTCACTTAGAATCGCTATTTATAGGGTCCAACATTATTGGCTTTTGTCAGGTACTTTCCACTTTGGCCCAGCTTGGATGACAACATATTCTGGTACCTTTCACCAGTTGTACAGACTCAGAATTTTTTGGTATCCCCCCCTTTTGGGCCACAGCTCAGGCACAGGTGCACCAGGTTGTCAGGAGGTGATCGATTATCACTATTGTTCACAAGTAATAAAGGAACAAGAATGTCACGGTTGTAGCACAGATGTACCGGTCCGTTCCCGTTACTAAGGAAGCAGGAACCAAGCCCATTAAGGGGGTGCCTTAACACTCTGGTTTTGTTGCTCAGGCCATTCCTGTTGCCAAGGAAGCAAGAACCAGGTGCATTAAGGAGGTGCCTTAATGCTCTGGTCTGCTGCTCAGGTATGCGGCCCAGAAAAGGGGGGAGATGTTGCACCAAGTATTGAGCGGCTCGGGGTGGGGGGTTGCACCACCACAATCCACCCCATGACTAAAGTCAATTTGTCTCATCCATAGAGTGGCAATGTGGTTGCCTCTTGCCTTTATGCCTATAAACAGATAATACTGTAATCCAATTATAATTGTGAGGGAAATTCTGTGTGTTTGTGTGTTTGGTTAGCTTCTGTCAATTAGCTAAAGTTTCACTAAATGTGGTCAAGTGATATTTTTTACGTGTGTGGGGCATATAGCCAGGGAGATTTTTGCAGTAGTATAATTTATGTAGCCATGTTCCTCATGCTGATATGTAAACCAATAATTAGTAAGAAGCATAGAACAACAATAGTTAGTAAAATCAGGATGAGATGCAACATCAGAGTCAGCGTCCCAGTTGCTGTCAGAGACCATACAAACAGGACTTACCACCAGTGGTGTTCTCCATCTTTTTTGACTCTTCTTAACACTTGGTGTATTTCATTCACATTGTGATGAACTGTGATAAGAGTCTTTTGTCCAATTTCTCATGCTTGTTGTAGGTGGTTGATCAAATCAGGATGGTGGAGGAGTTGTTTGATTATGGCTAGATTCATTCCAATAGATGTAGGTTCTATCTCATGGTATAGCATGTAATTAAAAGACTGATCATCATGAGTAATTCTTGTTGCAGAGTAATTAAAATCACAACAAATGATCATAGAAACTATGACTGGTTATGTTATAAACAATGTTATGTATTAATAAAGATCTACATAATCTTCACATACAAATACATCCTTTTCCAATATATATTACTACAATTTCAGGAACTTCATTTGGATGGATGCCAAAGTGGCAAATGTTTTGTTTTGTGTCCAAACAGATGTCTTGAGCTTTAAGGGTATGACTTTCACAAATGGAACACTTTTGTTCTTGTACAATGCATGCATTTACATCAATTGTTTGCCAGTTTTCCTCCTTTTGATGAGCTCGCACCCTGTGCTCTAAGGGGTAGAGTATGGTTCCATGGAGATCCAGTCCTAATGCAATGGTTGGATATGTATTGTATACCGAAGCATTGAGTATAGTGAGGACAAAGGCAACAGTCTTACCACTTTCTGCGTGGTTAGTGAAGTTGACTAATTGCCACCATGACTGAAACTCCTTTTCAAATTCTGAGGCATTGTCCCAAACCAATTTACGAACCTCAGTGGGTAGGGTCCCATCTTCTTCTCTAATAATGGCTGCTACTATGAACTGTATCCACAGTTGTGCTTGGTTACAACTCAAGGCAAGAGAGGTATTACCTTGGGTTGCTCCAAGGGCTTTTACAAGTAATTGGTGATCATTTTCTTTAATTCGTTCCCAATGAGGTAAAATGTCTGATAGGAGCCATTGACTTGTTCCTAGGGCCGATAAAGATGATTTTAGTGGGTGTTCCAGTTTGGTTAGGTTGTCAGTAGTAGCAGTTAGTTTCTTCATTATAACGTCAGTGTCTATGCTGTTTAGTACTCCTGATCCTGTTCCCAGTAACCCAGTGGCATCCTGTTGCATATGTTGGGATTGTTTTAAAGATAATACTGCAATTACAGGTTCAGTAAAAGTGAAATTGTACCAACAATCTAAACTTGGATCTGTTACTTTATAACAATTGTTGTTGTTGTCTTTTGGTTTGGAAAAGTCGATATAAAATATTTTAATTTCAGTTGGCTTATGGTAAGCCGACCTATTGATTACCTGGTATCCAATTTAGATGTTAGATGTATGGTTTGTTCCCATGATGTCATTGGTGGAGTTCATTATTTCTGTTAAAGAGAAAGAAAGAGAGAATGGTCTTGATGGGGAAGGCCAAACAGGTTAACCCTTTTAAGATATAGCATAAATCCATCTGGTACTGATTTTTATGCTGATAATCAATTGTCAAATGCCATCCCTTTCTGGTTTACAAACTGGCCAAACCAAGGAGTTATATGGGGAGTGGGTTCTAGATGTGATTTGCCATTTTTCCATATCTTTAATTACTTTGAAATTCCAGTCCATGCCGCAGCAGAAATTGGGTATTGCAGGATGTTAGTGACTTTTAATTTGGGAAGTACTGGAGCTGCACGGAGCGCTCATACTGCGGCAGTTTGTTGATTTTTATTAAAGTTGGTAGTTGACCCAAAAGACCACAGACTACCATCTGGCAGACGCCAGGTTTCGGCTGTTTAAGGCATCAAAACCTAGGATATTTTCATCATGATCTTTAATTGCAAAGTGAAAAGATGTCATGTGCTTTTCACCAGGGAGCCATAAATAAACTTTTGTGGTTTGGCGCACAGCGCAAGTTCCTGTAACTCCAGTAATTTTAACCTTTTGCCGTCCAGGTTGTATGCCCAGCTCATCAGCATCTTGTTGTGTAAATATTGAAATTTGTGCTCCGGTATCAATTAAAAAATTTGTTAATTGTTGTCGAGGACCTACTGGAATTCAAATGTAAGAGCCATTTTCATTTAACTGTTGATATGCTCGTACTTGCTGGACAGGCAGGCCCAATTGCCATCCAGGCACTACCATGTTTTTTGGTTTATGTCTTGTAGTTGATCTTTACCAAGAGAGAAAGTGCTATCTCTCCCTTTAGGAGCTGGCAACAGAGGAGTTGGAGTATTTGGAGGGTAGCATTTCTTAAATGCATGAATCAGACTCAGAATCTAACACCAGTAGGCTGTCTCTGAATTGCAGCTCAAGGAATTCCTAGTGCCAATGCTTGTTTCCATATCTCATTTCTCCACTCCTGGCTCTTTAGTTGGTGCTCAGAGGATTTTGGTTCTCTGGAGCCATTTTGATATGATTGTTTAATTTGCCTAACAACATGACCTGTGTCTTTTGTTTCACTGGGAATTTTATCCTATCCTGTTTCTTGTGCATGTTTTGTAGGTGCATGGATTAACAGTGCCCAGGTGGGGACTTCCTTTCACACTAATTCTGTTTCTTCGTTATCCTCAACAGCTCATGTTAAGTTTATTAACTCATTGTGATTTAAATCTATTTGGATTTCATCTCACTTTGCAATGAAGAGGGGTTTCAGTGTGCAGTGGCTCCTTTTGTTAATGGTCTAAGTATAGCAGGATCTACTGGTGCTGAGACAGGAGCATCAATGGGACTGCATTGATGCATAGTCTGGATACAGGTGGCTTTTGTGAAAGCCACGGAGAGTTCATTTAGAGATCTAATAGGTATTAATAAAGGTTCTCCTTTCTCCAAGCTATTGATACCACCAGCCCAATATGCCACTCCACTTGTGAGTGAGTAAGGCTGAGCCAGGGGGTTGGGGCCATCACTTAAGAAGACACCAGAACCCAATTGACTGCATCACCATTTAGCAAAATTCTATCATCTCCTCCAATTAGAGACAGTCTCCATAGATAGTCAGTTTCAGTTTCTCCAGGTTTGCGGCCATAAGGTTCTTGTAAATTGTCCATTTGAATAGGATCAAATGAGATGATTGTTTTACTAATGTGATTTCCTACACCACGCCATGGTCCTGTAGTTACTTCTGGTTTAATAATTGATCTGACTGGAAGTACAGGGGACTCAGGTGGGTGAAGGAATTAATCATTGTCTGAGCTATTATTATTTGAATCACCCCAGATATTACCATCTCAGTCTTCAGGAGACACAATTAATTTTCTAATTTGAACTATGTCGGGGGGTTTGGAGATTGCATTAGCATAATTTCAATGTGTTCCTCCAGTTTTTGTTGTTTTAATTGAGATTCTTTAAGTTGTTTTTACAATTGTCTCATTTTAACTGATTACAGCAATTTTGTAGATTTGCGCCCCTCTATCTCATCTTGTAAGTCTTGTATTTTATGGGTAAATTTTCCTTTTTCCTGACAGACAACTTCTAGGCACACTCCCAACATTTTACAAATTATACCTTTATCTTTTCCAACTTCCGTTGAACCTCTGGCATCAGTTAACTGTTTCTCTACCGCTTTCCAGTTATGCCAATTATTACAAGCCCAGTCCTGCGGGAAGGTGAGATTTGGTTGGATATCATCTTTTTGTAAATATTTGGTGATTTTGCTTGTCATCCTGCCAACTAGGCCAATTTGTTGCGGATGAAGGTGTTTGACACAGTTACGATTTAGTCAATTCAGAATTTATTAATAGTATAAAGTAAATCAAAGAATTTTTAGATTCGAAGATGACAAGATTCACACTAACTTATTATAAGCTATCTTAAAGTGTGTGTGTATATATATACACACACACATACAAATATAAAACATAAGACAAACAGGTACAAACAGACAGACAGAAATATTTGGGCCCAGTGATATATGCCACCTAAACTTGTAAAGGCAAATGCATGTATTTGAAGACATATATAAGTAGAGAGGTGGATGAAGGGAACTCACTTATAGTTAGGATTTCCCTGTTTGAGTTTAGAGTAAATAATACTCACAATGCATCGGCGTTCCTCAACGGGTGATAATTGAGACTCGAGAAGGCTGGCTTCGCCCTGGCAGATGATTGTTGTGAAGTTTGCACCTTGAGACGTGTCTCAGTTCAGGGGTGTGTGTGTGGGGTACTGGTCATAGCGCGCTGTGATCCAGGAGAGCTCCAAAGGGTCTCACTTAGAATCGCTATTTATAGGGTCCAACATTATTGGCTTTTGTCAGGTACTTTCCACTTTGGCCCAGCTTGGATGACAACATATTCTGGTACCTTTCACCAGTTGTACAGACTCAGAATTTTTTGGTATCCCCCCCTTTTGGGCCACAGCTCAGGCACAGGTGCACCAGGTTGTCAGGAGGTGATCGATTATCACTATTGTTCACAAGTAATAAAGGAACAAGAATGTCACGGTTGTAGCACAGATGTACCGGTCCGTTCCCGTTACTAAGGAAGCAGGAACCAAGCCCATTAAGGGGGTGCCTTAACACTCTGGTTTTGTTGCTCAGGCCATTCCTGTTGCCAAGGAAGCAAGAACCAGGTGCATTAAGGAGGTGCCTTAATGCTCTGGTCTGCTGCTCAGGTATGCGGCCCAGAAAAGGGGGGAGATGTTGCACCAAGTATTGAGCGGCTCAAGGGGGGAGTGTCGCACCACCACACCCACCTAGTGGGTGAAGGGAAGGCAGTGGATGTAATTTTTCTGGGGTTTAGCAAGGCTTTTGATACTGTCCCTCACAGCATCCTTCAGGACAGGTTGTCCAACTGTGGGATGACCGACTTCATGGTCCACTGGGCAAAGAAGTGGCTGAAGGGCAGAACTCAAAGGGTTGTAGTGAATGGGGCTACATCTGGCTGGCAGCCCGTCATCGGTGGTGTTCCTCAGTGCTCAATTCTAGGGCCAGTTCTGTTCAATATATTTATCGGTGATCTGGATGCAGGAGTTGAATGCACCATTAGCAAGTTTGGGACATGCTGTTGACCTTCTTGAGGGACAAGAGGCCTTGCAGAGTGATCTCTATATATTGGAGCATTGGGCAATGATTAATGGGATGAAATTCAGTAAGTTGAAATGCTGGATTCTGCACCTAGGATGGAGTAATGCCGGGCAGAAGTATAAATTGGGAGAAGAGTGGTTGGAGAGCAGCCCTGCAGAAAGGGATCTGGGGCTGCTGGTTGACAGCAGCTCAGTAGGAGCCAGCAGTGTGCCCTGGCAGCCAAGAGGGCAAACCCCGTCCTGGGGGACATCAAACATGGATTAACCAGCTGGCCAAAAGAGGTGATTATGCTGCTTTATTCAGCATTGGTGTGGCCTCACCTTGACTACTGTGTGAAGTGCTGGGCCCCACCATTGAAGAAGGACGTGAAGGTCCTTGAATGTGTCCAAAGGAGGGCAACAAAGCTGGTGAGTGGGCTGGAAGATGTGTCCTGTGAGGAGCGGCTGAGGACTCTGGGTTTGTCTAGTTTGGAGACAAGGATGCTGAGGGGTGACCTAATGGCTCTCTACAGATTCCTGAGGAGGGGAAGTGGAGAGGGAGGTGCTGGGCTATTCTCCCTGGGATCCAGTGATCGGGCATGTAGGAGTGGTTCAAAGCTGTGGCAGGGGTGGTTCAGACAGGAGATCAGGAAGCATTTCTTTACCAAGAGGCTGGTCAAACAGTGGTGGAATAGGCTTCACAGGGAGGTGGTCGATGCCCTGAGCCTGTCAGTGTTTAAGAGGCATTTGGACAATGCCCTTAAGAGCATCCTTTAACCTTTGGTCAGCCCTGAAGTGGTCAGGCAGTTGTACTAGATGATTGTTGTAGGTCCCTTCCAACCAAAATAGTCTGTTCTAGTCTATATTAATTACTTTGAGATTTTGTTCAGAACATGGAAGTTGCAGTATTTCAGACCCTTTCCCAGCGGTCATTAGGCTGGTTTTCATGAGGAAGTTATGCTGAAGAGCATTCAGCTTTGTGAATCATGAGTGATTCCACTGCAGCCCATGATTTTACCTTGGTTCTATCCATTTCTAGAGAAGGAGAAATAAATCAGTCTTAAATATTGATTAGAGAAGGCATTTTAACAAACCTGTAAGACATTCTCACAAGCAAATTTTGATTAGACACGACATCTGCAGTAAACAAGAAAAATGGCAATCCAGATTCCAGCTGCAGTTTCTGTATAATAACTACTGGTTCTGCAATACCAGTAGTCTGATCCTATTTTATATACCTCTAGCAGGAAACAAATTATCCAGGAAAAGTCACCGGAAGCCTCAGAAAAGATAACCGGAATTAGAGATGAACCCCTGGTTAGGTGGCATGCTACTATCCCTTCCCAACATAAAACTTGTCCTATGTCTTTGGTAATTCCCAACATCATAAGAGAAATTGTCTGTTATTTGAACCATACCAAGACTTTTTCCACAGAGGAATCTATGTTGTCCATTGCCAGAGGCTGGTTTTTGGCAGCCTAGTGGATATACACATAGTTACAGATTTAGTGCAGTGTTCAGGAATCAGTTATAATACCTATTATGATTAATTGTCTGCTGAAATTTTGCACATTAGTCAAGAATGTCTAATTGTTAGAAAAGAAGCTAGAGTTGCAGATCAAGGTGATTTTATTTCCTTGGCCACAGGATGTGCCAATGTCATAAACTCAAGCCACAGAAAAAATTCTAGCAGATCCAGTCCCTGGTTCTGATGCAGCTTTTATTTGCAATCTGACTTATATATGCATGTGATGATGCAGTGGTCTGCAGAAATGTCTAAGACTGCTTGATAAGAAAGCACCTTAACATTGGGAATTAATATAAGCAGTAAACTTTGCCACCAGTATTCCTGACAGGCTATGTAAATGAAACTAGGATTATATATGCATCAGTTTGGTGACTTTAATAGAAGACATCTACTCGATGCAGGTCAATTAAAGTTGGGTCTTCAGACCTTTAATATGGAATTCACCTTGCAGATTGAGACATCTGCATTTGGGTGGTTACATATAGATGTCTGCTTGTAAATTGTGCACTTACACTTGTATCACAGCCAGTGGGGCTCTAGCTAACCTAGAGCACACCTTAACTGACCCTCAGCAATTCAAGACAAAGTATAGCTCATACTCTTCAAATATCTTCTTAGTAGATTCCTCAGTTCCTTTGCAATTTCAGTTCACATTCCAAACATTTTCCTAAGGCTTTTCTCAGGCCATGAACCTGGATACAGTGTATATGCTATGGAAATGAAGGAACATATGCTGAGGTTTTGATTTATTAGTGATTAGTAGTTGTCTTTTGGGCTTGCTTTCTCATTTGTTGCTCTTTCAAATAATTTTTTGACAGAATGTTGGTTTAAATCATGTATATTTTAAACAACTAGACAAATAACTAAAACCACAACCATTTTGGAGTATACCTTATTTTTCATGTTTATTATCCATAATATTTTATCAGAGGTTGAATTTGCTCTTATGTAATGGAAAAGCTTTGCAGTACCATTAGGAATGATTAGGAGCAGCAGATTTGTAAGCAGCTAGAGCTTTCACAGAAACTGCTATAGTATCCCTTCTTACTTGATTAAATATAAAGTGAAATGTGCTTGACTGGAGCATGTATGCTTTGACTGTAGTGCTTGAACCACATTGCAAAGGCAGAATTGAAACCATACGTTAATGGAATGCTGATATTGACGACAGGAAGGATGTTCTCATAAACAAAGCACTCCCTCTTCCTTCTGCTTGTTTCCATCTGCTGGCCAAGTACATCCCTGACTCTGTATTAGTTACTGGAAACAACGGTGAGTACCGTGGACCACAAGAAAGGTAACTGCTTAAGCACAACAGCAATAGCAGAAATCATTAGGACAAATGTGAATTTGAAGAAAATGGGTCTCCTGTGTGTGCGTGTAACCCTCTATTGTCAAGGTAAAAATCTTAGTGCCAGTAGATGTATTTTTCTGCAGTGCCATTTATTTACTGGCAACAAGCACAGAAGAAAACATTCAATGTTAAGCAGTTAATCTGTCTTCGTATCGGTGGAGGAATAGCTCTATAATGTATATCAAGCAGCTTGGTTCAAGACAAGTCTCATCTGGAACTAAGAATATGGTTGTGGTGAGATGAACTCTGAGAAAAAAGTTGCAGTCCTGACAGTGCAAACAGATGCTTTTGCAAAATGTACTTATCTCCTCATAATATACACAAATGAAACTGGCATCTATTTTGCTCCAACTCTGTTATTACAAGCAATGGAATTATATTGAATCGAACCTCTTATTCATTAGAAAAGACCAAAGAGGCCTGGTAGTAAATACATTAAACATTATGTAAGACTCTTCACCATTTTAGAAGACTTCCATGAAAGATTTTTCATCTCTGTGGCCCATAAATGTTGGTTGATTCTCCTGTCAAATTGGCAGTGCTTTAGATTCTTGTGAAAGAAGCCTTTTGAGGAGCTTTAATATAAAGTAATAACATGAAATATCACTTTTCATGTTAAAGCAGAGGCAATCAATGAAATTTCCCCATGGTAGTTAGAGAAGTCTTATCCTAAATTTGTTGGTCGGTGGATACTAACCTTGAAGATCTGTAACGGTTGGCAGTCATGTGAGTTAGTGTGCATCTCTTAGCTTGCTTATAGAAACTGTTAATAATAAGTCTATTATCAGTGAATGATGGGACTGTAGGGAAAAAAGATTATTGTACAGCTTAAGCACTGGGATGTTGCCCTGGAGAACTGTCCCTGCTTCTACCACAGAGTTTGCTTTTGTATAAGCAAGTGCTGTAAAATCTGTTAGTCAGACTTTCCATTCATGGATGATATGCTTGGATTCCTCAGTCTCTGGGTACCCAACTTAGCACCAGTCTGTCTTGGCATTTCTATGTGCAGCTAAAGTAAAAGATCAGTATATGGCTAACTATTCTAAAAAAAATAGGTGTGAGTCTTAGATTCAGGTTTTCCAACTCAGTAGACATGTTTGACCTTCACAGCTGATGTATTCTATTTAGTAATCTCTTGGGAATGGGATGTCATTTAAAAAAAGGTAGAATACAAACACTTCTCCAAAAATACGATGATTCAGTAGTACTTATTTCTAAAAAATGACTTTAAATATTTAAAGGACACATTTATAAAAATGTTCTGACTAATGCATATGCAGTGTGCCTTTCAGAAATGATTAACAAAATTAACCTGTGAAACATTTTTATTTGATTCTGCTTTTGGTTTAAAATACAAGCGTATTCTGCTTTTGTCCAGGCAATTCTACATCTCTCCAGGCAATTCCTAACAGAATTAAATTTGGTTTGGGTGTCAAAAACCAGATTGGTCCAGTGAGAATACTTGAGAAAAAAAAATTGATAGATGAAGGCTTCTGTGTTTGAGCAAAGATCTTTTTGTGGAAATGACTGACTAGCAGATATGGCAGGATGGGGGCATGTTTTAGGTAACTCTTTAGAGGGAAGAGAAAGAGTAATATTGCCAAGAAATGCAGTACATCAAGAGAAATAACATTGACAATGAGCTGAATTTGGCTAGAACTTTTCCAGATTCCTCGTTTGTATCATGTCCATTTTGCCTACTTTCATATGCTGCCTCTTCTGCATTCAGTAAACTGAAGAAATTCATACAGGTAGAATTTGTATTCTGTTCTGTGAAACTAAGCAAAAGTAAGTAGTTATGTTGACTCACAGTCTCAACAGTTGTCCAGATAGCTGGAAGTATTGCCCAGAAATAGCTGTTGTGTTAAGACAAAAAAAGTAATTATATGCACATCTTTCTACGAACAAACGTAACTGCTCAGTGCTACCATGTCAAGCAAAAGCTGCATGAAATAACTCAAGTGCTTCCTTCACTGAAAATAGCTGAGATTCCTACCTAGGTGCTTTATGTAGAAGGGGTCAGAGGATGTGTCTATGTCCCCCCTACCGCCCCCCCCCCCCCCAAAAAAAAAAAAAGAAAATCCCAAGCAACTCAGCATGGATAGCAAGGCAGCTGGCAAACAGCAAATTGGTGGAGTTTGCTTGCATGGGGGAACCTAAAATCTACTCGGTTTGCAGAGATGAACAATAGATACTCCTCTAATGTCTTCAATTCATCCTCAAAGCACAAACAAGATTTCAGCTGATTTGTAAACATGAATGCAGAAGATCCAGCTGTGGGAGAAAATGACTAATAAGGAATGCATGACAACTTGACTTACTGTTAACTTCTGGAGTGACCAGTTCAAATAGCCAGAGGATGTGTTAACTAAACCAACAACCAGATTCCAGTGGGTGGAGGTTATGACAACATTTGTCTTTCCAATCCCATGCCTGCCAACATAGACACAGGGCAGATTTCTGCTGTTTCTGAAGACTCTCTGACACACGGAGCAGCCTTGAAGTTTGCATAGCTCATGTTATCTTTGGATTGTAGGATACCCCAGACAATTCATGCGGCAATCAGATATACAAATTCTTTCAGACACTCAAAACTGCATAATTATGCCTCACTAAAATATCTGATTTTCTTGAAAATCACAAGATGTAATAAAATGCTTTCTGGGATTTTATGCCTGCTGCTTGAGTCTTCTGACTTTAGGTGTTCAGGGTTTTTCTGCGAAGGTACAAATGCTATAATAAACCTGATTCTTAAAGAAAAAACAAGGTGTTCACCTACTCCTTTGACTCCCCTACCTGGCTCCATGCCTGAGGAAATGACAACTAATACTGCAAAACTAACAGTAAACTTGTGATTTGGATGTAATCTGGCAATTCCCTATTAAAACTTAATTTTAAATACAACTTTGAAGCTGTACATTCATATGTAAATGAACACCACACAGAACAGCTAGTGATGATCAAATCTTTCTTTGTTCTTTATTTCATAATTAATAATATGGACTAAAAAGTGCAGTGAGTTTAATGCCAAGATCTTGGTACTTTTAAAAATGAATATTAACTTAAGTGTTTTCCAGCAGAAATCATCACAGCAGTATTTGGCATTCCTGTTATCCACTGATGAAAGTTACAGGTTTTTCTTTTGGTAGGTTTCATGTAAACTTACACATTTCTCATAAAATTTGTATGTCTTTTCCCTAAAACTCTTATGTATCAGAGCTGCCCCTGTCTGCAAAATTCACTGTTGAAAGTTGATTGGTGAGCTAATGACAGTCTGTATTTTTTAGCATCAGAAGCTAGACCACGTACACTTAAGTTTAAGCCTTTTTAAATGCTTTTTCTCTTTAGTGTAATATCTTGCTTCTGAACTAAAGTAGATGGACAAACCCTGGAAATGTGTTTGACAATTATTTCTTTTTGCTACTTCATTGTGTAGTTTAAAGTTCTCATTTTTTTAAAGCTTTGACATATAAAGCTATGTGTGTTTCTCTGAGTTTGCTACCTGCCCAGCAGTGGAAAGCCAGGCTGAAGTATTTTTAACTGTCTCAGCAAAAAAGACTGTTCCATACAAACTTGAATATAGTATAATTTCCTTAACAAAATGTCAAAAATTGACATACTGTAGTCCATAAACATTTTAGTGGTTTTCTGCTATTAGAAGTCCAGATAATGGCTGTACACCTGATCTGTTCTGGAGCAGTCCACAGGGAATCAGCTTCCCCTTCCACTGTCTTTATGCACAGCCACAGGGAGAAAAGTATAAGTAATAATCTGAGGTGGCTATTAATTGCATCACTTCTGAAGGGAAAAAAGACAAAGGCTTGGGCCTGACCCATAAATTGTCATTGTCTGTTACAATTCCTTTCATAGAATCATAGAATCATAGAATGGCTTAGGTTGGAAGGGACCTTAAAGATCATCTACTTCCAACCCCCCTGCTGTGGGCAGGGACACCCTCCACTAGACCAGGTTGCCCAAAGCCCCATCCAACCTGGCCTTGAACACTTCCAGGGATGGGGCATCCACAACCTCTCTGGGCAACCTGTTCCAATGCCTCACCACCCTCACAGTAAAGAATGTCTTCCTAACATCTAATCTAAATCGACCCTCCTTCAGCTTAAACCCATCACCCCTTGTCCTGTCACTACACTCCCTGATAAACAGTCCCTCTCCAGCTTTCCTGTAGGCCCCTTCAGATACTGGTAAGCTGCAATTAGATGTCCCTGGAGCCTTCTCTTCCGGCTGAACAATCCTAATTCTCTCAGCCTGTCCTCATAGGAGAGGTGCTTCAGACCTCTGATCAGCTTTGTGGCCCTCCTCTGGACTCACTCCAACAGCTCCATGTCTTGTACTGGGGACCCCAGAGCTGGACGCAGTACTCCAGGTGGGGTCTCACAAGAGCGGAGCAGAGGGACAGAATCACCTCCCTCGATCTGCCGGTCACACTTCTTTTGATGCAGCCTGGGACACAGTTGGCTTTCTGGGCTGCAAGCACACACTGCCGGCTCATGTTGAGCTTGTCATCAATCAATACCTCCAAGTCCTTCTCCTCAGGGCTGCTTTCAATCCATTCCTCGCCCAGCCTATAGTTGTGCTTGGGATTGCGCCAACCCATGTGCAGGACCTTGCACTTGGCCTTGTTGAACTTCATGCAGTTCACACGGGCCCACCTCTCCAGCCTGTCAAGGTCCCTCTGGATGGCATCCCTTCCCTCCAATGTGTCAACTGCACCACACAGCTTAGCGTCGTCGGCAAACTTGCTGGGGGTGCACTCGATGCCACCCTCCATGTTGCCGACAAAGATGTTGAACAGTGCTGGTCCCAGTACCGACCCCTGAGGAACGCCCCTTGTCAATGTTCTCCACTTGGATGTTGAGCCGTTGACCACAGCTCTTTGAGTGTGACCATCCAGCCAATTCCTTATCCACTGAGTGGTCCATCCATCGAATCCATGTCTCTCCAATTTAGAGACAAGGATGTCATGCGGGACAGTGTCAAATGCCTTGCACAAGTCCAGATAGATGACATCAGGTGCCCTTCCCTTGTCCACCAACGTTGTAATCCCATCACAGAAGGCCACCAAGTTTGTCAGGCACGGTTTGCCCTTAGTGAAGCCGTGTTGGCTGTCATCTATCACCTCCTTATTTTCCATGTGCCTGAGCATAGTCTCCAGGAGGGTCTGCTCCATAATCTTGCCAGGCACGGAGGTGAGACTGACCGGCCTGTAGTTCCCTGGGTCTTCCTTTTTTCCCTTCTTAAAAATGGGGGTTTTGTTTCCCCTCTTCCAGTCAGTGGGAATGTCGCCGGACTGCCAGGAGTTCTCAAATATGATGGAGAGTGGCTTAGCCACTTCATCCGCCAGTTCCCTCAAGACCCGCGGATGCAACTCATCAGGTCCCATGGACTTGTGCACCTTCAGGTTCCTTAGATATTCTCGAACCTGATATTCTCCTACAGTGGGCGGTTCTGCATTCTCCCAGTCCCTGCCTTCTGTGACCTAGGCAGTGTGGCTCAAGGATTTGCCAGTGAAGACTGAGAGAAAGAAGTCGTTGAGTACCTCAGCCTTCTCCATATCCTGGGTAACCAGGTCACCCGTTTCATTCCGGAGGGGACACACATTTTCCCTCGTCCTCCTTTTCTCACTGACATACCTATAGAAGTTTTTCTTGTTGCCCTTGATGTCCCTGGCCAGACTAATTTCTATCAGGGCTTTGGCTTTCCTAACCTGATCCCTGGCTGCTCAGACAGTTCCTCTGTATTCCTCCCAGGCTACCTGCCCTTGCTTCCACCCTCTGTAGGTTTCCTTTTTTTGTTTGACTTTGCCCAGGAGCTCCTTGTTCATCCATGGGGGCCTCTTGGTGTTTTTGCTTGACTTCCTCTTTGTTGGGATGCATTGCTCCTGAGCTTGGAGGAGGTGACGCTTGAATATTAGCCAGCTGTCTTGGGCCCCTCTTCCTTCCAGGGCTTTGTCCCATGGTATTCTACCAAGCAGATCCCTGAAGAGGCCAAAGTCTGCTCTGCTGAAGTCCAGGGTAGTGACCTTGCTGTGCGCCCTTCTCACTGCCCTGAGAATCCTGAATTCCACCATTTCGTGGTCACTGCAGCCAAGGCTGTCCTTGAGCTTGACGTCCCCTATCAGGCCCTCCTTATTGGTGAGAACAAGGTCCAGCATGGCACCTGTCCTTGTTGGCTCCTCTATCACTTGGAGGAGGAAGTTGTCATCGACACATTCCAGGAACTTCCTGGATTGATTGCGCTCAGCTGTGTTGTCCCTCTAGCAGATATTGGGGTGGTTGAAGTCCCCCATAAGGACCAGGACTTGTGAGCATGAGGCTGCTCCTATCTGCCTATAGAGGGCTTCATTTGATCAGTCCCCCTGGTCAGGTGGCCTATAGCAGACCCCCGCTATGATGTCCCCTGCCCCAGCCTTCCCTTTAATCCTGAGCCATAGGCTCTTGGTCAGCTCCTCATCCATCCCCAGGTGGAGCTCCATGCACTCCAGCTGGTCATTGACATAGAGGGCGACACCCCCTCCTCGTCTGCCCTGCCTGTCCTTCCTAAAGAGCCTGTATCCTTCCATCCCAACACTCCAGTCATAGGAGCTATCCCACCATGTCTCTGTAATGCCGATAAGGTCATAGTCTTGCAGGCACACACATGTCTCCAGCTCCTGTTGTTTATTCCCCATGCTCCGTGTGTTCACGTAGAGGCATTTCAGTTGTGCCCCCGATGAGGCTGACTTGTTGGCTGGGGTGGCTGGAATTCTTTTCATGTATCTTCCCAGTGTTACCCTGTTGGTTCTTGTTGCATCTGGAGCCCCTGGCTCATCTCCGCAAGGCTTCGAGCATGCTGTAGTGCATCCAGCACATCTCTGAGCAGTAGGTTGAGGGCCCTCACCAGCACCCCGTCCCTCCAACCTGGGCACATCATCCCACAACATGTCACTGGCAAGCCTGATGTTATCCCCGTCCCCCTTCGAGCCTAGTTTAAAGCTCTGTCGATAAGCCCCGCTAGTTCCTGGGCAAAGATCCTCTTCCCCCTTGAGAGAGATGAATCCCATCAGGGTTCATCAGGCCTGGTGCAGTGTAGGCTGTCCCATTGTCAAAGAACCCAAAGTTGGGGCGTTGACACCAGCCACGGAGCCATGCATTTATGGACTGCGTCTACCTGTTCCTCCCAACATTGCTGCCCTCAACTGAAAGGAGGGAGGAGAATATTACCTGCGCTCCCAAATCCTTCAGTGACTGTCCTAAGAGCCTGAAGTCCCTTTTGATCGCTTTCGTGGTGCGTGTTTCTGCTTCATCCCCACCCACATGGAGGAGCAGCAGTGGGTAATAGTCAGAGGGGCATACCAGGCTGAGGAGTTTCCTAGCGATGTCCTTGACACGGGGCCCAGGGAGGCAGCAGACTTCTCTGAGAGGAGGGTCTGCCCTGCATATTGGGCCCTCTGTACCCTTCAGAAGGGAGTCCCCTACAACTATAACTCTCCTTTTCTTCTTTGTTGGGGTGGTCACGACCCGAGGCATGGGCCTTTTTGGCCTAGGTGCCACCTCTGGTGTAGCTTGACTGTCATCCATATCCTCACTCGAGTGGCCCTCCCCAGCCAGAGTCTCGTACCTGTTGTACAGGGGTACATGTGAAGGCGACGTGGGTGAGGAGGAGAAGGTTCGTCTGCCATGCTGAGCGTGGACTTGTTTCCATTCACTCCCCTCTTTGAGGCTGCTGCCTTCTGCCTGGTGACGGGAGGATACAGGGTCCCGTTCACTTTGGCTTTGGTCTATTAGCTGTCCCTGTTTCTGTCTCAGGGAGGGCAGAGCTTGGCTCCACCAGTCTATCTCTCGGCCTCCCTGATGCTCCTTAACCTCTCCACTTCTTCATGGAGTTCTGCCACCAGGCTGAGCAGATTGTCTACCTGGTCACACCTCAGGCAGCCGATCTCACTACTGCTTTCCCCTACCAGTGCGAAGCTCAGACACTCCTGCAGCCTGAGAGCTGGGTGGCTGCATGCTGCTTTGGCAGCTCTGTCTGTATTGCCACATGCCTTCTAGCGAGCACAGAGCTTAGGGCTTTCTGCCTGGTAGGTGCCGTGGCTGAACTCCTTCTTTGAGAGTGATGACCACCAGTGGACTCACCTCTTGAGCAGGTAGACTGACTATGCCCTACCCGCACACCCTGCCTGCGCGAACTGCCGCATAAACTGCCATGCCACGCCCTTTTTTTTCCTGTTATGTTGACTTTTCTTAAGTGGATTAATACTAGTTCCTACTTGGGCCTCACAGGAAAACTCCTTTTTCAACTTTCCAGCTAAGTAAGAAAACCATCCGTCAATACAGAGAACACAGGAAAAAAGACATTAAAGCTAGAATCTGACTTCCTATGTAAGTTACACAAGGCATGAATCTCTTAGACAATAGAAGGAGCGGTTTGCAATAGAGCAAAGCATCTAACTATAGGACTTGGCTGTATTTATTAAGAATGTACATAAGTCATTGTGGTTTTATTAATGACTATAACTGTGTTTAGGAGAATAGAAGTTACTGTAAAGTTCATTGATGGAATATAGCACTGATATAAAACAGGCTGGTTTGCATATGGAGTGCCTTTTACAAGCATTTAGAGTAGACTTTGGCCAGTGTAAGTCAGTGAAATTCTGACTTAGCAATACACTGATTTACCCTAGTTGAGTACTATGGTCATTAAAATGTAAATCCCATAACTTTTTCCATGAACCGTTACATTTTTATTATCTGATAAGTGTGCTACAAGTGGCACACTTAGGGCTTTTGAGATGGATGTGTATGTTGTATATAGAGAGACATTACATACAAACATGTATGTACGTACTCTCTGAGAGTAAGTTGTTAAGCATGATTATAGCACTGGGTTGGGAGTCAGAACACCTCAGAATATTGGCCACACTTATGACAGAATGGGACTAAAAGCTACAGTATCTCAGGTAGTTATTGCAGGTCTCCCTTAACAGAGAGGAAAAGCACTATGTTCACTTGCATTTTACCTTACCTCTTATGAAGTGTATCCACTGCTGTTTACCTTTTTTCCTGATAAGGGGCAAAAGACAGAGAATCTCCTGTTTAGAATACCCAAGGGATATATTTAGTGTTAAAAGAATACCTCAGGAATATATTTAGTGTTAAAAGCATCTGGGATACTATAGTGTTAGCAGAGAATGAATATCTAAAATAACGAAAGGGCTTGTGAGTTCTGAAATCTTTGTATTTTCTGATTTAAGCTAAAAGCAAACTGGAAAAAGTATTAAAATCAGATATGCTAATAGATCACAAGGAGAAAAGCTATTTTTTCTGTCTGTCCAGAATCAAAGACATTCAAAACCTTTGGAGAATATGATTTTTAGAATGTAATGTTTAGAATAAGACCTAAGAAGGAAATGAATTTTAGAAATATACAACAATCAAAAATAGATTAGCAAGCCTGTCACCCAAACCTCTTAAGGTTTGAAAAAGTTCATATTTTAGGATTTACTGCTGCTTTATCTGATCTGAGCTCCTATTTCCAGAGGAGCGAGTGCATTTTTATATACATATATATTTTTACTTTTTCTGTTTCTGTTATATTTTGCAGACCTGTGCAACAAGAATTAGAAAGGAACAGTTTTTTATATGTGTAAACAGGGCAAAAATATACCCTGCGTTTGGTTTATTGGATGGAAATCCAAAGTCACATATCACCCACAGCAATGACTTTGCATTGCTTTTCTCTCTGTTTTATCTCTGCTCCCTATTTTTGTATTTTATGTGTAAGAGGTTAAAAAGTCTGTAAAAAACAGTATGGATTTTTTAATGTGTGGAATCAAGCATAGTAAAAAATGACCGTATAAACTGATCTGGTTTTGGCAGAGGTATGGCTAAAAGGTGGAACTCAAAATATGACATTCGACCCTTCTGTATTGCCAAAGTCAACTGCTGTACATGCCAAGTTAATCACATCTCTGTTTTTCAGTAGTGGAACTTCTTTTGCTTCATTTACAGTTGGGGGGGGGAAAGCTTTTTAAGAGGACATAATGGTATTTTCTTCTCAGATAATGAGTGCTTTATTTCTTAAGCTTGATATAGTAAGTTCTCTCAAACATCTGTTTTCCAGTGACTGGTGAACTTTTATAACAAGGCTATTTTGCAGACGGGCAAGACAGCCAAATGTCAGTGATTCCACTTTATGACTGCCAGGTCCCTATACCTTTCCCTTCCATCCCCTGGCATTTAGTGGAATGTTTCCAGGCACTGAGACTGTTCCCAACTAGTATGATGTGACCCCTGTCTATACTAGTAAACTGTCTTAACCGTAAAAGCAGGGAAGTGACCTGCGACTTGCCTTCGGGGAGTGGGTTTTGTGCTTCCCCAGCTGTCAGATTATGCTTATCTGGGCTAGGGTAGTTGATGACTGCCAGAAGTTCCAGGATGAAGATCCTGTTTGTCATAATTGAACGTAATTATAAGAAATGCCTTTGTGCCAGTTCTCTTTTGTGCAGGAAATATGTCTGTAACAGACAAAAACTGTGGTGTGATCTAACAACCATCACAAAACTCACTGCCTTCTTATTTAAGTGCAAAACATCCTTCTTTGACCTTAACTTCTCTAGAGATAACCAAGATGTATATATGCATGTGCAATATAGGATAACACAAACCCAATTCCATACCCAAACAATATACTGTGTCTACATTCAGCTGGGAGAAGACAGGACAACGGACATGAGACCATCAATCATATTTCTTAATGAATGGCTAAAAGTTACTCACATACAGCATGGATAGGTTTGCGCAGACTATCTTCTGGTATTTATCAGGTGTATTACAGCTTAGGTTATGGTTGTTTTCTGCTTGTGAGATATGCAGTATAGGTTTTTAGCAACTCTTATTCCTTTAAGGCCATGCCAGTAAGACAACTCATTTAAAATTGAGCAATTTTCTTTGGGAATTTTGTGTGTTACCATAAAATCCGTACTAGCACAAGCAGTCTTGAATCATAATTTACAACGTAATTTGAAACTTGATGTAATTCTGCACTGTGCCTCTGAAATCACACTTTCCCTTTTAATAAAACTACAAACAATGGGAAGCAGGTGGCTCAGGCACAGCCTTACATCAGTCTCTGTAGCTTCAGCTTCTTGATCACATGCCAAAACCAAAAAAAGGTTTCTAAATCAAGCTGCAAAGTGACTTCAGTTGTGTGGACCCACTGTTCAAATGTATAAGGCTTTGGCAAATGAAAGGAAGAGCTATGCTTTTATTGTTTGTATCTCAGAGCAGTTCAGATGGCAAGCACTGAAAACTTAAGCACTTTAGAAAGTCCGTAATAAACTTACTGTTAAATATTTGGGAGGTTTTTTTAGCTAAAATAAAAATAATCCTGGGTTTGTTATAAAGTGTGAGTGACATCCTAGGGACTGCAAAACCCGACACTTCCTTCTAGTTGTTCTTCCACATGTTTGTTTTCCATTTGAATTTTCTTTGTTCTTTCTTTGCTCTGTGTCTTTTTGTATTTGGTTTTTTGTTCTGCCTATTTTCTGTGAGTCATTTTAAATTCACTTTTATAGCAGGATTGTCTCCCTCTGTCATTCCTCTACAAAGAAAACAAACATGATAACTACAATGTTTCAGTGGACTCACAATTAAATAAAGAGTCCTTCCATCCTTTCACAAAACACAAAGTACTGGACTCACTGATCTTGGTTATGCTGTCTGTAACATCAAGACTTGCCACTAAGTACTGAACACTGCCTGTCTGCAGATGCAATTACCAACTTAATTTGTTTGTGTCTTAACCTTTTCCATTCCCATCCAAGGTCCATTATTTGGGGGTTTAAATCTTCTGCAAGTTGTTTTTCGTCCATTCTTGCTCTGTGTTTTTCTCCCTCTACAGTGGAAGTACGATATGGAGTGGTAGAAGCAATTACTTAATTAGAGATTAAAGCTAATGATGTTTGCAGTGCAAGAACAAGACTCATAGAAATAATAAACTCATCCTTTCATATATTATTATGCTAGTAGTTTCTTATTAGCTAAAACTGTAAATATTGTGTCTTGATTCTTAGGAAACTCAAATAAATTTGTTGCTTTAATGTTAAATTTCTGTGCAAGTGGAAGACCCATTAGAGCCACTTCATGATATGTAGCCTTTAGTTTAGCCAAACCTGAATGATTAAATTACAGCACATGATGTAGGCCCAGCAGTGAGTCATCCAGCAATTTAACTTAGGCAAAAATCTGTTTTTTAATTCCAAGAGTGATAATATCATCCTTTGCTTCAATAGCTTCAGTCTCAGGTAGACACTTTGCAGATCATCTGCTGTGTAGTTAAACCTGCATCATACCAGCCTGCAAGGTTTTTCTCCTTGCAATTTAGTATACAGTCCCTTTTTTTTTTTTTAATAGCTTTTCAGTAAAGAAAACTGTTATCAATATGTTTGAGATTTTCATCAAATCATTTTCAGGGACCTGTATGGAGTGCCTCTGTAGTACTCTAGCTGGAAAGTATAAGTTTGACCAACATATTTTACTATTTAACGGTGATATAGGCAACTGAACTTGCCAAAGCAATTTTAAGAGACAAGGGAATAGGTCAAAATGGAAATAAGTAATAGATTTTAATGTAATAGGTTACAGTCCATATCTATATACATTCTGTTAAACATGTTTTCACAGTTTCCTGTATTTTAAAAAATAAGAGGTATACTGATTTTATACTTCTATTCAAAAGAATATACTTCAGTTTTTAATTATCCTGTATAGAGTACCTCAGGAGTGTTGTAAACTTCCACAGGACTCCATGGAAGCTGTGCTAAGAGCTGCAGAGCTCATTACGAAATGGAATTCTATTTTAACATCATTCAGTTGTTCCTGTGGTGTGGTTGGTGAGCATTAGGTATCGGATCAAAGTATTTCTGCTCACCCAAGCCTGGGGATGCTCCATAAGGAAATACTGAGTAGTTGTGATTAATTAGAGTTACACAGAAGAAAAGGCAGAAATACATCATTATATTCTTTAAAAATGTGAAAGGTTATTAAAAGTAAGGAAATAAACTCTGAAGTTGATATGTTTGTGCAACAGTATGCGAAATTTAAGGTGAACAGGAAAAAGAAATCCTGCAGTTTCTAAAGACAGCTAAATCCTAAAGCAGATTTTTTTGAGATTATTCTGGGATCTCCATTACCTAACACTTTAAAAATTGGGTCCAAAAGGCTTCATTCAGAAATGATAAAAGGAAGAGCTGATTCTGGTTTAGGCAGGGGCATAGACTAGATGTCCTCACCAAGACTTTCAGACGGTACCTATATGTTTCTATAACAAGGGCGACAATTTTGCGTCAAGGTGTGTATCTGAAATCATAATTAATATATGTGAATATATTTGCATATACCAATGTAAACATTCTTCACACCTTTCCATTCTCTGAATATTTTTCTTCTTGAAGCTGTTGAGTTTCAAGAAATTAATTGGGATGTTCTGCGGCATATGTGGAAATCTGATTTTGGGTTTCATTGTTTCTTGCTTGAACAATGATTCACAGAGTGATGCTTGCCTTTTAGTCTTGACCACTACCCTGGACTTCAGGAGAGCAGACTTTGGCCTCTTCAGGGACCTGCGTGGTAGAGTACCATGGGGACAAAGCCCTGGAGGGAACAGGGGCCCAAGAAAGCTGGCTAATATTCAAGGGTCACCTCCTCCATCTCAGGAGCAATGCATCCCAACAAAGAGGAAGTCAGCCAAAAATGCCCAGAGGCCTGTATGGATGAATGAGGAACTCCTGGACAAACCCAAACACGAAAAGGAAGCCTACAGAGGGTGGAAGCTGGATGGTCACACTCACAGAGTTGTGGTCAATGGCTCGATGTCCAAGTGGAAACCAGTGATGAGTGGCCTTCCTCAGGAGTCAATATTGGGACTGACACTGTTTAACATCTTTGTTTGCGACATGGACAGTGGCATCGAGTGCACCCTCTGCAAGTTTGCTGACCACACCAAGCTGTGTGATGCAGTCAACACATTGAAGGGAAGGGATGCCATCCAGAGGGACCTTGACAGTCTTGAGAGGTGGGCCCGTGCGAACCAGATGAAGTTCAACAAGACGAAGTGCAAGGTCTTGCACATGGGCCAGGGCAATCCCAAGCACAATTACAGGCTGGGTGGAGAATTGATTGCAGAGCAGCCCTGAGGAGAAGGACTTGGGGGTGTTGGTGGACGAGAAGGTCAACACGAGCTGGCAATGAGCACTTGCAGCCCAGAAAGCCAACTGTGTCCCAGGCTGCATCAAAAGCAGTGTGACCGGCAGGTTGAGGGAGGTGATCCTGCCCCTCTATTCCGCTCTTGTGAGACCCCACCTGGAGTACTGCGTCCAGCTCTGGGGTCCCCAGTACAAGAAAGACATGGAGCTGTTGGAGTGAGTCCAGAGGAGGGCCACGAAGCTGATCAGAGGTCTGAAGCACCTCTCCTATGAGGACAGGCTGAGAGAGTGGGGGCTGTTCAGCCTGGAGAAGAGAAGGCTCAGGGGTCACCTTAGAGCAACCTTCCAGTACAAAAAAGGTGGGGAAGGACTGTTTACAAGGGCATATAGTGATAGGACAAGGGGTAATGGCCTTAAGCTGAAGGAGGGGAGATTAGATAGGAGGAAGAAATTTTTGACTGTGATGGTGCTGAGGCACTGGAACAGGTTGCCCAGAGAGGCTGTGGCTGCCCCATCCCTGGAAGTGTCCAAGGCCAGGTAGGATGGGGCTGTAGGCAATGTGGTCTAGTGGAGGGTGTCCGGGCCCATGGCAAGGGGACTGGAACTAGATGATCTTTAAGGTCCCTCCCTGCCAGCCCAGGCCATTCTGATTCTATGAATTTCTTTTTCCGTTCCTGTGTGAACTTGACAAATCCTGGAGAAGTGTGAATGACCCAGTATACACTGAACTGAGTGGTGCTCTTTTCAGTTTTTATGGACTGAGGAATGGCCATAAATATGTGGATTACAATCTATTTTCATCTATGTCCTTTGTGGTTCAGCTGTCACTTCTACAGAGAGATGGTATGACCACAACTAGGTAAGTAGAAGGAAAAAGGATATTCTGGTTTTGAAGGAATGCTTTGTCTTTTGGTGCATGCATTTTCTTAGTGGTAAACAATTGCTATGATCTGGTGTGGTTTTGATCCACAACAGTTCAGCAGTGTTTTCCTCAACTGGTAATACTGCAGCTTCACTAGGATGGCTGTGAGGCATTTGCATCTGACAACATTACTACTGCTTTGCAAACAATTCCATAAAGTGGCGTGGGTGAGGAAGTAAGCAGCCCAAATTTAATTTGGGTGCAGTAAGGACTAAAAGTAAGATCAAAAGGGAGGAAGTGGTGCTATTTGCATGTAAGTAAGGAAATGTTGACAAATGAGAATAAGAATTGGATGTAATTAAACTGCCTGAAGTGGCAATAAGGGAGAAGGATAAGGATAGAAGCGAGAAATAGATGGGGAGACATTTTAAAGAGATTATTATTGACTGTCAATATTATTGACTGCCTTTGAATAGGAATGCCCTAAATAGGTTGAAAAAAAAATGGAAAAGTTAAGAAGAAGAAAAATATGAAGATAAATTGAATCTTCCATTCTCAAAGTGCTGAACAAAACTGCCTTAAAACATGATAGGATTATAAAAGAATATTGCCCAAAAGTCAAAGACTCTTTTCTATTTACAAGAATTCCACAACCTATGATTGGATATTAATATATTTGCCCTTTTGTGCACTCAAACAGTGCTGAAGCTGTAGGCATGGATGCAACAATGCAAAGCAGAATAGAACCACTTTAAACCCTGAGTTATTCCCCACTCAGTAATAAGACATTTGATATCTTTAAGGGAATTATAATGTGGTTGTAAAAATGTTTTCCCAGTCTGAGACTTAGGTATTCAATCCAGCAGCACATTTGTTTTCATAATATCTGAGAAACGTGTTTGGTTCTTTTTCAAATTACAGTAGTGCAAATGAAAAAACACAAATAAAACTAAAAAAAAAAAAAAGGAAGTTACTGCTTTCAGATGTTCTTCCACACTTCTCTAACTCAAACATTGCATTGTTTTTTGAAATGTAATTTTGCACGCCCTCCTAATCCACCCTGTAGTGGTTGTGGACTGGTACTTTTGGCTACTCAGGGAAATAAACATTTTAAAATAAATAAATGCATCATTTTGGAAAAACTGCTCCTGCACATGTTTAGCCACAACATACTCAACCAAAAATGTCAGACAGTTTTAAAACCGGAACATGTGGGAGCTGTACTGAGACATATAATAAGAAGCCACAACAAGGGCACGCATTAGCAGATTGCTGGTATACTTGGATGTGATGCAATCCTGGAGACTAAAGGCTGAGAGACTTCAATATCTTCAGAAGTGGGTTAATAGCACACTGCTGTACATCTTGGCATGACTGATTGGTCTTAAATGCAGCTTGCTGCTAACACATATCATTCAATTCTGTAGAGTTTCATATACTGTATCTTTTCACTATGAACAATAATGACCAGTAGAAGAATAAGAGAAAAAATAGCTGTGATTTTCAATATACTCTCATTTTTAACAGTTTTTCTTCTCAGCCTTCTTGGCTTATTCAGTCCCCTTTCGATGAACTCTTTGACCCATCAAGCTGGCCTATCCTCTTAGCAGTAGATTAAGATGCAGCAGTTATTATAAAAAAAAATCAACAGGCAATTTGGAATATTGAAGAAATCTGCTTCAGCTTTTGCTTGTGTAAATATACTGTCTATTGATGCTCACTCTTATGGGCTTACTGTTATATTTCACTGTAATTTCCACATGACAGATATCCAAAACTGCCTTACACTTAAGTTTCTGCAGATGCTTCAAGCAGGTTTAACTTGCTGAAAATGCAGCTTATTCAAATGTCGTGTGCCTCTTCATGGGCAAAACAGAACTCTTGGCTGTCAGTTCTTCAGACTGTACATGAGAAGCAAGAGGACCAAGATTTTAGTTTTCAGAATGGATATATGCTTAGAAATTAGTTCCACAGGGGTATCCAAAGTGTAGACATATCAGAGGTATTTTGTTATCTCCCTTACTCATTCTGTTTATGCTCAGTTAAAGAACTGTAAATTTTCTGGAGAAGTTGTGTATATTGTTTCCGCAAAATACTTCCCACAGAAACTGTAGAGTGGTGAAATTATGCATCACTTGATTTTAATGTTTTTTTGTTCATGGCTACAGAAGTGGCCTGTGTCCAAAGAATGCCCGTCAGTATATCTGAAAACACATGCTTAATTTTGTTGGAAAACTAAGGTGAGATTTTTCTCACCTATTCTCTTAGTCTGAGTGACTCCCTCTGATGGTCAATGGAAGGAGGTTGTCTCCTCTGGAGAGTGACTCATAGCATCCTAAAATATCATTTTCTACACTGAAAAAAGAGAGGTCCAGTTGCCATTTACATGGCTACAGATAAATCAGATGAACCTATATCTATAAATCTATTTATATCATCTGAACTAGCAGGTTTAAAAATGTACTTTAGGAAAGAGTTTTCTATCTAGCGCACTTTTTATTTATCTAAAATGTAAGAAAAACAAAGATATATTGTCTCTGAAAATGAAGTGGAAACTGCAAATATATGTGCTTAATGAGATAGAACCAGGTTAGAGAATCAAAGTACAGTTTAACTGTTTACATCTTTGTGGTTTGACAGACTGTCCATTGTAATTAAAGTAAGATAAACCCACAACATTATAGTATCATTCTTACAAAAGAGGATACCATTCTTCCAGATGTCATAAGCAAACGTTAGACTGGCTAATAATCAGTTTATATTGTAAGGATTAATATTTGCATCCTGCTTTTCCAGTAGTGTGAAATGATGTTAACTGGTTATATTGCAATGGTTCTCCTAAATGACTGAAGAAAAGTATGCATGTGTTGTCAAATTGTAATTCATTTTTAGCAGAGTATAAACAAAATAAAGAATCTATTTTAATGTGCTATAATCTACTAAACTAATGTCTGGAAAACAAGGGTTAATCTTCTGGGCTGCCAGCCTAACCGCAAATTCTTTGTAAAATACCTGGCTCGGCATGGACTATTTACTTTATGAGGGCAGGGAATGCCCAATGGCAAAATTCAATTTTTTTTTTTTTCCTTTTAATGTGAAGGAGACTGAGAATGTAAGAGGGTGAGTTTTCCTTGAGCCATATACTTCTGTTAGTGCAGTGACATACTGGGAGGTTCCTAGCAGGCTGATACAGGGAAGAATTCCTTTCTTTTCCTCCAAGTTTTTAGTGCAAGCTTGTCACAAAGAACTTTTCATTATTTTTTTGGATGAAGAATCTAAATATTTTAAAAGTTGTTTGGTTTACATAACTTTAAATCTGTGCTGTCTTCATTTTCTGTGAATTGCATTTTGACCTTTGAAAGCACCTTCCTGTGTGCAAGGACAACAGTCATTTTTCTTTTCAGTGAGGCTAGAAGACAAAACACATACCAGTTTCTCACATGGCGATGTCTTTTTCATTATGCTCATTTTGCAGGTTTCATTGTGCAGGAGAGCTCAATACAGATTTAGATTCTGCCTTGGACAAGCTGAAACATATCCTAAGCAGGTATAAATCAGCATAGATGCCACTAAAGCGAGTGGAACAGTATCTCATCCAGATGGCAGGAGAAGATGTGCTTCTGAATTGCCAACAGCAATTTTGTGGCTATGTGCAGTCCTGGTAGTAATAAAATTGAAAAGAGAATGGCAGGAATGACTGTTTTCTGAAGTTTTTGCAATGAGACAAATGTCAGTATTTTTAAATCAAGCTGGCAAAATTAAAATGTTGTCAATAAAGTATGGGCCTGGTAAGAAAAAACGTTGGCCTCTTCCTCCATATATGACACAAAATTTAGCAGTATTGAGTCTAATAATAACTCAATAGCACACTTCTCCCAGAGTAGCAACAAAAATAGTTGTTTACTAAACACAATGTTTGAGCTGTAATGCTGTCTATAGCACGCAGTGAAAGTAAAAGGGTATTTGTTAAGATGCATTCATATTATTGAAAGTACAGTATTATCAAGCTTTGCAGAATCCATGTGGGATTACCATATTATGGATTTACTTTCCTAATAAAATTCAATCATAAAACTAAGAAAAAGTCAGTTCCTCTAGATGATTTTTTGTAGGTTGCAAACATTTTTAATAAATGAGAAGAAGGTATTTTACAGCTATCCCTTTTTACCACTTTGACATTTAGCTGAAAATTTCTAATCAAATATTCTCCAGAATTTCCTTTAGTATCTCCAGGGACCTTTGAATCAGACCCTGAATTAGTCTTTTTCAGACAGTGAGGGAGTACACTGTACACTGACATGCTACAGTTTAGGTAGCAGCTACAATTTTTAGAAGGTGTTTACTGTCCAAAACATTTTTCTTTATGTTGTATATAAAGTATTCTTGCATAAGGTACTAAAGCAGAGATTACTGTCAGCTGGTAAGTTTTTGCTCTCCTTGGATTTAGTTAAGAGGTAGGACTGTGGTAAGCTAATTTAATTTCTTGTTAGAACTTTTTATCAGGATGTGAAATGAATGGGATATGGTTTCTGCATAAAAGTTTGGTCGATGTTAGCTAGATGGGGATAAATCATTGGAATCTGAATGCAACACTAAGTGGGGAACAGGAAGGATTGACCTTCAGATCATTTCTTCATTTCTTTTCCAAAGAACTTTCAGCCCAGCATTTCCAGCAGCTTGGTAGGATGTGGTCTCAATGGGCTGCAAACTTCAGTGTCCTACTGTTGGTTTCTCTGTACCCTACCTTTCATCTTATAGGGTTCTTTCCATCACTGATCCTGTTTCCAGATGTAAGTATTGTGCAGTAGAGCAGAAAATTCTCTGCCTTTGGTGTTGTTGGAAATGTACAGACTCAGAGCCAACATGGTAAAAAATTGAAATTAGATCTATCTGGAGTTATTTCTCAGATGTCTCAAATGAAACCATTTTCGATACAATTATTAATTGGAAAATATTTAAAAGTAAATAAAGAATGCAGACAAGAGAGAATAATTGTATTAGCAAAATCAGAACATCTCAAAATTGAATTCTAAGATGCAAAGCCTGTATCTGTGAAAACTTATTCCTAAAAGTAACCACAGTAAATAAGTGCTTTGTGCCTTTGTGTTGTCATAGGTTGCAAGAATCCAGGGGTACCATAATTAAGTGCCACTTGCCAATATTTTCCAGCACTGTGTAAAGTTAACTGCATGTATAAAACATATTGTCTCCTGCTGCTGACTTTTATTGTCCTGTGTTTGGATTAAACGCTGGACTGGTATGCTTAAGGATATAATTTTGTGCAGGAAACCACAGTAAGGTCTGGGAATAATTGCAACACAAGATCAAGATTAAAAGGTAGAAATTTGCAAAAATCTTTTGACATTTTTATCAAATGGGTTTCTCTAAATACAGTAATTCTAATGATCAGTTCATGTATAAAGATAAACGTTAGTGAGAGTAACTGACATTTAATGTTGCCACACGCTAAAACAGTTACACAGGGCTTGATCAAGCCATGACATTACCTTGTCATCTGGTTCAACACTCAGCTTGAAAACCATTTTGTTACAGTATTTTACAATCCTCCTAGCCACGAACAGTTTGGCTTTAAAGAGTATGTGTTAGATACGGAGTTTGGCTCAGTTTTCCACTGATGCTGGTAAAGCTGTTCTTGATGACAATTGGCAGCCCTATAGATCTATACAAGATATGGTGGAATATAGTCTGCCTTCCATTATAGTTTGTTCCAGTGGAGATTTTCTTTCTGATGTATGAGGAGAAAAAAGTTTGTTTATTCAGGCAGCTTCCTCTTTTTTGTTTTATTCAGAAGGCCTCCTCTCCTTGATAGAAAGTGGAACATTACCCTAGCCTCCCTGACCCTTGCCATTTTGCACAGAATTCCCTTTGAAATATTTTTTCTTTTCTTTGAGAGGGAGAAGAATTGATTTATGGTTCCAATGTTTCACAGACAATTCAAACCAACTCCACAGCAACAGAACAAGCAACATTGTAATCCATACAGCATGTGCCATCTGTGGAGAATGTAATTGCAATAGTGTTATAACCTCTTCTCTGTGGGCTGAACATGTGGAACATTCCCTAGATGTTATGTTCGGCTGAAAATGTTTAATGTCGTGGTATTTTGAATTGGGACTAACATCCAGTAACAATGTACTGTTCCTAAGCATTGAACAACTGTATCAAACAGCATTTGAAGAAGGGCTTGTAAAACACAAGAGCTTATAAACTCCATCCAGACCTCCTTGGGGTCAGAATAGAGGAGCTGCACTTTAGAGCTTTGATATGAAATTAATGAATTATACTTTAAACCAATCTCATCTTGATCTGAAGACTTAATTCATAGCAGTTGATCCAGTTGAATGAAAGAAATAAAAAAAATGAGTAGCTACTTTGTTTCTGTAGTGGGCAAACAGTAGAAAACATCCATTAGTACTTTTTGCTATTAAAATGCATTGCTTAAAATAATGCATAAACTTAGAGAAGTCATAGTATTTAACATAATTTTAACAACATCTTAATTGCTAATTGTTGCTACGGAAGCTACTGTCAAGATTATGGACGTTTTGTGGGAGGAAGTGGCACATAATAAAGGCAGTACTTTTCCTGATGAGATTAAAATCCCAAGACGGCCTGGTCCACTTCTAGAATTATGAAAGTTAGTATCTAGTCCAAGCTGGATACGTAGGCTTCTCTTGTAGATAATGAGGACACAGCTGACTTTTCAGGACACATTTCAGGCCGAGAGAATTTTCTGCAGAGCTTAGTGTTAGCCTATATAGAGGTAACCTCCTGGGATTTTATTCTTGGGAGCCCTGAAAACACATGATTCTGTCTGTGGCAGGAGAAAAAGGCTGCAATATGAAAAGAACGGGTTAATAGGAAAGACAAACTTAGAGCTGCGCCCAAGTTTGCAGTTTCAAGAGAAATCTTCACAAGTCAGCCTTTGATTCTAAGAAATGCCTTTTTTTTTTTTTTTTTTTTTTTAATATAATGTGCAGGACAATAAACCAGAACAGACTTGAACATAGATTTTCTACTTCCTTGGCGGATGATCTAACCTGCAGTTTAGTCTAAGCAGTAAGTTAGTCATCGAATGCGCCATAGCTGGGTGAAGGGCATTGTAGAATTTTTATACTAGCCAGGGGCAGCTGACTACTATGAAATACCAGAAGCAAAAATTTACAACCAATTGTTACTATTTTAACTTAACCAGTTAAATTAAAAGTATTTAGTTGTTTCCTTAGTAATTGCAACTGTGATGTGATGGACAGAGAGAGGGGGTTTGTCCCACAAGGGTGGATGGATCCTTGAAAAGATCATACTTACCAAAGGTCTGAGAATACTGTCCTGAGGGACAGATAAGGAAAACAGCTCTGCGAGTCACTGTGTTGAGGAAGACTGCAGCCATATTTTTCTTGGTTGATTTGGCTTTGCTGATGTAAGATCAGCTGCCCAAATCCTCAGCTCCCATAAGTACCTCACACAGAAGAAAAACAGTCTTAGGAGGGAGCTTGAAACTGAGATGGTGGGTCACAATAAAACACACACAGTACAGGGAATCTTGACTAAAAAGAGAAAATTGCTTATGGAATTTAAGCAGCAACCAAATGAAGATTGTGAGATTACAAATTTTGATGCAGGCACCTATCATCTGCCACAGACATACTTTTGAATCTTTATTTTAGGCATTTTTATTTATATTGGACTCTGCATGGCTTGCCAAGGTCATATATAGCCACTCTGGCAGCTGAGATTTGAGGTCAGAATTCCAGTCCAGTGCCTTACCCACAAGATTATCTTTATGCTTAGACAGTAGAGACATCTTTTGAAAAGTTTGGTCTGTGGTTAAGATTGCAAACAGATTTCCTGTCTTCTACAGTAAACATTTCAGAGGGATAGCTTTTGGTTTGAGGTGACACGAGGATCTAGCACTCAACGGTTGCCCTTCAGAAGTGGAGCATAAGGCTGTAATAATACATTTAATATAGGTTTTGTCCTATTCTCCCCAGCTTAGGCTGGAAAGGGAATTTAATTCTGTCAAAGCCAAACAAAATAGAAGTTTCATGTTATTTAACCTGCTTTCCTCATCTGAGGTTCCTTAATGCTTCAGTGCTCATTTGACTCTAAGAACACGCTGAAAACCAGCTTAAAAAGCATGCTTGTTTGAGGCCCTAAGTTCACAATTAAATAATTGAAAAAACTAAATAGTAATTTTGTAATTAAAGGCACACATTTAAATCACATCAGTGCACCAGCCTCAACATCTTAGTTTCAGCATTAAGCAGGTTTTAGTAAGGCATTCATGCACCATAATACCAGAGCCTCTGTAGATTTCTAGTCTCAAAGATAAGCTAATCTTCATACTGCTCGTTTATCACCCAGACACAATCCAATGTGTTTTAAAGATCTGTCTCACTTCCAATCCCTCCTGATGCCCTGTATCATGAGTATCTTAACCTTTTGTTTTACTAGAACAGTGGCATAGAGAACATCCCAGATGGTCTGTAGTAGAAATGTTAGCAGATATATTTACAATGTTTTCTAAAACATGTCTTGCAAAATTGGAGGCTAACTTCTTTTTATCTATAAATTTTACAAAAAGTTAAAGAACTTGAAGCTGATGACTTGCTGATTTTATTCAACAGGTTAACTGAATCTCCCAAGTATCTTTTTAGAGTAAAAAAGAATACTTTATCACTAACCAACAGAAAATGAAGAAAAATTTTATTTTGTCAGAGATAGTATTTCTTTGAATCTATGAATAATGTGAAGAGATAATGATGCTCTGACTCTGCATATGGGGGATTGACACTGGACGTTGCAGGTGTAGAAGTGTATGGGGTCTGAGATTAAAGAAAAGAAAGCTAAGTAATACACTAATTATAAAATTCACCTAGTAACTACATAGTGCCCAGTTCTGGAGAACGGGTAAACAATACAGTTTCTTGTACTTGGCCTTGCAAGTAGAATTCAAAACCTTAATAAAGAATATGAGTTCCCTGAAAATGAAGGGGAAGAATTTGGGGTGTACTGGAAATCTTGATGGCCTGCATATCAGTGTGCTGGAGTCCAAGCTGACTCAAGGAAGAGGTGTCCCAGATCCTGTTGGTCTCCTGGCCATACATACATCTCCTCTGCTTTCAATGTGTGTGTGAGAGTAGGGTTCACAGTGCAGAACCCACGCCTTATAGATAGAGTAAGAGTTTGGCTAAAGGCTTTATACCTCAAATTCTATTGACTTTGCATCTACTTTTTCTTTTAAAACACAACTAGGGAAGGAGATAGCCCCACCAGTCACCTTTCTTATAATAATATAAGGGCATTTACCATCCTCTGGCTCCTAAGAAAGTGACATAACCATCAGTTTAGAAGGTGTGCATGAGTTGGCTATTGTCCCATCTCTTACCATGAGGATTGCTACTGTAGAGCCAAGACACAAAATTAGCGTGGCTGGAGGGGAAGCAAGCAAGGGGAAACTTGCATCCATTTCAAGGATGAGGATGTGTTCAGAGACAGAAAGTCCTAGGTTCTGCTCCTTGGTTCCAGGAAATTCTTTACATTAAAACCCGGCTTGATGTAGGCATAATAGCTGCTATAAATTTGCTCAAGTTGGACATATGATCATGGGGAGAATGGCAGAATGAAATTCAAAATTCTTGCCAACCTTCTAATCCCTTCTTCAAAGCATAGCAGTGCTACAGCTGCTCAAAATAAGCTGCTATAATGTCTTTTAAAGACATCAGTTTTTAATGAGGAATGTTGTTTGAACAATGTTTTTTCACTTCTGACATTTGGCTTTTTGTTTACTAATTTGAATTTTGATAAAAAAAGCAGAAAAAGGTGTTCTCAAAACTTTTGAGTGGCATGCAATGATGAAAACTCTTTGCATTTGTCTCCTCTGTTGAGTTCAAGATAAGTACCCTGAAATGTGACACTAATTTTCATAAAAAGCTTGTAGAATCATAGAATCATAGTATCATAAAGTCATTTAGATTGGAAAAAACCTTTAAGATCGAGTCCAACTATAAACCTAACACTGCTAGGTCTACCACTAAACCATGTTCCTAAGTGCCACTTCTACACCTTTTAAATACGTCCAGGGATGGTGACTCAACCACTTCCCTGGGCAGCCTGTTCCAATGATTGACAACCCTTTTGGTGAAGAAATTTTTCCTAATCCAACTAAATCTCCGCTGGCACAACTTGAGGCCATTTCCTCTTGTCCTAGCGCTTGTTACTTGGGAGAAGAGACCAACACCCACCTCACCACAACCTCCTTTGAGGTACTTGTAGAGAGCAATAAGGTCTCCCCTCAGCCTCCTCTTCTCCAGGCTAAACAACCCCAGTTCCCTCAGCCCCTCCTCATAAGACTCGTGCTCTAGAGTCTTCAACAGCTTCATTGCTCTTCTCTGGACACGCTCCAGCACCTCAGTGTCTTTCTAGTAGTGAGGGGCCCAACACTGAACACAGGACTCGAGGAGCAACCTCACCAATGCCAAGTACAGGGGCACAACCACTTCCCTAGCCCTGCTGGCCACACTGTTCTGATATAAGCCAAGATGCTATTGGCCTTCTTCCTTCTTGGCCATCCGGGCACACTGCTGGCTTATCTTCAGCTGGCTGTCAACCAACACCCCCAGGTCCTTTTCTGCCAGGCAGCTTTCCAGCCACTCGTCCCCAAGCCCATAGCATTCCATGGGGTTGTTGTGACCCAAGTGCAGGACCTGGCACTGAGCCTTCTTGAACCTCATACAGTTGGCCTTGGCCCATCGATCCAGGTTGTCTAGATCCCTCTGTAGAAGCCGATCAACAGTCCTGCCCAACTTGCTGTCACCTGCAAACTTACTGAGGGTGCACTCAGACCCCTCGTCCAGATCACTGATAGAGGTATTAAAGAGAACTGGTCCACTAATGAGCCCTGGGGAACATCACTTGTGACTGGGTGCCAACTGGATTTAACTTCATTCACCACAACTCTTTGGGCCTGGCCATCCAGCCAGTTTTTTACCCAGCAAAGCGTATGCCCATCCAAGCCATGAGCAGCCAATTTCTCCAGGAGAATGCTGTGCAAAACAGTGTCAAAGGCTTTACAAAAGTCCAGGTAGACAACATCCACACCCTTTCCCTCATCCACTAAGTGGGTCGCCTTGTCATAGTAGGAGATCAGGTTAGTCAAGCGGGACTTTCATAAACCCATGCTGTCTGGGCATGATCACCTGGTTGTCCTGTACGTGATGGGTGAAAGAAGAACCATGTGAGGCAAATTGGTAGAACTATACTGGCAAGTAGGACTAGTAGATACAAAGAAAATACAGTAAGAAGGGAGGAGAACAATGTGGATACTGTAGAGGTAAAGTTGTGCCTTTATGAAAAACCTATGAATAATGTGATTTAATTGATGCACAGTACCTGTGTGTTATGATGTACCTGTGTTTCAAAAAAGAAGGACTTTTGATGTGGCCACGTACAGCTATTTCTTTGCTCTTGTATTACTTTATTTCATCTTGAAATTTCTGTTCCTTTCATGAGATAAATAAGGAATTATTGCTGAAGTTTTGAGTCATATGACTTGTGTTTCTTTATTAAATATAAGAATAACCATGGGCATGCTCATGAGCTGTATAGGGTGCATTTCATGGATGTACTGCATCCTGATCACTCCTGTCCTAAGGCAGAGAAGCATAAACCTAAAAGGCTTTCTAGTACTGACCCCAGTTAATTAGCTTCTCATAACCATGACAGATGTTCCTGGTTTTTCTGTATTATATAATATTGGAGGTAATTTTCAGAAAATGGCCTGTTACAACACACAGGCTAACTACTTATTTCCAGATATTTAAAACACGATACCTACACGAATGTGTAGGATTGCTTTAGATTATTATAGATGCAGTTAGCTGTCTGTTAGACACTCAGGCTTGGCACGTGTTAGAGTAAAGTAAACATGTTACACGTGTTACATGTTAGAGTAAACTAACTAAAGTAAACACTTGCCTATATGAGGTTTATATGAAAACCCAGCCAATTTAGCTTGGCTCTTACTGTCTGGGTCTCAAGAAGCAAACCTGTTAACTAAATTGTTAGAGCAGGAGTAGATAGGAGTCTGTAGAGAGTAAAGTTGGAGGGCAGAGAGAGGAGATTCTTAGTTTATATGAATTTTGGCTCTGGGTGGGGTAATATTTAGCTGCACTGGTTGGATGTTTTCCATGCAGTCCTCTGTTCTATAATCAAGCAAGCTAGGGGTGTATGGTCTCAGTGAAACTAATATAACGTGAGGTCACAGATGATGGAAAACGATCTTACCTGTTGTTCACTGACCATATGAATAGGAAATGGGGAAGGACTGCCTTGGGAAATGTAGGAAAAAAGTAGGGAACACAGATGCAAGTGATCGTTCATTTATAAAAGAGGCAAATGTAATTCTGGAAAGTTATTAAAAGCATGTCTCTTGTTAGATTTAGGATGTGTTTATTTCAAGCTACCTGGTATTGGTGAGCACCTTTGGGGGAGGGGACACTTTTTCTGAAAGACACAGAAATGGGAGATAACTTATCATAAATAATATGGATGATAAGCAGTTTTGAAAACATGACCTCCAAAGGAAGTATGAAAGAATTTCATTTGTTTAGTCTGGAAAAGAGAAGAATGAAGAAGGGATATGATAACGGGCTTCAAATGCGTAAAAGATTACTGCAAAGATGGTGATCAAGTGTTTTCATGCCTGCAAAAGGTAGAACATGAATTAGTTAGATTAATTTGTAGCACAGATCATTTAAATTAGATATTAAGAGAAACTTTCACATCAAAAGGCCAGTTCAACACCCAAGCAGGCTACTTGAAGCAGCAGAATTTCCATAAATAGGTACGTGGAAACTGTTGGATGAACTTCTGTCAGGGATGGTCTAGATAATGGATTATACCTTAGACAAAAGGTCTGCAATAGATAATTGACAGTTTTATATCTCCAGCTCACTGATAAAAGTAATAAGTACCAGGCAATTAGAAAATTAACTGTAAATTTTCTGAGATTCAGTAATTCATTGTTTCATTGTTTTACTGGATAAGCTTCCAAACTTCCTACATGACTCATTATTAATGATTCATAAGCAACAAAACCAGCATGGATTTTCTTATTTTTTATGTTCCTACAGCAATCCATTGTCTTAATAATTAGATGAATAGTTTTCAGCCCATTTGCAGATTCAGTGGAAACGGAGATGTGAACCTATGTTCTGCAGATTAGGCATATTGATGGTAGATATGTTTTTCTCAATCCTTTGGATTCTTTGGGAACTCTACACACAGAGGACATTCAAAATTATGGAATTAAATCAGATTCCTCATACATAGCATACAAAATAGTAATTATCATAAGAAAGATGTGGGATAACTCAGGGGTATATAAGCCAGCATTATATAATTTCTGCCACAGGATTTGTGAACCAGAGAATGAAAGCATAGCAATAGCTAATAGACCTCAAAGGAAATTTAGATCTTATGAAGTAAATTAGATTTTCTTTTAATAAGATAACAAGTTTGATAGATAAAAGTAACTGTGCAGATACACTACATTTTATAAACTTTCCATTTAGCATCATATCATATTGCAGTTAAAAAAATCAACATTATGAAATAGCAGTAAAACACGTTAAATGATGTATCAATTGGCAAAAAGTAGCAATTGGAGAAAAACAGCTGAATAGAGTGTTTAGACAGGAGTACCAGAAGTGAGCACATTAGACCTGATGCTATTCAGGATTTTAATTAGTGACCTAGACATAAACATAAACTTACGTATCTGTAAAAACTAAGTTCATAAAAAAGCATTCTGTGGCAAAAGGTGAACTAGTCTTATCTCAGACTTATGAGCAGGGTGTTTTTCTTCTGTATGGTAGGATACAGTAGACACTGTAGACACTGCCACACAAAAAGATTGTAAACATTATCAGAGGAGGAGTGATGTGCGTTATGCTGAACAACTGAAAGAATTCTGTCTGTTCAGAAATGTTGAGAGTGACTTGATCTAGTCCTTCACAGAGAGTAAAACACTGTATATCGCTGCCTTTTAGCTCCAGTGGAAAAAGGTAGAACTAAAACTAAGATTCGCATTAAAGCTAGAAAACCACAAATTTTAAATATAGTATGTAACTGGGACAAAACTGGACTCACTCTCTCTTCAGATACTCCTGTCAAGATAAGATCATTTTCAAGAGAATATGCTTTAGTCAAACACAAATTAGGCTGTAGTCAGTTGCAAACTGATTGAGCTAAATATAGCTACAATGACAGAGAAATTTGTGAAGATGAAGTGATATTCCCTTCTAGTTTCATGCATTTTGGGTACATGAGGGAAAGATGAACAAGATAATTGTCTTGTTTGCAAGAGCAATTACTGAAAAATTCTATATCTGAATATGTGTATAAAACTATTGGTAAAATAATTACTCATGATTGAAAGCACAATAGTCATGGGAATGTGGCAGCAGTGGTTCATTGAAGAGTGTCAAGTGTCTGCAGTGAATGATTAGATCATTTCTTGTACTGATGGAGTTCTCTTGGTCACTGCAGACAGTATGCTAAAGTACAGATAATTGCACCAACCCAGGCCTGCCAGCGCACTGTGCAGCCAGTCTCCTTCATTTTCTACTTCAGCCTTTCTCCTCTTGAGTCTTGGCTTCAAGAATTTTTTCTGATCTTTTCTCTCCTCTTGCTTATATTGGTATTTGTAGGAATCAATATTTAGAGCACAGTGGAGTCCCCTACCTGAACATGTCATATAAAACACTGACTACATCAGCTCTACATGCCCTTTTTCCACTGTGTAAACTACTTCCATTCTTGCTTCAGGTTGCTGTTCTTCCGAAGAGTGAAGTCTGATGTTGTGTGGCAACTGAGAACAGCTGCCAAAGTGAAGAACTCCTTCCCTAATGGATTTTCTAAAGCATGTTTAGTTATAGAGATCTGGTTTACTATCCATGCTAAACTGTCTCAGTGTTCCCTGTAGACGCCCCTGGGTTGGCACAGGCTCTGTATCATGTGTCTGGGTAAACAGAGACTGCTGCACAGTCCCACAGTCAATGCTGTGCCTCTGTACAGTACTAGCTATATGCATTTGCAGGGAAGAATAAGAGTGAGAGTGTGTCTTGTTCAGTTCTACCTAGGTGGCAAGAAATCTGTTGTGGATTTCATGCTCAATAAAAAAAGACAGGAAATGGCACGAGATCTCTATGTATTGCAATAGTACTGCCAGCTGTCCTCTGTCTAATTAGGGCCATCCTTGTTATATGGTGCTTGTTTAAATGCGATCTGGCTCAAGTTAAGAAAATTCTCCATATTTACATAAAACACAATAATGTTACCAGTAAAATGTTTACAACACAGACAATCTGGGAGGGACTGAAACAAACAAAAATCACATTTAATTTAATAATTAGAACCAAATAGCAATGTGCTTCTAGGACTGGATTTGAAGAAAATTTGAACTTCTCCCTCAGGCTCAGGCACTGCCCAAAACTTAAATTGAACCTTTTCTGTGAGGTTCTGCAAAGTTGATTTAACTCATTCTTCCCAATACTCCTTATTTCCACTGCTGTACTTCCCGGTCTAGCCACATTTAAATTCTTCCGTTGCTTTTGTGATATGCCGCCTGTCCTCGTCCAGCAGTTTCTTGCAGTGATCCCCTATGCATAAAACTCCTTATATCACCTTGCTGCACTTAGGGCATACCTTCTAAGTAAAGATTAAATCTCTAATTTTGCTCTACAATGCTGATTCTCATGTAATATAGCTCTGAGCTAACTACTTGTTTAAAGAACAGGTAAAACATTTTCAATAAAAGTTTCATATGTGGCTCTAGATCTAGCCACTCTCCCCTTCCTGCAGCTGTTGGTCAACACAGTTGATTCTGCAACTTCTGAACAGCACTGAGCATTTATGTTGGTCATTACGGTGCATTGGCAAGGTTAATCTTACGCTCCTCTGAAATACATCTGGTATTTTCTTCCAAAGCACAAGTGTATTTGCTTGATTACTATGTTTTTCTCAGTAATTTTGTTTTCTAAATCAAAATAATGAACTCCTGTTTAGAGACTGTATTTCAAACAGGTAAATATCAATTTACTTCTAATTCCTTCCTGAACCTTTTAAGTGAGAAAGATGTGCCTTGTTCTGAAAAGACCATCATGATCACATACTTTAAGGATTATGTCCTATTGCTGTTTGGCTTGGACACCAGCTGTGCTGAGTACACTCATTATGAGTATTAAGGACACAGCTGCTAAAATTATTCTTCTATCACAGGGGTTGGCACCCCTTCATTGTCTTTCTGTCTTTGACCACACTTAAAGAGGGCTCCATTGAGCCTTTTACTGATATGCCTTATATGATTTACGGGTCTCGTGATACTAGCTGTGATTGTCGCCTCTGCCTTCAGTATGTCTGCAGGGGTTTTGTTCATGTTCCTTCCATTGGACTGAGGAAAACAATCCTCCAAATGAAAATCTGTATAGTTTTTATTTTCTCATAAATCACTCCTTGAATTCCACGTCTTCAGTAAGGACCATAACCTCATCCTCCCTGATATGAATTAGAGGTATACATAATGATACTTTCATGATAACACTCACCTATTTATTGTTCTATGTCACATTCCACATATCAGACAAGAGAGTTGTAATCATACTGGAGCAGTAACGTGTCTTCTCTTACCTTTTATTGTTTGGCACTGAAGCAATGGAGTTTTGATAACAGCAGTAACTGCAGCTAAAAATTGTACTTTCGCTATGAATAGTAAACTGATAGCTGCTAAAAATACAGAAAAATGAGAACACCTGCCTTAATGACTTTGAGGCTTTGTCATATGGATTTGTAAGAGCTGTGAATTTTAGAGATGGGCATTATCTTTGGAGGATGCTAATTAAGCTAACTTCCTACCTAAGTTATAGGAGCAACAGCAGGGGATAACATTGGTGCTCCTATGGGGTGAAAAAAATGAAAACAACATAATGAGTTTGGCAGGAAACTGTGTGCATATGTGTGGTATTTTTGAGTACTGGGTATAAATATTGTTACATGTTATATACGTTAACATAGAATTAATTTAAGAAAATGGAGTTTAGGATGTTTAGCATACTATACATTTTATGATATATCCGTATCTTGTTAGTGCTACAATTAACTGGAAGAATAATTTTACCCTCTTCTCCCTGTATTTTAGTTATGCTGAATCCTTGCCACGCTTGCAGACTCTAAGCAGTAACAGAATAGTCATGAACATTGTATATTTATCCTCTTCCCTAGAATAGTCCTTCTCCTCAGGGCTTACATAAAATGGTGATACAAAGTGTGAGAAGAACTGTGAACGGCTGTCCCCATTATAAATAGAGGGCTCTATATAATGCAGGGTCAGTCTCATTTGATCAACTACCACACTTACTTTCAAAATGAACAAAAGAAAATAAACGTAAAATGAGCACTGCAATGTATTAAGCTCCCATCAGATCAAAAACTTGCATTATAAAGAACAAATTGATTTACTGGTTAATTTATAGTGCTGTTAGTGATAGCTGAAATAAGTAAAGGTTCTTGGACAGTATCCATGTCAGCCAGTATTAGGACATAGCACATTTTGAGGAGGAGTGGGTTAATGGAGAAGTTTATTCACTGTAGCGTTATTCTTGCAAGGACCACTGATAAACATAGCAATTATCTATGAAAATTATCTTTTGCTTTTTGTGCAAGTTACTAAATGTCAAAAGGAGGTGGATATTGACCTTTGCATAATGTAACTGCCTGGGTCAGTCTCGTTTCCTGCAATCAGTGTGCAATGGAAGCTTGAGTCAGACCCAGATTGCATCTCTCTATAATGGTTAGTAAAAAGGGACCAAATACCATCATGCTGACATTTCCTGGAAGAGGTTGTGCTCTGCTGAAAAAAACCTTACACTTGAGCTGCTTTTACTCACTCTGATTTCTTTTAGTTAGTAAGATTTTAACTACTTACATTTCCTTCCTGTTCAGTACTGCAACACACTTGTAATTGAGGTGGGGAGAACTGGATGGCTCTGGGTATTTTTTTAGCGGATCTCTACATGTTACTGGCTTGAGTTTGAGTCTGTTGGTGGTAATTGAAAGTTATGACTGCAGCTGACTGCCTAGTGTTTTATATAGATTCAATTGATGCTACATAGAATCGTCTAAAATATTGCTATAAGGGACCTTGGTAGAGCACTAGTGCATTCTTCTATGTGTGGCAGGATCGACAAAGTAAACCATTCCTGATAGCTCTTACATGCTTAAAACTGAGAAAGAAAGTTGTACAATTATCCTAATAAATTTACTTCAGAGCCCTTAGTATTAAGGTGTTTCCAAATATTTAAACTTAAATTTCCCTTACTTCAATTTGATAATTTGTTAAACTATCTGTGGTGAAAATATTTTATTTATCAACATAACAGAATAGCCCACGTGGATGTGCATAAAAAAATCAACACAACTGACTAATTTGAAAAACTAGTCTAATCTAATGGTTCTGGAAATAGAACAGCTTCCTCAGTAGTAGCAGTTCTACCTCAAAATCAAGATGAGGCTAGATGTACAGGATGATATGGAAGTGCTCTCATATGATGGTCACAAGCATTGCAGCTTTTGAGAAGAGCTCAGTCTCTAGGATTATCAATCCAAGATTACTTTGCAGAATTTGCTACTGATTACCTCTTTCATTGCAGTTTGATTTAGTAATCTAATATAAACATTTTGGGCAGAAATGTTTAAGTATTTCTTACATAGTGGCATAGTATCTTGATTTTCTTGGACACAGATATTACATGTAGAGTAGAAGCTGAGGGTCTGGCTTTCAGGGATATGTTTTATGTACCGTGTCTATGTTTCATAAATGACTTAGGTACATGCAGTCTGAATGGAGCTGGCCACGCCTAGCTACTGCAGTACTGCTTATGCATCATCTGCTTAAGAGCAGTGGCTAGTTGAGCATTTTTTTTTTAAATATAGAAGCCAAAATGGAATTATTGGCATGCCAAATGAAGTATGAGAACAGCCATGTTGTGCCAGACTAAAACCTATCCTCTAAAACGTTCTGCCTTCAACAGTGAGCATGAAACAGTGGCACAAGGGATGAGCAGAAGAATGGAGCACTTTTATAGTATTTACTTAAAATACACTTCCAAAGTCCAGCACTAAGAAGCTCAAGTATGTCCTGGGACAAAACCTGGTGTCTTGTATTAATAGTCCTCAGTGGACAAGCTGAGACAACTGTCCAAAGGTCACTGAAGTCCTTTATGGTAAAATAAATGACAAGCTTGGGGAAAATGTAATATATGTAAGGCTTAAACCCAAGCAGAACACCTGCACATAAGTACTGAAGAGTAGTCTGCTCTTACATCCAGTCCTGTGTGTCACAGGCAGTTTTCAGCAATGGTTGTGTTTGCAAGGTACCACCTGACAGTTTTCACTGATTTTTTTCCCAATTGAATTTTTATCCTTAGTACTTGTATACATAGGACATGGTGTTAGAAACCTCATGCTGTATTGCATTTCAGGTGCAATGAGGAGAAAATGCATTTGTGTCAGGAGTTGGACAAGAAGTTCAAGGAAAATGTTACAAGAGCGAAGGGGAAGAAACACGTGATTGCTGTAGGCAACTTAAACTCGGCCGCTGTCAGTTTCTGACTCTGAATAGAATTTGCCTCACATTCTACATCTGTAAGCGTAATCAGAGTCAAGTTTGTTGTGAGTTTAATGTGGAGAATGGTTAAGACACTAGAGCAGTCAGGGGAGCAAAAGGCCTGCAATTGCTTCTGAATAACTGATTCCTCAATCTGGAGCTCCAGGCATTCATTTACAATTAGATGGTGGCTTTCAGTATGAATATAGTCTGAACCTTGCTGCAGGATTTTGTATTGACATACTTTAACTGTCTTGACACTGCAACTTTCCACTGCACCTCTCAATTGCCATAGAAATGTACTAATTATGGCTATTAGCAAGACTTTTCTCTCACACTATATATCATTCACCTCAAAGCATTTAAGAAGCAATCAGTTAATTAAATGAATGACTTAAATTTTATCTGTCTCTGTCAGGCAAAGGATACAGTACTCATTTAAGAGGATAAGCAGAGCCATATCTCTTCTTCCAAAACTGGAATCTTTTAGCTTAATCTATATTTAAGTGAGCATAAACTGTATGCTGTATCAGTAGCACTCAGTAAGTCAAACTGGCTGACTATAAGGAAGAGGCTGACCCTTCTTTTACAAGACTGCTGATATCTCTGTTCTATTTCATCACTGAAGTAAGATCCAGTTGAAGACCAGCATAGGTCATATATTGGCTACCAATTAAGAAAAGCAATGAAGACCGTAAATAACAGTCATAGTATCATATTCTTTCCTTCTGTTTCCCTTTCCTTGAGTGAACCATGGAAAGGGAACGGAGAAAAATAAATTTCCATTTGCAATGTATCTTGTGCATGGTGGTTGTTATAATAGCCAAGCTATCCTCACAATACATATTTTGACTATCCAATACAACTTTTGAACCTAATTTGGACGTTTACTAGTAAGTATATGGGTAGTTTCAGGGGGGCCAAGGGTTAGCGAAACACTACAGTATCACTGGATCTCTGTGCCGTGTTCTACATGGAACCAGAAATGAGAGTCTTATGTTTATGGCATTAATCACAGCGTACTGCAGACATCAGTTTTGCAAGCTCCCTCAGTGAACTGTTTATGTTTGGGGGCATCACTTCATGTAAAAGAAGGAAGAAAGCATAGGAAATTACCACAACTGGACAAGAAATATATTGCACATAGTGAGCAGTACAAGAGTAAACTGAAAACTATATTTTTCAAGAAGATTAAATGAAGAATGTTTCTTGTGCTCACTTTTTAGTGCAAATTTTAAAATTTAAAATACCTCATGTGAAAACTTACGCTGTGATTTTTATTTACACCCTGTATACTTATTTTTTATTTTGATTTGTTAGAAATGTAGCCTGAAAGATCCCAGCTTATTGACTTTAACATCTAGAAAGTGTTTATTGAGGGGTTTTTTTTTTTCAAGATTCTGCTGTTCCTGGACTAGTCTTTCTATAATTGAGTATAAATAAAACATTTTTTTAATGTAGTTAATAGTATCTGAAGCCTACTGACGTGGATACTAGAAGACCAAGCTCAAAACATTTCGATTGTCCTGAATGGATTATTCCAGTACAAATTGGAAAGACTGTTAAATTGTATTTACAGGGTCCTGATAAGTCAGTGCCTTTTCTGACTCCTGTCTCAACTTGTTAAAGTTGAGACTTGTTAAGAACTTGTTAAGAAAAAAAAGAGGTAGAAGAAAATAAGAACTTGTTAAGAAAAAAGAGGTAGAAGAGAAAGCTAAAGTGCTCGTACAATTTTGTGATGTACATTTTGGAAACATAGGGAAGTGAGACTTCAAGATTATTTCTAATGCAAGAATGTTTACAAATTACCGGGGCATCATGAAAATAATGGATTGGAGAGATTAATTTTTCATCCCACTCAGGCACACCTCACCGAATAAGGCAAGTTCCTACATGTACAACATTGAATGTAATCTCTTTTTTTTAGCTATTTATAGCTGGGAAAAAAGTACAGATTCAGGTGCAGACCAGTGTTTGGCCTTTTCCCAGACTTCTGTGAAGACTGTTAGCAAATGAAAGGGTTAAAAGTTCATTGAAAAATTAGTAAAACAGTTTCATAATCAAAAGATGATATAACATAATTTAAACCAAGCCACAGAATAGTTTGGTTGGTGAAATACTACATCTGGAGCTTGGATGAATGGCTACATCAAAGGTATGCACACTTTACATTTCAGTAGTAATAAAGAACCTGTAATACCTTGATTCTTCATTTACTACATTATTGCAAGACAAATTTAGAGTCTGAGCTTATATAGACTGTTTTTTTCCACTGTGGTACATTATCTATATATTATCAGAGCCCTAAATATTTTGCACAGAACTATACAGTAGGGTACTTTCTGTGTTTTTTGTTTTTTTTTTTTTTTTCAGAAATTGTGATGCTCATACCCTCATATTTGGACAGTTGTCTGATAGAACATGTATTTCTGATGTCACCACCAATATATCCATTTATTCAATTGCATAAGTTAGTATTTTGCATTAATGAAACAGTATACAGTGGCATTACTAAAGGTCCTGGTGAGGAATTTCAGGAGTGCAAATTCTCCTCATTTGTACTACTGTAACGTAGAGCTCAGTGCTCCCATATCAGTTACTTGAGGCTTACATGGTTCCTTTATGTTGCCTTTCACAGGAGCATATTTTCTTTATATTGTTGGGGTGGGCAAAGGACACTACATTTTTTTTGTGGGATTAGTGAGTGCAAAGACATCAGTCAGATATCCGAGAATCACCATGCTTCATTAGGAAATCCCAAAACTTATTCTGAGAAAGCTTCCATATAGTTAAACATGACATTCAAATATTTGAGCAGGTAAGTATAACTATAAATCATAATTTGATAGGTCCAAAACCAACTAATTTTTCATATTCTGTTTTTTGCTTATAATGTGATGGGAAACAATTTTTTTTTAATGTGTGATGTATTTTTGCAGTTGCACTGAAATTGTTTCAGGTCAATGAAGTTTTTCTGAAAAATACCATCAGTAATCACACATTGACTAGCTGCAGCAGAAAATGCGTTTGTGTTGTTTTGTACTTTTCTTTTTCCAATTTAATAGGAAATTAGGAGGATGAATTCTGCCCCACAATCTAACTTAACAGAGTAAATAATGATACTTGATACTTCAAAAGAGGGGCTGTCTTCATGCATTAGTATCAAGATCACTCCTTGAAGCAGTTACAACTGATTGTGTGAATAGAAACAATCAGTTTCAGCAGGGGCATGAATTACAAAGTTGTGCTCATACACTGGATTCTTGTATTACTAAAACTTACCAACCTTTAGTGAACTTTATAACCTGAAATGTCTTGAATGAAGTCTTATATAAAAAGTAACTATTTTTCCATATCTAAAGTTTACTTTAAAAATGTGACTACATGTTCTTCTTCCTAAACCACTTCATTCTTTCATCAAATGTGCTTGCTTTAAATTCATTGTTTTTTCCACTGTATAAACTAGGTGGATTTGAATACTTCCAGGAAGAATCTAAAGCATTTGGTTGTTATTAGTGTGTAGATAGCTGACTCACACATGCAAAAAATTAAAGAAACTTACAAATGTTCAAGTGATTTTTGTTTTGTTTTGTGGCTATACAGCACCAAACCACATCCTGTAGTACAACTATCTTTTCCCTTTTTATTTTTATTGTGCAATATAATTTCAGGGTAATAAAACAAACAAGGACAATACTTTTATTGTCTATCCCCACATTTTATTATTTTTCTTTAAATATAACATACTATACATTGTTGCTCAGTGATATTTGTTTCCCTTTTGTTTTTAAAATCCCTCCCTCTCTTTTCCTTTTGCTCAAGTATATGAGGGTGACAGAAAACAGAGCATATGGTTGAGGATCTGTGATATTGGTAGATAGAATGTCTGCAGTTTGCTCCCACTGCAGTGAGTATTACAGTATACCAAACACACAGGAATCATTGATTCCTTCAAGGTTTTTTTTTATTTTGGTTGATTTTCAGAAACCACTATTCGTGTCACTAATGGCTCCTGACTCACTTTGGAAAAGTGATATTTCCTGATTTGGGCCTTTGAGCAGCATGATGTTTTGAGTATTATGATAGTATTTATGCATAATCCCTCCCCTGACCAAGTGATCTACGTAATTCTGTCAAAAAGGAATTTCATTTGTAACCTAAATGTTCTTTAACTGGTCATCCAATACTGCATTTGCCCAAGCTCACATTGAATGTTCACTGTGGGTGGTCCATTATGTCTTGCCAGTTTTAATTATTGATTACAAATTTGAAACAACAGAAACTCACTTTTATCATGGTAGTTAAGTTTTGCTGTGATGTGCAATTACATTTAAAATCTGAAATTCTTATTTCCTTTTCTAGAAAAATTTCATTGGTGAAGAAAAAAGCTGGAGATAAAGTACCATGAAATACAGTGTTAGCTATGAGCTAAAATGTTGTCTCAATGAATTCCTGGGTTTAAAAGAGTTGATTTTATTTAAGGACAGAAAATACAATCTGACCATTTTGTATTTTATGGGAAAGCTATTTTTTTTTTAACAGCTAATATTTAAATAACAGATTAAGATTGAAGTGCTGGTTAAACATTGACTTAAATAAGTTACAGAAGATTCCAACACCACCAGCCTTTATAGAGGTTAAACATTCTCAAAAAGACACATTAAGCAAGGCTCTTCTTTGTACCAAAATACAGTTTCCAAACAATAAAAATAAAACCAACTTTTTCACAACAAGAAATATTGAAGATAAAACTGCAGCATCAATATAATCTCATAGTTATCACTTAAAGTATTTAGAACAAAATAATATTATACTACTTTTGTTTCTTACTAAAGACACTGCAAAGGCTTATTTATTTACTTAGTGGAATACAATGTGAAAACAGTGGTACAAATTGTTTGATGTATTGTTTTCTATTTATCTGCTCTAACAAAATGAGTCTCAATATGGTTACATTGGTGAGCTATCCAGAGCTCTCTAAAATTACAGAGTAAAGCAAAACATAAAACAAACCTTATGTACCTTTAATTGAACAGACTTCATATTATGCTTAACTTTGTTATACGGCAGTTGCTCAAGTTAAGCCATGGGACTAGTAACACTTCATAAAAACGTGCTGGATATTATGTATTTTGAGCCTTCAGTTACTATGATGGATATGAAAGGCATGCTAAAGCTGAATACCAGCACAGTTTTTTTGGTTGGCTCTCATATATCATATACATGTGAGTAATAGTCTCTGATAAATGCATGAGCATGATTTTGGATCTTCTGTCCCTCAGTCCTTACTTAGGTATTGTTCTCACTATATCCCCATGGTTCTACAAGCTCGTAACAAGGACAAATGTGCTGAATGGGTGTATTAACTGAATAAAGAGTGCAGGACTGTGTTGCCTTCTTACTTACTGTTCAGAGGCCAAATTTTACACTTGGGAATTACACAGTGTTCAATTTTAACATTTGCAATCTCAGTGACTTTAACAGGTCTGTCCACATCTAGGTTCCAGCCCAATGCTTGCTGCAGAATATCACACTGATTGCAATGCATTAGATCTTAGTTCCAAATTGAAATCAAAGTCAGATGAATATACACATACGGATGCATTGACACCCAAGTACAGATGTGGCCCCTTCTCTCAATTTCAGAATAGCAGAAAGACCCTTCGAACAAAGTATTTCTTGACGTTTGTTCTTGAGTGCTGATAAGTAAAAAAATTTCTCCAACATAAGGACACCCAATTCCATAAATCCAAGCACTGCTTGTTTGGTCTTTTTGCTTAAGTGCAAGACAGTTTAGGAAAAAAACGGATTATACACATTAAATTCTGCCTTTAAAGCCTTGTATAATACCTATTCTCAGAGTACTTCTGAGGTTTTGACATTTTAGCCTATCAACCTCTGTGTGAAGTACTGAGAAAAAGGGAAAATAACAAAGAAGCAAATGAGGAAAACAATTCAAATCAAAAAGATATTTAACATCCTATTAAATAAATAACTTAGAAATCAAAAGAAATGAAGTTAGAACATACAAGCAAACCATACTATTTGTTTTGTTAGAACAGTTTTACACTACTTTGCTTATATTCCTTATCCTATCCATTCTTCCACAAGGCTTCTCCAGAAATGCCATTGCTTGTGCATATGACCCAAGTGCTTCCAGTAAATGCTTGTGTGTCTAACTGTTCATTGGATCATTAGGCTTGAACGAGTAATTAAGTTCTTTGATAGGAGTTAGTATTCCATAAATAACTTTCCCCATGAAAATCATTCAACAGATTGTCTCATCCCCTAAATTCCATTGCAGAGATAAAAAAAAAAAAAAGTTCACACTGGCAATAACTTCCATCCCATTTGATCCAGCTTCTATCTTGATTATACGATATGACACCGAACTAAATAAAAGTATTTCATGTGCCAGCAATAAGTACAAAACCTTCAAAGGCTTCCCCTGCGCTCTTTTCAAATAAGCAGATGTCTGCACTATTTCTTTGCATTTACTCTTCAAGAGGATTACCAAATATTCTTGACATAAGAGCCTTTGGTTCAACCGCATCGATAAAATAGTTCCTTTATCTATGACATTACTACCATTGGAAGAAAGTGAGCTGAAGTGTTTTTCCTTCTTGTTTTCTGTCCTCTCTTTGTGGCTCCCCTTCCATTCAGGGCCACAAACATTTGCCTTCCATTGTGCTTCCAATTTAAGGATGCGTAAGTGTTATATCCATTTTCTTCTATTCTTTCCTTCAATTTGCAATCACTGTTAAACTCCTTCTGTTAAAAGAAGAAAACAAATACACAAATTCGGAATAAACATAACCTTTCAGAGTTGCAGCATACTGAAAGTAAATAGTTTTAAAAAATATTTTGGAAGATTTCAGTGTTCTATATATGAAACCCTTATAGGATTGTACAGTGTGTTTAAAGAAAAGTTTCACTGTGTCCGCAGCATTTAAAGCAACATCAGTTAGAACGTGAAAAGTGAAACAAAAAAAAAAAAGATATAATCAATTATTCAGTGCATAATTATAGCAGTGAAATGTTTTAATTCATTCACAGCTGAAATTACACTTCTTTGTGTTGGAATATAGCAACAATATTAAATCAAATTCTCAGTCATAAACTCAATGTATGAGGTAGCAATCTTGGAGTCATTCATCATATTTCAGTTCTAACAAATACAACCCTTAAATATCTTGAACCAGATTATTGATACCATATGTTAAACAAATACGCGTGGCATAGGCCTACTTCTTATTTAAAGATGCTTTACACCACACTGACCATGAAAAAAGGCTTTTGGATGGGTGCAAGTCGCTTATGCTGCTGTTAGAATGGATACAAGGCCTGTTTACTTTGCTGATCTGAAGAGGGACTTAGCCTAAAAAAGAATCATATATGATCCTGTATCTTAATGACTAAATAAACTTGAAAGCAATTTTGTGTATGGTACCAGGGATTCAGGTTTTCTATTTTTAAAGGAGAACTAGTTATCAGTTTGTTAGAAAGAATAAAAAATATATGCATGTGGAAGCAGGTAGGGGGAGGCTGTTTTTTTCTGTAGTGTTAAATGCACTTTTACTCAGATCTGCTTCTCTATAATGAAGACAAGAATGCTTTGTTTTCACAAACAAGTAATTCCTACATATAACGCCCCTCCTCTCCCCTCCCCAGTTTTATCAAGTTACTTATATTCCATTTAGAAGGCTTTTGAAAGTGGGACGTTTTCAGTATACTTAGGTTATAACCAAAAATTGGCATTTCATTGTTTCTGCATTTCAGAAAAAAAATGTTATTTCACAGCTCAGGCAGAAGCATGTCAGAATCTCAGAGCATGATATACTAACTACATGTGGTATTTTTAACATGTCTACGAACAAGATGAGAAATATGTCTGAATCATAAAACAGTTTTCATGGTACAGATAAGAATTTCAGTGATGTTTTATCTTTTATTACCTTCAAAATTCTTAGATATTCAGCTAGTAAAGATATAGAAAGTATCAACATTAATAAAAAAGGACATAAGAATATTAAAAAAAAACATTTTCCATCCCTATTAATTTAAATTAGAATTTTTAAACTAATTAATATTCATTACTTTGATACAGTAAGAGTTTTTCTGTCTATAATATTGTTTTACTTGCTGCTAAGACTACAGAATATATGCTTAGGTTTTCCTAACATAATTGTGCATATTTAAACTCAATTTGGCTCCCAAAATGCTCTTTGACTTTGGGATTAGTAGTTAGTGGAGCAATGAATGTTGGGGAAGACACTATCAAGAGAAGATTCTCTACAAAATGACCTTTGATACTGCCTGTATTCACAAAGCTACATATATATAATTTAATATTTATTTGCCACCTCTGGCATCAAGGTATTAAGAAGGCAGATGGCCATCAATCACAGTTCTAAACTGCAGTAACTTCTATCTGCCAGGAGCTTATTTTGTTAAAGAAACCAAATACTGAGTCTTCTTTTGCTCCCTCATTCTAACCAAAGTCAGTCAAATGGAAACGTATTTGACAAACATAGAAACGGTCTTACTTGACTTGTTTTCCCAGATGCAGAATTGTAGTCGAATCCAAACTTTTATCTCTATTCTTAGATAATACAGAGAGAACAGATGATGTTGTGATGTCGTTAAGAAGTCTTGTTGGCAGGGGTCTGAGTGTTAGCCCAAGACTGCTTTACTCATTTCAAACAAATTTCAGCATAACCCTGCACCAATGTCTATTGTGCACATGCTTAAGAGTGTTTTTAAAATTTTTATTGGTTCTGCTTTTCATATCCATCTGCAAGCTGCCACACTGTAGTAATATGAGTCTAACTGCAATTCTTGGGAGGATGGGAAAAATAATAACAGAAGCATTCTTGAAATCTCTGAAGTATTATGGAATAGGTTTTGATAAGTCATTATGTTGTGATTTTATGATGTGAATATTGAAAAATTATCTCAGCTGGAATTAAAAAAAGGCTTTCCACATTCGTATCCTCCTGTCAACACTATTTCTAATACATTATGAATTACTGAATCTTATGGCAGCAGTTTCCACCTATGGTACATGAAGGCTGCTTTTGACTTAATTTGTGTGTATATAGGGTTGGGATGGACTCTCACCACACCAGCTGTGGCTAACAACTTGGGTAGGAAAACTTATCTTGGGCTTTGGGACAGACCATCAAAAATGACTAAATTAAACTCTGTAAACTGAGATGTGTGAATTGAAGATACTGATGTATGCTAACACCTTCACATGTGTACAGAAGCATACCCATGATCAATGAGTGTAGCTTAACTGACAAATGGTAACTTTGTCAGCAACTCAGTATACCCTTATGCCTCTCAGTCTTGCAGGACTGAGCACTGCTTATTGTGTATTTCTTACCAATGTAATTCCAGAAATTAAAATCCAAATTTACAGGAGTTTAAGAAACATTTCTCTGTTCTGGTCTTTCCTTAATGTGATTCTTTGACACTGCCCAGGAGTTTAGAAAGTCAGAAGTAGCCTCACCAGGAATGACTAGCCACAATGCAGATGAAGGAGGACAGTTTATATAGTTTGTATGAAGTAAACCCACTCTGTAGAAATGCTTCCTTAAAAAGAGGGCCAAATGACTTCAAGCCCCTTGAATCTCAGTTGAGACTGGCATTACTTCACTATTTTCAGCAGAGGTAGGAGGCATAGCTATATTGCCCGAGGATAACCCAGCACCAGTACCTATCTGTGACTTGCTCTCTTTAAAACCTATGGATGTTCTGAATACTGAGCAATCTGTAGATTGGCTCATGACCTTTGCAGAGTACTTGAATATGTTTACATTTATGTGGGCTCAAACTCACTGGAACTGGTAAAATGTTGCAAAATTATAAACCAAACCAGATGTAATACTAGAACAATCTGGTGTTTGTGTAATCATGTGGATGTGTGAGGGTACACTTCAGTTTAGTGTAGTTGTCAGATTTATAGATCATATTGCTTCCTATTAAAAATATTTGGATAGTTCCAGGGTTTTATTGGGTTGGGGTTTTTTTATTATTGTTTGTTTTTTCTCCTGATAGTATCAGTAAGCTCAAACTTTCACAAATACAAATAGCATATCTATGGACAATTTTCAAATGATACCCAAATTCTGCTCAATCAAAGCTTATCTGCTGATATAGCTTTCTGTACTGCCCATAATCTTGTATATTAATTAATACAGTCAATGTAAAGCTGGCTATTCTAGCAATCTTCCTCTTGGAAGTCATAGTTTGATAATTTGGTGTGTATGCTCCATCAGCTGTGGTTTCTAAGATTTCAGGTACACTTTATCTCTCTCTTACCCCTCAAAATACTGCTAAATGTGACTGTACTGCAGAAAACCAGGGAAAAATAGCTTTGAAGATTACATTTTGTAGGACGTTCTGCATTGGCCACTACTTAATAAGAAACCTGACTGAAGTGGTAAGCATGATAAATCCTAGCTTTGGTATGATATGAGCTTAACAAACACCAGGAAGCTTGTGGAGAAAGGGGCTGCTGGTTTACCAGTGGATGAAATTTTGATTAACAACTCATTTCAGCTCTAATTAGTAGTAATACACAGACATGTGGGGTTTTCGGTGGGTAGGAGAGGGAACTATGCTGACTACTGCAATCCATTTGGAAGGTAAACAAATACTTACAGAGCCGTAGACTTTTCCTTTCTTGTTCATGGCTAAATAATAGTTGCTCTTAATGGACTTAACTGCCACAACTCCAATTTCCACAGATGTTATCTCCAATATGCCTAAAAATAAAAATTGAGCTATTTAATAACTTCATTAGAGGATTTACTCACTATAGAAAAGACAATAAATCTGAAAAATACTAAACTTCTAATATTCGGAACCAACTGACCAACAAACTTCAGCAAAATTCTTCTCTAAACCAGTGCAAGAATATACAAAAACACTGTTTCAATTAACATGTTTCCTTTGCTAACCCTGCATTTTAAACCCCATAAATACTGAAACAGCTCCATTTTTCTTAGCATAGATTTTACTAAAATTTATCAGAAGATACATCTGAACCACAGCATTAAATTAAATCTATAGCATATGTCAATAGAATGTTACATTTCTCCCAATCTTCAAAACCAGTGGTAAACTATTTATTCCTTGTAGGACATTTAGATAAACTAAATCTCTTGGCTGCACTGAGCTGATAAATTCACTTTTGGCAAGTGTGTTGACATTTTGGGATATAGTAAGACTAACCCTAACGACCACATTATCTTTGTCTTTCAAGTATCAGAAACATTTTGCTCTGTTTGTAATAAATATGATTAATTTTTTTTTTCTTTAAAACAAACTCTTTCTGTGATACTGGATGGCTAAAGGGGCCAATAATGGGTGACAGAGCTTTTCATCTCTATGTTTCCTGCCCAAGAGCATACTGATTTGGGAGGAGTAGAAGTTATTACAACTTACATAGTGACTTTAGAGATCCCTTTTCAGCTATTACTAGAGTAACTGAATGGCTATGTTTGGGCATTGTGTCTTAATACAGGATAAATATGGCTCTGACCAAATAATTTCTAAATGGTTTATCTAGGTAGTATGCCCGGCTCCAGCAATGCTCTGGATATTAAAGTAGATACTAAAGTAGTCAGAACAATAGCCCTTCTAACTCAGAGGTCGCTAATGAGGACATTACAGGAGGGGCAAAAGCACTGAGAAATTGTAAGGAACATCCTAGACTGAGCCAACAAATAGTGTGACAAATAGATCAGCTTGAAAAACATTGATGAGTTGCTACCTGTTTAAAAAAAACAAAAGCAATAATTTCCTCCTAAACATGTTCCATGCTTTTTGTCAGAGCAAGGTAGTACTGGAAAATCCATGTTTTCTCATTTACTTAAGTCTGTTCAGACTGTGGAACCACGTGGACTTTAGTGTGTAGAGGAGGTAAGGAGAAAGTTCTTTCATTGTAAATTTTTTTTTTTTTAAATGGCTGCTTTATGTACGATACCAAAGGCATTCTGTATGGCCATTGAACAGATCTACGCAACTCAGGAGTGAGGGTGTTACTTATTCTGTGACTATAAGCTTTGATGTTAGCTGGGCAGTGGCTGTGAATCCAGCATGAAAAAATAATAGCTGGGTTTTATGAGGAAATAAACTGATGACATAGTTCATGCGTGTGAAGGAGAGAACATCAAACTAGGGAATTTAACATGAAAGACCTCCTTTTATTCTAAAGAAAGGAGAGGTGGCCTTTCCTGGATGCATTTTTAAATATACATAAAATTCTACACTTATATAAACTACATAAATTTTGATATGAAGATATATAAAAAGTGATGAGAAGACTTTAGTTAATTCTTTCTACAGAAATTAATTACTATAACCCAAACTGTGGCACCAGTAAAACAAGACTGGGCCCATTTCTAATAACAGCGGTAACAAAAAAAGCCCACCAAAACGCCCCAAAACAACAACAACAACAAAAAAACAAAATCAAGATACTGGCATGACATGTGCTATTATTGATTTTTATGTTGAAATGGATTAAACTGAGTTATGGTTTGTCATAATTTTTGTCATATTATCTTTGTAATAATAACGCCATATTAGATCATTTCAATTGATTATTACACTGGCAGCTGAAGGAGAACAGTGCTTGAATAAGAAACTTGCACTGAATTAAGCCATTTTAAGGGTTTAGCACTTGAATGATGGAGAAACTCTGCTCTTCAGTAAAATACCTAAGTTAAAGTAACAGAAGTATTCATATAATTCACGAAAATATAGTAATTTTTTCTAGTAAAGTTTTTTTGCAATCGCACATTCCATTATATCCCCAGTGGGGCAGCTGAAAGGAGGTCATGAGAAATGTTACTACATTTGCATTATATCCACAGTAACTAGTTTGATTATACCTAGTTACGATATTTAATTGGTGCCAAATGTAGCTGAATTCTTCAGAACAATTATCAGTTTGATCTCATCTCCAATGATCCTGGATTTATTCTCACTGACTGTGTTCTGTGTATATGGAAGTTGAAAAATGTAGAATTTTCAGTGACAATTTTTCATATTCTAACTTCTGCAGTATTTGGGGGGAGAAGGGGACATTTTAATTGCTATTTTTCTTTCAAATGAATTTAATACTCTTGATCTATTGCCCCTTGGGTTACAGGGACCTAATTTGGTACTTATCTACCCTGCTACTCTCTTTACACCCTGGAGACTTCACTGGAGTTACATGGTAGTTACAAGCACAGAACTAGCTTTTGTCTAGATTGCAAATTATTCAGTATTATTTACAGATTTTCTCAGGAGGAGATTCTCTCATGAGTTGGACAGAAATCTGCTGAAGGCAATAGGAATCTTTTTGTAGGTGTCAGTGAGGTAGACACACGTTTTAAAGGTCAGCATGAGAGCACCAACTCATCTGACATGGATCTACAAGCAGAAGTCCTAAGGACTTCAGAACTTTGAAACAGTCTGGATTTAAATAAAGTGCCTTTGATGTAAGGGTGAAAATATGTATTTGATTATTCTTTTCTTGATTCATTATTAAAGTCAGCAGGAATGTATAAAAAAAAGAAATTGAGACATACAGTATGAAGCCTAAAACTCCAGTGTTTTCACCATCTAATGAAACTGACTCCTTCAAGGACACAAAAAATTTTGCATTCTCATCAAGGTTTATGTATTAGAGTCACAGGCCATGATTGGACTTCTATACTACTGCAATAAAAAATATTATTTCCATGGGCCCTCAAGATTAACTATGTAAAATTTCATACTCTTCAAGTGCTGCAGGCTTGGAGGTAAGAGCCCATGTGTTGTCATAGACAATATGGCTGAAAGGAAGCCAGACCACTCTGGGTACTCCAATGACCTTAGTTAGGAAAGCTATTCTTGACAGAAGATTGTTGTCAGACACCTAAAAAAAAAGAGATTCTATGACCTCCTGGGTAACCTACTCCACTATCTACATTGGAAAGTTTTTCTAGTATCGAATTTAAATGGCTTTCTTGTAATTTGAGTTCACTAATTCTTGTTTAAACTGTAAACTAACATGAAGAAGGGATATTTTTGTTTTCTTTGCAGAAACCTTTTATATATTCTGGAATTATTATCACACCTACCTATCTACCTACCAACTTTTGCTCTCTAAACAAGCCCAGTTTTTCAGTGCTCTCCTTAAAGCTTTCAAGTTTTCTAGACCTTTGAACACTCCTGTTGCTTGTGCCCACTACATAGCCATAATACTCTTATTGAAATCTTACCAGTGTTGATACATGAAGGAACATTTTATATTTCCTGCAAAGGACATATGCGTAGTCATACATTTATGCATACATCTTTCCTTTTTTTTTTTTAACAGTAAAATGATAGTACTTATTCATGTTTGATTTGTGATCCACCACCCTCAGATACATAGAAGAAATGTAAACAATCATTCCTCATTCTGTAGTTTTGAATTTGATTAGTCCCAATTAAATGTACTTTACACATGCCCCAGTTAAGTGGCTTCTTGTTTATTTTATAATTTCTCTAATTTGTCTAATTTGTTGTTTTGAGTTCTTATTAAGTCCTTCAAAATACTTGCAACTATTCCAAGCTTCATGTGGCCTGCAAGACTTTCACTTAGCTTTTGCTTGCTGATCTTGATTAAGAGAATATCATTAGAGACAGTTTCAAAAATCTTTCCCAAATTTATATTATCTACTGCTTCTCTCCTATACATAAAGATTTTCATCTCATCACAGTTGAAAATTAGGTTGGTTCAGTATTACTTCTCTTTGATTTATTAATTTTGGTTGATAATTTCTTAGGTGTTTACAAATGTATATTTAAAAATTACTTTTTCCATATTTTTTCTCAGTATATGCTTACTTGTCTCTAGGCCTTTGGTTTTTCCCTTTTTAAAGACATTTACTAATATTTACTACATAAAGATATTTACTACTTCCTCAGTTATCTGGCGAGTCATTTTTCTCAAGTTTTCAGAATGAATCTCTAGAGACTTGGCCAACCTACTCAGCAGACTGAGTAAATTTTATCAAGTAAAAACCAGATAAATCGTCCAACTAATTTTCTTTTTTTTTTTTCTATTCCAACCAATGTTAGCTTCTCTTTAGAGCTCATGTTTCTTTTCTGTGAAGACTGAAACAAAAAAGGCACTTCAACATATTTCCTTGTATGTTTCTTGTATCTGATTTTATACCATTGCTTGGGCTCAGGCATTTCTATGCTTTGAAACTTTTCATTCCAAGAAAATGTGTAAAGTAAATAATGTCCATGATATAATGTGACTTGTAATTAGGCTTGATAATAAGCACTACAAAAAATTAATATTCTTGGAGGGAAAATTCTCACTAGTAGTTACTCATTTCTGGTTCCATGCTTTTTAGGAACTTGGCAAGGAAAATAAAATAATTAAAAAAAATGCTGTGGCCTCCATTATGGTTTTAAAACAGATAGCACACTATTATTTTACAGCCATAACTCTGTAAACTTCAACAATTACAACTAATCCCCTTCGACCACATCCACTGTAAAACCATAGTTTTCAATACCCAAACCATTGCCAACTCGTTATAGTTAGAAACATTTTAGATATCAACTTGCGATGTGCCCTGTAGCTATGCATGTGCTCTCTTTACAGGTCCCAAAGGCTAGAAACATATTCCCAATAGAACCCAAATATATTTAACTTAAATAAACTGTATTTTTATAGTTTATAAAAATGATCATTATATAAATGACAAGGCAACAGAATGGCTGTCTTGTTCTGCACAGAGGGACTGTCAAAACTACAAGTGAAAAATTGCATTTACATAAATCTGTACACTAGTTCCAAATGTCATCTGTTTTTATAAAAATGCTGGTAATATGAAACAAAAAATTTACAAAATGTCCTAGAACTTGAGTGAAATAATGTCAAGTAATTTGTTAGGAAACACAACTTGATAGAGTATCAGATATATTATCAAGGCATTACTGCAATGGATCCAAACATACCCTGCAATGACAACCACTTGATTCTGGGACCATATTCAACTTCTTTGTAGTGTGAGGCAGTGACTATTTTTCTGTAGTTGCGTCATTTGTGTAATAAGTTCTTAAAGGACACTTTAAACGTCTGTAACTCTAGTTGCAATCCTCTTAATGTAGAGGAGCAGGAGCACCTTGCATCTTCCTCCCCCTTTCAGAGATTATCCCATATACGTGGCAATTCACAGGCAGTTCCTCCCTCCCTTGCCTTTTCTTCTGTCTGCAGAAGTATCGCAGATGGAGAGTGAGTTCAGCTGGATGGAATGTGATGATGACTGAGAGCTTCTGAAACTTTCCAGTTTCCCAAATGGTGACAAGAAGCTGCTGGGGCTGTGAAGGCAGCTGTGGCTCTTGGTGGCTAACTGGAGAGGGCAGAACTTGGTAACACTCTTCTAAACTGACTTTTTAGAGCTTTGGTTTATGCACCCTCCAGGGAGCTTCTCTGAAGGGGTACCTTTGGCATTGGCTTGGATCAAAGTTGGTGATAAGGCATAATGTTAAAGGTATGATGTTCAAAAAGCTGCTCTTAGTAGGTGGCTTGAAAAAGGGTGAAGAAATGAGAAGACTGTTGGATGTTATCATGAAAGATTGATGTGCTAAGCAATATGATTCTGTTTCCACTCTGTTTCATTATTTACACCTGTGCAAAGCAAGCTGAAAACAGCTGCAAAAACAGTCATACTGTTATTCCTGTCTTTTGTTTTGTGCAAGAATTATTGACAACAGAAAGAGGACGATGGTAGAGTAGAAGATAAAATGAACCTAGGAAACTGAAGATGGGCTAAGCAAGGCTTGCCTTTGGAAGCTTTTTCAATGAAGTAAAGTAGTTCCAGTAAAATGTAATGTTACAGACTTTACAGTTGTCTTTGGAAGGTAGCTTAAGATACAAATCTCACAACTCACGATGCCACAGTTATGGGCAGAAATCTCAAATAGTAACTAACCTGAACCATAACCTAAGCTTTGACTTAAAACTAAAACTTTTTCTGAAGTTAAAATCAGTTTGGTGCTTTTTATTATTATTTAATATTTTCTGAGACCTCCACCCTTCCTGCCCTAAATCAGAAGTGAAAGTACTGAAAGACCACAAAGCAAGCTGCTGATGTGTCATATTTAGGTCAACTATAGCTAAAATTTGAATGTCCCATGAGCTTTCCAGTCCAATTCCCACATCTGATGCATTTGGATAAGCCTGAGATATGTATCCAGACTTCTGGAAGGCTGTGGGAACAGGACCTCTGAGCCTTCATGCATTAGCACAATATTAGCATAAGATGTGAAATCTTCATGGTGCATAAAGACCACGTGAAATAGAAATTATTAGAGCCCTTTCTCAGACCCATAGGGGATTAAAGGAAAACAAACCACTTCTACTTTCCTTATCTACTGTTTTTATGGCTTTAATTTCAGAGCAGAGGACTACTCAACCAATGGTCCTCTGTAGACCAAGTAAATGGAAGGGTGGCAGCAGCAGGGTACATAGGAAGAGAGAACCTCATTAGTGATGCAATAGTGAGAGCTGCTGGTTAGCAAAGGAGGAGTTTAAGTCTAGCTACAAGAATGGCAGGAATCAATTTAGCTAGTATACATCCTGACATGTAACAGAAACAATTAATTCAGGAGCACAGTTAGCCTACATTTTTCCCTCTTGTCAGTGAAGGGAGAAATTCCAAAGAACAGTTCTAAACACCACCACTCCTTCTGTTAAATGTCCAAAGTCAGATGAGTTAGACTTAAGCAAATGAAATGCAGGAAGTGACTTTGAGGACATATCTACGCTGTCAGTTGAGTTCAGACCTGCCCTCAAGGACACCTTGTCCATCACTTTCAACACTAACATGCAAGCATGTCATCAGATTTAGCCAAAGTGCTGGAACTATATTGCAGGAGGGAAGATAAACAGGTTTGTTTCCTTCACATGGATTTAATTCATGCTGTGGAGATGGGATGGCTACAGGCAGAGCCAACTGTACCTAGCTTTGTTAAACAGAACTCAGATTTCTTGAGCTCCATGCTTTGAGCCAAGACAGGAAGACGTATAGCCAGCTACATGAATGTTGATGGAAAATATAAGGTCTGAACATCTCAGCTTGCTTGACCCCAACACTGCAAGATTTGATAACTTGTAGATTAGACACAGATAGTGTCAGAATTCATTATCTGATCTGTCTCTGGGATGGAGGAGTTACAACTGACAACTTATACTGACCAAGGAATGGTAATTCATATGCCAAGAGAAAAAAAGGAAAGCAAAACACCCCCACCTAGTTTATATAGTCAGATGGAAGGTGGTAGTTATCTGATTTGTTAGATCTCTTGACAAAAATGGCCTAAGGAGTTTCAGCCCTCCCTTCCTCCAGATACTTTTTCCTGCCTCTGTGCTGAAGTTCACCAGCCCTTCAAATACAACTGTTTGTGGAGCAGCACTGTAAACAAAATCATTGGAATGATCTGGCTTGGAAATAACTCTCAATAGAAAACAAATCAACCTAAAACCCTAAGGACTAAACAATGCAAGTTTTTTCAGTCATTCCTAGTAGTATATGTTTTCTAGACCTCCTATCGCTCTCTTTCTGGTCTCTTTCCACTTGGTTAATTCTTTTGAAGTGAGGTGCTCAAGACTGGACCAATATTCTAACAAAGGCCTGATGGGTACTGAATTGAGCAGAAAGATTACTTCATGTGTTTATAAGGAAACTTGGATCCAAATCCAAATCCTAATCGAAACTTGGCAGTCCATATATGTTTCCATTTAGTAGACAGGACCAGGCACTCAGGATTTCTGCCAAATCTTAAATTTCTAGGTCTCCACAGAAACACACAGGAGAATGGAAAGCTTGTAATAAGAAACTAGTACAGCTCCGTAAATTTTCTCAGGGGTGTGCAGAGCTGCATATTTCAACCTGGGCGGAATCCCAAGTTATCTTTCACATTCATGATCATTATGTTCACCTCGTGCATTTTATCGTTTGTATAAGTTTCAATGAGAATAATTGCAAATTGGAAGAAACTGGATGGAGTTAAGGCTGTTCTATTAATTGTCCATCCTAACACACAAGGAAGGGATAACACATAGGCAGTGGCACTGCAGAAGAAACAGTCAAAATGCACAGTGACTGCCAGGACAAGTAGCTGTCCATCACCTGCAATCTCAGGAAGGGCAGGTCTTCACAGCTCAAGCAGTCAGCTGTTGCTCAGTCAGGAGCTTCTAGCAGATAGAGTACATATATTTGCAAATGGGGCACAAATTATAATTAAATGGAGCCAATCGCTACTTAGGCACTGACAGATACGAGCACATGGAAGTGAGCCTGGGTGCTAAAGTGGCCAGAGTATGTGCAAACAGATGAAAAAAGGTATCTCTATGAGACGCTGTATGGAAGTTGTGAGACTTATGAAACTCAGTGTACTGCAGATGGCCTCTGCCACTTGTCTGTCAACAATGTTTATCCAAATGACAGGTTTGTTGCCTTCTGCTGAGACTGTCCAACACATACTGCAGCTGTTGTTCTAGCTAAGGCTGCTCAGCTGCACATCAAAATGAGGCTACAGTTTCTTTCAACAGTTGTATTTAATTTTGGGCCTCATTTGTTCTTAGGATAGATCTCAACTTGACTCCCTATTGTGCAAGACAAGAAGACTGGAAAAATACGGTCTCTCATTTGCTAGTCTAAAATACTTATCTACTTGTGGGAGGAAGGAGACAGAAGGAAACTCAATCCATAACTGAACCACAAAACTTGGCAACACACATTGCACTGCAGGTAGGATCCTCTCCTAAATCTGTATGGGCACAATGACCTAGTAATAGGGTAAAATAGAAAAATTATGAAATTCTGTGGGCCCCTTTTTAAGGGACCATGGCTAGGTACAGTTCCTAGCAACACCCTGCTACTGCCAGAAGAAAAGGATGTTTTAGTGTTTTCCCTGCAAATCAGAAAGCTGCCAAACACACTAATCCACTACATCAATTAGTTGTTGGTTCTAATGGTTTATGACTGTCTTTGCCTCACACAGGAAAAAGGAATCCATGGTATTTTAAAACATGGGATCCACATGTTTGTAATGTAAGGCTACCCCTGGACAGCTATAATGATGACTCTTTTTCACATAAATATCTTTGGTGGCAGTTACTCATCAACACTTTCAGCAGTGTTCTTCTACAATGCCACAAATATTCCTAATATTGCTTGGTCACAATAATCACTTTTTTAAAGGAAACTTTATAATGACTGTGAGAACAGAATGAATATCTGAGAAGTGTAGATTAGGGCAGCTATATATGGGTATGGGTGATCAGTATTAAGAAAATAACTGCCAACAATATTTCAGTATATCTTAAAATTCCAGTCTGTGGTTTGCCCCTTGTAGCTTTTTTCCTCTACAAATTCTAACTGACCTGGTTGTGATCAAATAAAAGGCAGGTCTCTGACCCTAATACTCGTATTTATATAGTTTAGGTCAATGTTGTATATGATTTAAGATGACCAGTCACAGACTGTGAATAACTCATAACCCCAGTGGGTACTTTGCAAACAAACTACTGTCTAAACTTTTTCAGAGAAAATATTTATTGAAAGACACAATTACTATAACAATTGTTATTGGACAGTCTTGGAGTAAATAAAGAGAAATGAATTGCAAGTTGTTACCAAATGAGAAGATGTTAAGGCCAACAGTTTAGCAACTGAGAAGAACTCGATGACTTCTAATACCCAGTTAATTGCTTTGTCCATTCATTTTTTGTTTTCTCTGACAGAAATAATTCTGTGTACTTAATTCATCCTAAATTACAACCAGTCAAAAAGACATCAACCATTCAATAACCGTATTATTCTTGTTACAATGTTATATTATCAGCTTCTCATTTTTTAATGCTAGATTTGTACTTTGTCTTACATACTATCTACCCTTCCTTCATCATGAAAGGTAAGCTGAAACACTAAAGCAAGTAACAACGTCTGTGCTCTTGCATGCAGATGTAAACTATTGCCCGCTATAGTGCAAGCACCTGATATATGTCTTTCACAGTGTTTTCATCTTTAATACTTAACTGTCTCCTAACCTGGCTGGACCTGGTATCTTCAGTCTTCTAGTACAAACAATATATTTTTAAACTCTGGTGAGCAGTGATAAGTGCTGTCTTCTTAAACATTCATTCAACACCTCATCAAAAAGCAGGATGACAAAATCATCAATCTTGCACAGATACATAAAAGGTTGATCTGCAGAGCACAATCACTTCACACCCTTCTGCTTTCATTATCTTCAAGTCTCCTTCTATATTGTTTCCCATCTTTCCTGCTGACATCCTCAGATAGCAGCTAACAAGCATGTTTTGCACACAAAATTATGTGATGTAATTGCATGCGCTTGCATCTCATGTCTTGTCCTTTTCTACAAAGTCTGATTCCCTAGCCTGGGTTGCTGAAATCTTTTTGGTTTTCCCTTTCTTTGAACTATGTAAGACTCTTGCATAAATCTATGCTTGGGACAATTAACAGACAATACGATTCAGAAGGTTTGATACATTCTTTCCAGCTTTTCTACTCAACATTCTGTATTTAAATTGGGGTTTCTGCTCAGTGGAATCTAACAGCACAAAATCCCAATCAGCCAACTAACTCCAATCAACCACTGAACTGACAGTAAGTGCAAGCTCTGCTGTGATCCCAACAAAATCCGTGTCAGGGGATGTGTAGAGGGCAGGCAAAGAACCTCCCATCTTCTCTATGTACTTTTATGTCAGGCTCAGAGATACCTTTGCTTACACTACTGTCTAACATTGCAAAGAGCACCTGCCCCTAGGCCATTTGGTGAAAACTGGCTGACAATCATATTCGCACCTTCTAGGGTGGTCTGGTGCATCTCTGGGAGTGCTTGGTTCATTTTTCCTCAAACTATTACCTCTAGAGACTTTACCCATAGCCCTCAGACACGTCTGTGTTTTGTCTGTTCTACATAATGTGAAGACTGTGGCAGCCCACCAGTTTGCTGTTTGTACAGTCTTATGTCAAGGTTGTGTAGACATCCTCTTGCAGGGCCTGGCTTGAGAGTGTGTAAAACCAAAGGAATCAAGCCTGGCTTGGTCTTGTCCATAGCCCATCTTAGGAGTGGTCCCTGCAGTGAATTACACTGAGATTTTTGTGGAGGTTCATCTCAGGAGGAAGTAGTTCATGCCAAAAAAACCCCTAAGTGTCAACTAACATGTGCAATGCAAAGGATCAGGAGTGCTGGATCCAAAAGCCACCTGGGCAGCTAAGTTATTTGACAGTGTAGACCTAGCTTTAGAGAGCTATGGAGAAGAGCAGCTGAAGAACAGAGATGCCATATTTCTGTCTGGGATTTTGCATGTGGAGACAGACACTTGGAGCAATGTCAGAGCAATGGTGCATGTGCTGCTTGTACAGCCTGGACATAGACAATAAATATAAAACTATCTATGTACAGTGTATTATTGCTTGTGCATAAACCAATTCCACAATTATATTCCAAGAACCATCAACTTTTCTAGACACATGTTGTGAAGCTGATGTATAAATAATAATAAAGAAAGAATGGGTTCAAAATCAGGAATAAAAGTAATCAGTTTTCTCAGGAAAGTAATCAGCAAAGTCCTGGCATTGTCTGTGCTCAACATTTTCATTAATGAGCCACAGTAATGCCATGACAAACCCTGCTGATTATACAAAACTGTTCAGAGTAGTAAATCTGAAGGAACTGGGAGTAACTGCAGAAGAATCTCAGGATCCAAGCTGACAAGGCAATAAAATACCAGATAAAATTCAATGTAGGTGAATATTGTAAAAAGTGGTGCACACAGGGAAAGCAATGTTAGGTTTATAAACATAGAAAGTGTTGCAGAATGTCTTATGGCCCAGCTATTACTTCTTAATCTTATAATAGCAAAACAAAAATTAGGAGTGTACAGGACAAGAGTAGGGAATATTTAGGAAACAGAAAATACAGCAACAAAGTTTAAATCCATGTGTGCTTGCATTTTGAAAATGCATGCTTACCCTAGTCTCTCATCTCATAAAAGATGGAGTAGAACTGGAAAAGCTACAGGAAAGGGCAGCATGCATGATCAGAAATAAGGATTAACTATTGTTTGAGGAATAACTAAAACCTAGGGCTCACGAGGTAGAACAGAAATGGCTCGAGGAAGGGGAATCTATAAAATTGTAGGCAACCCTGAGAAAGTGAAGAAGGAACAACTATGCACTGAATCTCAAATGAAATTGTTGGCCAGATGTTTAAAATGAAACAAGGTATTTTTTCACACTTGTCAGATTACAGCAGTCATTGGTGGGATGTCAGTTTACATGACATGGTTGACATGCTAGAGGGAAGGGATGCCATCCAGATGGACCTTGACAGGCTTGAGAAGTGGGCCCATGTGAACCACATTAAGTTCAACAAGGCCAAATGCAAGGTCCTGCACATGGGTTGGGACAATCCCAAGCACAACTACAGGCTGGGCGGAGAGCGGATTGAGAGCAGCCCTGAGAAGGTCTTGGGGGTGTTGGTAGATGAGAAGGTCAACATGACCTGACAATAAATGCTTGCAGCCCAGAAAGCCAACCATATCCTCAGCTGCTGTGGCAGATGCACCCACCCTGACAAAGCCTGCGAAAACCTAACAAAGACCTGACAAAACTTCCCACCACAGTTTGTATTACGCACACATGGTGGTGGTCATTTTGTTCGAAAGACAACAAAGTTGGTGTCTTCAGCCAATGGGAGGGCTACATGACCATATATGACCACAGGTCAGATTCGAATTGCGTATAAATGGGGCCCTGTGAAAGGGCCATTTTAAGTTGGTCTCCTTCAGAGCAGCAACTCTGCGGTTGGGGGCTCTCCATGTGGGTTGGGACGCCACCTACGGTTCATTTTCTGTACAGATCGAGAGACCTCATCCTACATGGGTGAGTGATGATGCGCATTTTGGGTCATCAACCATAAACCTTAGGAGCTCTTAAGTCAGTGGTGTAGTATTAATGTCTCAATCGACATCCTGAACCTGTGGATTGTTAATGTCTGTCAGAGTCTTAAAGCAGTTTTGGTCAGAGTAAAACTTAGTTTTATTTTGTTCCCATCTTGTAAAAATAAATCCTGTTTTAGTCTGTTAGTTGGTCTGGGTAGGTTTGTGAGGTTCCGTGGCAGCTGCATCAAAAGAAGCATGACCAGCAGGTTGAGGGACATGATTTTGCCCCTCTGCTCAACTCTTGTGAGACCCCACCTGGAGTACTGTGTCCAGCTCTGGGGGCCCCAGTACAAGAAAGATATTGAGCTGTTGGTGTGAGTCCAGAGGAGGGCCACGAAGATGATCGGTGGGACACAAAGACGACCAGTGGGCTGGAGCACCTCTCCTGTGAGGACAGGCTGAGAGAGTTGGGGTTGTTCAGCCTGGAGAAATGACAGCTCCAGGGAGACCTCACAGCAGCCTTCCAGTACCTTCCAGTACCAAAAAGCTGCAGAGGGACTGTTTACAAGGGCATGTAGTGATAGGACAAGGGGTAATGGCCTTAAGCTGAAGAAGGGTAGATTTAGATTAGAAGTCAGGAAGAAATTCTTTACTGTGAGGGTGGTGAGACACTGGAACAGGTTGCCCAGAGAAGCTGTGGATGTCCCCTCCCTGGAAGCGTTCAAGGCCGGTTTGATGGGGCTTTGGACAACCTGGTCTAATGGAGGGTGTCCCTGCCCATGGCAGGGGGATTGGAACTAGATGATCTTTGAGGTCCGTTCCAACCCAAACCATTCTATGATTCTATGATTCTAACTGAAAAGCAATCAGAACAATTAATTCCAAAAATGTGTTCCTAGGATAAGGAAAGAGGTACCATCATTAGTCTCTGAATTGCATACTGATGGACACTAGGAAAGTATAATAGGCAGTTATCACTATATGGTTGTTCTGCTCCTCTTCAGGCTTCTGCTACTGCCAGAGACAGGAAACCAGACTGACCTTTAGTGTGAAGTAGTGGAGTAGCCCTTTAATTCTTACCTTTACATCCCCTCATATAGAGAAATGGAGGAAAGCAGAGAAACAGTCAACAAAGATTTGTCAAGAGCAAACTCTGTTAAATCTAATTTCATTTTATGACAACGTAACAGGTCACATCATGAAAAGAGTGTATAGTTAGGCTTTTGACACAATCATATTACATTATTTATCATAAATACACTAGTTTCATATAAAACTGTATTTTAAATAGGATGAAAAACAGGCTAGAAAACCATATTTAGAGAATAATTCTCAATGATTCACTGCCAAATTGAAATGAAGTATTGAGGAAGTGCCAATACAGGATGAAGAAGAATGAGATATCTGTTTTGCAGAAAAGTGTCTGGGTGGCTAGTGGTCCACAACTTGGGCTTGAGTGAACAACATGAAAAGCAAATATCTTCTTAACATGTCTAACGATGTATGAAACACAAGTGTATGAAATACAAGAGGAAATTTTTCCACACAATCCAGCACTTGGAAAGCTTCATCTGGGCTCTATGCTCATATAAATATATGTTTAAGGACAACCAGCATGGCCGTAGGTCTAGAAAATATGATTTGCAATGGAAGATTAAACAAATTCATCCTGTTTATCTTAAGAGGAGATATGGGAAGAGAAAGCATATCAGTAACTTTCAAATACTTAAAAACGATCTGGAAAGAGCAGGGGAATATTCCATGCAAGAGGTAACAGAAATAATGGGCTCAACAGCACAGAAGAGTAAGAGAGGATATTAAGAATAATAAAATTTTAATATGGGTGACAAAAACTCTGTATTCATTAAAGGTGCTTTGGAGTGTGTGCAGTCTTTAAGAGAGGTGGTAAAAGTGTCCAGCAGAGTTGATAATAGGTATCATCCATATGTACATTGTGGGACAAGGGGATGCACCACATGATCTCTTATTTATTCCAAGCCTATAAAGCTGTATTTCCACACACAAGAATTGAATCAAATGTTTCTGAAGGTGTTGAACTTACTATGCTACAGAGCAGTATTCTGTATAGCATTTGCATAGGAAGTCAAAGAGTTCTGGAAGTGTATGGACTTAGAGTGTGCATGGTATGCAGCTGATGTCCTGAAATATCCAGGATTTTTGGTTACACAGAAACCAGTCAGAACTACTGTATGGTATGTCTGATCAAGGCACTGGAATCCCAGAAGAAATGCAAAGAGTCATTAAAAGGGCCAGGCAGCAGAAGAGATCAGTTCAGATATGTGGTAGCTCTAGGCAACGGTAGGAGTGTGATCATTTAGATTTTGCTCACAAAAACTTCAAAACCTAAATTGTTTCACAGTGCATCATCTTTACAGATTATGTATCAACTTCGGTGATCTTGCCTCTAAATTGTGAACTTCACATCCCTCATCCTCATGTTTTTCATTTGCAGGTTTGTGCTTATTGATCCTAATTGATATCTGATCAAATGGAATGCTAACCATAATTCTTTTTTATTAGAAACCATTCAAACACTGTAGTCATTGGTGTTTAGAAATGAGACATCTATTTATTTTTGTAATGAAAAGCATAATTATGACAACAGTAGTAGGCCTGTTATACTGAAATTTGAAGGGACCTCTACATAAAAAAAAAAACAAACCCAAAAAAACCCCAACGAGCTTGCATACTGGTAAATCCTACAGAACTCGGGATTCAGTATCTGAATGCTGCACTCCCAACTGTAGTTCCTGCAGGACTTACAAATTTGTGGGACTTCTTTCATAAATCAAGCTCTCAGACAGCAAGTATTCTACAAAGCAAAGCATGAAGATAACAAAACCACATCTGAAAATTTGATTCTTAATGTCCATGTTCCTCTGCCCTGCTCTAGTGAATGATTTTCTTTCTATTCACCATTTTCCTGGTGCCTCTTTTTCCCCTCAAGCCCACACTGTAATCTCTTCCACTATCGTTGTGGTAGACACTAACAAAACAACTTGATAGAAAAAGACTAAGTTGAAACATACGACTAAGACTCATAGTTGCTGCCTTTAAACTGTCAGTCTATTTATTTACTTTATTTATTTTGCTTTTTTGAAATCTGTGTGTGCCAAGACCACGCTCTGGGAGCTCCTTGCTGTGTATAAACTAACACAATAATCAACAGTTACAAGACACTGCTAACTCTATTGTCATGCATCTGCACAATCATAATTCACTTCCATGCCACTACAAAGCAATTAGACTGCCTGACCCCACTCAGTCCCACCAATTGCATTGTCAGCTGCCTGTGAAAAAATGAAAACCCTCAGAGAAAGCAGAAGATAATAAACCAGTCTCTGGTAGGAAATATTGAAGAAATTTTTGTATCAGGATAGAAATCATATTGCAATATTTCCTTTGTTATGACAATAGAGGAACATCATTATATTACTCACACTATTTGCAGGTGATTTTTAATTTCCATATGCTTCACGTAAATACTGAGCAACAGCTAGTGCTCTGTAAAATCTTTAATAAGACAGAGATGACAAAATCCCAGCTGGCAAACTACCTTCTCAGTTCGCTAGTATCAAAGTGGAACAGTCCTGGTGCAAGGAGTTCTAGCAGGTTGTGTGAAGGATCTCAAAGCTGCCAGTGCCCCTGCTGCAAAGGTCAGCTGACAAGACCCAGTACCCACTGACCTCAGCAATCACGCAGACCTTTCTAATTGATCTTAACTCTTCAAATATCAATCTCTGATTTCCAATGTAACAATTCCAGTGCTGTGGGGCACATAAAGGGGAGATCTGTGGCCACATTCCCAAATTGAGGCAGACTACCAACAGCCAGGAAGACTGGAAGTTTCCAAAGGCTGACCTAAGTTTATGCCAGATCTATCCCTCCTCAAATCCCATTTCAACAGGAGATGTCAGATGAATTGGTAAGTGACCAGACTGACACAGTTCTCAGCTGTTTCACCATTATTTGCTCAAAAACATCTTAAGTCCAGTGCTCAGAAATAAAGATTTTAATGAGCAGTATGCTCTAATTTATGAAGCCTTATCTCTTCTTCTCTAAGTAGAGACAGTGATCAGTACTGTCCCAAAATATACTACAATCATTAGCTGATACTTCAGCAATTCCTTATTTCTGTGCTGCTTCTGACGAAATACACATATCTCTGAAAACTAACAAAAAATATTCTTGCAGATCTGTGGCCTGTGGTTTATTAAATCGACCATTTTTCTTAGTGCAGAACTTCTCTGTCACTTCTCTGACTGATTGCTTATTATCTCATAAGAACTATACCTTTTTTTACATGAAAACTCCCCACTATTCATTAACAAACCTGAGGAAATTTCCAGCAGATGCAAAAGGTATTAGGACAACTAGCATGAATACTTAAACCTGACTTCTTCAAGAAACCTATCTTACCTTTTAGTAACAGGTGGACTAAAGCAAATCACTGATGGATTTGTTATAGGACCACTCTATAATGTCCTCCCACTCTGCCCTCATAAAATATTTTTTATCATGTACATTAAAAACAGGATATTACCTGTTTACTGTTAACAGACATGCCCCTGTTAAGTTGTTAAGTTGTTCTGTCTTCTTTTTGGTAACTATATTATAATCTCTGATGTGGCTGTCCTGGAAAAGATTTAAGTGATTTCCCTTACTGAGGATCCTTAGAATCCATGTCTGTCAACCATCTCTTCCAAAATTGGATCTGCTATATGCAAACTGAAACCTCAGTTGAAGTCACTGGGGTAGAACTGGCATCAGATTTAGAATTTGGTCCTGATGGCACTGTAAATGAATTAGAAGCATTAAGTTTAGAGAAGATCACTGACTTTTGACAAGAAGGTGGCTAATGGGGCACTGTAAAACATATGCAAGAAGACAGTGACAGCTGATTCTGATTTCTCTTCCAACATGTGGATTATGTTACATCCACCCAAGCGCTAAGCTTTCATCTCAAACAGTCATGAAGGTGAAGGCTTCTGGGGGTCTCATTCTCTAATTATGCCTGACTTAGAATTCACTTAACTTAGACTAACACAGATAGGAAGTCAAGTTCTGTTAGCTGTTCCACCTTTCACCTTACCACACATCTGGGAAATATTCAGATCAAGATCATAACCTTGCATTTTGGCATTAGCTACCTAAAAAAACATTAAGATATCACCAACAATTTGCCTTTGACTGGGAAAATTAGAAGCATATTTGAGATGTAAACACTGTTGTGGCACTAATATTGCTGGTAATGATTAAAGGCTGCTACTTTAACTATAATGAAATAAACCAAAACTGACAGTCTTAGTCCATGCCCATTTTCAGTTTAAACAAGGTAAGGAAATCCCAGTGGCATATCATATTCTGAATGAGAGGGAAAGCTGGGAATATTTAGAGATGAGTATTTTCAATGAGGTCTACAAATGGAAAGCAGTATGTGTAAAGTACTGTAACAAATTTGTGGTTACAAAGCAGAAGTACAGATAGGACACAGCTCTTCCTGCTCTAACAGGCCTCCCTACCACTTGAACTTCGCAAGAATTGTCTTTAGTTGTAAACAGACTAGACCTATACATACCCTGCAGTCGATGCAGTAGAGAGCAGCATTCATTGGCCAATTTATTCCATATTAATTAGCCAATTTATTAGATTATTATCACTATCATTACTGTTTTACTTCAAGAAAAAATACCAGAAGTCAGAAGTTGGTAATACAGGAGTTCGAGGGGAAAAGCAGCTGGGGCTATCCACATGTGGGAATGGAGAGATCCAAACTCCCTTTCACATACTGTTTCCAACTCAAACTTCAGAACTCAAGTCTAAAGTTGGGCCTATGTTAGGAAGGATTTGCTCCTACAATCGTACTGGTAAACTTTGCTCATTTCTAGGATTATTTCTGTGTTGAGGTTTCTGCTCATTTTTAAAGAAAAAAACAATGACTGCCTAATGTAAAATACTCAGGAGACTCAGCAGAGATCAAATTGTAGAAACTGAATCCAGGAAAATTTATTACGAATGAAAGCACAACATTTTAATGAAAAATTTTCATCAGGCTTTGGTACCAGCTATCAAAGGAAAAATGAAGATTCTCTATAAATTGATGTTTCTAAATTAAGACTAACACCTGTCTGGGATATGTGATCAGCCAAATATTAGTTATGCTCGAAGTAGAAGCTACTTTTCTCTTTGCAGTGTTAACTGTAGGAAATGCAATAGGCTGCCATATATAAGCAGTCAGACTAGATACTATGGATCTTTCCAAACAATTAAGAACTCTAAGAGTTGCTGTATATTATCAATTTATTATCAATTTATTTATTTTTTATTTTTCTTCAAAGTTGTATTTTTAGATTAGAATTGTTGTAAAAAATGAGATTGTCCTCCAGAAACAAGTGATTCCTACTGTATCAAATTTTCACATCAATAAGTAGCAAAATAGTAATTCTGTCAAATCATGAAGCTGTATATCCTGTTAAAGATGGTGAAATGAGATACAGCACACGTTAACAAAAGCATCTGTCTTGCATGTTTAGTTTCTTAAGTCTTTGATGTATTTCAAGTATCAGTAGAGCCTTTTCCTCATCTTCCCCATTGCAGTGCAAGTTCAAAGAAAACGTATTATAAAAAGGCTTAATTGTTACAAAAGATTCCTAGCAGCTTTGAACTGCCACATACAGTTTTAGAATTTATAAGACGTGCTATAATATTTGAGCTAACATTTTTTGTTAGTTGGTGACCATTTATCTACCACAGGAAAAATAAATGAGGGTGGTGGAAATAAACTATAGATGCTTGGGGACATCAGGAGTATACAGGCTGTATACTGGCTACAGGATTTATTGTGAAAAATTAAGTTATAGAAATCAAATGTAACAAGTTCAGCCAGAAGAAAGCAGAAAACCCTAAGCATGCAAAAATTTGGTTCAAGATAAAAATAATTATTTTATCTACAACTGTATTTGAGTATCATTGCTTCTCACAAAAGCCATACACAGAGCTCATGTATGAAGAAACTACTAAATATAGGTAACACTCTAAGAAAGTTACAAATAGATGCAAAAATTTGAAGCCACTGTTGAGTATCACCCCACAAAAGGAGGTGGAGGAGGATAGAGAGAACATAATTTGCAGAATCTGAGAGGCAAGACATTTTCACAGTCTCCTTCCCCAAGTGTACATATTTTTAAGTTAATTAAGTTAATCAGTAACTTACTAGATTTATCTTGTAAGTATATGCTTTAATTTTAATATCAAAATTTAGTATGTATGCTCCTTTGAGATAAATAGAAATTGTGCCTAATTCTGCATCTTTACTTGTTAAGATTCTCCTCCATTCTCCTGCTATGGCTTTGCCTGAAACCACAGGATAAATTAGTATTGTAAACAAAGCAGCACATCTACAATTACTTCTAGGTACATAAGGCTAAAATAGTTAATGCTGACTTACACTTAAACTAAAGTAACTTTGGCATTCATTTCCTTCGAACAAGCATTGGTTTCAAATACAGTTTTTCGAACATCTGTGACAATAAAATTTGTAGTAATACATATGTATGATGTGCAGATACAATATGTATAATCACATGTGTAGGTGCTGGAGGTAGGAATTTGCCTGCTAAAGAGAAATGAAAATACCAGTGTAAACTGAAAACAGCTCTTCTGAAATCCTTGGAATTCATTAGTGTGTGTGACTAGAGATAAACTTGGGTAACATCACTTACCAGAACAATTAAAACAAAACTACAGAGGTTTTGCAACAGTTGAGGCACTACAGAGAATTTTTTAAAAGGAAACATGATTTGTCTGCTTGTTAGACATCTCTGCATCTGAGAGCAGCCCTGCCTGCGTGACTAACTCCCATGCAGGCTAGGAGCCTGCACTGATTTATTTAAATAATTTGATTTGAGTGTAACACCTTTAGAGGCATTACACCATATCTAATAAAAAATAAACCCCAAGCAAATAATATGTTTAATGCCATCACATTATTTCAGAGGAACTATCTCCTATTTTGCACTTGTACTGTGTTTAGCATAACAGGATTAGTGCCACAGATCTCTAGGTGCTCAGCAATGATGTGTTAGGTCTGCAGAGTGATTCAGCCCAGAGGCTTTATTGCTGCTGATACTCTGCCTAGCTAGTTTTAAGCTAGTTTGAATAGCTCTGTAATACCATAGTGAAGAAATACTTCGTCTGTTCTCCAGAGTAAACCTCACCCTTTATGTTTGTCTCATTCTGATTCTCTGTGCTTAGACATTCTTCTGCATTGGATACTATCTTTTTGTGGGCCATTGGTCCAGTTGACTGGTGATGTTTCCACTTTTGTTCCTATCTTATCATATCTTTGGTTAGTATTTATAAACTGGCATTTGATTTTAAAGGCTAAGTTGCTGTGAACAGTTTTACATGTCCCTTTACTTAAAAGACACCAGAAAAACAAATGACTTTTAAGTTCAGCAACAAAACTGAACCGATAGAGGTCATATCTTTATCTAAGTATCTGCAAGTATGTACTTTCATCTTGTTTGTTTTTTTTCATAAGTATTTTTTTGTGTATGTACTAAACATATATTTCATTGTCTATATATATATACACCTTACTATGTCTCTGATGTAAAGTACAGATCTAATCATATGAATGTTAGCTACTAAAATACTGGTTTTGAAGACTTCTTATATATATTGAGCCTTTCACATATAATTTAGAAATGTACTCCTAAACTCTGAAGTACATCTCACTGTATGTGAAATCCCTGGTATATTTCCCATCTGAAGCCAAATTGCTGCATAGCTATCAAATTGTTCGTACTCTCAAGTTATAATGAACATGTATAAAGTGCACTAGCTAGTAATGAATATTGCTGAAAGTGATGTAGAAAAAGAAAAATTACAGGATTCTACATGCAGGCAAAATAGTAGTGACCTCTTGTAAATACTTCATATAATCCAAGGGCACAGGGTGAATTTTCTTCTCTTAAAATTTGATATATTTCAGCACAGGCATGAGACACCATTCATCTTCCCTTCTCATATTTCTACTCACAAAGCAGATGTCAATGTTGTCTAATGGATAGATCTTGTCTAAGCTATTTTCCATCTGGAGGCAGGCCAAACACAAAAAATAACAGCTAGAACCAGAGAAGGATGTCTTTAAAAAAGTATTCCAAACTTTTCACTACTTATGATTATCTTTTCAGCTCAACTGTGTTCAGCCAACTTTTAGCAAACATCTATGAAAAACACGATTTATTTTTGGTGACATCAGATAACACATATGTTTACATTAATATATCCCTAAAGATAATAATATCTACTAATATTAATCTAGTTGATGAATACTAAACTCATTAACGCAGGTTTTTGCATCTCTCTCCACACCGCAGAAATTGTCTGCCAGATGTCCCAATGCATGATTTTTCAGTATAAGTAACCAGAAGCATCGTCAAGTGACATAAAAGAGAATAAATAATGAGAACTGAAATTGATGGACTACGTTGCAGTGTGTACTTCAGCACAGGGCTGAAGTCTATTCACACAGTGTGCTCACAGACTAACCGCAGATACATCACAAATGCATCATCAAAAAATTTGTCTGTAGAGGGACACTTCATTAATAAAGAAGAGATTGCAATGAAACATTTGGCTGGCTTTGTTGAAAAGGAATTGTGAAATGTAATTATGAAATGCAGTGTCTGAAAAGGGGCGCTCAAAATGGCTGGAGTTTATAGTTTTTCCTCCTGTGAGCCATGAGCAAGGCTGGCAAATACAGCGGTGACAGCAGTTTTAGTAGAGATGTGTCAGCTATAGTTAAATCTCAAGTTTGCTCTCTGACTTCTCCACATAAAATACTTTCTCTTTACAGCCTGGAAGTCTTGCCAACACTGGAAACAATCTACTGCTTGAAAAAAGACTCAGGTCCCTGAAAACATAATGAGTAATAAAAATCAGAGATTAGTGAATTTTGCAGAATTAGTAGATATTACAGTACACAAGAACATTTACAGTTCATCATACAACTTCCAAGGCAACATTATTTTACCTTGTTTACTGCAGTAATATTTTATTGCCCAGTAGAGTGGGCAAATAAGAAACGCACAGTGACATTTAAGATTGGCCTAAATCTAAACAGTTCGTTCTTGTGCTAAATTGTTCTTCCACTAAAATCAATGTTGAATTTCTTTCAACCCTGCATCCCCCTATCCCTTAATGATATTATGCCTCCTCAGTATCTACTGATCGACCATTTGGGTTTTAGATACATAAACAGATATTACTTTGACTGTAGTGGGGTATACAAAAGTCTGAATACAGTATTGAGGTTTGTACTGACTTTGGCTGGCATAGAATTAAATTTCTTCAGAGTAGCTGATATGTGACTATGCTTTGGATTTGTGCTGAGAACAGTGTTGATCACACAGGGATGTTTTCGTTACTGCTGAGCAGTGCTCACACAGAGCCAAGGCCTTTTCTGCTTCTCCCATCACCTCACCAGCAAGTGGGCAGGGGGTGCACAAGGAGTTGGGAGGGGACACAGCTGGGACAGCTGACCCCAACTGACCAAAGGGATATTCCATAGCATATGGCATCATGCTCAGCAATAAAACAGGGTTGGAGAGAGTGTTTGGCCAGGGCTGCCATTGCTCAGGGACTGGCTGGGCATCAGCTGGTTGGTGGTGAGCAATTGTTCGGGGTTTTTTTTAATCACTTGTTTTTCTTAGTTTTGTTTCTTTTTTTTTCCTTTTTAAAAAACCCACAAAAACCCAACATTTTTTTTATCTCAACTCATGAGTTTTGTCACTTCTACCCTTCTGATTCTCTCCCCCATCCCACTGAGTGGAGGAGTGAGTGAACAGCTGTGTGGAGCTTAGCTGCCTACCAAGGTTAAACCATGACAGTTTTGAATCATGGAAGTTGCATAAGTAATTATTATAGGCAATGCTACATCACTCCCCATTATTAAACTGTCCACCATGTCTCTCTTTTGCATACTTGGAAAAACACAAATCTGTAGCACTGCATTTGTTTTATTTAAAAAAGAATCAACATTAACATGTTCTTTACTTTTAACATGATATTTATCTGGTTTATTTTTCATTTAGTAAATATTATTTAATGAGAAAGTTCAGCTGTATGACAACATATTAAGACTGATACTAAAATCATGATATTAAGTGAAATAGTACACTTGCTATTGAAGTTACAAGTCAAACACTTGAGTAGTTAAGGACATGAATGAAACACATTGCATCAGACTTTTAGCAGAGACAATAACTTCTTCACTATGATTTATTCAACTTAATTTATGTCAGTAAGTCATCCATTCAAAGTTAAGAAGTGATTGGGATTTTGAAAGATAGAGAAATTTTTAACAGAAAAGAAATCAATGATTAAAAATAAGGTGTCAGAAATTGAGTTCTACTACTTTTAAAAACCCAAAGGAAACAGTAACCAGAAACAGCCAGTTTAGTATACTAACTGCATACAATTCTTTTGCGTAATAAATTAGTTCATACTAAATGCAAAGCATATTTTGACAAATTACTCTTTATGTTTCTGACATAATGTCATTTTATGTAATTTAACTAACAAAACAATGTTAAATTGTTGGTTTTGAATTTTTTTTTGCTAAATTCTTTCTGTCTTGGTTTAGCTCCAGCCGGCAGCTCAGCACCAGGCAGCCACTCCCTTACTCCTCCCCAAAGTGGGATGGGGGAGAGAATTGGAAGACAAAGGTAAAACTCGTGGGTTGGGATAAGGACAGTTTACTGGGACAGCAGAGGGAAATAACAACAGCAGTACTCAGAATATACAAAACGGGTGATACACAATGCAGTTTCTCACCCGAGGACCATACATTCAGGCCATCCTGTAGCCACCACTCCTCCCCAGCCAGGCCCTTTTATATACTGAGGATGATGTCATATGGTATTGAATATCCCTTTGGCTACTTTGGGTCAGCTGTCCTGGCTGTGTCCCCACCCCGCTTCCTGTGAAAATTAATTCTACCCTAGCTGAAAACCAGGACACTTTCAAAATGTGGCTTGACAAAAGCCATATGTAAATTATTATCTTGTAAGTAAATAACCTATTGTCCACCATTTTTCCAAAAGGAAAAATTACAAATCTGAATAACTGTTCATTAAGCCATATAACTGAACGTACAATTCTGCAGATACTTTATGGTTGGCAAAGAGGAGTGTTAAACTGTATGAAGCAGTGAGAACCGACAAAATGACTAAAACAAACAAATGCAAAATGATTATTTTTAAATTAAATATTTCTGTTGGATGCTTTAAATCATGGTAGTATAAAGTGGAGTAATAAAGCTGAGTTACTTGTTATGTGTTACTATATGATGTGTGATATCATATAGTAATTTCATAAATTGATAAACCTTAATTCCTGCTTAGGTTTTTGTTGAAAGTGCATTTCAAAAATCCCCTGTATTGTACAGCTAAAAAATATAAATTCCAGCAGCATTTTTAAATGGTCAGTTCTTACCTATTTTCTTCTGTATCATTAGTCTCTTTTAGTGTAGGCAGTCATCTTGTGTCTTTCCACATCTGTAGGGTTACTCCTTTTTATCTTTCTGCTTAGATATATTAACAGAGAAGTCTTACATCCTCTTTCAGCCTTTCTTTTGCTTAGTTAAACAAGCAAGTTTTTTTTGAAACTCCCTGGTAAAACTACCTCTCCGTTGCAGACCTATCCACAGATTCATGTCTGCCTTAGCTCCCATTTCCATTTTTTTCTTGACAAGAATCATGCATTTTATTTCAGATAAGCTCTTAACAGTGCCAGAACGGAACCACAATTACTCCACCTCTACAGGAACTCTCTAATGCAGAACATAGAGGCTTGTGTTTATATTTTTCATGGCTGCATCACATTAGAAATTCTTATTCATTCTGTGATGAAGCTGTATGCTGAAATCCTCCTTTCAGATTAATCAATAATTGCCTATACTATATATTGTTACTAGTACATAATGGTATATCTTGCTCTTTAAACTGTCACATTACCTCCCACCTCTCCACTCACCAATTTAATCAAATTCTTCCTATATACTACTACTGCTTTATATTTTTGAGATTTCTCAATGTCACACCACCAAATTTACTTGCTTTGTTGTCCAAGTTACTACTGGAAGCATTCAAAATGTATCAACTCTCCTGAAGTCCAGCCAGATAGATGAAATCTCTTTTATTTTCCTTGTCCAGAACAAAACAATCATCAAAGAAAGATATCAGATTACCCTGACATTATGCCCTTTTGGAAAATCTGTATTAAATTTTATCCCATTATCTATTTATTTCCATGCATTTAAAGTGAATGTTGAAAAAGAGAATAATTATATCTTACGATTTTTAGATTATCTGATTTTTAGTTGTGTGGAAGAGTCAAAAAAGAAAAAATGAGCAGAACAAACTAAGAGCAGCCAGAATCACTAAGACGAGTCTTCCTTCTCCTGAATCAGCAGTAGTTCCCAACACTGCTAATTATTTTTTCTGCCTGATAATAGCCAGTAGCAAAGCTTCCCATTTCTTTTTTTGACGTCACTCAGTAAAAAATATGTAATGGACTGGTGTGGACAGCTACCACAGGACCGAAGTCTCAAGATATCAATTTTTTTTCCTAAAACTTGCCTTTTAGACCCTATGTCCTTTGAAAAACAGCTCACCAATTGGTGTTTTTCTGGAAAAAAAAAAAAAAAAAGCTCAAATCCATCTTGTGGAAAAAAAGTTTACGTCCTATGCAAGCAGGAGGGCACACAGAAGACTCTGTAAAGAATCATTGTCCCTCTTTATCAGCAGATGGAAGTGAAATTACAACCTTGCTGTCTTCATGCAATTGAAAGGGTGAATGCACATGCAAGTAGGGCATGAATATACTAACGGAAAAACAAGACAAAATGATTCCTCTTACCTTGTAGATATGCTTAAGCTGAAATTAATATACACAAGGCTTTGTGCATAGGAGTGAATTACACCAGATCTTTGTCCATAACCATATCTCTACATGGTCCTTCACAAACCGTCTACAGCATGTGCCTTGCTTCTTTACAATGACCAGAAGAGTTCCTAACATGGAAAGTTTGAGCAATGTATGAATGTGCATGCATAAAAAGTATTTCTGTTTAGCTGCAGTGGTGCTTGGAGATCTCATGCAGGATCTACCTCCCTATTTTGCAGAGTTATATATTCACGCTCATTCTTGAAATGACCCTGGTCCCAAGATTTTCCACCCTAAAAAAATATTAACAAGATGCAACAAATAGGATAACAGAGCACAAGTTAACATTGTGACAGTGTGGCAAGGTCAATCAGCAACAGTTTTTTGTGTGTGTTGAGATACATGAATTAGAAGCAGAGACTGGAAAGGATGGTATAATGGTTTTTACAGACTTTTTGAAAGTGTGAGAAAGGTGAGAAGGAACAGACAAGAAATAGCAATGGCATTTGCAAAAGCTGGAGTGAACATTCAATAAAACTAACATGGCTAGCAGAAGCCAAACAAAGCTTTCTAAAGGTAACAGTTTTCAGAATTCATACTGACAGACTTTGCTCAATGAGTCATAGCTTTGTGCGGATAAAAATACTCCTAAGATGAATTCTGGGCATAATAATGCCTGCATGAGAAAAACGAGTGGGAAATTGAGGGAAGATTGGTGGGAGATGAGAGAGAGTGATCACAGTGAGATCATCTCCAGATGTCAGAGACCTGAATCTTTGAGGGCAGCAATGTGTCCAGTAGGGCCCTTTGAGACAAAACTGTATTCAGAATAAGATCCTGTCAAGGATGAGTTCAAAGTCATGTTGAAATTGTTATCCAGGATCATTTTTCAGAGGGATGCATGCTTGTCTCTAAGGAAAAGCAAGAAATTTGATACTTTGTCATCCATCCCAAGCATACAATAATTTTTATGGATCATTACAGCTTGGAAACATAGAATGGGAATCTTCTGGGTTACTCCGACAAACAGTGATATAACAAACTCTGGGCTTTTCAACCTTTTTATCTAAGTTAAAACACATTTTTATTCTTAGCTGTACTTAAAACAAATATTCTGCCAAGACAGCCATGTTAGAAGTTGATTTATCTGGAACTGCATTTAAACTTGATTTAAAAACTCCCATTTAAAAGTTAAGGTAAAGAGTAGCTCTTGAAGACAAGAGGCTTAAGAATAAAACAAAATAAGAGTCAACTATATGTTTGAAAGATTTTCCTTCTCCTCACCTCACAGAGAAGTACCTGCTTCTTAACACCATGTTTTAACAATATAAGGACCAACCTCTCTCATGTAAAACAATGATTTACACAGTGGAACTGAAATTCTTGTGTTGAAACTAATTGTTGTTATCTTCCAGTTGTAAAGCAAAACTGCAGGGCAGTATGTTTGAGTCATCTAAGAAAATAAGGCATCTTTAATTTGACGTTCATTCAGGACCAGGTTTAAAGTTCACTGCAGTCAGTGGAAACACTTCCATGAACTTCAGTATGGACTCTTTAATGGCACATATCTCAGTGAAGTCCATTTCCTTGCAACTCAAATTCAACTCTCAATCAAAATAAATACTACTTTATCACAATCTGAAAATATACACACAACACAGAAGACATCTGTAAAGTAAAACATACCAAAATTATGTATTAATGTATGTTGAAGATCAGATATGTCTGTGCCAGATAAAGTCAACAGTTGTTTTTTATCAATCTACAATGAAGGACATATTTTTCTTCAAAAAACAATAATTATAATCACTTTATCAACAACTCTCAGCAAACATATGTAAGGGGGCATTTCCTATTTGACCTTATAAAAGGAAATACTTTAATTCCAAAAACAAAATTGCAAAAATACTATGAAGTCTTTCCCACTCACAAACAAAACTTTCTGTAACTCAGTAAAATAAAAGGATCAAACTCTCATCTACTTTATATCAAAGCTGCTCCCCTGGAATCAAGAGTATCTTCTTTTAGACTGCAATGAGGTCTTACTCTGTTTATTAATATTATTTGGGCAGTTTAAAAAGCCTTTAATTAGTTTCTTGTATATGAGGTAGCTTGGAGTTTGTGAGTGGGATAATACGTAAAGGCACTGCTGGTACATAACAGCCTAATGAAGTTTTCTGTTTCTGGAATTTCAGTGATTTAGTGACTTTCAAATGGAGATGCCCAGAGCTGAACATTGCTAGTAGTCCACAAAGAACTAAGGGCTAGAAAATGTTTTTCTTGTTTATTTCTATCTATGACATCAAATTAAGAGGCTACTTAAAACCACAAAAAAAGACCTCAGCAATTTCAACAGAGATAAATAAGCCTGGAGCTAAGGCATCCAAGAATCTGTGTCAAATTGTCAGTTTGCACACTGTTGTGCTATTGCTATAACTGCATAAAATAAAATGCCACTGTAAGACAAAAAAGTGACATTTTTTCTTGTTGCTGATGAAGTAGTTTCTGTACTAAGTTCTGCTATGCACCAAGAAGACCCTTGGGAATGCCTCTGTCAATGACTTCTATCTAGGGTAGTATGTTTTCGAGGAATTATTTTGCATGAGATAAATCTGCATGACACTTAACACTTGAAGATTGTGAAAGGTAATTCAAGGGTTGCTTTAGAAGTGCCATGTTACTTCAGAAATCAGTGGTTTACACTCTAGTAAAATGTAAACTGGCCCTACTCCCAGTGAATTCAATGGCAGAACTACTGCTGGTTTGAAGGAGAACACTACCATGTCCTGCAATTCCAGATGCTACTTTCTTACTATGGTGTAATACAACAAACAGATGCATAAAATCCACTGAGGATGTGATACTGACTTTGTCAGAAAACTGACTTTTGCCAACTTAGGAAAGAAAATGAAAGTCTTATATTTTGTTACTCTATATTTATCACTGATAAGAGATTGCACCACAGTGTCACGGGAAAATAACTTTGATTTACATTATAAAGAAAACATTTGTCTTGGATTTAAGCAAGAGTTCTTTAGTACTTACCACCAAAGAAACAAGGGTAAATCAGAGCTATGCTAATTGCTTGAAGTAAAAAAAAAAAAAAAAAAAAAAAAAAAAAATTGTTCTCTTTTAAGGTTTATTCCGAGAATTTTCCTTCTAAAGAAGAGCCAGTAATATGCTTAACTGCTGAACTTTCTGTTTCCTTTGTAGTCAAAGTTGCAGTTTCTAATATACTGCTACTAAGTTACTTAAGCAAACGAGGGGCAAGGGCCCTTTCTAGTGCATTTCAGTGCTCAGTTTCCTTAGTTCTGTCTAATTCTCTGAGAGTTTGCACCAAGAACCAATCTCTTGTTATCCCTTTTACCCAATGCCTGAGGCACAGCTTAGAGCATGTTGGAGTTGTTCTGCTTAACCTTCTCTTACACTAAGCTTATAACTAGAGAAGGAAACCTTTTGTTATTCCCAACCCAGGAACAAATGTTTTATTTTGTAAGAAGGTCCTACATTTATTACAACAAATCCTGAAATCCCCAGTCTGATGACAGTTCCTGACATGTCCTCTTCCTTCTCTTTTCCTTGCTGCTTCCAGAGACACAAGTGAAAGGCTTCACTTGTGTTGAGACTATGCTTTCTTAAGGGCTCCTACAGTACTTCACAAAGCAGCCTTTGTGGTCCCAGAATCCAACTTCTTCATACAAAGAAAATTCCCCTCAAACCACCAAACAACTAGAAACAATGAAAGAACAGCCTGACATCTTTTAAGTGTACTGTAAAAAATATTCAGTAGTTCTTTTTATGAGAAGACTATATCAGGTAAGAGGAGAAGCTATCTCATGTCTTTAGCTTGCAAACAGCATACGCAATTTAGGGCAATCTTTCAGCTGCAGCAGCAGAAAATCAAATTCTGTTACTGGCTGCTTTATTAGGTAAAAGGAGGTTGTGTTCATTAGGTGCTTGCTTACACATACATTTGTATTTAGTTTTAATTCACAGCTTTGGTTTTCTAATGATTGGAAATACAGTGATAACTGACTGATGTAAACCAAAATGAAATCAATTATGAATTAAAACGGACTGTTTTGCTTTGATGTACTTTATTAACTAGTCCTATTTACTTCCTTTTTTAGGAGGATACTTAAAGAGTATCCATTAGAGACAGCTGAATGGCAGTGTCTGAATGGCAGCGTTTAGCACTTCCACACAGAGTTTAGACACAGCCAATCTTTCCTCTTGTTTTGTTTGTACTTCTATTATGCTAGGCAGTAGCACTTATGAAATAACAAAACATAGTGAGATGATGATGATGATGATGTAATTTTAAGCAGTTGAAGGAGAAGAATACTTTGAAAGCAATCTTAAAATTAAAAGACAAAAATTCAGACTTGAGCCAGATGATACACATTGGCGTGCCATTGTGAGGTTTCTGCATGGACACCTAGACCTCTAACTGCTTTTACATTTCATATGAGATTATCATATAATATTGTTAAAAACTACTGTTTTAAAAAGGATTTTGTCCTGTGGGTATAAAACTTCCAATGAGCTCCATCAAATGAAGAAAAACTCTTAATGCAGTGGTGACTACAGTCTACTTAGGCCCCCAGAGGTTGATGGGAGTGGGATAGTGGTACTCCATGCACCTTACAAGAGAAGGAAAGGTGGTTGCCTGCTGCCTCCAGCACAGCATCTGCATTTGGACCAGACTGCAATGGAAGCCCACGGTGTGCATTAAATGCCTCTTGCACCCTAGGCCTCAAATGATGACAGGATGTATGAACCATGCTGCTTTCTTTCCCTTTTCCCCTACAGTGTAACAACAATATTACCTCAAAGTAAGAGAATAAGCGATGTTTGCCGGAAGGGCATCTTCTAAGTGAGCTAAGATCTACTGGACTGGAACCAAAAGACTTCTCAGCCCCTTGGAGCATATTAAAAACAAAAGACAGGTATGCATCTCAAATTCCTGGATTCACCTCACAAGGTACAGGGCAAGATATGTGACACTCAGTCTGGTTCTGGCCAATCTTTATATAATGGAAGACATTTTCAAACTGGTATTTATCAATTTCAGGGTGACCCTGTTGCTCTCATACTTTTGTACCATGAATTTCTGAGGAGTGCTGACTTGAGAGCTGACAAAGATGCCAAAAGTTGACTGCTGTCTGCCCCCTGCTATGTACACAGAGCACTGCAGCACTACAGGAGTCAGCCAGAGGACCCTGCTTTTGTTGGGTCTTTGCTTTCTGCATGGCTGAGTTTTTCAACCCTCAGAGAGTCACCAGTTTGCCTCCAGGATGGAGTTTGTAATGAAAGTCTTCGTGCCAGATTTTGTACATTCTATTCTGCCTCTAGTCAGGATGAGGAAACTTTCAAAATAATTATCCAATTTTAAAGACTAAAAGTAACAAATGGGTATCCAAGGAGCTGTAAGGTTCACTATAGGCTATTTCCTCATACAGTTAATATTGGCCTACAAACCCCAGGCCTAAGTTTAGCAGTGATTACGATTGAAAACTCTGCAGAGCAATGGAGAAATAAATCAGTATTGAGGAAAACTGCTGTGGTGGGAAAGCTGCCCTCTACACATTACCACCCACAAAGCCATATGGGGATTCCATGGATAAATATGTGACTGCTAGTGAGAGCTGGGTGGGAAACTATCTCTCTAGCCCAGGAAGCATTTCAGGATTTCAGAAGTGTTCCCACTCTGCACCAAGGAGGCTGTCCAAGCTACTGCTACCACTGATATCAGGTAGGTGGGTGTTTGTGTCCAAAGTAAAATATGTTACAAAACCAAACAGATAGTGACAACATAGGTTTCAAAACCTACAGAGTTGGAAAAAAAAATAAATCAGACTTTCTCACCACTAGAGTTTGAGAGCAAAATTAGAATAGGAAAAAGTAAATTGGAGTGCTGGTATCCTGGCAAGAATAATGTACAGGAGAATGGACAAAGCCCAGAAGAGCTACAGCACACTTTCCCATTCTTTTTTTAAATGTAAAATTCTTTAGTGTGATAGCATCTGGTCATTGGATAGTTTAAGACTGGGGTGAGAAAATCCTGAATATCATAGGGCAGATCCAGAGCACCATAATGAAGCTGGTGGCCTGTGCCCTGCTGCCTTCTTTCTTGATGACCTTGTGACAGAGGCCACAACACAATGTGACCGTTCCTAATGTATGCTCGTGATCAAATCATAAATGCAATTCCATTCCCAGGTCAAAGGGATGGTGATGTGAGGTGCTTCTCTACTTTTCACAAACCCTAACCAAAACTTTTCATCATGGACTGACAACTACATTAGCAGACTGTCCCTGAAGCATTCAATACGACATTCTACAAGTGCCCTTGATAGACAAATTCAATTTCATATTACTTATAAACAACTAAAATATTTCCCTAACATGAAGGCAACACTCAGACTGACATGAGAAATAAAAATTTTCCATAAGAGCTTCACAATGGTACTAGGTGTGAGACGCAAATTCCCTTGACATCTGCCATAATACTATGGTTTTCCATGATACCAGATAGTTGAAAGAAGTCTGAAGCAGAACAGGACATAAACTGAGAATGATGCAGACAGCAGTGATGATAACTGCAGTGAATTTTCTGCATTTTAAACAGATGTTGATGGCAAAAGCTTGAAATTTGGAAGACTTCATAGAGAAAAATGATGGCTTCACTTAACCACACTATTACTCCCCCTAATACTCAAGACTATTTCTCATGCAGACATGTAAGCTGATTATATTATCCTGCTACATCACATTCAAAGCACTACAGGACTTTTATTGCTTCCTGTGTTTCCAGAACATTAATTAGCTTATGCCGCTATAGCTTTGAAAATTTCAAGTACCAATGCTAAATATTATTCTGTCCAACAGGTTGATGAGTATTACATTTAATTTCACAGTTTTGATACTTCAAATAATAAACTGTAAAATTCAGGAGGAAGAGTTTTTTCTGGCTGGTGAAGTGTGCTTATTCTGTATTTCTTTGGCACACCTTGTACAGAAAAGAAAACAATACTTTCTTCAAAGCCTCCTGACCTATAAAAAGGAAGAGCAGACTGAAGAACAGTATTCTTTAAGGATAAAAGACACCTTGGAATGCTGTGTTTGAAGGCAATGCTGCAACATCATCTCGACTAAATGTTCGTCCTGTATATATAGGAAAGAAGCCATCAAAGCACATCGATGAACTTGAGTGTCTGATGTATACAATGCAAATATTTTAGTAGCAGTGAAACATTGTCCAGCTGTCTCTTCTAAGCTTTCAATCCAGTTAGCAGGAAGCCAAATGGTCCTAGGCTGTTACATAAATTTGGTGACATCTGAAAGAAGTGGTGTGCTCAGCTGGACAGACAGGTTTTGCATGGGAATATGTTGTATTAGGAAAGTTATAAAGCAGCTGGAGATTTAATACAGAATCTGTGATGGATAAAATCCAGGGCTACTGGCTGTGCTACTGCCTGCCCTTAGTCACACCATCTCTACTCAACCAACACATGCAACATATTAACAATGCAATAATTAGTACGCATTCCTGTCTGCTACTTAAAACTTCACTCCCAGATGCTGCTTTGGTCTGATCTCAATTTTATTACCTTTGATGATTCCCTGTGCTTTGTAATACCAGGCTCCATTGCTATTCATTAGACTCAACAGTGGTTAGGCAGACACTAGCTGCAGCCAGGTTTCTAACAGGAATGCCCTTGCTTTTATTTCATGTAGCTAACTTCTGTAAATTACTGTAAATCCTTCCTCCCAATCCCCTGCAATCTATGTTCATGCATGTGTGTATCTAGGCAAAACAACTTCAGCCTTGAGAACAAAACCAGCTAGCTAGATAACAAGCCAAATGATTAATACAAAAACTCACCACCAACAAAGCTGTTTTGCAGTAAACCACCTTGAGTAAGATAACATATGTTATTTAATCTAATCTTTGTACATACACACATGCTCACACCTACTTTTTTCAGTTTTTATGGTTTCTCTACAACCACAACACTACAAGACACCTACTACTGTCCTACAGATGGGCAGTCAGACCTAGTCATCTTATACAAATATTTCTGCTAAGAAAATGCCCATGAGATACATGTCAGTGATGACATTTTTTTTATAATTTTAAATAACCAGATCTCTTATATTTTATCTTACTATTCTGAGCCTTGTCTCAGCTTTCCTACTCCTAACTATTTTGTTGCAATATATGTGAGCAGAGTGAAATTATTTGGCATATCTTTCTGGACAGCAACTAGAAATGCTTAAATGTGCAAGAAAGTATGCACATTTGGACACTATCAGTGGATACCCAAAGGCTTAGCTTCCGGCATCAAAGATTTTACAGTTCTTTTAACTTAAAATAAAGATGAAAGGAAAGATTTCATGCAAATAGAAGCTGTCAAGGTTTGGCTTGAATTGATCCAAAGAAAATAATACTTTAAAATATCTTTACCTGCCTCTTTGCTTATTGCTACAACAAAATATGCTAAGTAAAAGAGGAAACAAAAACCCAAACAATTACCTAGTTTGTAACAACTGGAAACATTCATAATAAAGCCAGAAATTGTGAAGCTTAGCAGACATTGACTTTAATGAACATTTTGGGATTGAGTTATTGCAAACGTTTATATGAATCTTTCAAAAAGGAATAGGGTTGGTATTTTTGTCTACATGGAAATCTTTCTAGAACTTGAATTTTCTTTTAACATTTTTATTCAGTGAAACCCAAACTAGAAAGCTAACGCTCAAAGAGTAGTATACATCTAGACTGACAACACAACCCCTTTACAACTGCCATTGTTGATTTTGAGACAGCTTTATTTCAAATTGGCTTACATACATTGTATTTTCAAATTTTGACTTACTTTCTTTTTTCCTAGAACAGCAGTTATTTTCACCTTCAAACTTCAGAGATATTCCTTGCTACAATTTCAAACCATCCCTCTCTTTTTATATATAATTTAGAAGACTGTCATCTCTCATTGCACAATCAACATGAATTTAAGAATGGTGCAATGGTTTAACTTCTGTTACCCATAATGAGCAATTTTTCAACATGGGCATTTCACATCACGTTCTATTTCAAGATATGTCTTACATTACTCTACTTACTGATGGGATGGAATAAACAAACAAAAACAAGCAGCTACTCAAATTCCTCAGATCGGACAATGACTAATTAAGTGTTAGCATCCAGAAGGGGTGTCAAACCAAACAAGGGACGAATGGAACTTGTTTGCCACGCTCTTAATCAAAAAACTACTTATGAAACATATAACTGGTCATCTTGATAATGGAAAAATAACAAACATAACTCATAAAAGCTGGGGTGTGCAGATTTTGTCCAACTGAAAGTGCTTGGGCAACTTGCAAGCAGACAAAAGCTGATCCTGCAAACTCCTCCATCCAAGTGATACTTAACCTCAAGAAAATTATCCAAGTGACTACAGTAGGGTTTTGATATAAGTACTGAGATCCTTTAATTGTACATAGATTCTAATATACAAAAATGGAAAAGGCCACACTCATTTTGTGAACCAATATCTCATTTGACAGAAGATAATAAAGTATGCTATTCATGTTCTACCACTGAATAGTTAACTCTAAGTTTTTGACTTACACTATGAGTTAAAAGACCTTTTCCCCAGTACATGGTTCTCGTGGGACCAGCAACTTCTCACCTGTCCAAAAGGGAAGTTGGCTACACAGACTCTTGCTTACAGGGAATAAAAGCTCCACTTTAGACTATTCTGTTCTAAAGCAAACTCTTTCCAAGTTGTCTTCTTAGAAAACCCTACCATCACATAGCAGTTAATTGCTATTTACAGGCATTATTATATCAGCAGCTTAATATGTTTCAATAAATATGAAGTAGAATTCAACTCTCCTTCCACCCACTCTCCTCAAAAACAATATTAAATATAAAATCGATTTAACACCACTCTGCCAAAATTTAATAATTTCATTAACTGGACTACCTAACTCTCTTTTATTACACAATATATTAAATTATATAAACATAATTTTTGGCAGATGTGTATTTTAATTCAAAACCCAAGTTGGACAACACAATGCAACATTTGGCAAATCACAATCTTATCTTGGCTTTTGTAGTAATAATGTCTAAACAAAAGTAGACATTTACTGGCAATAGCAAACAGCAGAACTTGTGTCTTTTCCTTTTCACAATTCACAGTATCATGCTGGCATTTGTTATACATTTCTAAGCACATTTTGACAGCTAAAAATGTCCCACATCATATCTCAATGTAATGGCTGTTTTACATTATATTTTTCTATCTATCTAATCCACTTAAAAAAATGATGATCCAATTATTTTTGGTACAAAAGAATTCCTTAGAAATTCTTGTAATTAAATCTAGCAACCTGGAGAATTCCTTGAGTGTCCTATGATTTTTTTTGCTGTGATCTCATATAGGCAAATTCAAGACAGCTCCTATGCAAGCAGTGTCCAAGTTGCTTCAAGCATGTGAGCCATATCAAACAGATTTAAAAGATTATTGTGCTGCTGCTCTGAAGAAGCAGAAATGAGGTGAGACAGAAGTGAATTGCCACGCTTTGAGCTCACTGGCTGACCTTCCAACCTTTCCTCAACTTGTTCCTGCACACTCCAAAGCATAAAGCTGCCTCTTCTCTTCAAAAAGAGTAAAGAAAATGGTGTTGGAATGTCGGAAAACATCATAACAAGAGATAGAGGGAAGCAGGTACTTGCACTTTCATTTCTTTGTTTTGCATAGGAGATAAGCAATTTCACTGAGGACTGCTTTTGTTTGAAGACCTTATGCTTTCTGTTTTTATCCTAACACCTACAAGGATTCTATTAAAAAGAGAGCAATGATTTATCAATATGCTTACATTGCACTCTTGACAACACTTCTGTTTAATTAGTTTTACTATTTTCCCAATGAAAGTTAGATTCCAGCTCAATATGGAATTTTTGTAGGACAACAAAGAAAAAATATTTTTCAAACTAGCAAAATGTGATCACAGAACCTCAAAAGTTCTTGACAAGTACAATATATGCAAGTGTTCTAACAAAATTACTTCAAGCTTTTATTAATAAAAGAATGATTAGGTACTTTAAATAAAAAGAAAGCTTTTATAAAGTATTATTTAGGTGTTAAATTTTTGGAGGATAGGCAGGAAGCTTTGTACATGTGAAGGAAATAGCACACACAGGACGTGCAGCTGACCAACAAACTTATTTGAATGCATGAATAACTCATGCAAAATATACAACCAGTACGAAGGCTTCGAAATGCACGCAGACAGTGCAGGGGCTGGGCAAGTGCAGTTCTCCTGTTTTGCTAATGATATCTTCTCCCAGACTGTTTATGTAGTGTGCTGAGAGTGTCAACTGATGTGGATAGTACTGGAAACTTTCAGGCATAATTAACCTCCATAGCCTCTTAATGCAGTTTCACCTATAATCCACAGGTCCATATCAGAGAAGAGCAAAGAGTTTGCTCAGGCCCAATTGCAACATTTCACAGAAAAGTCACTGATTAAAGCCAGATGTACAGACAGTAAAAGAAAAAGAAAACAGGAAAAAAAATTGTCATGTGGTGCCCATTATCTCTATATATCAACTGCAACAGTCCACACTTCTCCTATGACATCTTGATGCATCAGGGGAGCACTAAGAATAGCTTTGGTTGATATATCTATCTTAGAATGGCAGGAACAAGTGAAATTATACCTAAAGGCTTCAGGAAATACTATATTGAAAAGATCTGTCACAACATGAAAAAAAAAAAGTCAACATATTCTTTTCACCCCTCCTCAGCACAGAAGCAAGAGAACTGTATGGATTATATCAAATGGAAATACACAGCCACATAAAACACAGTTTCCTAAAGTGCTTTTCTAAATACAAATGTGTGTTTAGCATAAGAAAGATACAACTTCACGAAGAAAAGGCCTGGTTGCTCGGCTTGCTCTGTATTCAGAACAAATGGCAGGGAAAAGGGAAAAAAGTCAGGGGAAGCAATGCTTTATTTGGGGAGCAGAAAACAAGCATATTTCTTAATGTTTACCCTAAACCCATTCGTAACACTGGGAAATGAAGCTCAGGTAGTAAAGGTAGTGCTCTGCCTATTCCCTTCTACATGTGGGACAGAGAGATAATGACCCGTGGGCAGGTTTCTGCATGCAAAGCAACAGTTCTGTGCACAGTGTTAAGCCATTATGGGTATGTGCCCTAATTCTCTAGTATTTCTAATTCAATAATTCAATAACTTAGGGACTGAAGCTACCTAAAGACTGGCTGGAACTGTCTATTCCTTCAGTTGTACAGACATCAGTGCCTTGAGCCTCAAGTATTAACTTAGACATTTTACAGACAGTCAAACCACTTGCCTGGACCAAGAACTTGGACACAGGCCTGTGTGAAACACAACATAGGCCTTCTCAGTGTTTAGCATTTCAGTGAAGAGGCTGATTATTTTGGCAAAGAATATTACAGCTCTTTTCTGAGCATTTATTTGCTCACTCTCCGATTCTTTGAAATTAGTAAATGACCGAATATTATTGCATTTGAAATTATCACTAAATTAATTTCATTTTCCCATAGGAATAATGAGCTTAAACCAAATTTTCAATTCAACTTTCTAAAATTTATGATAAAATTCATTTTTTATACTTTTAAAGGAACAAGAGAATCATCTTGCTAAGCTTACTGTAGTAAAAAAAATCTAAAATTTCAATTTGGAGAGGTTTCATGATGTATTTCTAACTAATTCCCACAAAATGTCATGCTTCATCTAAACTGACATTATTTTGGACTTTGATTTTGTAAGAAAGTCTGTTTCAATATTTCATATTCACTCTAATTGGAAAATGCTTTGGCATTTCAACATCTTTAAGAAAGTGGGAAAATAAGTTTCTTCCCCAAAACACCCATAAACCAATATTCTCCTTCCAAATTTCAAGAGAAGTCTTATAGGCAAATCAATGAGAGTAAAACATTATGTGATAAATTGTTTCAATTCACCTTTGTCTACATCAGCTGTATTCTGACCATTGCTTTTAACAGAGTACTTCAACCTTTCCAACGCTCTGCCCTGTCAGACACACTGCAAACCACACCCATTTCTATAGTCCACATTTCTTTTAGTAATTGGGCTAAGGACAGCCTTTGCCAAGTGGCAGATGTGAGGTCTGTTTGGGGGATTTGTTAGTTTTGGCAATCTTGGAATTCCTCTTTTAGGTCTGGGATGCAGTGCACAGTTCTGGTTTAAGACCAGGCACCTAAAAGCAGTTTTAGAAAGGCAGGAGAACAAAAGCATTATCTCTTAAGAAAAGGGCATGTCTACACAGGGCCAAACAGAAGACCCACAAGAAATACTTCAAATTAAACTACCCCAGAAAAGCTATTAACCTTGGGTTTGGAAAGCAAAACAGCTACGTTTCCAGGTGCCACACAGGAATTAATATGCTCCACCAAGACGCATAGCTTATTAGCCTGTGTGGATGTAGCTATGTTGCTTTCTGTCCAGAAGCAGCAGGAAGATGGTGTGCCATGTCTCAGCATACTGTTCTCTGTTTAGCAATCGACTTGGCATATTAAGTTTAGAAGAGGAAAAAAAAACAAAGGAGAGAATATAACTGCCTCCTATGTGTATGTTGTGGTGGTGAACTCTGAAGAAGAAAGGCTGTGGGGCAGTGAAGGATGCTACTGGGGCAAAAGAGTGGGAAGAGTAGCACTGATTACGAAGGTTTTTTGATTGAAAATAAGAATTATTTGTAGCCCTTAGAGGAGTGTGGAACAGCTTTCAGCTAAGGAGTACGGTGAACAGAACCTACCTGGTGTTTAATTGAACTTGATAAACTTCTGAACAAATTTATATGACAAGCATATAACAGGGGCTGTATTAGGGTTCCCAGGAGGTTTTCCTTGGTCCTGTTTTCCTGTGACTTGACATGTTTTTAATTAACGGACACACAACAACCACATGTAACAAATGCCCATGGCAAGGCTCTGCACACAGCAGACCTTCCCAGTCATTGTAAACCACGCAGCAATGCTGGCTGCTTGCTGATCCTGGGACACAAGGCCTGCCTGATGACTTTGAAGTGATCCACCAAAAATTGATGTTAAAAGAAGAAGCCAGAGAAAGATGAGTAGAGATTTTTTTTGGTACCATAAATTCACTGGTTACATATTACATGGCTTTGCAGAACCTCCCTGTGTAGGCCAAGAGCCACAAACCACTCCCCACCTACCTACAGCTCTCAAACTGCCACAGACAGGATGTTTGTAGGTGGGAGAGACCATCTGGAATTGCCCATCTTGTGTATGAGGGAGCATTCTGGAAGTGTAGTAAAGATGCCATTGATACCATGCATAGACTGCTATTCCACAGAATCTGTATGCTGAAGCTATCCAGTAGGAATGGTTCCAATATGAGCCTTTTACCTTTGAAATTTATGCAGATAAGGACAAGACAGAGCTTCTAAGGTAGTTGCAGGGCACAAAAGATGAGGAGCTTATTATGTGAATTCAGAGTGCTCCTGCCTCCCCACTGCAGCTTGCAGCACAAAGAATTATTTTTTAATTTCCTTTTCCTCTTTATCCCATGACTGACCTTTTCCTTTGGCTATTTCAGCCTTTTGTAAAGGTGACATCTGCAGCTTTTCCCAGGATTGGCACAACCCATAAAATCAAGGTGCTGAAATGGTACTCTTAATAGAAATTGAAATCGCAGTGTGAATAAATTGGCTACTTCACATTGCAAACTTCAGAGAAATATGAGGAATGCAAAACTGAGATCCTGGACTGTAACACTTAGGCACAAAATCAAAAGTCCATCCTCTCTATTCAAAGTCTAAATTATTTTGATGATTTTATATCAAAAGTCACTCCTTTTAACACTCCTTTTTTTTCCTTCTAAAACATCCTGAATCCCCATAATGAATCATGACTAAAGGAAAAAAAAACCCTATACCAGCCAATCTTGATGTGATTTCCCCAGATGGAGCTTAGCTGCTCTCCAAACACTTCAGTGTACACTTGCTTGAGATAATATCAGCCAGGATGGCTGAAATCTTGTATTTAAGCCAATAAAGCTAAGATGTGTGATTTTGCATGGGGGAAATTATGGAATGCTAACATGAGTTGGTGAGATTTAGTAACCTCCAGCAGAGAAGTAAGAACAAGTTGCTGGAGGGCTTCTATGAGGACAGTCTGAGAGAGCTGGGATTGTTCAGCCTGGAGAAAAGAAGGCTCTGGGGAGATCTAATTGCGACTTACCAGTACCTGAAGGGGCCTACAGGAAAGATGGTGAGGGACTGTTTATCAGGGAGTGTAGTGACAGGACAAGGGGGAATGGGTTTAAGCTGAAGGAGGGTCGATTTAGATTAGATGTTAGAAAGAAATTCTTTACTGTGAGGGTGGTAAGGCACTGGCACAGGTTGCCCAGAGAAGCTGTGGATGCCCCATCCCTGGAAGTGTTCAAGGCCAGGTTGGATGGGGCTTTGGGCAACATGGTCTAGTGGAGGGTGTCCCTGCCCATGGCAGGGGGGTTGGAACTAGATGATCTTTGAGGTCCCTTCCAACCTAAACCATTCTACGATAACAGCTCTTAGAACAGTCGTCTTTCATGATAAAATAAACTCAGTTTGAAAACTCTTCCAAAGAATAGCTTATGGGTTACCAGCAGCTCCTAGCTAGCTTATTAAGGAAAACTCATTTTCATACATTGCCAGTTTTCTTGACTGCACTGGCTGACAGGCATTTTTACCAAGAGAAGTCACTTTCAATACCTCTGTCTTTAGACAGAATTGCCTATTGTCTTTTTTCAATCACTTCTGTAGACTTTTCTTCTACTTTCTGTACCTTCAGTGTTAAAGTTGTCATTTAATCTGTCATACAGGTATATCTATGTTGGAGACATACTGTGCTATACATAATAAACTGTATTACACTTTACCCTTCAATTACCTTTGCCATTAATAACACAAGTATCCTCCTTTGTATCATGAACACAAAATAAGGAACAGACTAGAATCATCAGTCCAGGGTTTTATGATGGAATAAGCTTGAACAAAAGTAAAAGAGAAAATCCTGGTCTTTAAACTCTCCACCTCAGTCCCTGGCTCTTAAGAAGGGGAAAGTAACACAGCTGTATTACAAGATTTGGTTGTCTGTAGAGATGAAAAAGTCTAACTCTGAATAGCAAACCTAAGATCTACCTGTAGTATGGTATTTCTAGTTTTTCTTCAACACATGAGAATTTTAACTAGTTATTTTCATTTTTGCTGCAACTCAACAAATTTTCTGTCACTACTTATCAAAAATAAACATGGAGTTAATTTTTCAAGTATAGATGTATCACTAGAGTAAAATGGTCTGTTGGCCTAACACAGGACTCTGCAATACTGTCTTTTTCTAAAGACCTGTTCTTATCCAGTTGAAAAGTTCACCTTACTACATCAGTTATTTTTGTTCAGAGATATTTTAACTTTTTGTTCCTAATGGAAGCCAATTAGAAAAGTGAGGGCAAGAGGTTAAACATACATCTGGTTTCCCTATTTAATACAGAGGTTTATCTTTTTGTGTTGCTGATGATAATTTAGAAGGTGGGGGGGGCAGGCACAAAGGAAAAGAAAAACTTCCCTGCTCTAACACTTGTATATTCTTCTGTTATGAAAATGGCAGCCTCCATTTCTCATTTGACATATGAAATATCTCTGCCATAAACCCCTGTATTTTTCAGCTTTGTGTTTAATTGTTGGAGCCAAGAATAGGAGGTGAAGAAATAAGACAGATCTTACTTGGGCTGACACTGTTTAAAAAGTAGGCTATGGCAAGCATGGGTCTCATTATATTTAAGTGAATTAGTCTGCTTCCTTTAAAAAGGGGGGGGGGGGGGAAGGAAAGATTAACAAGCCACCAAGGGCCTGCTGTAAGATTTTGACACTTTTAGTGGCTTGTGACATATGACTTGTGAGTATCAGCTCTCCTTCAAAATCAGAAAACAAATCTACCATTTGGATGAGGAATGCAAAAAAAAAAAAAAGGTAACAGCTCAAAACTCTGCTACAAGGTTATGTTAACTAGGATTCATTAGCAAGGTATTTATTGGAACAGAAGAATGAGATAAGTTCTTTAACTCTTTAACTGACCAAACTCTGAAATTATTATTAGATATCTAGAAGTCTCCAACATTTGTCATCCTTTGCAAAGTAAAGCATATGCTATGGTCCTCCTTAGGACATTAATCTAATGTGTCCAAATAGTGCAGTAATGACACAGATTTCTACCTATTCGCAAGATGTTTCACATCATGAGAGCTTTTATATCATAAAGTTGATAGAGTGAGCACTCAGAGGTGTTCAGGGCAATGGTTGCACATGGATTACCTGAAAATGTAAGTGTGCTCTTCAGTTAGGGCCCTTACAGATTCTTTGGAAATGTCATCTTATGCAGTAGATTAGTTGCATCATCATGCAATCTACTTTTCTATTATCAGTATGTCTGTGAGTGTGTAACAGGAGTTTTGCATGTAGAACTTCTATAGCTTGGTGCACAAAACACATCTGTAAATAAAGAGCTCATATATATATTTATGACTGACTATTGTGAAAAGCAGAAAGATTATGAAACTACCATGAAAAAATATTTAGTTGAAAAAACAACAATACAAGTATTAGAAAATGCCAGACTGAAGTTTACTCAAACACCAAAGTTACGTTCCCATCCCCATCACGGACTAAACGAGAAGTGTCTGGTAACCTTGGGTATAACGTCTTGTATTAAGCACAAGGTAACGGAAAGCAGTTAGATCTTTTTACGTACTGGTTTTCCTGCTCATCATTACAGATACTTCTTGAGTCTGCATTGGTGTGCGAGCACAGGTAGTCATACTCCTCACATCTGTGGCTCCCTTTTTAAGTATTTTAAACTGTGATTAAGGTTTGGAGATCCTTAGATAAGAGAGCTGACTAACACTTGCTCCATCCACACAGTGGCAATATTTTTGTAGCATTAATGAGTTTAATAGTTCAGACAGCACTAAAGATCTTCCTGCATCTAAGCACTGTGGTTTTGGGTTTTTTGGTGGGTTTTTCTTTGTTTTGTTTTAATTTCATTTTGGACATGGGACTTACTATAATTCAGTCTGTACTGAAAAGCTACATCAGTCTTTGTTATGCCCTGAGTACAGCTGAAAACAAAAAGGCTGCATCTTGCTGACCTGTATGATCTACTGTGTACATTTATAAAATCAGCAAAACCAAAAAGGGAAGAGTTCCACAGAAAAATTATTATAGATATTTTAAAATAGTGTTGGTCTCCAAATCCTCATCTTTGCAAAATGTTTCCTGTTTCATAAGCAGAATCAGCTGCAAGCAGAGTCTACAAATGCATGTGTGGCAGAACTGAAGGAATAAAGCAAGCATGGTGAATTTTGAGCAAATCTGGATAATGCTTTGAGGAATTATTTGGTGTGTGGTCTGAGGCAAGAAGCCACAGAGAGGCGGAAGTTAATCTTATGTATTCCCCAGCTGCAGATATGTCTTTTTGAGAGCAGACTGCAGCAGGAGACACAGAAGGAATGACCAAGAGACCAGATTAATACCACATGAGCCAAGTGTTAGCCTTATTATATGTGTTTTCACTAAAGTTGAAAAGACTTTAACTTGGATGGCTGTCATTTCAAACAGAAGTTGTGACATGTAAAAGTAACTGTAATAGATTAAATGAAAGAATAATGTCCGTGACACTGAAGGCAAAGTATCAATAATAAAATGATAGGAAAAGATATAAAAAACAAACAAATAATTCCAGTAGCTTAACTCCAAAATAGACAACATTTCAGGGAAATTAAGGCAGTCCCAAAAATATATAATAGGGCTAAATACAATAAGTATTAGGTGGACATCATGCTCAAATTTCTTTGACTGACAGGCCTGACAGTAAATGGAAGAGACTGAAATTGCAACTATATTTTAAATGTTTAATCAGGGAAATTATATAAATCTTTGAGTTGAAACATCCTAATGCTCATACCTTTAAAGCAAAATAAATTTTGACATCTCTTGTGACTATAATGTTCATGCAGCAAAGCAAAATAAATTTTGACATCTCTCATGGCTATAGTGTTCATGCAGCACAACCAGATCTAGAGCTCAGCTTGACAGAAGGACAGATCAAATTTGCGCCAACGCCCATGCTGTTTGGTTAGGAGCTATTTTGCCATTAACTTCTGTATTATGCTATGCAAAAAATTTCTTGAGTAATCTTGACACAGTGCTTGCAAGAGAGGCTATAATTTTTTTTCTGGGGAATCTTGAGGCTTTTTTCTAGTCAAAAAACAAACACCTATGTCTCCTAGAGTTGAGAAGTAGCCCACTCTTTCCTGTTCTATAAGAGGACAAAACTGCCCTTGCTATTCCTTATATCCAAACCTTTCTGTAAAAAGAGAATGATTACCCTCCGGGTGGGCTTTTTTTTCCTGGCACTCATCACTGGTGTGTTTCACAAATAATTTGTTTTCATAACACCCTTGCTTATGTAGGAAGTATTACTATCCTCATTTTATAAGCAGCAAAGAACCAAAGAGAGATTAGAGTCACATGTATTTATAAATTTTGGGGTACAATGGATAACAAACATATATAGGACCTGATATTTCATAATACCTAACACTTTATGGCACTTCCTATACTCAAAGTTTAGTTCCCAGAGACTATCCTCGTGCCAAATTGTTCAGTCTTCCTCCCTGTCCCTTTAAGCAGATTCCTCCTCTGTGTTGCTTGACCATCAGCAGGAGGAGCACAGAGTACTCAGAAGAGTCCCTCAACTTCCTTTATGCCCAGGGTATCTTCATAGCACATGGTGAAGGACATAAGCCTTTAGTTTCCTACAATCCTACACCATTATTCCAGCCTTAATGCGTTTCAGTCTTGTTTTGATAAAAAAAAAAAAGTCCATCATAGTCATTAAGAATCTTTCTAAAGTTCAAGAAAACCACAAACTCTTCTACAAAGAAAACTCACATTGGACCTTTTCTTTCCCAACCAATTTAGTTGCAACCTTGACCGAGTAGCTGTTCTGTGAGGTTTATCATCCAGCTGAAATGCATTTCCTCATCCAAAGCCATATAGCAAGGTATTCTACACACTGCATTTACTAATAGTAATCTTTCTATGTCTTCCATACAGTGATCTTAAAATATTTTAGCAACGTCAGTGTGTTCGGTCTTGTAGTTCCTTAGTACACAACTGTCACCAGCTTTGAAGCAATCAGCACTGTTCTTGACTGATTTATGCCATATGAGAAAAGGAAGTACCAAGGAATAACTAAGTAATATATAGCTGTTACATAGTCTAAATGCCATGGGATGTAGAGACTGGGTTCCAGTTACCACTCCTCAAGTTATTTGGACACATGAAACTGTGAGGGAAATGATCCATTTCTCTTCAAAGAGAGATTTTTGTTAGTACCGTCCCTCTGCCCTGCAGTACCTCCCACTGTACGTTGGCAACAGGAAACATCATCATTGCCAGGATGAATAGAATTGCCAGTCTGCATGATCTCAGCATCTCCCTCCATCTTCTTTGGTCTAGGACTAGGGCTGCCCATAAAGCAAAACCCAAGTGAAGCAGCAAAACTGCTTGAATTGAATCCACTTCTGCACCTCAGAAAGGGCATAATTTGCACCTCCTAGTGCTAACCTTAGTAAATTTTGTTTTAGCTGCTTAAGTAGTGTAAACTTGCATTGCCCTAAGAAGTGAGTCATTGCTTGTGTGTGCTCATGGGTGTTTGGAAGCAGAAGTGATGCTGATCTGTGAATAAAAGCTAACAGACATAACAACAAATGTTATTGTTTGTAATAATTGGTGTACTTGCACATGTGCCTTCACCCAGCATCTTCACCTGTAAGAAGTTGAAGCAATCATAATTTCATTCCATTTCTTACATATTACTTTCCAAGCTGTTTCTGTCAGAAGCAGGTAAAGCGATAATTTAAAGAGCTTGCATTGGTTTGGATGTCTGGCAGTTGTACCTCAGAACACTCAGTGCAATTCAGCTCATACTTACTTTCTGTTCCAGTTTAGACACAGTAGTGCCTATGGCCACACTACCTACTGCTGACCCAGCTACCCGTTACGGGTAGCACCAAAACCACACAGGTATCTTGTAAGGGAGGAGGTTATCATTTCAGCATCTGAAGAGCCAGCTGAGCAACCAGGCCTAGACCTTGAAGCAGAGTAACAAAAAGTGGCCACAGCTCAGCTCACATGGCTAGCTCTAGACTCTGCCGCTTTTTTTTCATGTTACCATTAATTTTGCGGTTACAGATTCTCAGCAAGCACACAATTTCTGTATTGCAGTTATTAGCATTAGTGTTTTGACAAAGGAAAGGCTTCCTGTCATCAGAACACGGGCCATGTGCGCTGCTGTGCTTCCCCCGAGACAGGGGAGAAGGACAGAGTCTAGTCAGCTAAGGTTACAGTTCAGGGGAAGGTTTTCATTAGCTTCCTTACCTCCAAGGGAATGGTGCCACAGGTACTAAGATACTTCATGTGGATGAGAGAGGTACTTCCAGATCAACATGGTTTACACTTTTACTGTTTACTTCCATGAAAACCATAGGGGAAAAAATAAGTATCTGGGAAATACACAGGGATCAAATTTTGTTCTGTTGAAGTTGAGAGACTGTTTCAATGAACATCAAGAGCCTTATCATCTCCTAAAATGTCATAAAAACATATGAAAAGAATGCACTAAAACTGTAGTCTTATAAAGTCCACTTCATATTAAATGCAGTCATCCGGTATCCTATTCTACAGCATATATTCCCTTGCTCACTGTAGTAACAAACAGTTACTGAATATATGAACTTGTAACTATGTAACTACTTCAAATCTTAAAGATAAGCTTACAAAATATGACATACTTGATAACACTAAACTTATCAGTCATAAAAATACCCTATTCTACCCTCAAAAGATTAAAACACTTAGAAGTTTAGGATATCTTGATGTCCTTCAGGTGTATGTTTCTCATAACAAATGTACTGGATAGTACTAGCATAGTGAAAAATTGAAGAAAAAACCAACCAAACAAAACCTCAACTTTTTTCTTCTTTAACACAGTTTGCTTGTGGCTCCTCTCAATAGCTTATAACTTCCAAGGGCAAGTTTGCTTGCAAGTAGTCCATACTGACTTTGACATTAGGAATAAAGCAGGTTATTAATCCTCTTGAAGAGGGTAAGATGAAGAAGAGAATCCCAGAGCGTGCACCAAATAGTATCTAGTATCTATAGAATAGGGTCAGAGAAGACACAATGAAATTGCAAGTGGGAAGAGTTTATATCTCCATGCCGATTATACACTTTTAGACAAATTCAACAGGCACATTAATGGCTTCATAGGTTCAGGCTGTGAGCAAACTGATGATGCAGCGAGATGAGACAGGACAATTCAACATCACAGACGGTTCACAGCTGCCAAAAAGGGTAAGCCATGCTCCCCCTCTCCCCACTTCTCTCCCACTCATGACACATGCTGCCCCTATTTCTTTCTTGTCATCCTTCTAGGGTTGCTCTGGCACTCATCATACTTCCCTTCCTCTAATGCGGGCACGATATCATTGATTTATACTCAGCCTCCACTTAGCACCATGCCTTAATTCCAATTAAACAACATCCTGAATGCTTCCAAAAATGCTTCAGCATTCCCTCCCAACTCCCACACACACTGACGACAGCTGCACAGCTGTGCATCAGGAACCTGAAAGAAAACTTTTATTTCCTTTATTTCTATGCAATGTTTGAACCTGTAATATTAGTGGCAGAAGAAAGAAGAGCAACTAGGCAACTCGGGCCTCACATTTTCACCTCTGTTCCCCTGGTAGGAAGAGGAGTCAGGAACTGCAAAAACCAAGTGTATTGTCCTTCACATATGTTTTCCACCATGAAAGGAGTAGGCATCATATTGCTTTACTAAATCAAGGTTTATGAAAGATCTGATCTTTGTTTTCATATAAAATTCGTGAGCATTCATGTTTCTGGTATCTGTAGCCTTTTCCTCTCTTGCACAACACCAGAAATTATGGAAGGGGGGAGGGTGAAAAGGAATGAAACTTTTTGGTGTAGTTTCACCATTTCCTTTTTCTTGAAAAAGTCAGCTTCGATGTGTGTGAAAATTCCTCTTTAACTGTAGAAGATATACACTACTGACAGATTATTTAGAGGTAAATGTGAAAGGGGACAGGCTAGTAATTCTTTAGGCTAACTATAAAATCGGGGAATGCTTTACAGCTGACACTGTGAGTATATCAACCCAGTAATTGGATGCACGTGTTAGTAGCAGTAAAAAGGCACTGACCAGTTGTCCACCTTACATGGGAATCTACTTTGAGTGTATTCTTTGATTTACTGTTGCAATTAGAACTGAATGTTCAAAGAAAGAACACAAGTGACCTAATTTAAAAGCAAAGAGTGCCTTTAAAGCCATTATTTAACGTGTGACCTGGCTCACTTGTAACCATTTCTTTCCCCTGCAACTTCCATTTGTTGCACTGTACTCATGAAGTAGCACAATCACTTTTAATAATCTGCTCAGCTAATGAATTCAGTTTTAATATCGATTCAGTGATTAAAGATTAAGCCACTTCCTCCTCACTCCTACCCTTGAAGATTTTAATTTTCTTCATAAACACAGAGTGTTTTCCCAGGCTGACTTTTCAAAACTTCATGTAACAGGGTTTCCTGTCTCCTTTTTACTATGGTGTAACTAACAGAGATGTTTTACAACCAATTGGCACTGGAAACAGAAGCAATTAATACACCTAGGAAAGGATCTGTCTTGTTAACAGAACTAATGGTTGCAAGTACCATTGACTACTTTTCTGTGTTCAAAGCATCTGAGCAATGCAAGGCTGCAAGATAGTAAAATACTGCATCAAAATAAGTTATTGAAACAAAAGAAGGAGAATTTGTTTGGTAAGTACCGACTGAGAAACATGCCTGTGCTAATGTTAACTAAATGCATCCTCCATTTCTGATCTGATAATTTGGTTTTCATAGCCCAAAGCAAGCAAAGGTTACTTTTCCATGCAGTCCTATCAAGCTGATGTTGGTAGTTTGAATGTTGATCAACATTCAAACTATTGTGCTGTTCAAAGTGGCAGAGGTCATTAGATGATAAACCTCAGAATATTAGGATAAGGTAGTTCAGTGTCTTACAATGACTGTAATCAATGGTAGCAAGTGTTCAAAATGTGCAAACTGAAATTTCAATTTGGTGCTATTTTGGGGAAGAAGGGACTGTTAAGAGCTTGATTCAGAAAGCTCTTCAGAAAACTGAGAAAAACAAAAACAGGTCATGAAGGGAGTATTATAACAAATCCCAAGTTGACCAAATAATTTCTCTGCTTTGCTGACACTATTTCTATCATCTCTAATGTTAATCTTAAGGATAAAAATACAGTATTGTTTACAAAGATGTGGTCTTTTCCTGTTTAGAACCTTTATTGCACAATTATATTACTTGCTCAGAAGAAAAGCCAGGAATCCACCATGACAGGAGATGTTGCCCTATGTTCGTACTGGTACCTGCTATTTTTAGTTTAAGACACACACACAGGTTAACAAGATTAGCTCATAGAAGGGTTTTTCCTTTTCCAAAATGAAAGACTCTGTGGAATAAATTAAAACTCCCCTATTGCAGGATCTGATCTGACTTCCATTTGAAGTGAAAAGACCCCTATTCACACACACAGCTCAAAGACATCTGAAAGTCATCTTAAAATGCCTTATTTCAAAACAGAGGATCTTAGCCTATGAGTGAATGCATCCAAGATGTTTCAGAAGTGTAAGCACATTCTATAGTGCTCACTCAGCTAACGCCATCTTCAAGAGAAGCTTTGACTGAGCCACTACCTGAGAACCTTGCCATTAAAACAGCAGCATGGCATCTATAAGCCTACAAGCCCCAAGGTTTCTTTCTTCTGAAGTTTTAAGAACAACAAACTTCCAATTGCCCCCCCCCCCTTTTTTTTTTGCAAGTGGCTATAAGTTAGATTTATGAAGACAAAAAGACTTCTTACAACTGTATGTTCTGAACAGATTTATGACAGGGCTACAGTATCAGCATGGAGGGTCCACAAGGCAGTAAGGGTAACAGGAGAGTGTCATGTAGATGTTAAATAGTACAATTCTTTCCACATTCATAAATCCTAAGTGGCTAAGGTTGTATACTGCTGGTTATAAATTATGTAACCGAGTTCTACAGAGAAGGAAAAAAAAGAAGACTTAAAGTGAGAAATCATCTCCATAGGAACTTATACATTAATATTAAAGAATCTAGTTTTCAAACTATTTCACTAAACCAGTATTATTTCCCATTTTAAGTCTTTTTGATTGGAAAAAAATAAACCAGATCTCTAGAGAGAGTAAAACAACAAAACACATATGCCTACTAATCAGTTGTCAGAAAAACAGAAAAGTTCTCACATTAATTTACAAACACCAGCTCATGAGGAGCTGATAATCCCAGCTAGCTTAAAAAATGTTCAGTAGCAAAAGAAAGTATATTACCAAGTATTCTAATCTGGTTTGAGCTTTACCGTTGAGGTTAAGGTACCTATCAAGCTTTATGATTTTATTACACCTGAGATTTAATAAAAAATATGAGTATCAAACTAAGTATACTTAATCAAAACACATTTAATGCTATTTTTAGGTATATAACCCAATATATAGTACAAATATGTCATGTATATATGCACACACTTAAAAGCCTCAATAGCAATGTTCAGCATTTCTAGCAATTAGAATGGTTGTTTACAATCTTTTGGGCAACAGAATGAGGCTCAAAATTTTCTGGCTATTAGTCACTATGTTGCTAATCTGAGCCCACACTAACTAAAGCAAAACCAAGGACTACAAGGAACTTCAGCAGATCCTAAGGTTATGTATAAAAGACAACCATATATTCAGAGGAAAAACCTGGAATAGGTTAGCTCATGAAAAGAAGCTAATTATTTCAGGCTAGCTCCCCCAGTGAACACTCTTACTCTGCAATTGCAGTGCCTTTGCACTATTTGGATTAATCCATTTTGGATGCTTAGAAGGCCAGTTAATATCCTCTCAGCTGGTGTAAGCCCTTTTAGGTTTGCTTGAGCTAAATTAGCTCATACAGCTGAGGATCCAGCCCCTTCTTGTCCACCTACTTCGAGCAGAGGTGACACCAGACAGTGGCTGTGCCGCCATCTACCGTAGGTTTTGCATAGCACTGCTTGGTCCAAAGCCCGCAGGAATCGCTCCAGCAATTCTTCCCACTAAAATCCGGGCTCAATGACACAGACCCCGCTCCCTAAACACGTACCTAAATAATGGCCTGACCCTGCAATCTTTGCTCAGGCAGAACTCCCTGCATGGACTGCAGGTTAGCTGCTGCTAATTAAGCATTGCGTATTGTGTTGCCATTCTTCAGTTACTAAGATCTGCCCTGTAAATTTGAAGTCTGTGTGCTTCATAGCACTATTAACAGTTGCCTTAAAGGTCAATTGGAAATAGTATAACACTCGAACATATGTTCAAGTTTTCCTGAACCAGCTTATCACATATCATATAGCCTGATGCATGCCATCCATTAAACCCAAAGAGTTTCTCCATCATCAAGAAAGCTTTCTGGGTGCAAGTCAGAATCTGCACATGTCCAGTTCTCTCTCCATTTGTATATACGCCTTAAGCTTCTTTTGTTCACCCCAGATCTCAAGTTATAGTGAAAGCTTTTGTAATTGCTCTTTGGAGGCTTTTTGGTTTTGTTTCTCTCTCAAAAAGTACTTGAGTCACCAGAAGGCAGTACAGCTCTCCTTATTCATACGTGCAAATGGCTCTATCAAGAGCAGGGGCAAGGGACTTCACAGCTGTGGTGCCATGAGTCGAGCTAGTGGTTGCATTTTGAGGACAAACTTCCAGATGTAAGGAAGAATAAAACAAAACCTAAAAAGTATCCTACTTTGTCTAGTAAGAGACACACTCCAGCTATGCCAAATACTGCAAATTCCCCCAGCCTCCTGACAGAGGAGTCAGAAGCCACCTCTGTTGCTATTACCCTATAGGTACAGAAAGGCTGATGGAATAATTTTAAGCAATCAAGTTGCAAAACATCTGCCAGAGTAAACTTTAATTTAGCACACTCTACACAATATTTATAGAGCAAATCTATGAATGCTGCTTGAGCCATTTAAAGGCTTGAGAGTAAATTCTGAATGTTTATTCTGACTTTCTCCAACTGTTCTTCTTACTTGACAGTGCTTAACTGGCAGCCAGCCATGAAAGCTGTTGTCTAATTACACAGCATATCATGATGTTACAGCCCTACAGATAAGGCTTTACTGCAGCATAAATGGATTTTAAACATTAGCATATGAGAAAAGGAAAATTAAGCCCCAAATTAGAATATTTCAAAGTCTTGTGTGTCAATAGTCACTATTATTTGTTTAGGAAAGTGTGGTTTTGAAAGAGGAACTTATACTAGAGATTAAATAGACTTTAATCTTAAACAGGCTACAATTTAGTGGGCTGGCTGGCTAACTCTTTATGCACTTAAATGGTCTTAGAATATGTACTTTTACAGAAAACACAATTTCACACTACAACTTATAGTGACTATTAAAGAAGAACATACAACTCTGACTTATCTTTTGCTAGCAAGATCCTAATTGTTTGGTATTTAAAGATGTTGTACACTAGCTCTGATTTTGTGATGTAAGTGCAGTTAGCAAGTTGCAAGTTTTAAGTTGATGGGACTCCTTTCTTCACTGCACATAAACTTGAGGGACAGTATACAGTTATGTATAATAAAGGCATTGATTTGCTTTTATATGGAACAAACATTCTCCTCTTTTTTCAGTAGATATTCTGCAGATGTGACAATAACCATGACATCACCAGCAACGCCAATTCTCTTTCTGATGCACTGCCTGGAGAACTAGAAAAAAAAGAATCACACCCTATAGTTACAGGGGATTGTTCCTGCATGCAGACTGAAGGAGTAAGAAGATGTATATGTATACTTCAGTCTATTCTACCTCTTCTTGGCAAGAAGCTCATGCATGTGTGCAACTTTACTCACTGAACAGTTCTGCTGGCTAAGTGGGACTGCTGAGATGAGTAGTTACTTCTCTGAGTAGGGTGTTGTCAGACTGAGCTCCTTATAGCCTTTTCAACAGCAATGTTCTACACAGAACAGCTGGTGGTCTCAGAGATGCACACAAAGCTTTCAGAATCCCATTTTAAGAGAATGATGCTGTCCTTCTCCACAAACAAAAGTAATCTAAGAAATACATTACTAGGACTTGATACCACACAAATTCATGGAAGCGAAGCCTTCATCATATTCAAGAATTTGGCTCTCTATGAAGTAGAAAGGGAGGTGGTAAGATTCAGCTGCATAGACATCTGAAGCTTTTGCAAACATCAAGTGCATGATAAAATCTGAAGTTGCAAGGTGGAGCAAGTAATGTAGTGGCATATGATACAGCAGCCCTCTCCTCCCTGTTTATAAGCCTGTTATAGGTATTTAATAGAAGTACAGCTGAATTAACAGTAATCTCTGTCATACAGAATAGCAACTTGCTGAAGTACTCCATACTTTACACATTAGCTAACAAGGGATCTAGTTAAGTCACTTTAGGTTGTTTTAACTTAACAGAAGATTTATCCCCAGGTTTATCTGGATTTATGTAAAACAATCCAAGAACCAAAATGTGGTTCTCTACCAGTGAAGCAAGTCAGAGAGTTTCCTCTAACAGTTGCCTAACAGAACTTACTTTCTCAGCATGCTCCTATAGTGGGATGCAGTCACTTAAGAGTTACAATGCAATATATTGTGATTTACTACAGTTACTTCAATTTGAGATTGCACAGGCAGGAAAACCGAATAAAGGTTATATTTCTAGCACTGACAGCCAAAAATACATTACCAGAAGCATGCTATTACTAAAAGCCTAATTAGTACTACAGAAAAGCTTGAAACTACAGCCATGGAAACAGCTATATGACTTTTACTTTGAAATAATTTCTTAAAAAAAAAAAAGTGACAATGAAATGCGTGTGAGGTCTGTGCGAACCCAGCCCCAGATGTTTACAATGGAGCGAGTAGCGGTATAGCGGCGCTGCAGCCCGGGAGCGGCGCAGCGCGCACGCCAAGGCACCAGCATCGCCTCACCGCGGGCGGCTGCGCGGCCGCGCACCGGCTCCCAGCGCCCGCTGGGCACCCCCACGACAGAGAGCAACCCCCCCCCCGCCACGTTCCAGGCTCGGGGAGGAGGGAGCGAGGAGCAGACAGCTCTTGTGCGGCGCGGGGAGAAGAGCATGTGTGTGCGCGGGGGAAATCGGTGCATTGTTTCAATATAGAGTTCTCGTCAAGGCACTTTAACGACAGGGGATAATGATTTTCAGATTCGGGAGACAATGCCCCCACACACTCCGCGCCACATCCTTACAAATCTTTCTAATTTGCTCTTCTGCCAAGCAAAGAAACAAACTGTGCTCGGCGAAGCCATTTGCAAAACAAATGTAACTGGAGAGATTTGCAGATACGGGGCTGGCGGGGAGCCGGAGGAGCCCACCCCGCCTCTGCCCCGCGCACCCTCTGCGCCGAGGCGTCACCTTCCCCATCCCTCCGCGGCGAGGGGGTTCGGGCGCGCCGGGGCCGGGGCTGCCGCGGCCGGGCCGCTCAGGGGGCGCAGCGCGGCGGCAGAGCGGTACTTACTGAAGGGGCAGTTCTCCTTCTTGGTGCCGCTGACCTTGCCGTTCTTCTCGATCTTGAGAAAGTACTTGTTGTAAGAGTAGAGCTTCCTCTTGCGCACGTCTCCTTGGAGGTGATTGTAGCTCCGCACGTGTCTCCCCGCACTGGAAGGAGAGGAGAAGGACGAGGGGAAGGAGGAGGATGATGAAGAAGAAGAGTTGGCGGCCTCCGGGGACAGCATGTCCTGGCCGAGGTCATGGCAGGTGACAGGCACAGAAGACACCAAGAAGAGCAGCAGCAAGCAGCAACAAGGCAGGTGGGAAAAGGCTGAGGCACCATTTGTCAGTATCCATTTGCACATTGTACTGAAACTCTGGGCGCTGGAAAATGTCTTATCAAATGAAACATACTGGAAGGGTAAAACCTGGTAAAAGGCAAGTGGAGAGCCGGTGGTTGCTGCTTCTGGTTAGATCCCTCTGAGCTGTGATCTGGCCTGAAGTAAGTGCACCAACATCCATAACTCAGGGGACAAATCGCCTCAGAAGTTGCTGCCTTTTAATCCTTCGAGTCCTCCCTCAGAAAAAAAAAGCTGTTGGGTTTTTTGGGGGGGTTGCTGTGGTTAATCCTCTTTCCTTTTTCTTTTCCCCACCCCACCCCCCCTCCCCATACACACACACTCCCCAACCTGCTTTGAGACTTCACAGTAGTTATTTTGTTCTCTTCCTCACTCCTTTCTTCACCATCTTAGATGCAGAAAGGTCTGAAAAATAGATGACAGCAAAGTGAACAACAACAACAACAAAAAATAAATAACAACCAGCGGAAAGGGGTGCTGGAAGGGATTTTTCACACATACCCCTTTACACACACACACACACGCACTCACACTTTGTGGCTTTGCACCTTCTTCTGATCCCCACCCCCTTGCCTTTTTGCAAATCCCAAACCAGTTGCACAACTCGTCCTTTCTCACTGACAACCCCAGAGGAGGCAGTTTCTTTGTTTTGCTTTGAATTCTCCAGAACAGTATTAAAAATCCAGAAAGAGAGAGGGAAAAATCCCAATTTGTCTCACTCCCTTCCCTTCCTTTCCCTCCCCCTTTGGTTGTAAACAGGTTGGAAGCTGTAGCCTAAATGTCAGCGATTACAAGTCAGAGGTGGGATGTGCCTCTGGTGGTCAACCCTTATTTGCAGTGGGTCAAGCAGCGGTGGGACATCTGAAACCCTTTTGCAGCTGGAGCGAGCGGTGCCTGCCGCGGAGGGAGCCTCGGGAGCTGCCCTCGCTTCCTCCCGAGCTGCAGCGGCAGCCGCCGCCACCGCCTTCGGCTCGCTGCTAATTGCTCCTAAAGCGTTCTTCTCGGAGCGCCGGCCACCAGCATGGCTTGGAGACTCATGCTTTACTAATTTCCCTGTCTTCCAGGCTGAACCAATCCCCTCTAGGGAGGCTTTCCTCCCCCCCTCACCCCCCCCCCCCCGCCTCGCTCCCTCCCTCCCCAAAGAAACTTGTTTTCTAGCGGAGGATTTTATTTTATTTTTTTGGCAGTGAAGTGCTTGAGAAAGCCACCTGGAGCTTGTTGCCTGCTAGATCTCCCCCTCCCCCCAGCTGGAGGAGGGGTTGGGTGGAGAGGTTGGAAAGAAGTGTATACTACAGGCAGACCCTGGAAAAGCAGATTATAAACTGGTCAGAGAGAGTAAAAAGGGAAGAGAAATAATTAGCTCCTTTTCCTTCTTCTTTGCCAGCTTCCATGGAGGTCTTTCTCCCTCCTTTAATGAATCACTGATTTCTCGCTTCCGTTGCTGAAATAAAAAGTTCACACTTTAGCCTGCTCTTCCTTTTAAGCCTCTCAAGATTTATTGTGTCTCTTTCCCCACCCTCACCCTCCTTGTCTCAAAAGAAATCAGGGCCCTAAATGACCATTTTCTAATTGCTAACATGAGTCATTTACTGAATCACACGTCTGACTTCAAAACAAAATGGGCTTTATTTGGATTGCAAAGGTTTCCCCATAAAATGTCTGAATATTTTGCCTTTTTTTTGTTTAATGCAGTTTTCTTTGCCAGAAAGAAACAATTTTTCCATTTTCAAGGCTATTTTAAAGTGATTTTTCAAGCTATTATTTTCCTGGAGGGGCATATGTTGTTGGTTTTTCCTTTGATTCCATCTCTCCTAATGGATTTGTCATTTCACATACTGAATGTTATGACAGATTCATATTTCTAGCCCGTCACTGAACTGTCAACTTTCCCAATAATTAACAGGCATCTTCCATATGATGTGCTATCTTTTAACACCAGAATAAGGGATCAGGGACTGACAGGATATGGGCAGCATGCAAGACATTAAATTTTGGTTCAGTATTCAAGTATTGTAAAATATCTGTTTTGGAATGCAAGTAGGTGGAACATTTGCTAAGAGAATGGAGTAGCAGAGAAGTGGTACGGGAACACAGTAAGTATCTCAATACATATAACCAGAACTTTTTTGAAATAGAGGCACTTATAATGCAGATCAGTGGAATGCAATGGAAAACTGCCTATGCAATTACATTTGGCATTTGGAATAAATCTTAATTTAAACAACAGAAAATGCAGAAAAGAAGAAATAGTTCTAAAATTAGACTGATTCATTAGATTAGGATGTTAAATATATTGTTAACTTCACAACAGAAATCAGAAATTATTTTCTCCAATTATGGTGTTTATTCTGGAGAGACTCGGCTCTTAAATTTATGTGTTCAGCTTCTGGGGGTGACATTTAAACAGCCTTAAAAATGAAACCATTTAATGTTAAAATCAGTATGTTTTATGTGTTGTTTATGGTACTTCAGAGTATTTATTCTGCATGTATTTGCACTGACTGCAAAGCATTTCAGATTTTTTTTTTTTGGTGAATCTGATTTAGGCTTTCCTTTTGTGGCAACTAATAAAAAAAGAAATAAAAAAGAAAAGCAAAAACCTACTTTTTAGTGAATGCCTGAGAGCTTACATGTACGTTTACAAATCTGATGTCAATGTTAGCTTGCTGTTTAGGTCACGAAGGGTACAACAAGTTATTTCTAAAATTGAAGTTCTTTTGATTCCAACAGCCTAAATCAGAAATAATTACTATAATGTCTTAAAATTATACATTTGAAGCAACCTTTCATTTTTTTTCTTTTTTCTGTCAAATGCTGGAAAAAACAATGAATTGGCATTTTAGGATCTCTGGTGGCAAGAGAAAATAGCAGTTTGGGGGTCAAACAGATTTATTTAACCCCTACTCATTAAAAAAAAAATAGGTACTGTCTTGAATTTACTCAAGAAGAGTTCTGCTTAGGCCTATTTCTAGCTTGTGATTGGCTGTATGTTGGTTGTAAGATCTTGTGGTTAAGAACAAAACCCACATATCCGGAATTTCGTATTAAATCTGCTTCTGGCAGGTGCAATATTCAGTGCAGTACTTTAAACTACTACAACGCATAGAGTCCTTTTCTATCCTGTGTGATGACAGGGAGGGCATTTACAAAACAGAGACCAAATGAAAAGCTAACATAGCTTTTTAGATTATATCTCATTCTTTTTTCTACTTTCTGTATAGCCTTTCTTTTATAGCACAGTTGAATCCCTAAATACCCCACTACTTTGTATTGTCAGGTCACCTCTTAGGTTAGCCTGAGAAAGCCTGAGAAAAGTTCCACAGGAAAGATGCACTATTTAACGGAATTCAATCTGTCCCAACAGATTTGAATCACTAACATAAATGTATGAATGTAGATTATATCTCTGTAATGAGGCCTGAATCATTCTCAGTTACTTCAAAGGACTGAAATTCAACCTTCCTTTTTAGCAGTAACAATCAGACCTTAATGGGTTCCTTTATTAATTGTTCCCTTGCTAACTTGAAAAGCAGCTACCTTCAGTACAGGTCCTAGACTAGAAATGGTACCTGCTGCTTCTAAAACAGTGGTTTTGTTTTGCCTTTTACTGCTCTAAGATTCTGTGAAAAGTTTCCTGTGCTGCAGTTTTATAGATGCTGAATTACATTGATCCATACAGAATGAAATAAAGAAAACCCTTTCAAAAAAATGTGCAAAAAGTAGAAAATAGATTTAAAGGATTTTCTTTTCAGGCTGTTTTCTTTCCAAAGAATGTTCAGGGAAATGAATTGTACAGGTGAATTTTAATGAAAAATAGACTAAAGAAAATATCTTTTTGATAGTTGTAGCAATATCTTACGTCATGTTTTTGTCTTTTGATCAGTAAGGAGGTATGTTTTGGAGGGTTTTTGTTTGTGTTTTTTGTGGGTTTTTTTCCTTGGAAAGTAGATGAATCAGAGAAGGAATATTTTAAGGTAGTTGGAATAGATTTTGCCTTGTATGATTTCCCTTAGGCAAGGCATTATCTTTTCTGGTGTTGTAAATAAGTTCTGTCTATGCTTTTGAGTGTTAATATAATCAACTCTCAGATGTCACCAGCCTCTCAGTTTGGATTGCTAGATAGCAATCATGACCATTTGCTGCTTACATTATGATGAGAGATGCACATGCATCTTCTGGACCTAAGTCTGTTCTTATTCAAAGTGTCAGGAAATTTGCCAGTGATTTCACTAAGACAGATTTGGGCCAGGGATGTCACTTCCAGAGAGACAGCTCTGCCAGAATTGAGGTGAGGAATGCCAAATGCCAGTGACGGATCAGATGCCTCTGTCTATATGTCAGTTCTGAACTGCAGAACTTGGCAGTGTTGTAAAACACTAATCGTGGTTATAAAGAAAAGACAGTGGCACGTAGTGTCCACAATCACCAGCCAGCAATGAGACAAGCTGTTTGATCTGAGATGCAGTGCTACTTGCTGAAGTCTTCACACCGTGGAGTTCATGCCCACCAACAAAGGGACTGAAGGCCATTGCATTTTATCTGAGTAAAGTATGTCTTAAAACTTGAGAAAAAAAATCGTTGTTAGAGCTATTTTCTTCTGAGAAATCTGCAAAATCACCATCATTGTATTTGTCTCTATTTTTTATCCTTTCATGTGCCCCAATGTCATTTTAAAAAATAGTATTCCAATTTGATATATAGAATGAGGTATAAAATAATCCCTTAAATTGTCAAAGATCAAGACTGAAGGTGGTGTAACTCATCTGTGTGTATGAGGCTGGAATAAGACATATAAAATCAGAATACTGTTTTAGTTGCCTGTCATGGGATTTGGTAGTGTGTGGAGCCTACTCCCTGGCTCCTCCTTTCCAACTAAGCTTCCGACACTAGAGAAGAACTCGAGCAAAGTTTAGCAGAAGTTCATAAAATGCTTGTTTCAGCATTTCTTTTTTATTTCAAAACCACTTGTGTTTCTAGGTCAGACATAACAACAGACACGTGCAAAACAAGTCTGAGATAACCAACATGTAGTTCAGCCAGAGCTGGTTCTACACAGCCTACAGAGTCACTACTGAAAATGGCCAAGTGCCCAGCCCAGGCTGAGGCCTCTGGAAGAGTAAGATGGTACTCGTTCTGGTGGAAGAATGAAGAGTTGGCTGGGCTACCACTGCCACTGGTGATAAGTAATGATTAGCCGGACTATACCCTGTTTTATGTTTTTCTTTTAAGGAACAGAATCAAAATATGGCAGCTCTTAGGACCACACAGGTCATCTTCTTGTGAACAGACATATAAATTGCAGGACCAGGCAGGATTTACCCCATTACTTAAATTAGTAGTATGTTTTTCTCTCGTGGATGTATTGGCAAGATTGTCTGAATGCTGTGCTTCAAGCAGACAATTAAGAAAATTGTTTATTCTTCTTAAAATGCTAATTATGGCTATTCTCTTAGAATATGTTTATAGTTATGCTACGGCTGACAGAGAAATTACAAAGCGATGTATGACATTTGAAAATATGTGTATGGTTTTTGTTTGATAAATACAACTATTAAAAAATGAAGAAGAAATGAGTAAAGAAATGCATTCTATGGAGGTCAGCTAGAGGAGACTACAGACCCCCAGACATTGAGCTGCGGTGCCATAAATAGCTATGTGCATGGGTTGGACACTGACCATGTTTAGTAATGGTCTGCTGGCAGCCAGTTTTGCATACTCTGCAGCACAAACATAATTAAAAAGGCAATATTTTCAAGGAGTTACTTTAATCTTAGAGGATTTGTTTTTCTTTCTCAATTCATACAGAACTACCATGAATGCAGGCCACTTATACTCCTATAAATATATGTGATTGAGGACAAAAGTGTCAGAAACTGCCAGGAAGAAGCAAATGTCAGTCAGGTCTTTGCAGATTCTTTCTTTTTTCCCCCACTCAATCTCATTAAGCCTACCTTTTCCATGTGGAAACCTACTGTGACTCTGAGGAAGTACTTTGAGAATTCTGATATACCCTCTGTCCACATAAACCTATATAACTGTGAGTTTTCCTTGTAACAGATAATGGTGATTGTAATTAATTTTTTTTCCCCATACTGGTTATTCTAACTGTTTATACATCTTCTTCTGAAGATACACTATATTTTCACTAATCATTCCTAGGATCCAAACCTTCAGCTGAAACAAGGTGTTGGCTTATTTGTGACATTGAAGCTCCTGTTCCCTGGAGGAAACTTTCCAGAAATAGACATAATTTGGTACTTAAATGTCATCTTTGCATCTTTGAATTGTGTCTATTAATTTACTGGAAAAGGTCTTTGTGTGGCATGTAACTGAGACAAACCCAAAAAAGTTATACACGCTTTTTTATGAGCAGGGCTGTGTACCCTGAAAGGTGCTAACTATATGGTAGTTTTCCTGGATCCAAACAAGATCCCTTTTAGAAAGGTAACAAAGTCAAACCAAAACTCCACAGGTCCGCTAGGCTCCATCCTTCTTGAGTGCTACTGGAAGGGAGCGAAGAAGTCACTTCTAGGCATTGCTTGTGGAGCTATTTGAAACAGAGCTGACAGCTAGGAACATCAGCCCAACAGCTGAACATGCTTGCCTCACCACAGGCAACCAGGGTAGCCAGCTGGGCTCCCTCTGAGCTAGTTAATAGCTCACACATTGCAGGGGGAGCTCACACATTGCCTTTTCTTTGTCAGTTAATTTGTAGCAGTCACGGGAATTACTTCTGTGAGTAAGCACCTCTCATTGTGAGGAAGGGTGATGGAAGTGAGCCCTTTGCTAGCCGAGAGGTGTGGGGCAGGGCTGGGAAGCAAAGGACGGCTCCCCGTGCCTCCCACTGAGCGGGCAGTGCCGGAGCTGCTGCAAGCTGGGCTGGGCACCTGTCAGCCTTCCTACGTATGGCATCGTCTGGGAGATAGGTAGCACAGTAGCTCCTGTAGGGTGCACTCCACCTGTGTTTCCACAGAAGCGCTGTGCAGTGTTGGACACCACCTATGACCATACCTTTTCACGTATATGTGACAAACGTATCTCATTGAAGACACCAAATGTGGAGTCAGCTCAAATATACGGGATTTTTTCCTAAGCACTTTATAGCTTAGGGCATACCAGTACCCTTAATGTTATTAGTAAGAACACCATGACTCAGATATAATTGCCAGCTAGATACACTCTTCTTATTGTTTAGTCCTGGATTTAAAAAGGAACAGCCAGGCTCTACTGCTGTTCTAGGCTCTGTATCAAAGAACAAGTCCCTCAAAGTCAGCTTATTGCTTAGTTGTGATCTTTTTAAAGATGATTTTCTTCTGTTATAGAAGTACTCTCCAGCTGCTGATTATGATTTTGGAAATGCAGCTTAATTAGTTCTATATTTATTAACAGATTGTTTAGCTTTTTATTGAGATCAAAACACAGAGTCAAAGAACAACAATATGGTATCTTCTTTCTAGTATTATTTAAAATGTTTACAGCATGTTAAAGGTTTAAGTAACTCTCTGAAGACCAGTCATCCATTCTGTTAGGCTTAAAGAGATTATTTCTCTTTACAGCATATGGGTAACAACTGGCCACACAGATCCAAATTATTGCAGATTTTAACCATGTTGCCAGTTACTGATGATAATGATTAGCTCCTAAACGCCAGATTCAGTAAACTCGACATCACATTTCATGTTTCCTACATGTAGTTAAAAGCAAAGAACTTTGAAAATGACACACATTGTTTTTTGCACGCCAATAATTGATAAAATACCTTTCCTGGATATTTCTAAATACTAAAAAAAACCTGCTGTAGTTTTTTTCAGTGCAGCTCAGGAATATGTACTCCATAAACCAGGCTGGAATTCGCCAAACCAAGAGACATTACCGATCACAAGCAGTAGAAGCCTGTGTATATGGTTTAAGCTTATTCTGGGCAGTTTTCAAAAGCATACAAGAGCTTCTTGCACCCAAAGAATGGAGAGAGGAAGCCAAAGAAGGAGGGACACCTCCATGTCCTTCTCTTCTACTCTACTTGTGGTGCTGCCTTGCCTCCGATATTCCTTCCAGCCCTGAATCACCAAGGTATCCTATTCATGTGATCACTTGGAAAACAATATCATCTTGGAGCCCTGTTTGTGTATCTGAATGATAGAAATATAAACAACAAAAAGCAAATTAGTTACTGCAAATGTTGACTGTTGTCTGTGGAAAAGCGCTACTTAATACAAAATGCTGTCTAAGCAGAGGAGAGCATATGGAAGGGCTCTATCGATAGGCCAACCTACAATATCCACAGATGATGCAGGCGTAAAAATATTTGCTTAATTTCTGAGGCATTCAACACTAGTTCTTCTAATGTCTTCTGAACTTCTGTGAGTCTGTTGATGAACGATTTAACAAAGCAGTGGTGACCCTTGCTTCAGCCTGCCCCATTTCAGCTTCGTTTGTTGGTGCTTGTGTCAGGCATACACAAAAGGCAGGAAACTCTTCAATTAATTAACAATTCCATTATTTATTTGTTTATTTATTTAGCTAGTAAGTTAGTTAGTAAAGTGGCAGGTAAATGCTCCCTACAAAAACACTCTAGGGATGAGAGACAGCTAGTTAGATTCATAGTTACTGAATGGCAATTAGTCAGAAAAAAATTAAAAAGCATTTACAAATACTGTATTAACTCAGACTATACAATTTAACTACCAAATTGTCTTCCTGGTCCCCTATGGACATGCATTCAAATTTGTCAACAAATCACATCATTGGATAAGCCACTACAAGTCACCCCTCTGAGGAGAGGGGAATGAAGGAAATAAAGCTTTTCTTTTCTCTACAGTTTGCAGTAAAAGGTGCTCCTTCAGAAGTCTAAGACTGGGAGCTTATGCACAGCTCCACTGGACAAAATGCTCCCTGGTGGCCTCCAGAAGAAATGTTCTTCCATTCTTGCAATTGCTTAGTATCCTCAAATGGGAGCTAGGGAGAAGCCATACATCCTCTACAATGGAAACTTGTCCTTGAAGATCTGTTCAGAAATGGATAGTGTTGTGGACCCTGAAAATAGCCTATACTGTTCTTGACATGGAGCATCTGCAGAGAAGTAATGGCTGGGATGCTGTCTCCCCAGTTTTTTGATTGATGACTGACATGTGTAGATCTCCTTTCTGAACGCTGAATGGAACTGGGAGTAGGGAGAGACCTGGCACCAAGAATGACTGTGTCTAGCCTGGATTTCTGACAAAAGCAAATCAGTCAACATCAGCTAATGTGTAAAAAGTATTGACCTCTACAACAGGAGCGAATGTGCAAGTCATATCTATGAAGAGATAATTACTGAGGTTAATGTCAGGGAGAAAACTGCAAGTCAGTTCACTGAATCATGACATAGAAAACACTATCCATAAATAAGACCCTCTAATCAGTTAGCAATCTTTAAGCAAAACTGGGCTTGGCCCTACAGAACTTTGGGCCCTTTGCCAGCCATCTAGACAATTTCTTATGCCTGTGCTTTAGCACCTGCACATTCCAATAAATTTCAATATGACAGCACATATGTTCAAAGCTACATGTGTGTTTAAGTACTCTTAGGGCAGGTTTATTGAGCTTTTCCTACTCATACTTTCAGCTGGCTTATAAACAGTTCCTTAGGTGTGAAATTCTTCTTGTAGAAATCTGGGTATCAGGAGTGAGATTTTGAAGATTTTTAAGGGATTAAAACCTACCCAAAATGTGAGAATAAAAAACTATTTTTGCATGGCACTTTTCCAAGTCTGAAAGATACTAACATTTTCATAACTGGAAAGAATGGTACCAAAGTAGCCATTATATATCCTTCAGGAGAAGGTCATTATTATGGCACAATGTTTGGTGGTTTTGATGAGCATTACAAGGAACCAGTAGGTTGCATGAGCTTTTTCATGGGAAGTTTCAAAAGTTAGAAAGAAATTTGTTGGGTTGTTCTAGGTGGACCTGATTTGTGCAGGGATGAGTTTAGATGGTTGCTAGATTCTCTCCTATAGTTTTCAAGATTCTGAAGAAAACAAATAGATTTTGATTAAAAGCTTAACAAAATACTTGCATTACTAAGTGACTTCTCCTGCGAAACTACAGCATAAGGAAGAACAGAGCAAGCTCTCCCATCCTTTCACAATAATTTATTTTCCATTTCTTTTTATGAGGATCCTCTCTAAAACTCTTAATTCTGCAAAACTTAGAGAATAAACAGGACTCAAATTTCGGTTGATTCTGGGCAGCTGACTTCTATGTGATTTTCCTGAGCTGACCAAACTGCTGAAAATACATGAGGGTGTGACAATTCTAGAAATTCCCTGGAAATTCCCAGTGTAGACTAAGGAAGACAGTAATTAATGCTCATTCAGTGTGTGCTGATTTTTTTCATTCTTCCTATATTTTTTCCAGTGTAGTATATTTGTGTTGTGTGCACATCCACTAGGAGTTTGATTTAGCAGTTTGTTTTGCACAGTGCACTGAATACCTGTCAGATAGTATGACTATTTGATAACATCTGAGTGAAAAAATCAATTGCTTTGCAGCAAAAGGCTTCTACTTTTGTTTCTAATCCTTGGGGATTTTTAGCTATGTTCTCCATTCATATAGAGGGTTTGCTATCTGGTAAAAAAAAAAAAAAAAGAAACATAAAACATAAAAGAATGCTAACAATCCATTAAATTCTGGGATACAAATTTCCCCTAGATTAAAAATGACATTTGCTTTAAGTAATGTTTTTTTTCCCATAATAATTGCTGGGTGATTTTGATTTAGAAAGACAAGTGAACAACATTTAAAGTCTTCAAGACTCACTATTGCATTACTGTAACATATGAATAACTTTGCTTGTTAAGCGAACATTTGTAACCAATTAGCCTGAAGAATGCATCCTTACAGCTGAGAAAAAGAGGACCTCTTCAGCTACCCTTGTTCCTCTGTCTTGGACGTTGGTCTGCTACGGCGTAGGAGCTTTGTGTGCACGTGCTTTGTGCACCAAGGTATTTTGCTGGGGATGGTGGTAGCAGAGAATATGTAGACTGAGTTCCTTTTACTCCTCTGGTGCTGCATTAGAGGAAGGAATCTTTTGCTGGTGATATTATCATCCTTCATGGAAAGGGGGGAAAAAAATCTCACGAGAAGCTACCTGACTCGGAAGGGCTTAGTCTGTCATGATGCTGTTTATTTGTCACTCTTAATCAAGGCTACGTTAACAATCCAGATTGTTAACCAATTCTGCAGCTTTTTTTTACTCGTAGAGCTACTGCCAGTTTTAAGTTGTGTCAAAAATTTAACCATGTTAATTGTGTCAAAGATTTAACTGTGTAAATAATCCATCAGTTTGAAGTAGTCTTGTCTTTGTCTTTTATTGAGCCAGATTTTGTGGTATTTTTTATATAGATAAAAGATGTGGAAAGCTGGGAACTATACTAAGAATGATATCCTCAGATCGTCAGCATTCAGACAAATAATTCAATAATAAAAACTAAGGAAGTTGTAATTTATAGTGCCACAAATCCTGACTGAATCAACCTCTTGAGAAATGTGTGTCCTCCCTCCCTATCCCTTCACTGACATCATTTTGCAACATTCTTGAAATTAGCTGTAATAAATATGACAGTGGGTTGAGGTACTAAGGACCTGAACTAGGCCTGGACAGTGTTTGACTCATGTCGGACTAGTTACTGATTATGCCTTCACATGACTGTCAGAATGTCATTTCTTATGGGTAGGTGCAAGATGTCTAAAACATTCTTCCTACATATTTTTTGGAGAAAATGTATGAGTTACAAAGTTGGAGTCTGAACTGAAACACTGTAAGAACCGCCAAAAATTGCTGGGTGTCTGGAGACATCATCATGTCTACAAGTGAGCTCCTGTTTCTGTGCAATATAACTGCCATAAGAATCTGTTCATAAGAAAGGATTTCGGCACTGTGATGTTCATCATCATAGTCCCTAAGTAGCAGATGCTTGCTCCTCTAGAAGAAGCCCCAGCCTGTTTCATCTAGGTTGCTGTCTGTATATCTAAGAGAAAACATTCTCACCTGGTTACCACTCTGTTGAAGACCTAGGTGCTATTTCCTTACTAGAGGAAGATGCTGCCTTCTCCTTTGAATGTATAGACATTTCAGGTAAATCTTCTTTGTTCAAATGAAGTAGGAATCAGTACTTGCAAACAGAGGTGAAAGCACAAGTGGCAATCACTTTTCATCCACAGATTCTTACTAACTTGACGGGACTTTTCGGTTCAAATCGCTGTGCCTGAAGAGGATTTAGGTCCGCATTTCCAGTCCAACAAAGTGCTTGAGCCGTGTTAGGTAAAATAATCTCTCTTCTTTTCACTCAGTTGTAATGTCATTCTTCTGCTTGGCATGCACTCATATCCAGAAAAACACCAACTGTGGTTAAAGGGTTTAACTAGGGTTAAAGCTTTCCTCTTAAAATAAAGATCTAGGTCCCAGTCAATGCTCCACGGTATGTTTATGCATTTTATGATGCCTAATGCAAAATAAATAGCAGCAGTCCAAGCAGGCACTGAAATTCAAGTCTCTTTTCTCACAGGTATGATAACACCCACTGGATTGAATCCCTCATGGAAATAAGCAGATTTCATTTCAGAATTCCAGCAGGACATGTGCTTACACCATGATATAAAGTAGGCACTAGTGTGCAGAGTTGCTTGGTACTGTCCAAGTTTAGGTGCTTTTTTACACAGTAGAAGTTGATCTGTAGGTTCAAATGCACCTTTGTTGAAGCCTGAGGCCCCTAGGAACTTTAAACAATGTCTGAGCCAAGGTTTTCAAAAGTTCAGTTGATTAGATGAATAAGGCTGCCCTAAATCCCATTTTGGATACTGCAAATACCCCTGGGTTAACATTAGTTGCCCAAGGTTAGTGCTGTGGAATAAATTATATCCCACATGCCCAAACTATATTTTGCCTTCAAAAAGGGTAAGATCAGAGTAAAATACAAAACCAATACAATTTAATGATGAGACCGTTACCAAGAGATCTCAAAATGCTTTTCAGAGGAAATCCACATTACATACTACAAAACTGAGGTACAAGCTATGGAAGTGACTTGCTGAAGGCAACCCAGAAGGCCAGGAGCAGAAGTACAAGCCAAATCTCCAGAATCCGGGTCTGCTACTCCATCTATGCAGCATTTTTTTTCCGTACATATAGTATCAACTTACTTTGGATTGTAAAATAGCTGACAAAATAAGATTTTGCTCATCTGCTTATTTGTTCATTTGCCATTTTGCTCATCTGATGTATTTTAACATTTTAAGAAATAAACCATTGAATTTTCTTCTCTATTTCTCAATTACATCTTGCCTTTCTTTTTTAATTACTACCAGCTTTGTACATGGTAGGCTTTCTTTAAAATATGGAATAAAATTTGCATCTATTATTAACAAAGATTCTATTTTTTTCATAAACACTAAAGCCAGAAATAACTATTATGGCTATCAGATCCATCTTGTGTTGTAACATATACTACAGAGAATTCCTCTTTCCTGTGTCTATCTTCCACACAATTCCTGCAGCTGGTACAGTAACTTGTGGTTAAAAGTAACTTTTCAGAAGCCTCCAACAGTGGATTCTAGTCAACACTGTCAGGAGGAACAAGCTCTGAGTATGACAACCACTGGCTTATGGACTAGAAATTCACAAATCTGTACAACAGCCTTACCCCCCCAAAAAATCAAAATTGAAACAATGAAAACAAAAATGAAACAATGTTCCAGTTATATAAAAATGAAGAAATGGCTGTCTGAGTTCAGGACACTTATTTTTAAATGAAATGTTAAAACTTCTATATTTTAGTTTCTGCTCTAACTATTTTTTGAGATTTTAAACTTTTCCATCAGTTAAAAAGAACAAAAACTCAGCTTAATTTGTGTTCATAACCAACAGATGCATTCAGAAATAGATTTTCTCTTTCCTGTTTGTGCCATGGCAAATTAGCTTTTAGGTCTGATGAAAGAAAAAGTTTTGTGACTCTTACAGAATGCTGTAGGTTTTTTTTCATTGAAGCTAAAGATAGCAGAACTGATTCTGTTGTAATTTTCGTCTTAGAGTATCAAAGCTGTGGAAAATATTAATGTCATATAAAATGAGGGCCGACATTTCTACATCACTGGTCTTTGTGTTAGTCAGAATGGAATGGAAGAAGAAGATGTTGCAGTGAATCAGATCTTACAGTGCCAATTTTTTCATGTGCTATTTCCTTTAGAAAAACATATTTGCTTCATTTTCATGGGTAAAAAAAAATAAAATAAATGGACATGCCTAGGCTTATGGGCTGCTCTGGAAGTTTGAGATGTTAGACTTGGATTTTATTTTCTTTCCATGAACATCTTAGAGAGGAAACTTCTAAATAGTGAAGACAAGACCAAACAGCCAGTCTGTCTTTATTTAAAGTTTCTTGTTGATGTAAGATTAAAAGTCAGCAAACATTAGAAATAAATAGAATATCTCAAGAAAAAAAGTACCCTGTATTAATTCCTTTCTGATGCTTTTGGCTGCCGTATCCCAACATATCCCAGGTAGGTGCTGCTGTCATAACCTTCACGATTTACGTTCACACACTGAAAGAAACCCTACACACAAAGGCGGCTGTTTACAATTCCTGAGCCAAAGATCTGTCACGTCAGCTGGAAAAAGGTCTCTGTTAATATGAGTGTGTTCTGGATCAAGCTAACAGTATGTTAATTTGAGGTTGTGTACGAGTCTTTGCAAGAGTAGGGACCAGATTGGTGTATCCCAGCCTGTTGTTGCAGTAATGTAACTCTGTTGGCAAGTTTTGACATCTTTCTGTGCCAGTCTCAAGATTTCAGAGAATTTCCACTGTATGGCTGGCCTGCCATCCTGTTGGCCAAGGTCCCCTGTAGCTGCAATAACAGTAGCCACAGAAAAGGCATTGACAGGGAATCTGAAAGATTTGGAAAAGAATTTGTTGTGAAGAATGACTATTTTTACCCTCCTTCTCTCTTGTGGGTAGTTGATGACAAATCAACTACCAAGCACTTCAGTAGAGGGGAAGAATCTCTTTCCTGCTTGAAGATTGTCCAAGACATTGTAATATGCTAAAAGTTGCATATCCATATAATAAATGATAGGTCTTGTCCCACAGAAGGACCTGCATTTCCTGGGCGGATGACACAAGCAATTGTCCTTTAAGTACTATATTTCACCTCCAATTAAAAAAAAAAAAAAAAAAAAAGTGACTTAAGGTGTTACAGTCGGATTTACCCTTGAACCAATATCATGGCCAAAGGGTCTACCATGCACATCTTCGATGCAGGACTGTTTTAAAGAAACCTGAGACCACACTAATGGGCTGCACTTTTAGGACAACACCTGTAAATCTTTGGAGACATTCAAGAGACCAGAGGTTGGGAACACCACAGCATATTCTATATTTCTCTCACTATTGGTTCTGTGCTGACAGCCTGAGAAACATTTTTTTTTATTGCTTGTTTGAAATACTGCCCAACTTTCTTTGCCACACTGGCACAGTTTGGGTGAGAAGAACCATGCAAGCTTGACTCCTTCATTCTAGGAAAGTTGCAGAGGTAATTGTGCAACTTTGGCTGTGACATTGTTGTCACTGTTGTCCAGAAAAGTGCATTAAAGCACCTGTTGTAATTGATGGCTATATGTTTTCTTTTATACATCTGTATATATAACAAGCAGAATTGTTCTGTCTCTGAAGCCTGTTACTGGTTTAAAATACACTAAATCAATCCCTTTATTAAGATTTTTTATAACAATATATCTTAAGTCACAAAATATTCAGCAAAAGTGGATTCATCTAGAAAGGATTTGCTGTATCAGTTTTAAGAATACACCTTTAACTGAATGGCTGCTGCTGACTGTACAGGCACAGATTTCCTTTCAAGTTTCTTTTCCTTTAAAATCCAACTTTAACTTCAAGGAGCAATTTGCCTTGTTGTAGCGCAAGTGGGATTTCCTATTCAAAGAGACTGTTTTTTCTTTCCAAACAAATAACTAGACAGTACCAATACAAAAGCCAGTTGAAAAACATCATATGCGTAGAGTTTACTGAATGACTATAAGTCTTTTTTGATCTTTCAGCGTGGACCTCTGAACCCAACAAAATAAACAACCCAGATTATGCCCTAATTGCTCCTCGTGAGCAGAGCTGCAACACCTGGGTGTGTGGTTTCCCTTTATAAATTGAAAGGTCAAGCTAGCCCCTCCTCCCTTTAGGAAAACATCCTGTGCCTATGCTCTCAGTGGCCTTAGGCAAAAATCAGTTTTGTGCTGCTGGGTTAGTTGTGGGGGATGTCTAGTTTGAATATGTTTTCCCTCCCTTTTATTCTCTGCTGTTGGTTTCTTTTGGAAACATTCTTACTATGTAAACATTAAAGGAATGGTGCTTAACAAATGGGAGCACTCTTATATCAAGCCCTGAGCTCTGCAGAGGTCTGATGAGTCTTCTGAATAAACTGCTGTGATCTGCATAAATAACTGTACTAGTGTATATAAGGTACTTTGCCTCCCTAGGTCTATAAGCAGAAATTCGCACAGTGGGTGTGAATTTTGAATCACACCAGCCTGCAATAACAGAAATAAAGTAAGAAGGGAAAATAAAATTTCTTAATTAGAACACATCAAAAAGGTAAGATACTAACTTGCATTTAAACAGAAAGTTGAAAAGTATGGGGAAAAAAACCCTACAAACATTCTCTGGGTTACCACCTCATAGTATTTCCTTTCTAGCAAGCTTGAAATAAGCAATTGAAGGCAGAAGGGAGCTCTGTAAAACATCTGCCATGCCTATGTTCCCACATTTGCTTTTGACTGTCTTTCAAAGTGCATCTTGTTTCTTTCTTAGTAGGTCTAAAGTTAAGGTGATTATACTGGAAAACACATGGCATGCTGCCGCCATTTGTGTATTTTTTTACAAAGGTAAAAAACATTTTATCAGACTATAGTTTGTTTTTCCACTTCTCTTTGTAAAATCTGCTGGTCTTTTTGAAAGTACTGCCGCCATTGTATTTTAAAAATAACTATTCTTACGAAGTAGCATTTCTATCTAGGAAAAAAAGTGGTTTGGAAAAATAAACGATCAAATAGTGCAAGCCCTGACATGGAAAGTGACAGTATCATGGATAGGTATTTAGTGTTTGTATCTAACTCAGCTGAATGCTGTGCCATAGTTAAAGCTCACAAAACCTTATGTAATAGCAGTTGTAATAAGCAGATAGTAATAAAGTGAGGCTTTTGGCTGATAAAATGCACCTGTTCCCTGAAAGAAAATCACCTAAATAAATATCTAAATAAATATCTAGATGTAACACTTTTCTAATAGGGCTGCTAACAGAACAATGATTTTGAGATAGTTGCAGGTTACTTTACAATGGCTGCCAAACCGTTACATTGACATAGCTTAGTTTATTTTTAACATGTAAGCTGGATGCAGAATGTTATATTAAATTGTCTCGATTGGCTTGCTCTGTATGTGTTTGTGTGGAAACAAAGTTTGTTGGTGGTGTGTGACTGGAGACATTGGTTATCTGAGCTGGGTGACTGGGTACCTAGACTCAGTGAGGCTAGTTTTGCTCCAGAGGTATTTGTTTAAAGCTTTGCACGTTTTTTTTGTTTCTCTCCCAAGAAAACTTAGCTGGGGTGGGAGAAGAATTTTGCGTCGTGAACAGCATAATCAGTATTGCAATTTACAGTTCGAGATCAATGAAACTTTTCTCAGGGAATGTCCACACAAAAATGCACAGGAACAGGGGAAAACAGTGGCAGATGTTTGAAACTCACCAAGATGTTAATTTTTCACCAGTTCTTGTACCGGTTCTTCAGGGGCTTTCGACTGGAAGATTCATAATCTACTTATCATGCCTGTGATGTAATTAATTCCTCTGTTTTATGCAATATAGAAATGATTCTTAGCTATGGGGCAAAGGTGTGTGCCTATATCTGTATCTATACACTGTGTTGTGCCAAGGAGCTGCTGTGACTGAGCTTGTAATAATAACTCATCTCACTTCTGTTTCTCTGAGCTCCTTATGCTACAGTGTCTTCCCATCCTTGTTTGCACTCAAGTTCTTTCTAAAGGCTCGCTCCTAACAATGGCGATAATTAATGACTGTGTTTCAAGGCTTCCCAGTACATCCTGTCATTTCAGAGCCTGTCTTCTATACTGTAGGCTCTGAGAGGCAGTATTTGTTTTCATGTTTTGTCTTATGCAATGCCAAGCAATTCATTCTCTTCAACAAACAATAAAAGTGGGTGAAATTTCGCTCACTGTTATACTTTTGCAAATCTTAAGCCTTTTAACTCCATATAGAGGGGACCAAATGAATATATTTCATATGCATTGTTACATGTCAATATATACCTGTGAAAAGCAGAAGTCTGTTAGATTTCAGAATGGGGGATTCATTTATTAAGCCATGCAAAACAGATGTTTCTCTTTACTGGCATAAGCAAATATTTTCTTTGGTCATCTAAAGCATTCTCCGTATTTTATATTGCTTAAGGAAGAAAACCTCTTGCTGTTCCTTCTTCCCGTCTTTATCACAGCTTCATGCTGTCCATGTATCATAACCCAACACTGCATGAGTAAATGCAGCTCTCTTCTTCCCAGTCTCAGTTCAACTCTTTCAAAGGCTAAAGAGTTTTGTCTGACACTTTTATTGTCCAGATGTTTTGTGATGTGTGCAGATGTTACATTTGGTAACATTATTTATCAAAACATGTCCTATTGCTCACTTGAGGGTTATGACTTGATGCATAGTTCTTTTACAAAGATTGATAGTCTTAATAAATGTTAACCTACCAATTCTGATTTTGTTGTTGGGTTTTTTTTTTTTAAAGATGCTAGATGGCACTGCTAGTCCAGGCTTTATTTTGAACAGCTGGGTTTCATAAAGCTAATTCTGCAAGTTACAAAAAGGGCATGTAAGGTATTACTTAAACTTGACAGCTAACGCATTCTGAGAAATATACACCATGATGCATACAATAATGTTTCCACTGTAAGAAAATTCAGGTTTAGGTCTATAACCTCTAGTTAACTGCACTTAAAATTGTTGTACAAATATCCTTGTGTTTGCATTTTGTTCTCTGTGTTTCTTCTTCACGTGCCACCTCATTTCATAGTTGTTGAGTTATGATAGCATGGAACTTGTTACATGTTTTATTTTTTTATTCAAAATGTTGGTTATGGTACTTTAAATACTTTTTAAAATGTAATAGTTAGAGATCCAACAATGGAAAAAAATATACATTTTTTTACTGGAATCGTTTATTTCATAAACATTATGCCACCCACGTTGAAAGTCATAAAGTAATTATTTTGCAGTTCTGCAGAATATTTAAGTATCTCTGTAACCATAGTGCTCTCCATTTTCTTCATTCACTTTAATCTCTATTTAATCTATAGTTTCCTTTTCTTTTGTAGACGTTAGATTCGATGCCATTATCTGCCAACAGGTGAGTGTTTCATTTTATAAAAATACATTTTACACCTAAAAGATGAGGGGAGGGTACAAAAAAAAGCAACCTTTGCAGTAAAAGACTCCAGTAACATGCAAAGTCGCTCCTGCTGCATAAAGATTTGTGACTTGAAAAAGTTTATACAATGTTATTGACTATTCATTCTCTGTTTAGTTAGTATCAAATTCCCTTCTTTTGTTTATTGTGCAGTAAGCTTACAAAGAAACTGCAAGTTCTCAGCCTTTTGGGCAGACAGTTGGATACCGTGTCTAAGCGTTCAGAGCAACCAAACGGAACCTGCACCGTTCTGACCACTGGCTGGGTCACTGGCTGGGGCGTAACGACTCACCTGAGTAACTCGAGAAATCCCTTCAATCTCCCCTTTTGATTTGCCTTTCACAGGCCAGTACTTTTTATTTCTTCTCATCTGTATGCTATCATGTTAACAAGCAGAGGAGAATCTCAGCAGTTCATTGACAGCATAATAAAATGGGATTTAGATTTCAGTATTTGAAGAATGGCTTGCTTTTAGGGTTTTAAGCTTTCGTCTCGTACTTGTATTGCCCCAGTGATCAAAAAAACCCCAAACCCCACAGTGTACGTTGTTGGCCCTATGAATTGTTCATCTAACCTGTCCAGTCATAACTGGCAGAACACAAAATGTGTAATGAATTTTGTGCAAAATTTTGCATGTTTCTCTGTAATACTGTAATGTTAAACAATGAATATTCTGTGGGGCTTTTTTCAGGTAATTACTTCCATTTAAATAAAGCTGAAGATGCAAAGTCTAATTCAATGCAGTTGAATAGAGAATAGCCCAAATTCATTCCAGACGTGAATTAAGTGAACTGATGAGGTGAATTTGGCCTTGTGTATCTACATAGGAAAACTCATACTTCCTCTTGGAAACCCAGCACAAATGTAACCTAAGATTATTGCTTTGAAAATCTGTGCTAGGTGATGCTCTCAGGTGAATATTGTGCTAAATACTTCATGACTGTTGAGAGATGTTGCTTGACACTGTTGTGTTTAGTTCCTAGATGAAAATAAGCAGTGCTTTGTAAAAGCAAGGCAGGAGTGAGCATTGTTAGAAGGTTATTTATTGTTGATGGAACAACTATAGTGCAATTCAGTACTGAAACATTTGCAAGTTAATATACTCTAAAGTACTGCAAAACTTTTTATTTTTATAAGGCTGAATTATTGCTTTCAAATAATACTTCTGTATATATTTAATTCTAATATATTTTATCTGACCAAATATTAAAATATTATCAATCTGAATGCTAAATGTTGTCACATCTATGCAAAAATACCATCTATATATAAAACTGCAGGTTCAACAAGTATGCTGGCAAAAAATACAGTGATATCTACTAGGATTAACAGTTATGTGTATTAGTTTGTCAGCTGTTCCTAATTCTGCATAATTTAGATGCTGTGAACTGGAGAGGTGTGCATTATTTATCAATAATGTATGTGTGGATTAGTTTCATGTGAGAGAAAGCTGAGTAAATAAAACCACCCTAATGTGCCCTATCTATTATTAATCAGTGCAACAGAATAACTCTTAAAATATCCCAGTACACAATAGGCATCGGTAAAAATTTTAAAGACTCATGACCTATTCTGTACTAAGTTTTTGAGCTCTGTGGTTAAATTGTTGTGAAGCTATGTCTAAAAATACTCTAATGTAGGATTTTTTGTGGATTTTTTTTTTTAAACAGAAATATTTATTCATTTTACCTATTCTAATTTTATTCCATGTCAGCAGGGCAGATTTTCAAATTAGGGCCTCCATTCTTCAGAAAGTCCCATAATATATTAAGGCACTTCCTGAGAATTTCATTGGCTTCCCATATAGATACAGGGTCTAGCCAGGAAGCTTTCAGTGCAAGGTCAGGACTGAAATTGGCAAAGGCTGAGCACATCTTAAGGAAGCTGAGCACATCTTAAGGAAGTCTGGGTGAAATGCAGTGAAAAGAGGTGGGTTTTGCTCTGTTCATGGATGTTTTATATATTTTATTCAGGATCTCAGAGAGGAATCTCCATTTGGAAAGCTTGTGGGGTGCCAAGTGGGTGGGACACTCGAGCACGGCCATCTCATGAAAGGTGGGAGTATGAGCTCACGCTGACAGGTAGGTTTCCTGCAGAAGAGCAAGTATACATTCGCTTGCTTCTGGAGTCTGTTCAGGAGACTGGAGTTTTGCACACCATGCTGCAAGAAGACTTGCTCTTTCCTGCTGTCTTCAACCACCTTGATAAGTTTTGTTTGTTTTTTTGTTTGTTTAGTGGGACAGCTTCATCAAGAGGGTCTGAAACCATCAATTCCTTATCTGACATAGTCATCAGACTAGCTGATACCTGGAGGGCTTTGGCACATCTGAGGTCATGAATTCAAATGTCCTCAGACACAAAACTTTCCTTTCATAATCTGCATGTGTGTTCTGATGTCTTGGTGTAAAAGGCAACGCAGTTCTTTCCGGCATCTTCTAAATGAAAGGAATTGCTACTGCATTTTATGCAGATCCTGCTTCAGCTGGTGTTCAGTAGATGTGCTCAGGGAATGAGTGCTTGATAAGAGAAATAGGAAGACTGACCCCAAATGCAGAGCTCTTCTTACCTACCTCTAATGATCAATGTCTGAGGGACTTGTCCTGTTGACGACAGAGTGAGCGGAATCTATACCATAATTCTTCCGAGCAAAGCTTGGGAGAAGGTGAGTTGTGTCCCAAATTCCATTAACTACAATGACTTGATCTCCCTTGACCATAGAAAGATTCTTGCTGACCATGTCAGAATGGGGCACCAACACTGTAGACCCCTGCAGTTCAGTGGAAGGGTCTTGGCCCCAGAGCGTTGAGCCTACATCTGGCCATGGGTAAGTGGTAAGTTAAGTAGGGAGCAGTATAACACTTAAGAAAGAAGCTGTTTAGTCTCTGCCAAACTAGAAATAGATATTCACAATAACAGAGGCACTGCAAAGTTTAGGAAGTTGTTCAAGAAGGATTTTCAGGGCTATTATTTTGGAATTAAGTGCCCAAATTACTCTTAAACTAGCATCAGGCACCTAAAGCCTATTTTTTTAAGCCTGAGCCACTATATAGCTATCCTATTTATTTCAAGATTTAAGTCTAATGCTAAAGGCCTGATCTGCCTCCACTGGAGATGGACTTTTGCCATTACCTTCAACAGAAGCAAAATTGGCTTTCATTTGTGTGCACACATAGTAAATCTGAGGTATCAACAAGCCCTTCCTGACACTACAGTACTTTTTAAAAAACTGATTCATTTTTAACCAAGTTAATTAGTTTCCAAGTGAGTAGGATGCTTTTATATCCTCTTAATATTCTCTTTGCAGTGTGTTGGTTGCCTGGGGTTGAAGTGTTTTTGATTAACTATATGCGATAATGAAAACCATGAGAACAACCTTATGCAGAAGTTCTCTCTTTCTGATGTTACATATAAAACGGCGGAAGTCTTACAATATTTAACACACAGCTTTTTCTCTCCTCCTGCTCTTTCTCCACCCCCCTCCAAAGCCAGAGCTCAAGCTAATTATGGAAGTGTTAGAAATGGTTGTACACCAAGACTTTAGTCTTTTGTAAGGTGTGCCCAAGTGGAGAATTTGACTATTTTTACTGGGAAGAAGGAACAGCACAGTTTGAGAAGGACACAAAGCAGCTGCAGTGAGAGCTGCTTTGGTTGCTATGATGTCCAACAGGGAGATTGAGCGTGACACTCAGCTGAGCACATGTATGCTTAGGGCTTGCTCGTGAAGCAAGCGGGATGCCCTGCTCCACTCGCACTTTTGTTATTTTTTCAGTTAAATGTTATTGACTGTTGGATCTTTCCTACATCCTGAAGCCTATGCAATGGATTATAACTAGCCTGTTGGGACTCCATAAGACAGCCAAATGCTAGGGGCTGAGAAAAGAGTACTGACTGTCTACTCTGGATTCTGTGTTATGGGCCTCATTTTTTGTGGTAATTCACTTTGCAAAAATACTGTTGGATATGGATGATTCTCATGTGAAAACATGCATAGCAGGGTGTAGCCCTGGTAAAGATCTGAAAGGATCTGATTCTTGTCCCAGTGAAATGGGCAGGAGTTTTGCAATTTCCTTTAATTAGGGAGGGACTGAAATCCTTGAAAGAAGGACATGACCTTAATAGGTAGGCATATTTTGCTGTGTTACATGGATTTAAATTTGTATTAAATAGGTGAATTAAAATGGCATTCAAATTCACATTTACAAATATTTTAAGGCTATTAAGTTTGTACCATACTGAAAATTTCAGCCTCTTTCTGCATGACACTAGTGGGAGGAACTCTGTAGACTGTTGGGGTTGATGGCAATCTCCCAGTCTGCTCTGTGGCAGATTCTGAGCTCTTAACAGATATTATTCCAGCTCATTTGGGGGACCAGGGCAGGGGGCATATGTGATGGCCAAAGTTCCTTACAATAACACAGAAAGGCTGAGAGAATTGGATGTCTAAAAATAATTGTGGCTCTGATGTTGAAATATATTATGTAGAGTATTAAGCTTGCTGGATATTGTTATATATTGTGTCAAGAGGATACGATGCAATGCGGTTTTGTACCCATGGGAATCTTGCTGCAGACTATCATTGAAGCAGGAACTGGAACCCATATATTACTATTGGCATATGCTACAGAAAAATATTTGGGCATATGTTGTATTTCCTTGTAATTTTAATTTTTTCAGGAGCAGAGCTATGTCCAGAATGGAAAAGAGGAATCAAGTACAATTGAGCATGCAATCACCCTTTCTGTAGCAAAAATCAAGAAGGTATTAAATAAAGCTGCAATAGCCTTTGTCAACACCAACAGAAGAATAGTAGGTACTACAATGATTATATACAACTGGTGCCATCCTTTTTTAAAAAACAAACGTCTCCCTGTCTTATTAAAATCCTTCCTCTGAAACCACTTAGTTATCTGTTCTTTTACAAATTCTGTACTACAAAGTGCTAAATTGCAGGGATCAAATTAACTCTCCATACATTCAGATTAGTGTTTCTCTGAAGTAAACACTGCCTAAATGTTCAAAGTAAGAGCAGTGACTTTGAAAAGGTGTTTGGGATAACTGTAATATTAGTTTTTACCACAGCAGTATCCTGATGGCAAACAGACACATCACAGCATGTCACCTTTTGGCAGATAGCTCCTGGGTCATACTTTGCATCTCTACTGGATGTGCTTGGGATTCCAGAGTGTAAATCTGGGTAGAATTTGTCCGGTTATGTCCAAAGAACATTGCTGTGAAAGTTAATGAGAAACTCAGCAGTAATTTTTACTTTTGGGAGGAAAAGTAGGAGATCATGCCAAATATGACTCAAAGCCAATTCTCAATTCCCATTTAAATATTAGTAGCCTGATACAGCTTAAAACCTTTTACTGCTTTAAAAATCAAAAGTGACACTTTGTCAGATGTGAGAAGTATGAGTCAACTTTCTATTGGCTAATTGTAAATGGCACTAACCAATATTTTAAGAATGTTTGTGACTAATTTAATGCTACTTATTTGTTTAATTAGATGACCTTTACATACAAGCCCAAATTATCCTATAAATATTTAGCTTTCCAATAAAGATATATCCAGGTATCGGTCTTTTGATAGGAACCATCTGCAACATTTGAAATTTCTGCATGTTCAAATTCTTACTTATTCTTTTGCTTTCATGCTGAAAGCAATGCTTTTTTTACCAATGTTAACAATGTGGCACCTAAATGACATCTCAACTCTATGGCATGATACAGGCATGCAACTCGGATAATTAAAGTCAAGGCCAAGCATTGATAGCAACTTTGAATTACACAACTGCTAAAATTCCTTGTAGCTCATGCACAGTTTGGAAATGCAAGTACTGTAGCAGGGAGACAAAAATCACACAGACAATACACCAATTTAGAAATAATGGTTCCTTCTGAACTTAAGTTTTATACAGTAAAATCAGTGTATTCCATGAAAGTTATTTTGAAACCAGATAATTAATCATGTTTATAAGGAAAGTAAACCAACCCATGACTAGAAGGGTTCTAGTGATAATAGTTTTTCATCTGTCAGTAACCATTTTGTGGAAGCCACAGTCTAAAGCAGGAACAACTGTATCTTTCAGCCTCTTACAACTTTGTTCATTTTATCTTTTGATATCTGTTGATATTCCCTTTAACTATAGCAATGTCATCTGAATTTAAAAGATAAGCTATTAACTGAACTATTTCTTACTGTTTCACCTGTTCAAGTGACATTTAATAAACCAAAATATTCCATTACATGAGATGAAAGATATATATTTCCTGACAATAACAAATACAGTTCAAAAGGGCTCGTGTGTTTTCTCTGATGTGGTTTGTGTGTATTGCCGTTAAACTTAAGGATAAACATCTGTTGTCTGTGCGGATTTTCCTTGATGGTTTGATGTCAGGTGCACAGATTAGGACTTAATCCTGCTAACCTCTGCTCAAAGAAATACCAACAGTTATCAGTGGCTACCCACAAGCCACGATTTTCAGAATAGGGCCCTCTGGGTTTTCTGAATAGAGAATGTAAATTGTTTAGTCTAAATAGCTTATGGTATGCAGTTGCTTCATATATAACTCATATATAAATGATACTTGACACTAAGCAGACTGTTGCCCTTAATTTAATTGCTCACATAAGAAATGGAAGACTTTTTTGAAAAGACAAAGCTAAAAAAGCTAAAGTGGCACATTGCTTTTTCTCCCTCAGATACTTCTGTTATATTTTTCAGCTGTGATGCTGATATTATGTAAAATTACAAAGACATTTCATTAAACGTTGTGATAATATCTGTGTCTATTCATGAGAAACACGTTTTTAATGTAATACACAATCTAGACTTAGAAATCACTTTTATGAAGTATGTTCAGAGCTTAATGCATCCTCAGCTTTTTTGCTGTGGTTTGTATTTCCAGAATCTTGACTTTATCAAAGAAACCCCTGTGTCAGCCTCCTATGTGTATGTTTACCTTCTCCTGGTTTTGCTATATGTAAAAAGCTTCTGTTTCTCTGGTCTTAATGAGTGTGTCTGTTTAAAAGGTTGGTGAGGCTGGAGTACCTTTACAGCGGTCTCTCTAAGCTTTATCTGCTCAGTGGAGGCTTACAAATTCTTACCAATACAAAATTAGGGCACTAATTTCTCCTTTATTCCCCTCACCTGGAGCACTTGAGTGGGGCAAGGGAACATTATAAAGGGGATGAAAAGGTTTAGCATACTCACCCTGCAGGGCAGAGGATACGGAAGATCACAGCTGTCTCTACCTCTTGGATCTGGATCTTATTAATGTCATCAAGCAGTGAATCCTCTGTAGCTGTAGGCTGGACTTTTCCTGCTGTTAACAGGCCTCAGAATGAACTGAAGTTCACCAAACTTTCTGCAGCTAAGTAAACTTAGCGTTACTCAAAAGTTTTCTCCAGAGCCTAAGACGACAACAAATGGGATACTGTTAGTACAACAACCCCATGGAGCTGTTTGATGTCTGCAAATTGACTGGAGTGTGAAAGTGTATCTCTTGGGGGCTGCCCCTCCTCCCGGCCATAACCTGCCCCTCTAAAAGGGAGGTGAAGTTGTGCAGGCTGCAGCGCTGTGGAGGGGAGGCATGGCTCTGCTCCCGTGCTGCCCGCTAATTCTTCTGCAGTCTTACCCACAGCAAGCTCTGCCTTTGCTACCTGGCTCATTCTTGTTATCTTTCATGTGAGATGGACAAATTGGAGACCAGGGAAGAGGAATGCAAAATACCTTTCCACAGGATAGAATATATAGGAAAATAGCCAAGCTAGAAAGAGAGAGAGGGGGTGGGGAAAGGACAAAACAAAACTCACTGTGCCCACCCCCTCACTCCCCCGATTTTGAACTATTTCTTTGTTTCATTTGGTGGTTAATAAAGAAGAGGCTCCTTTCCATGAAATGTGTTCATGATAAATCTGATACCTTTCTATTGCAGCATATTATACTATTTATAAAGACAGTCTAAACCTGGGAATACACCTTCAACAGATATCCTATTATAATAAGCTGAACCTGAAATGCTTGGGAAAATATAACTTTAATGTCTACAGATTTCTGTGGCTTTCCTGTCATGAAAACTAGTTGTATGTTATTAGAGGATTTTTTCAGTAACGTGCAATATTTAAGAACATCACTGTTAATTAGCCCAATCACATTGCTTGCTAGTGCCAAATGTTTTCAGAATGTCATCAAATTGCCAGTAAGAATGGATGGCAAGAAATAAATGTAAAATAGCTTCTCTTTTATTAGAGGTCCCAAGTGCTGCTATTTTTAAAAATCTTGGACTATAGTAAGACGTTGAGCTAAATACAAGAGATTGGTAAACCCAAGGGTATTCTGGGGAGACGTAGGAATTACAAGTTACTACAGATGGAAGTGTCATCTGAGAGCAATACTACATTAAGCGACTGCAACACCAAGACACAAAAGAAATTTTGGAAGATCGGACGATAAGAAGGTGGGATTTTTTTTTCCCCTCACTGATGTTTTACCTTTTTTTGAAAAGCAAATCTGCTTGCCTACATACATTCTGTTTATCTGTGAAATATGGAAGGGATAATAAGAGACACTTGAATGCCACAATTACTTATGTCAAGACATGTTATAAGCATGGAAGAATATTGCCGTATATTTTCTTCTAGGTGAAACTGAGGCACAGGGATTAAAGCTTCACAAGATGTTAACAGTACATTTGGTACTGCAGTCCAAGTTTCTGGCTTTCAGTCCCCTACAGAAATAGATGCCCTGTCTCAGTGAATTCTTGTTCATGGATCCTTGTACAGCAGTGATGCCCACAAAGAAAGAGGAAGAAGGAAGGTGTGAAGGGTACACTGCAAAGAACGAACCCTGGTCTTCAGGAGAGCTAACTTTGGCCTCTTGAAAGACCTTCCTGGAAGAATCGCGTGGGATAGGGCTCTAGAAGATAGGGGTGTCCAAGACAGCTGGTCAATATTCAAGCACCACTTCCTCCAAGCTCAAGATCGGTGCGTGCCTATACGTAAGAAATCAAGCAAAGGAGGCAGGAGACCTCCATGGATGAACAAGGAGCTTCTGGAAAAACTCAAAGGGAAGAAAGAAGTTTACAGAATGTGGAAAAAGGGACTGGCCATTTAGGAGGAATATAGGAACGTTGCCAGAGTGTGCAGGGATGCAATGCGGAAGACTAAGACCCACTTGGAACGAAATCTGGCAAGGGATGTCAAGGACAACAAGAAGGGCTTCTTCGAGTACATCAGCAGCAAAAGGAAGACTAGGGAGAATGTGGGCCCGCTGCTGAATGAGGTGGGTGCCCTGGTGATGGAGGATACAGAGAAGGCAGAGTTACTGACTGCTGCCTTTGCTTCAGTCTTCACTGCTAAGGTTGGCCCTCAGGAAACTCAGACCCTGGAGGTAAGAGAGAAAGTCTGGAGAAAGGAAGACTCTCTCTTGGTCGAGGAGGATCAGGTTAGAGATCATTTTGGCAAACTCGATGACCACAGATTTATGGGCCCTGATGGGACACACCACGAGTGTTCAGGGAGCTGGCAGATGTTATTGCTAAGCCACTCTCCATCATCTTTGAAAGGCCATGGAGAACAGGAGAGGTGCCTGAGGACTGGAGGAAAGCCAGTGTCACTCCAGTCTTCCAAAAGGGCAAGAAGGAGGACCCAGGAGACTATAGGCCTGTCAGCCTCACTTCCATCCCTGGAATGGTGATGGAATGGCTCATTCTGGGGGTCATCAATAAGCATGTGGAGAAAAAGAAGGTTATTGGGAGCGCTCAGCATGGATGCACCATGGGGAAATCATGCCTGACCAATCTGATAGCCTTCTGTGTTGGCATGACTGGCTGGATGGATGAGGGGAGAGCAGTGAATGTTGTCTACCTTGACTTCAGCAGGGCTTTTGACACTCTCTCCCATAACATCCTCACAGGCAAGCTTAGGAAGTGTGGGTTAGATTGAGTGGACAGTGAGGTGGATTGAGAACTGGCTGAATGTCAGGGCTCAGGGGGTTGTGATAAGCGGCACAGAGTCTAGTGAGAGGCCTGTAGCTAGCAGTGTTCCCCAGGGGTTACTACTGGGTCCAGTCTTGTTCATCGATGACCTGGACGAGGGGACAGAGTGTACCATCAGCAAGTTTGCTGATGACACAAAACTGGGAGCACCAGAAGGCTGCGCTGCCATTCAGCAAGATCTGGACAGGCTGAAGAGTTGGGTGGAGAGGAACCAAATGAAATTCAATAAAGGCAAGTGTAGGGTCCTGCACCTAGGGAGGAATAACCCCATTCACCAGTACAGGTTAGGGGTTGACCTGCTGGGAAGCAGCTCTGTGGAGAATGACCTGGGAGTCCTGGTAGACAAGAAGTTAATCATGAGCCAGCAGTGTTCCCTCATGGCGAAGAAGGTCAATGGTGTCCTGGGGTGCATTCAGAAGAGTGTGGCCAGCAGGTTGAGGAAGGTTACCCTCCCCCTCCACTCTGCCCTGGTGAGGCCACATCTGGAGTTTTGTGTCCAGCTCTGGGCTCCCCAGTTCAAGAAAGACAAGGAACTACTGGATAGAGTCCAGCGGAGGGCTACAAAGATGATGAGGGGACTGGAGCATCTCTTGTATGAGGAAAGGCTGAGAGAGCTGGGGCTGTTTAGCCTGGAGAAGACTGCAAGGGGATCTGATCAATGCTTACAAATATCTAAAGGGTGGATGTCTAGAGGAAGGGGCCAGACTCTTTTCAGTGGTGCCCAGTGACAGGACAAGGGGCAATGGGGACAAACTGGAACACAGGAAGTTCCATCTGAACATGAGGAAAAGCTTCTTCACTTTGAGGGTGACCAAGCACTGGAACAGGCTGCCCAGAGAGGTTGTGGAGTCTCCTTCTCTGGAGATATTCAAAACCCGCCTGGACATGATCCTGTGCAACCTGCTCTAGGTGATCCTGCTTTAGCAGGGGGTTGGACTAGATGATCTCCAGAGGTCCCTTCCAACCTCTACCATTCTGTGAGTCTGTGATTCTGTGATCCATATATTCTTGCAGTAATCAGCAGACTAGGGAGTTGGGCAGCATGAGTCTGAATTACCTACAGCACAAGGCAAAGATTTTAAATTTTGTTTCATTAATAATTCGTCATATAGACCTAGAGCCTTTCTTCTAAAGGATCTCACAGAGTTTTTACAAAGGAATATTCTTTTGAACGTTTTCAAAGATTTCCTTAACTTTAATGAGACCATACTTTGAAAGCAAAAGCATCTTTAAAATATACTTGAAGACCCATATCCTCTCTAACAGCAGCTGCACATGAAGTTTGTTGTTTGAACTGAACCAAAACAGGCTGGTTGAAATGGCTATGGGACTAAGGTAGCTCATGGCTTGGATTTGTCAAAGAATGGGTTAACAGCATACTTCTGTCAAACAGTACAGTGGTATTTAGTGATGAAGAGTTAAATTTTATTTGAAAAATAATTTGTTCACAAAATAGTGCCACCTAGGACCATATTAGGACATCAATTTGTATGGCTGGTGGAAAGAATTTGACCTATCCACCAGCCCTACGCTCTGCAGAGTCTTGGGTTGGAAGTCTTCCACCAAAGACTTGGCTAATCTTAGCTCTAACATCCTTATGAAATGTCAAAGTCAATCTAAAATGGGGGTAGTTTGTGAGTTTTTTAATTCCTCCCAGAAAAGCTCTCTATTTGAAGTTTGATTTAGCAAAAAGATGGTCAAGGAAAAAAAAATGTTTGGCCTTTGTAATGCAAAAGCCTACTCAAGGTTTCAGTGGTGGGTTTTGTGGGATGTAGTATTTTGGTACAGACTGTTTTTTGAGACAGAATTTCTATAAGAAAATTAAATAGGGTTTGGAAGTCTGAGTGAAGTTCTTATTTGATATCCCTGAAATCAACCTCAGACACTTCAGTACTTTAGTTTTACTTAGATAATTTATGATGTTGTTGACTTTTAAGTGCTCTTGGACTGTTCTGGATCATGAACTTGGAAGTCTTTTACCCACTAAGTAAAAATTTTCTCCTGGAACTGAAAGCTGCTTTCTTGGGGGGGGGGGGGGGCGGGGGAGGTGTGTGTTACTGGAATTGGAAGCCAGTTTACTACAGTTTTCCAGACATCCCAGCTGTAAGAAAAAAAAGAGTTAGAGAAAAAGAAAAGGTTGTAAATTGCTTTTTAAAAAGAACTATGTTGCACATAATTTTATTTTAAAAGTCTAGCTTTTGGCTCATAGAGAAATACCTTACTTGTTTTCCATGATCTTTTTTGTATCTATTTCCTGATACCTGTTGGAGTGAAAAGGGCAAGAAAAAGTATATCTGCCACCTATCAGAAGATAAATCTAAAATATTTATTCATCAGCAGTTTAAAAGTTTTTGTGAAGAATCTAAGTATGATGTCACTGCAACCAGATGAAGTAAGTTTATGCAGCTTTAACATTACGTGCTGTTGATTGAGTAAACTCTTTGAAAGATGTGTAAATGAATTGTGAGATCTGAACCTTTGTCTTCTAGAATATCTTGGAAAACATTGAATGGCATGTATTCCTAATTAAAAAATCCCAAATCAGAAGCCTGAAGAGCAGTGAGTCAAGATGGTTGAAACAGGGTTAATAGATTTAGACTTTTAATTTCATTTGCTTTTGGGAAAGTTCCCAATAAATCCTCAACTTCTGTTTGTGTTTTTCATAATTGCTCCTTAACAGTCTAACTAGATGACCAAAGAGTTGCTTCTGCTCACTTCACACTGGTACTGCCTGCTTTGGGTTTACTTCAGTTTTTTAGCTTGCTTTGTAGATTTGGTCTGCAGGTTGGGATCCACACAGCTGCAAAATGAACACTGCTATAATATTTCATTTGGACAGATCAGAGAATGCTGGAAGGAAGAACTAAACTGGTGATAAAAACTGCTAAGAGAGTGGAGGAGAAGGTGGTGAGGAACAAATTATCTTTCACATTTGCTGTGTGAGAAGAGAACAAGTACTACTGCAGATTATTTCTTCAGCTATTCTGTGGCCCTGGGGTGTTATCCTTGTGATTTCTTTCAGGGAAGTTTATTTGATGACAGTACAGTTTGGAAGAGTACAAATGAGATGAACAAAGAGCAGAACAAAAGTTGTTCTTATGAAATACCAGCAAAACCAGGAGGCTTGTCTCTTCTTCCTCTATTGAATATTGAACTTGTTAGACACCAATCTCCCCTCCATATTCAAAATGAGGAATTTTTCCCAGGCATGATATTTTTGTGCCTTTTTTTCTTCTTCTATGGAAATCTTTCTGCTTTTCCGTATTACCCTTAAGACAGAAACGGTAAATAGGAAAAGCAGCAGTCAGGGGATGTTGGCTCTAAATTTACACAACACTCTCATCAAGCAGTAAGAAGGCACAAGTTAAAGTCAGCATTTTGAGCTTTCTTGACTACATTCCTGTTACATAGTTGCTGAATCTCATGATCCAGGCAGTCTTTTTGCAAGCTATCTAGATTTGGGTTGTTTTTTCATTTGTTACCTGTCTTGTGCTTATTTCTGCTAACTAAAGATGTTGCCACTGACTTGAAGGAGACCATAAAGGCTTGGATTTATATCCTGAATGAGGTCCCTGGAGGCATAAGGTGAATAAAGTTCTCAAGGAAGCTAATAAAATTTCCTTATGCTTACTAATTCTGTTAATCGATGTCTAAATATGAAAATATGAATAGCTAACAAGTACATGTGTTATAAATGCTGGTTCCATTTATCACTGCCTTCTATAAATTTGCCTTCAGAAAGTCCCTTGACATCTTTGAAGGTAAAACATTACACAGGCCAAGTGTTAATAGCCACTCTAAGACAAATTCAGCTTGTAGTTCTATCAGCATAAATACAAAGTTATAGAGTTGCCTTTCAGTAGGCCCAGGGGAGGAACAATGCACATCCACTGAGACTTCAAAATAATTCAAATTGCTGTTGTTCTTGAAACATTAAAGTGAATGATGAAAATGAGGAAACGAGTGCAGGCAAGAGGTTAGCAGGAGGCAAACAGTGTGCAGCCATGTCCATGCAGTTATCCTGCTTCGCCTCCTTCGCTCATGACCTGCAACGCCCTGAACACTCTAGTCCTGGATCTTTGTGGAAAAGCAGTTACAGGCTGTGCCAAACTGTGTGCTTCTTTTGTGCTCTGAGTACATGTTCTCCAGGGGCTAGAATGAAACCACCGCATTCATTTGCACTTGAGCAAAAACTACATTGTTTTTGTGGTCATTTGGCATCATGTTCAAAAAATATAAGGTCAAATTCAGCTCTAATGTTGCAACTCAAATGATTTCAATGGCATTTTGCCCACCTACATCAGAGCTGGATTTGGCCCATCATCTGGATCTACTTAGTGAATACTGTGCTAAATGTTCAATGCCTTGCACAGGGTTTTAGTTATGTGCTTACCATTGAATTAAATGGGAATTGTATTCTTAGGATCTTATCCAAATTATGAAACCGTAGGACTGTGAAGGGAACTGTATTGTTGTTAAAGTTTGTGCAGCACCAAGCACACTAGAGTTTAAATTGCAGTTGTGGTGGTGGATGTAACTATAATACAACTATTAAGCATGATAAAATACCTTGTTAGTGCCTCAATGAAGAGAACACAACAATAGTAAATAGTGACGAGATTAAACTTTCTGACATGGGATTACTTTGCTTCTGTTTCTGAATAAGTGATGACTTCATACATTAAACAGAATGAGTGTATAGTTTTCTTAAGTATGATCCTTCTAATTGCTTCAGAGAATATTTGAGGTTTTTCTTCTTGCAGGGCAATGCCCAGAAAAAAGTCTTGCTTTCTACATGCTTGAGAATTCAATATTGTCCTGTTTATATTTCTACATACTTTTCATTGTTTTTAAAGGAATGTATTTTAAAATTATGTCTAGATTTATTACTTAATGGATATCTGCAAAGATTTGATGATCAAGGGAGCAACACAGTAAGTCAGAAGCCTTCAGAAACAGATTCATTACATGTCACCATGTGTGCAGCCAAAAGCAACCAAGTGGGTTTGGTCATATTTAGTTTCCATAGAAAATTAATTTTCAAATACAGGATATTTTTGCAAAAGCATTTCATTTTCTAGGGAAGAAAACCCCAAACAAACCAAACATGACTTCCTGCAAATCTATTAGTACATTGGAAATGCTTTAATTTCTGATGGTCAAAGTGTCCTCCTTTGACAGAGGACACTTACTGGCTCTAGCTTACCTAAACTGAGTGCTTGACACCTGGTCCTCCAAGATCTTTTTGAAAACAGTACGCCAACGGAGTCTTGGAACAAGATTTTTCTTACCGTTTCTAAGAATCTGATTTCTCTAAGCATGAAAGCTTCCTAGAAGGTAAATTAGCAAAAATGCTGGTTTTAAGAAAGGAATCTGAATTTCTTATTGTCCTTACACTCTTGGCTGATACTGTTTCAGATTTGATTAAACCAAATAAAAGCAATGATGTGAAATTATCTAGTTAAGGCATTTAGCTTTAGATTTATCCTGGGGTTGCTTTCATGTAGTTGCAATTTCTCTGTCCCGTCTAGTTCTAAATTAATCAATGGTGTCCATAAATCTTACCATTTGGGATACTGTTTAATGATGATTTAGCCTTTTTGAAGGTCTAAGTGTATGTAGAATACTTGTGCTGACTCTTTTTTTTGTCCCCTGGCTGGCAGCTCAGTAGCTTACAGGGTGCATGAGGTATAAAAGAAAACACAGGGTGGGGGAGGAAGGATGTCATGAACATGTCAGAGGTGAATTCTGCAGCGATTACACATACAGAATACTGCTTAATCATGCCAAAATGATCCTCTAGGGTCAGTGGGGACAACATACAGAAAAGGTCAACTCTACATGAGAAGGTTTCTCAAACCAAAGTAAATGAAGTAGAAATGCAAATGCATAAAAATAGCACTGGATTGTGGCAGTGAATGTACTGGCGTTTGAAATGAAAATTTTTGCTCTGTAGAGGAGACCTGTACTCCTGGGGGATGTATGGTTGAGAATACTGAGGTGACCAAGAATCCGTTAGCCAGAAACCAGACAAAGGATACTGGGCTCATTGCAGCTTATGCTGCAAAGTTAATCGCAGAACAAGAGCTGTGAACCTGCCATGAGTCAGAGATATAGAGGATACCTTGGAAGAGAGAAATGAAAAAGTAGGAAGCAGCAATTGTAACTACGGTTCTCAACATACGCTATTATATTTTCCAAAATAACAGAAAATTTGGCAGATTTCATCTGGTGCATTACTAAGACAAGCTTAAACCACAGTGTGCTATTGACAGAAAGTCAGTCTGTAGGATTTTATGGTGTATCACGTAAAGAAAAAAGAAACTAAATAACGAGCTGAGTAGACATCCTTTATCGTAATAATTTCAAAAGTATGACAGAAACTGGAGGACACTTGCTGATCCTGATCCCAGACGCACAGGTAGTTCAAGATAGTTAACAGCTTTCTCCTGTAGCAGACAATGTAAAACATTGGGAGCAAAATAGGTAATATATTTTGTTTCTGGCTATAATTAAAGTAAGGAAAAAGTCACTGTGGAACACTCTTTGGATTCACCAGTCAGCAGTAAGTGATCTAACCCAAGTTTTTGCGAATGGAAGATGTTCTCAAGTAATTGGATTACTTCAAATGTTTATAAGGAATAGAGGAGAGCTATTTGGTAGGAACTGGCAGGATCCTAAAGCTATCCAAATGCGTGTTCCCAATTTAGAATTCACACCTCAACACACAGGAAGAGAAAGCAAGTTTAAAGAAATGCCACCGGTGCTCCTGCACCTCCAATTACAGAAGTGACCATTAGAAAGGGCTAAGAAATTTCCTCAAGACTGGAAGAAATTCATTGGTTTGAGAGTACAGAAGACTTGTATACAGTTTGGATGAGTGGGCCATGCCATTGTACGAAATAATTGTGTGACTTATGACAGAGGACCAGCAAAAAGGATTTGAATTGGTGAAGAAAGGATTTTTATGAACTAGATTGTATTTAAATTTCCAAATTGATCCTAGTCACTTTCGGCTTCTGTATGGGAAATTACTTTTAAGCAATGCTAAAAATTGCTGTGGGATTTGCACTTGAATAAATTGAGCTTGATTGGTGCGGAATTTGGAGGCTGCAAATTAAACGTTTAAAGTCTTGGTGAAGACTATAAATGCCAGAATATAAAAATAACATTTGTTGTCTTTGCTAGTGTTCTATTATCCAATACTTTCCCAGAGCTTATTTTTGCACTTTTGCTTTCCTGTGCCTTAACAAAAAGGCAAAGATAATTATCAGAGTCCTCTCTAGGTAGCTGTCATCGCGGTGGTGTTGTATCTGTGCCTTCAGCACAGTATTCCTGAATATAAGGCAGTTCTCAGCTGCAAGTAAAGACAGTAGAAGCCCAAAAGAAATGAAAAGAATTATGTGCCCATCCAGGGAGCAGAAAATGCTTGGCTCTTGATTAGAAAAAGTAGCCAGGAGAAGAATTCAAACTTAGTCCCTTTTGGAGAGAGCCTAGCCCAGTAATTAAGAAACTAAACAGTTTACTCTTGTTGATTCCAAACCCAAGAGCTCATTCCTTTGTTGAGGACCTGGTGAAGAGATTTAAGAAACATCCCAGAGGGACGAAGAGGGAATTTGGAACTATCCCTGCAAGTTTTATGCCCAACAGGAGGAGAAATTGCTCAGGGCTTGAGATATCTCCTTGCAGCTGACAGATCTGGCTAAAAGTTGCTGATAATCTCAGTCAAAGATCAAGCAATGCTCTCCACCAGAAGTGTAGCAGAAACCTAGCAAAACCTAGTCAGGAGACAGCTATTTGGATTTCACAAATTTGGACACAAATAAAACTTCTGTAGATAATTTTGTTTAAATGAAAGGGAATAGTGGTAGAAAATGGGCTGTAATCAGAAGTCCAGGTATCAAAATCTACCATTTTTTTACACTCTCATCTTTCATAGTATGTCTTTTTTTCTGTTCAGATTGGGTAGAAGGAGATTAAAATGTGCTTGTGCTAATGAGATGCTTACTCATAATGTCCTAATGAATAATTTCATTCCAGTAAGGAAGCTCTGTAGTATGGGCCTGTAATAGTAGAGCATTTAGAGGTGTCAGATGTGATTATGTAGATGTATTGATCATCAGGACTCATAAACATACTAGGAGATAACTTCTGAGGTTATATGCATATGCTGCTAGAGCAGTATAACGCTCTAGCTCTATCATCACTGATTTGCACTCAATATCTATTTAAATTGAACAGCAATACTCTTTTGAGCACTGGGTTAATGGAGGCCTATGTATATATTTTTTAGATATGTTATTAATCTACAGACCATGACTGGCTGTTTTATATTGCCCCCCAAAAATGTGTCTAAGAAGGATTGAAAGCACAACGAACAATACCAGTGATAATTGGAAGGGAGTATATACCTACGGGAACTTTTCACTGACAGTGGAATCATACATATGAGGGTCCATAGAGTTGGATTTTCAGCAATCACTTTCAATTTCTGGGCACATTTTCTTACTGAATTTTTTGAACACTTACTTTGCTGTTGGGTTTGCGTGGCAAGGTTTTGGTAGCAGGGGGGCTACAGGAGTGGCTTCTGCAAGAAGCTGCTAGAAACTTCTCCTGTGTCTGATAGAGCCAATGCCAGCCGGCTCCAAGACGGACCCACTGCTGGCCAAGGCCAAGCCCATCAGCGCCTCTGTGATAACATATTTAAGAAGAAAAAAAACAGTTAGAGAGAGCTTTTGCAGCCAGAGAGAGGAGTGAGAAGATGTAAGAAACTCTGCAGACACCAAGGTCAGTGCAGAAGGAGGGGGAGGAGGTGCTCCAGACACCAGAGCAAAGATCCCCCAGCAGCCTGTGGTGAAGGCCATGGTGAAGCAGGCTGTCCCCCTGCAGCCCATGGAGGAAGGAGGAGGGGGTGTAGAGATTCCACCTGCAGCCCGTGGAGGACCCCATGCTGGAGCAGGTGGAGGCACCTGAAGGAGGCTGTGGCCTGTGGGAAGCCCACGCTGGAGCAAGTTCCAGGCCGGACCGGTGGACCCGTGAAGAGGGGAGCCCACGCCAGGGCAGGTTTGCTGGCAGGACTTGTGACCCCGTGGGGGACCCCACGCTGGAGCAGTTTGCTCCTGAAGGTCTGCACCCCGTGAGAGAGACTCCATGCTGGAGCAGGGGAACGGAGAGGAGTCCTCCCCCTGAGGATGAAGAAGCGGCAGAAACAACATGTGATGAACTGACCGTAACCCCCATTCCCCGTCCCCCTGTGCCGCTGAGGGGGGGAAGGTTGAAGCCGGGAGTGAAGTTGAGCCCAGGAAGATGGGAGGAGTGGGGGGAGGTGTTTTAAGATTTGATTTTATTTTCTCATTCCTCTACTCTGTTTTGCCTAGTAATAAATTAGATGAATTCCTTCTCTAAGTTCGGTCTGTTTTGCTCGTGACAACAATTAGTGAGTGATCTCTCCCTGTCCTTATCTCGACCCACAAGCATTTCGTTATACCTTTTCTCCCCTGTCTAGTGAATGAGGGGAGTGAGAGAGCGGCTCTGGTGGGCACCTGGCCTCCAGCCAGGGTCAACCCACCACAACAAGTACCTGTACTTACATAGCCTGTAATGACAAGCTTAGAATAAAAATTTCTTTGCAATTTTTGTGGAAATAAGCTGATACATTTTCTAGGGCTCTTACCTCTCAGGAGTTTACCCACTTGACCAGCATGCTATAGGACTGGTTTACAGCTTGTTCTGGAAAAAAAAAAAAAAAAAGTACATATATCCCCAAACTGGCCTTCTATTTTTTCCTTTTACCAGATGGCTTTTTAAAAATCTGGTTGTTCCTGTTTTATGCAAGATGTGTGTGTGAAATGGAAGTCCAACATCTCTCTCCCTTTCTTGCCATCTTTATCCTGCAAACCCCTAAAGCCAGGACCCCACCACAAAGGTCCTGCCTTCTCATTCTGCATTCCCATTCAGACTCAGTTGCCTTGCCAAGGCTATTGTACCCTTCAGCCTATATAGAGCATCTTGACTCCCTCCTCCAAGCATGGCCCTGCTCCCATGTGCTGAGCCTGAAGAGCAGGTTCCAGTGCTGGTTGTATTCTTGCAGCAAAAGCTGCAAATTACACAGGCTGCCAAGAAGTGACCTCTGCAGCACGCAGCAGTGGCATAGTAGGGATGAGGTGGAACTGCTTGTGTGGAAGTGCTTCAACTCAGGTAATCCATCACCATTGTTTGGGGAATGCTTCAAGTGTTCTTTGGGGAACTCTTTGCTCAGCAAACCAATTTGGAATCCTCTGCTCCAAAATCTTTGCTTGTGGTAAGGTTTTAATAGTTCTCAGCCCATACAGAAGAATACCTTTCAGGTCTATCTAGAGTGAAATGGTTGGATGGTGCAGCGTACGAAAGGCATATTAACAGCAAGAATAGCTCGTATCATGAACAGACCCACTGATAGCAGTACTGTAATATATGTGCTTTCTTGAATAATTATTCAATTAGTTTTATAAAGATAGTTCCAAAAACACTGTCTTGTGTAACTAATAGTACATGCTTTTAAGTGATTATTTTAGGTAAAGGAGCAGTTGAAGTGTATATTCTAATAAGTACTACAGTAATTGATTCATAACTTTAAAAATTTGGACTGTGCTGCTAATACTTATGTTAGCACCTAAGTTTTGTGCTCATAAGCACAATTTTTCTTTTCCTAAGTATCTCTTCTATCTACTGGTATGTGTTATAATGTAAACACATAGTTATTTTCTTTTTTTCTGGCCTGAAATTGAATTAGCCTTTTTGTTTCCCGTTGTGGCAGGAGCATAGGGAAAGTCCTGTTCCTTCCCGTGGAGAGTGATTTCAAAGCTAGATATACCACTTGACATCTCTTAAAATTGCTTTCTCTGTTCCAAAGCAACTTAATTTACAGCTTTCTATATTTAGTGTTTCATGAAAAGAAATTGTGTTTGGCTTTGTTGAATAAAAGCTGAACAGCTTGAAGTGAAGTATCTTCAAAGTAACAAGAATATTGTGCAAATACTTCAGAAAATCAAATAAAATAATCATAATCAAATGTTGCTCAACTGTGCTTGGATCCTACAAATGAAACTCTGATCAGACTGTACAAGCAAAATGCTGCAAAAGCTAGCATGGGTTTACTGGTCTTCTCTCTTCTGGGCCAAAAGCTTAGAGATTTGGATTCCAGCTAGAATCATTCTCAGAGCTTTATGAACAAATTTAATCAAGTCTACTTTTGATGCTATATTAGGTTTTGGTGTCTTTTTTTTTGTTTGTTTCTTTTTTTTTGTTTGTTTGGTTTCTTTTTTTTAAATAAGGCTTTCATATCTTGGCTTTGGAAAAGTTGAACTGCCTTGTGAGCATTCAAGCCTATGATTGCTCAGCTTTGTGCTGCTACTTTATTTTAGGCAGACCTCTTCAGTTAGTTTTATTTTTCGTAACGCACTGCTTCTTATCCCTAAGAATCTCTGTCTCTTGACAAAAATAAAGGGGAAAGAGAAGACCAGTATGCCTACTGACATCTTATAGGTATCAAAATATTTTGCTATTGGTATTTCTGCTGAAATTCTATACTGTCAGAAAGAGACTCACTTTTGATGTGTGTTTCTTTGGGAAAATTGTATGTTTGCTACTTCTGTATTCCCTTTCTGACGTGGGTGTATTATCTTCAAAGATCACCTTTTTTCATCTTTGCTTTGTCATTGGACTATGATGGTTTTGTGTGTGGAGGACACATGATACAGGGAGAGACTTTTTTTCAGATCGGTGTTCTTTTTCTTCTATTTTTTTGTGCTTAGGCCATCATGGAGGTTTCTCTGTGTGCCTGAAGCTTCACCCAAGGAGAACAGGGTATGCTGGTTTTGTCAGCATCCTGGACTAGAGTAAGGGATAATACATTCCCGTATCTCCTCTGAATTGCAATAGATACTCTTGTTAAAGAGGGGCTTTCAAGTCAGAGATCTGCAGCCAAGGAGCAAGTGCTGTAAGGGTGACCTTGGCCCTTCCACTAACACTTCAAAATCTGTAGGACTGAGAGATGAACTCTGTTCATGAAGAGAACCACTTGCCCCCTGCCCTCTCCCGCCCGGCCGAGTGCCCCAGTGCTTCCTTCTCTCTGAAGAGCAGGTCAGGTTATATTGGTAGCTCTTCTTCTGGTCTTTAATATTCTGTAATGGAGTTTCAACATGGAGAGTGTTATTTTGTTTTCGAGGCATTCTATATTTTTGGTGTTTATTGGCACTTGTGTGCTGTATACTTAATATGATAAATTTTTATAAGAATTTAATTTCAATAATTACTTTGACTGTTTGATAAAGGATAAGGTAAAGAGGATAATTTCTTTTAAATGATCTTGCTAGACTGAGAATTTATACTAATTTTTAATCTTACAAATGGTTCTTTTGTGGTACTAGCTGGAAAAGCCATAGAGTTACAGAATGTATTTAAAATTGCATGTTTTCATCTGGTGTTACAGAGGAAGGGAAAACGTGCAAAAAGATACAGTTTGAAAAAAACGTCCACAAGCTGCTACTAATTAGAATTCTGTATAATATGAAACCCCCCTTAAAGTTATGGGAAGGGAACATAACATATCCTTAATTACTAAATTTGTTGTTGGTTTTTTTTTTTTTAAATTCCATCGTTTCAGATCAAAGATCTAAATCTTCGAATGGCTTCCTCTCCAGTGGGCGACACTATTAATGGGTGGAGACCTCACATTAAGTGAAGTGTAGACACAGTTAAACCCACTGGAGCTCTGATCCTCACCTGGGTGTAATGGTACCTGTAAGCTAGCAGTACATGGTATCTTTTTCAGTCTTGACTTTGTATGGAGTAGAGTGCAGAATCACAGAAAATGAGAAGGATTTTATGACAATGTGGTGGCATTGCCTTTGGGACTGGTCTTTGCACAAAATTCTCTGCTTTGGAGGTGCTCCATCTCCTAGGATGAAGCTGCCGTAGTTTCCTAATCCTACACTTTTGCTTGGGGTAACTGATGGTCCTTTCAATTCAATTTTCTTCATTCTTGGCCCCTGCTACTGCAAATCAGTCAGCTCAGGAAGGAGGAAGGTTAAGATGGGATTCTAAATAATTGCTGTTGGAAGGATAGCTTTCATGTCTGTCCTAAGAAGAAAAAACATTGAATATGCAGACAGGAGATGTTTCTTTACTCTCTAAGCTCTGTGTAAACAAAACTATTCCTCTCTTGGTTCACTGATTCCTGCGGGGCTACTCATTTGAGTTAGGAAAGTAGAGTTTTGCCCATACAAAATTTGAGTCTTAGTGATCTCCATCTGATTCAAAATTATTACAGTCCATCTGAGTGTATTTACAGTTCCAACTAATTTTTTGCAGGTTCTTTAAACTACATTATGTAATGACTGTTTTTACTTTTATTGCTTTTCCTGAAACTCTAATGCTCCTGTTAATGCTGTTCTGAAAATAAAACATATATATAACAAGACTATCATATTTTACATTTTTGGGACAGTTTGAAATGTAAAAAGCATGTTGAGGTGAATTGCATAATGCAATGAGGAATGCAGACCTTCCTCATTGTCCTCATGGGAAAATAATAATCATGATGCCTAATCCAAAGCCAACTGAAATGACCTTGGAAAGGGAAGGGGAAGCCTTTCCACTGGCCGCAAATCCATTGTGTTCTATACTTGAACAGTTTGAAAGCTGATTGCTTTCATCAGCATCACTTTGCATTGCTTATTGAAATCTCAGGATCATCTATGTTATACGTTCACATGCAGGGATGTAAAGTTTCTCTTGATATGCCACTAAAGTAATTTCTGAGAAAACAAATACTGGGTTTGGAACAGTGTGCCCTGGAGAAAGTAACTGGAATCCTTGGAGTTGCTTAGGGGGTTGATTGAGCACATTTGAGCTAGGACCCCAGGGAATGCATCAATAATGACATACAAACTCCAGGAACCAATTGAATTTTACATAAGATTATTATGAACTGCCATAATGGATCAGTGCAATGGCCATCCAGTCTTCTATATTTATCTTTGTTATTGGCCATTTCTTCATAGAAAAGAAAAATAAATTGGGCTTTTGTGTCTGGTTTTCAGGGGTCAGTGCTGAGGGTACCATGGAAGAAGAAAATAAAAAGGAAGAGAATAAGCCAACAACAGCTTGCAGGCATACACACAAGCTTTCTCCATGGTCAGGAAGACTTATGATTTCCTAGTTAATTTTTTGGCCACTGCAGGAAGATAGAACATGGTTTGATATTTGAAGAAATACACAACTTCTATTAAAACCATTGCAATACTCGGAGAACACAAAAATGTCTAAGACTGTCTTTTTTGTTGACAAAATGATCATTAGATCATCTTACAGATTTTTTTTAATTCCTGTTGTCAATGATAAATCTTTCCATGTATAACTAAGATCGAGCTATTTCAACATAGACTTTATTCAAAACCTCCTGGTGAGTATTTTGTGTAGGTTTGTCCCTTTATTTAATCACAGAGGATGAGCTGTTGCAGACCCTGACCACAAAATTTTGGCTCTCCACATCCAGCTGCTGCAGTCTGTAGTTCAGAATCTCAAGGTCATCTCTTTGGGGTTTTTTGTTGTTGTGGGGTTTTTTTCTTACTTTTTTTTTTAATTTAGAGAATATAGCTGAACATAATAGAGAATGATTAAATACTCCAGTTTAATTATATGTAGAACTAAAAATATTATGTGACTGGGTCTTTGCAAGTGCAAAGAAAATCTGTTTTTCACAAAAATGTGACTTCTCGGGCTTCACTGGGTTGCTTCTCACAGTGCCAATCAAATCCAGAGTTCTCTGTAATCATTATACAGTGCCTCTGAGCTCAGCCTATAACCTAGGTCCTACTGATTATTTAAATCCTGGGAAGAATGTTCTCCATCCAAAGTAGAAAAGCGTGCATGCTTCTCTCAAAAATCATGTGTCTCTGCTAGGTCTTTTCAATGTACTCTTCTACTCTCTTCCCCGCCACCTAACAATTTGGAGTGATAGACCCAAAGGAATATCCACAGGAACCTAGAGCCCAGGAATTAAATTCAATGTCCCTTTGAATAATATCTTATTTCCAGGCCTAGCAAAAAACCTCATCATTCTATTTTTTCAAAATCTCTGTACCTGCTTATGGTTCATCCTTTCTTTCTTTAGGCTTCTTCTTCCTGGACATACTGTATTCTGGTTGTGTATATGGATGACAAAGTGAAGGTAAGACAGAATACACTTGACTCTCTGGTTTAATTTTAATAATTTAAATTTTAATAATCCTAGCTGGACCCAGTAACATTGAAGCCATGGGCATGCAGAAAAAGTTAAGTATTGACTGTTGAGGGAATCTGAGTACATACTTTTTTTAGCATATGCTTAAGTTTACACCATTGTTTCTGCTGTCTGAATATACATAAAAGTCATATTCCAAAGTCTGTTAAAATTCTTGAATCAGTTTCACTTTATCAGCATGAACATTTGGATAGTCCTTTTTATTGCTTCAGCAAAAATACTAATTGACTCAAAGCCAATTAATACTTATAGCTGTTCTTTTTTTATAAATGAAAACATACTGTAACACCACAGTGGCCATCTCCTTCCTGCTCCAGGTAAAAGACTTATCAACTTTTGCAATGCTTTGTCTGAAAAAAGGTTAAGCAAGGTTTGCTGGAAGTACTGCCAAGTAGATTATGTGCAATTTTTGTTTTCTCCTACATAGTATAGTTTGAGTATAGCCTTCTTCGCCACGTCTTTAAAAAAAAAAAAGTTTGAAGAAGAAATAGATCTCAATCTCTATTAAAAATAAAGGATTATGTTTAAATCATTTCTCAGGAACATCCTGGACTGAAAATTTTCAAATTACATTAAAGACTTCAAATATAACTTAGTCTTTATATAGTGAGGGAGTGTAGTGACACTACAGCAGGGAGTTCCTATTTATCCTCTAAATGCATAGGTATGTATCTGGATACACCTGCTTGAGAAGCCTGCACAAGAAGACCACAAACAAGTGAATAAATTTGAGATGCCTCATGCAATACATGCTAGTGCTTTTTGTTGTAAAACTAAAGGAAATCTGAGTCATTGCAATCTTAGAATGTAATGCCAGACAAATGAGAACCAGACCACAAACAATGAAGCCAAGGACATCATTATAGGTTGAGTAATGTGAACGACTTTTACATAAACTATGGCTGAAGCTCAGGATTTAGCAAAAGACCATCACCCTTAATTGCATCAAGGACAATTAAAAGCTCGTTAGTCTGCAAGTTGTCCATTAGGAATAAGAGTCTCATCAATCTAAGTCATAAATATTTAAGGAGGGCAATTTTTCATTTTGATTTAACTATTTTCCTTTATCTTACCTTTCTTCCTATGTTATGAATCACCTTTCATTTATCCACTCTCTTCCCCAAAATGGGGAAATAATTTCACTTTGTCTTCACCTAGTCTCCATTTCCAGCAAGATTTTTCAGCCCAGGGTCTTTCATGAAATCCTTGGTCTCTCTGAAGACCTTTCTTGTTTTACTAACAACACTCTCTCATGAGCTGAGTGTTAGGTTCCTCCTTTTCTGATCCATTGGTTCCACATAACAATAATCCAGGTGATCCTAACACTCTCTTGAAAAAAAATGTGTTATTGGTAGCTGTAAGGTCCATAGGACTTGTGATAACTTTGTTATTACTCTTCATTTAGAAAAGATAAAAAACACTTATCAACCAGCCCTTGTTAATGCTAGCTAACATCACCATTAGGCATTTGCTGTCTGCACTGGATGAAGTAATACACTAAGAAGCACCATTTATAGGATGCACGCCCACATGATGAAATAAACCACAGATTATCAAAGGCTTTAAGGGTTTTAGAAGACTCTGGATGAGACTGTGAAGAGAGGAGGCATCAAACTGAGAACAAAACTTAAGTCCTACAATGTTGTAACATCTCCAGTGTGTTGTCACACAGCCACATTAAGAAACTCTCACTTCTCCTTAAGTTGCCTCAAAGACCATGGAAATTCTCTAGTGGCAGGAGGTAGCAGACACTGAAGTCCTACTAAGAGCAAATGCATCAGGGATTTCTCTAATGTACATTTGAAGTGGTTGGCCATGTGATCTAAATGTGTGGAGGCAGACTATCCCATAAGGCATTCAAGTGTGGTAAACACTCTTGTGGGAGTCAGTTTAAGGGTTATAAAGATTTTCTAGAGATAATCCTAAAAATGTGAAAAGTCCACTGATTTATGAGCTCATGATGCTCCTAACAACAACAAAAAATGGCAGAACATGATTTACAGGGGTGTAAGTACATTTGAAACAACTAGTGTCCAGCTAGCTGAAGAAAAGAGAGTCCTTTTTTTTAAGAAAGAGTTACACTAAATTAAGTCTGACAATTGTGTGGTGAAAACATTCCTTGGATTTCATAATCACAGGAGAACTCATCATCAGAATTAATGTAGAGAGGAATTTGTTTGCTGCCATCATGGATAATAGGCAGAACAGATCAAACAGTCTCTAAGCAGTAGCTAGTTCAACTTTTTACAGCTCAGGTTTTCCAGTTACCATTTCAAATACCTTAAGAAGCAGCAACAAATCTAATCTCACTTCTGAATTGTCTTCCTAACAGAGTTTCTCATAACAGGCACCACAGCATTCGAGTGGGAGACAAGAGAGAGGGATTTGTTGGCATCCTCTGAAGAGTTATTTGGTGGAAGTGACATGTTTTTACAGACTCATGGCAGCAGCTACTTTTCTCTACTGTCCTTGGCACCTACTTTATTGTAGTCTAACTACTTGATTTCAGGTATGAGAACAGAGTTCAGAACCTGGCTTATTCTTTGATGTAAAGCAGAAGCTTTTACCTAGGTCAGGGAGACTAGAGTCCAACTGGAAGAGAAAGCTGGAGGCTTAAAACCATTTTACTCTAATTGACAGACAGACTGACGATGAGCTTAGAAGATAAAAGCATGTATATGTGTATGATTCTCACTGAGATATTTGTGAAATCATCTTATCCAGTGGTAGCAGGGCTTCTCCACATTACATCATCAGACTGGTGTTAGTACTAACGTGGCTGAAGAATACTAGAATGAACAACTTGTGCTACTCCTAAGTAACTCTTGCCGAAGCATGTCTTGGTAAGTCCTGCTAGGTTAAATAAGTTGATGAAAGCTTCTGCTCCAGTGAATTTTGACAAACTAGGCATTTGGTCTGCTTCTGCAGCTGGTTCATAATAACATCTGGTGCAGTATGTTATCTCTGGGTTCCCACACAGAGAAGAATGGATACTATTGATTCATCTTCTTGGGTTCCAGACATAACACAAACTGAAATATTAGAAAGTAGAAAACTAAACATATAATTTTTTTTAAGTTGAGGTAGCAAAGCATTTTATTTTCTACAATGAACATTCCTTGAATTACTTCAGGAGCCAGATGTTCTTTTAAATCTAACAAAAATAAACTTTGAGTGCAAATCAAAATTCCAACAAGGATTTCATTAAGCCAATTTTGATTTCACTAATTTTCCAAAAATTACAGGCCCATAAAATTTTCTGGTTTAATTGCCAGTCACTGTTCCAGAGATGGATAACACTGAAAGGCTTTTCCAATTTAACTGTAAATGCAATACTGGAAACTAATAACTATGGCAACTTTGTTACCTGATGTCATGAATTTGTCTGGATATTCAACAACCTGCACTTCTGATCTCTTCAACTGTTCCCTGGCAGCAAAATACTGCAAAAAGCTAATAGGAATCAAAACACCTACTGGGGTAACTCTGTATCCTGAATAGACACAAAAGGTTTCTGAATTAGATAAAATGAAAAAGTGAGGCTTGGCTGTACTGTCTCAGAGTTGACAATCAAACATATCAAGATTTTTTTCCCAGAGTTTTGTTTATTTTTATTTTTTTATTTTTAGGTTTTAATATTTTTTTAGGTTTTAGGGTTTGATTTTTTTTTTTATATTTTTTTACTTATTTATTTTTATATTGGCTTACATCATATCACATATTACATCGAGTCCAGAGGAGGGCCACGAAGCTGATTGGAGGGATGGAGCACCTCTCCTATGAGGACAGGCTGAGAGAGTTGGGGTTGTTCAGCCTAGAGAAGGGAAGGCTCTGGGGAGATCTAATTGCGGCCTTCCAGTACCTGAAGGGGCCTACAGGAAAGATGGAGAGGGACTGTTTATCAGGGTGTGTAATGATAGGACAAGGGGTAGTGGCTTTAAATTACAAGAGGGTAGATTTAGATTAGATGTTAGAAAGAAATTCTTTACTGTTACAGTGGTGAGGCACTGGAACAGGTTGCCCAGAGAAGCTGTGGATGCCCCATCCCTGGAAGTGTTCAAGGCCAGGCTGGATGGGGCTTTGGGCAACCTGGTCTAGTGGAGGGTGTCCCTGCCCGCAGCAGGGGGGTTGGAAGTAGATGGTCTTTGAGGTCCCTTCCAACCCAAACCATTCCATGATTCTATGAATCTATATCTTGTTCTGATCATTGTGTATGAGTCTTTTTGGCATACTATGCCTTTACAGTCCAATTCCTAGAAATATAGATAGGTTCTAGACCAGACACAGGCACAGAATCTTGCTGTCAAATCAGCCAAAACACAGAGAGAGAATGTATGCTCGCCTTGTTTTCTTATGCTAGTTGTGGAAACACAGCATTTGGCATAAACTCCATGGATAACAAGTTAATTAAGGAATATTTTGGAATGCACCTGAAGTACTGGGTTATTTTATAATGTGACAACACTTTATGGCTGCAGGATCTTTGATCTAGAACTAGGAGCCTTCAGATTGAATGTCATTGTATCATTCAATAGTAATCAAAACTGTGCCTTCAAATGCCCATTGCCATGTAATGATCACATATTTCTAGATTTGCAAGTGATTCTTTTAAGTACATCTCATCTAGCCTAAAAGATTGTACTGGCTTTAGATGGGATAAAATTAATTTTCTTCATAGCAGCTACTATGGGGCTGTGTTTTGGATTTGTGCTGAAAACAGCCAGGCTAGGAACAAGGGGAAGAGTTCATTGCAATGTTAAACCTGATGGTCTGGCCCAAATGAACCAGGGTGGAGGCTGCGATGGAAATACCTTTAAACCCACGATTTGAGTTGCATGTTATAGGAATTACTACAGCAGGAACCAGCTGAACCAATGGTGGACAAACCTTACAAGAAGAAGTGGAAGTGCAGCAGTGACCCCACCTGAGCTGGCTTTGGTGCTCAATAACTCCCATGCGTCACATCACCTCTCCTGTTCTGAGTGACCACCATAACAGATGGAGCCCAAAGTCATGGGCGAAATGAACTCAATGGACATTTTATGGCCATTTTAAAGACATTTCACAGGGATGTTACATAGATAAAGAAAATGATATCTGTGTATTATTTCAAGATGGGGAGGGGGGTGGTGGTTAATGAGATGTATTGGATAGCATTGTACCTGAGCATGACACAAATGGTATTGAATAAGGGGTAGAGAATGTGCTGGTTTTGGCTGGGATAGAGTTCATTTTCTTCATAGTAGCTGGTATGTGGCTGTGTTTTGGATTTGTGCTGAGAACAGTGTTGCTAACACAGAGATGTTTTCATTACTGCTGAGCAGTGCTTGCACAGAGCCAAAGCCTTTGCTGCTTCTCACACCACCCCACCAGCAAGTGGGCTGGGGGTGCACAAGGAGTTGGGAGAGGACACCGCAGGACAGCTGACCCCAGCTGACCAAACAGATAGTCCATACCGTATGACATTATGCTCAGCGTATAAGGGGCTGGGGGAAGAAGAAGGAAGAGGGGATGTTTGGAGTGGTGGCGTTTGTGTTCCCAAGTCACCGTTAGGCGTGATGGAGCCCTGCTCTCCTGGAGATGGCTGAACACCTGCCTGCCCATGGGAAGTGGTGAGTGAATCCCTTGTCTTGCTTTGCTTGTGGGTGCAGCTTTTGCTTTACCTATTAAACTGTCTTTATCTCAACCCATGAGTTTTCTCACTTCTACTCTTTGTCCCCCATCCCACTGTGGGGGAGTGAGCAAGCAACTGTGTGGGGCTGAGCTGCTGCTGTGGTTAAACCATGACAAGGAGTCACAGAGATTTCCAGTATTAATCCCAACTTAATAAGTACGACATAAATGCCAAAAGATGGTCACAAGTACATAGACACTGTCAAGTTACAGTGGAGAGCATTCAGGACTAGGGGTTTTAACACTTACCACCATTTATTGTTCAAAATATTTGCCACTCAGCAAATTCCACTCAGTGTCCCAAAATGGGAACTAAATTCATTCCAAATTCACTTACTGATTCTGAAGGAGGAAATGACAGACTGGGACTATTCTTTATCACCAAGCCAAAATACGTCATAATTCAGTGATCAGGGAACCCTTTCTACTGAAGCCATATAATCAACTTCAAATTTGGTCACACAAAGCAGGGACATAAGTCAAAATACTGCATATTTTGGAAAGAACTTTAATGCCTGGATGACTAGGTATACATTGTGCATCAGAAATTTTTTTAATCAAAACATTTGTTTTATCTCAGTTTTAGAATTCTGTGGATTACTTTCTTCCCATTAAAAAAGATATTAAACTCAATTAATTTTTTTAGTCTACCTGGATTGTGATCTTTTTCATTCTTGTTCCCTCATTTTGGTTGTGCATTTTTTCTGGTAATCAGCACCAAAACTTTTACTGGAAACTGAGTAAAAGTATATGTTTATTTTTGGAGCTGTTACATAGACTTTTATTTTTATTTTATTTTCTATCTTGTGTCATGGCATTTCTACTCCTCTGGTTTTTATTTCCTTTTCATTTATGTGGCTAGAGAACCTCCTATGATTTCTATTAGTCTTCTGTAGAATAGCTTGTAGACTTTTGATATTTCTTGACTTACCATTTCTGAATTTTGAGCTTATTTTAGCCGGTCTTTTTCCTCCCACTCTTCCCCATAAACATATATTCTTTTTCAGCTCTTTATTCACTGGATTACATATGAACATCCCTTTCTTTAAGTTTACTGGTCTACCTATTTGTAATGCAAACCATGAATATTGTTTGCACTTCTGATTTAAAACCAAATCAGGTCTCCCATATAGTTCCTCATCATTTTAGTCCATTTGACTTCATTAACTAGCTTCCAGAGTTTCTTAGTTTGCCTATGGGAAATTGAGAGCCTCCATTGCAGATCTGCTTTTGTTTGCCCTTCCATTTAAAGTAAAGCAAGTCCTGATCGCTTCTTTTTTCATGGCCAACTGTTTTATGATGGCTTTTACTATTTGCCCAAACTCTAAAAGACCCTCACCTGTCATGGGTTCTGTTGATTGTCAGGTGAGAGCTACCCCACCCAGGGGTAACTAGCCCTATGCTATTCCCAGATTGGATAGCCAGTGTTATAGTCCTGAATCAGCATTATCTAGCTGTGCAAGAAATTATTAGCTAAACAAAGTGATTGTGAAATCCTGACCGCTGGCATTATCTGTCTGAAAGATTTAAAGGCCACATAAATGGATTAGTAGCTGCAGTTTCATAATTAAAATCATATCAATAGTTAAAATATTCATTGTAATAAATACAATTACAATTGTTTAAAATGTTACCATGACATTTACCTAGGTACTAAGTTACGATTTATTTCCTTAGTTACCAAACAATAGTGTGGTGAAAAACAACTCACAGAATATTTTCAATATTTAACTTTCTAAAGTTAGACACATTTTTGGTTAGAAAAGGTGGAAAACCACTTCTGCTCTTAATTACAATGAATATAATTAATTCATATTTTAATGTATGTGTTATTTTAATATATTAAATAACACATATTTTAACATATGTGTTTTTAGTGACACTGAAGAAATGTAGCAAAGAATAAAAAATGAGGTTCTACCTAGTACAAACATTTCCAGGAAGGATCATATTATAAGTAGGAATTCCTAGTTGTGTTGGAAGGACATCCTGTAAATACCTACCTGTGAAATAGCATACATTTGTTCACCTTCTAGATAAATAATTACCAAATAAAAAAGTTTATGCTGTATATAATTTTCATAATTATTATTTTGCATTTATGATATTTCTTTGTAAAATGCATATAACATTATATTTTATAACATACATAAGATATTTATAAACATGACTGTAACTTTAAAAATTATATTTTAAAAAATAATATTATGGAACCATGATGTTAAAATATATTAATTTCCCTTTGAGACTGGGCAGAGAGCTTCAACTGCACTGATCACACCAAACACATGGATTGTAGATTTGGCAAGACAGATTAGAAAAGAAGGGCTGCAATTGCTTACCTGATGCTTGGTCATGGAAGAAATAGGCAGGGTGACCACTGAGGTTGATGACTGGCAATGATCTGTAGCTCAGAAAGCTGAGATGGCATTGATGTCCTTCTGCCCGCTTCCTGAGGGGGACAGGGCACTCTGAAGCCTTCTCTGAGAACAGCTTATGCTGCAAGTACAGCTCATCCACCATGGGCTGCGTTCAGCCCCTGAGGAGCTGTAGCTCATAAATTACAGGAAAGAGCCTTTCCAGAAATGAATGTGTGTTCCTGCAACCACATTTAAAATTATTTTGTTAAAATCTATTCTGAAAAAGCTAAATGATACCCTTCCTATTTATTGTTGGTCCTGCTTCTGCTCTTCAGGGATTCCTGATATAACTTCATATTGCTCATCTACCAGGGCCTGCCAACTCAGCAGTATGTGTCTTTGTCTCTTGAGCCAAATATAATGTGAAAATAAGGACTGAAAACTCCAACTTTATTAAGAGGTTGGACAAATGAGTGATTATTTTGCTGACAGACACTCAGGGTCACTGGCCAGGAATGATGAACCCTGTTGTGAATCTGATGATACTGATTTGGGCAGTTTTACTTGACTTCACAGTCATAACAGGTTAGGAAAATGTATTAAGCAGGAGTTAAAAAGGTTTAGTCTGTTCCTCAACAGGCATTCCTACGTGTTTAGTTAGATTTAGGGTTTTGGCATAAACGAATGAAAGTTGAGTGCAGAAAAATTCAGGTTAATGACTGAGTTCTCTTGGGTAATCATCCAGTGGTTGCAAGATATGCCCGGTTTAGCAATAGGCCATAATTCTACAAACAAGATTCTTTAATATAAGCTTTGCTATATCAGTTTTTCCTGTTTTCTAAGGTTCTGGTCTTCAGATAAGTCAAATAATTGTAGTTGAAACAATTGCTTATGATGAGCCAACTCTGTTGGAAAAATGAGCTTTTGAAATTTCCTCTTGCTTTCTCTCAGGATTTCTGTTGTCAAAATTGGTTATGATATGACTCTGAAAGAACTTGGTATAAGAGGACCTTTAAAGGCAAAATATTTTTTTGATTTTTTGGTCTGGCAGAGACAGTTATATTATGAATATTCACAGTATGTCCAGGATAACAAATTGCATTATTTTACATTATGCATTTTGCTCAGTGGTAAAAGCTATGTTTTTGGGATGCAAACTTGGAACTGCCCTAATTCTTTGTTTTAACATGTTTGTTGCTTAAAATGTGATGAAACATCCCATATTAGCCTCTCAGCCAAAAGAAACCTAAAGGAGATTTATCACTTTTCCATTCATATATGAAAAGGAGGGGACAAATCCTCCCATTAAAAAACTGTACTTTTAGTGGAGTTACCAACCCTTTGTTAGATAAACTAAAGTACTAAATGCCTAAAGATTATAAACCTGCTTGAGTATCTGATCCCAGCTCCTTCGTGACTACAGGAATGGAAAATTTCCATTTCATCTCACCTTGCCTGACACTCCTTGGTGTCTGAATTTTCTGGGCTGTTGTAACAGAGTGATTGAAATAAAGTTGAGAAATCATCCCGAATGTCATGGACATCCAAGACAGGTAAAAGCTGATAACAAAAATCACTATCCCCTCTAGCCACAGTAAGGGGCTCTTACTAACCCATATTTTTCTGACTGTGAAGTGTGTTTATGACTGTGTCAGTGAGGGTTTGCTGGACTGACTCTAAAGAAAGGACTTTGCGATGTTCTAGACCCTGCCTGCTTCCCCGACTCCTGAAATTCAGAGCCTTACTCTAATGCTGTGGCTGAAACAATTAAACACTTTCCTCCTTCTCCTTCTGTCCCCAGCAACACGTTCCTTCTTCCTCTCTTGTGCTAAACCTGACATATATGGACCAATTCCAAAACCTTCAGTAAGTATCTATCTGCAGCACAGATGAATTTACTGCAGGAAGCATAATTTTAATTTCCTGACTTAACATTATGCGGTATTTCATATTTGGTATTCTAGTTACACTATATATGTTATTTGTGTCCTATGTGGAACCCACCAAAAATTGGTCATTAGAATTGACAGCTGCTCTGCAACACCTCATTCCTGTATATGTTTTCTGTTTCTATTGTTTTCTTTATTCCTGGGGTAGATGCAAAAATCTACTGATGGAAAACTGAGTGTGAAACTGAGGCCTTAAGATCCCCTGTGTCTGTGGAAAAAAAAAACCCAAACGCTTATTTATTAATAAATGTTTAAACTTTTTATTACGTAAAATAGTCTAACAAGGGCATACTTTTAAAAAACAAAAGATTGGAATTTTGGACTCCCACCAATTTTTATTGGGGAGAGAGAGACTAACGCAGAATACGTTTCTGAAACACTGGCACTAGGGAGTCCTGAAGCAATTGTATATTTAAAATACTCCCTTTCCTTCTACCTTCCACTTGCAGTTTTGCTGAAGAAGCCTGTTTTAACCTTTCATGACTTTTCAGAAACATTACTGAGAATGCAACCTCATTAGTATTGTACAAAAAGCCATGATAAGTAGGTGTTAATGGTTCCCAATCAGTTTTCAAAGGGGAATAAAATACAGATTCTTCCTATATGTCTGTTCTGAATAGACTTAACCCACCGGAGGAGCAAGGTAAATCAGGCCATGCTGAGTAGCCAGACAATGCCTCATACCACAGTTAAAAGAATGGAGTTGTGCATGTCTGTTTTATGCTGGTTAGTCCCTCTGCTGTGGTAATACTGCAGAGAACATTGTCAGTATACGTTAAAAATAACAGAAGACCCCATAAAAATAGAATTTGTAATACAGTGGATAACCTGGCAAATAAGATTGGGTAGCAATAGGTCTGGTGGGTGCTCTTTGTAGGGACTCCCCTCCAGCCAGAGAAAGTAGTGCTGGCAGGAGCAGAGAGACCTCTGCTCACCACCCCAGGCAGGGTGTGTGTCCTTCCTAGAGGTGTCTGTCCCATCTGCTCTTGCAAGCTGGTGCTGGAGGATCCAGGAGATATGTTCTGTTAGTGTCCATACTCTGAGAAAGCACTTGCGTATAATCTGAAATTCCTTGACATAGTTTTATTCTGTTGTTGGTTTTGGCTACCAGAAAATGTTTTCCTTCCTTCTCCGTCACATTTTATATAAATCTTATGTTACTATACACTAGCATACTCATTGCTTTTTAATTGCAGCTAAAACTATTATTTACTGACAGTGAATGAATCCTGTCATGCACCTCAGAGGTTACTTGAATATTGCCTAATTAGCTAAATGATGTGTTTGAAATGGATCATAGTGAAGTTGGCAGTTAATTTTTTTTATGGGGGGGGGAAGCTGCAGGGAACTTTAGGGCTTTGGGCAGCTGCCCCATGTGCAACTGAGGAGAAACCTCTGGGCTTCCTGGTGCAGTCTCACCCATGGACTCCTCATCTACCTCTCCCCAGCCCCATCTTCTGTGCACTACCCTGCGAGGCACGTGCCCAGGGGCTAAGCCCTCTCAGACTTAAGAACAAATAATTTTCATACATGTAAGAGGAGGAGGAGCATACATGCAGTTAGGGTGGGAAACCCCCCCTTCATACCAACACCACCTAACAGCACCACGCATCACTGGTTCCAGTGAACTCTTGCAAAACTGTCGTGGTTTTGGCCTGCATGGTCTGCGTCTCTTCCCTGATGATTCTCTCCCTTCTTTGGATCAAAGTCACACAGTATCAGCTATTAACAGCAGGAAAATCCAAATGGAAGTTACCCTATGCGTTCATTTTGAATGTTGTGCTTTAAAAAAGAAATGACGAAAAAATATTTGCCCATTTAGAAGTATTTTAGTTTTTCTATTTAATATTTTGGGAACCTTGCCAGAACATATAGGAAAATAAAAATATAAGCAAGAAGCATATAGTGTAGTAAATCTACCAGACAAATCGTTTATTCACTGAAACACTATGAAATCTTGTTTATAATCTCAGCACTTCTGATCTGCCAAAGCTGTGCTTAGGAAACTTTAGTGTGGGTAACCATTGCTTATCCACTGAGTTACAAAGACTCTGGCAGGCATCACCACGGATATATTTTATATGACTCAGTAATTTAGGAATAGAACCACCTGAAAGTATCTGCAGAGAGAATTTATGTGAAATGATAATGAAGTTTTGATTTGTATCAGAGTGATGTGTTGATCTGAAAAATACAGAAAGACAACAAGCTGACAGGTTTTCCAAGGGCCTTTCTGTTTTTGTGGTGATCAGAGAAAGAAGTAATTACTCAAAATATTGGTTAGAACAGAAATGAGTAAGCAGACAAAAAGAATACAAGATGTTCCTGATTTTTACATAAAATGTAGCAGTTCCCCAGAGGTCTTTGGGGTCCTTTTCCTGCAGTGAGGCAAGATTAGCGTGTATTACGTGCATGTGTGCACAGCTGCACTGCTGTGGTCTTTTGCAGGCAGATTTTTGCTTGTGGTAGCTGGACAAATGTGCATCAATGCTGAGCGCTCTGCTGTGCATGTGTCCTGTTTTCAGCAGACCGTGCTTTCAGAGTGCACGTAGAGGTATAATAAGACATCCTGGTATTTGGGAACTTTTTTGCAGGCTTTTGGCCTGGAGAGGCTGAGCACTCGGTGCTCCTTTCAGGAAAGTGCCTCTGGGCATGTCCCACCCTTGTTCTAGACATATCCCTACGTGCTCTGAGCTCCAACTGAGTGAGAGGTCATACCATATGTCAAAGAAATAACCAATTTTCCTGGAACACTTGCAACTGTTTTTTTCCAGATCCAGTTAAAGCTCCAAGTGAACTTTAGTGGTGAGTATTTCATAGCTTTGTACAATCTCTGATGTTCATAGCTACCTCAAACAAATTCCTTTTAGAAACGTATGTGGTTAGAACTTTAATTCAAGAATTTCAGAGGCAGAAACATTAACATCTCCAAACCGCCAGTCCACCAGACAACTGGAACTGCCTAGTGCTCTTCAGTTCTGGATCAGTAGGAGTAAAGCCTTTGTTTTAAAATGTGGGCTGTGTATATATGGAAATACCCTTGGGCCTTCAGACAAAACGTCTGAGCAAAGATCTGAGTGACTGAATGTTAGAGCAAATGTCTCAAATCAAAGACACATACTCTGGAACTGGAGAGTCCTCAGGCTGTTGTGAATTAAACCCCATGTTCTAATGGAGAAGACCTGCAGGTGCTGTGGAAGATACCCCTCATTCTTAGAGCAAAAATAGCTATTAACATGGGCAGCCGGAATGGCTGAAGCTATATACTTGGTTCCCTACATGATATATTGGACACTGTGTTGTAAGTGAAGCTGGTGTAACTTTGAACACCTGCAAGGCCCCTGGAGGACATCTGGCGCCCAGGTGGGAAAGGACTGGGAAGCTGAAAGATACTGTTCCTTCTAATCCTACTTGGTCCCGCTCTCTGAGGAAAGTATGATGCGCCAAGGTGGGTGTGATAACACATCTGAGGCTGTCACCATAACCGTGCCTACTCTGAGTATCTCACAGTTCAAAACTGACTGAGTCTGACCCTTTTTCAGGGATTCTGCAGCTGCTGAAGACTGTTACCTGCACAGGATACTTTACAGTGTACTTACAGTACACAAGATAGATCTTGATTTTTCTTACATGTGTCTCAAAAATATGCTCCAAGTACTCATCAGTACTTATGCTCTTGTGCACCTATATTGCCCTTTCTTTAAATTTGACTGTAGACACTTTCAAAGTTAGAGCTTTAAACAAAGTGAGAGGTGCACATTCCAGAGACTCCAGCTGAGCCCTAAAAAAGATAATGTTATTTTATACAAATAAAGAGATAACTGGAGTTCACCTTGGGATTTTTCTGCTATGAGTACCATGAAAGCAGAGCAAATGATTATGTCAAAAAGGTAGGCTCTTGGAAAGTATCACCTTGTGTTTTAAATGTAACCAAAGGTCTTGTTTAATTGCACTTGTGCTTGCATAAATGAGGAAAAATTCGCTTGCAACTGATGTAGTTCTGATGTAATTTCATGCAAGACAGATCATTATTAGCTGCAATTAACTGCACACTCTCTTGTTTGAACGTGAGTATCTTAAGAAGCACAATTTCTCTCAGTGCAGGATGTTTTTTCTTAACCTTCTCACTCCTTTTCCAGTGCATTGCACCTTTTCCGAATGAATGACTTTGGTGGTACAATTTATAATTGTTGCTTTTCAATGTAAATACACTAAAATTTGGAAAAAAAACCCCAAGCAACAAAACAACAAAAGCCAAACCAAACAAAAAAACCCACCAAACCACCCACCCAACCAAAACCATTGGAGATGAGTTTTACTAGTATAAGAAAAGATCTTATGCCATAGTTTCATATCTGAGAAGGACTCAAGTGACATCATTTGATCCAGATGTGGGTCTAAAACGTCCTCAATCCAGACTCAGGAAACACTAAAGTTTAAGACTGTTTCCACAGTGTTTACTTGGCCAAGTTGTACACGTGTTATTTTCTATTCCTGGTTTCCTTATTAAATGGAAACCTTAATGTATCATTTTGTTATTTACGGTCTACCATAAAAACTACAGGATATACAATGTGAAGAGTTAAAACTGAGGAAGTTAAAGCTTAGCATTTGGCTTTCCTGACTTTTGAGTGCATGTTGCTTTATTCATGTTAGCCAGCTAGTATTTTCTTACGTAAATTTACTTGCTTTATGGACATTGTAAGAGCTGCAAGGCCACTTTTGTCTCTCCCAAAGCTGTTACTCCATTACCTCCTTGTTCTTTAGAAGTGATTTCATGTGTGTTTACGGCACATCCCAGATTTGAATTCTGACCAAATGGTTAAATAAACAGTGATTATTCTAATTGACCAGTATGAAACCTGCTATGAGGACAAGGCGAAAGCTGGTATTCAGGTTAAGCCATTAAATCCCAGTTTTGATGTTGTAATAGATGGGAAAGGACTTTTACATGCAATCCCGGTCTTGCTCCATGCATTACTCCATCACTGAACGCGGACAGGGAGGTTTCAGTGCGAGGGCCCCGGCGGAGCCATGCTGCGCGCTCCCTCTGCTGGCAGCCGCCCCCAGCAAGGCGCGCTCTGCGGGGCAGCAGCCCGGCCGGGGTCCCCATCCGTGCCCCCGCTTCGCTCCCACCTCTCCTCTGGCATCGGCAATGACGCTCACCCCGGCCCCGCCGGGCGGTTCGGGCAGAAGGGAGAAAGGGAGAGAGAAAGGGGAGGAGGGGAGGAAGGAAAGAAGAGACAGAGGAAGGAAGGAGAAGGAGAAGGAGAAGGAGAAGGAGAAGGAGAAGGAGAAGGAGAAGGAGAAGGAGAAGGAGAAAGGGGAAGAGGAGAAGAGGAGAAGAGGAAGGGAGGCATGGAGGAAGAGAAAGAAAGAGGGAAAAAGAAAAAGAAAAAGAAAAAAAAGGAAAAGGAAAAGGAAAAGGAAAAGGAAAAGGAAAAGGAAAAGGAAAAGGAAAAGGAAAAGGAAAAGGAAAAGGAAAAGGAAAAGGAAAAGGAAAGAAAGAGAAAGGAAAGAAAAAGGGAAAAAGCAGGAAAGAGAAAATGGAAGGAAAAAGAAAAAGGAAGGAAAAGAAAGAAAATCTAGTACAAAGGGCGGGTGGAGGGGTGGGAATAAATAGCTGGTAGGAGAAAAGAGGAAGTAAGACTGCTACTTCTGACAGAAGTTTACAGTTAGATCAGTTTAGTTGTAACATCAAACTGCATCCTTAGATAAAACCAGGACAGTTTAAGTTTAGCTGCATGTTAAATTTATGAAAAGGGTGAAAAGTTACTTGTCAGAAGGAAAATAACAATGTGTAGGGAATTACTAATTTCCAGTTACTAAAAGAATCATTAGCAGTAATTCATATATAGATATGAAGTATATCTTGGAGAGTGTTAGAAAAGAACCATATCTTTAGTATCCATGATTGGAAGTGACTTTTGTGTGACCAAACTGCAATGAAATGTGTGCTTTAGATATTTAGTTGTTTCATTCATTCATTCATTCATTCATTCATTCCTGTTTTTTCCTGCTCCATGTATAACTCCAAAACAAAATGCCATATTATTTATCAGAGAACATCTCCCAATTTGTGATTCCATTGCATTCCTGTCTCCAAGCACTAAGACAATGTGGGTGGAAACAGAAAACCAAAAGGCAAGTGCAAGAAAAATTGTCCCTCAGAAAAATATTCCTGCTTTTAACCTAGTCTGTTTTTTGTAGGATTGCTCTTTGTGCTTCACTTTCTTGGTAGACCCAGCTTAACATTCTTGAACTATGGGTGAAGTCCTAACATGCAGACTTAACAAAATTAGTATGTTCTGCCCTTTCCATGCCTCTATTCCTGTTTCTTTCCTCATCACTCTCATTTTCTCTCTTTCACTGGGGGAGAAACAAAAGAGATGGACCTTTTCTATCTGTATCCATCAGCATTTGTTCTTTTCTCCTATGGCTCACCTTGTTATTGCCATCCCTTAGCTCCTCTCTTATGCATCTAACTGCCATTTCTTTCTCTGGGGTTAATTGTTAAACTGATACTAAAATAAGCAAGGTGTTTCCAAAGCAGAATACGCACCATAGCAAAGAGAAAATGAAGGCTAGCAGGAATGAAATCAAGTGCTGTGAAAAACAGACATAAATTGTAGCACTGTTACAATGCTTCTTATGTTATACAGTGATTTATGTTGTTTTTCTGGTTTTATGTTCTGTCCAATGTAATGCAAAACATATTGCTGACAGATACCTATTTTGCTGTTATTTTAAGCAGGCCTAAGATTTGTATCCACTTACAGTTCACATAGATTTATGCCAGTGCTGCAGGAATGGAAAAGAGATCTTGTGGAGGACAGCTCTATAGCAAGCTTTCTAGAAACTTTGCTTTTTTTTCTGGGACTCTTCTAACCTACACACCTTGCAGGTGTGCCTGGAAATCAACGTAGTGATCAGGTACCTGAATCATGTAGCTGACTGGGGCGGGGGGGCAAAAATTATGCTCAGGCTGGTCTATACATGAAAAAGAAAAGTTAGGAGGACTCAACCAGAGCTAATGCACAAATCACAAATGGATTTACCCATTAGTTATGACCTCTTACAGAAGTAAAGGAACTTTAATTCTTTTTGGATAGTATTTGATTAAACTGAACTAAAACCACTGTGCCACTGAATGTGATGTTCTAAAGGGAACAAGAGCTTAATGCACTTTCATGTTAAATTAATAACTTTAATTGATTACCCTATATTTCTTAAAACTCCTTGTTTAGACAAGACCTTTATGATGTTTAGTGCATATATTACTAATACAAACCATTCTCAAGTTTTGTGTGGCTTCTGAATTATTAACTAATTAATTAACTATAGCTTGTGAAACTATGTGGAAAAAGAGGAAAGTAGTCAAAATTTTATTTCCTAAGATTCTTCTGGCACTTGTCTTTTGCTCAAGCTGACTCACATCAAGTTGACAACTGTTTTTATTAGTATCCAACAGTTATCACTCAGTTAACTTGGTGTTCATCTTCCCAAACAAACTTGCCTACAGGCCTGGGTTAGCAAGGCTGGGAACAGTGTTCTCTTCTCTTCCTATTTTAGAGATGCTGTCCTTACTCAAGTTTATGCAGTAGCCATGGCAAGCAACGAAATGTGTCCTTACTTATCATAGACTCTTTCTAACATCTTAAATCTAGTATATTTAGAGGGTTAAGTCCATGTCTGATCTAAAATATTTCTGTGAATATGAACCAGGATTGGATTAGACCCAGCAACTAGTCATTTCGCTTATATCTGTATAAATAGGCGTGCATGTGTACACACAAAATATACATTAAAAGTGATATGGGATCTGTTAGCTAAATATTTGTTGATTGCTTTTGCCAAAGCTATATGAATGAGAATTGCATTTAACTTTGTATTAAAAATACTTCTGGTGGAGAAAAAGTCTGTGAAGAGACTCAGAAGAAGAAACCATTCTGCCCATCAGAGACTTGACATTTCTTATGGCAAAGTTAAAAGTAAGGGGGAACCAGCAGAGAAGATCTCTGGACTCAAACAGAGCTAATCTCTTCTCTGCTACCTAGCCTTTGTTCAATGAGGTTTCAACACTTGCCTGCTCTTAATTGTTTCCTATACTCAAAATTGCAACACATTAAGAGGTTACCTCCTCCCTGTAATCTAAGCAATGAGCAATTGTGTGCCATATGCTCTAACCCAAATAAATCAAAGTTTCTTAGAGATTACTTTCTAATAAAACTTGTACTAGTTGTCTCAGCATTTTCCCTCTACTCTCAAATCTGTATAAATCCAAACCTCTGTGAATAGCTTAGCTTAAGAATGGCTTATTGCAGAATTTTTTTTTTGTTTGTTCCAAATCAGTTTGGATTAAACTAAAGGAAAAATTGATCCATAAGGCTTTTTGCAGTGACATAATAACATTACGTCTTCAGCAACAGAGAAAGTTTCATGAGGGTCTAAGTTCCTTGACATTGGATTTTTTTGGCTAGTAGAAGATACAGAAATTATTGACCAAAGACCTTGTGTATAAATTTGATAATGAATTTACAGATTTAAAGCAACAATTTAGGTAGTGTCTCTGAAGTATTTTGTACTTCACTGAAGAATCTTTTTATAGTAACTGGACATTTCTCCAAGCAAAAGTTGACTTTCTGTAAGAACGTGCATTCTATAATCTTGTCTGCAGAAAGTTATGGTTACATCTGTTTATATCAGACATATGCAAACATATAGAGCTTTGAAGGAACATAGGAGAGAAAACCAAGGTCCTAGGATCCTCGGTTTCACAAATGAAGCAATGAAAAATAAAATAAATCTGCATAGGAGGGTATTGAAATAAGTTAAAAAGTGCATTCAAATAGTCTCTTTAATGCTTGGGTTGGATGACAAGGAATTGGTCTTTCTCAAGAAATAATAGTTTGACTGTTGACCTACTGCACTTGATTCCATTTCACATTCAGGAAGGAAATGATAAATGTAATTGGAAAATAATTAGAAATTCTAGATTGGCCTTGGGGGATATCTGATCTGCTGCTTAGTTTAACCTAAGTTACATTCAAATGTTTAAAATCTGAGTATCTTTTACTCTTTCACATGCTAAGGAGCTGATGCAGTATCTGTAAAAATGGTCAGCTGTCTAGAGATGGCAAAGGTAATTTCATATATGTTTGCAGCACTTCTGATGGAACAAAAGTTTCCAATTTTTGTTGGAAGATGTAAGAAACAGAGGCATAAGCAGAAATGCATTAACTGCTTTGTTCCATACTGTATTTAATGTAAATTACAGTCACAGTCTCTCCTGTTTCAAATATTAGCCTTGATATGGATGTGCAATTTTTCTAATTTATAAAGCTTGCTTTCTGAATACGTTTGGCTCAGGCATATACAAGGGAGAAGGAGAGGTCAGAATGACATCCCATGTAGGATGGTGTTAATAGGTAGGGAATCAAGCTGCACCAATCTCCCTGCCATGACCAGCTGGTGACCCATCAAAATGCCAATATTCTACCCTTAATTAGACCCCAGCTATGATTCAGAAACATGGTGAGCCAGGATTCCTGTTATACCACAAACTCTATGAAATACAGGTATGGCTATGCCCAAAACACATTCAGGTCTGAGTGACGAATTCTCTCCTCAGCCAGGCTTCCTAGCACTCTGCCTTATATTGTCCAGACACTAGTATTTTGTGCAAAATTAGTGAAACATGAATTTAGCCATACACTCTACACCAATCTCATTACACCAGATTTAATGAAATTTTAATTAATTAAAGTACTGCTAAATAGCACTGATATGGCTTCTAATATATATAAGAATTTTTTTCCAGGGTTTATTACCTCGTCTATGGCTGGTATATAATTCTTACTACCGAGTAGAGAGAGCACATATTTATGCCAGCTTGTATAGAAGAACCTATCTTAGAAATAATTGGACAAGTGTCATAAAAACTAGTTGTATCAACACAAGACAAAATATCTGGTTTAGATTGAATGTTAAAAAAAAAGATTTTATTTTTGTAGGACTCTATTTTTTGCCTGCAGAAAGACTTTAAATATTAATTGTACTTCTGGAAACCATTTTAACCAGCAGTTCAACTGAATATTATTGGGGCAGTCAACACACCATGTAATTTCCCAGAATAATAGTTAGCTATTTTCTGAACTGTAGATATTCATGGTGTGTTCACAAATCCTTGAAAAACGGACCTTTGCAGTGGCAGTTGAAGTTTTGTCAAAATAACCAAAGCATATGGTAGAGTTTCAGCATTTCTAGATTAATTTCCTTTTTATATTTTGTTTCTGAGAAGAGACTATAGTTTGAACAGCTGCACTAAAATCCTGAGAAATCATTTTTGAAGGGAAATTGACAGCAACCTTGCACTAGATATCTGTTGGGTCTAACATATGAATTAAATAAAAATAATAGTTGGACTGAAAATTACATTGGATCACAGTTCAGTCTGAAGAAATCCTATGTATTGCTGCTTTGAATTCTACAAAATGTTTTAGTTGGCCTAGTTACAGAATATTAATTTTGTATACAGCTCCAACAACTAATTATGAATCTTGTCAGAATTCACACGGAAATTGATCTTCAGACACTGGGTCATGAAATTTCCCATTTCTTACCTTAGAAGTTACAAGCTTTCTGCATGAAATGTTCCTTTTTGCTTAATTTCCTTTCAGCAGATTTAGCTGCCGGACATTGCCTGCAGTCAGTGTTGGGTTTTGTTGTTTTCTTTTTTTCATTCTGGGGTGTTTGTGTTAAGATCTGTTGCCCTAAGGCTTCTTGACTTGGACCCCCAGAGCAAACTAGAAGTAGCCTTCCCATTCTTAGTGTGTTGGTATCCAGTCACCACTGACCTGATCAAGTGTAGTAGCGCCAGATGCTGAGGAAGTCAGCTGGTTGCCAACATGACATCAACAGGAGTTTCAGCAGTACCATAAAATTTTACAGTGAGATTTCTTGTGTGAGGTTCTTAAAATCTTTCTGTTTACAATTGTACTGCGTCAGTGGAGGCTTTTCTGTTTGATGAATAGGGTGTAAAAATGCTTTCCACATGAGGGTATGCACTGTTACAATAGGCAGTCAAAAGATGCCTTTATTATGCCATTATTTCAACATTGAAATACTTAGCTAGACTCCACCCATGGTACATGGTACATGTCTACATAGTGTCAAGTTTTGCAGTAATTAATTCTATGTAGACAATGCACCCTTCTGGTCATGGAGAGGATTTTTAAGCCAAGAATATTTCTTATTAACAATATTTGTATAAGCCCATAAACTAAACCTGAGCAGCTTCTTAAGAAAGCAAATGTAACTTTGATTCAGCTGTACAAGTGTTTGCTGTCATACCGAATTATTACCTAAACAAGCAGAACCATACAGGGCGGTCTCCTGGCTGTATCTCAGAGGCCTGGATCTGAGGAGATTCTTTTTCCTGTTACTCCCTGCCTCCAATATAAGCTGTCCATGCAGTTTGGGATGAGACTATGTTCACCACAACGTACTCTGCACTGAGTTTTGTTGAGTGTGTAATGGTCAAAGGTGTCAAGGAAGCAAGATATGCAGAGGTAATGCTAAGTGGACTCATTGCTGTTGAAGACAAGCAAGCTTTTGGGCTCTCTGTTCGTTCATACATATGAAATCTAGTGGTAGGTCAACTCTCCAATGGGAGTGAAGGTAACATTTGCATCTTGTGTTGCAAGTCGTAGTGAGTGGATGAGTACTATGAGATTGATTAATAGAGGAAAGACAAAAAGGAAGTGTAGTTTTCCTTTCTGTGTACTGGAAGGTCAAAATGGAACCTGACTTATGGACTATTTTTTTTCTTTATTTTACTATAGTTGATAATTTCTTCAATGGCATAGCCCTGCTTCAGTGAAATAGGTACTTACAGTACATAGTATGGGCTATGCACTGTGTGTCTGTGTCTTCAGCCCTGCATCATTCCTATACTCTGAAAGGTGTAAAAATCAATCTGAATTCAAGTTCTAAGCAAGGAAGCCTCACATAATAGTAACATGAAAAACACTACTGGTAGTCAATTTTATATAAACAAACTTATACCACAAACATTTTTTGCCTTGTCTTCCTCACGAACTATTAAAAGGACCCAAACAAACTATTAAAAGGACCCAAACTCTCCACTTTGCTCTCAGAAAAAATGTTTATACCTTTAGATGTCATCTCTTTATGATTATTTTCCCCTCGTCTTCCTAGCCCAAGAAGAACATAAAGAATGCAAAGTTTATATCTGCTTCCAAAACCTTCTGTCCATGTATCCATAATATCTCTTATGGCAAGCGACGTCTTATTACACTAGCCCAGAAAGGCACTGAAGTAAGCATTGATATTTTCCTGCTGAGGCACCTAGACTCTGAGATATCAAATGACCTCTGGGACTACAGTAAAAATATAGTGCAATGCATGACGCAAGAACTAGGAGCAACAGAGTAATTTAATGAAAATTTAGACAGAAAATCTTCAGAAATAATGCTTCCGAAAGCTATGGAACACTTTATTTATGGGAGATTTTTTTTCATGTTGCTTTATGGAGACAACATCAACTAACTAAGCACATGAATGGAAGTTATTAACAGCATTATAACTGTTATTAGTTTTGTGAATATGCTTACAGGATAATTAGCTACATGGTCAGGATGTAAATTAGAAGTGCTTGAAAACTGACTGTGAGCTCAAGAGCTGGATGTCATATTCGTGTAGACAAAACCTAAATGATATGGGTATGCAAAGATGTAAAGGATAAAGAAGCATGGATCAAACAATGGACTTGACATGAATGATGTTTGGTGTGCCCTTTTCCTCTGTACTGCAGCAGCTCTTACATCCTGCTTTGCTTCCTATTGCGAGCTGACAAGAAACAGACATTCTCTGTCTTCAAATGGCAGATGGACTGGGGCACTAAATATCTCCTGCCTTGACTTTCCTCTGTTTGTTTGAAATAGTCCGTCTCTTTATTTTCACTGCATACTTCATAGTGTCCTGCAGAATGTGAGATTTTCTATTGACAAAATAAATTTATAGAAAATGTCACCAATTATAAGGGTGTACAGCTTCCACACTAAGAACATTAAAACTGATAACTAGTAGGCCAATTATATACAGCTAACACTAAAAAAAAATTCTCGTTAATTTTAGTTAATAAAAAACCCCACATGCTGGAAGTAAACATTCACGGCCAAGTCCAACTAGTATATAACCAGCATTATATCTCTGCAACAGAAACCATCTTTTCATTGTGTACAGATGTGTGTCCAGAGGAGTCTATGGACCTCTCTGTGCTCCAACTTAAGACTCAAGATCACACACAAGCCAAAGCACTGTGAATATCCACACAATCTATTTTTTCCTCTTGTGTTTTGCCTCTTTTGGCAATCAAGGTAAACTAATTTTCCAGTCAGGAAAACTCTGCTATGAGGAGAAGAGGGGAAGCAGACTGATTCATATTCAGATTTTGTTCCTAAAGACAGGCTACGTCTGGGTGGCTTGGAAAATGAGAGCGTAGTACCACAGCGTATGTCAACAGAGTACTAATCCTGGTTTAGGGCAGAAACACTGAGTTTAAATGAACAACAAAAGTTATAGTTGTCTGTAGCATTGCACTTGCTTGCACAGGGGCTGAATTTTTCATTAAAGGAAGGTTTTAAACAACAGGCAGTGCTTTAAGTTGCATGAACATAGGTAAAGAATTTAAATTTTTGAAGTTGTGTTCCCTATTTTTCTAGGAAAGAAGCAAATGAATAAAGAAACAAAACCAAAGGTCACATCTCTGCCCTGAGTTTTTATACTCACTCTAGTTACATCTAAGACGAGTATGATGAAAAAAGTGAGTAAAAATCACCTCCTTTTTTTATTACTCTGTGTTGATTGCCCTTAATTAACCAAAATAGCTTTAATCCCATTCTGAGCTTACAGGAGGGATCTGAATCAGTGTCAGTATATTTTCCTCTGTTCATACACTTCAGTGTCAGTAACTTTCTTTTTTTTTTTTTAAAAAACAAACAAACAAAACCAACCCAAAACCCCCCTTTTAAACTCCAATAGAGATGTAAGGAACTCTGATGCCATATTAAAATAAATAAAGATTCAGAACATACTATTTAATATGGATTATGTCAGCAAATGTCTTTTGTTTTAAATGCACCAGTTTACGAAAATGACCATTGATCACACAGCTTCACACTCAGGTGAGATGAAGGTGGGATGAAGGCTGAGTTGCCTGAATAAACATCTCAAAGAGAGCAGAAGGACCCCTCCACTTTATTCTGCAGAAGAAGAAAGTGTATTCAAAGCCCAGTCAGTAGTGAGATCCTTGGACTGATAGTTGATCAGGAGGAGAACAGGTATTTAGCATATAATTTCAGCTGACAAAAAAGGACAGAGTTACTGTAAGTCAGAAAGCAAATGGCATGTTAGAGGCAAAAGAAGCAACTGAAGAATATATTAATCAGTTCCACAGTTGCTTCTTTTGTTATCATTTCCCATTCACAGAGATTTTGTTTATTTTTTGCAATTTCATGTGTTTTCAAAATTTTCTTTTCTTTTTTTTTGTTTGTTTGTTTGTTTTGTTTTTGTTTTCAAGTGTAGGGTCCTGCATCTAGGGAGGAATAACCCCATTCACCAGTACAGGTTAGGGGTTGACCTGCTGGGAAGCAGCTCTGTGGAGAAGGACCTGGGAGTCCTGGTAGACAAGCAGCTCTCCATAACCAGGAATGTGCCCTTATGGCCAAGAAGGTCAATGGTATCCCATGGTGCATTCACAAGAGTGTGGCCATTAGTAGGTCGAGGGAAGTTATCCTCCCCCCTACTCTGCCCTGGTGAGGCCACATCTGGAGTTTTGTGTCCAGCTCTGGACTCCCCAGAGCTGGAAAGAAAGGCAAGGAACTACTGGAGAGAGTCCAGCGGAGGGCTATGAGGATGATGAGGGGACTGGAGCATCTCTGGCATGAGGAAAGGCTGATAGAGCTGGGGCTGTTTAGCCTGGAGAAGAGAAGACTGAAAGGGGATCTGATCAACGCTTATCAATATCTAAAAGGTGGATGTCTAGAGGAAGGGGCCAGACTCTTTTCAGTGGTGCCCAGTGACAGGACAAGGGGCAACGGGCACAAACTGGAACACAGGAAGTTTCATCTGAAGCTTCTTCACTCTGAGGGCAACTGAGCACTGGGACAGGCTGCCCAGTGATGTTGTGGAGTCTCCTTCTCTGGAGATATTCAAAACCCGCCTGGACATGATCCTGTGCAACCTGTTCTAGGTGATCCTGCTTTGGCAGGGGGTTGGACTAGATGATGTCCAGAGGTCCCTTCAAACCCCCACCATTCTGTGCTTCTGTGATTCTGTGATTCTGTGAGTCTATTTAGTGATCAAGTACGTTTGTTATGAATAAGAAGCCAAAGAGAAACTGCTGCATTTAAAACCAGTCTCAAACTCCAGTTACTCCTGATTCATGGTCATGATTCATTTGTGGATTCTTACACATGCATTTGCAACTGTTTGGTGGCTCATAAATCCCTTTTATTACCCTACATGGTAGGGCTACCAATGGGAAGATGAATATTGCCTTGAGTGGAATCTGATGAAAAGTGGAGTGACTTCTTACATTTGTATCACTGCTTTTCAGTGTGAAAGTTACAGATGATCATGAACTCAAGAGGATGATAGGGGAAGCGTAGGTCAAAATCAAAACAATAGCACATTTCTGCATCTGCATAATAAAAGCCAACATTCACTCTGCTAGGCTGTATATAGAAAAACAAGTGTTTCTTTTGAAACATGAACCATATGTTTGTAGCCCACTATACATTCACCCTGAAGTTGTGAAGTAGCCAGAAAGAGCCACTTCATTAGGGACTAAATCATGCAAAGTACTGAGGAGGACTAAGCAGACGAAGTTCATTCAGTAAAACAACCAAGCAAAGCTTTAAAATTATATATAATTTAGTACAATTTAGACAATTTTTTTTTGTTCCCCATCACAACAGTGACTGTTTTGTTTGTGGTGATACTTGTATAGCTGGGTCTTTAACGCAGAGTAAACCTGTGAAAGCCTGGGTATTATCTTGTTTTCTTACTTTTAGCTTGATCTGTTCAAAGTACCTCAACCTGAAAATGAACACATTTGAATACTTTCCAAGCATAGGAATAAAATCTATAGGGACTGCAATGGAAGACAGGTCACACTGCTGTCAGATTTTCTTCAAGCTACTCAGGAATGGAATCACTACGATTCATTATTTGAGAATATATGCTGTAATGATTAAATCTGAGATCTCCTGGCTCCATGGGAAACATGAGCCATCCCAAACAACTTTAAGGTTAATTTCTACCAGTAGAGGCATTCTGCACTTTATTTTCAACAGGCAAATGAAGAGCAAGATCCTGAAGGAGTAGAGAGTCAGCTACTGCTTTTATACAGTGTATGATTTTGCATGGCTCTAGTCCTCTTAGAAGCCACTGCATATTGCCATATAAAGTTTTAAAAACAATGGGAACAACTTCATGTTCTGCTTATCACCTTGCCTTCATATATGTCAGTACTTTTCTAGCTGAATGCTTAAAATAGTCTTTCTTATCTTAATTTTTCACTATATCTAATATTATATTAAATCCCACACAAATTATGAATTATGTGCAAGGATGAGTTTTAAAACAAGCATATATATTCAGCATTATCTTTAGCTTGTCTCAAGCATCAGAAACTGAGTGAAATTGAGAGGATGCCAACATAAGTCAAGCGACCATACGTTGAAATATGTTGAGTTGGGATGTCCTTGGGGTCTCATGTAGAAATATTAGCTTGTATCCAGTAGTGGTACAGCTATGTTATGTAGTGCTCCAACTGAGCTAATCATCCCAGGAGGAATGCCATAATGATGTGACAAAAATATTTATGATTCTGGAGTTAACTCAGGCATCTCTTCATCATGCTGAGTTGTAAGATGTAGACATAACCTTTGTGGCTCATGATATACAGGAAGTCAGATTAGATAGGTGACCTGGATGTCAGCTTGGGCCCTCAGTTCTATTAATCTATCTACATATCAGAACAAACCATAAACATATTAGAGGAAGCAGTAAAACAGCTCCATTAAACACTACATTAAGGGAACAAATTTCCACAAGGGCCTAGGGGAAAAAAAAAAAAAAAAGAAAAAAAAGGCAAGGCATTCAAAGTTTTGTGTTTAGATAAGGACAGAAAAAGAGGAAAAAGACTTTGCGATAACACATTCATTTCTTCTAAGGTTAACAGAAAGACTGAGATCATTAAACTGGAGAAATGTTCCTGTGAGGAAAGTGAAAAAAACCCAGAAAGCTTGAAGCACAATTGCACTTTCCTAAGTTTTCTTGCTACATGTGTTCTGTTCTCTTCTGCTATATTCCTTATGATATCTTATCACCCCAGTATTTGAACACCTTCCATGAATGCATTAAGTAACATAAGTAACATCTGCCATATGTTCATTCTCACATCTCCCCAGTGGCAGATACATGAGAAGCAGTGTCCTTTGGGTTCTTTTCAGTGATAGATTCATGTTGCTGTATGTTTATGGTAGAGGCAGAAAATAAATGCTGAGGGAATGACTTTAGAGCAGAAGGTAGCAGGCTAGTTCTTCATTCCTGGGGAATGCATTGCATGCTGTTGGATCAGCCCTTGAAAATGCCTGTCCCTTGCACAGACAATCGTTAGGCTTTTCCTAGTGCATGCCATTGCCTCAGGAGCAGGAAGTTGTTAAAGGAAGTCTGGAGCTTTAGGTGATAATGCTAATACACTGGTTTGGGGTTATTGGACTCTTCAAAATTTGATGGGTTGTTATCTTTACCGTAGAGAATGGGATGCAGCTTTCAGCTGCTTACAGTAGCCAATTGTCCTGGTTTCAGCTGGGATAGAGTTAATTTTCTTCCTAGTAGTGGGTATAGCACTGTGTTTTGGATTTAGGATGAGAATAAAGTTCATAACACACTGCTGTTTTGGTTGTTGCTAGGCAATGTTTACACCAAGTCGAGGACTTTTCAGCTTCTCATACTGCCCCACCAGACAGGAGGCTGGGGGTGCACAAGAAGCTGGGAGGGAACATGGCCAGGACAGCTGACCCAAACTGGCCAAAGGAATATTCTACACCATATGACATCATGCTCAGTATATAACTTGGGGGAAGCTGGCTGGGGGTTAGACTGTGGCTTGGGAACTAGCTGATCATTGGTCATCGGCAGTTCTACGAGTGGTGAGCAATTGTGCTGTGCATCATTTGTTTTGTATATTCTATTGTTGTTGTTGTTGTTATCATCTTCCTTTTCTGTCCTATTAAACTGTCTTTATTTCAACCCACGAGTTTTACTTTTTTTTTTCCTGATTCTCTCAGTGGGATGGGGAAGTGAGCAAACAGCTGTGTGGTTGTTTTAGCTGCCTGCTGGGTTAAACCACGACATCAGTATTACTAAAAGGACAATCTGTAATGTTTTACACCAGTTAGCATTTCCTAGGCACTTAATGCTTCACGTTCAACTGAAAGGTGATGAGAGTTTGAATAATTTAGACTAAATCATCATGTGCCAGTATATGACAAAATTATTTGGACAGTGAGACTTCAGAAAGCACAGACTGGGGATAATACATTGTGTAAGATCTTTGCGTCAATAACGAATACAGGAATAGTCCCAAACCCTGGATCGAATTGAACAGTTTTGGGTACAAATACCTTCAGCCAAATAAAATTGTAAATTTTATACAGGCTTTTCTTTGCCAGAGCATTGCCCAAGACCAGCAATCATTCTTCCGACAGCTGCTCTAAGCTACTCTGCTACTAAGGATCAGTCACGATAAGTATTCCTCTATCTGGTTTATGTCCTTTTCTCATACTGAATATCACTAATTTTACCTTCCTTTTAAAATTATTTTATGTAAGCAAGCAAGCCTATTCATGCAGCATTATATATTTGTTTTCAGACCTTACTGCTTTCTGTCTGAACAAAATTTCACCTTTTGTACAGACAGAAGTACCTGTAGTAATAATAATTTCTGCATATTGTTAGCTGATCTGCTTGCCTGGGCTGAGCAGCTCTTTGAAGTCACCTAACAGGCAGACAGGCAGTCTTGGAAAAGTTGGCTGTATGAAGCTGTGCACTTCCCTAAAAATAATAATTAAACAATTCCCAGCACTGCTTATCTCTTGCCCTTCAAAAAATAACTGGTTCTTTATTTAGCTGTGACTGTCTGGGTTTTTTTCAACTCCAAGTCCTGTTTTTCTTCCTGATTTATGACAATCCTACCTTTACGGGTTTTTTTTCCTTCTGTCAAGGTGATCTGTGGAGGAATCTAGTGAGGGTCTACGAAAGAAAAAAAGGTGCTTCTAGACTTTCCATGACTAGACCACAGGAAAAAAAGACGATTGAAGAACGTAAACTGTACCTAATGGGAAAAAACCCCTCCTCAAACAACAACACAAACAAATTAACATATGTCATTACTGCAAAGGGTATTGCATTCGGTAACACAGATTTGCACACTTAGAGCAGGATGAGATATGGGTGAAGCAGTCTTCTACACAGCATGGGGGATACCTGGTTCTTACTGTCAGAGTCTCCCACAAAGAAATTAATCTAGTCACTGTTTCTAGAATGCCAATTATCTCTTCTCTGCCTTGCTTCCAATGATGCATTCCATCGGAGAACTGTGCTTCCTCTTGCTTCTTGTGAATCTTTAGCCCCATGGTATAACAATCAGAAGATAAATAAAGGATGGTGAATCAAGCAATGCATAACATATTGCATAACACTTAAAGAAAAAGAAATGTCTCAAGCAAAATAAATGTATATATTTTATTGTTTCCCTAATTGTACATTATGTTAAAACATAAAAGTTCTATGATACGTTCATGAAATACAAATGCATGTAGAAACAATTTATTTTTATAGAAGAGTTCCCTAAAGAATTGAAGGAAAACTATATTCACATTAAGACTGCCATACTGCAATGAGCTAAGTTCCATTAAACTTAAATTGAGCCCATTCAATCACTGTGCATATAAACTCAGGAAACACATCAACTAAGCACTACTTTTGCTGGCTTTGAACACTATACTCTTATCATCCAAGACTGGTGACAGCCAACACGGCTTCACTAAGGGCAAATCATACCTGACAAACTTGGTGGCCTTTTATGATGGGGTTACAGTGTCGGTGGATAAGGGAAGGGCAGCTGATGTCAATCTACCTGGACTTGTGCAAGGCATTTGACACTGTCCCGCATGACTTCCTTGTCTCTAAATTGGAGAGACATGGATTCGATGGATGGACCACTCGGTGGATAAGGAATTGGCTGGATGGTCGCACTCAAAGAGTTGTGGTCAACGGCTCAACGTCCAAGTGGAGAACAGCGACGAGTGGCGTTCCTCAGGGGTCGGTACTGGGACCAGCACTGTCTTTGTCAGCGACATGGACAGTGGCATTGAGTGCACCCTCAGCAAGTTTGCCGATGACACCAAGCTGTGTGGTGGGGTCAGCATGCTGGAGGGAAGGGATGCCATCCAGAGGGACCTTGACAGGCTGGAGAGGGGGGCCCGTGCAAACCGCATGAAGTTCAACAAGGCCAAATGCAAGGTCCTGCACGTGGGTTGGCGCAATCCCAAGCATGACTATAGGCTGGGCGAGGAATGGATTGAAAGCAGCCCTGAGGAGAAGGACTTGGGGGTATTGATTGATGAGAAGCTCAGCATGAGCCGGCAGTGTGCGCTTGCAGCCCAGAAAGCCAACCGTGTCCTGGGCTGCATCAAAAGAGGTGTGACCAGCAGGTCGAGGGAGGTGATCCTGCCCCTCTACTCTGCTCTTGTGAGACCCCACTTGGAGTGCTGCGTCCAGCTCTGGGGGCCCCAGTACAGGAGAGACATGGAGCTGTTGGAGAGAGTGCAGAGGAGGGCCACAAAGCTGATCAGAGGTCTGGAGCACCTCTCCTGTGAGGACAGGCTGAGAGAGTTGGGGTTGTTCAGCCTGGAGAAGAGAAGGCTCTGGGGAGATCTAATTGCAGCCTTCCAGTACCTGAAGGGGCCTACAGGAAAGCTGGTAAGGGACTGTTTAGCAGGGAGTGTAGTGACAGGACAAGGGGTAATGGGTTTAAGCTGAAGGAGGGTCGATTTAGATTAGATATTAGAAAATTTCTTTATTGTCAGAGTGGTGAGGCACTGGAACAGGTTGCCCAGAGAGGTTGTGGATGCCCCATCCCTCAAAGTGTTTAAGACCAGGCTGGATGGGGCTTTGGGCAACCTGGTCTAGTTGAGGGTGTCCCTGCCCGCAGCAGGGGGGTTGGAACTAGATGATCTTTGAGGTCCCTTCCAACCCAAACCATTCTATGATTCTGTGATTCTATGAAGATGAAGAACACTTGTTAAAATAGAAGAGATTCCCAGATGTTTACTGCTAACTGGCTGTTCAAAAGACTCAGTCTACCTGTAGCACAAGCCAAGAGAATAGAGAAGGCCGGATGGTCAGTTTTATCAATGCTTCCACAGTCGAATGATGAACCTTTAAGTATCTTTTTACATTTAGGTCTGATCTTACCTCCTGGTATTCTGGAAGGACCAAGCATATGAGAAATAACAGCATTGCTTTACGTGATATCCCGAAGTACTGAGATAAAGGCTGACATCTCAGATTTATTTGACATTTTTGGTTTTCTCTTTATACAGTGTTTTACTTTTCTCTTTGTATTTCCTTTCTTCATAATGTTTTACTATTTGCAGAGCATTTATATTCCTTTCCTGAGTACTAATGAACAGGAATTTAGCATTATGAGCTGAAGCCCAGGTGAAAACTCTTAAGTAGGTTATCACACTTTACAAAATGTCAGCTTTAATAGAGGATGCTGAGATCTCAGCCTTGTGGAAAATCAGGTCTAGTATACAGCTGCTTTAATGTAGACTCAGAAGTCCAAATTTAGATACTCAGCTCTCAATAGCTTCATTAAATTTCCTTTCATGTTTTTGTTTTTATAAATTTATTGTAGTATGTCTCTTGGTTTTCCAGTTCTTTTGAAAGTATTGGAAAAAATATGATACAAGTCCAATACTAATTGTTTTCATCTTGGAATATTACTCATCTTTTCAAAGAAAAGCATCATTTCTAGGCAACATTGTGTTCCTTATTTGCAAAGTTGTTTGTTGGCTGCATCTCACTCCCATATATACATGCCAAGGATGAGTAGCTGTATGCATCCAAATGTATTATTTGTTTATAGCATGTGTGCAAATTGTACAGAATTAATCTACTGAATGAGTATATTCAAGTTCTTTTCTTCTCATCTTCTATTTTCCTTAAATCATGCATATTCCTTTCTCAGTCCTCTTCCAGCCAAGATTTTGAGAGTTCACAGCTAAGTAAATGAGTAGAAAAATGTTCCTAGGTACTTGATTTGATGTCTATGAATTTCTGTAAGTGAGAACTCTTTTTTTATCTTCTCTCTTATCTTTCTTCTGGATAGGAGAGATAATTTCAGATATTTCAAATAAAGTAAAATCCAAGTTTTGTATGCCTCACATAAAAGCATAACTGCTTGATTTGAGATTTTGTCCTAGATTTCCATGTGATTTTGTTAAATAGAGAAAATTCACATTGTTGCTTTCTCCTATAAGGAGCTGAATTATTTGCTAGTCAGTTTATATAGGTCAGTCTTTTTAAAAAGAGAAAGATATCCAAGATCAGAATCAGAATGTATTATGTCTGTGTACCCAATAAAGCTGTTGATCTCCTTACTCCACTCTTCTGAGAAGACTCCATAGCTGGAAATGAAAGAGCAGAAGGAAAACAGAGGCCAAGAATAGCAGACCTCCCACTGGGATCACAGTCTTTGTCTCGTTCTTTCCATTACAATGACTTGGAATGGCAACAGAGACCATGATGTATCATTACATGTGACGGAGGAGTCCCTGGAAAGATGGTCAAAGACACTTTTACTATTAGAACTAATAATTTATTTTGTAGATGAAGAATATAGTGATACTAAAATGTTCTCAAACTTTTAATGAATATTTCTAACTGAACGATTTCTTCGTTATATAAATGCTATTGATGAAAAATAGAATTTCAATTTCAAAACAATATTTTTAAAATTGGCTGTGCAGTGTACTATTTTTAAGGGAGCTCTAGGACCATATGACTAATAAGAATAACCTGCAATGCAGAAATTGGCAACAAGAGTATTTTGTCTTACATGAATTGTGATCCACTACCTCGTGGCAGCAACTGGAAGTCATGCTTCTGCAACTACTGAGTATTCTGAGGGATGCTTGTGCATGTAACCAGTTCAAATGTATGCTAAACAACTGACCCTCTGCCTTTAATGAAAACCAACCACTTATTTATTGAGATGTCTCATATATAAGTTTGAGAATTACTATTTGCCTGAATAATAACAAAGTACTTTTCCTTTTCTAATAATATAGTAAAAAAGCTGGTACATAAGAATGAAAAACAGTTTACAAAATCTTTTCAGGAGTTACCATGTGAAAAGGTAACACCTGGCAGGTAATAGGGCCTGTCATGTTAGCAGATGCTTCGGACTCTACAAGAACATGCATTGCATCCTGCCATTAGTGATACCAGCTGCCACAAGAAATTATGGATGAGTTGAGTGAAGAAGGGATTTTCTTTCCATTCCCACCCTACTGGACAATTGGGCGTTTGTGGAGTCCTCAAATTGGGGTGACCTGAAGTTATAATGCTATTACTCAGCTGGATTCCTCTGGAGTAGGAAGATTTTGCTTTACCTTACAGGTGACAGTCTGCTCATTTCATGTTGTCCCTCCTATGTAACTTCATCCTAAGGCATGCTGTTCAAATCTAATAACCCATGTTTTCAAGTAATGCAGTCTGTCGTGCCATCCAAACTGGCATATCTTTGCAAACAATCTTTAGAAAACAAGCTTTACATTGTAAAGTCTGGTTGATTATACTCCACACTAAATGTTGCTTTATAGATGATTTATAAACTTTATTATTTGGGAAGTAATTTTTCAGAAATTAGTTTTAATTATATTCCTTTTCCATGTGTTACTCCCTAGTGTACTTTGTACTAAACAAGAGATTACTCTATCATCCTAGAGTCTGGTATTTTGACTTTGTCTGTGTCCCCAAATGTTGTCCCGTAGGTATGAAGATGCATTATGATGTGCCTCTTTTTTCTGTGTCCTTCAGCCTTTTGGATTTAAATACATGGAGTCTGGACTTAAACCTGAATTATAAAGCTATTTCAACAGAATAGATCCATTACATGGGAAAATGCTCTAATTAAGGGCAAGGTGTCCCTTTTTCTTATTTCATGCAAGTGAGGCCTGTAGGTGAGCAGGATAATATTTCTAATGGAAAAAGTGACTGCCAGATAGCAATGTAGAGGGTGACGCAGGATGTGAATGCAGTTTCCACATGGACTTAGCAAGAGAATTAGTAAGACATTTTGAATCAATGTTTCCAACTGTTTTTAGCCAAGTCCCACTGATGTTGCCTTTTCTTCATCTGTGCCACTGGGTAATTACCTCCTAGTTTCTGCTACTGACTCCTTTCTCCAGCTGCAGCACAGTTTATTAGTTTGGGCGCTGTTTTACACTGCCTCTCTGTCTGAGTGTCAGTGCCATAGATTATAAATTATTCAAGGTCATGACTGGTACTTTTGTGTGTTTTCTATCAGGCAAACAAGCCTGACGACCAAACATTGGTATTAGATCATATTAATTACTTTCATAAGCCTTTAAATGAATTGTTCATTATGGTGTGAGTATTTAATCTGGGTATATATTAAAATGAAAGTTTGAATAATTAGATCCTTTATTTGACAGGTACATTACATAAAGAAAGTATATTTTAAGTCTTGTCCGTACAAGAGTCAGAAAAGTGTGTCACTGACGACTCACTGCACAGCTTTTGTGAAAGATGGAATCCAGAAATAAAAGTGTCTTTTGGAAGTCAACAAAGTGACCCACCAAAAGGGGTCAAAACAGTTCAGTCCCAGAGCAGGGGGCAGATCCTAGTAATTTTGCCCAATAATCAAACTTTCCACAGCAAATTTGACAAACAAAATGCACTTACTATTAAATGACAACATGGAAACCCCAATTAGAGGCAGCTAATGGGAAACTTTTTTGCAAGCCTTTCAGCAAGAGCTGAGTAACAGGTAGAGATATTTCTTTGCTGGTCAGTTTTGCTTTTTTTTCTGTGACAAAATCCATTTTCCAAATGTAATAAAATCTCTCTTCTTTAAACCATTATTAGGAGCTTTGGATTATTGTCAAAAGCAGCCACTATTCTGTTTGACTTATGAAACAGCATGTTGACATGCAACACAATGCAAAGAAATCCTGTGACAGAGAAACAAAAAGTTTTAAAGAAGTCAAGTGAATCTAGCTTTAGTCTTAACATCATTTCACCTGTTTTGACCACTAAAATGTCCTCTCTCTGTCTGCAAAATGTAAAGCAGCTTCAGATGCATAGGGCAAAGCTCCAGCCATCTTGGATTTTTTTAAGTCTTCTCTCTCCCTACAAAACTGGAGCCAGGCAATTATATTTTAAAGATTAATTAATACGAATGCTAGGGTGAAATACAAAAAAATTGCCTTTGACAGAGGATACTGGAACATTTCAAAAGCAAAGGAAAATATGCCTTGACAGATTAAAGAGCAGAGTGCCGTGCTTTGCCTTCCTTAAACTGCCCTTTATCAGGTGGATTGATGTGTTACAACTGTTTGAGAAGACAGACCAGTCCATGTGACCGAAACAAAATATCTGAGTGAATCTGGTTTGACTTTAACAGAGAAGGAAAGAGAAGTGTTTATTTCCCTTGTCAGTAGGCTGACAGAATTAGACAACTATTGGCATATGGCTTATCTTAAACTGGCTTCATTAACACAAAAATCAAGTGTGAAAATTGCAAAACAGATACCATAGCAGAATGGAGTTCAAGAGGGTGGCCTCTGTATCAGATCAATCTCCCTCTCCCCATATGCCCTTAAGCAACCATGACTTACATGATGATGTTCCTTTCCTAAAGCTCACTGGTTAGAGTGAAGTTAGTCACTCCTTCCATTGGCTTTTTTAAGACTGTGCTATTGTTGCTGTTGTTTTGTGCAATGAAATGTTGATCAAATTAAAAGTCACAAGGCTCAGAATGATCTCTCCAGAATTTTCCTGCATCTGAAAAACTATACAGCTAAATATCAGTACTTTTAGCCTATAGTTTCTGTCACAGGATGATTGAGACTAGAAGTGGGTAGCTTGGGTCTACTGTGTAAGGGGAGCTAGCTGCCAGCACTGTTGTATTTGAAGCTTGCCCAAAATGGATTCTGACTGATAAGGAAAGAAAAAGTAATCATGGAGAGTTTTATGAAAGGAAGCAAATTTTACTGATTCTAGTTTTGGAGGGTTTTACTTGACTTACTTGAACACAGTAATAAAGGATCAGCCAGCTCTTGGCCATTGCCACTTCTCAAGGATAATAAGTGTAACCAACTATGGCTTATGACTGCACAGCTTAGTCACTCAAGAGAACAGATTAAAAAATACAAGGAATTCAGGAAAAAATATATATTACAGGAGATACAGAAAAATGAAGAGAATACTGAAATTTTCCAGAGAGCAGGACCTAGAATGAACAAGACTGTCCAGATGGCGTCTCTTTTAAGAAATCACATTTTTCCTGTTTAATTCTGCTAGTTTCTTTGCATTTATTTTGTGGCTTATGACTCTAAAATGTGCCTGGAGTGATCCATTGCACTGTACGATTTAGCTGTCTTTGGAAAAAATTAGAATCAAGATGCCATGATTTTTCTGCTAATAATGATGCTTTTTCTAGCTCGCCCATTATTACTGTCGTCCTCTGCCAGACTGCATTCTTTCAGGCTGCAGACACCCAGCTTATAAGAGTTATACAAGTTGAGCTCATGCAAACAGTGATGATTAAGTATTGTCCTTGGCCTAAAGCGTTGCTTAAAGGGTATGGTTAAATATTTGGCATTACAATATCAAGCATGAGATCCTGCATACCAGCAATTTATGACAAAACACCTGCATGAACGAGGTGAAAGAAACTGAGCATGCTCAATTGCATGAGTTGCTAAACTCAAGTAGCTTCACATGGCCACACAAGAAAGCTGAGAGGCTAAAAATATAATAATTTCCAGTCATTGTGATTCATGGAAAATAGGTTCTATTGAAAAACCTGTTGTGTGGTTTTGTTTTTGTTTTTAAATGAGATCACAAGTCTGTCAGATAAAGTATACTGTTTTGATATTCTATTCCTAAATTTCTGCAGTCAAATGACTGTATTTCACATGACATTTTGATTAAAATAGTTGTATCAGATAAACATAATGGAGAACACATTCATATCCTTCTCTACGAATGGAGAGCCATGCTATTGTACCCCTCCCTCACTGTCCCTCTCCACTGCCTCACGACCAGGGAGCCATGTGCCAGGCAGAAATCATTGAGCAAAACTGTAATGTACTGATTAGGTGCTGCCAGGAACTCTGCTCTGGGCACTGGGAAGAAAGTCAGACATGTGATATGGAAAGTAGAGAAATATGCATTCATGTGCCAGGATCCTCCAGTCTTGAGACTGAAAGTGGTTTGTTTAGAGAAGAGAGAGCTGAAGGGAGATGTGATCGCAATCTTCAAATAAAAAAAAAGGCTGCTGCAAAGAGTGGTGGAATAAACTGTCCTCTGTGTCCACTGGAGCTATGACAAGAGCTCATTTTAGTGGGAGAGTTCATTTATGGCAGAGTTCACTTAGTCTTTGGGAAAAACTCTATAATGATGAAAATAGTGAAGCTGTGTTATTGTTTGCCAGAGAAAATGGGAACTTTCACTCACTGGAGGTCTGTGAACGATGATCTCAGAGATGGCATAAGGATACCTGCTCATGGATGGTGGCAGGGCATCATCTCAATGACTCCTTCAAGCCCTGTTTTTCAGATGCCTTTACTGACACTCCTTGGATGGTCAATTGACTATTTCTGTCAACACTGTCATATAATATTGTCTGTCAGTGATCTAGGCAGTATATTGTTCATCAAGTAAGTGGATGAGACAGAGCTGGTAGGGAAAGAAATAATGAGGAGGGAAGTTTAGTGTTGCTGAAAACATAAGTTGTCTCATTAAATGGTTCAGAGCAGTCATTTACAGCAGAAGAGAATAATAGAATAGATCTCTCTCACTCCAGGGCTGAAATTCTGTCTTGGATCTGTGAAAATTTCTTGTGAAACTTTCAAAGGAAGTGTATATTTTTAGGGAAAAAAAAAAAAAAAAGGTTGCTTTTGGAAGAGAAATCAGCATTTTCAAACAACAAGCGATTTTATCCAGCTCTACTTAAAACAAGGTCTTTCTGTCTCTATTCCCTGATATAGAGCAGTGTTTTTCAAAAACAGAACTTTTGGTTGCTGGCACAAAGAAATATTGTCAAAGAAATGCTAAGTTGTCCTGGTTTTGGCAGGGATGGAGTTAATTTTCTTGCTACTAGCTGGTATAGTGCTGTGTTTTGGATTTAGAATGATAATAATATTGATAACACACTGACGTTTTTAGTTGTTGCCAAGCAGTCAAGGACTTCTTCAGCTTCTCGTACTGGCCTGCCAATGAGAAGGCAGGAGGCACCCAAGAAGCTGGACACACCCAGGACAGCTGACCCAAACTGACCAAAGAGATTGTTGTGGTTTAGCCCCAGCTGGCAAGTAAGCACCACAAGCTGCTCACTCACACCACACACCCCACCCCCACCCCCGCCCCGGTGGGACGGGGCGGGGGAGAACTGGAAGAGTAAAAGTGAGTAAACTCATGGGTTGAGATAAAGACAGTTTAATAGGACACACACATGAAAGGAAGATAACACCACATACAAAACAAGTGATGAACAGTACAATTTCTTATCATCTGAAGTCAATGCTATGCAAGACCCCCAGCTGCCCAGCTTCCCAGCCCACAATGTGCAAGCAAAGCAAAACAAGGGATTCATTCACCACAGGCGTTCAGCCATCTCCAGGAAAGCAGGGCTCCATCACATGTAACAGTTACTTGGGAAGACAAATACCATCACTCCGAACGCCACTGTGCAAGACCCCCAGCTACTGCGCCAGGCCCACAGCTGACATGCCTCTCAGCCCACTTCCCAGTTATAAATGGGACATGATGTCGTATGGTATGGAATATCCCTTTGGTCAGTTTGTGTCAGCAGTCCTGGCTGTGTCCCCTCCCAACTTCTTCGGTGCCCCCGCCATCTCATTAGCAGCTGAAAAGTCCTTGACTACTTGGCAACAACTAAAAACATCATGTATGGATGTACTTGCATTTGTGTGGAAGTATAGATGAATACAGATTATATAATAGGAACTATTTCTGAATTTCTGAATCTGAACATAGTAATTTGTCCTAATATTATAGGAGCTGACCCAATGATATTGAAGGAAAACCAGACCTCTAGATGATCTAATAAGCTTCTGATCATTACATGGAAACATTCCTTCCTTTGCTGTTAAACAGTGAACTCAGCCTTGGGAAGCTGAACATCAATATGTGATTCCTCTCTCCAGGAGCCAGCAGATCAGTCTCTTTTCCCCACTCACTGATAGCATTGGGACCTACTATCCTACATTGCCAGATGTGATTAAACATAAGAATTTCTTCCTTAAAGGACTGACACTTCTTTCTTATACTTGAAACAATACCGTTTCAGGGATCCATCCCTAGAATTCATTCTGCTGTTTTTGACTTTGGAATTGACTGACATCTATGGAGTCTTTCCTTTCATTTTCTTTCCCTGTGCTTATTGTTCAGTCTTTTGCAGTTTGCCACTGGAAGTCTAATTAATGAACTCTCAATTGATTCCATTGTTTTCTTGATTTTAGACTCTATATTGTCAAGCATTTGATTTCAGCCACTTCTCCACTGCACCCAAAAACTTTGGTTACATTGAAGCCCCTAGGTGTCCCGGAGACTAAATTATTTCATGCCAGGGAAAGAAAGCAGACATTGTCCAAATTCAACCAGTGCCAGAGATCTGATTAGGTGAGAAATAGATAAACCAGCAAGTAATCCATGCATAGCAGTGCAGAGAAAGGCAAAATGTCTCCAGTGTCGTTGTCAATCTGACCTGGCAATGAGTTCCTGACAATGAAAGAAGAGGCGCCCAAGAAAGCTGGTTAGTATTCAAGGATCACTTTCTCCAAGCTCAGGAGCAATGCATCCCAACAAAGAGGAAGTCAAGGAAGAATGCCCAGAGGCCTGCATGGATGAACAAGGAGCTCCTGGGCAAACTCAAACACAGAAAGGAAGCCTATCAAGGCTGGAAGCAAGGGCAGGTGCCTGGGAGGAATACAGAGAAACTGTCTGAGCAGCCAGGGATCAGGTTAGGAAAGCCAAAGCCCTGATAGAAATTAGTCTGGCCAGGGATGTCAAGGACAACACGAAAAACTTCTATAGGTATGTCAGTGGTAAAAGGAAGACTAGGGAAAATGTGGACCGTCTCCAGAAGGAAATGGGAGACCTGGTTACCCAGGATATGGAGAAGGCTGAGGTACTTCAATGACTTTTTTACCTCAGTCTTCACTGGCAATTGCTCTAGCCACACCACCCAAGTCACAGAAGTCCCAACTGGCAGAATGAAGAACCACCCAATGTAGGAGAAGATCAGGTTCGAGAATATCTGAGGAACCTGAAGGTGCACAAGTCCATGGGACCTGATGAGATGCATCTGCGGGTCCTGAGGGAACTGGAGGATTAAGTTGCTAAGCCACTCTCTATAATATCTGAGAAGTCATGGCAGTCCAGTGAAGTTCCAGTCCACTGACTGAAAAAGGGGAAACATAACCCCCATTTTTAAAAAGGGAAAAAAGGAAGACTCAGGGAAGTACAGGCCAGTCAGTCTCACCTCTGTGCCTGGCAAGATCATGGAGCAGATCCGCCTGGAAACTTTGCTCGGGCACATGGGAAATAGAAACATGATTGGTAACAGCCAACATGGCTTTGCTAAGAGCAAATCATGCCTGACAAATTTGGTGGCCTTCTACAATGGGATTACAGTGTTGGTGGACAAGGGAAGAGTGACTGACATCATCTATCTGGACATGTGCAAGGCATTTGACACTGTCCCGCATGACATCCTTGTCTCTAAATTGGAGAGACATGGATTTGATGGATGGACCACTTGGTGGATAAGGAATTGGCTGGATAGTCACACTCAAACACTTGCGGTCAACAGCTTGATGTCCAAGTGGAGATCAGTGATGAGTGGTGTTCCTCAGAGGCTGGTATTGGGACCGGCATTGTTTAACATCTTTGTTGGTCACATGGACAGTGGGATCGAATGCACCCTCAGCAAATTTGCCAATGACACCAAGCTGTGTGGTGTGGTCGACATGCTGGAGGGAAGGGATGCCATCCAGAAGGACCTTGACAGGCTGGAGAGGTGGGCCCATGCGAACCGCGTGAAGTTCAGCAAGGCCAAGTGCAAGGTCCTGCATGGGTTGGTGCAATCCCAAGCACAACTACAGGCTGGGTGGAGAATGGATTGAAAGCAGCCCTGAGGAGAAGGACTTGGGGGTGTTGGTTGATGACAATGTCAACATGAGCTGGCAATGTGCACTTGCAGCCCAGAAAGCCAACCGTGTCCTGGGCTGCATCAAAAGAAGTGTGATCAGCACGTTTATCTGTTTCTTACCAGGGAGACCTAATAGCAGCCTTCCAGTACCTGAGGGAGCCTACAAGAAAGCTGGAGAGGGACTGTTTACAAGGGCATGTAGTGATAGGACAAGCAAGTATGGATTTAAACTGAAGGAGGGTAGAATTAGACCAAATATAAGGAAAAAATTCTTCACTATGAGGGTGGTGAGGTACTGGAACAGGTTGCCCAGAAAAGTTGTGGATGCCCCATCCCTGGGAGTGTTCAAGGCCAGGTTGGATGGGGCTTTGACCAACCCGTTCTAGAGGGGGATGCAGGGGGGGTTGGAACTAGATGATCTTTAAGGTGTCCTCCAAGCCAAACCATTCTATTATTCTATGATTCCTTCCCAGCTGCAAATCTGGCAATCTAAGCTTGAATACGTGAGCAAAAGGTGTTGGCCAGGTGTCCCAGGGAAAGAATTCTTTGCATTGTCTTAGACTAGTTGCCAACTAAATGTTGAAGAAGATGGGAAAAAAACTTATCATCTGTTGATCCTGGCACTTATGAAAAAAATTTTGGAAAATATATCTTCTCTAACCTTCCAGCCAATAAACTGAAACCTTAAAAGCTGAGACTTCATTAACTTACGGTTACCAGGAGGAACAGCTCCTCCATGAAAGAAAGGTTAAAGTGTGAGATTTAGTGAATCCAAGCTCAAATATGACTGTGCAGACCAACTGCCTACACTCAAGAGCTGCAAAACTTCTCAGAAAAGATTGGTGAAAGGACGTTTGAGAAAGATTTTAATAATAATAATAACAACAACAACGACAACAATAATAACAACTCCAAGAACTGGTGACTTCATCTCTTTCTATCCCAAATTAAATTATGCTCACCGTCTTTTATGTTCTGGTTAAATCAAAATCTTACTCAGCATCCTACTATTAGATCTGACTATGCTTTTTTTTCAGCCAGAAAGAACACCCCAACAGTCCCATAACACGTGTGCAAGGACCTATATGCAGGATTCAGATTATCCTTTAACTTTCTCTTTGATGATCTAGATATACTGAGTATCATATCATAATGACTGTTTTCTAGTTTCTCTATCATTTTCATGTTTGGTTGTTTTTTGTTTGGTTGGTTGGGTTTTTGGTGGTTTTTTTTTCCCCCTCAGCTCTTCCACATTTCCATATTCTACTTTAAGTTTGGGTACCAGAACTAGAAATGCCATAATATCCTAATTTTGATCATACCAATGTTGTGTCATGGATTTTGTTTCTATTGCACATTTTTCTCTTTAAATAAACAAGAATCAATTAGTCCTGTGTATCACCACATTGGGATGACACTCTAATTGGAGACGGTAGAAGGCCTTCTCTAAAGCAGTGGTTTCCAAAACAGATTCTCCTTCTCTGTAGATACAAACAGTGGACATTAAGTATGTTGTCTTGCATTGGTCCTGATCAAATATGTCTTAATGAACTGTTTCTTTCTGGAGCTATTCCATTTTTTGGAGGTGAGAAAGGCAACTGGGAGGACATTTTATTTCCTTTTTTTTTTCATGAAAAGATTCACTTGGTTTAATCCAGATATAGACAGAAACAGTCTGAAAATCTTGTTTCATTTGAAAACAGTTTCCCAATTAAATATAAATAAGATTCACTCAGTTGTTCTGCCCAGAAATTGAAGTATTCCAAACCACTAAGTATTTTTGAAAATTTTGGCCAATGCTTATGGCTTTCATCTGAGGCTGTGCACCAAAGGACTTAGGTCACATGAAGAAAAAGATTATATGTAAAACCCGGTAGGATATCTGAGGGGAGGACAGAAACCAGACCAAAAGTTCAGTGGGCTCATTTTTTTTCCATTAAACCCTCATAGCACTCATTTCATTTGGAGTGGGAATCCCACTGAATGGGAGGCCCCATCATCCGCTGGCTGCTCATCTCTGGTGTCTTGCCTTTCCTAATACCTGCTCATGGAAGAATGTTCTCAAGCGGGGATGGAAGGAGGGAAAGAACAAGGCCTAGGTTTGCTCCCTCTTAAATCTCGAGTTCAAATCATGATTGTATCTGCCCATTCCAAACTGCATTCTCCAGTCTTTGGAGAAGCAGTTGCTGCTTTTAATAACAGGGGAATTGGTAATCAAACTTGATTTTTTTCTTTTACATCCTTCCTTTTTTGTTGTTAGTACCTCTTTGGACCACCCAATATAACTCAGCTATCTTTCCTTGGTGTTTATGCACTCAGAATCCTTGAAAACATTGTTCCTATTACTCATTGCTTGGCCCAGTTACAACTGGCATATTGAAGTTTTTGGAGTATTTTTTCAAATTGCAGTCAGTTTCTTTAGACTTTCGGGCATGAGACCAAAGGCAGGATGATTTCAGACACTAAAGCAGGGTAGTAATTAGCCTGATATATGCTTCTTAATTAGGATGATTGTAATTGGCAAGAAAACTTAGGTTCTCATGACACAGGGGTTAATGGTATATATAAATTATGGTGATGCTATCCCATTAGTTGGACTCCCAAAGCCATCACTGTGGAGGGAATATGTAGCACAGCTATAATTCTTCCTATGGTCTAACTCTATGGAGGAGTTCTAGGATCTCACTGACCTGCAAGAGCCTGGGTGGCCAAAAATCACCATTTGGGTGGCCCACTGAGTGGATTTTCTCTGTTCTGGTTAGTCATGGTGGTTTTAGACTGGCAATGTAAATGAACATAAAAGTCCGTCCATCCATCACCCCCTAGGTGGGAGCAAGGCACAGAAGATTGGGATAGGATGCAACTGAAGGCACATTACTCCTCCAGCATTTACAAATTTCCAATTTAGTACATTGTCTACTTCTAATCCTGAATGCAGATGGCGTCAGAAATAGTTGTGCTTAAATTAGAACTAAGACAAGGCGTACAAGCTGAGTTAAGGCTCCTGCAGTCTTCCTCCATTCAGGGTCGCAGACAGACAGAACTAAATGCATGTGGTTCTATTTCTGCCTCTTCCCTTTGCTAGCTGAAACCCACATTTGAATCACAGTGTGCTTGAGATGTTCTGCTAAGAATATATCATCTTTCACAGTGCCATTTATGTACTTACTTCATTTAAATCTCTGTGTTCCTTAAGGGGTTATGTTAACAATGGGGTTTTTGATAGTTGATTTAAAAGTTGAGAGAAACCAAGTCCTCCTGAATGTGATCTGTTCATGTATTTCCAGGTGGGCTGGCAGATATGGTAAGGATTTTGGTGAGAACTGAAGTCTGACACAAGGCTTCTGGAAGCCAAATGGCTGATTTGTAAGTTATCAGTGCGATTTGAATCAGATCCTTAATGAGAGATGAATGTCCTGTGGTGGTGGCTAATGGTACCAAAAGACATAGATGTGGTCCTGGAAGGATCAAGCAATGAGGCATCAGAGCTGGTGTGTTGTGCAGAATGGAAATAAAACAACAAGAGACTATGGAGATAGCAAGAAGGTATTTTTCCCCAAATAAATGATATACTCTGAATCTATATAGAAATTTCTGACTTAACCTAATCTTGAAAGGCACAGAACTTTCTGATGTTGTAAAAGGTCAAAATATCTCTGGAACTTTTTTTAAAATAGATTTTAATTGCTGTTGAAAGTAGGAATATGTTGTTATAAATATATTCAATTCCTTCCTTCGTCCTCTACATATTTTGCATTTTCCAGGAAAAGTGGCTTCCCTAAACTATGAAAGTCAAGGTTCCACAGAAAATGTCTTTGCTTGGAGAGAACCATTTGGCTGTCTTAGTAAAACACATATATTCATAGGACAAAAATCAGTGAAAGATTTACACTGGCAAGCATCATTTGTCTGTTAAGAACAACTCTTCCTTTGAGCTTACTGCAGAGCAAACCAAGCAGTATGCTAGATTATTTTTTTTTGTTATTGTACTGTTTTTCAAAAGCTGTGAATTTTCAGAATAATTGTATGTGGTGTAGTTCTCATTGCAGCAAACCAAAAGATCTGTGAAAAAAAAAAAATCACCAAACAAAAAACCCCAAGCCAACTTACTTAAAATTAGGTTCCTATGACTGTGTGGGGTCTTTGAAGTGATTTAAAATGGCAACATAACTGTGTTTCTATGACTGTATATAGTCATTGGCTCCAATTCACACATCCTAAATTCCACCCAATTCTCTGTGCCTGGTGTTTTCTATTGGCAGGGCACCTCCTGCGGCCCAGAGCCAGTCAACAGGAAATACTAGGGAGAAGGACTTGGATGGATTTAAGATGCCTGAATCTGGAATCTACTTTTTTTTTTTTTTTTAATAAATTCCTGACCCAGATCACCTGCTTTTCAGTCTCAGGTCTTAACCAGAAAACCATTAAATTCTGTCCCTCCCACTCCTGCATCTTATCCCCGATTCCTCTTTAAGCAGGCAGTTTTCTTGCTTCAGAGGAAGGGCAGCAAGCTGGAGGGCAGTGATTAATTTAACAGCATGTATAAGTGGTGGTCAAGAACATAACAATAGTTTGCTGCTGCTATCATGAGGCTGAGCCAATTAAATGCCATATTTTAGTATAAGCCTTTGCCAGTATTATATTTGCTTTATTAAAGTTTCCAACAAGCCTTTAATGTTGTTATAGCAGGATATTACTTTTTCTTCAGATAAAATGTAAATGTTCTGCTAAAAAGGAGTAAAAACATGCTATAAGATTATATGTTAAACAATTTCTTCATACTTTAAACCACTATAAGTTAATCTTATCTTAGTATGGTAGGGGCACAGGTTTGCTATGGAGCAGGATGTGAAATGTTTATATAAAGCACAGTTAAAAGAATTTCTAGGCTCAGTTCAAGAGTTTACACGTTCAAAGTCATTCCACAAGTGCATCCATCATGATCCACACAATTGCTCTGTCTGAGTCCTTTAATTCTTCCGCCCCTCTGAAACTGTGTATTTAAAAGCCTGTCACAGGATTCCTAAAAAGACAAGGTCAACTAGGTGTTGTAATTACATCTCTTCACTTAGAAAGCCATCTGTAATCAGCTGAGATTTAGCTCTAAAATGTTCTTAACTACCGACTCATAGGAGTATTAATGGGAAGAGACCTAGGGAAGCTGTCTGTAATGCCTACTACCAGTGAAATGAAGGGAGTTACCCCAGGAGTTACATCTCGATCCAAACAGAAGTAACAAAGATGGCACCTGGATCCAAAGACACCTTTAAGCCTATCTACAAAATAACCTTACACAGACTGTGCTCTTCAAACACCCAGCATTAGCATTTAAGCTAATACAAATAGATGCTTTGACTGTGCCTAAATATTTTAAATGCTAAAAAACATTGATGCTTTTATTGTGCATAAATATTTTATTTCTAATGGTATTCAGGACCTGCAGCAGACAGTCTGCTGGTCAAAGAGCTTGGTGCCTAGAAGGGGAGGCTGGGGGAGTATAAGTGACATGTGCTCTCTTGCAGCATTTACGTGGATGTATTTGGTTTACATGGCAAGGTTTCAGTAGCCAAGGGGCTGCAGGGGTGGCTTCTGTGAGAACATGCCAGAAGCTGACCTCATGTCCGAGGGAGCCAGTTCCAGCCAGCTCCAGGACGGACATGCTGCGGGCCAAACGGAGGCAATCAGTGATGTCAGTAGCACCTCTCTGATAACATATTTAGAAAAGGTTGAAAACTGTTGTGCAAGAGCAGCTGGGAGAGATGAGTGAGGCCATGTGAGAGAAACAGCCCTGCAGGCACCGAGGTCAGTGGAGGAGGAGTGGAGGAGGTGCTCCAGGTGCCAAACCAGAGATTCCCCTGAGCCCGTGGTGATGACGATGGTGAGGCAGGCTGTGTCCCTGCAGCCTGTGGAGGTCTACTACGGTGGAGCAGATATGCACCTGCAGCCCATGGAGTACCCCACATTGGAGCAGAGGGTACAAAAGAAGCTGCAGTCCATGAAGAGCTCATGCTGGAGCAGGCTCCTGGCAGGAGGTGCACCCCATGGAGAGGAGCACATGCTGGAGCATGTTTTCTGGCAGGACCTGCGCCCCGTGGGGGACCCATGCTGGAGCAATCTGCTCCTGAAGAAATGCACCCCATGGAAAGGAACTGTGCTGGAGCAGTTCATGAAGAACGGCAGCCTGTGGGAAGGACCCACATTGCAGAAGTTTGCAAAGGACTGTCTCCCATGGGTGGGACACCACGCTGGAGCAGGGGTAGAGCATGAGTGAGGAGGAAGGAGTGGCAGAGACAATGTGTAGTGAACTGACCACAAACCCAATTCCCTGTCCCCCTGCACTGCTCAAAGGGAGGAGGTAGAGAAGCAGAGTGAAGCAGAGCCCAGGATGAAGGGAGGGGTGAGGGGAAGGTGTTTTTAGATGTCTTATATCTCACTATCCTACTCTGAATTTCATTGGCAAGAAATTAAATTAATGTCCCCAAGCTGAGTCTGTTCTGCCCGTGACTCAGTAATTGCTGAGTGATCTCCTTCTTCCTACCTTGACCCACCAGACTTTTGTTCTATTTCCTTCCCACCACTTGAGAAGGGGGAGTCATAGAGCTACCTGGGGGGCACCAGGCAGCCAGTCAAGGTGAACTTATCTACCTGGACTTTAGTAAAGCCTTCGATACTGTCTCCTACAGCATTTTCCTAGAGAAGCTGGTCGCTCATGGCTTAGACGGGTGCACTCTTTGCTGGGTAAAAAGCTGGCTGGAAGGCCAAGCCCAGAGAGTTGTGGTGAAGGGAGTTAAATCCACTTGGCAGCTGGTCACAAGCGGTGTTCCCCAGAGCTCAGTCTTGGGGCCGGTCTTGTTTAATATCTTTACTAATGATCTGGATGAGGGGATTGAGTGCGTCCTCAGTAAGTTTGTGGATGAGACTAAGTTGGGAGGCAGTGTCGATCTGCTTCAGGGTGGGAAGGCTCTGCAGAGGGATCTGGACAGGATGGAGAGATGGGCCGAGGCCAACTGTATGAGGTTCAACAAGGCCAAGTGCCGGGTCCTGCACTTGAGTCGCAATAACCCCATGCAACGCTACAGGCTTGGGGCAGAGTGGCTGGAAAGCTGCCTGGCAGAAAAGGACCTGGGGGTGCTGGTTGACAACTGGCTCAACATGCGCCAGCAGTGTGCCCAGGTGGCCAGGAAGGCCAACAGCATCCTGGCTTGTATCTGAAACAGTGTGGCGAGCAGGACTAGTGCAGTGATCGTCCCCCTGTACTTGGCTCTGGTGAGGCCACACCTTGAATACTGTGTTCAGTGTTGGGCCCCTCACTACAAGAAAGACATTGAGGTGCTGGAGCGTGTCCAGAGAAGGACAATGAAGCTGGTGAAGGGTCTGGAGCACAAGTCTTATGAGGACCAGCTGAGGGAACTGGGGTTGTTTAGCCTGGAGAAGAGGAGGCTGAGGGGAGATCATATCGCTCTCTACAACTATCTGAAATGAGATTGTAGTAAGGTGGGTGTTGGTCTCTTCTTCCAAGTAAGTACAGAAAGGACAAGAGGAAATGGTCTCAAGTTGCGTCAGGGGAGGTTTAGATTAGGTATTAGGAAAAATTTCTTCACCAAAAGAGTAGTCAGGCATTGGAATAGGCTGCCCAGAGAGGTGGTGGAGTCACCATCCCTGGACGTGTTCAAAAAATGGGTAGATGTGGCACTTCGGGACATGGTTTAGTAGACATAGTAGTGTTGGACTTGATCTTGGAGGTCTTTTCCAACCGTGAAGTTTCTATGATTCTATGATTCTATGAACTCACAACAGCCATCTAAAATCATGGCCCGCGTGCTCCAGGAAATTCCCCGTTAGAGTATTCCCTGCAATGAATGGGCTGTTGTTTGGTTTTAAATAAACACCCCATGAAAAGCAACTGGATGTGGCAGTCCGATTGTGGATTCCTGCCCGCTTCCCGGGGTCTGGAGCTTTGCTTCCCTGACAGGGATCAAGCCAAGGCAAGGGGCTCAACAAAAGGCCCTCATTCGCCTGGAGTGGGTTTTGGGAACAAGCCAGCCTGTGCCCAGAAGACACCGGCAACCCCATCCGGCCTCCCAGCCAAAGCAACTGAAATCAGCACGCGCGTGCGTGCACACGCGCACGCCAGGAAATTCTCCCCTCTGGATCTTCTACGTTGTTGAGACTATGTTGGAGAGTATTCCCTGCAATGGGTGGTTGTTCTTTGATTTTGAAAAAAAAACACCCCGTGAAAAGCAACTGGATGTTTATTGGGCTCTCCGGAAGGAGAGCTGGACGCGCAGGGGTGGCAGTGCCAGCGTGCCGATATGGAGGCAGGCTCCATCGCCGGGGCTGACCACACGCTCCCCTGCGGTGGGTGGGGTTCGTGCCCAGGAAGCGCCGGGTACAGGAGCCTGCGGGGAGGTGGTGTTTGTGGGCACAGGAGCTCTGTCACCCCTCGATGCTCGGTCGCTCCCCGCAGGCCTCCTCCTCCGAGCTGGGATCCTGTTGCCCACGGTGTGTCTGGACAGGACGTAGCGCCGCCGTGGGGATCTGCTCCGGGACCTCTCCCTGGCCACGTTCCTTGAGCGGCTGGCAGGAGAGCCATCTCTGTCCTCTGCCTCCTCGTCATCTGCTGGCAGCACCCGCAGGACACGATCGAAGGGCCTCCTGCAGAGTGGGCACACAGGTCTCATCGCGGCCCACCGCTGGATGCAGCCAAAGCAGAAGCGATGGAAGCACAAGGCCACGCAGGCTGTGTTGCTGATTTCTGCCAGGCAGATGGGGCACAGGCTGCCCTCTGATGCCCCCGACTGCCCTGCCTGTGGCAGCTGGCTCCCGCTGGCCCTCAGGGCAGAGCCGCTCTGCTCCGGAGCTTCCTCGGCAGCCGATCCCATGTCCTGCAAAGACAGACGTGCAACGTGCCTGAGCTTTCCTCGCGCTAGGAAGAGAAAAGCAGAGAAAACCCAAGCAGGCGGTGGGAGAGGGGAGGTGAGGGCCTCCCAAAGGGTCCCCCGGAGGGCTGAATAGCAGCAGCTGCAGCAGCAGCCCTGTGGGGCAGCCAGCCCCATGGGCTGCCCTCCACACCTGCCCCCTCGCCTCCCCCAGGCACACTGCCCGCCAGTGCCAGACCCCTGCCCCAGCTGCCAGACGACCAGCACGGTTTGAGCTAGCGGGGGGTACCTGAAGGAGGAGGTGCTCAGGGAAGACAGAAGAACTTGCTGGGACTCTTCAGTGCGGCCCGCGGCCCGGGAACAGCCTCTGGGTGGGGCCCCCAGCACCCCGCAGCCGGGCAGTGGGGAGAGGAGCACGGGAAGGGGCGGCCTGAGCTCAGCGCCCAGAGCTGCTGCTCTCCTCAAGGCCGAGACTCAAGCCCAAGCCCAGGATCCTGCTCAAGCGTGCACGTCGTGCTTGTGTGCCGCAGGAAGCCTGAGCAGAATGCGCCGGGACAGAGACGGGGGCTGCTAAAGAGCAGTGAGGTCACGGGCAGTCACAGGTGCTCCGTGGTGACATCACAGGGGTCTTTGGGGCTGCCCTAACTTCCGCCCAGCGAGGATGACAAATGCCCCAAGAGGAGAAAGCCCCTGCTTGACAGGACATTGGCCATCTTCACGTGGCCTTGCCTGGGGCTGGGGCTTTACCTCGGGCTAGTCAGGTCCTGCGATGAGAGGCTGGTGCGCCCGAGCACCAGGGCCCGGCAAAGGGCAGCCCAGCAATGTAGACGGGCAACCTTGCTGACCTCCTCGGAGCAAAGAGAGTGCCCTGACTCGGCTCCTCCGAGGGCTGTTGGGGGAGAAGGACTCACCCCATGTCACCGGTGGGAATGCCCCAGAGGTGACAGAATGGTTGAGCTTGCCAGGGACCTCTGGAGATCATCTGGCCCAAACCCCTTGCTCAAGCAGGGACACCTAGAGCCCCTTGCCCACGACCATGTCCAGACAATTGCATCTCTTCATTTAGAAAGCCATCTGTAAGCAGCTGAGCTTTGGCTCCAAAATGCTGTAAACTACCGACTCATAGGAGTATTAATGGGAAGAGACCTAGGGAAGCTGTCTGTAATGCCTACTACCAGTGAAATGAAGGGAGTTATCCCAGGAGTTACGTCTCGATCCAAACAGAAGTAACAAAGATGGCACCTGGATCCAAAGACATCTTAAGCCTGCCTTCGTTATAACCTCACACAGACCATGCTCTTCCAACATCTAGCATTTAAGCTACTAATAAATGTTGATGCTTTTTTGACTGTGCCTACGTCATTTATTTGCTACTGCATGCGAACGGAGTTACAAATTCCCATTCTGCAAAGAAAATGTTTTTAGACTCAATTGTAATGCTTTCTCATCATGAAAAATTTCTGCTGTCCTAAGGAGAGGTAGTAGGATTGTGACAATCGATGTCTCCAGTTTGACTGGCATTCAAGAGCACAGGGCATTTGGGCTGAAACGAAGATCTCGTCGGGACAGACCACAGAAAACACAGAGGTGTTTCTGTATTTGACAGAAACAAGAAGATGAAAGGATACTTTTCCTCTGTGCCTCACTTTCCAATCTGTATTTAAAACAATTCTCTGCTGCTAAGCTCCCCAGACAAGTGGAAATACGGAACCAGTAAAGCAGCTGTCTCTTTCATAGTCTTAACTGAAATCAGCAGGTTCATCCAAGATGATCTCAGGAGAAACAATGAGGGTTTTTCTCTTGGGCAGACGTTTGTGTGAACGCTCAAGGTTTCTTTACTACAGTTACATATCTCTATAGCAGCACAACACAAATGGATCAATCAGATTTTTTTTTTTGTTTGTGGCTTCAGCAACTAGAAAATGAATGAGCAGACAATTTCTTTGCTTCCTGAACAGAAGGCCACTGTGTGTCTTACTCTTTTCCTTCAGAAATATTTTTTCCCCAGCCTCTCCAGTTATCCCTGCCTGGTACGCCAGGCAAGCCATGAAATACACGGAATGGGCTAGAAACGGCTCCAGAAAAGCTGCTCCCACCTTCAGAACAGATGCTGGGCATTTTGAATTCTGCCTGATGATCATGAATTCATGGGAGAAGCAATCTCTGATTTCAAGGCACTCACAATGCCTCTTGCTGATTTGGTTCCACAAATCAGAATAACGCAGAGCAAAAACCTACTGCTAGATGCGAGTTAGTATCTCCGGTGGTAAAAAACATGTCACATAGCGTACTTTATTCCCCAGAGAAACATACGATTTGCCATTCAGAAAGAATACCTGTTTCATTAACTGCCGGCACATATTCCTGCATCTCCCGAGGCATATACGTAAACTGAAACAAGAAAAGGGAATAAATTCACATTTACTTTCTGGATGCAATTCCCAAGCCATATCTTGTTAATGACTGACAGACAAAGGGCTGAGTATTCCGATGGCCACTGATGGGTGAACACATCTGCTGAGGCGGTTTCTAAACCCCAGCTCGGGACCTCGGACCTGGCAATTGCCTCTTGCCAGAGTTGGCTACTCTCATCAGGAGCTCCCTCAGCTCTGTCCGTGCTCGCCCTTGCAACCCATCTCTGTCTCCCACGCTGTGCCGGGGCTGGGGCCTCCACCTCCCCTCATCCCTGCACTCCCCATCACGCAGGCGCTAGATGCACATCTCCGCAGACTGCTCTCTTCCTTACTATTTCTCTTGCAGGCAAATGCGGAAGGAAGTCAGGAGGAAGTCAAGTAGGAGCACTGTTATGCTGAACGCTGTTCATGTGTGCCATCCATCCGTTGTCTGGTCGCTCTGTGAACAGTGGCAATACTACCTGGGTGGCGGAAACAATCCTCCGCACCTCATTTCCCAGGCTCTTAGGTGGCCAAAACAATCTCTGAAATCCGGGAATCGATCAGACGACACAGTCAACAGAGATCACGCTGTTCACTGCGTGTAAGGATCCCATCACTTCAGCCCACAAGCAGGGGACTCTATGGCAGACTAAGGCATGAACTGATCTGTGGTGTCTCACAGGGCTACAAGTAGTCACAGCCCTAACTAAAGGTGAGAGCAAAGTGTTAAAGACAGAGCAGCTGCGTGCAGGGGGAAAGAGAGCCGGGCTGGCTCCAGGAGATGTGTCTGCATAAGAATCCAGTTGAATCAAATTGAATAGTTCAGTCGGAAGGGGCCTACACGATCATCTAGCCCAAGCGCCTGACCACTTCAGGGCTGACCAAAAGTTCAAGCACGCTCTTAAGGGCATCGTCCCAGCAATGTCCTCTTAAACACTGACAGGCTCGGGGCACCGACTACCTCTCTAGGAAGCCTGTTCCACCAGTGTTTGACCAGCCTCTCGGTAAAGAAATGCTTCCTAACGTCCCGTCTGAACCTCCCCTGGCGCGGCTTTGAACCACTCCCACGCGCCCTATCACTGGATCCCAGGGAGAAGAGCCCAGCACCTCCCTCTCCACTTACCCTCCTCAGGGAGCTGCGGAGAGCCATGCGGTCGCCCCTCAGCCTCCTTGTCTCCAAACTAGGCAGACCCGGAGGTCTTAGCCGCTCCTCACAGGACGTGCCTTCCATCCCTGCAGTTCTCTCAGATGAATCCCACCCAGCCCCAGGGACTTAGGACCATTCAGCTGACACAACAGGTCCCTTACAAGTTCAGAGTCCGCAAACGGAAAGCCACTGTTCCCACAGTCGTGGTCCTCCAACTCAGAGGACCGGGCAGCACGAGGTCTGTCAGTCTTCTTAAAATCTGAGGCAAAAAAGAGCATTGAATGCCTCCACTTTGCCTGCGTCCCGGTTTTGCCAGGTGACCATCCTCAACAAGCATCGGTCCTGTGTTTTCTTTCTCTGCCTATTAACATGCTTAAAAAAGCCTTTCTTCTTGTCTGACACAACACTGGCCACTTTCAACTCTAAATGAGCCTTTTGTGTCTTCTCCCTGCACATACCAACCACGGCCCTGTAACCTTGTGGCAAGGCCCGACCTTGCTTCCAGAGACTGTACAATCACCTTTTCCTCTTGAGCTCCATGAGGAGTTCCCTGTTCAGCCAAGCTGGTCTGCTGGCCCGCTTGCCTGGCGTACGGCACAGTGGAATTGCCCGCTCCTGTGCTTCTGAACGGTGGTTCTCAAGAACTGCCCAGCACTCGTAGATTCCTAAGCCCTTACTTACGGGCAGATTCCCGGGGGACACTGCTAAGCAGCTCCCTGAGTAGCTTCTAGTTTGCTTGCTTGAAAACCAGGCTAAGAACTCTGCTGAGCTTCCTTCTCATTACACCAAAATTTTACACTCCACCATTTTGTGATCACGGTGGCCAAGACAGCCACGGACCATCACCTCTCCAATGAGGCCTTCTCCATTCACAAAGAGCAAGCCTAGAAGGGTGTCTTTCCTAGTTGGCTCACTGAGTATTTGTGACACCAGCTGCAGGAACTTCCCAGATGCATTTGTCACAGCACTACGGTACTCCTCGTAGATGTCTGGGAAGTTGAAATCTCCCCTAAGGAGATACCCATCCAGAGATTTCTCCTCATTGCCTACAGAAGAACTGATCATAAGGTCAGAGGAGGTATACTTCTTCCCAAATACGGAATCACAGAATCACAAAATGGCTGAGATCGGAAGGGCTGGAAGTGTTACATCCCGTGACAATGGTTTATAAGGAAGACATGTTTGGATAGTTTGTGGATGGGCCTTTTCTGAAACCATTGCAGGTATTTATGCTCAGGGCAACTCAGTACCTCTGCAGCTGCGTGCGAGTTCTGGTGAGGGCACAATGAGCCACGGCTCCTTCGTGTGCATTTGCCACTGAATACGCTTTGGAAACAGGTTGTCCAGGCTTCCTCTTCAACACCAGCTCACAGGTGCTGCTCCCGAAAGCCAAGCTCCTCCACAGCTTCAGCCTGTGGCACAAAGCTGCTTTGCTTGCGTGGCAGTCCGATTGTGGATTCCTGCCCGCTTCCCGGGGTCTGGAGCTTTGCTTCCCTGACAGGGATCAAGCCAAGGCAAGGGGCTCAACAAAAGGCCCTCATTCGCCTGGAGTGGGTTTTGGGAACAAGCCAGCCTGTGCCCAGAAGACACCGGCAACCCCATCCGGCCTCCCAGCCAAAGCAACTGAAATCAGCACGCGCGTGCGCGCACACGCGCACGCCAGGAAATTCTCCCCTCTGGATCTTCTACCTTGTTGAGACTATGTTGGAGAGTATTCCCTGCAATGGGTGGTTGTTCTTTGATTTTGAAAAAAAAACACCCCGTGAAAAGCAACTGGATGTTTATTGGGCTCTCCGGAAGGAGAGCTGGACGCGCAGGGGTGGCAGTGCCAGCGTGCCGATATGGAGGCAGGCTCCATCGCTGGGGCTGACCACACGCTCCCCTGCGGTGGGTGGGGTTCGTGCCCAGGAAGCGCCGGGTACAGGAGCCTGCGGGGAGGTGGTGTTTGTGGGCACAGGAGCTCTGTCACCCCTCGACGCTCGGTCGCTCCCCGCAGGCCTCCTCCTCCGAGCTGGGATCCTGTTGCCCACGGTGTGTCTGGACAGGACATAGCGCCGCCGTGGGGATCTGCTCCGGGACCTCTCCCTGGCCACGTTCCTCGAGCGGCTGGCAGGAGAGCCATCTCTGTCCTCTGCCTCCTCGTCATCTGCTGGCAGCACCCGCAGGACACGATCGAAAGGCCTCCTGCAGAGTGGGCACACAGGTCTCATCGCGGCCCACCGCTGGATGCAGCCAAAGCAGAAGCGATGGAAGCACAAGGCCACGCAGGCTGTGTTGCTGATTTCTGCCAGGCAGATGGGGCACAGGCTGTCCTCTGATGCCCCCGACTGCCCTGCCTGTGGCAGCTGGCTCCCGCTGGCCCTCAGGGCAGAGCCGCTCTGCTCCGGAGCTTCCTCGGCAGCCGATCCCATGTCCTGCAAAGACAGACGTGCAACGTGCCTGAGCTTTCCTCGCGCTAGGAAGAGAAAAGCAGAGAAAACCCAAGCAGGCGGTGGGAGAGGGGAGGTGAGGGCCTCCCAAAGGGTCCCCCGGAGGGCTGAAAAGCAGCAGCTGCAGCAGCAGCCCTGTGGGGCAGCCAGCCCCATGGGCTGCCCTCCACACCTGCCCCCTCGCCTCCCCCAGGCACGCTGCCCGCCAGTGCCAGACCCCTGCCCCAGCTGCCAGACGACCAGCACGGTTTGAGCTAGCGGGGGGTACCTGAAGGAGGAGGTGCTCAGGGAAGACAGAAGAACTTGCTGGGACTCTTCAGTCCGGCCCGCGGCCCGGGAACAGCCTCTGGGTGGGGCCCCCAGCACCCTGCAGCCGGGCAGTGGGGAGAGGAGCACGGGAAGGGGCGGCCTGAGCTCAGCGCCCAGAGCTGCTGCTCTCCTCAAGGCCGAGACTCAAGCCCAAGCCCAGGATCCTGCTCAAGCGTGCACGTCGTGCTTGTGTGCCGCAGGAAGCCTGAGCAGAATGCGCCGGGACAGAGACGGGGGCTGCTAAAGAGCAGTGAGGTCATGGGCAGTCACAGGTGCTCCGTGGTGACATCACAGGGGTCTTTGGGGCTGCCCTAACTTCCGCCCAGCGAGGATGACAAATGCCCCAAGAGGAGAAAGCCCCTGCTTGACAGGACATTGGCCATCTTCACATGGCCTTGCCTGGGGCTGGGGCTTTACCTCGGGCTAGTCAGGTCCTGCGATGAGAGGCTGGTGCGCCCGAGCACCAGGGCCCGGCAAAGGGCAGCCCAGCAATGTAGACGGGCAACCTTGCTGACCTCCTCGGAGCAAAGAGAGTGCCCTGACTCGGCTCCTCCGAGGGCTGTTGGGGGAGAAGGACTCACCCCATGTCACCGGTGGGAATGCCCCAGAGGTGACAGAATGGTTGAGCTTGCCAGGGACCTCTGGAGATCATCTGGCCCAAACCCCTTGCTCAAGCAGGGACACCTAGAGCCCCTTGCCCACGACCATGTCCAGACAATTGCATCTCTTCATTTAGAAAGCCATCTGTAAGCAACTGAGCTTTGGCTCCAAAATGCTGTAAACTACCGACTCATAGGAGTATTAATGGGAAGAGACCTAGGGAAGCTGTCTGTAATGCCTACTACCAGTGAAATGAAGGGAGTTATCCCAGGAGTTACGTCTCGATCCAAACAGAAGTAACAAAGATGGCACCTGGATCCAAAGACATCTTAAGCCTGCCTTCGTTATAACCTCACACAGACCATGCTCTTCCAACATCTAGCATTTAAGCTACTAATAAATGTTGATGCTTTTTTGACTGTGCCTACGTCATTTATTTGCTACTGCATGCGAACGGAGTTACAAATTCCCATTCTGCAAAGAAAATGTTTTTAGACTCAATTGTAATGCTTTCTCATCATGAAAAATTTCTGCTGTCCTAAGGAGAGGTAGTAGGATTGTGACAATCGATGTCTCCAGTTTGACTGGCATTCAAGAGCACAGGGCATTTGGGCTGAAACGAAGATCTCGTCGGGACAGACCACAGAAAACACAGAGGTGTTTCTGTATTTGACAGAAACAAGAAGATGAAAGGATACTTTTCCTCTGTGCCTCACTTTCCAATCTGTATTTAAAACAATTCTCTGCTGCTAAGCTCCCCAGACAAGTGGAAATACGGAACCAGTAAAGCAGCTGTCTCTTTCATAGTCTTAACTGAAATCAGCAGGTTCATCCAAGATGATCTCAGGAGAAACAATGAGGGTTTTTCTCTTGGGCAGACGTTTGTGTGAACGCTCAAGGTTTCTTTACTACAGTTACATATCTCTATAGCAGCACAACACAAATGGATCAATCAGATTTTTTTTTTTGTTTGTGGCTTCAGCAACTAGAAAATGAATGAGCAGACAATTTCTTTGCTTCCTGAACAGAAGGCCACTGTGTGTCTTACTCTTTTCCTTCAGAAATATTTTTTCCCCAGCCTCTCCAGTTATCCCTGCCTGGTACGCCAGGCAAGCCATGAAATACACGGAATGGGCTAGAAACGGCTCCAGAAAAGCTGCTCCCACCTTCAGAACAGATGCTGGGCATTTTGAATTCTGCCTGATGATCATGAATTCATGGGAGAAGCAATCTCTGATTTCAAGGCACTCACAATGCCTCTTGCTGATTTGGTTCCACAAATCAGAATAACGCAGAGCAAAAACCTACTGCTAGATGCGAGTTAGTATCTCCGGTGGTAAAAAACATGTCACATAGCGTACTTTATTCCCCAGAGAAACATACGATTTGCCATTCAGAAAGAATACCTGTTTCATTAACTGCCGGCACATATTCCTGCATCTCCCGAGGCATATACGTAAACTGAAACAAGAAAAGGGAATAAATTCACATTTACTTTCTGGATGCAATTCCCAAGCCATATCTTGTTAATGACTGACAGACAAAGGGCTGAGTATTCCGATGGCCACTGATGGGTGAACACGTCTGCTGAGGCGGTTTCTAAACCCCAGCTCGGGACCTCGGACCTGGCAATTGCCTCTTGCCAGAGTTGGCTACTCTCATCAGGAGCTCCCTCAGCTCTGTCCGTGCTCGCCCTTGCAACCCATCTCTGTCTCCCACGCTGTGCCGGGGCTGGGGCCTCCACCTCCCCTCATCCCTGCACTCCCCATCACGCAGGCGCTAGATGCACATCTCCGCAGACTGCTCTCTTCCTTACTATTTCTCTTGCAGGCAAATGCGGAAGGAAGTCAGGAGGAAGTCAAGTAGGAGCACTGTTATGCTGAACGCTGTTCATGTGTGCCATCCATCCGTTGTCTGGTCGCTCTGTGAACAGTGGCAATACTACCTGGGTGGCGGAAACAATCCTCCGCACCTCATTTCCCAGGCTCTTAGGTGGCCAGAACAATCTCTGAAATCCGGGAATCGATCAGACGACACAGTCAACAGGGATCACGCTGTTCACTGCGTGTAAGGATCCCATCACTTCAGCCCACAAGCAGGGGACTCTATGGCAGACTAAGGCATGAACTGATCTGTGGTGTCTGGCAGTGCTACAAGTAGTCACAGCCCTAACTAAAGGTGAGAGCAAAGTGTTAAAGACAGAGCAGCTGCGCGCAGGGGGAAAGAGAGCCGGGCTGGCTCCAGGAGATGTGTCTGCATAAGAATCCAGTTGAATCAAATTGAATAGTTCAGTCGGAAGGGGCCTACACGATCATCTAGCCCAAGCGCCTGACCACTTCAGGGCTGACCAAAAGTTCAAGCACGCTCTTAAGGGCATCGTCCCAGCAATGTCCTCTTAAACACTGACAGGCTCGGGGCACCGACTACCTCTCTAGGAAGCCTGTTCCACCAGTGTTTGACCAGCCTCTCGGTAAAGAAATGCTTCCTAACGTCCCGTCTGAACCTCCCCTGGCGCGGCTTTGAACCACTCCCACGTGCCCTATCACTGGATCCCAGGGAGAAGAGCCCAGCACCTCCCTCTCCACTTACCCTCCTCAGGGAGCTGCGGAGAGCCGTGCGGTCGCCCCTCAGCCTCCTTGTCTCCAAACTAGGCAGACCCGGAGGTCTTAGCCGCTCCTCACAGGACGTGCCTTCCATCCCTGCAGTTCTCTCAGATGAATCCCACCCAGCCCCAGGGACTTAGGACCATTCAGCTGACACAACAGGTCCCTTACAAGTTCAGAGTCCGCAAACGGAAAGCCACTGTTCCCACAGTCGTGGTCCTCCAACTCAGAGGACCGGGCAGCACGAGGTCTGTCAGTCTTCTTAAAATCTGAGGCAAAAAAGAGCATTGAATGCCTCCACTTTGCCTGCGTCCCGGTTTTGCCAGGTGACCATCCTCAACAAGCGTCGGTCCTGTGTTTTCTTTCTCTGCCTATTAACATGCTTAAAAAAGCCTTTCTTCTTGTCTGACACAACACTGGCCACTTTCAACTCTAAATGAGCCTTTTGTGTCTTCTCCCTGCACATACCAACCACGGCCCTGTAACCTTGTGGCAAGGCCCGACCTCGCTTCCAGAGACTGTACAATCACCTTTTCCTCTTGAGCTCCATGAGGAGTTCCCTGTTCAGCCAAGCTGGTCTGCTGGCCCGCTTGCCTGGCGTACGGCACAGTGGAATTGCCCGCTCCTGTGCTTCTGAACGGTGGTTCTCAAGAACTGCCCAGCACTCGTAGATTCCTAAGCCCTTACTTACGGGCAGATTCCCGGGGGACACTGCTAAGCAGCTCCCTGAGTAGCTTCTAGTTTGCTTGCTTGAAAACCAGGCTAAGAACTCTGCTGAGCTTCCTTCTCATTACACCAAAATTTTACACTCCACCATTTTGTGATCACGGTGGCCAAGACAGCCACGGACCATCACCTCTCCAATGAGGCCTTCTCCATTCACAAAGAGCAAGCCTAGAAGGGTGTCTTTCCTAGTTGGCTCACTGAGTATTTGTGACACCAGCTGCAGGAACTTCCCAGATGCATTTGTCACAGCACTACGGTACTCCTCGTAGATGTCTGGGAAGTTGAAATCTCCCCTAAGGAGATACCCATCCAGAGATTTCTCCTCATTGCCTACAGAAGAACTGATCATAAGGTCAGAGGAGGTATACTTCTTCCCAAATACGGAATCACAGAATCACAAAATGGCTGAGATCGGAAGGGCTGGAAGTGTTACATCCCGTGACAATGGTTTATAAGGAAGACATGTTTGGATAGTTTGTGGATGGGCCTTTTCTGAAACCATTGCAGGTATTTATGCTCAGGGCAACTCAGTACCTCTGCAGCTGCGTGCGAGTTCTGGTGAGGGCACAATGAGCCACGGCTCCTTCGTGTGCATTTGCCACTGAATACGCTTTGGAAACAGGTTGTCCAGGCTTCCTCTTCAACACCAGCTCACAGGTGCTGCTCCCGAAAGCCAAGCTCCTCCACAGCTTCAGCCTGTGGCACAAAGCTGCTTTGCTTGCGTGGCAGTCCGATTGTGGATTCCTGCCCGCTTCCCGGGGTCTGGAGCTTTGCTTCCCTGACAGGGATCAAGCCAAGGCAAGGGGCTCAACAAAAGGCCCTCATTCGCCTGGAGTGGGTTTTGGGAACAAGCCAGCCTGTGCCCAGAAGACACCGGCAACCCCATCCGGCCTCCCAGCCAAAGCAACTGAAATCAGCACGCGCGTGCGCGCACACGCGCACGCCAGGAAATTCTCCCCTCTGGATCTTCTACCTTGTTGAGACTATGTTGGAGAGTATTCCCTGCAATGGGTGGTTGTTCTTTGATTTTGAAAAAAAACACCCCGTGAAAAGCAACTGGATGTTTATTGGGCTCTCCGGAAGGAGAGCTGGACGCGCAGGGGTGGCAGTGCCAGCGTGCCGATATGGAGGCAGGCTCCATCGCCGGGGCTGACCACACGCTCCCCTGCGGTGGGTGGGGTTCGTGCCCAGGAAGCGCCGGGTACAGGAGCCTGCGGGGAGGTGGTGTTTGTGGGCACAGGAGCTCTGTCACCCCTCGACGCTCGGTCGCTCCCCGCAGGCCTCCTCCTCCGAGCTGGGATCCTGTTGCCCACGGTGTGTCTGGACAGGACATAGCGCCGCCGTGGGGATCTGCTCCGGGACCTCTCCCTGGCCACGTTCCTCGAGCGGCTGGCAGGAGAGCCATCTCTGTCCTCTGCCTCCTCGTCATCTGCTGGCAGCACCCGCAGGACACGATCGAAAGGCCTCCTGCAGAGTGGGCACACAGGTCTCATCGCGGCCCACCGCTGGATGCAGCCAAAGCAGAAGCGATGGAAGCACAAGGCCACGCAGGCTGCGTTGCTGATTTCTGCCAGGCAGATGGGGCACAGGCTGTCCTCTGATGCCCCCGACTGCCCTGCCTGTGGCAGCTGGCTCCCGCTGGCCCTCAGGGCAGAGCCGCTCTGCTCCGGAGCTTCCTCGGCAGCCGATCCCATGTCCTGCAAAGACAGACGTGCAACGTGCCTGAGCTTTCCTCGCGCTAGGAAGAGAAAAGCAGAGAAAACCCAAGCAGGCGGTGGGAGAGGGGAGGTGAGGGCCTCCCAAAGGGTCCCCCGGAGGGCTGAAAAGCAGCAGCTGCAGCAGCAGCCCTGTGGGGCAGCCAGCCCCATGGGCTGCCCTCCACACCTGCCCCCTCGCCTCCCCCAGGCACGCTGCCCGCCAGTGCCAGACCCCTGCCCCAGCTGCCAGACGACCAGCACGGTTTGAGCTAGCGGGGGGTACCTGAAGGAGGAGGTGCTCAGGGAAGACAGAAGAACTTGCTGGGACTCTTCAGTGCGGCCCGCGGCCCGGGAACAGCCTCTGGGTGGGGCCCCCAGCACCCCGCAGCCGGGCAGTGGGGAGAGGAGCACGGGAAGGGGCGGCCTGAGCTCAGCGCCCAGAGCTGCTGCTCTCCTCAAGGCCGAGACTCAAGCCCAAGCCCAGGATCCTGCTCAAGCGTGCACGTCGTGCTTGGGTGCCGCAGGAAGCCTGAGCAGAATGCGCCGGGACAGAGACGGGGGCTGCTAAAGAGCAGTGAGGTCACGGGCAGTCACAGGTGCTCCGTGGTGACATCACAGGGGTCTTTGGGGCTGCCCTAACTTCCGCCCAGCGAGGATGACAAATGCCCCAAGAGGAGAAAGCCCCTGCTTGACAGGACATTGGCCATCTTCACGTGGCCTTGCCTGGGGCTGGGGCTTTACCTCGGGCTAGTCAGGTCCTGCGATGAGAGGCTGGTGCGCCGGAGCACCAGGGCCCGGCAAAGGGCAGCCCAGCAATGTAGACGGGCAACCTTGCTGACCTCCTCGGAGCAAAGAGAGTGCCCTGACTCGGCTCCTCCGAGGGCTGTTGGGGGAGAAGGACTCACCCCATGTCACCGGTGGGAATGCCCCAGAGGTGACAGAATGGTTGAGCTTGCCAGGGACCTCTGGAGATCATCTGGCCCAAACCCCTTGCTCAAGCAGGGACACCTAGAGCCCCTTGCCCACGACCATGTCCAGACAATTGCATCTCTTCATTTAGAAAGCCATCTGTAAGCAACTGAGCTTTGGCTCCAAAATGCTGTAAACTACCGACTCATAGGAGTATTAATGGGAAGAGACCTAGGGAAGCTGTCTGTAATGCCTACTACCAGTGAAATGAAGGGAGTTATCCCAGGAGTTACGTCTCGATCCAAACAGAAGTAACAAAGATGGCACCTGGATCCAAAGACATCTTAAGCCTGCCTTCGTTATAACCTCACACAGACCATGCTCTTCCAACATCTAGCATTTAAGCTACTAATAAATGTTGATGCTTTTTTGACTGTGCCTACGTCATTTATTTGCTACTGCATGCGAACGGAGTTACAAATTCCCATTCTGCAAAGAAAATGTTTTTAGACTCAATTGTAATGCTTTCTCATCATGAAAAATTTCTGCTGTCCTAAGGAGAGGTAGTAGGATTGTGACAATCGATGTCTCCAGTTTGACTGGCATTCAAGAGCACAGGGCATTTGGGCTGAAACGAAGATCTCGTCGGGACAGACCACAGAAAACACAGAGGTGTTTCTGTATTTGACAGAAACAAGAAGATGAAAGGATACTTTTCCTCTGTGCCTCACTTTCCAATCTGTATTTAAAACAATTCTCTGCTGCTAAGCTCCCCAGACAAGTGGAAATACGGAACCAGTAAAGCAGCTGTCTCTTTCATAGTCTTAACTGAAATCAGCAGGTTCATCCAAGATGATCTCAGGAGAAACAATGAGGGTTTTTCTCTTGGGCAGACGTTTGTGTGAACGCTCAAGGTTTCTTTACTACAGTTACATATCTCTATAGCAGCACAACACAAATGGATCAATCAGATTTTTTTTTTTGTTTGTGGCTTCAGCAACTAGAAAATGAATGAGCAGACAATTTCTTTGCTTCCTGAACAGAAGGCCACTGTGTGTCTTACTCTTTTCCTTCAGAAATATTTTTTCCCCAGCCTCTCCAGTTATCCCTGCCTGGTACGCCAGGCAAGCCATGAAATACACGGAATGGGCTAGAAACGGCTCCAGAAAAGCTGCTCCCACCTTCAGAACAGATGCTGGGCATTTTGAATTCTGCCTGATGATCATGAATTCATGGGAGAAGCAATCTCTGATTTCAAGGCACTCACAATGCCTCTTGCTGATTTGGTTCCACAAATCAGAATAACGCAGAGCAAAAACCTACTGCTAGATGCGAGTTAGTATCTCCGGTGGTAAAAAACATGTCACATAGCGTACTTTATTCCCCAGAGAAACATACGATTTGCCATTCAGAAAGAATACCTGTTTCATTAACTGCCGGCACATATTCCTGCATCTCCCGAGGCATATACGTAAACTGAAACAAGAAAAGGGAATAAATTCACATTTACTTTCTGGATGCAATTCCCAAGCCATATCTTGTTAATGACTGACAGACAAAGGGCTGAGTATTCCGATGGCCACTGATGGGTGAACACGTCTGCTGAGGCGGTTTCTAAACCCCAGCTCGGGACCTCGGACCTGGCAATTGCCTCTTGCCAGAGTTGGCTACTCTCATCAGGAGCTCCCTCAGCTCTGTCCGTGCTCGCCCTTGCAACCCATCTCTGTCTCCCACGCTGTGCCGGGGCTGGGGCCTCCACCTCCCCTCATCCCTGCACTCCCCATCACGCAGGCGCTAGATGCACATCTCCGCAGACTGCTCTCTTCCTTACTATTTCTCTTGCAGGCAAATGCGGAAGGAAGTCAGGAGGAAGTCAAGTAGGAGCACTGTTATGCTGAACGCTGTTCATGTGTGCCATCCATCCGTTGTCTGGTCGCTCTGTGAACAGTGGCAATACTACCTGGGTGGCGGAAACAATCCTCCGCACCTCATTTCCCAGGCTCTTAGGTGGCCAGAACAATCTCTGAAATCCGGGAATCGATCAGACGACACAGTCAACAGGGATCACGCTGTTCACTGCGTGTAAGGATCCCATCACTTCAGCCCACAAGCAGGGGACTCTATGGCAGACTAAGGCATGAACTGATCTGTGGTGTCTGGCAGTGCTACAAGTAGTCACAGCCCTAACTAAAGGTGAGAGCAAAGTGTTAAAGACAGAGCAGCTGCGCGCAGGGGGAAAGAGAGCCGGGCTGGCTCCAGGAGATGTGTCTGCATAAGAATCCAGTTGAATCAAATTGAATAGTTCAGTCGGAAGGGGCCTACACGATCATCTAGCCCAAGCGCCTGACCACTTCAGGGCTGACCAAAAGTTCAAGCACGCTCTTAAGGGCATCGTCCCAGCAATGTCCTCTTAAACACTGACAGGCTCGGGGCACCGACTACCTCTCTAGGAAGCCTGTTCCACCAGTGTTTGACCAGCCTCTCGGTAAAGAAATGCTTCCTAACGTCCCGTCTGAACCTCCCCTGGCGCGGCTTTGAACCACTCCCACGTGCCCTATCACTGGATCCCAGGGAGAAGAGCCCAGCACCTCCCTCTCCACTTACCCTCCTCAGGGAGCTGCGGAGAGCCGTGCGGTCGCCCCTCAGCCTCCTTGTCTCCAAACTAGGCAGACCCGGAGGTCTTAGCCGCTCCTCACAGGACGTGCCTTCCATCCCTGCAGTTCTCTCAGATGAATCCCACCCAGCCCCAGGGACTTAGGACCATTCAGCTGACACAACAGGTCCCTTACAAGTTCAGAGTCCGCAAACGGAAAGCCACTGTTCCCACAGTCGTGGTCCTCCAACTCAGAGGACCGGGCAGCACGAGGTCTGTCAGTCTTCTTAAAATCTGAGGCAAAAAAGAGCATTGAATGCCTCCACTTTGCCTGCGTCCCGGTTTTGCCAGGTGACCATCCTCAACAAGCGTCGGTCCTGTGTTTTCTTTCTCTGCCTATTAACATGCTTAAAAAAGCCTTTCTTCTTGTCTGACACAACACTGGCCACTTTCAACTCTAAATGAGCCTTTTGTGTCTTCTCCCTGCACATACCAACCACGGCCCTGTAACCTTGTGGCAAGGCCCGACCTCGCTTCCAGAGACTGTACAATCACCTTTTCCTCTTGAGCTCCATGAGGAGTTCCCTGTTCAGCCAAGCTGGTCTGCTGGCCCGCTTGCCTGGCGTACGGCACAGTGGAATTGCCCGCTCCTGTGCTTCTGAACGGTGGTTCTCAAGAACTGCCCAGCACTCGTAGATTCCTAAGCCCTTACTTACGGGCAGATTCCCGGGGGACACTGCTAAGCAGCTCCCTGAGTAGCTTCTAGTTTGCTTGCTTGAAAACCAGGCTAAGAACTCTGCTGAGCTTCCTTCTCATTACACCAAAATTTTACACTCCACCATTTTGTGATCACGGTGGCCAAGACAGCCACGGACCATCACCTCTCCAATGAGGCCTTCTCCATTCACAAAGAGCAAGCCTAGAAGGGTGTCTTTCCTAGTTGGCTCACTGAGTATTTGTGACACCAGCTGCAGGAACTTCCCAGATGCATTTGTCACAGCACTACGGTACTCCTCGTAGATGTCTGGGAAGTTGAAATCTCCCCTAAGGAGATACCCATCCAGAGATTTCTCCTCATTGCCTACAGAAGAACTGATCATAAGGTCAGAGGAGGTATACTTCTTCCCAAATACGGAATCACAGAATCACAAAATGGCTGAGATCGGAAGGGCTGGAAGTGTTACATCCCGTGACAATGGTTTATAAGGAAGACATGTTTGGATAGTTTGTGGATGGGCCTTTTCTGAAACCATTGCAGGTATTTATGCTCAGGGCAACTCAGTACCTCTGCAGCTGCGTGCGAGTTCTGGTGAGGGCACAATGAGCCACGGCTCCTTCGTGTGCATTTGCCACTGAATACGCTTTGGAAACAGGTTGTCCAGGCTTCCTCTTCAACACCAGCTCACAGGTGCTGCTCCCGAAAGCCAAGCTCCTCCACAGCTTCAGCCTGTGGCACAAAGCTGCTTTGCTTGCGTGGCAGTCCGATTGTGGATTCCTGCCCGCTTCCCGGGGTCTGGAGCTTTGCTTCCCTGACAGGGATCAAGCCAAGGCAAGGGGCTCAACAAAAGGCCCTCATTCGCCTGGAGTGGGTTTTGGGAACAAGCCAGCCTGTGCCCAGAAGACACCGGCAACCCCATCCGGCCTCCCAGCCAAAGCAACTGAAATCAGCACGCGCGTGCGCGCACACGCGCACGCCAGGAAATTCTCCCCTCTGGATCTTCTACCTTGTTGAGACTATGTTGGAGAGTATTCCCTGCAATGGGTGGTTGTTCTTTGATTTTGAAAAAAAAACACCCCGTGAAAAGCAACTGGATGTTTATTGGGCTCTCCGGAAGGAGAGCTGGACGCGCAGGGGTGGCAGTGCCAGCGTGCCGATATGGAGGCAGGCTCCATCGCCGGGGCTGACCACACGCTCCCCTGCGGTGGGTGGGGTTCGTGCCCAGGAAGCGCCGGGTACAGGAGCCTGCGGGGAGGTGGTGTTTGTGGGCACAGGAGCTCTGTCACCCCTCGACGCTCGGTCGCTCCCCGCAGGCCTCCTCCTCCGAGCTGGGATCCTGTTGCCCACGGTGTGTCTGGACAGGACATAGCGCCGCCGTGGGGATCTGCTCCGGGACCTCTCCCTGGCCACGTTCCTCGAGCGGCTGGCAGGAGAGCCATCTCTGTCCTCTGCCTCCTCGTCATCTGCTGGCAGCACCCGCAGGACACGATCGAAAGGCCTCCTGCAGAGTGGGCACACAGGTCTCATCGCGGCCCACCGCTGGATGCAGCCAAAGCAGAAGCGATGGAAGCACAAGGCCACGCAGGCTGTGTTGCTGATTTCTGCCAGGCAGATGGGGCACAGGCTGCCCTCTGATGCCCCCGACTGCCCTGCCTGTGGCAGCTGGCTCCCGCTGGCCCTCAGGGCAGAGCCGCTCTGCTCCGGAGCTTCCTCGGCAGCCGATCCCATGTCCTGCAAAGACAGACGTGCAACGTGCCTGAGCTTTCCTCGCGCTAGGAAGAGAAAAGCAGAGAAAACCCAAGCAGGCAGTGGGAGAGGGGAGGTGAGGGCCTCCCAAAGGGTCCCCCGGAGGGCTGAAAAGCAGCAGCTGCAGCAGCAGCCCTGTGGGGCAGCCAGCCCCATGGGCTGCCCTCCACACCTGCCCCCTCGCCTCCCCCAGGCACGCTGCCCGCCAGTGCCAGACCCCTGCCCCAGCTGCCAGACGACCAGCACGGTTTGAGCTAGCGGGGGGTACCTGAAGGAGGAGGTGCTCAGGGAAGACAGAAGAACTTGCTGGGACTCTTCAGTGCGGCCCGCGGCCCGGGAACAGCCTCTGGGTGGGGCCCCCAGCACCCCGCAGCCGGGCAGTGGGGAGAGGAGCACGGGAAGGGGCGGCCTGAGCTCAGCGCCCAGAGCTGCTGCTCTCCTCAAGGCCGAGACTCAAGCCCAAGCCCAGGATCCTGCTCAAGCGTGCACGTCGTGCTTGTGTGCCGCAGGAAGCCTGAGCAGAATGCGCCGGGACAGAGACGGGGGCTGCTAAAGAGCAGTGAGGTCACGGGCAGTCACAGGTGCTCCGTGGTGACATCACAGGGGTCTTTGGGGCTGCCCTAACTTCCGCCCAGCGAGGATGACAAATGCCCCAAGAGGAGAAAGCCCCTGCTTGACAGGACATTGGCCATCTTCACGTGGCCTTGCCTGGGGCTGGGGCTTTACCTCGGGCTAGTCAGGTCCTGCGATGAGAGGCTGGTGCGCCCGAGCACCAGGGCCTGGCAAAGGGCAGCCCAGCAATGTAGACGGGCAACCTTGCTGACCTCCTCGGAGCAAAGAGAGTGCCCTGACTCGGCTCCTCCGAGGGCTGTTGGGGGAGAAGGACTCACCCCATGTCACCGGTGGGAATGCCCCAGAGGTGACAGAATGGTTGAGCTTGCCAGGGACCTCTGGAGATCATCTGGCCCAAACCCCTTGCTCAAGCAGGGACACCTAGAGCCCCTTGCCCACGACCATGTCCAGACAATTGCATCTCTTCATTTAGAAAGCCATCTGTAAGCAACTGAGCTTTGGCTCCAAAATGCTGTAAACTACCGACTCATAGGAGTATTAATGGGAAGAGACCTAGGGAAGCTGTCTGTAATGCCTACTACCAGTGAAATGAAGGGAGTTATCCCAGGAGTTACGTCTCGATCCAAACAGAAGTAACAAAGATGGCACCTGGATCCAAAGACATCTTAAGCCTGCCTTCGTTATAACCTCACACAGACCATGCTCTTCCAACATCTAGCATTTAAGCTACTAATAAATGTTGATGCTTTTTTGACTGTGCCTACGTCATTTATTTGCTACTGCATGCGAACGGAGTTACAAATTCCCATTCTGCAAAGAAAATGTTTTTAGACTCAATTGTAATGCTTTCTCATCATGAAAAATTTCTGCTGTCCTAAGGAGAGGTAGTAGGATTGTGACAATCGATGTCTCCAGTTTGACTGGCATTCAAGAGCACAGGGCATTTGGGCTGAAACGAAGATCTCGTCGGGACAGACCACAGAAAACACAGAGGTGTTTCTGTATTTGACAGAAACAAGAAGATGAAAGGATACTTTTCCTCTGTGCCTCACTTTCCAATCTGTATTTAAAACAATTCTCTGCTGCTAAGCTCCCCAGACAAGTGGAAATACGGAACCAGTAAAGCAGCTGTCTCTTTCATAGTCTTAACTGAAATCAGCAGGTTCATCCAAGATGATCTCAGGAGAAACAATGAGGGTTTTTCTCTTGGGCAGACGTTTGTGTGAACGCTCAAGGTTTCTTTACTACAGTTACATATCTCTATAGCAGCACAACACAAATGGATCAATCAGATTTTTTTTTTTGTTTGTGGCTTCAGCAACTAGAAAATGAATGAGCAGACAATTTCTTTGCTTCCTGAACAGAAGGCCACTGTGTGTCTTACTCTTTTCCTTCAGAAATATTTTTTCCCCAGCCTCTCCAGTTATCCCTGCCTGGTACGCCAGGCAAGCCATGAAATACACGGAATGGGCTAGAAACGGCTCCAGAAAAGCTGCTCCCACCTTCAGAACAGATGCTGGGCATTTTGAATTCTGCCTGATGATCATGAATTCATGGGAGAAGCAATCTCTGATTTCAAGGCACTCACAATGCCTCTTGCTGATTTGGTTCCACAGATCAGAATAACGCAGAGCAAAAACCTACTGCTAGATGCGAGTTAGTATCTCCGGTGGTAAAAAACATGTCACATAGCGTACTTTATTCCCCAGAGAAACATACGATTTGCCATTCAGAAAGAATACCTGTTTCATTAACTGCCGGCACATATTCCTGCATCTCCCGAGGCATATACGTAAACTGAAACAAGAAAAGGGAATAAATTCACATTTACTTTCTGGATGCAATTCCCAAGCCATATCTTGTTAATGACTGACAGACAAAGGGCTGAGTATTCCGATGGCCACTGATGGGTGAACACGTCTGCTGAGGCGGTTTCTAAACCCCAGCTCGGGACCTCGGACCTGGCAATTGCCTCTTGCCAGAGTTGGCTACTCTCATCAGGAGCTCCCTCAGCTCTGTCCGTGCTCGCCCTTGCAACCCATCTCTGTCTCCCACGCTGTGCCGGGGCTGGGGCCTCCACCTCCCCTCATCCCTGCACTCCCCATCACGCAGGCGCTAGATGCACATCTCCGCAGACTGCTCTCTTCCTTACTATTTCTCTTGCAGGCAAATGCGGAAGGAAGTCAGGAGGAAGTCAAGTAGGAGCACTGTTATGCTGAACGCTGTTCATGTGTGCCATCCATCCGTTGTCTGGTCGCTCTGTGAACAGTGGCAATACTACCTGGGTGGCGGAAACAATCCTCCGCACCTCATTTCCCAGGCTCTTAGGTGGCCAGAACAATCTCTGAAATCCGGGAATCGATCAGACGACACAGTCAACAGGGATCACGCTGTTCACTGCGTGTAAGGATCCCATCACTTCAGCCCACAAGCAGGGGACTCTATGGCAGACTAAGGCATGAACTGATCTGTGGTGTCTGGCAGTGCTACAAGTAGTCACAGCCCTAACTAAAGGTGAGAGCAAAGTGTTAAAGACAGAGCAGCTGCGCGCAGGGGGAAAGAGAGCCGGGCTGGCTCCAGGAGATGTGTCTGCATAAGAATCCAGTTGAATCAAATTGAATAGTTCAGTCGGAAGGGGCCTACACGATCATCTAGCCCAAGCGCCTGACCACTTCAGGGCTGACCAAAAGTTCAAGCACGCTCTTAAGGGCATCGTCCCAGCAATGTCCTCTTAAACACTGACAGGCTCGGGGCACCGACTACCTCTCTAGGAAGCCTGTTCCACCAGTGTTTGACCAGCCTCTCGGTAAAGAAATGCTTCCTAACGTCCCGTCTGAACCTCCCCTGGCGCGGCTTTGAACCACTCCCACGTGCCCTATCACTGGATCCCAGGGAGAAGAGCCCAGCACCTCCCTCTCCACTTACCCTCCTCAGGGAGCTGCGGAGAGCCGTGCGGTCGCCCCTCAGCCTCCTTGTCTCCAAACTAGGCAGACCCGGAGGTCTTAGCCGCTCCTCACAGGACGTGCCTTCCATCCCTGCAGTTCTCTCAGATGAATCCCACCCAGCCCCAGGGACTTAGGACCATTCAGCTGACACAACAGGTCCCTTACAAGTTCAGTGTCCACAAACGGAAAGCCACTGTTCCCACAGTCGTGGTCCTCCAACTCAGAGGACCGGGCAGCACGAGGTCTGTCAGTCTTCTTAAAATCTGAGGCAAAAAAGAGCATTGAATGCCTCCACTTTGCTTGCGTCCCGGTTTTGCCAGGTGACCATCCTCAACAAGCGTCGGTCCTGTGTTTTCTTTCTCTGCCTATTAACATGCTTAAAAAAGCCTTTCTTCTTGTCTGACACAACACTGGCCACTTTCAACTCTAAATGAGCCTTTTGTGTCTTCTCCCTGCACATACCAACCACGGCCCTGTAACCTTGTGGCAAGGCCCGACCTCGCTTCCAGAGACTGTACAATCACCTTTTCCTCTTGAGCTCCATGAGGAGTTCCCTGTTCAGCCAAGCTGGTCTGCTGGCCCGCTTGCCTGGCGTACGGCACAGTGGAATTGCCCGCTCCTGTGCTTCTGAACGGTGGTTCTCAAGAACTGCCCAGCACTCGTAGATTCCTAAGCCCTTACTTACGGGCAGATTCCCGGGGGACACTGCTAAGCAGCTCCCTGAGTAGCTTCTAGTTTGCTTGCTTGAAAACCAGGCTAAGAACTCTGCTGAGCTTCCTTCTCATTACACCAAAATTTTACACTCCACCATTTTGTGATCACGGTGGCCAAGACAGCCACGGACCATCACCTCTCCAATGAGGCCTTCTCCATTCACAAAGAGCAAGCCTAGAAGGGTGTCTTTCCTAGTTGGCTCACTGAGTATTTGTGACACCAGCTGCAGGAACTTCCCAGATGCATTTGTCACAGCACTACGGTACTCCTCGTAGATGTCTGGGAAGTTGAAATCTCCCCTAAGGAGATACCCATCCAGAGATTTCTCCTCATTGCCTACAGAAGAACTGATCATAAGGTCAGAGGAGGTATACTTCTTCCCAAATACGGAATCACAGAATCACAAAATGGCTGAGATCGGAAGGGCTGGAAGTGTTACATCCCGTGACAATGGTTTATAAGGAAGACATGTTTGGATAGTTTGTGGATGGGCCTTTTCTGAAACCATTGCAGGTATTTATGCTCAGGGCAACTCAGTACCTCTGCAGCTGCGTGCGAGTTCTGGTGAGGGCACAATGAGCCACGGCTCCTTCGTGTGCATTTGCCACTGAATACGCTTTGGAAACAGGTTGTCCAGGCTTCCTCTTCAACACCAGCTCACAGGTGCTGCTCCCGAAAGCCAAGCTCCTCCACAGCTTCAGCCTGTGGCACAAAGCTGCTTTGCTTGCGTGGCAGTCCGATTGTGGATTCCTGCCCGCTTCCCGGGGTCTGGAGCTTTGCTTCCCTGACAGGGATCAAGCCAAGGCAAGGGGCTCAACAAAAGGCCCTCATTCGCCTGGAGTGGGTTTTGGGAACAAGCCAGCCTGTGCCCAGAAGACACCGGCAACCCCATCCGGCCTCCCAGCCAAAGCAACTGAAATCAGCACGCGCGTGCGCGCACACGCGCACGCCAGGAAATTCTCCCCTCTGGATCTTCTACCTTGTTGAGACTATGTTGGAGAGTATTCCCTGCAATGGGTGGTTGTTCTTTGATTTTGAAAAAAAACACCCCGTGAAAAGCAACTGGATGTTTATTGGGCTCTCCGGAAGGAGAGCTGGACGCGCAGGGGTGGCAGTGCCAGCGTGCCGATATGGAGGCAGGCTCCATCGCCGGGGCTGACCACACGCTCCCCTGCGGTGGGTGGGGTTCGTGCCCAGGAAGCGCCGGGTACAGGAGCCTGCGGGGAGGTGGTGTTTGTGGGCACAGGAGCTCTGTCACCCCTCGACGCTCGGTCGCTCCCCGCAGGCCTCCTCCTCCGAGCTGGGATCCTGTTGCCCACGGTGTGTCTGGACAGGACATAGCGCCGCCATGGGGATCTGCTCCGGGACCTCTCCCTGGCCACGTTCCTCGAGCGGCTGGCAGGAGAGCCATCTCTGTCCTCTGCCTCCTCGTCATCTGCTGGCAGCACCCGCAGGACACGATCGAAAGGCCTCCTGCAGAGTGGGCACACAGGTCTCATCGCGGCCCACCGCTGGATGCAGCCAAAGCAGAAGCGATGGAAGCACAAGGCCACGCAGGCTGCGTTGCTGATTTCTGCCAGGCAGATGGGGCACAGGCTGTCCTCTGATGCTCCCGACTGCCCTGCCTGTGGCAGCTGGCTCCCGCTGGCCCTCAGGGCAGAGCCGCTCTGCTCCGGAGCTTCCTCGGCAGCCGATCCCATGTCCTGCAAAGACAGACGTGCAACGTGCCTGAGCTTTCCTCGCGCTAGGAAGAGAAAAGCAGAGAAAACCCAAGCAGGCAGTGGGAGAGGGGAGGTGAGGGCCTCCCAAAGGGTCCCCCGGAGGGCTGAAAAGCAGCAGCTGCAGCAGCAGCCCTGTGGGGCAGCCAGCCCCATGGGCTGCCCTCCACACCTGCCCCCTCGCCTCCCCCAGGCACGCTGCCCGCCAGTGCCAGACCCCTGCCCCAGCTGCCAGACGACCAGCACGGTTTGAGCTAGCGGGGGGTACCTGAAGGAGGAGGTGCTCAGGGAAGACAGAAGAACTTGCTGGGACTCTTCAGTGCGGCCCGCGGCCCGGGAACAGCCTCTGGGTGGGGCCCCCAGCACCCCGCAGCCGGGCAGTGGGGAGAGGAGCACGGGAAGGGGCGGCCTGAGCTCAGTGCCCAGAGCTGCTGCTCTCCTCAAGGCCGAGACTCAAGCCCAAGCCCAGGATCCTGCTCAAGCGTGCACGTCGTGCTTGTGTGCCGCAGGAAGCCTGAGCAGAATGCGCCGGGACAGAGACGGGGGCTGCTAAAGAGCAGTGAGGTCACGGGCAGTCACAGGTGCTCCGTGGTGACATCACAGGGGTCTTTGGGACTGCCCTAACTTCCGCCCAGTGATGATATATGCTTGTAGCATATGTAATAATGTGGTAACTTTTTCAGTAAAGGTTAAAAATTTCTATGGAAGTGCAAGTGGGAGAGAAGAGTAAGAATACCTGAGAGAAACAGCCCTGTAGACACCAAGGTCAGAGAAGAAGGAGGGGGAGGAGGATGTCCAGATGTGCAGATTCCCCTTCAGTCCGTGGTGAAGATTTAATCGCAGTGTAACCGGAAATAGCACTCATTCACTGAGGTCAGCATCTCTGGTGCCGGCGTGATGTGCAGCTGAGTGCTCCATTGTGGTGCACTGGGGGAAACTCTTGGGAGCCAAGAGAGCTGCTGGGAGCCTAAAGGTTGCACAACAGTGTCTGATGAGACCTGAGCAGGGCCGGGAGCAATGGTGGCCAGGTCCCCCCCAACTGTAAAGTTTTCCCTGGGGAACGCTAGTGAGCAGGGCAGGCAAACAGGGTGCTGTGTGGAAGTTTGTGCAGGATCGGCGCTGTACCTCTGCTGGCTCTGTCAGGGAGCAATGGTGTCTCAGAAGGCCATGTCCTCGCTAAACTCTTCACTCACCATGACTGATGCAGCTCCCCAGACAGAGCTCTGTTGGGAACGCACAGCAACCCAGGTGTCAGGCTACAGGGTGTACCCTGCTCTTACACCAGTACAGGCCAGCTGTAGTGAGCACACCTGTGGGAGATGTGCCCAGGTAGAGGAACACCTCCCGCTTAGTGACAGAGCTCTGGGAGGAGATGAGTAGGTTGAGGAGCATCAGGGAGTCTGAGGAGGAGACAGACTGCTGGAACCACACCCTACCTTCCCTGGGGCAGGCCCAACAGGCAGGCAGGACCATGGTACAGAGTATTTTCTATCCTCTCTCCATCTGGCAGAACACGGTGAAGTGCCCCTACTTCAAAGGTGCTCTTGTACAATAGGTACAAGAGTCTGCAAGTGGAACCACGCAATGATGAGGATGATGGTCCATCTAGCTTGGAGGTGTCACCAATGTTAAGTTGGCCTACGCCCTCTGTCAAAACCACTTCCATAAAGAGATGGGTCACTGTCATAGGAGACTATCTTCTAAGGGGAAAAGAAAGCCCAATATGCCAACTGGACCCACTTCATAGGGAAGTCTGCTGCCTTTTGGGGCCCAGGTTAAAGATGTGACAAGAAAACTTCCTACCCTGGCACGGCCCACAGATTATTATCATCCATTATTACTTTTTTATATTGCTTTTAGGTGTCAAAAAAGTTGAAATAAGTTCAAAGGCAATCAAAACAGACTTCTGTGTCTTGGGATGACTGTTAAGGGATCAAGAGCACAAGTAGTTTTTTCCTCTGTCTTTCCAGTTGCAGGGAATGATGTTGGAAGAAACAGAAAGACCCAGCAGATCAATACCTGGCTCTGAGTCTGCTGTCACCAACAGAATTTTGGGGTTTTTTTAAACACTCTGGTCTACACGCCACCAGGTCTGCTGGTGACAGATGGAGTACTCCTGTCTCAAATTGGGAAAAAGGATCTTTGCGCAAGAGTTAGCAGGGCTCATTGAAAGAGCTTTAAACTAGATTTGAAGGGGGAAAGGGATAAAACCAGGCTCACTAGTAATAAGCTGTGGGGTGGCACACCAATGTTTGAGGGACAGTGCACTAGAGAGGTCTTTCAGTCTTCTCCATGATGTGCTGAGTACGCTGGAGCACATGTCTCTGACGCTATTTCCCACAGCATTCTCCTGGAGAAACTGGCTGCTCATGGCTTGGACAGGTGTACTCTTCTCTGGGAAAAATATTGGCTGCATGGCCAGGCGCAAAGAATTGGGGTGAATGGAGTTAAATCCAGTTGGCTGCTAGTCATAGCTGGTGTCCCCCAGGGCTCGGTATTTGGGCCAGCTCTGTTTAATATTTCTATCAATGTTCTGGACAAGGGGATTGAGTGCACCCTCAGTAAGTTTGCAGATGATACCAAGTGGGGCGGGAGTGTTGATCTGCGTGAGGGAAGGAAGGCTTTACAAAGGGATCTGGACAGGCTGGATTGATGGGCTGAGGCCAGCTGTCTGAGGTTCAACAAGTCTCAGTGGTGGGTCCTGCACTTGGGTCACAACAACTCCAAACTATATGCTTGGGGAAGAGTGGCTGGAAAGTTGCCTGGTGGAAAAGGACTTGAGATCATCTGGTCCAAGCCCCTTGCTCAAGCAGGGTCACCTTGTATTGGGTTTGTGTGGCAAGGTTTTGGTACTGAAGGGGGCTACAGGAGTGGCTTGTGCAAGAAGCTGCTAGAAGCTTCCCCTGTGTCTGACAGAGCCAATGCCAGCCGGCTCCAAGAGAGACCCACCGCTGGCCAAGGCCAAGCCAATCAGCGTCTCTGGGATAACATATTTAAGAAGGGAAAAAACAAGTTAGAGAGGGCTTTTGCAGCCAGAGAAAAAGTGAGAAGATGTAAGAAACTCTGCAGACACCAAGGTCAGTGCAGAAGGAGGGGGAGGATGTGCTTCAGGTGCCGGACCAGACATTCCTCTGCAGCCCGTGATGAAGACCATGCTGAGGCAGGCTGTCCCCCTGCAGCCCATGGAGGAAGGATGAGGGGGTGTAGAGATTCCACCTGTAGCCCATGGAGGACCCTATGCCAGAGCAGGTGGAGACACCTGAAGGAGGCTGTGACCCCGTGGGAAGCCCGCGCTGGAGCAAGCTCCTGGCAGGACCTGTGGACCCATGGAGAGAGGAGCCCATGCTGGAGCAGGTTTGCTGGCAGGACTTGTGACCCCGTGGGGGACCCACGCTGGAGCAGTTCGTGAAGGACTGTAGCCTGTGGGAAGGACTCTTGTTGGAGAAGTTTGTGAAGGACTGTCTGCTGTGAGAGGGACCCAACGCTGGAGCAGGAGAAGAATGTGAGGAGTCCTCCCCTTGAGGAGGAAGGAGCGGCAGCAACAACATGTGATCAACTTACCGTAACCCCCATTCCCTGTCCCCCTGTGCTGCTGAGGGGGAAGCAGGTTGAAAACCGGGAGTGAAGTTGAGCCCGGGAAGATGGGACAGGTGGGGAAAGGTGTTTTAAGATTTGATTTTATTTCTCATTGCTCTACTCTGTTTTGCTTGGTAATAAATTAGAGGAACGTTTTCTCTAAGTTCAATCTGTTTTGCTCATGATGACAATTAGTGAGTGATCTCTCCTTGTCCTTATCTCGACCCACAAGCTTTTTGTTATACCTTTTCTCACCTGGCTAGTTAAGGAGGGGGAGCAATAGAGTGGCTCTGGTGGGCACCTGGACTCCAGCCATGGTCTACCCACCACACACCTAGAGCCACTTGCCCAGAAACACATCCAGTTTTTGAAGATCTCCAAGGATGGAGACTCTACAACCTCTCTTGGCAACCTGTGCCAGTGCTCAGTCACCCTCCCAGTAAAAAAGTGTTTCCCAATGTTCAGATGGAACCTCCTGTGTTTCAACTGGTGTCCATTGCCTTTTGCCCTGCTAGTGGACACCATTGCAAAGAGCCTGGCTCTGTTATCTTTGCACCCTCCCTTCAGATGTTTGTATATCACCATGTGGTCCACCCTGAGCCTTCTTTCCTATAGGCTAAACAGTCCCAGCTCTCTCAGCCTTTCCTCCTATGAGAGATGCTCCAGTCCCTTAATCATCTTTTTGGCCCTTTGCTAGACTTGATCTCCAGTAGCTCCATCTCTCTCTTGTACTGGGGAGCCCAGCACTGGGCCCAGTGGTGGAGGTGGCCACACCAGTGCTGAGTAGAGGGGAAGGATCACCTCTCTTGACTTGCTGGCAACACTCCTAATGCAGCCCAGGATACCACTAGCATTCCCTGCTACAAGGGCACAGTGCCAGCCCACAGTGCCCATTTTCTAATTGGGTGCCCAGAGGACAGAAGCCATGGAAGACTTGAATCCACAAAGTGTCAAACTGCTTTAATCCCCACACAATATACTTGTTGTTCTTCAGCTTATCCCACTGTAAGAAGATATTGTTTTTAAGACTGCCTGAAATATCCAGGTATTATAGATTAACACACAAAGGGTGCTGTTTGATTTGCATTACCTCTAGTAGCGGGAGATTTCCTCTAACAGATAAACCAGCAAGATGCAATTCCTAAAATAACTTTAAATCTTTTTAAATTAAATCAGAGCAGCAATATGTTTTGAATTTTTAGACTTCTTTTTTAGTCACGGCGTTCACAAATACAAACTCCTTTCCTGGCTGGTGCAAAATAAAAACTTAGGGACCATAAATATCTGAAGTGGTGCTTGACTGGAGGTTTACTAAGGTTAAAAATATGTGTAAACAATTTAGGAGTCTAAAACAGAATCTCAGAAGGGCTTGAGGCACCAAGGACTGGATTTCCAAAGGTAGTTCAAATCGGAGCCCAGAAGTATTGAGAAGCTAATAGCAGTTTTTGACTACTGATTGTAATTAAAATCCATGCCTGCTGTAACCCAAGTATTCCTGACTTTCAGTATGCCTTGAGTCTCCTAGGCAAGCTCTAACAGACTTATTCTACCAGGTGTGCAAGGATATAGCTCCATGCTTCTCTGCTCAAACTCATCTCCTCTTGGTAGCTATGGGAGAAAGGGAAATTTATACAATTCAAGTTCACTTAACCTGACAGTTTAGGTGGGTTTTGTACTACAAGAGTCTGTAAATTGTAGCAGTGGAACATAGGTAGACAGTCACTTCTTCTGACTGCTACAGAGGGAGTAATCTGCAGCACAGTAGTGTAGCAGAGAAGGTGGTGGTGGAGGTGGTCCTACCTCAAATCCCATTTGCCCTTTGTTTTAGTGCCTTCCAGTTCCTGAAATAGTTCAGGACAGTTACTTTCATTAGTCAGTAGATTTCTGTGGGAGGTGTGTACACAGGAGCTAGTGATTAGCACCTCTGAAAAACTCACTTAGGTGTAATCTGGCAAATTGTACCCACAAACTTTTCTGCATCTCCTGGCATAGGCTCAGCTCCATCTCTGTCACCATTTTCCTCAGTCACAACTGTCTCTCTGGGAGAAAAAGACCATACAAAGGTAAAAATGGAAGAAAATTCAAGCAGAATGATTGAAATAACACCACAGTGAGCTAGTGATTTCAACAGGGTGGGTCCACCTGCACAGAGAAGTTTGCAGGACTGAGGCCAAAGTGCTAAAAGTGCAAAACCAAGCTTTTCTTGCTTTTGAGTCTGCAATTGATTAAGGAAACAAAAATGGTACCCAGAAAGCTGGAGGCAAATTTTAAGGGCCATAATCAAAACCAAAAGATGAACTGAGAAATATTTTAATCTGACATAATTTGTGTGCAGACATTCTGTGTTTCCTCTGCAAGATGTGATAGTATTTTCCCGCCTAGCAGAGGATATTGCAAATATTGGTGTGAGTGCAATCAGAAGATTAAGCAAAAGGCAGGCTTTAACACAAGAGCCTGGTCAGCCAGGGAGTGAAGTAAGTGTTTTTAATATTTTATTTTTATAGGTATCCTCATAATTACAAACAGCTTCTCTTTCGAAGTTCTTAGTTCACATTTGACCTACTGACTTGCACAGGTCTGTTTTGTTTTGGTGGGGGTTTTTTTGACTTTTCCTCCAATACGTAAACTAAATTTTTCTCTTAGTTGCATTTTTTTAGAACCATGTAATTATCAAGAATGTGGTGACTTGCTATTAAAAGTTACTTAACATTGGCAGAGGCAGAAAACTTTAAAAAAAAAATCAGGTGAGCTTGCATTGGTTTAAAGGTGACAGAGTATCTAATTTTGAAAATCCTACCACATGCATTTTTATATTTTTAAATAAAAGTTTTGACATAATTGCCCTTAATTTGCAAATCTAGTTCCTGATGTCAGGTGAACAGAACCTATCTAGTCCAAATAATAATGGTTTTTCCATTAAGGAAACCGCCCCCAATAAAGTTTATCCTTTTCTTATTACCTCCCTATGATGAAACACCATATAGCAGATTGTGGAATAACTGAAAATCTTGGTTTAATGTACTTTTGAAATTCTGGATAGAATAAAAATAAGTTTTTGCTATCCTAAGATTAAAAAATCTGAGTGACTATAATAATAAAATTTACTTTTGTAAAAGTCATATTTGTTTTGAGCTGTCTGGAGTTCCACAATTTACTTATTTAGTCATCCTAAATAATTTAGTTTTTTCATTGCAATAGTAAGACACAGAAGATAGGAGGCCTACTGTACAGGATTTCAATGTAAAGCAATGATAGGCACTAGAACAATGTAACCAGAAAAAGACTGAAAGCACCAATTCTTAGTTATCACAGTTTGTAAGATTTCTTTTTAGTGATTTTAGATGTTCAATATGTTCATTTAAAAGTATTTAATTTTGTTTTACCACAAAATGTTGCTCTTCTGGGTGTTCTTTAAGTAATGAAAAGGATTTTAGTATGAGCTTGGTATATACATTAAGATCGGTTTTCTTCTTTCTAATACAGGAAGGAACACAGTCTCTAATTGTGTTGTGGTTGTTTTTCCTTTCAATATTTTCAAATTAAAGAGTTCAGTTCTGATCTCATCTTTGGATGCCCTGCCCTACCAAAGTCACTGAGGTTAAGTCTTTGTAAATGAAAGAATTTCTTTGTGCTACATGAATATCTTGAATTAAATACAGTAAGACAAGTTCTGTGTTGGTTTATAGCCTGCACAATGAATACACTTTCCATGGGGATTTCTCAGGTTGTAAATCAGCATACAATCTGGCCTGATATCTTCTAATAAGATGCATTGGATAAATATTGCCTTACCACAGCCATAATTCAAAATTCATGGTTAACCTAAAGAGGAAGATTTGCTCATCATATAAGCAATTTATTGTCAAATATCTACAGTCTTAAAATATGCCTTTACTTCAATGACTATGCTGAAATATGAACATTTAATAGTTTCTGTGTGTTTATTGTGTAGAATAATTTTAAATGACTTTTTACTTTTTTCCTGATATAGAGGTTCTAATGGGCATTCTTGCTTGTCCTGAGGAGATTACCTTATCACATAAATATCCTATATATTTTTTTCCAAATATTTGGATGCTGTTTGTGCTATTTTCAAGGGGTTTTTTTACTTTACATAATGATAAATTGAAAAATCTCTTAAAGTCCACATTTGGTCTTTCAGGCTGGGCGTGAAAAGCACTCACACTCTAACTGAACATACTGCATCTGTAAGTCTGAAAATATTTTACTATATTGTCCAGTTTTCAGATGGTTCTTTTATTACCAACTTCTACTTTTCTTCCAGATTTCCCGTTTGAATGACCTGAGTCTTTTAGTTTGAAAATTTGCAGCTATGTGTAGCTGAGACCCAAAGCACAGGCCAGTTAGTGTCAATCAAATGTGTGGATATGGCATCTTTCACACACTTTCTGCATGGCCCATTTTGACTCTTGTCACAGATGACCACAGTGGATCCCTGAATTCTTTTCTATGTGCTATATTCTTTCTTGTGCTTGACGAAGGGCACACTACTTCTTCAGATTCCCAGTATTATGATGGAATCAGTATTACCATAGAATCAGAGAACGGTTTGGGTTGGAAGTAACCTTTAAAGGTTACTGTCCCACAGGCAGGGACATCTTTCACTAGATCAGGTTGCTGAAAGCCCCATCCAACCTGATGTTGATCACTTCCAAAGATGGAACATCCACAACTTCTGTGGGTGATTGATGTCTCTGAACCCTTTTGCACTGTTGGCTGAGGAAGGAGAAGCATCCTACCTTTGAGATAATGGCTGACCCACAGTCTTGACAATCCTTGGACTGATGGTGAGTCCAGTCTTCTGTGCAGAGCATAAAGCTGCTTAGCCAACTGATCCTATGTAGGAGGTGCCCCAAGTGATGGTCACTTATACACTGGGGCTACTGTGGAATTTTAAAAGCTGTATTTTTTTACATGAAGTCCAGAGTTCTGCCAAACAAAAGTGAATCTTGAGGTCTGCTTTAGACTACTGGACACTTTAGGTAAAGGAGTGCAAATGTATGGTGCTGGTGATGCAGTTGCGGGGATGTTGCTTGCTGCATCTTGCCTCTCCTCTGCCATGGGCTCCATCGCAGAGAGGTCTCAGGCTCACGCCTAACTGAGCCTATGGGCAAGAGGGTTCTAGTAAACTTCAATCATTTCCAAACCTTTTCTGTTAGTAAAGAAGATATTTCAAAAGAGTATTTTTTCTCTTCTGCACCCTACCTCACCTTGCTGTACAAATGCAAGGACATTATTGCTTGCTACCCTGGTTCTGTTGGCCAGGCATACTTCTAGGGACACTTCATTGTCCCTTCGGATTGCACAGTTTACTCCTTCCCAACACATCTGAGCAGCAGAATAGCTAAAAACACTCTCAGGGAGCAAATTTCAAAGATATAAGATATGACAGTCCTTTAGGGAGCAGAAACACGTCTGTAAATATCAGGTTGCAGTCAGATGTCAAATATCCAGACCTGTTGCTCAGAGTGCGGTGTGCAAGTAATACCTGTGTTTTCTAAAGTTTACTTTCAATTTAACAGAAAATTGTTAGACAAATGTAATGAATACTTAAATGGTCAAACCTGTTTCTCATAAATAGTTGAAGTGTTAGCTTTTATTCAGGAAGTACTGATAGGCACCAATGCATGAATAAGAACATCAACATTTGTCTCAATTCTTGTAAAATATTATTCTGAAGTATTCATGAAACAGTAGCAGTTTTATGTTTGACATAAAGCTGACAAAAAGACACATTTTTGAATGCAGAAAAGTGGAGCATGAACTTCCATGTATTTTCAGTCTAACTGAGCACTCAACTGCTTGTTTGTGCTTTTGAAAATCCCCACCTGATTGAGCATAATGGGAAAAGTAGAAGTAAATTCTACGTGGCAATCTGCATGGCTGAATTCACAGCTTTCTATGTTCTGCAGCCAAAGCAACCTCTGGGTATGTTTATTTGTCATCCAAAAAACACCCATGAAGATCACAAGAATTCACATTGAACTTACAAACTCATTTTCCCCTGTCTCTGATTTCTTGAAATGATCTTACTCCATCATAGAGAAATGTCACCATTGCAAATTACTACTCCTTCTGCAGGTCCACATTAATTTATCTGTGGGGAAGTTGAGTACATAGTGTGATTTGTATGAATAAAACCCAAGTATTAAAAAGAAATCTTTGCTACAAAGCAAACGAAATCCCACAGACACAATGTGGTTCCTCAAATAAATGGTAAAAAATTTAAGTGGCTAACTTAAGAGAAAAGCCTAGTCTCTTAATTTGCTCACCATGAATTGTTTGACAAGGCTTCCTGCAATAAAGTGTTCATAAATTGGCTTTGGAACTTGTATTACTTAGACATATTATTCAGCCCTTAATTGATCTGGAATAAATGTGAGGATCTCCATACTCATGGACAAACCCCAGATAAATGAAGCAAGTTAATTTACAAAATTACTTAACTTCAGCACACAGTTAAGAGATTTATCTTTATTGGAGCTACTGTAACATTGTTAATGTTATTTTTAAATTAGCTTCAGGTGGATGAAGGAGTGCAGATGTCGGAGATGTCAGCATCAGCACTTCCTGCCTCTCCCCAAATGACTACAAAAGTTAAAAAAGAGCAACTGAATTGGCTTTTACAGGAATATTACTAGGGATTGGTTATGCAAATCTTGGTTCAGTCATTCACGGAATCATTCAAGCACATACATGAGATGTTTGTACTTTTACCTACCACTGCTACTTGACCAGAGCAAAGCTTTTCTTGATTTGACAGAATAGGCAAGAAAGGACCAGAGCTGAGGCAAAAAGTATTACTGGTAGAACTCCACTCAGCCTGAAGGTGTGTTAAGACTTTTAGACAGAAATAAAGCTCTATGTTCAGGCTTTCAGTCCTTGATAAGAATAATCATGCAATATGGTGCATGGTTGAGGACCCTCCTCATCCTCCCTTCACTGGCAAGAAGAGGAGGCGAGATTCCGGCATGGTTTTGGCTGACGACCTTGAGGCCTGCCCCTCCGCAGTGATGCAGGGGGAGGTCGGGGGCCCATTTGGGCCATACCGGTGAGCTGGGATGTCTCTGAGCCTATGGGTGGGGGAATGCCCAAATGTTCAGAAATAGTTTGCTGATTATAATAAGTGAACAATTCTCTGGGCTTATGAAAATAATGAGTGTGACCTGATTACCCCAGCAAACCACACTGGTCCTGAGACACATGGGAAACCACAGTGGAGATTAGACTCGAACCAGCAAGTCCATTTCCCTGCAGCTAGACTTGCATGTCTACTAGTCACTTGGTGCAGAGGAGCACCCAAGATCACCCACTTTGATCCACGTACTGTACTCTGCCTCTTTTAAAATCCTGTGCCATCCTGGAGACTGTTATGTATTTACCAGAATTTGTTCTTAGATCTGTAGGCTCCCTCTGTCTCCTTCCTCACCCTACCCTCCTCCTTCACCCAGCAGCTGAGGGGCCTGCAGGGAAAGACGTATCCACGTCCAACTTACGTCGTCCATATGAGCGTAGATTCCACTTGGGGTCCTGCGATTGTCTGCTCAAACTGGGAATACTGTTGAGCTTTTGGAGTGAAGCTGGACATGTTCCTTTCTCATTCTGAACGCCTGATGTTCTTGAGGCTGTGGCTCCGTGGTGCATCTGTGTCAAAGAAAAAGGTTTTGCAACAGCATTTCTTTCGCAGCCATTTGACTGTTAGTGCTATTCCACAAGCACATGGAGCACAAGTCATTTCTACTGTTTCTCAGGGTGGAAGTATTAGGTAGCTGAACCCTCTGAAAAGCAAACAGGCAAATAACTGTATCTGTTCACCCTTTCACATGGTGAAAACTATGTAATAAATGAACTAAAAGGAATGAGAAAGGCATTTTAGAGGAGAAACTAGTTCTGTTTGCAAAGCTGCTGTTTCTTGGCATAATTTAGGTAAAAGAGCTGCTTTGCTGTCACTGGCTCGTACAGAAAGGTGGGGTCCACTGGAATGCTCACAACATCCACCTTGTCTATTTTTCCTTTCTTCCCAGAGCTTTTCCTAGAGGCAGATGGGATAGGCCTCAAGTTTGCTGCAGGTCCCTTCACTGTATTACGTGTACATATGGGCTGAGGCAAGAGAGAATTTGAATTCCTCGATGTTCATTGATTTCTCCTCTCCAGCAGAGCTGAACAGAAGTACAGCACCTTAACATTTGATGGTGCTGTATATGGAAGCCTGTAAGATAGCAGATCAGCTAGCCTGAAAAAATACTGTCAACCCATCATAGCACCAAAATACCATCACGAAGAGTAAACAGTATTGCTCATGAGAGAATACATTAGGTTTGTCAGTCCAGCTCCTGTGCTTTGACATGCACAAAACAGTACCAATGTATTATATTTATGAAAGACAATGGCAGGTGTTGGCTCACCTGATACTAATGTACATAAATAAGATAAACTCCTTGTGTTTAATTTAAAAAAAAAAAAAGTGCTAAGGGTCTGTTTTCAAAGGATATGAAAACTGAATTGCACTTCTTTTACTAGCCAAGATAGTGTGGAGAGCTGTGGAAAAAGATTACCAACTTTTACTTCCATGCTAATAAACTTGCAGGGCTTTGCATGCCTCCTCGATTGTCATCTTCCTGAAAAACTGGTTCTGTTGAGGCCATAAGCAAACTCAACTTCTCAACTTGACAAAATGATTTCTTATGGGAGATGAGCACATTGCTCTGGATCAGTTTACATGTACTCTACTAGAGAGATGTTCTGTCATATCTTTTATCCCCTCCTCCTTTTTTTGCTTGCCAAAGCACTCTACGCTGAATAATGTTGAAATACAAAAGTAATTATTAACAAACCCAGTTAGCTGATGCTCTGAAGTAGAATTTCTTTGATGCTGCATCAGGTTCTAGTGCACTGGCTGAGGAAAAAAGATGTACAGTGCTTATGCCAATTAATGGTGACTATGAACTTGCATATGATAATCCAAATTACTATAAAAATTAATAATTCAAACCAGCTGCATAATTTTTAACATTTCCTGATGATCAGGCTTTTGTGCCAATTTGGTTAGCTTAATAAAGATTGAAAAATGTAAGAGAACAGTAAAATTTTATACCAGAAATATCATATTTTACACCATTTGTACAATTTTAACCAAGTGACACCACATAGATTTTCATTAATATTCAATTACTTAATCTTAATTTTCTTTAAAAAGTCTATAACTGTATTTTTCCAAGGTTTTTCTACAGACCAAAGTAGATCCAACCAGCAAAGTCACACAAAATTTAGAGTGATTCAATGTGATCACATTATGACTGTCCTGCAAGCCTGACTCAGTGGGAGTTATCTTGGAAGATCAAGGTTAGTACATCCAAAATAGGACAGAACTGATTTCAGTGTCATACTTACAGGTGTAGCTGACTGGTTTTTATTTTCATTCCACATACTACTCCAATGAACTGCCCTCTGGATATTCCTCTCGCAGCCCACAGACTAGAAAATGAGTATATATGCTTAAGGCTTAAACTTCATACACAGTTTTTAGACAAACAAAATCAGGTGAGAAGAATGTCCCTCTGAATGGGGAGAACATAAAATACACAAATCAGAGAAATAAGTAGTATAGAAGAAGGAATCAAACTTTTGTTCCATGACCCAATAATCAGAGTCTCTAAGAACACAGAAATAGGAGTGGTGCTTGTTTATCTGCCTGTTTATCTAATGTATTCACTGAATCTTCAACTTGCTTATCTGGCACATACAATATGAGAGAAGAAAGAAGCCTGTGAACTGTTTGAGAGGTGAGTGGGTTTAGGTTTTGTCAAAATTTATTTAAAATGCTATCTCCCAAAAGACAGGATTTTAGATTCCAGAAACATGAAGAACATTCAAAATTTTTTGAAGAACATTCAAAATTTTTTTCTGAGAGTCTGGATAAATAAGAAATGTCTGGCAGACGTCTTTCCAGACTTTCCAGAACAATGTGCTGTCAGCTCAAGGTAAATGAGTATAATATTTCGTCCAATTTTTAGTACTGGGAAAACCAAAGTATGTCCTGTAATAAGAAACAAACCTGTTTTGTTTATGGTATACTTCTGTAGCTGTGGTTTATCTTTAGGACAGTCAGGGTTTCCTTCATTTAGTACTTAAGATTTATAAGCAGTTACTGCAATATGCTTACAAAATTGTTATTGATGAAGTATTTCTACTGTGCATTCATTTCAAAATGATACTTATTTGAAAAGACCTTGCTTTTTCTCGTCCCGTTGTGAAATGAAACCAAATGTCAGAACCTTAAAATATTTCACTATGTTAATTTTTCTTCATTATATTATAGCTTCAAATGTACGTCATGCAAAAACGTGGAATTACACCAAGAGAATGTTTTAAAGGCTCCAGAAAGTTCCTCTGCTTCGCACTGTGTTAGCATCATAGTAGAGAGGTGCTCTCTGCCTGAGGAGGAGCCAGGGAGCAGAATATGCACTAATGGTTAATCTTGGCTATAACTCCTTCATACTGAACTGTGTGCACCTTTTTGTAATTATTTACTAATAGGTGATTTAAAAAAAAAAAAAAGTAATGGACATGTACTTAAATGTTATTTTTCAGAGATTAACTTCACTACTGTGGAAAATAAACATGGCCAGTTAGTTTTTCCCTTACTGACCTGGTCATCCACTACAATAATAAATATTTCCAAGCAGGTTGTGGTTTTTTGGGGGTTTTTTTGTTTGTTTGTTTGTTTGTTTTGTTTTGTTTTTTCCCCCAAATGTAGTTCCTCAGCTCTGTGATCTGGTTTATAAGAGAAACTGCAGAAGTCAAATCTGTTTTCTTTGGGGAAAGGTAACCATGAGTTGATTTGACTGAGATATGCAGAATTCGGAAGGAAATAAAAGGGCAGATGTTAAACCTTCCTTGAGGTTGTGCCAAGTGCACAAAAACCAGGGGCATGGTTTAAAGCAAAGAGTGGGTCAAACCTGCAAGGAATGCAAGAGGCATTTCTTTGGAGATTACAAAAAATAGATAGAACAGACTACCAGAGACAGCAATAAAAGCAATTACAACAGAGGAAGCTCAAAACCATGTAAGATATGGAGAAAATGCTGGACAAAAGTTGTATGTTAAAACTGTGTGACTCCACATGATGGGCTGACCTCATCTACCACCTGCATGCTGTGGATCTGAGAGGGAGTTGACCTCTGTATGTTCATTTGCCTGTATGCAAACTTACAACAAAAAATAGGTGATCTTTCTGAATTAAGTCCTATTTAACCAATCAAATTTATAAACTTCACGATGATTTTAACAGATTAAACACCCCAGAGAGGTTTGTTCAAAGCCCTGCAAAACCTATAGGAATTTTTCAATGGACTTTGATAAGGTAAGTGCATGTGACAGCGGCAAACAATATACAGAAATGCCTGAAATGTCCTTTGTATCAAATCACAATTTTCTTCTCTCTCTCATTTCTAGGATATGTGTTAAATCCAAGCACATGTATTTCTATGGAATATTTATGAGTATCTTTGTTCATTTATATCAGCTTGCATGCAGTCCTAAGTTTAATTTGTTACTTCTAAGTCATCTACAACGTCCAAAATGCTTTGCAATGTAAAAAGCGTCCCTTTTCAGGGAGACTGTACAAGGAGAGTGTAATGTAGGAAGACAATATGTGAATAAATCGTAGGAAGGAGAAAAGAAGTGTGACAGAGCACAGCAGAGAGGCACACATCTTTATACAGGGGAAAATATTGTTGGCAAATTTGATCAGAGGAGTGTAGATAAGGGGAGGTGGAAGCAGATTAACTCACAGAAAAGTCTGCTCCTTGGTAACTTCTCTTGGGTACGAGCATTAGTCCATTTTTTAGAATATTTTAACTTTCAAAAAAAGGGACTATTGAAACAGTCTTGTGAGACTTACAGACTTGTAACTCATGGCACAGTTCATACATTATCAAAAAAAGATCGTCCTTTCCATGAAGCTTATAAGAGAAATGGAACCTTATAAAACTTGGAAAAATCATGCCATGGATGTTAACTGGATAGAGAGGATAGTAAGGGGGTAGAAAGAATGTTGTCGATAAGGTCCCGAAATGGAAGTTAATAGTCCTAGTAAGAGCACTGCTTTGTGCTCATCACATGAGTATGTTCTGGCAGGGGAGGAAAAATTTGGATTCAGAGACAATGGCAAGAGAAGAGAAGAAGGAAGGAATAGTGCGGTCTAAATAAGCATGGGATGAATCAAAAAACAGTTCATTTTAGTGTCTGACTCTCCAAACTCTGCCAGTGACTGACAGAAACAGCCTTAACTTTATTTACAATGCCAAAAGGATAGATGCAGAAATTTATGGGAAAAAATGAATGGGTGCCTTCCTCTAGCTTCAGACCTTCTAAATTAGAAATGTGGAGGGATTCACACCATCCCATCTGAGGCACGTAATTTAGCCAGCTACAGTAAGTGGTCTCCCTGAGCTCCCTGACTAGTCATAGGAGACAGGTAGTTTTCTGTGAAGGCAAAAAGTGTTTAAGTTTGGTGCCCAGTTAATAGGAGTCTCAGGAACCAGTTGTGTAACCTGGGTACAGCTGCTGGGGGTAATACTCCTCCTCTGAATTGAAATCTGATGGATTCCATATTGCTTGACATACCACCAGGCACTTTTGAAGCTGAAATCACAGATCTTCGCTACTGGGGTTAAAGAGTCAAACTCGTCAGCTGGATATTTCAGCAAACTCATCTACTACACAGCTGTGGCATCGAAAAAGGAATCTGTAAGACATAATGACCAAACACAACAATACCTCAGGACCTAACAAAAAGCAAAGGGTTTAGAGCTCTAAGGGACTCTAAGTTATAGAAACTATTAATCATGCTAAGAAATACATAGGAAGACTGAATTGGACGCACTGATGTGAAGCACAATCATACACTAAAAATGCATTAACACCACTGCAATCATGCCACTAGAGCTTTCCCTGAGGGAGGCAAGCTTTAGAAATTACTCCAGGACCAGAAAGCCAGGAGATGTGTGATCTGACAAATCAAGGTCTAATAGCAGCTACCTGTAGAATTATTAAAGTGCAGACTACACTCCTAATGCATGAGGACCATGAATTCTATTCTATAATAGATACCTGCCTTTAACTTGAGGGAATTAAATGAGCTAAAGCCCTAACTTCCAACCTTAGCCCACTTCCCAGTGAACTAAATTAATCTCAGCTTGAATCTTTGCTTTCAAGGGATAGATTTGGCCTTCAATTTGGCTTGCAAAGTCCTTAATAGAATATAACAAAACAGGCCCAGCAGAAGCTCAGAACTGATGTATTAAAAAGTGTAGTGTCTGAATTCTGGTTTTGCTTTTTAATGAAGCTTTCGTGGAATGAGACCTGTGCCAGCAAAATGTAATGATTCCAATGCATGTGCTGCATGTCATCGTTACTTTTAATCTGCTTTGAAAGAAGAGTGGATGATACATTTCCATTCTATTTTCAAAACCCTGTGGCTGTGTCTTTGATCCGTTTTGGATCTGTACATCCTGCAACTGCACAGGAGACACCACATATGTCCCCAGTAATAACATGATAATGAATACACTCCCAGGAAAAATACTGAGCTGAAAAGAAGTACAAAAACCCCTTTAGCTTTGATGATTTGATTCACAAAGAAATATTTCGTAACCATGGACACGCTTGTTTAATGTAAGAAGATAATTTCTTGCACTGTGTGCCTGCAGATGGTGAAAGAGGGGCAGTAATGACAACATGCATCGGTGTAAGCAGGACTGCAAGTAGGGGAGACCTTGTTCTTTTCTTTCTCAGCATGGACCCCTGCATGAGGGGACCTCTCCCAGAGAGTATAGGATTCAAGAATATGTGAGCAGAATCTGCACTAGGAGCCTGCATATGCCCAGTTGACAAGCTGGGCAGACTGGCAAAGACCTGTTAGAGCAGCACACGTTATCTGTTTGCATTTGAGCTGTATATTAAATATCACAGTTCACTTTTTTTTTTTAATAGCAGTGCTCATTTTTCCAGATTAATTTGTGACCCAGGAATGTGGTCTTTACAGTTGCCTTTCATTTGCACTGCTCGGGTACATCTTAGGCATTTGTGACAGATGCTTGTCTGTCCTGTTTTCAAGAACTGGCGGCAACTCCATAAACTTCCCAGGCAATCTTTTCCCACATTGCTCAAAAAGGTGTTAATGCTTTGTGGTTAGAAACTGTGCACAGTACTGTAACCCTGATGAAACCTGAAGGGTTGTGTCAGATGTCTTACAAGCTATTCCTCTGTTTCTTTAACAGTATGATGTTTGCCTTTCTCATAACAGTCTGATACACTGATCCTCTGTTAATCCCTCTCTCCTCCAATCTTTTCCTGCTTCCTAGTCTGTTGTTCCCTGTCCTCTGTTCAGGCAATGGATTATTCCAGTTTACATGTAGAAGTTCAGACTTCTCTCTATTGAATAGCATCCTTTTGCATGTGTCATCATCTAAGCCACTGGCGATTCTAAATAGACTATGGTGAAGTCCAGGTGTATGACGTGTACTTTCTTTTGCGTGACCCTCCAGGTTTTTTACTCATGATAAATCCATATGGGTTGTTTGTCTTTTCTTTGTTTTCTTCTAGATGACCGTGAATAGCTTGTTTATTTGCTGCAGTTTTTTTCTGGGAATTCAATTTAAGCAGAAAATCTGCAATTAAACACATTGTTTCCCCATCTTTTGAAGACTGGCACCATGTTTCCCCTCTATTCATCCATTTATTTTGGATTATTTATGGATAACTGCTAATGGGTTGTAAGTTGTATTTGGTGGCTCTTTGTGAATGACGAATGAAATTTAACAGTTCCTGATAATTTCAAAATATTTAAGATAATGTATTACCATTTAAAGATGAGAATTTTTCTCTGTTGATGTCATTAATTGTGATAACATCCTTGTTAATGAAAAGTAGTGCAAAAGATATTAAATGCTTCAGTCGTCTTTATCAAAGTATCCCTGATAATTCTGACCCTCTGCTGAGCAGCAGAACAGGCCTTTCTTTCCCTGGTCTTCGTCCTAGTATCAATGCCCTTATGGTTTCTTGTTTTACCTGATGGACCTTGCTTATTGCATATTATTTGTTTCTTGACCTTTTCCTGTTTACATATTTATTCTTGTCCTCATAACCTGCAGAGGGAGTCACCAGATATCACAACTTATGTTTACTCCTGCAAGTGGGAGTTGTGAATCTTAAAGCGTGGATATTGTCTGTCACCAAGGCTAGTGGTTCTCCTGTCACCATCACAGCACAGTCAGCTTGATCTTAACAGCTTTCCTCCTGATCTTAATTTTAATATATGCCTTTTTTGTCAATCTCTAACCTTTGGCATCTATGCTGTTGTTGCCATCCTGTGGAATGGAAACTCTTACTTTATTCTGGTTTTTGAGAGATCCCCAGTTTTATATTTTAGACCATTGGAAGTATAGGAAATACCACTGGAATCTGCAGCATATCTAGGATGAGTTCATTATAACAAACTTTTAAAATGCCTCTGTCACACTTATTCAACATGATTCAAAACACAGACATCCCCATATAGCAAGACAGACCCTGTCTCAAAGTCACAGTGACAGTGGCATTTAGGCACCTAAATAATTCTGGGAATCTAGACCCTGAATATATTTTGCCAGTCAGCGGACACAGTACGCTAAAACAGGGATACAATTTCCCTTTACTTTTTGCAGTAGCGCACACACCAAACCTCACACTACCAGCAATGTTTTTGGCAAACTGTACTATTAATGCAAATTAAATTAGGCTGCATGACATTAAGCCACTTGGGATTTTTCCAGGGCATCAATTTAGCAACATATGCTTTCAATCTCTATATGTTCTGTTCCCTTGGAAACTAAATAAAATACAATAAATTAAACATAAACTGCAGCTTTTTTTGTGTGTGCAGAAGTCAGAGTTCATTTTCTTTTTGACAGTCAAGATCTTGCCTGTAATTTCAAACATTATGCCTGTTTTTTTCTGAATGACAACAAGCAGCAGCAGGAGCCTGTAGGCAATTCACTGTCTGCCATTGTGGTCTTTCTTCACAGATTGCCACTCTTCGCTTGTCTGTCCCTTATTCCTGCTGTCCTATATGCCCTTCCCTTACCCCTCCGAACTGAAAAGTCTCTTGTCCACCTTTCTTTCCCCCAACTACTTATGGATATTTCTGCTGAGGAGACAAATGTGCTTAGAGCTCAGTCTCAAGGGAAACTAGGTCTTATCTAGCAGAGATTTGAGGTCCGTGGCCACACAGCTGTGGCAAGCCTAGACTTATGTGAAAATAGGTGCTTAGATCCAGATGGAGTCCAGCTGTGTTAGTGTGATGAGGCATCCAAGGTAGTAAGCCTTTGGCAAAGAACATTAGTTCAGGTGGAGCATTGGAGTGACACTGCCAGCTTGTGTTTGGACACAGACTGGCTTGTTTCAGCCTGTGCAGATGTCTCCAGGACTTCCATTTTTGGGGTCAATGAGGGAAAGTTTGTCCACATTTGTCAGCATAGTGATACTCCAGCATATGAATAAGCCAGAACTGGGTCATGCAAGCCAAAAACTGTGATCCCTAACCCGTCAATTCAGATGGTAGCTCAACTTTGTTGGTGCCTCAGTTCATGAAGTTCTCTGGTCATCCCCTGATCATGTCCATAGCTCTCTTGAACAACCTTTTCATCACAGAGCAGCATGGCACATACCCCTAGCCTACTGTCATATAGGAATCAAAAAACTAGGAAATATGACAGTATCCTTAGCAGCTCAATTGATTCGTTGTTATGAGAATATACAAGAAAAATCAAATTAAAACACTAAAAGGCTTTTTTTTGTCCTGTAAAAGTTGAGAAGAACTGGAACAAACAGGGGAAAGGAGAAAAGAGGCTGTTATCAGCAAGCTGTGAAAGTTCCTGTTTGGATCTGGGATGAGGGTCTGGCAGCAGCAAAGAGACTTGTGACATAGCACTGCTGATGTGGTTCTGTGCATCTCTGAGGTAAATACAAGGAAAAACAAGCTAATCAAAAAAGGAAAATATCCTGGAGCAAGGGAAGAGATTAAGGAGAAAGAATTGTGAAAGCCTGTGATTTTCTCATTATTCTTGTTATTTTTATGTCTTTTTTTATTGTACTTCAGCTCTTCAAGCCTTCTGCAAGTCTTCAGTGAAATGTAAGATTTAAATAGTTGCAAATAAATGGAACTCTGTTCCCATTCTCCCTGCAAAACAACTCAAAATCTACGAGACCATATAAACACAATTCCAATTTAGAGTTTTTTGAAGTGCCGTGTTTTTTAAACTAATTTTATTACGGGGGGGAGATGGTAGCCTGGCACATGAACTCCGACTCCTTTATTCATAAAAACTAGTGCCTCACAAATAGCAGTGCTCATAATAATGAAAGCTTGCACACACTGACACGCACACGCATACACATGCATAGCTGGAAGGTGCTGAGACTGTGAAGCAGGGACAACAAAAGCGGCTGGGAGGAGAAGAAATGGAGGATTTTCTTTTAACAGGCTTTTAGAGAAAGCTTATTTAATCTCATGCTTACTTCTAAATTAGGGGAGATTTGGCTGCCTCATGCAACGCAAACTCCAAATAAATGTTTCCAGAATGTAGATGGCAAAGGCAAAACACGCTTAGGGGTACTGCCCCTCAGCATCTCTCTATTTTCTTTTGAGATATCTGTCAGGTAATTTTTAACCTTAAGTGTGTTTTATCTTAGAAGGTGCCTTTGTTTCACATTTTGCTTTAGTAGTTAATAACACTGTAGCAACTGTAGCACTTTTAAAAAAGTTTCTTCAAATTTACTTTTAGGAATATATTCTTATTAATCAAAATCATCTGCTGGGCTAACAGACTGTTTTCTTTGCAGAATTGTTTTTGGAAGCTTAACAGTGTAATTCCAGGGATGATTTTGGCCCCAGTGCTTTAGAATCTGGGCCTGCAGAGGGACTTTATATAGCTCTTTGGGAGGAAGAACTTATACTGCCAATACATAGTCCTCTGCCAGAATTAGACCCTGATTCTGTAAACTACCTCTATTATTTAAGCTTCTGCTTAACTTTAAGCATGTGCACACTGACATGAATATTAAATACTTGAATTCTTTATGCATTTGGTCCCCAGAAGACCATACTTACTCAGGACACAGAGGGCCAGAAAGATTCCTAATATATGGACCAAGTATGGCAGGTGATGACGTGGCAGTAGATTGCTGCTTGGAGAACGCACCCGGTGTGCCATGCAGCTCCACCTTGTACGGCTTCCTCCATCCCCAGATGGAGAGGAGGCAATAAAAGGGGACAGACAAAAGGAATCAGCTGGATAGGCAGAAGAGTCTTGTTAAGATGTGGTGGTAGGCAAGGAATGGGCTAGTGTTGGTTGCAAAGGTGGGTAACGCTCATTTTCAGGGAGGAGGAGGTAAATACAAAGTCTTTGATGTTACAAATCTTAGTGTTTGTGTTCTACCATTCCTCTGCACTTCTCTGCTCTAAGAAGTGAGTCTAGGTACTGCTGATTGCTGGTGTTTTAACACTATCTGTTGACTTTGTGCTGAGAAGTGTATAAATCTGTTAAGATGTCTATGTCCAAGAACAAATCCACAGTAGTGAGGAAGAGCAGGCTTACAGCCCACCCTCAGTACAGCTCTAACTGCTGTCTTCCCTCTGCTTGAATGGGAAAATGATGAGCTTAGACACTCAGAAAGGAAAGTTGAGGGAAGTTCAGCCTTTCAAAATCATTTGTGGGATTGATTTTTTATAGTTCTTCTGATATCCCAGAAGAAGCTACATCTTGGAGGACACAGTTTAGATTCTGGTAGAGAACAGAAAGCAAAACTGGAGTAGAACAAAAGTAATCACAAAAAAATAAATATTTTTTAGGTTACAGCCCTAAATCAAACTATTAATTTGAAATGGAGATATTTTAGTGTGGAAGAGCAAATACAAGAGCAATAAAGTTATAAATATTTTACCCTGTACACCATGCTGTCAAATAAAAACAGAAAAATGAAGGACATTGTCTGGTTCCAACTGCTGACTCCACTTCTTTTGGAATCAAACAAAAATATAATTTGATGATATATAACAGGCCATGTGTGATAGCAGCAGGATTTTAAAAGCAACTTTTTTTCTGCAAGAAATGTGGGAGTAAAAAAAGCAAATCAGCCTCAGTGTTTAATTTAACATTTGAGAAGAAGAAAATGAGAAAATTGAAGGAGGGAAAGTGCAAATTGCTGGACACAAAGAAAGGTACAATGTAGGCATAAAGAAGTACATCAGAGATCACAACATTTCAGATGTCGTTCTAGCAAAGACTCTAAAATAAGGGGAGAAAAAAAGCATATTGTCCAACAGGAAATTCTGATATGTTGAAACTTATTCCCACTCTGAACTGGCATTAAAAGATGATTTTATTTATTTTTTTTTTTAGGGGAAAAAAAAGTTTTTTACAGGAAGGTTCTGTCCCATATAGTTATGCAGAACTATAAAAACAATGTGTTGTGAGTGACTCCAATGTCTCAAAATCCAGACAGAAAACAAAGCTGTTTTTTTAATTTTCTCTTCAGTTTTGGTAGCTGAAACCTGTTTTATCTAAATACTTGCTGTTATTTAATAACTGAACAATGAAACCAGCCTTTTCAGCTACTTGAACAATGCACAAATCTTATTCAGAGATTTCTGAATGAAAATGCAGACTTTTCACTGCTTCTGGTAGGTTTGGGCTGTACGTCAGCACAATACAGGCAACTGCCCAGAGCAGCACACTTGCAGAACTGCACAATGACCCCTCTTCTTGCTTTGCATAAAGCACAACCCCAGGGCAAACCAGCTGCTGCTGGGGTGACAGCAAGACAGGCAGGGGCATGCAGAAGAGGTTACTGCGGGGGACCAGGGCATTCCCTCCAGAAAGCAATAGCTGCCTCATTCCCTTGGCAGGAAGAATAATAGCAAGTACCTCGTTCATGTCACAGTAACGTTCAAGTTTGCCCACACTGCTAAAATACCTTTAGCCAGCTTTGTCCGCCCCTAACGTGTTAGCTGAAGAAAAGGTACTATCCACATAAGCGAGCAGGGATGGATTCAGCTTTGGTGTCTACCATGTGTGTGTCTGCTATGGTGGCTGGATGCATAATTTCCCATTACAGAGAACAGATGGAGGGCTTACTCATCTGACTAAATGTAGATGTCTACTTGAAAGAGAGAAAAAATGCCTTCTAGACTCCACTGACTCAATTTACTAGATATACACTGATTATATGGGAAGCCTGGACAACTTACCTAACGTAAACATCTGCTCAGATGTAGATGCCAATAAATTGATGAGATTAATTTTACCCATTAAGTCCTTTAAATGACTACATAAAATACATCATATGTAAATTTTAAAACTGCGTAAAGTAAAAATAGTAAATGTTTCTTTGGTTAGCCCTAGGGCTGCCCATTGAGCATCTTAAACCATGGTTTTAAAAGCTTATTTAAAAGCTTATGATTTCTTGAAAAAAATAATGAAATGTCAATTTGTATCCTTCATCCTCATCTAAAACCTCATACATGTACATTCATGAACTGATCTTATCTGGAGACTGAAGAGTGGACTTCTAAATCTAAGCAGAATATAATGACAGTTTGCTAATACTGTATTTATCCTTGAACCTTGTCCTAGTTACTATCTTTTTGATTTTCTTTACATGGGTCTGAACATACTGTTACCTGTTCACAATGCGTCTCTGTAAAAAAATGATTTGTTTAGGAAAGGATGTTCCTCTATGTTCTAATCTACAACAGATATAAATATATTATGATTTGTTTTTCTATAGAATTATATGTATTTTGGAGAAACAAGATTGCACGCTTTTGCTTCTATAGCAATGAATTTTCTATCTATGCTATAACATATTCCCTGCATGGCTGTCACGTTAAAATAATGCTAAGAGTGGAAGAGCTGCCGTATCTACAGAGCTTTTGGTGGGAGTGCAATTGTAATTTTCGATTGTCTTATTTAATGAACAAGTAGCAACATCTTGTCACCCAGATTCAGATCTCCTGTGAGCAACATCTGGTCTTCTTTAGCAGTCTATTGTAAAGGCCATTATTCAATCCTTTATATGTTAATGACTTTGGATGCCTTCATTTTTCTGAAACCACAAAGCTATACATTTTTGCCTGATGACACTGCCATTTGCAGTATTGCTACTAATCCTGCCATGGCTACTAGTGTAATATGATATAACAGTGTTGAAATGAATTATCAGAAACCAAGTGCATGTAAAACCAAGTGTACAGAAATCGCCTTCTTCCCTATCCAACTTTAGCATAGCAGCTTTCTCTGAGGGAAGCTCCAGACCATTTTCTTTTTAACAAAAGGCTCTGAAATAGGAGTTGAAAGCCATTTAAATCTGTGTTGTGCACTACACATGACAATGTTGCATAAAGAATAAAAGCTTATTGTTATGACATAATGACTATCTCATTTAAAATGGTTTGGGTACTGAGTATCTGACAGCATTCACTGGACACAACAGGTCAGATTCATTCAAGAAGTAATCCTGTGGTTGACCAACGTCTGTCAAACACTTTGTCACAGAAGAGTATGATTTTGAAAGTATGCCTGGTGTTATGGTTTTATGCATACATTTCAAAACAAATATTGCAATGAAAAAAATTTTTCCTTTGGTCATTTCAGAATGTGCAACCCTAAAACTGTGTGTTTGTGGGACAATTTACACAATTATTTACATGGCACCTATTTTAAACTAAAGTCTGTGAGGTCTTATGCAGGTTTATTGCTGCTTCTTCTGCAGTCTGTGCATTGTCTTCCATCCTGTGTGTCATCCCAAACTGAGCAGCCTCCAGGGGACAGTGCAGACTACTACTTTGTGTTGTCACCTAGTGTGCTGACAGGATGAAGAAAAATGCTTGGCATAGCCTTTCGTTGGTAACATATACTGATAGACATGAGTGTGTCTCAGTCAAGCTGTTCAACATTTAATTGTAATTAAATATACTCAGTATCTGTATTAGGGATGACAGTTTATCTTCTTTTTATAGGAAGTATTTAGTAGCCTTTGTACTTTTCCTCATCAATCACTTTTTTGTTTTTCTAGTAATTCATACTGCAGTGGTAATGGGACAGGCCAGCTGGCTCAAAAAATCCTTTTCTTTCTCAAACTGAAAATACAGTATTCTCATCAGCACATGAAAGGAGCCTGTCATATTTGGGGTCTTACCTGCTCATACGTGACAGTACAGGATCTCAACTCAAGGAGAGGATCTGCAGGAGTGAGGGGGGGACTGCCAGTGGGAAAATGAGTGCTTATTAGATCCATGCTGAGTATATTTGGTTGGATCTACGTCTGAAGTATACATACTTGATTTGACCTTAACTAAAGTCTTTGCTATTGTGGATATTGTGCAGTTATTTTTGTGTTTTTCTCTTTGAAGAACAAAAGCACCCAATGGAATAAGATAGGAGAAAATTCAGATGCAGGAAAGGCTGCATGTTCTCCATTGTCCTATTAAATATAAGAACAGATACTTCCCCTGAAGTTCCAAATGATCAGATCTATCCATGAGAAAAGAAAGATCCTATCAATGAGACATTTTTATAATGTTCCACTTAATCATATTTCTGTGAAAGACAGTGATGAAAAAACCAAGTAGGAAACCTCATCCTGGATCAGAGCAGATAAAGATGGATGGCCTATCCAGGAGATGAAATGAATTCAGCTCCTATTTGTATCAGATAGGATATTACAAACTTAAACCCGAATGCAAGGTGAGGCCACTTAGTGGAAATAAGATGAGAGGAAGCAGGAATTGATGACTTCAGATGGTCAGTACTAAGCAGATCCACCAAGTCCTCTAACCCCAGCCCTGGCTCTGGGGAAGTTTCAGTGATTACTGAGTAAGGGGGTAATCAGTAAGGCTAGAATAGGGGGTGGATATTTCCCTACAGCATTTTTCTCAGCTGGACCTATTTAGCTACTTTTTTCAGACCCTTTGTGCAATAACTGTCATTGAATTAGGATAAAGATAATCCAACAAACAACATAACTGGGCATAGTTCCTGCACTGAGGAAGCTAGTGTTAATAGTAAGCAGAAAACAGAAAAGCTTAGGTGAAAGGGCTTGCCAAAGTCACACAGTATATCAGTAAGAGAGATGGGAATAGGATTTTGACTTCATACTCTCCACCAACCCACTGTCTGCTGGACTGAGCTGCAGCAGCATTATTGGATGATCTTAACTGACAATGTTTCTTCTTAGATTTGTGAATCCAGGCCAGCATCAAACCCCAAATTGTCTTCTCACCTGAGAATTAGCATTTTAAAACTATCTAAACACAATGCCATGAGAAATAAATGGTACCACACAGCTTTTAATTGGATTACAAAGCAACAGAGCTGGCAAAACATGACCTAAGGCTTCATCTCAGTGTGGTATTGGTGGAACCAGTGGTACATGTAAATGATACTCAGGAAAAGCCAGCTGGTTGCTGATGAATTTTCGGTGGAAGGACGGTGACATCTAGTGGTACTGCTCTTCGCGCAGCCCTCCTCATTTTGTCTCGAAAGCACGGTATCAGTAGTATGGCGACATGTTATTTCACATACTTAATTCATTCAATTTTTGAAAGCTTTAATACTTTATGCAGTATCAGCTTTTCACCAAAAATAGTGGCCTCTGAGTTTTTAAAAATTAATTGCACTGTCGTTATACTGAATAACAAAAGATGTCATAAAGGAGTGATTCAGTAGTCTGCAAATAAAGTTGCAACATAAACCACCTTGCAAATACTGCAATAACAACTTAGATTTTTGTCTCTAAATTCATGACTTAAATTAAAGACTTAATTGTATCAGAATGACATGACGGACTCTGCTTCAGTAGGGACTTAGCTCCAGGGAGTGATTTATCCCTCCTAAAAAAAAGTGTTAAGAAAGGATGGAACCAATCACCTTTTAGGTGCTTGCGACACTTGGAATTAGGTAAGATGACTCATACTAAAATGAGTTTGGTGCTTCTCTCTCATTCAAAGTCAATGAAGTCTAATTTGTTCAGTCATTGAAAGAAGTGCTGGAAAGAAGTGCTATCTTACAGAGAAGTTTGGACAATGAAAGATAAAAGACAGGGGTGGGTAGAGAACCCAAATACCTGCAACAGAAAATTAACCAGTACTGGGGCTTGTTTTTATTACTGGAGCTCAGATATATGAATTACTAATGTGCTGGACCAGCCCATGATCAAGGCCAGCTGGACCTGCCCTGGTAGCTCAAGGGCAGGGGACATTCACAATGAGCTGTGTGTATGGGCCCCTTGGTTTGGGAGCTACAGCAGGTTCATAGTATGGAGGTATGCAGCTCCATGCCAGTTGCTTTAATGGTACAGACGTAGACTGTTATTCTAGTGTGAGATGTATCAGTGAGATGCTCGCCAAACACAACAGTGTAAGAGCTTATGTTTGTGATGCAGGTTGAAAATGCAACAATGAAGAGGAATTCTAAAAATTCTCAGCATACATACCTTCTTTGTCTTCACCTTTAGCTAGCTCAGTAGCAGGTTCCAAAGTAGATTTGGTATTCTATGTGATATGTAGTATAGCCCATTTTGTTGTCCGTAGAGTTTTATGGCTATGACTGTACTGAGGCTATTGCCAATCTAGAGAGGCTGGAGATATGGGCTGACAGGAACCTCCTGAAGCTGAACAAAGACAAATGCAAAGACTTGGGACAGAATAGCCCCCATGCATCTGTAAAGGTGGGGGGCTGACTAGCTGGAGAGCAGCTTTGCAGAAAATGGGCTGAGGGTCTTAATGGACAATAAATTCAGCATGAGCCAGCAGTGTGCCCTAGCCAGCAGAAGGCCATCAGTATCCCAAGCTGTATGAACAGGAGGGCAGCCAGCAGGCTGAGAGAAGTCATTCTTCCCCTTTGGCACTTGTGAGAATGAATCTGGAGTACTGTGTCGAGTTTTGGACTCGAGTAAAAGAAGGACATTGACAAACTGAAGTGAATTTAGTGGATGGCCATTGTGGAGGGCTATTCAGTGACCGGAACACTTACCTTGCGAGGAGAAGCTGAGGGACCAGAATTTCTTCAGCTTGAAGAAGGGGAAGTCTCAAGCAAGATCTGATTGCTGTCTTCAGGTACCTAATGGGAGAGCTTAGAGAAGACAGAGCCAGACTTTTTTTGGAGGAACACAGTAAAAACACAGAGGCAACATACACAAGATGGAACTTGGGGAATTTTGACTTGATATACAGAAAAATGTTTTTACCATGAGGATGGTCAAGCATGGGAACAGAGACCCACAGGAACACTGGAATCTACATCCTTGGAGGTATTTAAACCTTGGTTGGACACAGTGCTGAGCAACCTGACGTAACTGACCCTGCTTTGAGTAGGAGGTTGGACTGGCAGCCTCTAGAGGTTCCCTCCAGTCTGCATGCTTCCAGGAGGCTAAAGGAAAGCCATTCCAGAAGTCAGTAAATCAGTACTTTAAGGCTATGCAGAAAGAAAGAAAAAAAAAATCTGTAACTATATGTACTTATTTTTCTTTTTAGAAAAACAGTCTTAGCAACCATTTGACTGTGAGTCAGTTGTGAGTCATTAGCCAGGTCACGTATTTATCTTACAGTCATCCTCTATACTTAATCACCAAGGATAAATAGCAGTTGACCTTTGTATATACCAAAAGTTTCGTACAATCAGGGAAAACAGTCTAAGTATTTTTCATTGTTAGCACTTGAGAATCTAAGCAATGAAGGTTCCTCTACTGTTTAGAAAAAGATGCAATTTTTATAATTACAAAATACACTGCTCTCAAGCTATTCAAACTAAATTAATGATGCTTTGAGTGTGGAACATTTTGGTTGAGAAGCATGTGCACTTGTGCATTTTTCCATCATGGAAAAAACATCAGGTTGAGATAGAAACTGAGTCTGGTGCTGCATTTAGAAATCTATATAGTCATCACAAGTTCCTTCTATGATGCTTTGGTTCTTTTTGTGTGTTCTGTATTGGTAAGCATTCCCATTGAGTTTTAGGTACTAGGTTTATTACATCTCTGAATATGACACCTACACAGGTAATGAAGGACCTATTTAATGGTGTAGTCTCCAAGCTGGTTGGACACAGATCATACCCAGTCCAGAAAATGTCTCTTTGCACAGTCTCGGGTTTGAACTGGTAAGTCCAGTGTGTGGATTTACCACGTCAAGCATGGCAGCATGCTTCCCAATACCACACCAGCTCAATGTTTGCTAAGAGCAGAATGATCCCGTTCTTCAACTCTGTGCTATCTTCCTTAAATGCTTCTCAGGATTGCAGAAATGTCACACAACACAGTTGGTAGGATACTCTTCATTTAGCACACTGTATCCTTCAGATCCATAACTTCCTTAGGCTTGTAATAGCCTGAAATGAACTTTCAAGATATGCTGCAAGGCCTACATTTTTGCCTGCTAGTGAGAAGCAGCTAACTTGTGAAGCTGGAGAAATATAGAGGATATACTAGAGATACAGTCTGTGGAGGCAGTTTTCTTTGGGTTTTGACAGGTATTGGAAAGTCTGCTTTTCTCCTACTTGCAATTTTCACTTTCCAAGAGTTAGAATTATCTTTTGGCTGTCTAAAATAAGTGTCTTAAGTTCACATTATTCAGATTTAGGAAATTAGTGGTTTGGGGTTTTTTTAAAGGAGCAGAGAAACACTTGATCATCAGCCCTCATTTGCCAAAAGAAGTCTATGGGTTAATTATGGGACTTGAAGGTAGATTTCCAATTCTTCATTTAAACTGCAAGAGAAAGTTTGGTATCCTCGATACTAGAAGAAAAGAGAAAGTGGAATGCCTGCTGTTCTTCAAATTCCACATTCATGACATCTTTTAAGAACAAACATAAACACTTGCCACCTCAGTAATACCATATTATAATAATATTTATATACATTAGCTTTCTTCTGCAACACTTGTGTTCTTCATCCAGTCCTTCATCTTCATACTGAGCTGAGTCTACTCATCAGTCTTCTCTTTGTGTGATCTTTGGAACACTATAGCTGACTCCACAAATTTTCTCGTAAAAGCATACTTCTTTCATCAGCTGCATATTGTAACTGGGTGAATGACAAAGTCTCTTATTGCAAATGTTTGAATTTTCACCTAGCTACATTGTGGTTTAATCTGGCAGGCAGCTAGAACAACCACACGGCTGTTCGCTCACTTCCCCTCACACTGGGATAGGGGAGAGAATTGGAAAAAAAAAAAAAAAAAGGTAAAAGTCATGGGTTGAGATAAAGACAGTTTAACAGGACAGAAAAGGAAGATAATAATAACAATATTAGAATATACAAAGCAAGTGATGAGCATGACATCATATGGTGTAGAATATTCCTTTGGCCAGTTTAAGTCAGCTGTCCTGGCTGTGCCCTCTCCCAGCTCCTTGTGCACCCCCAGCCCACTCTCTGGTGGGGCAGTATGAGAAGCTGAAAAGTCCTCAACCTGGTGTAAACATTGCCTCGCAACAACCAAAACAGCAGTGTGTTATGAACTTTATTCTCATCCTAAACCTCAAACACAGTACTATACTTGCTACTAGGAAGAAAATTAACTCTATCCCAGCTGAAACCAGGACAAGCCATCACATCAGAATCCAAACAGCTCTATCTGCCTTTCAAAATGGCAGTACATTATTTCCTCCAGTCAGTCAACTTTTGTTTCTTTCAGTTTACTCACTAAAGATTTTTTTTTACTCACTAAAGATTTTTTTGTTTAGCACTAAGTTATCTCAAAGAGTAGGGGTTAAAATTATCTCACACTCCTGGATTTTCTGCACATACAAAACAGACCTTGGGAAAATTGCATGCAATGGCCTGTAACAACACATATGGGATTCCCGCTAGTTAGATATTCCCCAAAATGCACAGGGAATATGTGAGGTATGCTTTTGTAATCACTAAAATAGCACTGAAACACTATATAAAACTAAGAAATCTAGATTTCCCAAAGGATTTCTGTTTGGTGTTTTTTTGTTTTGTTTTGGTTTGGTTTGGGTTTTTTTAGCTAATGGGCATTGTTGCAGTGAAACAGCTTTGTCAAAGCATGTCTTCAAGATTAGCTTTTATCTTTACAGCACTATGAAGCCAGAGTAGTCTTGAACGTCACCACCATTGTCAGCTGCTGTAATGGCATCTAAAGCCACAGAAGGTAGAATGTGCCTGTGCATCCTCTGAATTCCCAGCTGGAGGGCTCCTTACTTTGAAATGATGTGAGGGGCTTTCATTAAATTCATCTGAACTCTTGTCTTGCACAAGAACTAGAAAGTGGTCCAACTTTGAAGTTAGTTTTTTAACACTTTTTCTTAATTAAAGTGAAGCTTTGGTCAGAAACACATGGTTTTCCCCCCCATATCCATGGTCCTGTAACAAAGGTGCTTTGATTTTGCTTCAAATGGGGAGGGGGAGAGGGTGTGGTGTGGTCTTTGATCTATAGATGAAATAGGCAATTTTAGCCCAAAAGGAATTTTTCTGAGAAACTACATTAAAATAGTCATTGAAACATAATGCAAACTTAATTCTGACTGGTGCTGTTTGGAGTGAGAAGTAGTTCTAGAAGCACTTTAATTTTGAAGGATGCATAATGGAAGACTTCAGTGTGTCACATGCATTTCATATTCATATGAAGATATTTGGAATTCATATAAGAAACATGTTTTTGTCCACAGATTTCAATTAGTAAAGATGATAATGGCTTTTCCCTACTGCATGTATCTATGCCATGAGTTGCTTTAAATTATCAGCTTGCAACTGTTATTGTAACATATAATCTGTTTTAAAATAACCTAAAGACATAAGTCATAAAATAATTAACATCTTTTCAACAGTTAAGATTGCGTCTATTGCAGCATGTGGAATTTTACATGGAGCATAAAGTCCTACTGGCAAATGCTGTATACTGCACATAAAACAAAAAAATCTGTAAACATAGAAATCTCATCTGAAGCAGGCAGGATGAAACTGACACCCTCTCTTTAGTCATTAAGTCAGTCAGAGAGAGACACTGTAAGTATGAATATGACACTGTCTTTTTCTTCAATGAATGTCAAATATCACACGTGCTCTGAAGAACAATGAACTCTTAAACTTCTAAAATGTCTTCTAAAGACAGCTGGGCCAGTAAGATCATCTGGAGGGATCTATTCCTTCCAGTTTTGAAATACCCCATACATTTTGGGTTAGTCTATTATCTTCGGTAATAAAAAGGCAGGTTCCACTACTAGTCAGACCTTTAGGCAGGCGTGAGAGGGTGAGGCAAAGCTCTCACTGAAGTTCTTTTCTGGACCTAGCCCTGAGTCATGAACAAAACATATGGCTAGGCAGGGAATTAAACCTTAACTCATTAAACCTGGAGATATTCCTGTTTGGTTGAAATCTGGTTCTCATCCTCCAGGATGAGCACTAAGAAGAAGGGATATGCCTTGTCCAAAATCTGTCCCCAGATTAAGAGAGACATTGGCTGACTCTGGAGCTTCTGTGGAAATTTTAAAATAAAACTGAATTGGTTAGAATAATAATTTGAAAGGCATGTCGTCTGCCTTGTACCAGTAACCTGAGAGTACACTGTATGTCTTCTCTACAACCTAACATACTGAGAAGTACCTAACAAAACCAAGAACTACTTTATTTATTATGCAGGTATAGGATGTGATGTTTAGTAGAACGGAGCTTCAGTCTTCCTGTGTGGTCTTGAGATACTATTACAAGAGGAATACCTGATATTACACAGAATCCCAGAATCCCAGAATGTTAGAGGTTGGAAGGGACCTCTGGAGATCATCTAGTCCAACCCCTCTGCCTAAGCGGAATCACCTAGAGCAGGTTGCACAGGATTGTATCCAGGCGAGTTTTGAATATCTCCAGAGAAGGAGACTCCACAACCTCTCTGGACAGCCTGTTCCAGTGCTCTGTCACCCTCAAAGTAAAGAAGTTTTTCCTCATGTTCAGATGGAACTTCCTGTGTTCCAGTTTGTCCCCATTGCCCCTTGTCCTGTCACTGGGCACCATTGAGAAGAGTCTGGCCCTATTTATAAGCATTGATAAGATCACCTCTCAGTCTTCTCTTCTCCAGACTAAACTGACCCAGCTCTCTCAGCTTTTCCTCATACAAGAGATGCTCCAGTCCCCTCACCATCTCTGTAGCCCTCCACTGGACTCCTTCCAGTAGTTCCTTGTCTTTCTTGAACAGGGAAGTCCAGAGCTGGACAGAATATTCCAGATGTGGCCTCACCAGGGCAGAGTAGAGGGGGAGGATAACCTCGCTTGACCTGCTAATGGCCACACTCTTCTTAACACACCCCAGGATACCATTGGCCTTCTTGGCCATGAGGGCACACTGCTGGCTCATGGAGAGCTTGTTGTCCACCAGGATTCCCAGGTCCTTCTCTGCAGCACTGCTTCCCAGCACGTCCACTCCTAATGTGTATGGGTGCTTGGGGTTCTTCCCCCCACCAGGTGCAGGACCCTACACTTGCCCTTATTGAATTTTATTTGTTTCCTCTCCACCCAACTCTCTAGTCTGTCCAGATCAATATTGATTAGTAACTTTGTTTTTCACAGCCCTAGAGACTCTTTTTACTATGAACTTTTCAGAACTGACTTCTAACCTGTTTTCTGGTGTATCTTTGGACTAATTTGCTAAGAGAACTGGAATGGGACGTCACCAGTCCTCAGCATGTCCTAAGAGGTGCCAAGGGTCCGCCATTACTGCTCTAGAATCAAACTACAGTATCTTTTGTTACTCAGCCCACAACAAAATCCTTGTCTAGTTTGTGGCTCCCTTTTCAGGTTTCCTAATTTGGAGAGCTTCAACCTCACTGTTACCTCCTTTCTCTTCATTCTAACATATGCTGCAGGTCTCTGAGAAGGTACACGTTGCCAACACCATGGCACAGGCACGGAAGAAATGGCTTAGCAGGCACGAGGGATGAGCCCTTTCTCAGTGGCTGCAAATCCAGCGATGACGTCCATGGGACACACAGCAACCTCACCTTGGCTAGGTGAAGCAGACTCAGACCTCAGACCTCCTGCTGGGCCTTGGATAAGATATGCCTCCATTACGGAATTCCTGTGATCCCACTTGGGCTGCGCCTGCACATCTGGTGAAGGTTACTGGAGTGTGTGCACTTCAGCAGCTTCTACACTGGTACACAGGAGACACTGAGCCTGCCCAGTAATTAGTGCCTATGCAAGCTCATCTCTGAGTGAGTACAATTAACATACTTTGTGTCACTTCTGAGTTTCAGAAACAGAATAATTTCTATGTCATCCCTCCCTATAGAGTAGGTTCAATAAGGTGAACTGCACTAGTTTCTTAACTACTTTTGGGCTTCTCCCTAACCGTCTCCAATGACCTTCACTTTGGAACTGAGATGCAGGGTTTTTTTTCTAGTTTCAATTTTAGATATTTATTTTGTAAGGCTATGGCATTCACTTTAGCGTTTGTATTGAGGATTTTAGGCAGACTGTGAGTTCTCTAATCCAGGCTCTTCTCAAGCATTCATTTATCCAATGCAAAGATGCTCTGGGTTTATAGATTTAGCATAATTTGGATATTGCAGAGGGATTATCTCAGTAAAGAAATTAAATAGATCCTTTTTAAACTGTTGGAGTGCTTTTTCAAATCAAGAGATCTATGGCTGGATAATATATATTTATTTAAAGCTTATGATGGATCTGTCAGCAAAGCATGCCAGTACCTTTAACCAGACTGTCTATTAGGCCCTTTTATCCAAGCCCTTGCAGCCCTTACATCAAGACGAATTATACTACAATGTACACCAAGCAAATAAAATTGACCTGTGATCAGAACACCAGTAGGTAGTTTAAAGATTTTAAGTATAGGTTAAAGCATAGCACTGGTTCCTGACACCTTTTATCTAATGTTATAGTTAGCATCAGGGTGCAGGAAACATTTAAAGCCTTTGAATAAATTAGTGAAAATTAAAATGGCCCTTTAAACATTCACTTACTTCATCACTTATACTCAGTTTCTGTATTAAACTTCCCGAGGGTTTAAAATATCCTATGCAAAAGTTGATAGTGTTGTATGGCTGGAAGGCAGGCAATTCTGATTTGGCAACATGATGAAAAAGGTTTTTAACACTAGTAAAATGTTAGTAATCCTGGTGTAGGTAATACAGTCCCTTGTATGAAATAATAGGTACAGTCTGGTCAAATATCCGTGAGACAAATGCAAAACTGGAGGAAATGCAAGAAAGGGCTGTTAAGATGATCAGGGAAATGGAGACGTGTCTGTGTGAGAAGAGCTTGTTTAGTCTCTGTCAATGAGGACTGACAGGTGATATGACTGATCTCCATCAATATTTTAGAAGGCAAACATTGGAGAGGAAAAAAAGCTAATTAAAGAACAATGTTGGCACAACAAGAAGCAGGTATAAATTGACCATGAATATATTTAAGCATGAAACAAGAAGAATATTTCTAACCACCAAAGTAAACAAGTTTTGAAACAGGAGATGCAACAGCAAAATGCCTAAGAACAGTAACAGTGATTTTCCATAACGGTTTGTGTAAGTTTATGGCATGGGATCATAAGGGAAAACATTCAGTAACTTTGCCTTGGCTACATTTGGCTGGTGTCTTTTATCAGTCAAGGGAAAAGCAGGCTTCCAGATGCACTCGGAGTCTGTAGTATGTGGGATGAGGAAAAGGAGGGAGGTTGCTCCCTAAAGGGTCAGTCATCTGATCTAAGGCCTTGTCCCTTCACCCTTCCAGTGAAGAGAGTGGTTGGGTTCAAAATTAAACATCCCATGTTTTAATACTCAATACTTAACTGAGTTGCAATTTAACATTTAAATCTGTCTTTTGCAAAACACCTTGTGAGTCTTAAGTGAAGGACAGCATTTGTTTACGTATGCATTGACAATATTTTAATTTAATTTTACTTCCTCTTAAAGAAGACAACAGTTTTATATTCTATATTCTTTGAAAATTCCAACCCGTTGGGTTTCAATCTTTGTCACGCATTCCAAAAATTCATCCAAATACCATTGCAGCTCTGACCATCAATTCAGCAGAAAGCTAAACTGAAGTTAAAGAAAGGGAGCAGCTTATCTGGGATGTATGTAATGTGTCTCCTGCCCCAATTCCACTCATAACTTCTCACACCTGATCAGTCTGACTGTTTCAGACAGTTCATACAATACAGAAATGTCATGGAAATACAGAAATAAAACATCTCCCAATTGTGGCTTACCAGTACCTGAAGGGGCCTACAGGAAAGATGGTGAGGGACTGTTTATCAGGGAGTGTAGTGACAGGACAAGGGGTGATGGGTTTAAGCTGAAGGAGGGTCGATTTAGATTAGATGTTAGAAAGAAATTCTTTACTGTTAGAGTGGTGAGGCACTGGAACAGGTTGCCCAGACAAGCTGTGGATGCCCCCTCCCTGGAAGTGTTCAAGGCCAGGTTGGATGGGGCTTTGGGTGACGTGGTCTAGTGGAGGGTGTCCCTGCCCGCAGCAGGGGAGTTGGAACTAGATGATCTTTAATGTCCCTTCCAACCCAAACCATTCTATGATTCTATGAATACTGTGACTGATCATGTTTAAAAAAAAAAAAAAAAAAAAAAAGTAGTAAGAATAATAGTAAGCTTCATCTGTCCACCAAACATGAACACCCTCAACTTTTCCAAGTATCTCAAAGATAAAAATGCAGTAACTGTAGCACTTTTACAGTGTCAGTATGCCAATTTTAGCTTATTTCCAGTTTCATAAAGAAATGCCATCGTAATCATATTTTAGCAGAGTTGCATTCCTTTATTAAACCTAACTTCTACAGTTTCCAACAAGCTGTTATTTCAGTGTACACTCGGTGCTGTGCTCATAAAAACGAGCATTTCCTACAGTACAAGAGAGGAGCAGAGCCCAGGATTTACACTGGCAGACGCAGTCAAGCTGGTTTGTGCTCCTCACGCCCCGGGCTGCGTCATGCATGTTCGACTTTCCAGATTTTGTCAATAAATTATCTCGTATTTTCTGCTGCAGCTCTTGGTTTGTACAAAATCCGTTGTCCATAGTAAGCGTTCTGTACAGCAAAGGGTTCATTTTTTTATTATTATTTTATTTTAGCGAGAATTTATCCCTGTCACTTAGACTGAGCAGCCAGTCTTTCAAACCAACGGGGGCTGAGGGGGGAGGTAATTATCTCCTGAAGATCAGCACATCGAAAATTAGTTCAAAAATGTTTTCTCCCTGAATGAAAGCAGGTAAAGCCTCCTTGTCTGTGCAGGGCAGCCACTCCGTTTGAGATGCAGGCCGCCCTCTGTAGCGTGGATTCGTACTGGGAAGAAAGGGACAGCAGCCCCCTCCTACGCCACGAAAAACCCTCAGCCGGAACACCGTGCAACCCACGGTGGGAACAGCCGCGGTGAAGCTGGCACTTCCGGGCCGCCTCCCGCTGTGCATCCTGGGAGCTGTAGTTCTCGTCCCTGAGGGGCAGTGGGTGGTACCCGCCGCGCTGCGGGGGGGGACGGGACTCCCGAAAGGCCCCGCGCCTTCTGTCCCGGCAGCGCTGTCGCTCTCGGAGAAGCTTGCCGATTGGAAGGTTGGCTCGTTCACGTGGTTCCCAGCCACCAATCAGATTTTCCAGCTGGGGAAGGCAACTTTTCCGCTGTCTCTCGGCTCTGCGAAATGGCGGCGTTCGGGGGACGGCGGCTGCTGTGGCATGGCCGGTGCTGGTTCTCGCAGATGGAGTCCTCTGTCTCCTCGCAGCCCTCCGACTCGCTCTACCCACCCATAGTGGCTTCCGCCACGGCGAAGAGCAAAGCGGCCAAGCGGCGGCGCCTGGAGCATTTCAACCAGCGGGTGCACGCGGCGGCCTCGATCGAAGAGAAACTGCGGCTCTACGGGCAGCTGCAGCGGCCCAAGTACATGGTTTACCCACAGACCTTCGCCCTCAACGCCGACCGCTGGTACCGCAGCTTCACCAAGACCGTCTTCGTGCCGGGACTGCCCCCGGCAGCGGTGGCACCTGAGGCCGCCAAAGCCCCGGAGCCGGCAGCGGCGGCACCAGGCGCTGCGAAAAGCCCGGAGGCCGCGGCGGAAGCGGCGCCGAACCTGGATGTGGACGAGCTGCGCTCCCTCGCCTGCGACGCCCTCCTGCAGGAGAGCTTCTACCAGAACAAGAAGCGGCCGTTCCTCTACCGCGATCAGGATCACACGCCCGGCCCGTTCCTTACGCAGCTAGTCTCCACTCTTGCCGCTTTCCTGTGCGGTCGTAACCCGCTGCTGGCTGCCTCCTCCCTTGGTGCGGAGCGGGGGTGGGAGGGAGAGGGAAGTGGGAGCCCTTGGGCGGTGTGGCCGGTCTGTGAACCCGACAGTAGTGTCGATAGTGTAGCCGAGTTGTTTGTACCTTCGCTAGTAATTCATCTCGTTTCCACCGTCCCACATGGTGCGAGTGGATTTTGATTTTTCTGGTTTACTGCAGCTACAGAGCAAGAATCGGGAGGGTTTTAAATGCAAAGGGATGGTCTTTGTTTCTCTCTATCCCTCTGTTCTGTTTCAGATCTAAAACCTGAAGTTAACTATTACTGGCATCATGGTGAGGAAGTTGTTGTTCATGGACATCGAAAGGGTAGAGTTGATCCTGTGCGATTTCAGATAGATGATAACCCGCACCTCCAGATCCGTGTACCAAAGCAACTTCCAGAGGTGTGGATATTTTCAACAGCAAGTTAATCACATGCATTTTCACTTCTGTTTCTGAGTGCCTCTGAAACCATGCAATAGGTAGTTTGTTGAGGACCTGGTTAATCAGGCATGTAGCACGCTTGTGCATTTTTTGAGTGTTCATGCCTTTACTACCTTGTTGTGGTAAGTGGTTTATAGATATTGAGGCAGTCTACTGAACTCTTGGTCATCTTTGTACTTTAGATAAAATGCATGTTGTTACACTTAATTAAATGGAGGTTTTTCGCTTATTTTATGCTTGTAAGTGGCAGCAAGTATAAGAAATGTGCTGTGGAACATTCTCTCAGTGGAGAAGAATCAGATGAGAGAAGTGGAGAAGGAAAATAATGGAGTAAGAGCACGTATATCTGAATGTGAGCTCAGTACTGCTTAACAGGTGTTTTTTTTGAATGCTCAGTTTTCTGGAACATGATTCAATATTCTAATCTTTTTCTTGTAAGTTTATACGGTGGTGATTGTGTAGCCTGTGAGGGTCTCTGTTGCCCAATTTCTACCACAAACAGAAAACTCTGCTTCATTTTCTGTAAATGCTGAACACTTCTTGCTAACTTGACTGTACAATTTGCTTACGTTAATAGTGTCATATGTTACAAACCTTGGCATTTTGGAAGAATGGTCTAGGGAATTAAAAATGTTACGTAGTGCAAAACACTGAATACCCATAAACTCAGTCTGCTGATTCAAGTTAGTTTATTACTGCTGCTAGAAATGTTCTTGCTCATCTACAGCAGATTCTGGTTTTGAAGATAATACCCATTGGCAGCTTTGTGAGCACCATTTCACACAATGTTTTTTGTTTATTGCAGAAAATTCAGACATCAATATAACATGCATGTACTAGCACTCATCACAAGACAAAAAGTTCTATTGCAAAAAAACTAATTTCAGTTAAAGTTATATATATGGTCTCTGTAAGCAAGACTTGCACCTTCTTGCTGTCTGATAAGAAAGTGGCATATTATGTGAGGCCTGATGTCAGAAAGGTGACTTACGTTGTGGCTTTTCTTTATTCTACTTCCTTCAAGATTGTACCGCTGGATTCGGATCTTGGAGATGTTCCTGTTATTGATCACAAACCATCCAAACTGCCGTTGTTCAAAAAGCAGTACGAAAACAAGGTATTTATAGGTAAGTTTCTAGTCATGAAATGTTAACTACTTTTTTTGGGTAAAAAAACCCAACCCAATAAAAAAAACGAAACCCCAAAACAAACACCACCACTCTGACTTAATATAGTACATAACTATGCTATATAAATATATATATATAGTACTTAAATCTCTGTTGAGATTACATGTCTGTTAGGCAGTGGGGAGTAGCATACTCCTGTGCGTATGGTGCTCGTGTGTCCAGATTTGCTTGCAGGAGGTGGGTTGAATAAAAAACTGGCAGAAAACTGGCTTTGAATTTTGATACATCCGCTCAGAGACATTTTAGTACGTGAACTTTTGCTTTTGGAATTTAGACAAGCCCTCCAGTCTCAGCCAGAAATGGAGCAATCTCAACATTTATACAGATCTACAGTAGATGTTCTAACCTCTTGTTGTGTGGCGTCTGATAGTAAAGATGTGATTGTATGCATAATAAAGAGCATTCTCTGACTGACTTAATTTTTTTTCTTTTTGGGGAGCACAGGATCAAAGGTAGCGGATCCATGCTGTTATGGACACACTCAGTTTCACCTTATTCCTGATAAACTAAAACGGGAGAGGTTTTTAAGAGTAAATCTTGAGGATCAGATTGAAGTTCTTTACCGAGCTAATGGTATTGCAAGTCTCTTTGCCTGGACAGCAGCACAAGCAATGTATCAAGGTGAGACAGTCAACTTGATAAATTCTTCCTGGTGATGAACGCCTACACTAAAGTTCTCTAACCTTTTCTTCCTGCCACCTTTTTCTCATGCTTTTTCTTCTGACAACCATCCTTTAAGTAGGTCTTTCAAAATTTAATTGAACCAATGAATGAAGCAGACCTTGTACAAGGGAGTTAGTCAAGACTTTGAGTACTTTGACTCAGGAAGAATTAATTACACAGAAAATTTTTTTTTTTCGTATGTAACACTAAGCCTGTGCAAAAACGTGAACCCTACATTCACTTGCTTACTTCACATTTGTTATGGGGAAAGGTGGTAGATATCAAGCGGTTTTTGTATTATTTTTTTTTCTGAAACTGCTATGTTGCTTAGCCCCTTGTTTCAGATATGTCAATACTATGAAGCTACAATCAGCGAAAGAAAAGTGTTAGCAGCCTTACTTTAGGATTTTATGCCTATGTCTAAAAATCCCAGAAGACCTGGATGGATAGACCAGATCAGGCTTTTGCTTATTCATGTAAATATCACTGTTATCTAGTGTTACTGGAAGATACCTGCTGGTTCGTAGTTTCACTTCTGAAACAACATATGGAAGAAAATCCTTTGACTATGTTGTATATTGCTGTATCCGCATCAAATTTTTTGTGTAATGGTATGTTAGAAAGCTTGACTTTTTTTGTGGACATAAAACATTGAAGTCAGGTGAGTGTTGGCTTCAAAGCTGGCTACAGTTGTAAGCACGTTATGAGTTATAAGAACAGCATTATTCAAATCTGTGACGGTTTTTTCTTTGTTCTGTAACAGTTTGTAGTGGTGTTCTTTGCACATGATACCAAATATCTTTTAATATTACTGTGTGTGCGAACACGCATAAATACGGAAATATTTTAAAAAGGCTATTAACGCTCAATGGGAGTTGTTTGAAGCATTAATACTTAGTGACAGTGCTCTGGTGTTGTCTGGCTGGTTACTATAGTCAGTTATGCTCATGCATATGCACATGCTTCTATCATGAAGTAAGTGTTCACTGCCCTGTGAGAAGCGTGGAACAGTTGCAAGACATTTCCCCTCCGATCACTTGCAGGACTTCGCATGCAGTAATAACTTATGTCATTTTGCAAAGTCACTTAGCTGATCATTGTGGAGTTTTTATCAGTCAGTGATAGGGAACTGTGTAAAAAATGCAAATATGCCACCATGCCCCTGATCTTGGTAATATCCTTAACTGGTGTTTGCATTTTAATTTGTGTGAAGAATGTTTGTGTTGCTAAAGCAGACAGGACTTTTTACCCTACTTAGTGGCTGCTGCATTTCCCAGTATTTTTCTGTATTTCAGGATTGGGGTTTAGTTGTGTGTGGTGATAGGAAATTTGAGTCCTGTATAATTAGTGTTGTTTCTTTATTTTGTAGGATTCTGGAACGAAGCAGATGTGACCCGTCCTTTTGTATCGCAGGCAGTAGTGACTGATGGAAGATACTATGCTTTCTTTTGTTACCAGCTAAATACTTTAGCACTAACTGTAGAAACTATTCAGAATAACCCTCGGAAGAATATCTGTTGGGGTACAGACAGTCAGCCGTTGTATGATGTTGTGGAAGATGGTAATGTGAAAGGATTTAATGATGAAGTTCTGCTTAAATTGGTTCATTTTCTATTAAACAGACCAAAAGAGTTGTAAATCATTGAAGTATTCCTGTTTATATGCCTGAACTTCATTGAAACTCCATGATGTAGAATATGCCTTGTTTTCAGTCAAGTATTGGTATAGCAAACACTATATACATCTTTTATGATATTTGGGCCTTATTTCTTTATTTTAAATGTATGATACTGTACACTGAAAAATAAATGTCTAGAATACCTTAAAGTTTTAGTGTATTGGCTGTTAAGAAGTGTATTGCACTAATTCAAAGTCATGTGAATCGTTTCTTTTAGCAGATCCGTAGCTCTGTGTTGAACTGTCACAGCAAAGTGTGAATTCCTATGACAATCTGATTATGTCCTTAGGTAACTGCTGTCTTGATATTCAAAATTACTGAAAAATTTCTAGTTTTGTGCCTGAAAAGAAATTGTCTTAAATGTTTACTGATTCTAAAGAAAAAGTTCAGAATATAAAGTTTCTTAGAAGTGATTGGTTGGCAGTTTTGTTACATAGCAAGGGAAATTTTTAAACATTTATCCAGCAGTAGTGTAAACACAATGGAACTTGTTTCCAAAGGTTCTATTCTGAACATGCATACACATCTTTAAGCTGTCACTTCTGGAATCAGAGAGACAACTTGCAAATGTATTTGGAGTTTTCCCCTTAGGCTGGGACCTGTAAACATCTTGGTGTTTTCATTGCTGATATTTGGATGTATTATGGCTGGTTTTAGTAGACCACAGCTGTGCCCAAACAATGACTAGGTTCTCTGACTAATAAAATACAAGATGTAAAGCCTGTTTAGGAATATTTACTTAGCAACAAAGTACATCTGGTTTTGAGGTAACTAAGGGCCTAGAATTTTATGTAGCTCAGTACACTACAACTGGCTTTTTTGGATTTTCCAGTCTTCTTGGTAAGCGTCAAATAGTTTTTAGCGAGTACTGAATCATACGTGACTCTTAGTGAAATACTTGCCTGCGCATTCATCAGCCTGAGCAATTGGGGGTCCTGCATGCTGTTGTAAACTGACTTACAGAGTATTTTGCTGATGAAAGAAGAGGTAGTTGTAGAGTCTTACTTGGTTGGTACTCTGCTTTGTTGTAATGAACTAGAGTTGCCACTTTCTCCACCAGCTGAGAATAATCTACATAAGTAAGATATGGGTGAGTTCTGGTTTCTTTTTAACATAAATAAAAAGTCCTTAAGCACTCTTTTTGTCTTAATGCTTGAGCATTACTAGTTCTGTTCACTGCTGATCTTTGGATTAAACAAACGTTCCATGTAGGAACAGAAGATAAACTACTGGGTAGGCATGTTGGTTATAGAGAATGACCTGTGACCTAGCTTAAAAGTGAGTAATACTTGTCTTCTGGTGTGATAAAGGGATGATGCAAAAAGAATGGAAGGATGTTAAAAAAAGTCCCCAGTTGGGTATTCTGACCCTGCAGACAGTCTTTACAATTGGTGCAATATGGTATTACCTTCAGCTCGAAACAATACAAGTTGCATACAAGTACTGGCTGTGGAAAGCTGATGTGTCAAGTCAAAGGAACTCCTGCTCCCAGGGTAGAAAAAACTCACTTTTCTGTGATTCTGCTCTTGTCTATCCTGAGGTTTCAGCTGTAGTACAGCAAGTTCAAAGAATACCTTTTTTTTTCCTTTGTGCAGCTTTAAAAGTGACTGAAATAATCACTCTGGATGCGTAACCTGGTAGAAGAACCCAGTGTTGGAGTGAGGGTTGAAGGGAAGGCTTAGCTTTAGCTGACTGTTTTGTAATTGCAAAGTACCAATTTCAGCTTTCTGCCACTGTCTGGAAAGGCAAGGGGATACCTTGGAAAAGCAGTGGGTGGCACTGTTTTACCTTCTGAAGAAAAAGTGTAATGGGCTTTGTTCTGCTTTTTTTGTCACTGACTGACAAAGTTGAGGCATCATAATGTATGCAGCTTTCTACAGCAATCTTTCATCTTGTAGTCATCTGTTCAGGGTGTTTAATGCTGCCTTACAATGATAAAGTCAAAGCTCTTACTTTCTTTAGAGATTCTATAGCTACCAAAAGTTTAAAATTAGAAAACTTAGAAGCTGCAACATTCCTATTCTTGAGCTTTGCTCAGCAGAAACCTTCCATAATTCTACTCCTTTAAGTCTCATGGGAGCATTGTTCTTTAGCATTCTATTTTGTTGAGTTTGCTCTTTAAAAAAACACAGAGAAAGGCGATTCAAAGAACACAGGGTGGAAGTCTCTCAAGTTTGGATCCTTTTTTCTGTATTAATTTCTGCTTAGGCCTATTGGTGCATGTCACAAGGGAACATAAGGCAGAATCTAAAAATAAGATTTGTTTTTATATAATGAGGCAAGTATTTTCTCTAGTACTGAATTGTTTTACTTAAAACTTATTACCTTCAAGTGGGTGACTGATCTTTGAAATTCTGCCCGTACTGCCATTTGAGATTATGAGACTGCAAGTGGTGACCTGGAATGGAACTGCCTAAGCAGCCTTTCCCGAAATTAAAGTGGAAAGGAGGAGATGAGAAAACTCTGAAACTGTCTTCTATCTATAAGGGTCATATATCTATATGGGTCATGTTGCACCAAGTTGTTGCGGTTGATCTGGTTCCTTTCAGACAGGAGAAATAGCTTCAACATTTATAGTATCTGCTTGGTCATGTAGAAGTCTCTCGCAATATCTCTTCTGCACTCACGTTTTCTGTCACTGGAGACAGAATGAAGGTCTCCATGTTCTGGAGCTACATTGAAGGGCTTTTTTCCTGAGGCAAGAGCAACTCTTGGAGTAAACTGTTGGAGAGAGAGTCTGTTGACAACTTGGCCTACTGGCTCTGTAGAAACCACGTATACTGGCAGTATATCTCTGATGGAAGCAATGAAACTGGCTTTCCAGTGCATGAGCCATCCTCAACTAGTAATATAGCCAAAGTGCACCAGAGTAGGAAACCTGTGAAGTTTGCATTGAGTTAGCACCAAGTCTGGTCTGGTACAAAAGAATAATGCCCTGTGGATCAAAACTGAGTCTAATAAACATAGCCCCAAGAAAGCTTGCAGAAGAGATTGCATAAGAACTACTTTTCCATGGAAGAAGAAACCTATCAAGTGGGTGGAAGTGTCAAAGTAAATGGAATATCAACAAGCTGACAATGAAGACCATGAAGTAAGTTAGCAATGACAAAACTTGAGGTAGCATCAAACCCAGACTGGTTGCAAACAGTATGTGTTTCTGCATACATTTTATTCTAGTGGTGTACCAGAACCCCACTGAGTCAAGACCTTCAAGAAATACAAGTTGAGGATTCTAAAAAAACATGAATTAGAAATTTACATAACAGCTAATATGAAGTCCCCTGTGTCTGGGACCAGGGAACAGCAGAGTGAGACAGAGTGTTTTGTTTTGTTTTCTCCACATTCTCTGTCTTCCAACAGAGCGGCATTCCTACCAAAAACAATAGTGCCAGCCCAAAGCAAAACATAACAAATCCCTGACAAAGAAAGGGCAGGTAATTGCTAAGGGAGGACTGTTCCTGTGATTCCCTTACTGAAACTTACTTTGATATTCCTGGATAATACTGAGTAGTGGTAGAGGGAATCCCACAATGGGTCCGAGATTGGTAGAGGGAAACAAGTAACTGCTGCCCCTCTTCTTTTGTGAAAGGATTGCAAGTGCAGGTAACACTGCATCTGACAATCTAATACAGGCTGAGGTTATACCAAGAACATGACAGAAATGAGAAATTGCTCAGCCAGGTCGAGGTGGATTTGGTTTGAGATATTTGTCAGGTGGATCCTCAGGGGGAGCTCCTGGCAGGGCTGATCATCTCGTGGCTGGTTAGCCACAGGAGAGGTTCCAGGCAGTATTAAAGAAGCCCATCCTGTTCTGATTCTGGAAATGCTGGACCATGAACTATTGGAGGATGTTAGTAGATGGAGGCCAGTAATGGTTACAGGGATTGTGCTGCAGCCCTTCTGTAGTATACTGACAAATTATGTAAAGTTTACCTGGTAAATACATGGCAAAATAAATTTTCAGAACTGAGTTTCTTGGAAGACTCTACATGTAGAATTAGACTAAAAAGAATTACAAGCTACAAGGAGTTAGTGTATGGACACTACTAATGCATTTATTAATGCATGTTGTGATGTGAAGGGAGGAAGTTGTGAACCTCACTACATCCTCCTACAGGAGCAGGAGTTTAGAATTAAAAGCATTATTCATATCTAATTCAGAATGAAGGAAGGCAGTCTAACGTCTGCTGTGCTATTCAACCTGGTAACCAACCCGTTGGTCTTGAAGCTGGAGTTTGAAGATGTGAGATTAACAATTGTTTCCTCAGCTTTGAAGATGATCTGGGTGGGCCACTTACCACCAGTAACAGATGCCCTATGAGGAATTTGTTTACAACCTTTTCAAAAAATCCTTGAAGAATGCAAAGAGGTAGAAGGACACTTGGCATGCTTTTTTATGTCTCTGCAGGACTAAGCTTATGCTGTTGGAAAGATATATAGTTCTTCCAGACAGGACAGGCAGCTTTATGGTGTCTGCTCAGCTGTATTGACCTGTAACTATCTGCAGTAATTTTTAATCTATCCTGGTTTTTGTTTTTTTCTTGTGCCAGGTTTTTGCATAATTTGAAGGTTCTGTCTTTAGCTGAAATACTCCTTGAATGAACATTCAGTATTTCTTCTTTGTCTTTTAATAACTGTTTGAAGTTCAATTTATTGAACTGCATCTGCTGCTACAGAATCTTTTCTGTATTACCTTTCTCATTCCTCCTAAGTCATGCTTGACTTTGTTTCTTTCCTTGGTTAGCATGACTGTGTCTCGTTTAAAGGAAATCTTCCTTCCATTTCTTTCCTCTTTTTTGCTTTCTATATTGGTTTAACCTGTAATCAACCAAGTAGACTTTATTACTGCTCTCGAGGGACACAATATAGGATTGTTTTTGCTGTTGGAAGGTGTAGTTTCTAACACCAGAGTGTATGCACTGCAAATATGCATGCTTTTGTTAGTCAGGTACTCCAGAGCAGGTTTAAATTTCAACCTTGAATTTCAACCTATAAAGGCTTTTTGTTTGGGTTTGGTGTTTTGTTTTGTTTGTTGTTTGTGGTTGTTTGTGGTTTTTTAATAGCAGTTTCTACACCAGCACTTTTCTCTAGGTAATTGAAGGTGACCAGGAGTTGGAATTTTAAAATGCAAGTTCTGGTATTGTTTAGCCTGGAGAAGAGAAGGCTTAGGAGGCATCTTATCAATGTGTATAAATACCTGATGGGAAAGAGTGAAGAAGATTTGGCTATGCTTATTTCAGTGGTATCCAGTGAAAGGACTAGAGGAAATGGCAAGAAACTGAAAACCAGGGAATTCCATATTTATTTATTTATTTATTTATGTGTGTCTACAATGGCAATTGATCACTGGAATGGGTTTCTCAGAGAGGGATATGGAGTTTACATCTTTGGAGATACTCAAAACCAGACTGGTCAGCCCTGGGCAACCTGCTGTAGGTTACCCTGCCATGAGCAGGGTGGATGGACTAGACAAGAGGTGCCTTCCAACCTTAACCACTCCAAGATTCTGTGAAAATAATTTAGTGGTCAGCTTGTTGAAGAGAATCATGGAATGGGTTGGGTTGGAAGGGACCTTAAAATCATCTAGTTCCAACCCCCCTGCCATGGGCAGGGACACCCTCCACTAGACCACGTTGCCCAAAGCCCCATCCAACCTGGCCTTGAACACTTCCAGGGAGGGGGCATCCACAGCTTCTCTGGGCAACCTGTTCCAGTGCCTCACCACCCTCACAGTAAAGAATTTCTTCCTAATATCTAATCTAAATCGACCCTCCTTCAGCTTAAACCCATTACCCCTTGTCCTGTCACTACACTCCCTGACAAACAGTCCCTCTCCATCTTTCCTGTAGGCCCCTTCAGGTACTGGAAAGCCGCACTTAGATCTCCCCGGAGCCTTCTCTTCTCCAGGCTGAACAACCCCAACGCTTTCAGCCTGAAGAGACACTATAAATGTGTGGGAAGAAACCATGTGTGGAGATTTGTGTAAATAGCGGACATTGTGGCCATTCATGCTTGTGCACTAATTCAGCATAGACAAATTTTACTTGATATGCAGCTGCAAATGGCTTCAGCAGAAGAGAAGACCATTATATTACATCTTCCTTTCTTGGCGGAGTACTGACACTGAGAACACAATTAGGGCTATACACTGAATTGTTGTACCTCCAAGTTTATTTCAAAGCAGATTTGCCTCTGAGCCACCCATCGATGTAGTAATTCCTTACGTGTGACCTCTGACATGCTCAAGTGTCTCCTCCCTTCCAGAAGCCAATGGCAGACAGCGGTGACTGTGTTGTCTATACATGAATGTAGGGGTTTCATTGTGTATGTAAGTGTAGATATCAAATTCAAACATTTACTGAACCTCCCAGTGATAACTGCTAGAGTAGGACACCATTCTTTCTGAAGGTATGTAAAGTTTTACCTGTGTGAATAATGACCTACTCTAATCCAGTTACTGTTAAGAAGCTCATGTCAAATATTTTATTGTTGGTTTAATAGGGCAGATATGCCCTCATAAACTCTTCGGGAAATCCTGTGTGAGTACACAGACAGAAGTTGCCGTGAAAAGCTTCTCAAGTTGATAAGGAAAGTGAAAAAGGATGGGGAAAAAGCGGGGGAACAGGAATGCCTGCTTCCTAAATTGTCCATAAGCATAAAGTTGAGGTGGAGTTCAGAATCAGACTTTTTGGTAGGTTAATAAAATTTAGGGTTGTAGCTGTATTGATATAAGGGATTTGCACTTTTAGATTATTTTACAATTTTGAAAGTAATAACAAGCTGTAATTTGATGTTGTTTCTTAATAGCATGTTATTCTTGATGAACATCATTTGGGACTGGATGTTTTAAAAAAATACTTACATGCTTAATATTGCAATTAGGTAGGTTCTCATTAGGATTTTTTTAAGTATTTAAACAGGTTAGATTCCTAAATACTAATAATTTTAATAGAATTTTAATTAAACTTCTAAGGTACATAGATATTTTAGTGATTTTTTTCAATATACTTCTAAAGGCACTAACCTGCCTTTTGAAAACATTCATCAAGATGTCATTACAATACAGATCTACTAAATAAAGCATTCAGCTTTGCTCAGACTGGACAGTACATAACTTCTGAAGTGTGCTGCTTTTCACTCTTGTAAGCATAGTATTATGCTGACGATGAGCTGAATTAGCACATGGCCAGCTTGGCATTGAAGAGATGCTAAACAGAATCAACATAATGACTGTATGTTTGGACATTTGGTCTCTCTGGAGACATACCTATTGGGCTTTTCTGAAAATGTCATATGAGCACAAAGAATTACGGCTTAAATAAATCAGCTATATTTTTGTTGCAAGCCATTGGATCAGACTATGGCATTACCCTGAACCTGTGGATGGCTGGAAGCAATTGGGACTGAATTTTAAATGTCAAGTGTGATGTTGCCATTTTACCTTCTGTGTTAAAAGATGTCTGGGAAAGGGCAAGGTGGACTGAAACACCTCACTGAGTGCCACTTGAGCCAAATAATCTAAGGAAATGATTGGGAAGACAGAAGTCAAGTCTATGTCCTAAAAGGAGACTCTAAGTTAACAGGAGTAAAAGTGAATTGTGCATCTTAAAACTGTAAACAGAAATGTCTTTACAGGAGAGGATAGATCATTTATATGATCTAAAAATTATGCCTTTGAAAAATAGTAGCTGAAAGGATTAAAATAATGCAAACTGTGTGGCTCCATTGGTTAGGTATTAATATATTTGCTGATATTGACAATAAATAACCAAGATGAGGCACCTCTGGGTTAGGCACGTCCTTATTAAGGGACTCGCAGCCAAAATCCTACGGACACACAGTAGGGAGAAGACTGACTAAAAGAGAGGTCTGCTAGCAGGTGTGTGTATGTGTTCGGAGAGAGGGGTGAGTGCCAGAGCATTTGGGTGCTGTGAGTAGATGGAAGGGTATGAGTGGGGAGCCCATAGTAATCAGGTGAAGGATTGTGAGGAAGAAAGTTTTTGTTTCCTCTCTCACTGTCTGGAACTCTCCAGCCTTCTGGAGCCTCCCAGGCTCTTGCCAGTCTCCCCACTGAGATCACACATCCTTCTTATCCCAAACTCCTTCTGGGCAGACCCTTTCAGGTGGCTCTGAACTGTGCATCCTGGATTTCAGCTCAGGTATGATAACCAGGGCAGCAGCCTCCTCTGTGAATCCCACCAGAAGCTGGGTCAGTGCTGACAGCTTAGCCTCACAAATCCCACAGGGGTTTTTGCTTCTCCCTCTTGTGATTTTAAGGTAGATGTCTAGATACAGTTGCTGAAGCAGATTTAAGAAACAGTTAATAGAGAATGGGGACTTATCTTGCCTGATGGAAGCACTTTGACTAAAGCATAGTTGTCATATATAGCAGCTTCACCTCTTTTGGAGTCAGTGGAAGGAGAGACCCCTCCAAAGAACAATTCAGTCCCACCAAGCATTAAGGCAATGGTCTCTTGCCACTGCTGATTCAAAGACAGCGATAATTTCAGTCTCCCTCTTTCTTCCAGTGACTGGGGCTTTGATTCTTTCTTTCCTATAAGTTTTGTTAAAAGTGTTCTGTGATGCTTTAAATATGATAACATGGGGAATAGATGCTTTATGGATCTTTCTGAGCTGGGTATCCCAGTCACTGCTGTTCAGGAGACTGGACTGGGTAGTCAAGGTGAATTCCCTCAGGCATTAATGCAGAAATCTCTGTATCCTTCAGAACATCAAGCACCGTTGTAGGCAGAAGATGTAAAAAATGTTTTAAAAAGGTGATAATAGTATCTGATTAACTTTTCTTGTCTTGGTCTCACCCACTAGGAGGAATAGCTGGATGGACTTCTAAGGGGTTTTTGGCTTGTTTCAGCTTTGTGTCTCTGACTGTGTTCTTTCTTTGTCATTCCTTCTTTTTTTTTTTTTTTTCTTGGCAGTCTTCAGCAATATTTGGAGGAGTGGGAATGTGGCATCATAGCATACTGAAAGCTTTCTGTCATGTTTGTGAAGGAGGTTACTGAATTTCATTGGGGAAAGTCAAGGGAATTTTTAACTACTGCTTTAAAATCAATGTGCTTAGCTCCTGTCTACAAAAATATATTTAATTTCAAATCAGTTTTGAGGTAAGCAGTTTCAAAAACTCTTTAATGTCGCAGTTATTGTTTCCTATGGAGGATAGAGTAGTTGTTATGGTATATAATGGCGTTAGCAGAAGAGGAGGAGTCATCACAGGAGGAGAGAGAGCAAACAAATGGAGTACAGTGCTGGAACTGAAGTCTAGGGGGATGCAATGTAGAAATCAGTGATGGAAGATTTATAAGAGCCTGATAATATTTCCACGGAACTTTTACTGCTAAATTTTAATGATTTTCTACCACTTCATAATCACTTTTCCTGGTGTCGCTTAGACTTAACTTCAAAGCTTGCTTGCTGTTCTTTAAATCTGATGCAGATTCATCATTATCTGTTGTGTGGAGAAAAAGTGAGGCCTTTTAAATTCAGATGCTGTCCTTTACACCATGTAAAGATTAGAAAGGAAGAAGTGTTTGCAGCATGACTTTCAGATGAGTACCTAGTGGAAGCAAAGCCCTTCCCTGAGTGAGAAGAGTGATTTTTCCTTCAAAAAACCACCCCCTCATTTCACTGTCTTCTGGGGGAAAAGAAAATCTAATGTAAATTGGAATAGGAAAGTGCTTATTTTGAGTACTGTAAAGAGAGCCAAGGAGCTCGTTTGCAGATGGAGTTTAACCTTATGTTCCTTACTTCACTGTCACTCATTTTTTATTGGGAAGCTGTCCTGAAAAACTTGTGCTGCAGTTAATAAAATGCAAATTATAGTCTCAGTTGCACTGGTATAAATTTGGAGTTACTCTATTGAAGCTTTTGCTAGAGTAGCAATTGGAATACTTGGCTGCTGTGTATATGCATGTATGAAGCCTGATAGTTACTGACTTCTGTGAGCTGAAAAAATTCTGGGAGTAAGGAAACGTACTGCCTTTTGTGTCCAGAAATGCCAATGAAGTCAAGGGGATTTTTGTACATACTGGAAGAGTGGGGGTGCATATTAAAGCTAAAAAAAAGACCAGAACTGAGAGCTCTAATACAAACTAGAAAGAATTGACAAAATAAACAGCGTATGATAAAATAGTGGGAAGAGTGCAGAACCGTGTAATTCCATACTTAATCATACTTACAACTAGCAATCCATATATCAATCCCCTCCCCTACCTCCCTGTTTTTTTTTAAAAAACATATTATGAAAGTTATATGTCAGAAAATATTTGCTAAACAGTGCCTCATCAAATCTGTGAGTAGCAACTCTATGGAGTCTGTTTTCAAGGTACCTTTCAGAACCTTCACACAATTCACAATTTTGTATATTTCCGAATGGGATTGTTCTGTAGACTAGGAGCTGGCCTATATTTTTGACTAGAGATGGCTGCTGATTACAGTAGTACAGGGAATAAAGTATTAATTTAATATTTATGTTATTCATGTTTGTTTCTGGCTTCTAAAAACCAGAGGACCTCAATGCTTTCTTTGTGTTTATAAACCCCATCGCCCCCAAACCCACAAAACAAAAACCCACCCCAAGAAGAGAAACTTAAGGAAAACAATAATAAATCAGATATAGCCAACATCAGGTTGAAATTAGCCAGTTTCCTTTGTCTTGAACATTAAGATATTGTGTCATGAGGTCCTTATAAGGAAAGGTTAGAATGAGAACAGAATGGAATAAAACTTTGAGTTTAGCCCTGCTTTGAATAGGAGGTTGGACTAGATCACCTCCAGCAGTCCCTTCCAATCTAAATACCTACAAAGAGAAGGAGAGGGAAAGTGATGCTAAATGACTGCTCTTATGAGTGAGACCTCTCATGTTGACAGTGTAGTTTGAAAGAATGTAATTTTTTGCGATTTTTTACTTCTTAGTTTATCATAGAATGGTTTGTGTTGGAAGAGACCTTAAAGATCCTCTAGTTCCAGTTGTAAGCTTGCATTGTACACATATTATGGTTTCCTAGAGGATTTATTTGAAGGCATTTCTGCCATAGGACTGTAAAGTTATGAAAGTTATGTAAAGCTGTAAGGTGATAACAGTATTTTTAGGGGAAATATGCTTCATTAACAATTGGGACTGAATATTTAGATAATTGTTAATTTACTCACTGAAATTTTGAAAATTTGTAGCAGAGGATGACCTATTCAATATGTGCTTGGGGTGAGCAGTTGTTCTCTTTAAAAGAAGTTTTAGTCGCCCCCTCAGGAAGGAAAACTAATCTAGTCTGATTTAGACAGCCAGTCACGCAAGGGGCACACAGGCATCAACGCAGTCCAAAATGTACTTTCTGAAAAGAGCTCCAAGTACTGAAGTCATTTGGGATCAGCTTTCGGGTGTTTCATAAGCAAAACCAAGGTTTAACTTCACCAAATAAATGCTTCACAATGAATAATGCACCCAGCTGTAGCTGTAAATGCCATTTGCTCAACTGCTTAACTACTCATCCTTTTGACCAAGGTTTATGGTGGTGTGAAATGAAGCTTAACTTTGCAAATATGGAATGTATAGTAAAATTATCCCCTTTTGTGAAATTGAAGGAATAAGCTTCTGATGGGTGTTTATGTACTGTGCTAACAGATTATAAAAGATTAAAAGGAAATTTTAATGAAGTGAAAAGCAGCCCTTGCAGCTTCTAACCCTCATGATTAGAGGAGCAGAAGCTAGGGGATTTAGAAGGGTTTAGCAAGATGAGGTTGATGGGGTGGGGAGATTATGACCTGTGATTGGAACCAGTTGCTTGTCTAACTCGTGTTTCCTTAGGTAATGCATTTAGGGCTCCAGTTCTTTCAAGAACAATGAGGTTGAGATGGGCAGAAGAAATGTAGTCTTGAAATAGTTTGAGGCCTATTTTTCTTAATCAAATAACAAAACACAGAAGTCAAAGACAGAGTCAAAACATAGTGTCAAACAATGAAACAGAAGAATATGGTGTTTACATATATGTAAGGGGGACGCTGCAAGTCATAGGCTAATGCAATTGTTTTCTATACTTCTTGTAACAAAAATCACAGAAAAGAGGCTTAATACAATGCTTGGGATTATAACCTGAACTCTTCATCATGTTTTAAGTATGTTGTTGTGATAGAAAAGAAACTTGGTCTGTAATACAAGTATAAGTTGTTGTATAAATTATTCAAAAGGAAATACTTGGTTTAGTCCACAAATTATATAGAATATGTATTACGGAATACTGATAGCATTTGAAGAATCCAAAAGGATATTGATAAGCAGCATTCATAATTACTAATGAAGGAAAGTCAAAAAAGCTTAAAGCATTACTGACATGATGGAATTTTTATAAAACTGCTGAAGGACCACAAAGGAGTGAGTACAGAGCAGAATTATTGTGCTCCACTTTGTTATGTGGATTATGCTACTCATCATCCATTTAAAGAAAACTCAAGTTCTGGCAAATGTCAGTTTTGCAAATGGGCTTGTTTTCTATCCTTGCAAAATGCCTAAGACAGCAATGCCCCGAAATAACTGGACTTCCTCTAGCATCAGTGGAGCTTCCCATTTTGCTGCAGTCTCAAGCTGTCCTGGGTTAAGAGCTCTGTGGAGAAATTTTTGACATAGTACTTTTTATTTTCTTTTTTAAACCTCCATACTTTCCTGGGGACAGGATGGATGAAATTATTTTTATGATATCCTGCACTCATAGTATTATACAATTTCAGACCAGGTACTTGCACTTTCTTTTTTGAATGATTGCACCTGTTTTATAAACTTTCTCATTTTGTACTCTATCTCAGTACAATGTATTCTTTAAATTCTAAACAAGACAAAACATCTATCAAAAAGAGTTTAGAGAGCCCCTTAGGTTTTTACATAGGAAACAGTCATTACAAACACTCTTAAAAAGCAAAGCATTAGAACTGGAGCAGATGAATTGTTTTACTTTGGCACATGGAATCAGCAGTATGAATTGGTTTGGATATCTTTATAAGCACTTTTAGACCCTCAAAGTAGTTAGATACCTAGGGCTTTAGGCATCTTTAGATACCTAAGTCATTAGGTATATGTCACTAGAATTCTTAATTCTCAGCTCAATTCATAACAATAATATATCATTTGAGCATTCAAGTAGTACAAAGCTATCTAAGGACTAAGGTTGTCCATGCAGACCACTTGAAACTGTATCTAAACCCAAAGTCTCAGAGGCCACCCTCAGCGGTTCTCAGATGAGGCATTCCCTGGTCTGTCATGCATGTGAAGACTATCCTGGAGAGATGCAATAAAGCAGGAGTCCTGCTCGTCTGGGTTTGCAGAAGGGATTTAAATCCCTGTTTCCTAGAACCTAGAGAGTTTCTTAATCACTGAAATATAGATTTTGTGTTTTACCCAGTTAATACTTTTTAAAACTTTAGAAGAGGAACTTGAGTGATCTACTTTGGAAAAATGAAGCAATGGCAAGAAGATGTACCCGGGATAGACATTAAAGCACCAGTTTGGAGCAAGTATATCAGATATGGAAATGGAGACAGCCTTGCCACAGTCCAATAAGGGCACTACTCTGTGAGCTGATAGATATTTGTGATGATTTCCCTTCTTATTTCTGGAAGGGCATACCTAGTTTCAGGATTCAGGAAGAGACTGAATAGCAGCAGACGATGTCTGGGTAACAGTGGGATCTCCTTATGGCCAGATCACCTTTGTAAGTAATAGCATCCCACACCTTCCCTCACTGTTTCACTCCTGGCTAGCTTAGATAGCTTCAAGACATCTAAGGTCAGATTACTGGTTTTGCTGAACTTAGACTGAAGCTGTACATCTGAACACACCTTTTGAATTGGAATCTTAGCGATCAGCTAGCAAAATGCCCACTGTTCCAACTTAACGCAAAACCACTGAGAATCTACTTTGTAGAACCTGAGACAGCTATGTTGTGTTTCCTGGGACCATCTGTAGTGTAAATGTCAAATAATGAATATTAAACTATGCCTTATGATAGATCTGCAGACTGCTGAAAATAGTTTTTAAATCTGCTTTTACAAGATTGGATGAGTAGAAGCAAATTGGTCTATAGCTTAGTGCTGGAGGGAGTTATAGCTCAAGTTATAATTTCTGTTGATTGGCATTCTGCTGAATTATTTACCTTTTGACTTTCAAAAAGCGATCTGCTTATGGACTAGAGAAATATGTCATTTTCCTTCATCACAGCTGAAACTTGGCAATCCAACATAAAGAAAAAATAAATAAGTTTTCACTAATGGGAACTGGCTTTAGAACTATGATTTGACCAAATAATTACTGTAGCAAATTTCCCATGAACTTTAAGCTTCAAAGGAAAATTGTATCTCCACATTTTCTTGAGTTCAGACAACATCGCAGACCTGAAGAAATGTCCAGAAGCCTGCCTGATTTTCTTCTGGCTGTATCAGTTAGTCCAAGCAAAGATACTACATCTCTACAAACTTGCCTGGCTTATATTCCTACACCATTCTGGGTGAAGCAACATTACTATTATTAATAATAGATTCATAGAATCATGGAATGGTTTGAGTTGGAAAGGACCTTAAAGATCATCTAGTTCTAACTCCCCTGCTGTGGGCAGGGACACCCTCCACTAGACCACGTTGCCCAAAGCCCCATCCAACCTGGCCTTGAACACTTCCAGGGAGGGGGCATCCACAGCTTCTCTGGGCAACCTGTTCCAGTGCCTCACCACCCTCACAGTGAAGACTTTCTTCCTTATATGTAATCTAAATCTACCCTCTTTTAGTTTAAACCCATTACCCCTTGTCCTATCACTACATTCCCTGACAAACAGTCCCTGTCCATCTTTCCTGTAGGCCCCTTCAGGTACGGGAAGGCTGCTCTAAGGTCTCTCTGGAGCCTTCTCTTCTCCAGGCTGAACAAGCCCAACTCTCTCAGCCTGTCCTCATAGGAGAGGTGCTCCAGCCCTCTGATCAGCTTTGTGGCCCTCCTCTGGAGTTGCTCCAGCAGCTCAATGTCTTTCTTGTACTGGGGCCCCCAGAGCTGGACGCAGTACTCCAGGTGGTGTCTCATAAGAGCGGAGTAGAGGGGCAGAATCACCTCCTTCGACCTGGTGGCCACGCAGTTTTTGATGCAGCCCAGGACACGGTTGGCTTTCTGGGCTGGAAGCACACATTGCTGGTTCATGTTGAGCTTATCACCACTCAACACGCCCAAGTCCTTCTCCTCAGGGCTGCTCTCAATCCATTGTCCACCCAGCCAGTAGTTGTGCTTGGGATTGCCTCGACCCATGTGCAGGACCTTGCACTTGGCCTTGTTGAACTTCATGTGGTTCGCACGGGCCCACCTCTGAAGGCTGTCAAGGTCCCTCTGGATGGCATCCCTTCCCTCCAGCGTGTTGACCACACCACACAGCTTGGTGTCATTGGCAAACTTGCTGAGGGTGCACTCGATCCCACTGTCCATGTCGCCGACAAAGATTTAAACAGTGCTGGTCCCAGTACTGACCCCTGAGGAACGCCACTTGTCACTGATCTCCAGCTATTAAACTATATCCCTGTACGTAAAATACACTTTTTCAGTTAATGGGGATCACATTAGTAACTATGATAGTCTCTGCATTTCAGTCCTGGAAGAATCAGCATGAATGAGCTTACACTGATTTTCATGGTCAGAGAGTAACTAGTATTGGAGCTTACTAGTTCAGTATTATGTTGAGGTCTGTGTGTTATATTACATATGTTTTACAGATGTATATAGAGTGAAGTCTTTCCATCTCTACCTATTGATGTCACAGTATTCTTAAGCATTAAAAGCTACTAATATAGCTTGATTCAGTGGAATTCCCTAATTTCATACTCAAGTAACTGATAATAGACTATGGCACAATTTATTTTAGTTTGTGAGTACTGGAGGTAAGGGATATAACTTGCTGTTAAAGACAATAGCAAAAATAATTTGTGGTCCTGTCTGCTCAAGGCAAAGATGAGGTTACCTCTGTCAACTTCTTTTCTACGAGACAGCTACACTTATAGGATATAATGGTAGGAGCAGGTTTCTAGAATAAGTCACTATAATATTCTGAACAAACTGTACTGGAGAAGATAATTGAACCTTATTTTGTCCCTCTATTGTTTTGATTTCTCTGTGAGATTAGATTTGACTTCATAAATTGTATAACAGTGGAATATTGCTGAAAATGTTACACTGGGTCTCTTGTTTAGACAATTCAATGTTTTTGATTTTGTTGTAACCCTTCCACTGAACCAGATGTGTTCCCAGCCTTCTCTGGTTTTGTTGTGAACTTTTATACAATTCCTGAGATAAAGATGCACTGTTGGTATTCTTCTCTTCCTTGCTGCTAATCTGCGAAGTGTGAAAGTGACTTTTTCTTAACAATGCACATCTCAGATCTTTATAGCCACCTTTTTTGCCAGTCAGAGCAACAGTCCTTTGCCAGCCTGATGCCTTTTGCCCACTGTGGTGGTGCACCCCCCCCTACTCTTGAGCTGCTTGGTACTTGGTGCAATCTCTCCCCACTCTTCTCTGGGCCGCATACCTGAGCAGCAGACCAGAGCATCAAGGCGCCTCCTTAATGCATCTGGTTCTTGCTCCCTTGGTAATGACCTGGTACATCTGTGCTCAAACCGTGACATTCTTGTTGCTCCAATACTTGGGAGCAATGGTGATAATCGATCACCTTCCTGACAACCTGGTGCACCTGTGCCTGAGCTGTAGACCAAATGGGGGAGATGCCAGAAAAGTTCTGAGTCTGGGCAGCTGGTGAAAAGTGCCAGAATATATCGTCATCCAAGCTGGGCTGAAGTGGAAAAGTACCTCACAAAAGTCCATAATGTCAGACTGTATAAATAGCAATTCTAAGTGAGACCCTTTGGAGCTTTCCTGGACTGCAGTGGGCTGTGACTTGTACACCCCCCCGCCCTGTGCTCCCTCCCCGCCCCAAGCTGAGACACCTTTCAGGCACAAACTTCACGAGAATCATCTGCCAGGGCAAAGCCAGCCTTCTCGAGTCTCAGCTATCACCCGTTGAGGAATGACGATGCATTGTGAGTTTTTAAACTCGAAGGGGGAAATCCTAACTATATGCTAGCTTCCTTCATCCACCTTTCTACTTATATAAAATACACACATTTGCCTTTACGAGTGTGGGTGGCATATATCACTGGGCCCAAATATTTCTGTTTGTCTGTCTGTATTTGTCTTATATTTTATGTATATATAATATATATCTCACTACGTACCTATACACTTTGATTTAAGATACCTTATAGTAAGTTAGTGTGAATCTTGTCATCTTTGAATCTGTGTTTAAGTCACTGTTTTGATCATATTTACTGAATGACTTGTGAAACTTTAAAATTAATCATAAGCTAAAGTTTAATCTTTGATTTATCTTATACTATTAATAAATTCTGAATTGACTAAATTGTAACCATGTCAAACACCTTCATCTGCAACACCCACCCCTGATGAAGACTAGTGAAATGTGGACCAACTGGGAGAGCCCAAAGGTATCCATAGTGATATATCAGGGATGAATGACCACTTGAATAGCTTTGATGATTGCTTCACTCACAATTATGTGGATGGTATTCTGATATTCTGAAATACATTCAGGTCTTGCTGCTGCTCTCCCCTGCATATTTTGCATACAGTTTATTATCCTTCTGATTTGTATTTTCCCCCTCAACATACCTTATTAGCACAGGAATTAATTAGAAAATACTTGTTTTAATCATCCATGAAGTATATCATGCTTTGAGGTTCAAGTTGTGATTTCTACTATGAACAGTTCATAGGATGTTAAGAAATCATAGGCTGATTTTTTAAGCCAGTGAAGACATTACATTTGGACACATTGCCGTATTTCTTGTCTGGATTTTTCGCAGTGGTTGAAAGATCAGTTACAAAATCTGTGGTGGAACTGACATTTTTCCTCTCTGCTCCTGTCCCCACAGTACTTTAATCAAGGAACAATTGGGATGGTGTAGCTTTAACTGTTATGTGATCAATAGTAAAAAACACAAGGGGAAATCTCCTCTAAATATGTTCTATTTAAAAAGATGTAAGGATATCACTGCAAATTACCTATGTCACAATCATTTCTTATTTATAGTAAGAGGAATAAGACTTTTCTCATGATAATGAGTAGTTTGGACCTGATATTCAAGTTCAGATGTGTGGCAGAGCTAGAGTCCATCTGTCCCATCCCACTCAGGGGGTGAGGGTGAGGTTAACTTTTAATTCTCTGTGCGGTGATCAGAAGTAATGACAATTACTTTAGAGGTTCAAACCAATTATAAATTTACTTAAAACTCAGTGGAACTATGAAAGATAGAGGCTTGGCAAAAGTCATAACAATGCTCAAAATTTAGCAGAACTATGAAAGGTAAGAGTTCAGTAAAACACGTGACAATATTACCCTAATGTGCTGAAAATTAAGTTAGAGACAAAGACAGTGATAGAGAGGAAAAGAAAGAGAGAAAGAAAAGAGAGAGAGAGAGAGAGAGAGAGAAAAGATATCACCACCCTTGGATCCAGCGATGTTCTCTGCTCATAGTTGTAGTCTTCAGGTGGTGGGCGCGCACCGAAAACTTGTTTTCCCTTTTTATAACCTGATGTGCCCGCCCCATAGGCGGTGGTCTGTCATCACCGAGCAGGCGCAGTATGTGCTCAGGAATGTTCAGAAATGTTCTAGAAATGAGTTGGTGGGTTGTGGGGGTCCTGGGGGTCTCACTCTCTTCAGGGCTGACCAAGCAAGTGGTGATCTGTCACAGGCACATGGCGCACAGGGCACAGATGGTCATTGTTTATGTGTATTAGGAATAGAGGAGCGGTCTCACAAGATGTTATCCTGCCTCTGCACGCTCCATCTGTGTTCAACACTCCCTGGTCATCATCAGCCCATCCCTGTCCATGTCAAGACGGTTGTTTGCGACATTCACTTGTTATCAGGGCCTTACACCACCGGACCACTATAGCTTAATCTTAGAGCTTGGTGCAGTTCTAGGAGCACTTTAAATAAAGAAGAAACTAGCTTGTGAGGCTGGAGTGCTCAGCATTTAGGGGAATCTGTGAGCTGTGGCCTGCAGGGACTCCAAAGATTTAGGCTCTTCAAACACTAAAAGAGTCCAGCTGGTGGTCTTGCCTTCATGTGCAGTGGTGCTTTTTTACTGATGTTACTGAAGAAGACAAGGCACCTCTTTGGCCATTTGATATGTGTAGGAAATCCGTTGATGAAAGTGTGCATTTCAGTTTTTTTTAAAAATAGAGAGGACGGTAATTTCAGCCTTTCTTGTGAAATCCAGCATCAAATTGAGAGAATCTTTCCTTTTACTCCCAACCCATTTTTCTTGATGATATGTGGTTGTTGCTGTTTGGGAGAAATAGATGTACTAAAAGTTCTTCAAAAGTAGCTAAAAACACTAGGATGCTAATTTAACCTTTCATGACATTTATATTCTTGTGTTTTTGTAGACTTTACCATCCTGATTTAGGAAAGGAGAAAGAAGTAAAACTGTTTGGATAGGTTGACAACAAGCTAATTCATAAAACAAAACCTCTTAGATGGAATTGAGCCATTGAGAGAGATAGTTTTACATCTTGGAAAGTGGAATTTTATTATTAGTTAGCATATAGTGTCCAAAATTATCTATAGCCAGATTTTGAGCTGTATAGAGTGGCTTGGATCATTTTGACTACTTGAACTAATATCAACAAAAGAAAAAGAAAATGAAAGGAAAACATAATGTGCTGCTTTTTTTCTTAAAGTAAAGGAGAGGTGGGAATATGTCGTAAGCATCCGTCCTTTCCTGCTTTAGCCCTGTAGTTCAGAAGGGAGGGAGGCAAAAGACAGAAGCTGAAATAATGATTAGTAATTTGAATAAACTTTATTTCTTTTCTTTCATCTAACATTATGTCTACAGTAGTTGCAATTTATAGATAACTCCATGCAGCATATAAAGAAGCTAAACTAATTATTTGCTCAGCTTTAGTTATGCAATGGTTCATGATTCTGGGTATTATGAGGACAGTGATATAATAGTTCCAGGAATTGTGTCCTACAGCAAAACTGCAGTCAGGCACTGTGCAAGCTGTTCGAAGGTGCACAGGATTACCATTCAAAATCACTGCATGAGCCTTTCCAGTGGGGATTTCACGTTTGTGTTCAAATTAGAAAGGGAAGGTCAGTGCTCAGTCTTTGCCACCAGAGGTCTTCAAAGAACAGATTAATGATGTTTTTCCAGTGGCTGAAAATGAGAGGTACATCTTACAGTACTGCTGACAGAAGTAGTTGGGACTAATTTACTCAAGTAATTCATTATTTGTCTGAGACACAGAATTTGTGCCTGACAGAATTGCTGCTGGAAAATAGGAACAGCTCTGCTTGCTTTGCATGTCTCTCTGGATGGGTTGTTTTCTATTCCCCTGCTTGATGACGTAGAGATTTTGATAGTGATGAATTAACAAGAGTTTCTGGTTATTTCTTGAACATATGTAAACAGAAGGAAGATTTCAGCCAGCAGAATTTTGTATTCCCTCAGGGGCCAGCTGAGGGATGCCGTGGGCAGGAGCGACTGGAGAGGACAGAGGTGCTGAGGGTGACATGGCCCTGCAGACACCCTCCCTTGCAGAGGCAGCTCTCCCAGGATGGGACCTCCTGCATGCAACACTGCTCTCAGCCCTCTTGGTGCAGAGCCTGGCTGACCCTCCTCGCTGGTCAAGCTTTTCCTTAGCCTTGAGCTGGAGCCTTCTCTCTGGGTGAGGGTGCACAGGTTGGTATTTCAGATTTGCCTTCCTGAATGACATAGGACAAACATATTTCTTGGGCTCCCTTTATACCTTTCTCCCATGCTTAAGAAAGGAAAAAAAAAAGATTTCTGGCAAAGTAATTAATTTTCAAAAACTAGATTTTTCCCTTTTTTATTGGCTTTATATGAGACTGTGGTGGCCTTTTACACTATGATAATGCAAGGGAGAGACAATTGTGTTTCTGTTATGAAATAAATTCCCAGTGAGACTGTAGGTGTTTTAAGCTCATCTGAATAAAGTCAATACATCAATTGAAAGAAAGCATTAGAACGTGTAAAGACTTACTAGTTATCATGTATTCATAAAATATGCCATATTTTCACAAATGGAGACTCGGATTTATTTATTTTTTTTTCATCATTAAGGAATGAAAAACCAACAGCGAAAGAACAAAGGACTGTGATGTTTCTGTTCTCCATTTACTATCTTTGTAGCTGAAAATGGTCATTATTTTGGCTGTGAATGTGATAGGGTATGGCTGAAAGTTTATTAGAGCGAAAAGGGAGAAAAAAGGCTCAGTGATATGGATATCCTGAAGACGAGGAGAGCTGCAATGTTAAACTCCAGTGCTGTTACAGATGAGAACAATATCTTCCTTACCTCTCCCACTTCCCAATGTCTGCTTGATCCTGTTAAAGCCAGAAAAGTGTCACACATGGCGGTGGGTCCATGACAAGGAAGAATTTTTAGCAACATGGAGTGATATATAAAAAAAATGCAAGATGGACAAAAACTTCCACTTTCATTCAAACCTCTACATGACGGGCTCCAGTCAGTGTTCCCTCTGCCATCTGGGGATTGCTAAGCATGTCTGGGCACAGGGCATAGCTGTCTCTTTTCTTGTAAGGGCCTTCTCTTTTGATTTAGTTAGAGAAATGCTCTTCTAAGCCAGCACTTCTGAAATATATGTTATTGGCTTCATATGAGGACTTGATACCATCACAGGGTAACAATTTTACTGGCTGTTTTGGGGAATTTGGGAACTTTTATATGCCACTTACGTGGGTAGCTGAAAAGCCTTAGAGGAAGCATGAGCCTCCAGCTATACAACTGGCACATTCTGGACTTGGATGTAGTCCCTGACAAAAAGAAAAGCCAAGCAAGCTGTCATACTGTGGCTGAAATTTTTGGGAACAGTTTTCAATGGAAGTTTGGGAAGAGCTCCTCACAGACCAGGCAGTTAATGGAAACACTAAGTCAGCATATTTGGTCTCATCCATGATTGATTCTCTGGAGAGAGTAAAGCACTAGAAAACCAAAATACTTCCCATTTAGTGCTGTATACCAAGAGACTTGATATATGTGGTTCCAACTGATTTTTATTGTTTAAAAAAAAAATCAAGAAAAAACTTATGGCTTTTCTAGTGGGCAGTAATGGAACATGAACAATTAATAAGCACCTGGTGTATTTAGTATGTTCTATTTTTATTTTGAGAAGAGAATTTGCTATTATTCTGGATCAAATTTGTATTGTTTAAAATTTCACATTGCACTGGGGAAGTCCTTTCCTCTTGTGGAACACACCTGAGTTAGCCTGGTAAGACCATTCCTTAGCTTGCTCTGCCAGGCAAAATCCAGGTGTATCTCTGATATGGTAAATGAAATCTCAGATCCAGTCATACCAGAGCCATATTGTGCAAATGTGTCTTCTGAGCAAATCTACAGAGCCTGTCCATCTAGGACTTACCAGTAACAATCAAACACCAACATTTTCCCTGTGGCAGGTGTTTTCAGACAGCTGTGACTGCTAACGGTTCTCTGAAATCCTCAGAGTTTACAATAGCTTTTACAATTTACAATTGCATCTGAATGACATGCTGCAAGAAAATATTAGTTACACTTGCCTGTACTAATACTGCTGAAAACAGTTTGGGTCCTGGTGGGGGTTTTTTTTGGTGATGATTTCTCTTATATACATCAGGAAAACCAGTAAGGAAACAATATACTAAAATTGGGGTCAGAAAAAATTTAAAAAATATTCATAATTGTATATTAAAAATACATTAAAAGGAATGGCTGCAGAATGATAGGTTTTAGATATATCTGACTTTATAGAAACTCTTAATACAGCTTCGCAATCATGCAATTAGGAATGAAACACACAAAGCCAGTGGATATTTAAAAAAAGCAGGTTGAAGCAGGTTGAAGGTTCCTTTCTTTCTGTTCTTGACTCTAAAAGAGTTAGCTGCTGGGTGCAAGGAAGGAAGGAAACATTCTGAAATATGTTTCCCCCCCCCTATTTTAGCCTCTAGAAACCAGGCTTATGTAATCATAGTTGGTATGTGTGCCCAGAGAACACAGATATGAAAGGGTTGAAATAAAGACAATTAAGTTAGCAGAACTTGTGTGACAATGGCAAGTTCAGTAGAAGACAGAAATACTAGAAGTGCAAGAATTGAATAAAAATTTTCATAATTAGTTTATTATTAGGAAAGACCAGCCTTAGGAACACCCCAAATCTTTAACAGGAATGTCTTAGACACCCAAATCAATCATCAATCAAATGCAAAGCATAACCTGTATTTAATTAAGTATTGATAGTTCAGATTCCCAAGGAATTCTTCAATCTTGTCTGAATAACAATTTGTCTTCCTTTATGGACAGAGATATAAATCCAAGAAACTACTGTAGGTTCATCTTATGTGACAGTATGCAAATCCTGTGCCATGTTTTGAACACCAGTGTGTAGCCATGGCAGTCCAATAAAGCTCAACATCTTTGGGACTGTGGATCTCTCTCTGAGGACTGACGTGCAGGTTAAATGTTTATTCTCTAATTATAAGAGATGTTGATAAGTGAATGCATACAGCTTTATATGTCCATTTGTTTAAGAACTGACATTTTTGTTTTCAATAAGGAAGAAAATTCTGAACAGAGGCAAGGTTATCGATAATATACATTTCTTCCAGAGTGAAGAAATCTTTTTCCAAAAATGAGTTCAGGAGTTTTACCCTCCTTCTGTTGGGAAATGGTTTCAGAACATATTTCTTTGATAGATCAAGAACCTTGTTTTCATTTTAAGACTTAATTTATGCACAGTTAGTTTATGCAGATTTATTCCATTGCAGGGTATGATCTTGTAAAATGCTGTGTGCTGCCTGTGAGAAGCCAGGCAGGTTCAACTTCCTTAACGGAATTATGTCCAAAGAAGAATCAAATACAGAAATGGAAAAAGAATCTGATTGGCAAAGAAAGGTATATCTTGGAAGTCAGAAAGGGTAGGAGTAAAATGAGACTCGTGAGAAGTTAAGCCTTATAAAGGAAACTAATGCAAATAGCTGCTTTGTGTTTGTTTGGGTTTTTTTGGTTTTGTTTGGTTGTTTGGTTTTTTTTGGGGGGGGTGTTAGTGTGTTGGTTTGTTTGTTTGTTTGTTTTTTCCTCATATATACATGGAAAGAGAACAAGGAAAGGGCAAATGAGGATATTGGGAAGCAAGGATGGGCCGAGACTAAAGACAGTCTAGTCAGGGAAAAGTACTTGAATACCTTTTTTTGCAAAAAGGAATCTGACCAAATACTAAGATGAAGATTGACTAGTAAAGGACATGGAGGAGGGCATGCATTTAATCAGCATGTGAGGGAAAGAGGTGTTGAACTGCCTGAGGACAAGGAAGGAACCCAATTAGCTCCATCCCACAAAAATGAGGGATATTGGATTGTTTCCAGCAGCATTATTGTGGTCTAGCACCCCAGGACTGAAAACCAGCATATCCATATAAAAGTGAAGGGTGGAGAAGTGGTTCAGGTGATTACAGGCTTGTTATATTATTTCAGTGTTACTTTTTAAGAAAAATTTTGAAGGTAGTAATGATTGAAGACAAATAAATCATAATTCACCCCATTTTCTGTTTACCAAAAGGTAGATCATGTACTAGCTTAGTGCTTTTCATGTTGAAATAATTCACTGAAAAAAAGAAACCTGCCTACATTTCATTGAAGTGTTTCGTATAACGACAGCTATGATATTAATTAAGCCAGAGGAGAAGGAGGTTAGTGTAGGAATTGTAAGACTTAGACTTAGGTTAGCATTGGTAGAAATGAGCCTAATGTGCTGATAGGATTTCTGAAATGAATATTTGGCCTGAAGGACTTTCTCAAAGGATGAATCTTATGATCAATGTCATTTAATGCTTTCATTAAGGATTAACATTGAAGGACAGAAGAATTCTAATAATTTTTTGAGAAAAAATTGGGAGGAATTATCAACATAAAAACTAGTACGTGACACAGGAAATAGTGTAGTTGAGTACCAGAGTTCCAGAAAAAAGATAAATATTATTAATATGGTTTGCAAGGTTGCACACATAGGTGATGCCATAAACTGGGAGCTCATTAACTACACAGAAAAGAAATCTGTTATATTGGTCAATCACATAATGACTGTAAGACAGCAGGTGGCTATTACTTTTTGAGGGGAGAGAACCCCCCAAAAAGGCAAATGTGAGCCTAAAATATATAGCAAGGTGTCATTATATATACTGAAGGTGAAGGTGATTGAGATTATTAACAGCAGTGACCAAGCCACTGTTAGTCTTTTGGAAGACTGTGCTGTTCAGTCACCTGTGTTTGGAAAGCCTGGTCTCAACCTGGAACAAGTGCAGAAAATGTCTCCTAAGATAATCAGGGGAACAGAGAAGAAACTGCAGGATTTTTGTTTAAACTGTCAAAACAAAGGCAAAGAGTTACAACACATTCCAGAAATGACAGAAAGGGTTAAAAGCTTTTTCACTTCAATAAGCATTCTGGAACAGGAAATAATAACTCCATACTTGCCCTAAAGTAGTTGACACTTAAAAAAACATTTCAAAATTTCTTATAGATGATGCCGTTGTATTGTCTGTGTTTGACTAGCCTTTCTTTTCTTGCCAATATAGCTTCAAGCAGTTTTCCAATAGAAGTAGTGAAAGCAAGAAACATAGATGGTTTCCAGACAGGACTAGAGAATTAGGTTACTACAGAATACTGTTGCTTTTAGCTGTCTCTGCCAATTAAGCCCAGGAATCTAGGTGGTACTTAAGCTGACTGGACATGATACTAAATGTACAAGTAAAAGATGTATCTTAAAACAGTCTGAATTTTAACAAGTCAACTTTGCTATATTATGTGACTGGGCTATAACATATCTTCATCCTCAATTTATTAGATGTTGATATAATTTGCTTATGTCCATTTCACCCCAGAATGCATCCATGATGTTGATCAGTGGCTACTCATAATTTTCTAAGGTCACAGAGTTGTGGTGCAGTACTGGTAGGTCTATATGACAACAGAAGTGAATTTTCCCCCAGCCACATGCATTGGCCAGAAAGACAAAAGCCAGGAAATGGAACTGGCAGCATCGTAATTGAATGAGGGAACAGCCCGCATTTCTCTGTGACTAATAGTGGCACAACAGCTGCTAATTGATTAAAGTTGCACCTGAACTGACCTTATTTATATAAGCATAGTTTTAAAGAAAATTTTATAGAAGGAAAATCTGGAAATTATAATCACCTAAATAATAGGTGAAACTCTGCATAGCCAGAGTACTATTATTTGAGAGGTAATATGGTATACTGTGGTCTTGTAATGAAATGCCAGAAAAGAGTATATATGGACACACAGGAGCCATAGAGATTTCTGAAAGACATCAAAATAAATTCAAATAGTTCAGTAATAGTTCAGTCTGAAAGTGCAAGTCAACTCCTAGAATTGCATTTCCAGGGCTTCCTATAATTATTATATTTATCTTTATAATATTCAGCTTCATTGCTGTGGCCAAAAATCCCTCAGAAATATATGTGAAAGCTAAATGGACCCTTATTTGATTCTTACCCTGTTTAGTCAACCAACTTCTTTCAGCACAGATAATCCTGTCATTTTTCTATATTCTTCCACTTTTTCATTTTTGACAAATCTGTATTCTCTTCGTTCTGTTGATTTCCTCTTATTCCTCTCACTGCTACTTAAGAATCTCCTTTAGCATTGTCTCGTCTTCCTTATTTGAACTCTTGCACATGCATCCATGGGTCCTGCTTTCCCTCTCTTTTACCTCCCTATTCTTAGTGTTTGAATCATATAAAGCATTGTGAGAGCTTTCACTAGTTTCTCTTTGCAGGCAGCTCCCAAGCTTACCTCTTCACCCCATTCTGTCTCTCTCAATTTAGTTTCACATTTCAGGCTGTCTTTCTGGATGTCCTGTTTCTCAGTTCAAACCCAATAGTCCGAAAGTGAACTATCTTTGGGGTTTTTTAGTTTATCAGTGTTGCTCAGTTCTTCATCCTAGCTGGTAGTTTCATTATTTCTTTGGTGATTTAGACTGTGGCATGTGTCCTTTTCCAGCTGCATTTGTGCTGATTTGAAGAAATCACTGCTACCTGTCCCCAGATCACCTCTTCACTGAAAGTTTCTGTCTTCCCTGCGTCTGAATGGCTGAGGACTTTTAGAACATATCATTTAGTCTCAGTCAGAATGAACCAGGTTATTTTAAACAGTGAATTTCAAGTTTATTTTGATAGAACTGCATTGAGGAAAAAACATGAACATTTCATGTGGATGGCAGACTGGTCCATAACCTCTTTCAGAGGTCAGTGCCAAGCAAGAAGTTGTTGTCTAGTACCAAAACTATAGCAATGGTATCTTCACATCATAATAGCACCTTATTGGAACAAGAGTTTTCTCATACTTCTTTTTTCCACTGTTATGGTCACAAACATTTGACTGCTTCACTTTAGTTTATTGATCTCCTGTCATGGAGACTAAATCAAAGAAAAAGAAAAAGACAAAAGAAAAGGAAAAAGGAAAAGAAAAGGGAAAAGGAAAAAGGAAAAGAAAAGGAAAAAGAAAATAAAAATAAAAATACAAAAGAAAAAGAAAAAGAAAAAGAAAAAGAAAAAGAAGAAGAAGAAGAAAAAGAAAAAGAAAAAGAAAAAGAAAAAGAAAAAGAAAAAGAAAAAGAAAAAGAAAAAGAAAAAGAAAAAGAAAAAGAAAAAGAAAAAGAAAAAGAAAAAGAAAAAAGAAAAAAAAAGAAAAAGAAGAAGAAGAAGAAAGAAGAAGAAAAAGGAAAAGAAAAGGAAAAGGAAAAGGAAAAGGAAAAGGAAAAGGAAAAGGAAAAGGAAAAGGAAAAGGAAAAGGAAAAGACAAGTGGCATCCAGTGCCTGGAATAAGGGACTGAAGGAGAGGATTCAAAGCCTCCAGCACTTTGACCAGTGCCAGCCTTCTAGGCAGCAGGGAATCCTCCAGAAAGGGAGAGTCCTAAAGGTGCCCCTAAGTTCTTTGTTTTACTGTCCAGGATCACACTTCTCTCTGTGTTTGGTTTGCAATACAGAGTCTTCTTTTGGAGATAGATATGTAAGGTTTATGTATGCAGAAAGTTGAAAAGGAGTCAATCTTCTCTTTCAAACTGGTGAAGGAAGCTGTAGCACTGTTTTTGTGGTAGCTGAAGAGCTCACCCAATGTGTGAGGGGCCTATACTCAATTCTCCTCTGACTAAACAGATTCAGATCCCCATTTCTCATTTTGCCCTGATCAGCATACAGTACGTATTTCATTGTCAAGCTATCCCATGGAAGGAAAAATATGTTTTCTTTGCTTGGGATAATGACAAAGTGATTTGGTGCTTGGGCAAGAAGTGCACTTCATCCTCCATCTAGTGGTTATGTTTTAACCTTCAGTTTAGAAGGCTAAGAAGAAATGTATCCCATCTTCACTGTCTTGGTGACTGCTCTTGCCACTGGGCTACTTAACGGCTAAGACACCATGTGAGATGAGCAAGATGGGATGGGCTGATATCAGCTGCAGGTAGCTGTTGTCTCTAGGGCGTGTTCTGAGAGAGCATCAGCTGATGAAGGACAGAGGGAGAGAGAGACATGAGTTGCACACTGTTGTCAAGACTGATAGGTGTCTGCGTACTCAGAAGATGACATTTAGATTTACAGGGGACTCTACAAAAGCAATGGTTAATTTTATGCACCAGAAGGATTAGACAGAGTCTGAGCAAAGGGAAAACCCCACTTCTCTGGATTTGGAAAAGGTGATACCGTACCAGATCAAGGAAAAGGCTAGTATAAACAACATTCTGCCTCTGATGTTACATAATAGTGGATGCCTGGGGAAGAGAATAAGAACATGCAGCGATACATGTTTTCATCAAACCAGAGATGGATGTCTTTATATTTCATGGTCTTTTCTGTGTTTTTCCTCAACGAATTTGTCCAGTTACTTTTTAGAGATGTCAAAATTCAGCATCTGCAGCATCCTGTGGCAAAGGCTTTCACCGCTAGTTGCACACTGTGTGGAAACCACCTCCTTGTACTTGTTTTGAACTCGTCACCCTCTGTTTCCACCTGGTGTCTACTGGACCCTGAGAGAGAGCTTACCCCACCACCATGGCATCTACCATGTTCTCCATAAATGTCCATGCCAGCAAGTGAGTGAGAACCTAAATCTTTTTTTGTCCAGCTGGACTGTTACACTTGGGACCAAGCAGTGCCCAGTACACTGACAGAACTTGGTGAAAATTAAGTTAAAAGATGCTGTTAAAAAAATAAGCTGTTTATTTTTCTTCCAATATGTTCTGCTGTTTGTGCTTACAGTATCTTTTCATCATACATCTGCATCTGTCTGTAACAGCTGATTCTCTCTAAGACAAGGAGACCAGAACTGCATGCATTTTTCCACATGGAAACACATAATTGTTTTATATATAATATTATTTTTTAACAGCAGAAATGCAACTGTTTTTCATATCTCATTTCATCTTACATTTTTTCCAGAGAGTGGACAGCTTTTATTGGTTGCAGGTCTGAAAGAAGAGATTCACAAAGATAGAGGTGGTGGTCCATTAACTAAAATAAGTTCGCTGTTAGAATCCACAAGCCATTTATGTATGTCCCTGCACTTGAATCTGTCTGTTTTTTCACTCTTCTGCACAACTGGGTAGTATATTGTTTGGGCTTGATTTCGATGGCCAAAGGTAGTCTGTACCATCTGTTACTCATTTAGTTCTCTTGACCTTGGTATTTGAGCATCTGGCCTTTCTTTTTTGTCTCATGTTGTCAATGATTTTTTTTTTTCTTGAGGACTATGTTCAGACCATAAAGAGTTCTTTGCTTACCATGGCTCTTATATATTGCAAACAGAGCAAACAGGTCTACTTATATTAAACCTAAACTAACATATACAAGGAAAGGAACAGGAATTCAAATATTTTAATTCCAAGGAAGCAGAGGTCCTGTATATGTTCTTTAAGGACTCAAAATCTCTGTTTAATTGTTGACTGAGGCAAGATATTTGTAAAAATTACTAGTAAGTAAGAATTCATTAATAGAATTTTCACATTAACAAATAATCAAGCAATATCAAAAGGATGTAGTCTAATGCTGCAGACTACTAAATAGTATCTGATGTTGGCAGGATTTTTGTCTGTGTTGTACTGGCCTTATGATGCAAAGGAAACTAAAGAGATGGTAGGACACACCACTGACTTCCAGAACTCATGTTGTGCTGCACAGAGTGGAGCTCTGAAATATCGCACTATCAGCAGCATAAGAATTTGGTTCTTCATAAACAAAATAAATCTTTAGGGCTCTACTCCTTCCCTCCAAAATCAACAAACCACGACACCCCAGTACCAACAAAAAACCAAACCAAACCAAAATAACCTGGTGAGCAACCAGACTGAGGACAAGATAACGTTATTAGCATTTTTGATTATTTGGCATGCAGGATTTTTCTGCCACCATCCCAGTCTTGATTGTGATTCCTGTTCTGATAAGCCTGGCTTTGCCCTGGTGCTAGATGGGGAGTCTCATTGCTCAGTGCAATGATCTGCATTATTGTAGGTGATAATTGTCTAAAAAAAATGTTGTGTTGCAACCTTTAACTTTGAGTACCCCAGTTTTGTTCTGGATCTAACATTTTCAATTGTCTCTGACTGTAGATTAAACTCTTTCCAGCAGAGGGTGATGGTATATTTATGCTCAGGCAGCTGGTTATGATGACTCGGGAACAGGGATAGTTTTGTACTGAAGAGGATATGAACATACATGCATTTCTATGAAGCCCATTCCTGTATGCAGGTCTGAACAGTTCCAACATAAAACACTGTCTAGGGTCATGGGAATTTATTTCTGACCCAAATAATAAACAAGTAGATTTGTGAACACTAGAACTAAAGAAACCTGGTTTTACGTGATGTCTCTTCATTGACTGATTACTTAACTGAATTGTAGTACAATTCTGTGTTGTACTTATATTTACCTATTACTTTCCCTTTGAGAGCATTCCCCATTCAGCTACATAAGTGTTGCTGGGTTTTACTGTAGCAGTAGACCTATAAAATCAAAAGCTGTTATTATTTTTGAATGTATATCCACCTGTTTTACAAAGCTTGTAGGGCCTTAACTAACCTTGAGACATCATTGCCTCTAGCAAGTTCACATGAAACTGGCCAAGGGCTGCAAATCTTGGGGAAGGGGAACTGGAATGACATGCAGGATAGCTGCATAACATAAGTCTTGTTTCCATAGGAAACCAAGCTATTGATAGATAAATATACCTAGAAATTATGGGCATTTTAGTATCATTAATACTGGCACTCAGTACATTATTTAATAAGTACTCTGAGACTTCTGAATAAAAGGTCTGTGCAGAAATGCAGCAAAGCTTGACTGAATCAGGATCTGACATGGATTAGAAAAGACAAATCACAAAAAATCCACCCATCAACACAAACAAAAAACACAAAAGAATTACAAATGTGAAAAAGTGTGTATCTGCTTTTTGTCCTATGGTGGGTATTGATTTCATTGCCATTTATTGTCATTCATTAATTCCAGGGATTTCATAATTAAAGCTATGTCTGTTAGTGAATTGGCCCAGATATTTTGTACATAAATACTCATGTTGGAGATCTGTAATTGATCTAGACTCTTTTGTGTGTTGCAGAGCCAGTAACTTTAATAAATATTAGCTGCTTAAATCTTTGATACCTCTATGTGCTAACAGAAGAATTGACTTGACATTGTATACCTTTAGCCAGAAAAAGATGAATGTCATGCTAATCCTCCAAACAACCTATTTCTGTCTTTTCAGACCTGAAAACTTATTCATACTTTAATTTGTACTAAATTTTTCTCACTTGCATTAATTCCTTTATTTTCTGGTGATTTTGTTTGATTGCCATGTCTATGTTTTCAAGTAGGTGTACATCTGACAACTAATGTATGAAGTACAAGTAGATAAATTATTTTTTCATGTGCTGTGTTTAGATGCAAAACTCTTTTAGACTTGCTAGGTAAAGAACACTGAGTTCTGAAACAGTAACTCCTTGCAGAAAAGTACTTATTTGGTACTGTCTGAAAGGGAATTGAATACCAAGTCCAGAAAATACTGCATTTGGGGAGAAATATGTAATTGTGGTATGATGTTAATTTAGCTGCAGAATGAAATATTCATGGCTTTCTGTAATGTATAGAGAACAACAGCAAAAATGACTAACATTTTTACACACACATTTACACAAAAAGAGATTAAAAGAGGCATGGCTAAATCTAACTTTTACAGCAGTGATCAACTGTATGATTCTGTCCTTTAGCAAGTCACAGTTTCAAACGAGTAGCTGGAAGGAATTACAGTAGCAGCTGCTGCTGTTTCTTTGCACTCGTTTGGGCTACTAACAAGCGCATGGCAGACATTGTAACCTTGATGCTTCTAATGGTATTATTTTGAATAAATTATTATTTTATATTATTATATTTGTTTAAGTACCTCTCCATCTTTTAGTAAAGGAATTCCTGGAACTCCATAGGATCTTCTTGGAAATGTTGTATTGTTTGGTCTTTTAATTATAGAGCAAAAAAATCTCACTAATTATGGCCCAAGTCAGAAAGTAGTTAACCCTGTGTTTACATTTAAGCCATGTGACTATAGGGCCAATAGACATATATATGTATTTATTTGTTTAATATAATCCGATTAACTCTGTTTTTTGCAAAATGAAAATTAATGTTTGCAGAGGCTGATTCTGTTATAAACCTGTTGAGATTCTGTGGCTGACTCCATTACATCAGGGAACCAGAATTTCCCCCTGAATCCCACATTCCCAGTTGGGCCACACAGAAACAGCATGCTGACTGGAACAGGCTCAGGGACAGCGCTCCTCCGCAGGATGCAAATGTCCATTTTACTCTAGAAAGGAATACTTGATCTGAATATTTTGGCATGCTTTGAGAGAGAGTACTGGGCCTCTGAATTTCCCTTCCCTTCCCTTCCCTTCCCTTCCCTTCCCTTCCCTTCCCTTCCCTTCCCTTCCCTTCCCTTCCCTTCCCTTCCCTTCCCTTCCCTTCCCTTCCCTTCCCTTCCCTTCCCTTCCCTTCCCTTCCCTTCCCTTCCCTTCCCTTCCCTTCCCTTCCCTTCCCTTCCCTTCCCTTCCCTTCCCTTCCCTTCCCTTCCCTTCCCTTCCCTTCCCTTCCCTTCCCTTCCCTTCCCTTCCCTTCCCTTCCCTTCCCTTCCCTTCCCTTCCCTTCCCTTCCCTTCCCTTCCCTTCCCTTCCCTTCCCTTCCCTTCCCTTCCCTTCCCTTCCCTTCCCTTCCCTTCCCTTCCCTTCCCTTCCCTTCCCTTCCCTTCCCTTCCCTTCCCTTCCCTTCCCTTCCCTTCCCTTCCTTCTGTGTTAACCACAGTGAGCAGAACAAATTTTAGTCCTGGTAGTAGGTTATTCTGCCAACTTGAGCTCCTTCAGCAGTTTTGGTTTTTCTGCCTCACAAACGTGAAACCGCAATTTGTTCAAACAGGTCTCTTCTACTACACAGGGACATTTCAGGGTTTAGTACCTACAATTCTTTGCTATTTTTAGAATTCTTTGAGAAGTTGATTTTTTTTTTTCCTTTAATAACTATATTCTAAACTATTTAAACCATAAATCATACTGAAGAAATAACCCAATTGAATAGTAATGATAGATTATAATAATGAAGATTAACCATCTTTGTGGCAACATGTTTTATTGTGTGTACCTTTTCCTTATAGAAACTTTGCAGTCATAGGAAGGACAGATTGCACATCTTCCTGCAACAAAATGGAATCTTCTTTCATACATTTTAGGCTCTATTGCTTTCACCCAATAGAAGGCTAGATTATTTTATTTTTGGAATTAAAAAAAAAAAAAATGAAGGGTATACTAAAATGAATCCAGCAAAGGGCCAAAGAATATTAAACAAACTCTAAAGCAATTACTCTTCTAGATTCAAAGAAAGGAATTTTTCATTCACAAGTCTGCTATCAGGGAAATGTAGTGAAACTTTTTTTTTTCTTTTTTTTTGGGGGGGCCTAAGTTCATTTAATTGGTCTCCATTTTCATAATGTCTGAAAATGTTGCAAAGTCTGTGAGGTGAGAATGTTGGTAATTTTGCAGGTGGATGTGGAGGCACAGAGACATGACATTCTTGATCATGTTGACCTAGAAATGTAAGTGTTCATCATAAAGGTAAGCATCCTTTTTGTCGCTGATACCTGCGACTAAGGAAATAAGCCAAGGTCATAAAAAGGACAGACAGGCCATAGCCCCCAGACTTACCCCGTGACAAGCTGTCCATGTCCGCCCTCTTGCCTCGTACGGCTGGCATGCCGAGTGCTCCAACCTGCTCTTGCGGCGTTGCCTGTGAACTTGCTGAGTCCCCACTTGGCCCTCCGGCCATGCCGACCGCCCTAGACATACTGCCCTTCCTATCAGCCAGGACGCTAACTCATGCAGTTGTTTTTAAGAACAAACTGAATTCAAGCCCGTCTTTGCTATGGATATTGGGGATTTTTTAGGGAGTAGAGCAAGTCACAAGCATAATGCTGGGTATTGTTGAACAAACAGCATAAAGCAAAGCCAAAATCCAAAGAAGGCCATCCCCAGCTCTACTGGCCCACCTTTAAACAGTATCTCGGAGGTGTTATCAGACATTTGCTTATTGCTCATTTATGGCCTAATAAGTGTCTATGATGCACTTGGACTTTTTTATTTACTTTAGCTATGTGCACTGTAAGCACTAAAGCCTTTCAGTGAATCCTGTCATGGGTGACATATCCTGTTAGGTTAGCACTTGACTATTTATCTGTTTCTCTACTCCTTCCTTTATGTTAGCTGCAAAACCCTAATAATTAGTTTCAGGCCCTCATGGGGTTGCTTTAAGCTGATGCTGTCAAGTGTTAAAACCACTGGACCATCCTTCTTATCCTAGAAATACCTTTGGTGCGCAGACAAGCACAACAATGTTGTTTCATTTAGTTTTCTGTGTAAAAGGTAAGAAATAGCAAGGAATTCTAGGCTGATATTCTTTTTGTGCATGTGTGCTGTAATAAGAAATAATTTAAATTTTGTAAAATATGTGGAAATTATCAGAAGCCTGTTTAAAGTTTAAATATGAAGACATGAATAAATAAAATTAATGACTCATCTGAAAAATAGTTTTAGCAAGCAGGATACATAGCATGGCTGGAATTTGCTAAACTTCACAGGGTAAACAAATTACAAGAAAAGTATAATCTGGGAATAAAATATTCTAGGGCTGATTCAAATTTGTAGGACTGGAAATTTTGACTTGGATAGGCTAGAGAGTTGGATGGAGAAGAATCAAATGAAATTCAACAAAGGCAAATGTTGCCTTTGCCTATTCCTCGCTCCACCTAGGGAAGAATAAGCCCAAGTGCCAGTACAGGTTAGGGGCTGGCCTGCTGGGAAGCAGCTCTGTGGAGAAGGACCTGGGAGTCCTGGTGGACAACAAGCTCTCCATGAGACAGCAATGTGCCCTCGTGGCCAAGAAGGCCAACGGTATCCTGGGGGGCATTTAGAAGAGTGTGGCCATTAGCAGGTCAAGGGAAGTTATCCTTCCCCTCTACTCTGCCCTGGTGAGGCCACATCTGGAATATTCTGTCCAGCTCTGGGCTCCCCAGTTCAAGACAGACAGGGAACTACTGGAGAGAGTCCAGCGGAGGGCTACAAGGATGGTGAGGGGACTGGAGCATCTCTGGCATGAGGAAAGGCTGAGAGAGCTGGGTCTGTTTAGTCTGGAGAAGAGAAGACTGAAAGGGGATCTGATCAACGCTTATCAATATCTAAAGGGTGGATGTCTAGAGGAAGGGGCCAGACTCTTCTCAATGGTGCCCAGTGACAGGACAAGGGGCAATGGGCACAAACTGGAACACAGGAAGTTCCATCTGAACATGAGGAAAAACTTCTTCACTCTGAGAGTGACCGAGCACTGGGACAGGCTGCCCAGAGAGGTTGTGGAGTCTCCTTCTCTGGAGATATTCAAAACCTGCTTGGATGAGATCCTGTGCAACATGCTTTAGGTGATCCTCCTTTGGTAGGGGGGGTTGGACTAGATGATCTCCAGAGGTCCCTTCCAACCCCTACCACTCTGTGATTCTGTGACTAGTACGGAGAAGTTATATGGAGTGTACTCATATATTTGATTTTTTTCTTCTGTTTCAGTTCTGTAACTTCAAAACTATGTTTTGCAGGGTGCAAGCAACTTCTGTGAGAGAGTCTGTCCTTTAAAGTCAGTCACTTCTCTTAAACAATCCATATATGCATATCAGTATTTACTTTGATAACTGTTGCTTTTCACTCAGAAACTTTCTGCATCCTTTGTCTACAGTAGTTAACTCAGCACTCATCGTTTGCAGTTGAAGAAATGTAAAGGTATAGATGTACCTGAGCTGCCTTTAAACTGCTCAGCTGTGGTACATCAGCAATGTGAAGAGAACAGCACAGAGCTTAGCAGGGATGGAGAGTTCTGCTGGGAAGACAGACAAACAACCTTGCCATTAGTTTGCATTGAGCTGCAGCCTGCCATTGAAAGCTCCATTGGTATTTGAACTAGCTAATTTAAAGCAAACAAAATATGTCCATAGTGGGCTGCACTATAACCTCTTTGATGCTGAAAGGTGACTAAAGCAACTTTTTATTTTGCAGGAGCAGTAGATGTAGTGAATCAGCACTAGCAGCTTTCTCTGAATTCCCCTTGGAAAGTGTGTTGTCTTACAAGATGCATTTTTGGGAACAGGCCTTTACGATTTGAATATACTTTTTTCTAATTTGACTAAACTGTGAAATTGTATTATTTTATATGAAAACATGTGTGTGTGTGTGTGTGTGTGACAACCTGTTTAAAGTTGCTGGTGTGAGCAGTTTTTATAGATGTACGTTATTTACGCCTGTTTACTCAAACTATGTAACAGCCCATTTTCTTAATCTTCAACTCTATTTGCAGTCAGCTCCATGTATTTTACATTGAAATGCAATAGAGTAGGGAAGGATCACAGGCCCAGCAAACACCCTTAGAGAATGGTACCTGACAGACTGCGCCGATTCTCTGCCCTCTGAGATCGAGCCTGCTTTTACTTTAGGAACTAGTCACTGCAACTAAGTTACAACCATACAAAAGTAAGGACACTTTGTAAGCCAGGAGCTAGAAAGGGAGACTCGGAAAATGGAAATAAGACAGTTCATTAAATTAAATATATCTTGGGAGATGCTCATTTCAAAGTTTGTGAAGAGGGGAAAAGAAGATTAGAATTACAACAGGAATGCTGTACTGGGGTCAAGACAACTTAGTTTCTCCCTGGTGCAGCGGGAGCTGTAGGTCCCCCAGTCTGACTTACAGACTTCGGTTACTATACTTCAGGAATGGTGTGATGAACAAAAAGAGGACATGCTAATGACCTCCAAAATATGTTTTAAAATAATTTGTAGCATCTTTAAAGGTCTTAAATACATTTAAAATTTAAATACAGTTCTTAAGCTCCATTGCTGTGGGAACATTAAGGAAGTGTGTAAGTGCAAGTTCAGAGACTTGGACGTCTGTGTAGGGCTGCGAGGACATAGATATTATCCAAGTTTCAAGTCCTGGTAAGCGGTGTCCTGTTGGGCTGGGCTCATGTGGAAATCAGGCAGGTCCTGTTCCATTTCTCATGCTCTTCTTGTGTAGAGGCAAGAGCAGTGCCTCTGAACAACAAAACTAACTCTTCTTCCCCATGGCAAAGGGCTGCCTAATGGAATGGGAAATTATAACCCTCTGCAGAAAGGGACAAAGAAGGATTTTCATTACACTTGGTCAGCTAATTGCTTGATTTCAAATTCAGAAAAGTATGTCTTGGTTTTATTGCTTTTACTTTCTCTTAGTCAGTACATTTCTAAACTTTGACATGCATTTCCTATGGTGTCTGCCATGGTGACCAAGGAATCTCAAGTCTCTGCACACAGAAACCTGAGTCTTGTTTATCTCTTTTTAACTCTTTAACACTTTGTTAGCAGTGTTATTTTAACAGCATTCATTCTTTATAACTCTGTGACCATAGCAGTAGTGTAGTAGCAGGTACTGCCCTAATGTAGATACACACACATTTGTTATTATTGTATTATTATTTTGTAATAATTTTATGGGCATGTAAAAATTTATATGGCATCATTTTGTGCCCATGCTTCTATGAACTCCACAGTAGAGATGCAATAGCCGCTAAGGCTGATTCAAACTCAAGAAATCAAGTCAGATTTTTGCTGAAGTCTTCATTTTGAAAATATAAAAATTCACAGTAGAAAATACATGGCTGTACTGGCTCTGGGAATTACTGCTTAATAAAAACCTGTTGCCTGGCTGTCCAGGAAAACAAAGCAGTTTAATGTTCCCCTCTGCAGCTACCTTGTATTTGGAAACAAGGTGCAATACAGAAAGCGTCTTCCCCAGGAATGCTGCTCTTTGTTCCACAAAGGTAGACAGGATTGCTTCCTGCATCCTTCTCAGTGCAAGAAAAGAAGGGGCTTTGTTTCAATTCCCAAAATGTTGCAGATGAGTTTGTATGAAGCTGAGAGCAGTTGGTGCTATATAAAGAAACAATGTGTAAGGCAGACAGTGGGAATGCTACCAGCCTGTCGTTATCAATATGATTATGTTCTTGCAAAAACTACATTTTTGGTGCTTTGGTGGGGTTTGGTGGGGTTTTTTTGGTGTTTGTTTGTTTGTTTGTTTTCTCCTGTCCTCCTGTTCCACCCCCACCCCCCCCACCCCCCCACCCCCAGTACTGCCCAGAACTAGGGAGCAGGAGCTTTAAGATGACTGCAGTGAAAGTGCATTTCTTCAACTGAAAGAAGTCACAACACATTTCATCTTCACATCACCTATATTTGAGCAGGGCTGCCAACATGAACAAATGTGTTAGGAAGGTTTTGATATCTTAACTAGCCTGGGTTCAGTGAGAGAAATCTAATTTGTCAAAAGTTCCTACAGAAGCTCTCCACACCCTGCAGGTTTCCACCAAGATCCTCAAAAGCAGTTCGGATTGCCAAGCAGAGCTGACTCCAAGGGAATATAATAAATCTACAGCTATGTAATCCTTTCACTTCCCTCTTTGCTTCTTTTTTTGTGACATTTAAAATTGAAATTGGACATCTTTTTTCCATGAATGACCAGTAGACTCAAGCAATCAGAGTATGTCTGTCCTGCCTCTTAACCTTCCTGTTTCAAATATGTTTGGCTTGAGAATGCGTATGAGAGTCAAACCCTAATATTTTTACTCAAAAAAAATGTCCATTGATGTTAGTAGTATTTCTCACACAATAGATTGAAATGATCAAAACCTGAGTGTTTAGCCAGTGTACAGTTATGTAATTCTGTTTTCTGAGTGCTGCATGTATGTTTAATGTACCCCTTGGTACACTGCATCAGGACCCCACAACTATTAAAGCATAAAGCGGCTCTCACTAAGAGATCCTGTTACCTGAGTGGCTGCAACTGAGCAAGTTCCTATAAATATCTGTAAATACACTTCTCTCACAGCCTGAGATTTTTTGCATAGCAAGTTTTACATCCTTCAGTGTGAATATAAGTATGTTCCCTAGCTGTCTGCAGTCACTGCCAAAAGTTTAACATACTTCAGAAGAATTTTCTCCATTATCATCTTCTTTTTTTTTTTATTTCTGAAAAATGGTCTTTATGCTGCAGTTAGTTTCGACAAATTTCTTTGTATTCACGTTCAAGAATCCGTGAAACTTGTGTACCAAGGTGCAGCCATTTACAAAGGAAAGAACAGCAGCATCCTCAGCATGTCAGTGTTGAAAATGATGTTTGGTTTCCCATTACCGGGCTATGAATCATGTGTAATCTTTCAGATTTTAATTCTCTCTGATAGGAGTAGGATGAGGGTAGGTGGGCGGTTTTGAAAAGAGGATGTGTAAGTAAGTGCCTCATTTGATACAATTTAAGGTCTATCGTTTGAAGCGCTTTGGGAAGAAGAATTTGAAATTATTGTAAGTCCATGCTTTGCTCCTATGTTCTATAACAATTTTGATACAAAAAGTGATTAGATTGTCTCAGCCACTGTGAAATATTCTAAACGAAGCTACACCAGCTGCATTCTCTCAGGGCTGATTATTTTCTTTGGATAAAGGGCATGTCGCGCAGTTGCTTGGATATGACTTGTCATTCATATATGCCACATGCCCCTCACAAACAATTATAATGAATTGTATCTTCTGTAGCACAGTAATACACCAGGGCCTAGGGAAATAAGAGATTTCATTTCTTGAAGTTTGCAATGAATATGAGAGCTGTGAAGAGTGCCTTATTGCTCCAGGCAGATAACTTAAATGTCAGATGATAGAAAGTTAGAGGAAATCAGACTATTTTCTGTTATATCTCCTCCTGCTCTGGAAAAGCATTTCGGCAAAGAGAAGATGGAGATTATTTTAGACAAATAAAACTATTCTAAATTTACTCCAAGACCTGAATAACATTGTGTTCCGTTCCAAACCAATTGTCCTCAAAATAAGATTTTAAATAGCCTGTTGGCTGGTGTCAGTGCCTGCAATATACATAGGTCCACCTTGCTGTAATAAAGCATGTGCAGCGGTGAGGAATTTTTGCATTGCTGTTTTCTTCCTTTAGCTGCTGCTGGTCACCATATGTGGGCATCCATCCTCATGTTCTCAAAGGTAACCCTGAGGAAACATCAGGTGTGAATGCATTGTTTTTTCAAGATTAGCTACTATTTGCAAACTTTTTGCATCCTTTCATAAAAGGGATTTCTACTGATGTAATATAAATGTTAGATGAGCTCCTATGCTGCTACAAAGAGCTACTACACTGTCTTCCACAATCTAATACTCATTCACAGTATTTTTCCATTTAAACACCCGCCATGAACTGACTTTCATACTATCACCCTGAGTTGCAATCATGCACCTCCCACTTCATTAACCTGCATGTATACATCTCTCCAACATTACTAAATTTATTGTGGTAACCCAGTACCACGGTTTAACCCCAGATAGCAACTAAATACCACACAGCTGCTTGTTCACTCGGCCCCAGTGGGATGGGGAAGAAAATAAGGGTAAAAGTGAAAAACTCATGGGTTGAGATAAAAACAGTTTAATAATGTAAATAAAACATAATAATTATAATAATAATTACAATAATAACAACAACAACTACTACTACGACGAAGATGACGATGACAACGATGATGAAGTCTACTTGTAGTGAAAAGGAAAATAACAAAGAGAGAGAAATAAAATCCAAGAAAGACAAATGATACAAATGGAAACAATAACTCACCACCAACTAACTGATGCCCAACCAGTCCACAAGCAACAATGCCCACCAACTTCCCCCCTAGTTTTATTGTTGAGCATGATGTCATATGGTATGGAATATCATTTTGGTCAGCTGAGGTCAGCTGTCTTGTCTATGTCCCCTCCCAACTTCTTGTGCATCCCCAGCCATCCCACTGGTGGGGTGGGGTGAGAAGCAGAAAAGGCCTTGGCTCTGTGCAAGCACTGCTCAGCAGTAACAAAAACATCTCTGTGTTATCAACACCACTTTCAGCACAAATCCAAAATACAGCCCCACACTAGATACTGTGAAGAAAATTAACTGTATCACAGCCCAAACCAGCACACCCAGGGATCCCCAGGTAATGTTATTTGTAGTTTTCATTGGAAAGTATCAGAATTACCTGGGATTTAGTAGATTTACCTGCTGTTTTAAGGCTTTCCACTGGCCACCTGTATGTCTGCTGCCCAGCTTACTCTATCACAAATTCCCCATATTCCCCTCACTCCCCATTCCAATAGAGGCAATGCTGTCTGCAACTCATTTGCAAGGGTGTTCAGATCCACTGACTCAAAGTGCTGCAAGATGATTGTTGTTATTTTATCCTTTAGTGACTTCAGAGATTCCATGAATGTCAAAATCTGGACAAATGTAGATTTCGAGTAATAGAGGAAGGTCATGTAGATGAATAGTTTGGCATGCAGAGGTAAATGGAGATGAATTATATCCATGAGGATATACTAGAAGAGTATAAGTAGGTTGACTTACTAAGGTAGAGGGTTGATTGGCTTCTGTGATTGGATGATATAAGAAGTTTGAGTAGATAAATTTTGGCAGACACTAAAAGATTTGTGCAGTGATATTGACAATTTTGAGACTTTTGTAGGAACAAAATACTATACCTCTGGGCAACAGGGGAAGCAGGCATGGATGCTAGTTGGTTCTCTATGAAATCTGAGGTGAGAACAAGCCATGACCTATCTCTGCTAATTTATTTGAAGAAAGAACATTTATGAGTTGGAGTTAGGAGGGCTCTTTATTAAGATGAAAAGACTGTGATACTGTATTAAAAATCTACTTTCTGGTCCTACATCTAGGGTTAGTTTTTAATTGAGAAGAAAAATCTATTGCTTAAGGATTTCAGTACACAAAATGATTGAGAAGCCATTGGTGCTGACATGTTTAGATGAGAAGAATACTTAACTGACTGGGAGTTATACCTTATGAGGGAGCTGAATAAGTGCTTCCAGTCAACTTCAAAAAGAAGCTGTTCTTAAAATGACAGCTATATGACACTAGTATGCCTATTTAGTCATGTCTTCAAATAATCTTGACCTAAATAGGTTCCACAGCCATTTTATCACTCAGTTACAGTCAGTATTTTAAAGGAAATTGATTATTTCTGACAGTGAGAGTTGTAACTTATAAGCAAGTTGTAGCTTATAAGCAAGCTGCCAAACCTATTTCAAAACAATTTTGGTCAAAGACATCATGTCTTTTCTTTGTTTTATTTTTCAAATCAAAGGCAAGGAAACAACATTTAGAAGCTGAGATGAATATGCAGCATTGTGCTGTAATTCTGGGTAGCTGAAAGCATTGGGAGTTCTGATGGTGATGTTATGCTGTGTGAAACATACTTAGTTTAGTAACTCATTTAGTTACTTTTCTAATACATCTATGCATTCTTCATTAAAGGTTATATGTATACCCTGGATAATGTTTGTGGGGATAAGTTGTATCTTTTAGCACATGAAAGTGATAAAGTTGGAGGGGAAAAAAAGTCATCTTTCAGTCATATAATCCTTTCTTCTGGTCTGAAACAGAAGTGACATGTTAACTCTGACAGGTCCAAATTTACTTTGATGTTACTCAGGTAATTTCAGAGGAAAGTGGTTTTGACACTACAGGAATAAATACTCCCTGAGTTTGTATGCAAGGAGAGTTCAGTTTGCCTTTGACTATAAATATTAATAACTATAGAAAATCAGTAGCTGGCAGTTTTCCTTGGATGTTGTATCAATGTTATTTTGATGAATGCCATTTATTAATTTATGTTTGGCCAGGGCTGTTTAGTCCATTCATTCAGCAATCCAGGGGAAGACAGTTGGTCTGATTCACAGTTTACAGCCAAAGGAATAGAGAGTTAAACAAAATTATTTTATTTTTGGTATGTTTATCCATAGTTTATGATCATCTGCTGGTCTGTGAAAATAAAATGACTCTTAGGGAGGACTCTCAGGTAAAAAGTAATTTGTTAGTTTAAAAAGATGCTTTTTATTTTCCTCTGAGAAGTTCAGGACAGGATTCCCATGTTGCAGGTTGTTCTATCGGTCATCAAAGGTGTTTTCCAATAGATGTCCTGACTCGTTTGGGAATATTTTAATATTAGTTTCTTGGCTTTGATCCAACCAAGACGATATAAAAGTAGATGGAAGAGAGATGCAAAGAGAGAAGAAAATACTTTGGCTTCATTTCAGGCTATTAAACATTTGGCTTCATGCCAAGTAGCTTCTTAATTTTAAATGGGCTAATATACTTCATCTCCACTAAAACAGTGAAAGGGAGAAAGGGAAAATGAGAGTAAGATTATCTCTTTTTGTTTCCCTTTTCAACAGAATTATTTTTAGCCAATCTGGATTTAAAAATAACAAAAGTGGGATTTTTTTTCCCCTTCTCTAATAAAAGGATGTTGGTTGGTGAGTTGCCAGAGAAGTCTTGGGTACTCTGATTCCCCAGCTAATATGGCCTGGCAAGAAATGAACTCTCTGATGTTCAGAGCCAAATGTTAGGCTTCATGGTTTGTATTTCTGCCTCCTACTTTTTGCTGTGCAGAACAGAAAGCACAAGCCGCACAGTGCATATCATGCCATAGCAGTCTTAAACAGATCATTTTTGCTTTGGGGGGTCTCATGAAAATTCTTCCATTATGTTTGTGAGGGAGCATGGGTTTGCATCACAAAATGACAACCTTTGAGATAGAAGTTTGGGGCTTGAATACATTGAAATTCTCCAAGCACAACTTGTTCCTGACTGTGAAGTTTCACTTTGCACCCAAACCATGTAGAACTGTGAGTTGTGCTTGATTAGGATGCAGCAATAGGAACTGTGAATCATTTGCTCCAGTTTTATGAGTCTTTGAAGATTATAGATGTGAGGCTTTTGTTTGCTATGATGTGCTTTATATAGTTTCCGGGTCTGTTGCAAACTGTCCATGTCATTGAAGTACCCATGAAGAGGCACCGTTTGAGATCAGTCTAACTTTTCTTAAAGACGAAGACTTGTGTTAGTTCTAGCTACCTTTAAGCATGTGCTGTGATACCTACAGAAGGAATCTAGTCAGATCTTAGAAGGAGACCCCAGTCAAGGGGACAAACTCTCCTCAGAAGCACTTGTGTCTTTCCATTGACCAGGACCAGGTGCCTTAAGTGCCACTGGATAGCTGGGATGCTGCACACAGTTGCAAGTTATTTTCAATCAGCTCATTAGCAGGAAGTGTGAATTGTCAATAGCTATTAAACACAGACAATTGCATACAGAGGATCTCATTCTATGGGTCAGGGAATTGTACTTGTGCACACGCTGTGACATGCCTTTGGCATAGGAAGTCTCTGGTTCGTTTATCATGATTTGTGAATCTTTGCTGTAGATTTTCCTATTACATTATTACTGACCTCTGAAAGCTAAATAGAAACCAGTGCTATTTCTGTTTGCATGTAGCTAATTTTTTCTAACAATAAACAAAAGCATCCTGAGGTAAATAGGGGATATCTTTTGGAAGATATCAGTGATTAAGAGAAAAATCTATGCAAAAATAATATTAATTGTAAGTGCTTTAAATTAAAATTCATCTGCATTTCATTTTGTACAGGAAACACAGCAAAAAGTGGGACCCAATGTTTTCTTCCCTAATTAATTACATGGACACAAGCAATTTTTCTATTTTCAGTTCCAAAATTATACAATCTCATAGGTTTTGACAACTCTACCACAAGTTAGTAAATGTGTCTTGCTGCTGAAAAATATATTCAATATCAGGAGCAACAAGGGAAGAGTTCATTGCAGAGATTAATTCCAGAAAGACACTATGAAGTTGATGTTATTAAATATTGTTATGATTGCAGGAAATATACTTTGAAAACCTTATCAGCTTTACCCATTTGATTTTGACTTTATCTGCCAAAACAGATGGCCTATTTGGGCAGTGAAACAGAGCAATTATTTAAGAAGTGTCATTTTGCAAACTTGTTAAATGTGAGAATTTTTTTTCAGGGCTGGCTGCGGTGAGAAATTGCAGAATTGTATGCCGGTCATAATGGGGTGCTGACAGGAGGCTGAATTCTTGCAGCTTCTCAGTTCCCATTCAGAGCAATAGGGAATATTTCCTTACCTTTCACTTACGACCCTATCACTATCATGTGGTTTATTTTCAGTTAGAAGCCGAAGATCTGGTTTAGGTCCACTGCTGTTAGGTGAGAGACTTTGGTTACCTTGGTGTTGGGAGCCTTAGTTCATGTCATTGAGGACCGTCGTACTCTCAGCTAAGTCAACAGAATTTTTTCCATATAGCTCAAACAGAAGAGGGACATACTCCAGGAATGAAATGCTATTTGGTGAACCAGCACAAAGCACATGCATGATAACAGTATGTAGTGAAGCACTGAGCTTCGTTATGAACTGAGTATAAGAACTCATGGTTATGAACTCAGTAAGAACTTCTGTAGACTAGGATAGAAAAATATAAGAATTGGCAGATGTGCTGTGCGTACAGTTTGCATGGGATTTGCAACTTAATAGAACTAAGAAAAAAGATTGCATTCAGCATATATTTACTAGGTGGATACCAGTTGGGACTGTTTTTCATTTGCATACTGCCTATTACTGCATTTATTTCTAGTTGTATTCTAGCGTACTTCTAAACCCCTGTATAATATGTATAATATTAGAGAGGAGGTGTGTTTTAGGAAAAGGGTAAAGCTAGTTACATATTTTTAGTGCTTCTGAGTACGCTGTTCATTGTAGAAACGGAGAGCACACAAAGTGTTCATTCTGCTATGATCAAGAATGTTATGTCGTCTCTGTCCCTATTTTTTTTTTTTTTCCTTGTAGTTACCTCAAGGGTAGTAAAGACAGTAGGAGACAGTTGGCAACCATCAAAGAAATAATGAAGCGTTTCATTTAGAGGCTGTAGAGCTGTTCAGAATATCACTTCACGACTAAGAATAGCATAGAGAATTTAAATGATAGTGCAGTGTTGCATTTCCATGCTACTTCTACAGTGTGAAGCCTTTTTTTTCCCCTGGCTTAGCAAGATCCCATGATTATTTTGAATCTATAGGCAGCTGGAAAGCAGTTATGTATGAACTCAAGAAGATGTTATTTGGGGACAAGTAAGAATAAAAGCCTCAGGAATTGGAAAGACAATGTTTCTGTGTCATTATTTTGGGTCGCTGAAGGTTACACCTGAAAAAGATAATCTCAGATAGGTATTTCTAGGCTCACATATGGAGAAGTAGGACAAGAGATTATTCAACAGATCAACAAAAAAATTGTTGGTTAGGGTAACGTGCCAAATACTCAGTTTACTTGGCAATAAATTGCTTTTTATCTAGCTTAATCTCTCTGCTAAAAACTATCGTAAGTAATCTAAACCCACCCCCCCCCCCCAAAAAAAAAAAAAAAAAAAAAAGGAAATGCTCCTTTTTGGATTAAGGCATGAAAACTGATGAAAAATAGCATCTCTTCACAGACTCTGGAATCCAGAGAGCTGGTAACTGGAGGAAAGTGCTACCTGCCAAAAGCCACTGCTTTTTCCATTGTCGGAAAGTTCCCTAGGACATTGTAAGGCACTGTTGTTTCAGTAAGACGGAGATTCAGCTAACACGGCAGTTCATTTCAACAACAGTCCCATTCCTGTAGGCAAAATAGCAGTGTTACAAAAGGTACATTTGGGCAAAACAGGTTCTTAGATTAAGAATTACTTGGCTCTATGAGAAGCATTTTAAGAAAAGTAATTTCTCATCCAAAATGGTATTGATGTTGCCTCTGGAAACGTTTTGCAATGGGTTTGTGGTGAGAATAATCCCTAGATTTGTGCCAACATATCATAAAAGACAACAGCCTCAGAAATCTGCCTTTGAAATTCAGCATAATAGGCTCATGTGTTTTTAATATGTTTTATGTTCAAAATTCTTGCAGAGTTACTCAAAATACTGTAGAACTCAGTGACTGTATAACAGAAATTGTATTCTTGTTTATATTTTGATGTGCACATACATAGTTAAAAGATCTGATGCTGTGCAAATCAGACTAATATGGAATAAAGAAATATTCAGCAAATTTAACAAATAATGTTCTGTAGGTTCCGTAGGTGTTCTGGTTTATTTACTTAATATGATGCATTCAAGATTTTTTCCTTTAAATCTGTGACCAGATCTGTCCCAAATGTGCCTGAAATCAAAGTGTAAGTTCTCTCCCACTGTGAACAAGAAATCTTAGCTTTTGTCATACGGTCTTCCTGAAATGCTGGAAATTGGTGTGCAACAAAAAGCCAAAACCTTAAATACTGCGAGTAGCTCAGTAGGCTCATGAACATCCCCACTTCCAGCAGCTGGTATATTCTTAACAGAAAAGAATTTCAGCGGGATATTTCTGTCAGTAGTGCTTTTGTCCTGGCAAACAGAAAAGTAAATCGTTTAGTGGCTTGATAACACCTGAATGAGGTGTGCGGTCACGTTCTGCCACCCTTAAAGTCAATACCTGACCCTGTAGGCATTTATTTGCCCTCTGAAGGTGATTAGGGCCTGCACTACAACACCAACACTGCTGGTTTTAAAAAAGCAAATTTAATTTTTATGTATGTATAAATGATCACTCACTACGCAGTCTGTCCAACCAAGAAGGCAGCACTTCAGGATCTCAGATGTTTCATATATAGATAAATGATATGTGAAAATTCCTACATCTGCGGTTTAAAAAAAAGGCAGTTTTTGAAGTAGTTTTAATAGAGTCATAGTTGTATGGAAAATTCAGAGAAAAGTTTTATAATTTGCAAGTCTTAAATGCCTGGAAAATGTATCTTGAGCTTACAGGCTTCTCCATCATGAATACTCAAGCTGAAAGGAGATTTTCATCTCCCTGTGGCACACACAGATAGAACTGTGATTCTCACTGAATATTTGTTGTGCTGCTTTCATTTTATCCGGAAGGGTGTGGATGGGTAGCAAAACTATGTTCCAAAATTAAAAGCTCAGAAGACCTTAATGTGACCTCTTAAGTCCACATAATAATAAAGCAACATTGAAGGCCTGCCCTCACAAACTGAGAAAACGCAGTGCCAAATAATCTCGTACAGTATAGTGAAGCCAAAATATTGAACCTTATTTTAGCTCTGCTCTGACAGATGCACCGAAGCCTTAGGCTCAGGAGCTGCATGTGCTTTTCTGAGCAACATTCGTCTCAAGCTTGCAAAAAAAAAAAAAAAAAAAAAAAGATTCCTGCATGTATGTCCACAAGCGGAGCTCCCCTTGCTGCAGGGCTGCTGGATGCCGAGGACGTGGGGAGTGCAGACTCTCGTACAGCTGGGGCAGGAGGTGCGCAGTGCATCGCCCTTCGGTGTTTCTCGTTCCTTACCTGGGAAAGGATGCAGGAATTGGATACAATGGAGTAGTGCTGCAGTAGAAGTGGCAGTCCAAGGAAGACCTGTTCTCTGTGGGTGAAGGCTGGCAAAAAAATCCATGGCCGCCTTCTGGCTTTTGCTGTCTACAGCAAGCCTGGGTGCAGTCCCATCACTTCAAGTGATTGGGTCCACAGCAACTGTGAATCTCAATGCAAGATTATACTCAGTGAAGTAGAAAACGGGAGCCTACATTGGACCTAGGGACAAAGATCTGTGAGGATTTAATTCCAGTTCCCTTAAGCCAAAGGTCTTTCATAACCCAGCCCTGGGATGGCGTATCATGGTACAGAGCTATGAAGTTTAAGGCTACTGTCAGCACAACTGTAACAGCTAGAAATTCCTTTTTGGGATTGAGATACCCTGGTGGGTGGCTGTGGCTGTTTTCTGAACTGCAGGGTACGTCCCGAGGAGTGGCTCTGATTACCTAAATCCACTCTCATCTCTCTCAGATGGAGAGATGACTGAAATGGTGCTGGACCAGGTTTATCTGCAGAGAACTCCATCTGAGTGCCATCGCTTCGCTGTTTTCCTTTGAGGAGAGCTGGCTTGTGATAAGTCCTGATAGGAAAGTGTTAACTGCAAAAGCATTTTTATACTGACTTAAATATGTCTGTTTAGGGTTGTAGTAAGGGAAATATTCCTACTCAAAAAAGCTCTTGTGTTAGAAAGTTTGTATTCTGACAAGGTGCTGCCTGTATGAGGATAAAAGTACAATGGAAATGCTTGGCTACTCCTCTGTAATTTATGCAGCATGCATAATGCTTTTATTGTAAAATATTGCTTTTCTTCCTTTAATAAAATGGCTAAAAAACATTTGAGTCAGCATATAAAATAGAAGTGCTGCAAATGAACTCTTTAGTCTTTTGCCTTGTCAGTCCAAGTGGAATTTTCTGCTCTACACTTTGTAATTGGGTTGCTGTTTATTTAGTTGCAGGTTTTTTTCAGTTTGGAGTGAAGACAAACAATAATGTTTTGATCTTAGTCTGAAATGGAGAAAAGAATGTAAATATTCTGAAACTTCTAAGTTATGAAATGGGGATTCTTGAGTAAAAAAGTGCATACAGGTTTACAAATCAGATGACAGAAATTAGTTGAGGGTTTCATATTGTAATTAAAAATTGTCACAGTGACAGATGACAAATATAGTATGGAGGGCTCCAGTATATCTTCTATGCAATTAAATTGAAATACTGCAATTACTTCAGGGTGCTTTGGTTCTGGAAATTTATCAAGAAGCTTGTGGGATGGAGCAAGAGGAAGGTCTGCATTCCTCTCAGAGAGAAGATGGATGCTAGTGTCTGGTGGGAATTTTATCCAGAGACGCTTGCAGTCATCAGCCTTGTCAGGATTTTTTTTTATCTGACTAGCAGGAACTGTGACTAACAGTGTGTACAGTTACTAACAACATTGTGATGGCAGAACTAGGTGCTGTCAGTATTATCTCTTATAATACAGATATTTCTTAAGCTGTGGGTGCAGTGGGTGGTGTGTGATCTGTGAAAGATGAGAAGAACTGAAAGGGATGTGGATTTTTTTTTTTTTTTAATCTGAGACAGAGAGACGTATCCTCCCAGACCTTCCATGCTGTCTCCATGATGGTTTTCCCTAGCTTTTTGGCACAGCCTTGTCCAGGCAGCAGAACCATTTGCACCATGAAGAACTGAAAGGACTTGGCATTATCATAGTGTTTTATGAATGCAAAAATCACTGCCACTTTGTCTGGGTACACTACAGAGCCTGTCAAAGGTGGACCCAGATAAGGTGAACTGATGAGAAGTGGTGAGCTCAGCTGTTCCCATCCCCATCTGAAATTCCAGGAATGTTATATTAGGATTACAGGCTTCAGATTCTGCTGCACCTTGCTTGAGAGGGCAGCAGCTATAGGGAACGCTGCAGAATTTGATATGTATGTGGAAGAATACATTGAGCATTGATGGAGTACAGCTTTATCTTTTCATGTTCTTGTGAAAGGATAACTTGCAATGCTGGGAGATTTCAGGCCTAGGGCATTACATAAAATAGTTGACAATGAATGTTAATACTTGTCTTTTCTGCTCTGGTCAGTTGTCCTTAAACTCCTGCAGACTCCATCTGGCCATCCTTATGTGACATTGAAAAAGTCAGCACTATAAACTTCATCTGACTGTTAATTTATCATGTTGTGGGTTTTTTTCCTGTCCAAGCAGATGGAATAGTAAGAAACTTCACTTTACTGCCAAGAAACAAGAGAGATGATATCAAGTTCAGGTGCTGTACTCCATTTATTCTGCATTGCAATGGTGTTATGTAGAGTAACCAGGTACTTTCTCTGCTGAAGTTTCCCTGCATGTGGAAGAATGAGGGCAAATATAAAAAAAGTGCTTTTTATGTCAGGAGGGATATATTAACAGGACTTCCTGGGTAAGATGTGAAGGTATTTGTTCTGTTGTCGCTTGTGAGCCTTCAGATAGACAAATATGTTAGAGATAGATCTCAACATGCTTGTTCCTTCCTTCTTACAGGAAAGTAGCTTAAGTGATCAGGTTGGCATTCTCTCCAATTCTGCCTTTTCTATGATTTTTAGCTTGCATTTAAGTATCACTACCTTGTCTGTTTAAATGGGAGGCCACTTTATTAATAGTAGGATAATCCTCAGTTGCTTATGATTTTTTGAGGTGGCAAGGCAGCTATCTGCCATAACGTATATTGCTGCATATCTTTGAGAGAGCAGCCATCATGCTTCCATTTATTAGGTAATAAATGGAATAGTTCTATTAGTTGCAAAGATGAAAGCCATGGACTGAAGAAGCCTGTGCAGGACACACAAGGATTTAAACACGTGCTGGTAGATGCATGCTGGCCACACATGGACATGCTGGTAGACTTTGAAAAGTCTGGATTTTTTAGAAAGTCTCAACCTTGCTATCATAAACCTAAGGCAAAAATAACAAGATTTTTCTGAAAGAACAATCTTTTAAGCATTTTATAGTAAATTTGGTACTTGAAATTTAGATATGTCCATATATATAAACTTTTAGCTCTGTTCTGTGGCTTTTTATGGGACTGCTATAGATGGAAAATCAACATAATCAGCTTCCTAGCTATGGCCTTTGTATCCCAACAGAGAATGGAGTGGTGGTGGCAAAGAAAAGTTGTCAGAAACAATATGTATTCAGCAAATCATAGTAGGTGCCACTGCTTCTCGAGAGCCAGTATAGTCAGTTGCAGCTCAGGGGAGCCATGACTTAATATCAAACATGTCTCCAGAAAGTGTGTTTCTGAAAATGTAACCTAAAATATTGGTGATTTGACTTGACTAATGAGTCTCATTTGGTTTGTTCTTTATGGCCGTGATAGTAATTCTATTACGCTATATTCAATCTACCATTACATTTTCAGTTAAACTCTGTAATTAAAAAAATGTCCTCATTGTCTGGTAGATTACTTAAGAGCCCCCTTTATTTTTTTTTTTAAGGAAATGATTTCTCAACATGTTTTTCAGTCCACCTGGAGTAGAATCATATAGTTTCCTAATTTTCCACATACTTTTAGTTTGATTTTTAGTAATCATTCCTACCATGACTAAATTGGAATTGATACTTCTATTTATCAGAAGTTTAGCAGGATTATAAGAAACACGGGCAAATATGTATGAGTGAAATGTAAAAATCTCCTCAAAACTAACATACATTCAGATGTATATGAATAGATTTGGAAAAGCTCAGAATAGTGCTCTTAAGCATTCCTATCACAATTTATTTGGGCTTTTGGAAGATGTTCTCAAAACCTTCCAGTGATGGAAATTCCATACCTTTTCTTGGCATCATATTCCATGCTTGTATTTGAAAGTTTGTATAATACCTGACTTGGTCTTCTTTGAATCCTGTCCTTAGTAAACTTGGAGATCAACATATCTGTATTTTTGCAATGTCTTCTTTCAAACATCTTATCTCTTATCACTGAAAACAATTATTTAAATATTTTCTTATATGTCTTGTTTTCTTGACTCCATCAGAATTTTCTCTATATCTTTCTTGAAATATCTGGCCTAGGGCTGGACACTAACCTCATGCCTTATCACCGTTGGAAGGCTTACTTTATCCATCCTGCGTATACTGCATATAACACTCCTGTTTATACACCTCAGTATGCTTCTTTTTTTTTTTTTTTCTTTTTTTTTTGGCAAGAGGATGACAACACTGATTCACATTTGGCTTTGATCTATTAAATTTTTTTTTTTTTTTTTTTTTTCCAGACCTGCTGTCTCTTTATTCACTTTCAGCCTTCTGTTGGTGATGGCTGCCTCTGCTGAAATGCCATATCTGGCACTCGACCTAACCAAATTGCATCCTTTTCTTTTTTCCCTGCCTATTTCTACAGTTTGTCAGGATCTTTTAAAATTCTTAAAACTGTAGTCTCCAAAGCATTTGCAGTCTTTACCTGCTTTTTATCATCTGACAGTTTAATAAAGATATTCTCTGATTCATCATCGGTATCTTTGATGAAAATAGTTATCAAGGTCCAAGAAAGCCCACAACAGAACATAAACTTTCACAACAAAGTATTTGTAGCTCCTCTTTGAGGACACTTTTTAGCTAGGTTTACCAAAACCTTGCATTAGTTTCATTTGTACTGTGCTCCCATAGTTTACTTATAAGAATATCAGGTCATGCAGTGTCAAACTCCTGGCTAAAGTCACAAGCTCTATTTCCCCACTACTAAAAATAATATTAGAGTGGGTTGGCAGGAGCTACTTAGCTGTTACTGTCATTTTTTAAGTACCTAGAAAAAATACAAATACTTTGTTGCAAGATCTTTTTCTGGATTTTTTCCTGGAAACTCAGTTACAGATCACTGAATCTAAATGCCTATTTTCTTGCTAAAATATACACATTTTTTTTTAATTTTATTTTTTGTCATCCTGATTCTACTAGATTTGATAGTTTCGTGCAGTCATCTTCTCAAATTTCCCAGTCTTCCTTTTGCAGGCATTCAGAAGGAATGACCAAAATGATCCTGCCTGGTCTTGAAATTTAGTGATCTGGGATACACATTCTTGAGATTACCCCTGTTCACTCCAGACTGAAACGTGTTTTGGCTCCAGATACCTAGACTGTCTCCAGTGGTTGTTCAGCTTATAAAGTCTTGAAAGCAGTCAGTGAAGATCCTACTGTATTGCTAGTTGACCAGTCCCAGTATTTATAATTCTGGATGGATATTTTTCCTAATATGCTGTCCATATCTCTGTTATTTGAAATTGTTTGCTCCTTGCCTGATCTTTGATTGGTATGGGGTCAGTTGAAGTCTTTATTTCACTTTCCTTCATGTTTGAACTCTTGTTATGCTCCTCCCCTAGTCTTTTCTAAACTAGGAAAACCTGAATCCCTCTTTTCGTGTCCTGTATTTCAAGCCTCTAATTGTTGCTGATCTTCTTTACATTCTCTTTGGCTCGTCTCACAGATGGTGCCCAAAACTGGATGGAGCACTTCGGCTGTAATTATCCATTGGTGTTTGTAAGTAGTATAAAAAGAAAAAAAAAAATCTGTACTATGCACCATACTCCTATTATACTGTAGATTGACATTTAGTTATTTGGAACCAGACTGTAGACTTGCACACACTTAAAAAATGCATTACAATTTTTTTCCTCAGCTCAATTTTATTTATTTATGTTAAGAATTCATTTCAGTAACAAAGTGTAATTCCACAAAAAAAGTGTGCGACTCCAAGGAAGGCAAAAACTCTTCATTAAATGTGCTCAGTTCAAAAGAATGAAAAAAGAAAAAGCAAGCAATAACAAAACCAACACCCTAATTATAAGCTCTGCAAAAACAACTTGGCTAAATTGAAATTGTTTTTCCCTGGTGTACTCACACAAGGGCCAGCTGGCTCATGGCTCTTCAGAATTTAATATACTGCACCTAACATGAAGGAAAATTTTCTCTGTGGGCAGTTTGAGTTCCCCAACACTACAAGCAGAACCTTATCCCCCTACTAGAAATAAGCACAAGTGCTTTCCAGTTCATGGTCTGGATTACAGCCATCCCTCCCCTCTGGATGACAAGTTTCACAGATAGCAGATAGAGTTGAGGTAGAGCAAAGCTTCCCGATGTTGGATAAAGAGGATGAGTGCACGAAGTGGAGGTAAACATAAAGCGGTGTTGGATACACAGGCAGCAGAGGTTAGCTGCTCATTCCAGCAATGTTCCCACAGCCAACAGTAGTGTGCTTTTACAGGCAATCACCTGGTCTGCCCATACCTAAAGCCAGCCCTGTTTCAAATGAAGTCAATGGGAATTCTGCTCAGTGTTTCCCCTTGAGCTCTGTGCCAAGGCTTAGACATTTGTTCCAAACCTTTCCATCCTGGTCTGAGCCATGACTGTCTTGCTAATTCCTCTGACAGAAGTGCAACTTGCAGGACTCTAGCTACAGGTAAAAAAAAAAATGTAAGTTTATACATAATTGTTTAATCAATAGTTGAAAGTCTCCTGGCCCATGATTTGTGATCCTTTCCTCCTTCTCACTCTCTTTGTGTGAAGATGAGGGATTTGACAGTCCATGATAAGGTATCTGGCACATAAGTTGCCAAAAGGTAATTAGCAGGACTGCTTCTGATTTAACACGTGAAGCTGGCACTGACACAGCGGCAATGCTAAAGTACAGACAGTATCCTCAGCAGCCCTGGCCAGCTGTGCCAGGTGTGAAGTGTGAGGTACCCCAAAGTGAGAGAACTTAATTCCTATCTTCACCAGCACTAACAAATAAGAAACACAAGACACAGGCTTGTAGGAAGAATTTAGTCACTTTGAGCCTTAGGCCTCATTAAGCACAGATTTCAGGTAAGAGAGATGTTGTCCTCAAGGACCGTGTTTCACAGATATGTTGGGAGTATGTGGCAAGGTAGTGGAGGACGTCATAGTACAACAGCCTAGGCACCCTTCCTACCCAAGTTTTAACAAGAGGTCTTCAACAAATTCAAGCTGCAGATAATGAGGTTTGTTTATAGAGAGGTTATGCAGGAAGTGGAAACCTGTAGTACTGGCCATGTTGAAGGGTGGTCTGCTGGCAGTGGTCCTTGCTTAGCAAGCATCTGTGGACATGAGAGACTGTAGTCACTTCTCTTCCTGCTGTGTTGTACAGAGCTATTCTCCTCCAGTGTGGTGGCCTTTCTCCCGCCACCACCACTGATGCGAGAGGTTTTGAATCTTGTGTCCTGTGACAGGATTTGGTTTGCCTCTGCAGAGCTCTGATGACTGAAATCCATCTGGGGCCAGTATCAGACCCTTATAATGTTTTCAGCATAGCAGAAGAGCTCAGCATCCTTCTGCAAAAATTCACACCTGCTCTTTGCCCTCAGAGACAACAGTCAGAGCTCTTGTAAAATGGACTATAGGTAGTCAATATAAAGTTGTAGGTTATGCTCAATGCAACACACAAGTGATCGAATATTCCTGATGACTATAGTTTCACCAGATGTAGGAATGAACACAGTTTTGTGAATAGGTACCTTTTCCTTTTATGACTGGTTGGTATTATTATGTATATGTGAAACATGGGTAAACTAATCAGTAATTTATTTTTTTTAACTGAGAATGCATAGCAGAACAGAACAGTGGTCTACGTAGCCTAGTATCCTTGCTCTTCAAGTCATCAGTAGCAGATGGTAAGGATAACTGTAAGAAATGGGACAAGTTGTAAATTATTCTTCCTCTTGTGATTCTCTCAAACTCCAGCAATCAGTATTTTAAAAAATTCCTGGAGGTTGCATCTGTTCTGTTGTGTTTATGTACTCATTAGCTCCTGAAGTCAATTCACATATTTCTCTAATCTAGAATTTGTCTGCACTGTTATCATCAGTGACATCTCATGGCAATGAATTAATAATTAATAATAATAAAAAAATAATGAATTATGTGCAACTTGAAAATTCTTCCAAAATCTCCTTTTGTTTTAAACCTACTATCCCATAATTTCATAGCGGGAAACGGCTTTTCACAGTTAATTGTCAGTGACATTTGCAGTTTGACAGCTAGACAAAAACAACTCAGTCATCTCTTTAGCTATGAAGAGCCCCTGCCTACTTAGTTTTTGTATGGAAGTTACTCATAAGCTGTCCTGTACACATCACTCATTACCCACTCAAAGCTTTGCTTTTATGCTTAATAAAAATAAAAAAAAAAAAAAAAAGCAGTTTTGGCCTCAGGGAAAGTTGTGAGTATGATCTAACTAGAGATAAAACCACTATGAACACTGGGAAATTGGCATTTTAAGAAACTCACTGGACTGAAATCCTGCTAGCCTTATAGGGCTGACCTTGGCAAGTTTACCTTGCTGTCAGGGTTCCTATTGTTCCAAGGTAAAAGTAGTGAATAATTTGTACTGGTTAACAGGAAAGGAGAATATAAATGCGCCCTCATCAGCCAGCATCAGAAGGCTTCGGACATAGGCACAAGTAGGATCTGAGCTGAATTTTGAAGGTTTCATGTCCTCACAGCTGACTTGTCCTTCAGTGTAATAACGAGATAACCTTTGGCTGCTAACCATGCAAATTTGACTGACTAGGGGCAATGTGGGAGGATGTGGGTAGGAAGGAGGGAGGAGACCTGTCATTGTCATGCTCAGTGAGTCTGAAATCTCCTGATTCTGATTAGTTTATTAGAATCATTGTCTAAGCAAACTTCAAAAAGTGAGTGTATACTATTTTTTGAAACAAACATTAGAAGCATTATAACATAGGAGGTTAATAACCTGGCCTTCGATTGCGTTGAAATAACTTTTTTATAAAGAAGGGATGACCAGTTTTCCTGACTGACCTTTTGAGCCATGAACCAGAATCTTTGTCTGGCTGGGAGCCTCATCACCTTTCTCATGGAAGAAGAGAGCCAAGGAGGTGGAGATCTCCAGGAATAGCAGGACATGATAACAGCTCTATCACTGCATTACATGTAAGTGAGTCACGTAACAGCATCGGCCTGAGCATGTATGCCATAGCTGGAGATCTGGACTACCTGACAGCTCCTTCTCTGGTACAACTTCACTGGGACACTTTGCTCAAGTGACACAGGTTGACCGTATCTGCTTAGGGAAGAGCTACTTGTAGATAAATTATTACCAGGGAGCTGAGTGCAACTACATCACAGAGGTGAAATCGATTAGTACTGCAAAAGGAATAATCTGAACAACCTTTATGTAGCAGTATAACGGTCAAGGCATCGATGCAGGCTAAATTCAATGCCAGCTTCATTCAACAGTGGCCAAACCCATGATTTTGAAAAACATATATCTGCATTTTTGAAACAGCAGATATGAATTTGGTTATTTTATCTCTTCCTATCTGAAGGCACAACTAACTGAACAATAACTCTTCTCTGTTAAATATCAGACCTTTTTTCTTAAAGAATAAATTTCTTTAATGCTACAAAGATCTCATATCCTCACATATGTATAAATATTTGTTATAATTGTGCTTGTGCATGTGCATGTGTAGCTGCAAGTGTATTTACATTTTCTGAGTAGATTGATGTATCCTCCATGCACTGGGAAAGAACATTTTCTAAGGCATAGGACACTATTTAGTGAATGCATTATTTTCAAGTGGAATTTACATCTGGAGCTCAGCAGATGGAAACTGCAGATCGTAATAATGGCTTTCTTCTGATGATGTGTAATATCATCATTCTTTTTTGTAGCATCTTGGCATTGTTCTAACTTTAGTCAAAAATGTTTCCACTGTTTACAGAAGTCTTAAATTCAGTTAGCTGTTGAATTTCATTACCATATTTTGCAAATTGCTCTTGTTGGTTATTTGAATTATAAATTATTCAGGATATATAACTACTTACTATTATGAAAAGGTCCATTTCTGACATCTAATTCCAGTTTATCAGCCAAAACAGTGAACTGATGGCCCTGGTCAGCACAGTAGGATGATAAAACCCAGCTTTGAAGTATATAATCCTCTTATTAGTTATATAAGACAGGCTATCAGGAAATTTCCCAAATGAGGTCTTAAACTGTGTTGTTTTCCAGTCATTCAAAACCATCCTAGAATCTCAGTAATGACAAAGCCTACCTTTGGGTAGAAAGGAATTATTGTAATTTTTGGCATCTTTTATTAATCAGAAATAATCTCATCCTTTTTGCTCCCTCTCATTTTTCAATCAATTATATATATATATTTTTATTTGCTGCCAATTCTATCGATAACCACTTTTTAATTATTTTCAAACTTTTTGGGACCTTGAAGAGTTAGTTTCTTTTCTTCTCCTGAACACTGTTTTCGGTGGGAAGAGGGGCTGAGAAAACATTAGGAATACACCCACCAGCAGCTTTGTTCCTTCCTTAATTTTTTGAACTTACTTCAAAGCCAGCAGCTCTATGGCAGTGTACTGAGTGTGCTCTTAGTTTACAGAGAATTGTTGGATTTAGAGGTTAGAGAGCTCCGTTCTCTCATTTAGTGTTCTAAATCTGCGACATATTTTAATTCACAGAAGGGTCATGCTGATTTAGCTGATAATGGTTTCTATTAATTCCACATGCTGTACCAATTAAAATCTTGGCATGCAAATTAAAATGTTTATTCTGGATGAATGGAAGATAGGGGAGGTTATAAGCCCCAAATGCTTCTTTGAAGCATGGCTCTATTTGAACAGAAAGAGCTTCTAAACATTATACTCTGGGTGCCTGTGTGTATTATGTCTCAATCAATCCTTATCAAATGTGCCCAGGTTACAATAAACAAGGTTTTTATTTCCTTCGCTGCCAACCTTGACAAGCTGATGCAGTCTGTCAGAGTCAGACTGGGATCTTTCCATCACACATTACATGACCAGTAAGAAAGATTCTGCCAGCCAAAATCTGTCCTCAGCTGCACTCCTGCAATCCTGTTACCTCCATAGCGTGTCCTCAGTGACACCAGAGCAAATCCCTTCCGTGCAAGGGAGCCCTTCACCTCTGTGGGAGAAGAGGGAAGGGTGTTAGGGGTAGCAGACATCTGAGGAGGCGACTGGTGCATTTGCCCATTGCAAAGCTTGTCATTTATTGGTTTGGTTTTTTGTAAAACATGCATTTGTATTGAAAAAGATAAAAACACAGACCCTTCCTACTGTACATCATAAATGATTAACATTTAGTGAACAATGTTGAAGAAGATGAACCAGAAGGGCCAGAATACAAGTTCATCCCTTGGTTTCTCTCTTCAAGCAATATTCTTTGTATTTCCATTTTGTTAGTAAATGAAAAATTACTTTCAGAGAAAAGAAAAAAAATTAGTATTTTAAGGTCAGATTTACAATAGCAAGTGTTCCAGTTACTTTTTTGAATGCAATATAAATTTTGCATTTAGTTTCTTCTATATAACAAATAACTTTTAAAGCAACAGCTTTGTGTCCTGGGGTTTTTTTGGGTTTTTTGGGTTTTTTTACACGTGCAGGTTACTTAGCATATTCAACACACTAATTTACTGCCTTTTTATCCATTTATAAATGGATATATTGCTTCTTTCTAGGCACCTATGGAATATTTTGTGGGAAAACATTGATACAATGAATGATTATGAACAGTAAGCACTCTTGTACTGCTTAAGACTTGCATTGGATAGTTATTCTGTTCAGAATGACTAGCTTTGTCTGCAAGTTGTCTCCATATCACATAACTTACATCCTCACAAGCTTTTTAAATGGGAGATTAGGTGGCAAAAGATAGTCAATATTCCCTCTGATATTGCTGAAACGTTAATGCTGCGTGAACATGTTTCACAACTATCTGTAGTCCAAATATAAAAGAACATAAACTGTAATGAGCATGCATAGCAAGGCAAAGCAACTGAACAATTTTATTTGAAAAGTGTTTGCAAATAATTTTTGTTAGCAGCTGAAATAACTGTGATTATGAATATAAAGTATGGGATTGATAGAGTCAAAAGAATTGCTTTGAGTTTCCCAGAATGGTGGTGCTTAATAGGATAAATTAAATGCATTTTAAATAACATAAATAAGCAGGTTTATTGTTCAGGCTTTAAGAACTAGAATTTAGTTTCTCAAAGTGATGTCATATTAAAAACTAGGTTAGGATTTGTATTTTAACAAAGGTGCAGGTTATATGTACCCTCTAGCCCTTTCTGGTAAAATCGCATTATGGAATTCATCACTCCTAAATCAAACTGCTGGGCTTGGTATATTTCATGTTATGACCTGATTGAAATATTGCAGTGCCATCATAATTTTAAAAGCAGGGCATTATGTCATAATTTGGGAGGGGAGAAGGGAGAAAGGGGAAAGAGGAGAAAAAGTAAAAAAGAATTGTTAGATGATCTTCAGCAAAGGAATAGTATTGGAAATACCTTGCACAGGTAACTATCAGTGTTTAAGGAAACATATGAATAGCTTTAAGAAAATCTTATAGTTGCATTTATTTTAGAGATACCTTTATATATATTGCATTGTGAAAAAACTAAAGCATGCATGTTTAACTTAAAAAACAGGCTTAGACCTTTGTGATGGGCAGGTTTGAAGAATTTACTTTTCAAGGGGGATGTTGTTTCTATAAAATTTATTTGTTCTATAGAACTGCAGCTGTAGAAGAAGGAATTTTTCTTGAAATACATTTACTGGTTTTGTTTAAACCATGGCAATAAAAGGGAAGATTGCTTTAAAGAAAATTCTGGGGTCATGAAGCATCAGCAAATCCAGCAGACATACAGTCTTTTACTGTTCATGGATAGTGTCATAAAAATACTAGCCATCACATGCACTCAAATGGTGACATTTGTAGGTAATTCTTTAGTTGTTTGTATGTCAAAAATTACCTGTTTTATCACTATATCTCTGCTAATAAATGTTACACAATTGAAGTAAGCCATTGTCAGATCTCTGCATTCATAATATAGTTACAGTATTGTTATCTGATAATAATTTTAATTATTTTTGCTTAACTGTATCTAATGCTTGTGGGCCACTCTTTGACAATTTCCAAAAAACACTCCATCATCTCAAAGTCCTGTGTTTGCAAATATTTTTTAACTTTGCATTGATTACAGCTGTATAGGACAAAGCCTTTGAGCAACAAATGTCTGACAATTTGGCAAAATTTTACGAAAATACTTGGCTTTGAAACATAGTTGTGTATTGTTAAAGACAAAAATCCAGTGGAATTGTTACAAAATAAAATAATGAGGATCTTATGACTCTGTAATTTTATTCAGGTTTTTTTTTTTACATATAGACCACTTAATATTCTCAGATTTTTAAAATGAAGATTCAAAATTTTGAATCTAAAAAGTTAATTCAGCTGTATGACATTATGATTAGTACAAGCACTCTAGGTAGGTAAAGTTGTAGGTTATAACAAAAGAAAGACCATTTTGCTTGGACAAAAGGGGACTGGTAAAGTTCCTCAATGATTTATTCCAGGATCAACTGAATCTAGTACCTTCATTGTTCTACAAGTTGGCATATACTAATAATATTTGCAGATGATACATTTTTGGCAGGCATTGTCAGTTCGTGGAAGGATTTGAATAGCATGGGATCTTGAGAAGAAATTAACAGATAGTGTGCATTTAAGTACTAATCAAAGCTTTTGCTATTAAGAGTGGAGATCATGGGTTGAAAATGGTTTAGGAAGGAACGTCAACATTTGTATTAACCCTACTATGGTCACCAGAATAATACAGGTCTATAAAAGACATCTGTGATTCCAGAAAAAAAATCAACCAAGGTGTTTCAAGGAGAGATCAGAAGATGTTTGTGTGTATCTTTCTACAAGGCACTGATGAAGTCTCACACGTGATCCAACATGCAGTTCTGATCACCAAGGCATAAGAAAGATGAATTCAGAATGCTGTATGTGCAGAGAGGAGCTTCCAGAAAATTAGGAGGAAAAGCTTATCTTCACATAGCCAAAAGAAGCAGCAAACTGAAAGAGGCTAGGACTGTTACCAACAAACTTAGCAGGAGGGTAAAAAATGGGGAAGGAATTGACTGTGAAAGACAATACTGAAACAAGAATACACATTAATCGTTCATAAACCGATTTGTAATTGCTAAGGTCTGGAATGTCTTCTAGTGAACTGATAGACTGAACTTGAACTCTTTGGGAATGGAAGGATGTGAAGTAGTTGCCTGAAAACAGAAGAGCTAAGTGAACGAGAAGTCCTTTCAATCAAACATCCTTACAGTGTTGCTGGCCCCTGTATATTAGATCATGGAATCAGAGAAAGGTTTGGGTTGGAAGGGACCTTAAAGATCATCTAGTTCCAACCCCCCTGCCATGGGCAGGGACACCCTCCACTAGACCATGTTGCCCACAGCCCCATCCAACCTGGCCTTGAACACTTACAGGCATCCACAACCTCTCTGGGCAACCTGTTCCAGTGCCTCACCACTCTAACAGTAAAGAATGTCTTCCTAACATCTAATCTAAATCGACCCTCCTTCAGCTTAAACCCATCACCCCTTGTCCTGTCACTACACTCCCTGATAAACAGTCCCTCTCCAGCTTTCCTGTAGGCCCCTTCAGGTACTGGAAGGCCACAATTAGATCTCCCCGGAGCCTTCTCTTCTCCAGGCTGAACAACCCCAACTCTCTCAGCCTGTCCTCATAGGAGAGGTGCTCCAGCCCTCTGATCAGCTTTGTGGCCCTCCTCTGGAGTTGGTCCCAAAGCTCCATGTCTTTCTTGTACTGGGACCCCTAGAGCTGGAGGCAGTACTCCAGGTGGGGTCTCACAAGAGCAGAGTAGAGGGGCAGGATCACCTCCCTCGACCTGCTGGTCACACTGCTTTTGATGCAGCCCAGGACAAGGTTGGCTTTCTGGGCTGCAAGCGCACACTGCCGGCTCATGTTGAGCTTCTCATCAATCAATACCCCCAAGTTCTTCTCCTCAGGGCTGGTCTCAATCCTTTCCTCGCCCAGCCTATAGTTGTGCTTGGGATTGTGCCAACCCACGTGCAGGACCTTGCACTTGACCTTGTTGAACTTCATATTCAACCTGAACAGTCCTGTTACTAAATGTAAACATCAAACAAGGTTAAGACATGTTATCTACACTTTTGTACAGTGATTCCTATTCATCTTCTAATATCCCTTCAGAGCTAAAGGGTTGCTTCTAGTGTCTTGATATCATTCCTGTGGTTGTACTTCAATAATCTTGTGATAATTGTGGATTCTGAAGGTGTGAGAATGGAGAAATCAATAGGCAGATTTTATTTTTCATAGGTTTTAGGGTCTTTTTTCTCTTATCTGCCCATGTTCTACTTCACTGTTTAACATCTGTGTAAAAGGAGGCTCAGTTAAACGGCTTTGCATTCAGTAGTAGGCTCACATAAGAACATTCAAGCCTAAAATTCATGTATAAAATAATAAAGCATACTTAAAGTTTCATTGTATTTTAGTTCCAGAAAATACTACATGTCTGCTCCTCTGTTGAGGAGTTAGTCTGGATCTGCATGATTGAGAATAACTAAAGTTAATTCCTTCAAGTGTATTTGGCACAGATTCATTTAAAGCAAATAAGGTGTCTTACATCTTGCCTTTTGCCTGGAGGCAGTGTCCATTGCTTGTGCTACGTTGCATTTTCAAATAGTTTAACATGCATGAAGAAACATAGTCTTGTCTCAGCCAGCAGAAAATACTTCGGAAAACAAAAACCACACACCCTCCACCTGAAAGAAATCCAAAGAGACCACTCCTTTATCTGTTTTTGTGTTTGTGCATAGTTGCATCTACACGCCACTTCATAGTATTCAAGATACTAAAGTCATCTGTCCACTTGAACAGGGCTTTGAACAGCAACAGCTGGATTTGTAGCACATATTCCTTGCCTCCTTTTATTATCTATGATTCAGAAGTATAAACAGATTTTTCTTTAGCAAAGTCAGGACTTCTGGAAATCATAAAGATTCATGATATTACTGTTGGTGACAGTTCTTCCTCCTGGCAGAAACTTTGTGAGAGAAATAATTTCATATTGATGTTAGTCAACAGTATTCAACAGTTTTCTGGAAAAATGGTTTTAAAAGATTTATCCTTTCTTTTCTTTTATGTAGATTATTAATAAAGGTTAAAAAAACCATTACTGACATGGTCTTATTTATATATACTACCATAAAAAAATAGCCTTCTAACACTTGGAGCAAGGGTGTTGATCATTTTATGTAATGACATTCCTGCCAGTTCTCAAATTTAGATCCTAAAGAGGGAAGTGGAATTAAAAAGAGCATAAGGATATGCTAATTATTTTTATTGTCCCTCCCTGTTTAGAAGCTTAGCAGGATAACTTTGATTAAATACTTGGAAGAAGAAAAATGGGTGTGCCTGGATGCAAAATAGCCATATGTTTGCCGTGCATCACTTTAAAGGCCTTTTAAGTTGGGAACTCTTTCTTCCTCACATGCATATGCACACAGCAGGCTGAAAGCTAGGTACTCAGAGGCCTTATCATAGCTGACTTACACTGAAAACAACAAAAACTGTCAACAGACCTCTAAAGGACACATGCATTTTGGAAGAACAATTGAAATACGTTATTTGTGTTTGCAATTACTAGAGATGCTGCTTAATAGTGAAAGAGTAGTAATATAGCAATATCCAGTATTTTCCAAAGTAGGAAGAGCATTCAGGAATACAGACACTCCTTTTCTTTTTTTTAATTTTTTTCTTTGTTTCCTCCTGTTTCAGGATTAAGTGCTCAACACTGCACTTATATGCAGGGGATGCTTACAATTTGATTTACCAGCAGTCTCATCCTGCTGGGTACAGTTGTGAGGTGCAGGCTCATTCGCCGCCAGACCTCTCTGGCACCCTGTGAGTTCTCCTCCAGTCCGTGGTGCAGGAGGCTGCACTGGGCTGCAGGAGGAGCTAGGAGACCCAAGGCTTACCTGGCTCACCTGGCACTTGCAGCTTGTGCCTTTATCTCTCCACCATCTGTCACAAATACTAGTCCCCTGACGTGCTTTTCCTGGCTGCTAACTCAGGGCAGGATTAGAAAAGAGTTTCATCGTCTGGACTCCATGCAGCTCCCAGTGACCTCCTAAGGTGAGTTCACCAGAAGTGAGTAGAAGCAGAACTAAATATAAAAGTATACCTTGGACTTAGGCTTTCTTCTTTATTAAAAGGAAAAAAAAAAAAATTATGTAAGCAGAATGAAGCTTTTCTGCTGTTTTTGCAGGTTGCTTCTTCAGGGGTCCCAGCAGACCTCTGGTGTGAAATGCATCCTGGCAGTCTGCTGCAGCATGCCAGGGACCCCCAGCCTGTCTTGCCTCCTCTGCCGCCAAGAACAGTTGTGGTACAGCTGTGGCTGCTGTGGTGCAGGTTATCTAATGTTGCTCCATATCAACAATTGTATCAATTGTAAATGCTAAATAATTTTTTTTTTCCTCAAGATTTATCCAATCCAATTCTGTTTTCTATCAGCTCTGTGTGGTTTTTTTTTTTCAGGTGACTCAGAATCTGGACAAAATCGAAATTTTAAGAGCTTCAATGCTGATATGCAGCTACTCCCCTTATATCCTACACATTGTTACTGAACTCCTTGAATATTTTCCAGACCGTTTCCTCCTTTGTTCCTTTCTCCAACTGTCATCCTACAACGTAAATAACTTTTCTGTAATAGCCACTTTCCTCTGATGCTGTAATAACATGATACACAGTGCCTCAGACTAAAAGTGGTAAAGAACTAAACAGTCAGTTGGGTTAGGCACTGAAATCAGAGTTAATATTAAAAAAAAAAAAATCTAAGGAAGATAAAAAAGGAGGAGGAAACATCACTTAGAGGCACCTGTAGAAACTGGAGTTTAAAATCAGGTACAATATCCATGGAAGGGCATCACAATCAGTCAAGTAGCTGATTTAAAATTAAAAAAAATATTAAAAAATTGGAAAATCTCCACCTTTTTTCTTTCCCTGTTGTTGACATATGTAATAACTCCTTTTCTGTTGAGAAGGATGATTTTTTTAAAATATTGATTGTTACTTCTCATTATTTTAATGTGCTGGGAATTTGATTAAGCATTTTTGAGAAAATGTCTTTGAGCAAATGTCTCTGCCCTGATTGTTAGGTCTGCTTCAGTTACAGTTATCACAGTGATATGACAAGAGCATCTCCATGTTCTTGGGCTTGTAAAGGGCTTGGCTGCCTCCACTCGAATGTGGTGCAGTTTTACTTGGCTGCCTAACTCCCTGCATTGGACACTTCTGCAATGCAATAAGACTCTGTCCCTTCCTCTTCACATGGTCACTTTCCTTGCAGAGAACAGCATCAGCCAGGCCAGTTTCACCACAAAGAAGTTGCGGCACTTTTACAAGGCAAAATAAAATGAGCACCTGGAACTCAAATTCTGTGATGATTCCCATGCACTGAAATTACTGTTCTGTTCTTCACCGTTAACACAGTTAGTGTTCGGCTGTGTGTCTTAATATCTAAATTTTGTTAGTCATCCAGATGTAATCTATTGCAAATGCTACTGACTCCCAATGCACAGTAAAGTGTATGTAAATAACAACACTCTTGAGGCCTTATTAAATTAAAATAATTTACTAATGCTATGTAGGACATGAAGAGGAGGAAAGAAAAGGGGGAATTAAAGAGTGTGTTGGTGTGGCACTAGAAAGATTTTAAATGGCAGTTATCGTATTCAGCCCTTGCAATGTATGGATACTGTGTTATCATGTAGTAGACAAGAACAAGAAATTTCTGGTTTGTACTCCTGCAGTTTTGAAAATCATACTCTTCTGGATCCTTATTACATCATTTAGGGGACATGACTTCTGGCTGCAGATATAGAGTCGCAGTGTTTTAGCAGAGATTGCTTGTGCTTCTGACAACCCCCTGTTGCTGTCGTTATTATCTGAGAAATTCCACCCTCTGCCAAAGCCGATACTCTTTAACGACCTGTCACAGACTAACATTAAGTGTGGAAATCATGCTTGTTGATTTAGATTGTTCTGGGTTTTTTACGTTGTATAAGTGCATATGCATTATCCTTTAATGAGTCAGGTTATTTAAATTTCAGATCAGATTGGGGATGTAGCGAGTGTGATGGTTCTCTATTCCTCTACCATCTGTCACTGAGGAGCTCCTTAAAGCTGCAGCCTCAGTTAGAAGAACAGCTTGGTCCTATAATCTCTCTGTCGCTGTTTCTAAGCAAAGACTAGAGACAGGTTTCTCATCTACTGAGAACAATTTTTTGAATGGAACTTTCATAGCGACAATGGAGACACTAAGGCTACGTGGAATATTCAAAGACTACTGTGTCGGTATTACAAATGTGATGTGTACCTCAGTGTTTCAGACCAGGGATGTTTTCTGCAGGAGCTCACATCACGAGGTAGTAATTTAGTGCAAATCCCTGGTGCTGAAGCAAGGCAGGTGACTCCTCTTAAGCTGCACTCCCACAGGGAAGGGAGGCATCTGATCTTACTGTTTTTCTTCCTTTTGGTGCACTTCAGTCAGATCAGACAACCCCAGCTGAAGCACAGGAGTCACTCAATCATTTCAGCAATGAAACGGGGCTGACCAAAACAGAGAGTCTGCAAAGATGATCTGAAATACTTCAGCCTTAAAGTCTCCTTGCAGAATTTGGGTGACAGCCCGGAAAGAGCTAGGGAATGTTTTCTGAGCATTTTTCCCTGTGAAGTTTTTGTTCTGAATAAATGGTACTTTACCAAAGCTGGCTGCGTTTGATTCGTGCTGTCCGTAGTCTGAGAAGATGGTCTGTTTGCAAGCACTGAGTTAAGTCAGTCTTGCTCAGCTGGATTGTAGCGGACTGCAGGCATCAGTTAGGAGGAATTGCAGTGACAGGTTGGAGGCCTGCAACTAAAGAGGAATGTCCTTAGGGACCCCGCCATGGCATCAGAAGCAGCAAGCCTGGGTGCTGACAGCAAACAAGAGTGCTTGAGAGAAAGGAAAAGGAATTGGTCTGGAAGTAGTTGTCCTCAACCCCCGAGAGCGTAGCAAGACCTTTTTTTTTGGTGCGTGTGTGTGTCCTTGAAAACATCTGTATTTCCCTTCTTCTGCATGCCCATGTTATCTGCTTAAGTAGTGCTGCTCTTGCTCAGCAAGAGGCCCAGTGGCAGAGCTGATAAGGCACAGGGCTCAGGAGACACAATCTCATATGTCCTGCAATGATCATTAACATTTTCTGCTCTCCCATTTCCTGTCACATAGTTTGTAAACTCTCCAGGAAAATCTCATATGTCTCTTAGAGCCTTCGTAAAAAACCCCAAAAGTAGTTCTAGCTCTGTAGTTTTACTTAGTTTATCCATCTATAACCTGGGTTGAAATATCTGAGAGTGGAAGAAGGAAAGCTCCATTCTATTCCCCCTTTTTAAAATAAATAATAATAATAATAATAATAATAATGATGATAACAGCAACAACAACAACAACAAATCAATTATCTTCATAATTGATCTACAAAAGCTATTGGATTGGTTTTAGTTTGTCTTTCAGTAAAGGTTCTACTGTTGATACAGTGATGCTGGCTGACGGGTAAATACATCCCTTATCAGCTTATTACATGGTTTAAATGGCTTTGAGATGTCAGTGAGGACAAATGCCACCCAAGTACTGATACCTATAAGCTACTATATATATGAAAAAGTCACATGCAGAAATTAAACATGATCTTTACTAACAAGGAGATCTTTCCTACTGATGTGAAGTGCTGCCTTGATATGTGAAATCAGAATCATAAGCAAAGTCATAATCTTCCTCTTACATGCAAATTTACAACATGGACAAAACGGATGCTGCTTTCTGTTCTCCAGCCTCACTCATGTCTCAATAACATTAGAATAATTTTTGCCTTTACATTTCTAATTGGCTTCATGCTACTGGGAATCGTTGACATTCTGTCCTTTTCATACGAGTGTTGCCAACATTTTCCTATGAAACTTGTCCTGAATTGTCAAAAGAAAGCACTTTCATATGTTCCTGAATTTTTGCTTGCTTTCATTCTTTGGAGAATTTTCTTCTCTTCAAAATGAATTCATTAAGTAACATTGACTTCCCATCAAAAAGATGTTTTCTGCTGGACAAGTAGGACTTCAATGCTATAATTCAACATATGTCATTAACTACAATAACCACAGTTGTGATTTCAGTCCAGTATTGAAAAAGAATAACATTTTAGATTACTTTTTTTCACTTCTCTGTTCAATTTAAAAATACAGTCTCTAGCACATGGATCCTTTCCATTAGTAGACTTAGATTTCTTGAATTTAGTAGATGAAAAGTATGTGCTAGATTATAGGCTTGCACAGCGAACATGACTTAAAGCATGTACACTAGAATTTTTTTGAAATGTCAGACTGTGTATAAACACTGACAAAATTAAATCACTAAAAAAGGAGATTATTAGAATACTCTAAACACAAGGCTTTCCTATTTCAAAGTGTTACTTACTAGTGAGATTAAAAAAAAAATCCCATTACAGTTAACATAATACTGTCCTTACCTAAACTTCTGTTAGTTCTCAGTTCTTTGAGAGTAGAATGTATTGTATACAATTGTATATAGCTTTTTCTAAAATCTTTGTTCTCTTGCAGTTCTCCAGCCTGACACATAACCCCTGCTGCGCTTTGGACAGGACCTTGAGTAGCTTGGCTTAATGGAGAGGAAAGGGTGTCATCGCTGTGTGCAGTGAAAGAAGGACAATATGAATTCCTAGGAAAGATGATTACAGAATTTTAAAGAATATGGCAAAAATATACAACAGTATATGAAGGAAACTCTGGAAATAGATTAAAACATTAGAGGGAGAAAGAGAAATGTGTACGCCCAGTGTATGATTCATAGAAGTTTGAGAGAGAGATTATTGAAAACCTGCCTACAGGTTTGGGGTGAATATTGCCTGCCAGTGCCCCTGGACACTGTAAAATCGCAGATTTTAAATGTCTCATAAAAGTGTCATTGCTCCCAGTTCTACCTGCTGCGGCAGAAATCTTCACTTTGGGACTCTGCCTTCCGAACACAAAAGGCGGCCAATGGCACTATAAAGAGTCAGTTCACCTACCCTGCTGCAGTCCAAATGCATTCAGGTCAATGTTACACAGGGGTTGTTTTTATAATTTAAAGGACTTTAAAGAAATAATATGGATGCTCACACAAATGACTATGGAGGTATATACTCAGATTGTTCAGGTCTGCTCCAGATCCCTTGCCAAAGCAAAAACCTGGTGGTCTCCACTGCTCACACAGCGACACGACAACTCTCCCCGGCAAAGCAATGCCTCCCCCCCTGCCCGCAGCACTGGCACATTGTCTCTGACGAGAGGTAGCAAAATTTCTGCAGCTAGAAATAATCTATCTGCCTCTCAAGAATACAGATACTGTGTCATGTATATCATCAAAACACCTTCCAAACTTCTTTTTAAATACCCTGGCGTCTCTGGAGGAAGGTGCACTATCCCTTTTTAAATGACAGGGAGGTGGAGGTACCGGAAGAATGAATTCAGCCCTACTGGGAGAAATGATTTTGCAGCCATGGCAATTTCTTGTTTGTTCAGCCAGATCTCCCTTTGGCAACTGCCTCACGTAGTGTTCTGATTCCCCTTTAATTCTCTTCTTAGTTTTGTTGAACCAACAGAGCTGTAGGAAAAAGCTGTGGCTTCTGTTCCTCCTGTGTGCCAGCAGCAAGACTCTTTATTGAGGTCACTTCCACCACAAGACAGGGATGGGAGCTGCACTACTGTCCTCCAGGGACTATTTGTGCTACAGGAGAGCTGACACGGAAACAATTTGTCTGAAGTCAGAGAGTGAGCGGGTCAAAAGCCACTGAAACTCGCTGCCTCCTGACAGCCAGCTCCCTGGGTGCAGCTCACTTTGTTTCTAACAACTGGGTGCTTGTGAAGTACAGTTCAGCGGCTCTGCCCACTGTGTGGATACTCAGCTTGCTGTATGGAGGTGTCTGCAGCACAGCTAATAATCCTAAACTCTCACTAAAGTTATTAGAAAGAAGTAAGTACATTCAGGGCACAGTTCATCTCATCCTAAAGCAGATGTCTAAATTAGATAAATCATGCTCTACAAGTTTCTGTGTATGTACTGACTACAAAAGGTGATCTGGGTGAGCAGTTCAGCTGTAGATGTTGATCTAGTAGACATCTAAAGTTGTGAGATGCAAAAATGGGTCCATTTCATTTGGAAAAAATCAGAGAGGTATGTTTGACTTCTCTGTAATTTTTTCATCCTGCATTTGGAAAATGAATTTATTTATTTATTTATTTACTTTTATTTTTCATTTCACAGAATCTCATAATCCCAGAATGGTAGAGGCTGGAAGGGACCTCTGGAGACCATCTAGTCCAACCTCCCTGCTAGAGCACAATCACCTAGAGCATGTTGCGTAGGATCACGTCCAAGCAGGTTTTGAATATCTCCAGAGAAGGAGACTGCACAACCTCTCTGGGCAGCCTGTCCCAGTGCTCGGTCACTCTCAGAGTGAAGAAGCTTTTCCTCATGTTCAGATGGAACTCCCTGTGTTCCAGTTTGTGCCTGTTACCCCTTGTCCTGTCACAGGGCACCACTGAGGAGTCTGGCCCCTTCCCCTAGACATCCACCCTTTAGATATTTGTAAGCATTGATAAGGTCCCCTCTCAGTCTTTTCTTCTCCAGACTAAACAGACCCAGCTCTCTCAGCCTTTCCTCATGCCAGAGATGCTCCAGTCCCCTCATCATCTTTGTAGCCCTCCACTGGACTCTTTCCAGTGTGTCTTGAACTGGGGAGCCCAGAGCTGGACAGAATATTCCAGATGTGGCCTCACCAGGGCAGAGTAAAGGGGGAGGATAACTTCCCTTGACCTGCTAATGGCCACACTCTTCTGAATGCCCCCCCAGGATACCATTGGCCTTCTTGGCCACGAGGGCACATTGCTGTCTCATGGAGAGCTTGTTGCCCACCAGGACTCCCAGGTCCCTCTCTGCAGTGCTGCTTCCCAGCAGGTCAACCCCTAACCTGTACTGGTGCCTGGGGTTCTTCTTCCCTAGGGGCAGGACCCTACACTTGCCCTTATTGAATTTCATATGGTTCCTCTACGCCCAATTCTCTAGTCTGCCCAGATCTTGCTGAATGGCAGCGCAGCCTTCTGGTGTGTCAGCCACTCCCCCCAGTTTTGTATCATCAGCAAATTTGCTGAGGGTACACTCTGTCCCCTTGTCCAGGTCATTGATGAATATGTTGAAGAAGACCGGACCAAGCACTGACCCCTGGGGCACACCACTAGCTACAGGCCTCCAACTAGACACTGCACCGCTTAACACAACCCTCTGGGCTCTGCCATTCATTCAGTTCTCACTGTCCACTCATCCAACCCACACTTCCTAAGCTTGCTTATGAGAGAAAGCTAAAAAACCTTGCTGAAGTCAAGGTAGACAACATCCACTGCTCTCCCTTCATCCACCCTAATTTCCTATTATATGGAGTAATATTAAAGAGGCTGGAATAAAAACATAATGTTTTGATTTTGGTGGAGGAATAGTTTGTGCAATAACTTTTATTCCAGACAGGTTTAGATGAAAACAGTTTCAAAAATGTGTCTTTTTCCCTGGAATAGGAAGTCTGAGGTTTGAACAGCTCTATAGCTCTACTCAATTCCATGAGCAAGAAATTTGTCCTTAAGTAAAGTAATCATACATGTAGGCTTGCTAGGAAGTGTCCTTTTTTAAAAATTTAACCTAGACAGGATTTTAATTATTTATCCAGTATCTTTGATTGTCAATTCCAGACTGATGACAGCTTGACATGGTCAGATGAACTGTATTACATGTGTAGTGAGGCTAACTTACCTGGCTTGCATGCATTTTCACGAGCAGGCATCTTCAACAGAACAATGGTGACCCTTTTGTGTTAATTTAGTGAAAATGAAAGTGAAAAGGAGGCTATGAGTGTGCAGATAAGGAAATGAAGGGAAAAGGGTGCAATAGGCAAGGCTGGTGGAAAGCAGAATATTTTCATATGTAAAGGTGCAGATTTCATCATCCTGCGTAGTTAAGTTTTGAGTTAGAGGTTTTATATGTAAACTAAATCAGTTTGTTCTTGAGGAGCTTTTTAACCAGATGTACAACTTACTGCTACGTTCACGTTGTACATCATCACCCCGGTAGCACGTGGGGTTAAAACCCTAACCTAGCCAACGTTTGGGCACAGACCCTGCTGCCCCCCAGCAGCGGTCCTCTGCCAGCCTGGCAGCACAGCCTTCTCCATTGCTCTGTGCACAGGAGCCCCAAGGCTGCTCTCCGTCACATGTCCTGCTTTGCAGTTATTTTGCTCCACTTTCTTTCTTTTCCCTATCGTTCTGTATTCCACCTCCTCCTCTCCTTCCATTTTCAGGTAACATTTAGTTCTCAATGCTGGTTTATATTTGTTTATTTTTCCACACTGCAAGTCTAATTAAATGTCTAATTAAAAATAAGCAAATAAGACCTAGAAATAAGTTTTAATTAGGTATTAACAGTTCCTTGAAAATTAATGGCAAGGTGATCGCCCATACCTCTGCAGAGCACAATGAGAATTAGCATTTGCTTTAGGGGCATCTCCCTTCTCTTCTCTCCCCACACGCCCTCTGTGGCTGGACACACTGTTTGCCCAGCTATCTCAGCCATCCGCTCTCTCATTATGTTGAGGAACAGTGGCTGTCGTGCACCTTTTGTACCTGTACTGCCATTTCACACCACTTCTCTGCGTACTGTGATGAAGCTGGCTTTGAGGATGCTCTTGTATTTGCCCAAGTCCTTTCCCTTTTTTCCTTCCCATCTCCTTTCCCCCCTGCTTGCCTTTTCCTTAGTTGTGTTGTTACAGGTATTTGTGGGGCTGTGCAGTACACGGTATCAGTGAAACGAAGTGGTTAGGAAAAAAAAAAATCCTCATTTGTATCAGCAAAATGTAGAGAGGACAACAAAGAATAGTGCAGGGGAAGAAGCGGGGCACAGGAAACTAAACCTGGCCTGACCATGAAAGGGGTGTTGGCTTATAAGTACATTCTGTATTACTTAAGCTGACTATGTGCTTGGGCCTGAATCACAGATTCACTGTAAATATTACCCTCTGCAATGGAGTCGTATGTGGATGTGATTCCTGGCTTGGCTTTGCCAGTAATCAGCTTGTCTTCCTCTGAGGTTGAATGGAGACTCCTCTTGTGAAAATGCGCGGTCCTGCTGGAGGTGGGTGGGGAAAGGTTAAGCCTGAGCTTCCCTCCTATGCACCAGCTGCTCCTGGAGACCGAGTGCTTGTTTATGCCTTAGGTACTCACAAACCCTTTCTGAGCTTCTCCTCAGGTAAAGCCTATTCATGCTGTCCTCAAGAGAAGATGTCAGCTTAGTCAGGCTGTGGTTTTCAAAGAAGCCTAAGTGATTTGGGCACCCAGTTTATCTGAAAGTAAAATTACGTGTCCAAATTTAGATGGCTTTGAAAAGTCCCAGCTGGAGTCTGCTTAGTGGTGGAAAAGGAACAGACTGATAAAGCAACCTTGGCCACAATACTCATAAATGACTCAGTGCTATAATTCAGCTTACAGCCTCCATTATATTTAACAGTATTTATTCATTACTTGTCCTAAAATCTTTTTTTTTTTCTTCCCTCCACTTGCTTCTCAGGGACAGATTTGTTTCAGATCTAGTGGAGAGAACATTTCTTTCAAGGACATTCTGGAGGAGTTGTTTGTACAAGGCTGATCAAAAATTGCAAAACTGAATAAAAAAAGGACAAAATTTTGTACTGAAATATGGAAAATAATAATGGCAAACTTTTCACAATAACAAACCAAACAGCAAATAAGGTATGCAACCATTTACTCAAAGAATCATTTCTTTAATGCACAGAGTGCTTTTCAACACTGGGGACCAACCTATTTTCAACCATAATAATTAAGAAGCAACAGTCTTTGCCATGAGTGAAAAGGTGACATTATACTTGTTTCAAGTAACTAATTTATACGACTGTATGGTATGTCCCCACTGCACAATGCTGTGTGATATGGATACAGTCGAGCCAAGTCCCAAATGCACTAGTCTTGCTGTCAGAAGTGGGGTAGCTGGAGATGTATGCAGGTGCATTTGTTCTAGTTTTTACTTTTCAATCATCTGCAATGCAGAGATGCTTTTTGAATCATGGAACAAAGTGTTCTACCTCCTTGCTTCCAACTTAGGTTATCAGAGAAAAACTTCACAAATATTCTGTGAACTGTGTTCGTGCCATTTTTTAACAAATTTCTTCTCTACTCCAGTGAACAACTTTCTGTTGGAAAACAAAACCCTAGAAGATGAGTTTTTTCAAAAATAAAGCAATGCCAAACTGTATGTTAGATAAATATTGCATTATACTCTGCGTGCCAATGAAAGCCATTGAGAATGCAAATGTACCAACATAATCTAGGTCTTGTCATCCTCTAGGCCAATATTTGAGGGGTTTTAAGGCTACCTTACAATTTTAAAAGCATCTGAGTAACTACTTCACAAAAACATTAAACAGCATATCATTCTTCAAATTAAAATTTTCTTGTAGGCTGCACATTTTTGTTATACTCAATTGTGTAGGAGGCTGTAAATTTCATATCGGTGCATTTGATTTAATTAGTTGCCTTGATGCACTTGTGTCTGTTCTGAATGTCAGGCCAGAGTGTCAGCTGGTCTAAAACAATAGTCTTCTGTTCCATCCAAAGGAAGTACTTGAATTTGCATCCTCTGAGGAAAAGGAGCTGTCTGCATAAGCAATATCTATATAGAAATCCAGAACCCAAATTCAAATGATTGGTGAAAACTCAAGTGTGAAAAGAAATCATGGTTCATACTATACAGTCTGAGTTTCTTCACTTGATCATGTAGTTGGTGACTTCATGCTTCTTGTAATGTACACCAGGCTAAAAAGGAAAGCCATTTATGGCAGCTATAAATTCAACTGCCAGCCCTTTAAGAACTGTTTTCTTAATTTCTTTTTGGTTTCTTATGATTTCCTGAGGCCTCCTGAAAACTTTTTTTACTGTAGCCACAGTCTTGTTTTACATTTTCCATGGTGGTCATAAAAACAGGCTGAATAATTCATATACAAATTTAAAGTACAGAATGAGACTTTTTAAAAGTAAATGTACCCTCTCTTCTTGTTACCAGAAGCAAAATTACAAGAATTTCTCTAGTTTTCTAGTAAAGCATGTTATTCTTAAAATCTGGCTCTCTTTGAACCTACCTTACAATAGGTATTTGTGTATGCATTGCCATGGTATCCACCAGAACTTCAACTACAGCATGATTATCTGTAATATGGAAGTGCTGAACACAGCATCGGACATACTGTGTATTAGATCATTGAACAGGCACAGACTGACTTTACATGAAATGAACCAAACAAGTCAGGGATATGTTGGATTTACTCCACCAGCTCTGCACAGCAAACTGTAAAACATCATCTGTTGCACAGACTCAGGCCTGCACGCAGGCAAGCTGCGCCCACCCTGCTCTGCCTGGGTGCGCTGGGGTGCAGCTTCGGGTTCTGGTTTTGCAATAAAAAGAACCTGTCATGGGCTGCTTTGAGCTTGTCTCCAAGATCTAAAGACTAAAGAAAAGACATTTCTCAACTCAAATTTATTTCCCCTTTCCTGCAACAGTAGCCTAGTTTGTTCTGCTCAGGGTACCTGAGAAGCTCGGTTGAGGCTGTCTCTGCTTGGGGCAGGGAGTAGCATATTTTAGAGCTATAGGTTGCCCAGAGAAGCTGTGGATGCCCCCTCCCTGGATGTGTTCAAGGCCAGGCTGGATGGAGCTTTGGGCAATGTGGTCTAGTGGAGGGTGTCCCTGCCCGCAGCAGGGGGGTTGGAAGTAGATGGTCTTTGAGGTCCCCCCCAACCCAAACCGTTCTATGATTCTATGATTCTATTATGTAGGTGAATTTTTATGAAGTTACTGTGTTAAACAGAAATCCTTTGATAGGACCATTTAGAGAACATGACATGATGCACTTATACATCTACATTGCTTTCCTTCATCAGCCACCCTATTAACACTTCTGTCTCGATAAAAGAGAAAAAAGTTATAGTTCAGAAATGGTATGAAGCAAACTCATATCCACCTTTAAAAATAATCTCTACAATAAATGAATGCCCTTTCACTGGCTTTGCAGTTATTCAATACTCCTGTTACTCACGCCATAGGACCTTTCATCAGGGGATTTCTTTTGACTTTGCACCTTCTCATCTTGAACTAACTCTACCTATGCTTTGCTGTCAGTGTCGGTATATCAGCAACTAACAGCAGTTTCTGATAAGGCATTTTGTGATGATTATCTGCAAAAATTACAATTGTGTATTCTTACCATTCAAACTTCTGCATCATTATAGATCAGCAAGCTCAACAATGTTGAGCTGATGTCCGGCAAGGCTGTAGAGCTGACGGTGATTTACAAGCCTAATAGCAATATTAAGCAAGATGGATATTTCCCTGTAGTCAGTAAGCAAATTACTCTTCCTTTCATGTCTGCTGCATTTGATGCTTACAATATTTAAATGTACAATATTTACATTAATATTTAGTGTATGCTTCTGATTTACATGAAGATCATGAAGATTTAAATTTTATGCAGTTATGTGTTGCTAATGCATTTTGGCTATGGCAAGCTCTTGGTTTTCTTAGGTGTAATTGAGGCTGAGCTTGTAGGGTCCACAGCCGGCAGTGGTAGCGGTCACTGTTTTTTAACACTCACACATGTGCAGAATGGAATTATCTCTCTTCTCTTTGTATATAAGCAAATATGTATTATAAGACATGAGAGTACCTATATAGTCCTTGTTTGATCAGATTGTTTGTCTTAATAATTTAGACCTGAATTTTATTTTTAAGTAAACACTCAATTTTCTCTCTTGAACTAAGCAGTATTATCTTCCGTGTGAGCCCTCCCTGCGTTTCTACACATGCTGTCACAGATAGTGTTTTTTCAGTATATTTCCCAGAAGATGGATCACTGAGATTATTCAGCAACGTCAACCTGGTTGTCACTGTGCAATGACACATGGTATTCTCCAGTGTCTGCTCTGGCTACCGCTGGCGTGTGAAGCTCCAGTTGGCATGACAGAGGCTTCCCTAATTGCTTACAGGTGCTATGCAAAGCCATCCTCACTGAGGCCTGTCAAAATTGAGCTATTCACAGCTGACACATTCTTCCTGGGCCTGTGGCTGAATTTTTCTGGGATTTTTTTGTTTAGTTGGTTTGGTTTGGTTTTTTTGTGTTTTTATCTCACTTGTAGCATATATTTGTATGCATTTTTTCTAGATAAGACCTCAAAGAAGAAAAGGGCAGCTACTTTGAGATGGAGCCTGATCTGTTTATGAATGCTATTTCTATCATGTGCAAGAACAGGAAGCAGAGCAATTCTCTAAGCGTATGTCCTACAGCATGCCGGTGTAGCATATTTCTCTGTTTATCTGGATTATGACAGATTACATTTAATACAAATGTTGAAGTATTCCCTGGAGGCACAAATGGTTACACCACTTGCTATGCAGAACCTTTAAACTTCTGGTTTACTGTGTGAGCTAACTTAGCTTTTTAGCGGAACTGTTTTTCTTCTTTATTTCTCTTACAGTCAATAACAAGTTCTCGTTTTGGAATGACTGTATGATAAAGTGGCAGTTGAAATTCTGTGAATTCTGTGTAGATAAATGTGAAGTAATGCATTTAAGGAAAACATCTTAATTTTACATTAAAAATAACTGGAACTGAATGAATATTAATATTCAGGAATAATATTTTGGGATTACAGGAGTTCCATAGGACCATGAACGCATTATCCAGTAAGACTTAGCTCCCCCTGCACTCACAAAATATGTTATAAATGAGAAGGAAAAAACAGAAAATAAAACAGGAAATATAGTTTTACTTGTGCATAAATCGATGGTATGTCAGAATCTTGAACAAAGTGTGCAGTTCTGAAATTGCCAATTTAGAAAGATGTCATAGAATAGGAAAAGATTTAGAGAAGAGCAATGAAGATGAACAAGTTATGGAGTGGTGCACACATGTGGCAAGCAGACAGAGGTATTTTGGAATGGTGAAAAATCAAGGTCTATAGACTCATAAGTGACCAGGAGAAGGTGGTTAGGGAATATCTGGAAATTGGTTACTGGCCTAAGGATATCTATGGTTTGAACTAATACAACTTGTCTTTTGGAAAAACAGAAGGCCTAAGTAATGATACCTAAAAGACATAGAGTTTGCTTAGAATTTTCTGCTTAAATACACCAATAATCTGAGCTATGTTCCAACTGATACAGTTTGGAAATTTGGGTAAAATTTAATTTTAATGAAGGCTCTTCAAACTGCTGTAAAATTCCTTACAGACAGCAAATTCTTTTTTGGGACATCAAGAGAAAAATTACTTTTAGTTTCTTTACCTTCTTTGTGGGTTACATATTGACCTCTTAATTAATAAATTTTGCCATGCACTTTGATAGTGCCTGGATTTCTCCCTTGGGTCCTTTCAGACTGTGATATGAGGAGCTTCAGCTATGAAGCTGTCATTGAACATTAAACTATATGTTGAACACTGCTTTTCCCACATTGTTCGGGGTGATAATTATTCAGCATGATCTGATGCCTGAATTCTGATGAATGAAAAAGTAGGTGAGCTATGTCTAATCCCAAACATTTGCAGTCAAAGGGTAATCTATCCATCTAAGAATGTAAGGATAGGCATTTTTAAACACAGCTTTGAATCACATTTACCCAGGCAGGTCTCAAAGATAGGGATGATATCTTTAAAAGTTCACCACTGTATAAGTGTGCAAGAGTAATACCTTGCTAGAGAAGATGCCAACTATGATGTGTGTTCTATTTCAAAATCATTCTTCAAAAGACATTTTGAGTTATAATAGGATTTCACAGAAACAATCAAATCAAATCCCTATAGGTTTTCACCAGTGATAAGCCTGGTTTTTTGTTTGAGGTTTGTTGGTGGTTTTTTTTGTTTGTTTTGTTTTGTTTTGTTTTTTTCCTTTTCCTTTGAAATCACAAATAAATTAGAGCTACTGACTTTACTGCCTATTGCTAAATGAGCCTGGAAGGATGGGAGTAAGTGATGAGGATTCACTACTGTACTTATCCTAGTACTCCACTGATTGCAATTGATTGCAACCAGACTAGGACATCACAAAATCAAACATGTTTTAATAGTGAATAAAGAGGATATAATTTTTATGAGGGCCCAGCTGACAACCAGGGCCACCTTAGACATCGACACATTTTCTCACCCATCTTATCTGTGGCATCTTACCCATGGGCGTGCAGCGTTCTCTTCTTTCCTCTTTTCTCCTCTTTTTTTGTTGTTGTTTCATCAACCACATTCCCCAAAGACATCCTTTCCCCATGCCACAAATATGCAGTTTCTCAGGGCTAAATTAACCACAGGAGAAAGATTCCTGTCCAGAGTAGAAATAATAAATTAATAAAAATGAGTTAATTAAACTTTAGATGAGGGTAACATAGTTCAGGGAATTTGCAGATTTTTTTCTTTATGTTTACTATTTGCATTTAATTTCACAAGTATTTAATTTTCTGCCTCATAAAAAGAAAACAATGAAGAAGAATTAAAGGTAGTTTCCACATTTTTATTCAACCTTTTAAAAAGTATTATTATTTTTTTTCTGTGTGCATCACTGAATAGAATAATTTCATGTAACACACAAAAAAAAGGTAATATTCGGTCAGCATAAGGCATATCTTTCTACAAACCAATTGCACTCAAGTAATTTACATAAAGATAAAAGATCACTTTTTCTGAATTAAGGAGATGGAAATAATCTTCCCTTTGAGAATCTAATTAAATCACAAGATACCTCAATTTTCATCTACATTGCTTGATATATCCAATATTTCTAAAAAAGTAATAAAGCACCACAAATGTGTCTTAGTTCTGGAATGTGACAACCCTCCTTACATATATTTTGATACAAATATAGAGGAGAAAGCTACAACAATGAAGAAGCACCAATATTAAAGTAATAAAGCGTGTGAGCAAAGGGAGAAGTTTGTGCACAGACACTTCTGCCCTTGGGCGTAGCGAAGACCAGGTGACAGCTGAGCCCCTTTCCAAACTTGATTTTTCTGGACTGTTGAGCACAGGTCCCAGCCTGGCAGGATGATAACGTGGCCATTGCATCCCGCACTTCTGCAGCCATAGTGTGCTGGATTTTGGGGTGTTTTCTGGTGGAAACATAGCCCGCATTTGGGTGGGTTTGAGTCCCTTCCTGGCAGGCTTGTGTTTTCATCTTTCCTTGATGTAGTTCTGCCTCAATGCAGTCGACAAGCCAGACTGGGTGATATAGAGCCAGGTTCTGGATACATATGGCTAATTTCCTGTACTCGGGAGGCATCCCTCCTTCTATACCTTATTGTAATGCCTGTGCCAGCCACTTGCCAGAAGCCAGTAAGCTGTAAGGATGGAGATACTCCCTAAAAATGCTGGCTAGCAACTGACTCATATTTTCCATGGCCCCAGAATTTCTCGGTTTGGATATTGGCAGCAAGGCAAAGCCTATCTCTAGGAAGTAGGTTTTCTTCTGTATGCAGCAGAACTGAAAATAAAAAGCCTTTCTTTGTGTAGACTTTGTATGGAGCAGGCATGCTATCTTTTTTTTCCGCAACCTTTTAATTAAAAACATGATATATTGAGGAAAAGGGTTGAATGAAGACATCAACAGTAAACGTTTTTGTTCAAATTCTCCTTTTCATATAAAACTCATAGAAATTTACTTCTATTTACTGTAAGAAAAAGGGACAAGTTCCAGAATGAAACTGCAAGGATTATTTTTTTCAATTTTGGGGAAAATATTGACTGGTTTTTGTTCAATACTTCCTCATTCTAACATTGACTGTTACAGATAGGTGGATAAACAGAGAAACAGTTCTCTGAAATGCATGTGTTAGAAGTGACTGCCATTTCAAAGACATTCTCTCTATATATTGCTAGCCATGAATTCTAAAAATAAGCTTTAATCTCTATCTCTGATTTTCCCATAGACTGCTAAGCAGCCAACATGTTGTCAAAACTTCAAAATCTGCAGATAGTCTTCTGGTTCTCTGGCATGCCAGTAAAGAAGAAAGAAAATCTCTGAATACTGAGATGACACTTTCATCAAATATTTGTTTATAGTAATGTTCACATAAACAATCTCTTCTAATAAGTCATCATCTTTCATCTTCAGATTACGACGGAGCTCATTATATACAAATTCTATTGAACTGCATTGCTGAGAAATAAATTCTAGTGCTTTTTTTTTTAACGTGAACTCCCAGTTACCTGGCTGCTAGTGCCATCCACTTGTCTAGTACTGAAAAACAAACAAACAAACAAATCCATCTATCAGATCCAGTGATATTCTCCTTTGTAACAAAACTGATCAGGTTTGCTGAGAGTAGGACTAGAGCTTATTTTGTGCAGAAAAATACAACAATGCTGTGTGGGCCATCTGCTAAATTTTGTTGGTTTAGAACAATGAAAAATCCAGTCTTTTTAATGTACAGATTTTGATTCACTGTCTCTGCCTTCTAAAGTTATATGTGCATTTTAGAGATGGAGGAAATACTTAAGTAGTGCTTATAGACCTCTGGACTTGAGCCTTGAAGGCACTTTATCCCCTGTACTGAGAATACCCAGATGGAGTGAAACACCTGATAAGCAGCTGTGAGTGCATCTGTCCTCTTAGAAACTTGCTCAGCTCATCCACCTACTAGTGCTGCCCAAGTCTGAGCCTCCTTTTATTGAAAACACTTAATTTCTAATTACAGGTTGGTTTTCTGGACTTTCAAGTCACTGTAAGCTTATTTATAAGTATTTGGTGGATAAAGTCCTGAATGACACACTCTTCTTGTATCAGCTGCCAGGATGGCCCACAACCACCAAATAATAATCATGTGCTTAGAACTAGAAGATTATCATTTAAATAGAAAAATCAGATTCTCAGAAGTAAAGAAATGCCAGATTTACTATCGTCCAACCAATCCTACCTCCATTTACTGGCCATCTGTTTCAGCTGTTGTGCAAAATCAAGCAGAGTCCAACTTGCACAGTGAAGCAAAAGAACCTCAGTTGCCACTATTTTAACATAGTTTGGTCAGATTTGTGTGGGTTTTCTAAGGGAAAAAAGGTAATCATACGTTTTAATGTTGTGATGTTAAGAATAACTGCCTTGTAGATTTAGAATTTGCTTTGACTCCTGAAATCTTAATAAGTATCCACTTAGCACTTGAACTATGGGATGGACCTCATAGCCATGTAAATTTATTCTGGTTTCCCTGCTCCCACGGCAGTTTCTTCAGCTCTTGTACGTGCAAAATCTCAGGTATTTTGAGTGGCTGTTTTGAGTGGCCTTACCTTGGCAAAATCTTCCAAGAAGCACAAGCAACAGAAGGAAAACACCATTTCCCCCTCCCCTTAAATCATCTTGCAAAATTTGATTGAAATTGTTTAGAATAGATTTAGAAGAGAAGTTGCCACATGACAATTTCTACCTGCTGATTTTTAAAGGCTAGCAAAAGCATTGGCTTTCAGTACAATTAAAGTAAAGTTTCCTGCAGAATCCTCTGCAGTGGAAACTGTCAGGTAATCAAAACATGCTACCAAGTGTACTTTACAATAAAAGTAAATGATTAATACTTCTGACTGAATTGAGAAAATGGTATCCAAATTTAGAGAATTCAGTTGAAATTCTGTAAACCGAGGGCTGGCAGTGTCAACCTTTGAACCAGATAATATTTTTAAGCTCTTTGAAGTTTAAAAATAGTTCTTTATATGTTTGTAATCTTATTCCTAGTGTTATGTTTTAAAGGTGGCACAGAGGATTAAATGGCTGACTTGAACCAGAGCCCTTGCTTTTGATTCACCTTTCAGCCTTTACATCCACCCATGTAAAATCTTGGAAATGTCACTGTCCTTTGTTTGATAGCATGTGTGGACCTTGTTATGGGCCAGGACCCCATTGTGCTAAGCTGTATACAAACACACAGCACCAAAAAGTGGCTGCTCTGTAGAGACTTTCTACTTTTACTGTATGTTGTGTTTGTCTCCGCAATAACTGAGTGCCTTCCAGTAGTGCACTGAGCAATGTGACTACCATCTGGCATGTGTTTGTTCGCTCACTCTCTCCCTGGGGGGAGAAGTGTGTGCAGTGGAGTGTTATGTCTTTGAATTTTTATACATAGATACTGACACGTGCTGATATATGTGCATATGCTAGAAATGACAAGGTCAAAAAATATGCCTTGCACTTGGAGTGAAAAATGGTGATGTTTAGGATGTTCTTTAGTTAATTCTACATGTGCGGGGTCTTGAGAAAGATCTCCCTGTTGCATAAGAAGATGTTGCATTTTGAGTTTAATGCAGCATTTTCCTATCTTGCATAGCCTCTAGTCATCCTATCTTTCCAAGGAGTTACCAGGGGCTTCCATCCCTTTCTCCAGATGGTGTTGAGAGCTGAAGGCAAGAAAAGGGAAAAGGAAAAGTTAAATTTAAAAGTGTTCATGCTCACAGAAATGAAATCTGTTCTTCCTGAGACTAGGACAAGTCATGACACAACAAATACTCCACTCATTCACATCCTGTGCAATCCCATCTAAGACAAGATGCTGTTCCATGTGCAAATACATGCAGAATTTGGTCTTTGCAAATACATTAGTTCTTCCGAAACTTAGAGTCAAATATAAACTTACTTCTTTGGTATTTGCTGAAACAAAACAAAACAGAAAAATTTCCATCATTATCATTCACAAATGGGCCCTGAAGGGAGGTAACAATCACCGAAAAATGAGTTGTTCAAAGTATGATTTTTTTTTTTTTAATGTCCCAGAGTCTTACATCCAAAGACAGTCTAACTGAAATGCCAGGGAAGAGTATTTCTAACAAGATAGGCATCTTATGTTTCTTTCATTATTTTATAATCCAGACAAGTGTCATGTGAAATATGTGTACTTATGCTTGAAAAGAGAAAGAAACCTACTACGTAAATATTTTTTCCGAAGGGCATTTCCAGAAGACTTCTGAAGAAGTCAGCATAGGTTCACTTGTAATCATTCAGGAGACTCCATATGTGTTGTAATCAAATTATCTCTTCCTCATGTGTTTCTAAGTGGATAGGATCTCTCAGTTCCCTAACTCTTTTCCTTTGTACTTATTTTTTATTGCTCCACAGCCTTTCCGTGGAAGCTGTATATTTAGCCATGCTCTTTCAATAGTCTCCTCTTCCAACATTTTTTTCCCTGTAGATTGATTGATTATTAATTTAGCAGCAGAAATGGGTGATTAACCCATTATTAACAATTTGGAAGTGGAGTGATTATGATAAAAATGTATGATACAAGGCACAGAGCAGGTCATTGGGAGACAAGACTTTGAAATTCCATCCTGAACTCTGCCAGTAAATTCCTATCTGGTTTTAAACATGCTACTTAACTTCTCTGTAGCTGAGTTTACTCATCTGTATGTAAACACATAACCTTATCTATCACAGTTACTACAGCATTTAATTTTTTAATTGAACACTTGCACATTTTGGTTTCTGTAAATGAAGGTTTTGTCTTAAATCTTTGCTAGGCTTTTAGAGAGCAAATTAATTTGGAATAATTTTTATGATGCTTTTGCTGCTCATGATATAAGCTAATAGCTCCCCCTTTCAAAGGTCATAGAAAGTGCCTTCAGTTTACTATCACTTTAAAATTGTAATTTTCAAATTCTCACATAAAGCTCTTCTTTTTCAATAATGATGCTGCAGATTTTCATCTGCTCTTGTAGTTAGTGGTGGGATAAACTAAAAAAACATTAAGAACTTTCCCTAGGTCACTGAATATACAGTTTCCTGTAAACTTTATTATGAGTTACACAAGATGATCCTTAAAACCAATTTAATCCCATAAAATTGGCTTTAGATTTTTTATTAAACATGGAAGTGCCTTTGTAAGTGGATGGCTTCTTACTTCTGCTATGAAAATCAGGTTATTTTTAATTATGCATGGAAGACTGTATTTCATAACACTATTTATAAGTATTGTTATCTTCTCTATGACCTCTAATTTAGGTGGTTATGCCAGAGCAGTTGAGCATCCTTCTAAATGTTGGTTTGTTGGTTTGTTTTTTTTTTTTCTATTTTATTCATCCTGCTATGGATTTTTTTGCAAATACAGGTTTGTCATGTGTATTTTGCCTCATGATATTGGTCACAGGACTAATGGATTCTGCTCCTTACCCTCTGATTCACCTGGATGCATTAGGAAATGACAATGTAGGGCTTAACTAGACTAACGCCCCTTTCACATGGTAAACCACAAAGACATACCTTTATATGGACTGGTAGAATCAGCGCTTTGTCTGTAACTTCTGTTTCAGTGTTTGAAGCTGGCTATCCCTCTTCTAGTAAGGGCAAGATATAGGAAAAATGTCCTCTGTGTGCTGCACAGTTTATCAAGAAGAAGCTACATACTTTTGAAACTATCTTTTGAATCTGTAAGCCCCAGATACAAGCCTGTATACCAATTGCAAAAATCTGCAAAGTAGGGGTCTGCACTGAGGCCCCATCATCTGTTCTTTCTTTTTGGGTCCTGATCCATTGTCTTCTTCCTAAGTGTATTGCACAGATATTGGGGGCTTCAATTTCCTCAGCTGTTGGCTACTAGCCACACTCTTTTATGCCAAAAGACCATATTAGGGACATTGTTTGTTTGTTTGTTGGGTATACAAAGATCCAGCACAAGAGAGTATTTACTTACTTAGCATATGCTGTAGCCTCATGGGTGCTTCTTTAGGACGTGGGACTTGAAAGCTTAAATAAGGCCTATCTAGAAACCATGCATCTCACTTCCTGGGCAAGCACTCTCTTAATTACATTATTGATAATTACATAATTACATCATATTGAATGAGAAATGGGCAGTACTTTTGAGTCCAGCTATGTTGTAACACAAGTGCCTATGAGTATAGGTATTTATATTACTCTTTGAGCATGCCTGTAAAACCAGGCCTTCAGTAGGGTGAAGGCAGGGGGAAAATTAGGGTGACTGTTATTGCATTTGGAAGCGGACATCTAAAATAGCCTGGGAAGTTATGGCTTAGAATTGGCTATTTCTCTTCAGTGGCTCTGAAGTGAAATAGTTCAGGTGTCTTCCTTATAGGCAAGGAGAACATCTTCTGTTTCTGGCTTTGGAAAGCATGTTTTGTCCACTCAGCTCTGGAATGTTTCATAGTCATGGCACTTTGGTGTTAGGAAAGTTTGGCAGACCCTCTGGTACCCAAGCAACTAGATGTGGGGAGGGAATTGATTTATACTCCAGAAATCTATAGGTCCATCGAGAGATGTACTTAAACCCTGTTCCAAACCTAGGTAATCCAGTGACAATCACAGTAGCTCTGGTTTTAAATTTATGTTCAACAGTACTTATTTCACAGAGGATGGTGGCTTAAAGACACACATTTCAACCAGAGGAAAAAGTGAAGATTATAAGGCAATTTCATTCTAAGCAGGGCCATCTGAAGTTTATGGAAAGTGGCAGAAGGTGCTGGAGAAAGATGACAAAATGCTGAACTTCTTACCCTGGTTCAGTGTTTCATGATCTGCACCAGCAATGCTGAGACTCCCATTTCCCAGCACACTCCAGCACCTTCCAGGAAGAGCGTTCCTCAGACTTTGCTCATCATTTTGAAAACAAATTAATTCTCTTTTTAAAGTTTTACAGAATTTTATGGATTTGTAATTTCATATACATTTCTAAAATGTTACAGAGAAATTTTCAGCTGGTTCTTTAGAGGTATCATATCTGGGCATTACTAGCTCCGAACAGAGATGGGACATCTTTATTCAAATGAAAGTGTTATCAAAATCATGGAATGATGCTGCCAACTATGCCATTTCCAGCATAAAGCATGGTTTTCTTTTGAAATGAATGAAAACCTTCCCTAATATGATTACACTTGTGGAAACATTTGTCAGATAGAACACAAGGCAATTAGGGATTTCTTTATGATGATCCATTACAGTTCATTCAAAATCAGCTATAAATATTACCAAATAGTTCCATTTAAATTGTTATCTGCTACTGTCAGTCTAGGTCTTTCACAGATGAATTTTATCAGAATAAAGGGCTGACAGCACTTCTTTAAACAAATACAGAAGTCAGGGTTATAGCCTTTAATTTCCAGTGTCCTCCCATACCCTTAATATCTGCTGGATGAAAACTGTTACTTAATTCATTTGGCACTTTTATCCACTTTTGCCCTTGAAGGTCGTAAATGGAGCGTGAGTTCTTTTAAGCCAGGCAAGAGAATACTGAACATATAGCATAGGAAAGCCTGAAAAAAAATGTATCTGAGGTTCATTTAAAAAAAAAAAAGTTCCCAATTTGTTACAAATACTTGAGCGTCTTATATGTGAAGGAAGGTGGTGAGTAGGGAAGTAACTGAGGTAAGAGCTCTGTTGTGGTCAACACTTATAGTAATGATTAGATAAACTACCACTCTTTTCCACTTTTTGAGGAATGCCTGGTAACTCGGAGGGAAATGATGAGCCACTGATGGCCTTTAAATGAACTCCAAAGTGTTATTAAGCCTTATATGCTCTACAGAATGCAATCTGTCATAATAGTGACTGTTCTCAGGTTTTACAAATGAATTCAGTGTGTTAACCACCATTTTTTTCTTTTCTATCTTTCTGCTCAACTCTTCCAAAGAGCAGCATGCCATAGGGTAGCTGTGCTTGCATTCCGCTGAGAGTTCTGATGCTGTGAGTGTTAATAGGGGAAGACTAGTAAATGTCGGTAGGATCAGTACTGTCACTAATTTTAGTTGTGGTCTTTTTCTTTTGGGAAATGTATGTGCTGCAGTCTGCCTATTATAGAAGAACTCCCCTATCCAACTCGTTTAGCAGGAATTGGTGAGCCTCTTCCATTTCTTCATAGATGCATTTTCTGTTTTGTCCAGAAGTATGCATTTTGTCCACCATGCCATCAGTTTTTCTGATTGGAAGCCACTTTTCATTTCCTTTATTTGAAGCCAAGGCAATGTAAGGCAAGAAATGAAGGAGTGCTGACACCAGACACATGGAGTAGGGCCAAGTGTTAAGGCAAGAGAGTCAGCAGAAACTACTGTTCCTCTCTCTTCTGCTATTTCTAACCCTTTCCCCCTACATCCATCATTTCTCAGCTAAACAATAGATGGGCATGAGTCCAAGCCACCAGGCTGAAGGTGATTTGGCCTGCCTGTAGAAGATGGGATGGCCAAGTTTGTAGGCAAAATCGATTTTTAACATTCACCCAATTTGTCTGAATTGTTGCCAGCACAGGCCTAATGAAAGGAGGAAAAGAAAAGAGAAGGGCTGGATAGTAACTAGTCATTTGTCAGAGAACAGTGTTTTCTCCCATATTGTCTATATGTTTCAGTCATTGGATTCGAATAACTGGATACAATTTTTCAGGCTGTTGGAGCCCTTGTCTCTTCTGTACTGCTTTGTGCTCACTCTGCCTCTATAAAGGTTGCATTTGTTGCTGTTTGGTGGCCCAAACTAAATAGAGTCTTGAAGTCTGTACTTTAGGATTAACTTCAGATGTGGATTTGTTAGGCTGAGGAGGGAAGTGAATTTGCCTTTATGACATACTCCTTTAAAAAGAACGTAATATAAATGGTACACACTATCACACTTGTTCAGGAGTCCAGAGTGACATCTTTTTTTTTTTTTTTTTTTTTTTTTTAATAATAGACAAAAATGTTATGCAGGACTGAATGGGACATGATAGATGCTTGTTTGAAAGGCAAGACCTGTTGGATCCCACTGATAGGTCTGCTAGGATGTTTGTAGGAGGTCAGCAGACCACTGTGAAGGCAGGCTTGACGGTATGTCTTCTCTCATACAACGGGCCTGCAGTCACGTGGAGGTGATTCTGTACTTCCATGTCAGAAACCTCTGTGCCCACCTTCCTCAGGTCTTCTCTGTATTGGGACTCCATCTCCTTGAGGATGATATCAAGGCACAGAAACTGAAACATCACACTTCCTGTCAGAACAGACTGGATACAAAAATCTAGTGATTGTGCAGTTAACAGTCAGGGATGGGGAGGCAGGTAGGGAGCAGATACTTGTGAATTGCACTTTTGTTTTCACAGTGGCTTGAAACTATTTATTTAGTATTGCCAACCACTCCAACTAATTAAGGAGTTAGTTCTTATTGTTTTTCATAGGATTGGTTAGGCTAATTTTCAGCTACCTATAAACAATAAATAATTTACAATTCTACAGAGACATGTCTTTTACTGCTTGAGTAATCATTTGACAACTTGTTAAGTGGGAGCTGAGTAATTGGGAGCTGAGAAAATCCTATGGTGACAGCAGAAAATTATATGATTTAAAAGAAGCTTATGAAAAGCCAAGGAAGAAAAGCAATAGGTTTAATATCCTTCAAGCACTGTTGCAAGGAAAAATTCTGCTCACTGGGCTGGTCCAAGAAGCTCAGAGTAGAGTTCTGGCAGTGTGATTTGGAAGTGGACACCTCAAACGTAGCTGTTTGATCCATGTTACCAGAAAGGAAACTAGCCATAAATAAATAAAAAAAATTTAAAAAAAAAAATATTTAAGCTAGAGAAATAGTCTCTGGTTTACATTTTACTGCACTTAAGTATGTCAGTTCTCAGATCTCTGAAATTGGTGATTTATTTCTACTGAGCCTTAGTCAAAAGTCTCCATTACTAAAGTATCACAAGAAACTGCTTTAAAGTGTGTATAAATGTACATATAAATGCATATAAAGGAACAAATTTAAACTTCAGTTTTTAGAAAGTAATTCTGTACTTGTGGAGTAAAAGCTACCAGTTGGCAGAACATCTAGTATAATATTTCTGTAAAGCAGCATGTAATCCTACTTTAGGTGTAGTCTTGACTGCAAGTAGTATATTGTTAAACTACTGCATAGAAGCAGCTCATTTTTCATGAAGAAAGTATTGGGAAAGCAACCAAAATTATTTCCTCATGGGCTCAGCCGAGTCCCTCTACACTGAATAAAGATTTCACTTTCTTCTGGGGGTAAGTCAATTAGATTCCCAGAGCTGTTTCTTGTTGGAGCAATTATTGCCAGAGCCTGCCATCAATGTCTTAGTACCTGGGACTGGTTTCACAGGGATAACTGCTCTTTTTATGTGCTAATTCATGTTTGCCTAGCACAGCATTTGCAGCTGAATGTCTTTTTGTGTCAATAGCTGAATCCACTGAACTACCCACCAGTTTGTTCTCCAAATGGTTACTGCATAACTAGCAGAATATACTTTCATACTTCTGGGCAATAATTATAAAGTATGAATTGATCCCTCTTTATACAGTTTCAATTGAGCCAAATACACTAGCTGCAAGATGAAACATATGTATTATCTACAATAGGGAGATCTGTGTGTTCTATGTCAGGCATTTGCTATTTACAACCAATTTGTTGAATGCAAGAATCAATATTTAATCAGAACCTCCAAAAGTCTATCTACAAGTTTCAGAAATCATGATCGAGTTTCAGAAAATGCAATTTGAGGCCCTCTGACACTTCAGAAAGTAGGAAATACTGTACACAACCTAGGCTGTCAAATGTGAAAAACATAAAGTCTGATTAGTTAGTTGCGCTGCTGGAATGCTGACTTGAATAATACATCAAATGCTTTTTCCCCTTTCCAAGGAAATGGGAGAAATACCTAATCTGACTGGATCTCATTTTCAGGTCCTAATTATCTGTGTGCTGGAATAGCATATCATGGCATTTGGCTGCCTGGGGAAACTGTCCCAGAAACAGGAGAGCCCCAGCTTGGTTGCTGGCTTCTCCTCTCCGTATTGCTCACTCCTCTCCCTGTGCCAATTCTCCCATGCCATTTAGGGTTGCCACACATCTGACAATGTAGATGTGAAGTGTAGGTGTCTTTCACTCCTCACATCTGTAAACTCTGTGTAATAATTCCCTGCAGGATGTTTTTCTTTGCTGGGTAGCTCAAGTAGTGCCAGTTCCTACACCCTGTTGTTCCTCTGCGCGGAAATGTCTCCAGTGCTGCTGAAAACCTTCCTGCTGAGAGGAGCATTTGCAAGGCCGCAATTGAAATTCCTTAGCTGTTGTGCTGGGTCTGCGTTGAAGGCTGAGCTGTGTTGGTTTCATCAAGGACTGCTTCACACTCATAAGCACTCAGTGATGTTTTCCGCTACATGGGACATGACAGGGATTTGTGCTTTGATTGGATTAGTGTCTGGTTGGTGGTTACAGTGTATAAGCAGCCCTAATTCTTTCAAAAGCATCTTCTAAAAAAGCATGGTTGGGAATTGGACCAAACAAGACACAGATCTTAAAATGCTGGGTGAGAGAAAGGTCAGAGTAGTCTGAAACCTGAACGATTAGTAATTAACATCCAACTGTGATCTCTATTGTCATGCAACTTGTCAGTAAGGAAGTTTGGTTTAAGACATCTGTGCATTACAGAGGATATATTTACTTATATGCAGTGGATAGAAATGGGTACTGATCATTTGGGATTTTTGGGGGGTTGTTTTTTAAGTGGATTTACAAAACTTGGGTGAAATGAGAGATGATTCTTTTGCTGTGTCCCTGTGCAAGCCCAAGGAGCTGTGCATGCCAGTTGCCCTGGCTGCACCCATGCTAGCGTGAAGGGAGGTGAGAGAGCGTGTTAGTGGTGGAGAATGAAATAGGGACGTGGCAAAGGGAACAAGAATGAATGTGAGAGCTGAGATGCTGAAGAAGAGAGGTGAGGTGAGGAAATGAAAGAACAAGCAGACCAGGGAAAAGCACCAGGATGAGAGGGACGACCAAAAGTAAGCAGGCCAGGTGGTCAGAAGATAAGTAGAGGGTGATTTCAAATTTGAGATTTTCAAACAAATGTCAAAGTCAAGTTACCATCCTAAAATATGGAAAGCTTGTCTGATAGGTCACTGTCACTTCAAGCAGCAGGTTATGTCCTTTTGTCTCTCTCCTCCCCATGGATTCTCTGTCCATCTCTGCCACGTGCTACTGCCACTCATGACTGCTCTGATGCTCACTGGTCCTCTCTGTGGCTGCTCACAAAAGTGGCAGAAAAATAATCTAGAAAAATACAGGGTAGTCTGCTGAGATGGGTTCTGCTGCTTCTGCTGCAGAAGGGTTTAGTCAGTGCCTTAGTTGGCTCAAGGGAGGAAATCATATGGAATAGGGATGAGGAGTGAGAGTGAAGAATCAGGAAGGGATGGGATGACATGTGGGATGGGATGGGGTGGAGTGGAGTGGAGTGGGATGGGAGCAAGTCTTCTCTCCTTTTGGTAATGGTGAGATATGCGGTAGACTTAGCCACTTGTAGAGGTGCAGCCTGAATCTAATTCATGCTCCAAAATAATTTGTAGGAAAGCTGAGTCCCACCCCTTTGTATTCAAGATTAAACATGAAAGCAACCTGAAAACACATCAGTAGAAATCACAGACCTTTACACTGCTGCAGTATTTGCAAATGCCATCTGTTGTAGGGAAAGAGTGTTTTCCTGTGAGATGGCGTTGGTAGCTTTTCAGCAGAATTCAAAAAGGCAAGGCATTGATGATGTGAAAGGAGTACCTGTCTATTTTTCTCTTTGTTTTCCTGCCTGAAATTTCTTCCATCAGTAAACACAGTGGATGCTTTTGCACTTGTTCAGATGAAACCTGTAAATCATTTGCAGTATGCTTTCCCCTAGCAATTATAAATATACAGGTCTGGACAAGAGCTTTCCCAGACATAACTATTCTGTTTTGCTGAGCTTGGAGCAAACTATTTTTCTGGATGTATGTGTGATTTACACGCTTGAATTACTTGAGCTCTCCTTAGGATTTTGGTTCAAAGCTTTCTTGGTGTCATTCATAGACAACAAATTGGGTCCTGCTCGTGCAAACCCCAAGGCAAATCTCTCAAACATGTTTTCAGTTTTCAGTGAATCTTCACTAAGTGTGCTGAATTCTAAGCTGGTTGCTTGTCTACAATTAGGAGAGCTATCAGTGAAGTATAAACCAAGTTACCACAAATTATTTAATTGAAGTTGATTTGTCAGTGTTATACCAGTATGAGGGAAAAAATTAAAATGTTTTGTTTGTATCTACATATCTGTGATGTACCAATCAGATGCCTCCAGAGCGTGACAACTCTTCTGTTTGGGAGTAGGACTGTCTGAGACATTATATTCTGAGCAATTTATAGATATATTCACTGATGATCCACCACAGAAAGACTGCTTCTATTGTGGTATGTTAGCAGTGGGACATATCCCTGCTGGAACCGAATCCAGGTAAGTCAACAAAAGGTCGTGTTTATGATGGCACTGGGCAGAAAGTGTGTTTATGATGGCACTGTGGCAATGAGAGTTCCTCGTGTGGGGGATCAGGCAGACAAGAACTTCTAAACCAGTTGAAGTTAGGCACATGAATTGCTTTACTGTGTGTGGTTTGCCCTGTTTCTGTTCTTACCCTTGCACACACCTGCTGTCACCTGTGAATCTCAGTTATTTCCACCTTTTCTATCTTCTTCCTGTAGATAAAAACCCCACAACGATCCCGCAATCACTGTTGCAAGCTCAAGGGGGAAAAAAAAATCAATGATTAAGAAGCCATATAGACAGGTGGATTGTACATATCTGTAGAAATGGCCTCATTTGAGGTGATATTGAAACACAGTTTTAATTGATTAATGCTTGTGATTAATTAACTGTCACTGTGTTTTTGTTTGTTATTCAATATTACTTCCTCTTCTTCCATTTCTCTTCATGTAGTTGAGGTTTGAACTACATTTATTTGCTGTTCTCTTGTGGTGGATTAAAGCAAGAATACCCATCACCATCCATGTAGAACATCACCTTAAAATGGTTGAACAGAGCATGAAAAAATAATAATTGAGTAACTAGTGATTTCAGCTGAGAAAAGAGCAGAAAATTCCTATCAGAACATGCAGGATCACCACCTTCATTTTTAAATCTGCTTTCCACAGTGACAGAAAATTCCCCTCTGAAACTAAGGAAGCTGCCTTTTCTTTTTCTAGTACAACAGAATTGGTTTTCTACATCTATTATTGTGACTTTTTGCTCGGTTTGCTGGGACGTGTTTCAGTTGTCAAGTCTGTTTGTTAGACTCTGGGCCAGGTTCTGCTCTGAACAGAACTAATGAAAATTTGAAGTAATGCCAGTGAAATTAAACAGTTTGTGAAGTTTGAAGAGAAGTGCAAATATTCTCAAGATTTGCACCTTGTACAACAAAATCATCATACAGTTGGAGATCCTGTAGCATTGATATGCTAGGAAAAAAACAGCTCTCGTGAGATTTATCCTTCTGATAGTAAATCTTTGGGATATACCTTTGCACAGGTGAGGTTATTTGTGTACAGAGTAACATTTTCTGTCTTATAAGTCTCTACACCTATGTCAAAGAAAAGCAAGTTAAAATATGAAAACCTAGGATAAATGCCTCATGCAATTGTTCTTTCACTTTCCCAAATGCAGTATTGAAGGAGAAACCCAAGTGTGTCCTCAGTGTCCTAAGAGTGGTCTTTAACAGTAGAACTGGGTAATTTTGTGTTACAGAAACCAAAGACGAGTCTGATCCAGTGTCTACATAGGAGGGAGGTACAATGCTGCTTTATCCTGATTTTGTAAGGCATATAAGTCTTTTGAGGTAACATCGAAGAAATAGATTTGAGCCCATTCTTGCCACTGGAGGAGAATTCCTACAGCTTTCCAACATTTTCATCTTCTACTACTTTAACAGTAAGGTACTCTAGAATTAAGTAGAGAGTGTAATAGAGGGTCTAAAAAACCTGTAAGAAGTCTACCAGTTTTCAGTTACGTTTTAGAATTCCTGGAGTGATATTCAAAGAAACCAGGTGGGATATCTTTATAAATACAGTATGCCATGGCATGGAGTTTTCTTCAGTGACATGAGGGTTATGCTTCACCCTTTTCCTTAGCACCTTATCTTGACTAATAGGGTAGGAACCAGACCTTCCTCATCACTGCGGGAGATAAGGGCATATGAAGTAAAGTGTCTTCCTTTAACTGTTTGTTTTCTCCTTGTCTGCACTTGAAACAAGAAGGAAGCTAGCAGAGACTGAGGGTTCCCAATGACACAACTTTTTCACTGACGTATTCTTGAGGAATTGCATCATCTTATGGTGAAGTTGTCGTGTCACACTCCTTACTCCTCTTATGCTTCTGTTACATTCCTTTGCGTAAGAAATTTACATTGCACTATAAGAATATGGGGCTGGTTTTCTTCCTGTAAACAGGACAGGTAACTCATGGCAGCATCCCATCTCCAGTTAAAGGTCATCTGGCTGTTATTGCCAGCAGACTGGTAGGAGGAGGTTTTGCTTCAAATGAGACAGAATGGAGAGTCAAATATCAGCCTTGAACATCCTGGGAATTATTGCCTCAGGATTCTGATCTGCATCCCAACATTTCTAAAAGTTAATTATAGTTGGTTTTAATTTTAAAGTCCATTATTCTAAGAACACTAAAGGGGGTAGCTGTCATTTTCTATATGTATCTCTGACAGTTTGTCAAATAGTTTGTTTTTATGAACGGCAGTATATTTGCTGTAGCAGAATTCATTACTGCATTGGAAAAAATAAAACATTTCCCACAAGTTATCAAAAGAAAAACAATGCTAAACCCTTGAAATGTGTGGTTTCATCCACTGCCCAAAGGCAGCCAACAGTTTACGATTAAGGTTGAGGGTGGCCAAATGGCTTGGATCTGATCAACTTCTATCTGACCTACTTTCTCCAGAGTATTTTTCACTTCAAGCTAGTCTTTACAATGTCAGTTCCTCAACATTAGCAGTGTCATTAATGCATCCTTCCCAGCAGCAGTGTGGTCAAAGATATCGCTGATGATGCTTCTTCTCAGGCCTCCCAGTGACTCATTGCCTGAAACATTCTGGTAACTGAACACATCATACTTGAAAACTCTCCCCGTAAGCAAACTCACTCCAGGTCCAGCACTGGACCTTGCACATGGTGTGTGGTGAACATATAATTGTATGTTTAGTTAGGTCAGAGGTTATAGTAGACTAGACAGATGTATGTCAATTTTGCCTTTTTTTCTTCATGGTGGGGTTTAAGTTTGGTGAAACCATGAGGTTGGAAACCATGGCCTCTTTGCATCTAACTCCACTTTATCATACTCTGTATTTAAAAAATGTGTTGAACCATTAAAAATCTATCTTCAAAACAAGATTTCTTCATTTACCACTTATTTTGGACCTATTTGCATCTCACATTCATCCTCAGCTTTCCGTTTCTCTTGAGTCAGCCTGTTAATCTGAAAGGCTTGGTTTTTTTCCTTTGCATTTTATTCTATTTTGGTTTTTTCCAGTCAGTTTACAAGTAAGTAAACCAGTTAGTTTGAGCATCTTGTCTGAACCAAGGGAGCATGGTAGCCTTCATCTATAAAAATATGGCACGTATACTCTCACCTGTTTTTATAAATTAATCTCAGAAAGATTATTTCTGCAATAAAGCTTTAAGTAGTAGCAAGAGTAGCAGCATGTGACTTGAAAGAGATTGCATATCTTGTACTATAAAATACACTTTAAAAATACACTTTAGATAAAGCATCTTAGCTGGTGGCACTTTGATGTGGAAATTGGTACTGTTATATCCTCACAGACTACTGCACTCACTTCTGAGATTATTATTTTTAAATTAAAACCGTGAGAGAGAACCTAATGAGGTTAGGCTTTACAGCTCAGCTTCCTAGCAAATGAAAGAATATTTTTGGACCTCTGTCTACTTAATTGATAATTTAATTATTGAGGTTTCCAGATAACACTGAAACTTTTTATTTCAGCATAAATTCTGGGATTTACCTAGGCTTTAAGTGCCAAGAATAACAAACAAAATCTTCAGTCTTTGTTAATGAGAAACATAAAAAATATGGCAAGGAACTTAACTACAGCACTAGTCATTACGACTGTTGACATAAATCATGAAATGCAGATCTTTAACCAGGTTAGTGTGAAGCCATTGGAACTGTATTTCAGACTAGTTAGTAACTGTTCCAGAATATTTCTATTATTTGGTTTGAAACATAAAAAGCTATTGAGCTAGGAAGAAAGGTTGCTGTTATTAAGGTTGAGGAGGACTGGGAGAGAATAACAAAGTACTGGCTGAGATTATTTTAACACCTTTTTTTGTAGTTGGAAAGTACAAATTCATCAAAATCTGATCTGCTTGTGAGAGAAGACTGATTTCAGTTTGTTTCATCTTTCCAAAATGTATTGGAGGAAAGAGTTTCCAAATTGGTGATACTTCCTTTTTTAATATTTTGAAGACAAAAATAGTTTGATATAATAGTGTTATTTCATAACATAAACTCTAATAGATAATATGTAAAAGTTCAAAACTAGAGCAAAACCCTGCAATAACCCAAACTGATCATTGGGCATGACTTTCTGTCACTGTTGTTGAAATTTTATTGTTCTCCAATACAAACAGAGAAAAATCTCAAACACTGCAAAATCTCAATTAGTCCTCTTGAGAAAAAAACTAATCTCTGAAGGATATGAGAGATCTATCATCTATCTATCTATCTATCTATCTATCTATCTATCATCTATCTATCTATCTATCTATCTATCTATCTTTGAATGAAGAAACTATTAAAAACATTATTCTTCATCATACAATAACACTGAGGCTATGTGTCAGTCAGTTTGTTATCTTCTAGTAAGAAACAATATTGATTAGGAAAATAAGCCAAGATGAGAGGAAAATACATTAATGAGGACTTTCTATTAATAGTAAAGTAGCAATAATTTTAGAATTATTATACTTAGATTTTTTTAAATTATATTGATATTCAAGGCTTGTTAAGACAGTGTCTTTTGCTAAAACATTCTGTTTTTCTTCTCTTTATCACACTATTTGCAGTTCTCATCCCTTGTATGCACAGGGTTGCATGATTTTTTAAATTTTTTTTCCCCGAGGCATTAAAATGCTATTAAACATGACAAAAGTAGGAAGCATCTAATTTCCATGAAGAGAGTCAGGAATTTAAATGTTGCATCTGTATTTCCTAGAGTATCTTCTTTGCGCTCTCTATTTAGTGTTGAACCAGAAATAGAATACCCTCTTGCCTGAGCAAAATTTTGGGAACATAACAAGTTCGGTTCAACAGGTCCATGTTAATACTTATCTTTACTTTCCTTGTAACTTTCATTAACAGCTAACAAAATTCTAAAGCAAAATATGTAGTATGTACACTTTTATATAATTTAGTACATGATACCCCATACTTATTTGCTAGCACATAATTTAAACTTGCTAAAATTATGTCCCAAAACATTGTTTGAATCAAGAAAGTAAAAACAGCAATTAGGCTATGCACGAAAAGGTGACATAAAAAGCTGTTGCTACTGAGTTTCGATTAGTGTGGTGGTACATTACTGAAGTAGTTCTGGCTCTTGATAAATACTAATACTTAGTTATATATGTACTGGAGTAGACTATACATAAACATGGAGCACACTTTTCTTATTTAACAGAGCAGATTGAAAGAGATTGGTAAAATTAAAAAGCAGTATCAGTTAAATATAGGATGAAATATGATATAGAATATAATTTGCACATAAATATAGTATAGAATATGGGACTTAAATTTGGAAGGCAACTGGATTTGCCATAATGTGTATGTTATGTGTATCTTTGGATCTGGGATAAAAATCTTCCTAAAAAGCAGTGTAGTTTCCAGTTCACAAACTCTGGAAACAGCTTTAAAGTCTATTTGAATCAGAAGCCGCTACTGAAAATTTGGGGTGTTATTCTTTACATACATATCCAAATATGTGTGCGTGTGTACATGTGTGTATACACATTTATGTAGACATGCACACACACAATTTATCTCAACATTTTCTGTTGTTGAGATGGGTTTTCATCATGTATGCATTTGAACACAGATTTTGCTGGTAAAACTACAATGAAAAAAGAAGAAAATTGTGGCTTTTTAAAGAAACTAAAGGCCAGGCATGATTTTGCAATATTTATCAAAGATTAAAATAGTTCCAAATGGACAGTCCAAAACTTCTGATCATCTGGAGGCTCTGAATGTTCATAAACAATAGTTAAAATTTGAAAAAGATGACTTGAATTGCTCTGCAGGCTGTCTCCTTGCCACGTTAATGCATTTTACCAATTTGCTGTCATTTCTAATATTGCTTTACAGGAGATTCTTTCACACTTAGTCTCCTAATTTTCAGAGCCTCCCAGCAATCACCGTATACTGACTACTGAGTCAGTTCAGTTGTCATCACTCCTCAAGTGCGAATGAAGCACACCATATACTATTATTTATCTTTGCTTATCTTTTTTTTTTATCTTTTGCATATATTTATTGTGCTTTCCTTCTTCACTCATTTATGTGCCAGCAATTACACACATTGTGTTATTTTATAAAGTATTAAATATTTTAGGAGAATTTTCTGTTTAAATAGAAATTCCTGTAATTTTGTTCATGCCCATTGCCTTTTGTCCTGTCACTGGGAATCACTGAGAAAAGTCTGGCTTCGTCATCACTGAAATGAACTCAGTCTGGACTGTTCAAAACTTGCCCAGTAGCTTCTGTTAGCCAGCAGCATCGTTAAACAAGAGATTAAACAAGAGATAAAGCCATACAGTTACTACATCTGCAAAAAAATATCTTTCACAGGTGTGACACTTTCACTGACTAGACAAGTTGGATATGAGCCTCTAGACAGATGTTTTGTTCAGTAATATAGCAACATCTGTCCAAATATATATTGCGATATCACCACTGTGACAGCTGAGCTCCGTAAAGTGAAACTGCCTAGGTTGTCTACACAGTGCCACAAACTGGACTCCCCACCCAGACATCCCCACTCCTTCCCAGCTAAAGAGCTCAGCTGGGAATTACTACCGATTTTCCTGCTGCCTCAGTGAGGAAGTTCAGACCCTCCTGCCCTCAGTAAATCCTTTCTCCAGCTTCTCGGACACTATTTGGACACCTTTTGTGGCAATATCAGCACGGAGCGAGAGACGGGACCTACCGGCACTTTCCCATCTTACAGGAGCATAAAATGGCTGAACCATTACTACATTATTGTTGCAATTCTTGTACCTTTCTTACATTGCTCAGAAATTAATGCAGAGGAAAGACTAAAAGAATAACACAAGCTTATACGATACCAGCCAGGTAAACCTAGTAGATCTGTGCCTGACAGCTGTTGAATCTTCTCTGTAACTTTGCTTACTGTTTCTTGTAACCATCAAAGGATTTTATGAAGTCACCAACTGTGAGATGTGAACCTGAAATTACTTTATGAAGTTCAGCTAGTGCCAAATAGACGCTGATGAAGTCTGGGGAAGGTGCTAGACATTTCAATGTCAGGCACTCAGACTGATTCTGCACTGCTGGAAGGACTCACTGTCAAGTCAGAATGTGCAGTACAAATCTCATCTGTGCACACGTCTGAGGACAACATTATTAAGAACAGTTAAACTGAATGCAAACTACGGATTTTATGTGATTTTGTCTAACAGAGAGAAGTCTCTCAGTCTGAAGCTCATTCTTTCTCTCTGTTCATTACTTTGAGACTACCTTGGGCTTTAGGAGTTATTTGGAAGGGGGAGGCCATTTTTAGATTGTGGTAAGTTGACCATCTTAAGGAAACTGGACAGCAAAAGTAAATTAGGTTTGGGATATTCATTTTCTCCCTTCTTCTTCACAAAGCATCAATATTTTTGAATGAAATTTTAATTTTTACATTTTGATTAATCAAAATCTCCTGTCATCACATGTGGAGTAAGACATTTACCTTTCTAATTGGAAGAAGCCAAATATATGTTCAAAAGCTTTGGCAACTGCTGCCAAAACACTTTAATGTTTCATATTGGCCATTCATGGCCATTCATTGTGTCTCTGAAGCTAAAAATGCTGCTTTACTGTAAAATCCAGCAGGTAATCAAGGAGAAAGAATGGGAGGAGGTAACCTCACTGAAGAAATGAGGTGGGTTATCATTATAAATACATGTCTCACTATCTGGGGAATAAAACTTTCCTATTCCCTGGGTGTGAGCAGAGGGCATAGGATGTCTACTCTTAAATACAGAATGTACACTAAAAAAGCACATGTTCCCTTCTGTCTCTTGTTCCTTTCATTTGATGCATGAAAGAGATTCTGATTTGCTTGTTGTAAGAATGCAGGCATGCATTGTTGAGGAATTGAGGATGCCAAATGTTTTATTATAATTCTTTATCGGTAGCAAATGAAAGCTAGGAGTTACTGCTATAAGAATTAAGGAATTAATAACACCTTTTATTAGTTCAGCTTCTGCTGTTTGCCCTCTCGCTTGAATTGTCATTTCTTTGATGCCATTTCTTTCTATTTCAGAGAGAATTCCAGAGGTGAGTTTTGTCCTGTTGGAAGAAATAAATCTTGTGACTGTTGAGAAATTTAAACATAGTAAGTGTTTCTGCAAGGAAATACCCAATGCTGTTATGACTCTATGTTTATCTCTCTACATCTATAAAAGGCAGCTCATATAATACAGGTTAGAAAACCTTTTGGTGCTGCTAAAATTTTCAAGTCAGTGATAAAATACTAATTAAAATGTCTGTAGATTAAACAACAATCATCAAATATTAAAAATATCCTCTCATATATTACAGCATAGTAAAACATAAACAAGAGTTACCTATAATGAGTGCAATTTTTACTTCTGCTTATCATTTGTGGTTCAACATCACCAAGCAAGATTCATAAAACTTTGAAGAGACACTGTGTTTCATGTGGGTGTAATAGATGCTTTCCATGAGCACAGCTATCTCTTCTCCTCTTCCCAGGAGGGATTGCAGACACATGCCTGTTATTTCCGGCCTCCAGAGTAACATTTCTTCAGGGACCAAATTTCACAGGGTGTATTTTGATCCTGTCTTCATGCTGTGTTTGTTGATGCTGTCTGAGTAAGTAGGGCCCAGAGATTTCTAATGTGTCCGAGACTTTCAGCAAAATCAGGAAGACCAAAAATGTATCTTCTACATAGATTTTTCTAAGATAATAAAATATTGCTTTCTGTAAGAAATTTAAAAAGAAAGACATGAATGGATTTTGATATATTTGTTTGTTTTGCCATACTGTTGAATTAAAATATTAGCTAGAAATGCACTAAACCTTAACATTTCAAGATTTTAAGAAAAATCTATGTATAGAATAGATGCTAGTGAATCCATGACAATTTGTGTTTGTAGCATTTATGCTTTTACAGCCATGCCCTAGATTCTAGCAATAGTAGTCTGGTTAAAAGAGCTGTGACAGTTCAGAACACTTCTAAATGTGAATACTTGTATTGAACCTTTACTAGCATTGCCCTGCACAAAAAAATAATCTTGTGACCTACCAACGGCCTATGCACTCTCTTTCTCCTACACTGTAATATCAGCATTGATAAAAGCAACTGGAATTACATCTACAATTGTTCCTTTGAACCATCTCCTTTTCTGCAAATGATTCTTATAAAACTCTTAAAGTTTCTTGCTGCCATCTCAACAGTCATGCAGTTAAAATGTTTCTTTTAAAATAGAGTCAAACTCAGTCTTTTGAAAGGACCACTTTATTTAGCACCGTGCTGCTGCTTCTTTTCTTTTTTCTTTTTTTTCTTTTTTCTTTTGCAGACCTTTCTTTCACTTAGTCTGTGAAAACTGCTCCATTATCTAAGCTCATATATATTTTAAAAGTTACTCTCATCTCATGGACATCTACTATCAATGTCCATGGTTCACCTCACATCAAATGTCCCTGCACAAGGTCCTGTCCTATCACTGCAGGGGAAGTAGTGCAGATGTACAGAAATAAGATGCACCAAATGGTCATGTCCGCGGGCCATATGGAAGAGGCCTTAGTGGGCCACATCTGAAGCTGGTTTAATCAGCAACAGCATCTTTGGCTGTAAGGAAGAGATGTCATTTTACACTGGCTAGGGATTTGCTTCAGAATGAGACGTGCTGGGGTTTTCCTTTAAAGTAGGTTATTTATCCATCCATGATATGTATAGCTGTCTCACCACCAGTTAATTATTATGTATAAAGTGACTAGGATACTTAGAGGATTACCTTGCTATTTAACTTTGGGTTTTTTCCTTTCTCAGTGTCTCTACACTATGCAATGTAGTGCCATGCACGGATATTTGACCTAGCTGTGAGCAAGGTTTCTTGGGTGCTGGCAGCAGCATGACCATATTCTGATGCATGATTGGAGCCTCCTCTGAGTGGAAAATTAGCCCCCTGGGATTGCTCCACTCAGTTGCCAGTATGGCTACCAGGACTGAGGCTACTTACTGTACAGCCCTGTCGTACTTTTGACCTATGTGCAGGTCAGGAGCTGCAAAATTATGAGAAGCATCTGTTTATTCTTTATATGTCTTGCGGACAGTAAGAAAAACTTATGTCACTGAAGCTTTAGATTAATGTGAAATAATAATTAAAAAATCTTTTGAAAAAACTAGAAACATCTGTTGCAGTCTTTTTTCTCTTTTTTTTTTGTGCCACAGCAGTAGTGACCCTATTGCTGGTGAAATTTCAGACTGGCATTAATTTAATACAACAACAATTTATAGTGAACATCTGGCCTCTTCTGTTCTTGTCTGTCACAGCCCATTCTGACCCAAGAGCATTGCCCTGGTGGGTGGTAAACAAGTACATGGGAAAATAAAGCATACCATCTGCCTTCTTTTATGTTTGCCCATAAAATGTTTTCATGTTATTTATTCACTAAGCAGGGTCAAGAACTTCAGTGTGGTCAAAAATATATAGCAAGATAGATTTGACTTATGGCACAACTTCCATAAACATAGTCTTATAAACTGTGGAGTAGCCTTGACACACTGGGCAGCATGGGCTAGATGAAAATACTGTATCATAGCTTTCAGTCGGGTTGGGAACCTACTCAGAGAGTTATTTTCAATAATTCTATGCCATTATGAAAATGGAAAGGGCATCAAGTGGGATTCTGTGAGGGTTGTTCTAACCCTGCTGCCATTCAGTATTTTTGTTAATGGCCAGACGCTAATAGAGGGTGCAAATAGCCAGGAAGGGTCTACTGGTGTGTTAGCTGAAATGTTTTGAAATTACATGATGTGGAGAAATTGGAGAAATAGTCTGGAAAAGATAAATTAGCATTTGACATGGCCAACGTTGAGTCCTGGCCTTGGCAGGGATAAACAGCTATGCAGCTATAGGACATAGTATTGGCACTGTAGCTGCCTAGGGATTCAGAGGGGTTTGGATCATAAATTGAACATGAGGCAGCTCTGATGTCTTAGAAGGCAAACATCATCCTGAAAAAAAAAAATTAACAATAATTTGAGATAAGCGATATAACCTTGTTGTATGCAAAATGAGTAAAGCATTAGTCTAGAGTCAGTTACTTCACTCTGAGGGAGACTTGGACCACCTGAAAACATTTCAGTAGGACACAACTCCTAGGTATCCAGAAAATATTTCCTACAGAAAAGACTCAAAGATTTAAGACTGTTTAGGCTAAAGAAGAAAAGGTGGAGGAAGTGTATGTGAAAGGATTCTCAACTTTGTAAGAGAAATAGCAGAATTTTGTTGCGGCAATGAAGATTCAGACCAGCTGTTGGGAAAAACTTAACTAGAAAGAAGTCCAATCTCTGTATAGACTCTCTGGGGAGACTAACGAGGCTTTATCTGTGGAAGCCTTCATAGCTATGATAGACAAGTAAATATTGAGAGATATATCGGTATGGCTGGTCTTACCTTGCCTGTATAAATGAACCAAATAACATCATCTAGGGATTCTTCTAGCTTAACATTGCTCTATCTTGACAGAAAATTAGCCTTCACACACAATTCAAGAATAGTTCCCTTATTAAATAAATACAGTTAGAGTAAATATAAAGGCATAGAGAGCTGTATTAACTTTTTCGTTTCTTTTCTTTCACTCAGTTAACAACCATTAAGCTGCTAGTTTAGTGAAAAGTAATTCTACTATTACTAAACTGTTCTGCATCGGATTGTAAATGTCTTACAATCCTGACACCTGGCCACCAGCTTATCATATTTATGTTCATTGTGACCTGTAAGATAATTATTCTTCCTAGAAAAATAAAGCTGAGAAGACCATGGTTTAAACTAACACGCAGGAGAGTCAGGATAGTCTTGGTAGTAAATTTTAGGTGTTTGAAAATTATAGAAGAGAATCAGTGACCCTTTTATGAGTTTTGGAAAAAAGCTATGACAAGCCTTTAACACATACATTGTTTCCAGTGAACATTTTCCGAGAATAATAATCATAATAAAGTATTGCAAATTTATAATCTAGTTATGAATGAAACATATTTATACATGAAGATGAATCAGCCACACTCAGTTATTTAGTGTTAATCAAAAAAATGCAGCATTATTTTATTCTACCTGAGAATTTTGAAAACTTCTAGATCACAGGAACATGGGAATTTGTTTAGATGTCTCCTCTTTCTGGTATGAGGGCAGTGACTCTGCAGCTTTTGCTGAAATGCGCCCTGACGCTCACATGAATAATTCCCTTGCAGGAAGTGAGCTATGAGTTTTGTGAGTGGAAGAGATTGTATCTATTCAATTATGCATTTGAAATACTCCTCAATAGCTTGGGAAGGCACACCAGCCCTGGAATAGCAAACATTATTAAATCAGTCTTTATGTATTTGTGTGGGTGGGTTAAATAATGCTTTGGTGTACAATGCAGAATGCAAATGAAGACAATAAGCTAGAAAATTTCTAGACTATTTAAATTCCTCAAAATAGACGTTATACTTGGAAAGCTCTTCAAGTTATGGAATTATTCTAATGCATGTTCAAAATCATAACAGTGCTTGGAATTTTTTTAAATTATTACTTCCCCCCCACCCCCCGCAGCTACATTTACTGTTTGAAGTTAGTTCTTCCAGTGAATATATAAAATTTTATTTTTCCTTAAATTGACTTGATTTTTAATAGAACTAGAAATTGCATTTCTTTGCAAGTCTACAGCACAAATCTGAGTCAGAAGACGCAGTTAGGAATACTGAGATAGTTAAATAAAGTGCTTTTAATACTCCTTTTCACCCCTCAGTTATGGTCCTGTCCAGTTTTTCTTTAAAAAGATAAATCACTCAATGTATTTTGGCTTAATATTATAGCAATATCATGCTACATGTTTAAAACGGTCTTATACAAACACATCTGATAAACTCACTGGTTTGATCAGAGGTTTTGGAAAGTAATATAACTCAAATAGATTGTATTAATGCAATGATAACATTTCTAGACACATAACTTTACCTATTAGTTTTCCCCATGAAAAAGTTATATTGAAGAAATATTTCATTTTTCATATTATCTTTTACAAATATTCAATTCAGTAAAAGACAAACAAAATGTTAATTCACATTGTTAGATCAAGGCTAATTTGCATATGGATTTTTTTGGCCTAGCAAAACTGATGTAATGCTAAATGTAATCACCACTATGTAGACAGAGATGTCAGATTGTAAAACAATTTATGATTTTGATAAACTTATCATCTTAATTTATCATATAATTTTTAATGGCTTTGTATTCTTTATAGAGAACATTTCTTACAGACAACACGTAAATTCCAGGATGCACAGAAATGTTTGTAACCAGCATGAGGCATAAGCTTGCTACTATGTTTCTACAGAGGAAGGTCCATTTTTCAAACACTTCTAAAATGTGTTGATCAGGAATTGATGTGTTGTTACTCTGATATTTATTTCATTCCACTTCAGAGTGAAAAATAAAAATATTGAAGCTCTTGTAGAAGCTATTTATTTGCAATTATTAAAATGAAACACTGTAGATTACAAAATTATGTTTGCTGAATATATTTCATTTAATTATAATGGAATTTCAAAACTTCTGCTTATGATCTCTCTCCTCTTCCCAGCCTCTGTTCTAGGTGTACCACTCTGGCTAATGTTCCCGGGGGCACAAGGTGTAGATGGAGCTTTAGGAACAGGGGATGCTGAAGCGTGTCCTGTCATTCTTAGTGGTTTTCAAACTTCTGAAAAAGGAGAGACAAATCCCTTAAGTACAGCAATCCTGAGTACGTTGTTCATTTGCAAGCTTTTTGGTGGTAGCAGTGAAAAATAAAAATCTTTTCCCATTTGACGACACTTCATATCCATCAATTTTTATTTTGAGTCCTGTATCTGAAAGGAAAGGAGCTGGAGTTTTACTTTTGCTGGTATATAAGTTCCAGTCTCCAGCCATATTACACCAAGACTGTTAGAAACAATGTTTCATAACAATACAACCAGTTCAAACTATAAGATGAAAATTAATTTTAATCAAAAAAATCTAAGCAGAAGTAGAGACATGGATCTTTTATGCCACTCCTGCTTTTATGATTTTGCTGTCAAGTACCAAATGACAATCTAACTAAAGCAGATGATTTTTTCAGTTCTGATGAGTGTCTCTGTTTTTCAGGACAATATAGTACAGAAATTGTTCATTTCACTAAAAAAAATGCTAGAGAAAACTCTACCTTGGCCTGGAGACATTAATTTTGAAGCTGTGATTTGCATTTATGTGTTGATCTTAATATAGACTTACAAGAGAAATTCATGTTCAACTGCAGAATATATGGTCCATTATGCAAAGACTTTTTATGTACTTAATCTCTGGGTTTCCTAGAAGTTTTCTATGCAGTTCCAGTGAGGAACAACAGGTTATCTCAAATGCAGCTTAAAAAATTCTGCATGTAAGTTCCGTGACTTCTATACATTTCGGATTTCTTCGGGAGATGCATCTGGTGAATTTTCTCTAGAAACTTAAGATAAAGGTCATCTGGCCTGACTGTAGTTGGCCAAAAGTCAGGTATCTGATCTAAGTTCACAGCATTAAGGTGCTCTTGTCAATGGAGACAATCAGTTTCAGCAGCACTTCATTCCCTTGTTAAATAGATATGGAAAACTGTTGGAATTAACACCTCGTGTGGCTTTTGGATGGTAGGAGTCAAGTAAGATGAATCCCACTGCTTTTGTCCTTCATTATTTATATTGTACATTTCTTTTATGAACAATTTTGTTCTTCAGTTCTTATATCTTTACTATGGATGGCATCAACATTGCTCTGTTATATTGGATAATCTAATTCCTATTGTTAAAATAAAACTCAGACTATACTGATGAATTCAGTGGGAAAACCTGTAGGAGTTTTTATACATTTCACCATTAGGGATGGCTGAGAGCTCTCCACACCTGGTAAGAATTATTGAATATCCAGAAAGAGGACTCATAAAGGAAACTATCTCTGTGAAGCATATCTCAGTGGTTTAATTAGTATTTCATTTCAGTAGTTCTACTCATTTGAGAGAGAATTAGTTTTGTGAAAAAGGTTGGCACAGATTAAGTATGTTTAATGGTAATCTCTGGTGTTATAAAAAATATTGATTGGATATTCCACTTTTTCATTGTGGATTTGTTGGTAACACAAATATTTCACTACTATGTTTGTGCTCACAGCAATAGACTCATTCTTATGAGTCCTGAAAATGCCTCCATGGTTACTGAACTCCTTGCTTGATGCTTTGCAATGGACTTTTGGGAATGGAGGTTCCTTGCCTCAGTTACTCTGGATACAATAATATGTTACATTAGAGATAGAGATATAGAGTGTATCTTTATGTGTTATATCAGAGAGCTGTAGAGTGCATCTTTTTCTTTAGGATAGTGATTTTTTTTCATCCGATATAGTATATTAAATAACATTTGTATTTGGCTGTAAATATTTAGTGGATGCGATTCCCACTGTAGTGTCTTTGTTTTAATGATCCTGTGAAGTGTAACCTGATCTGCGGTACTATATCAGACCTTTGGCACTTGCTAATGCTCTTAAGTGACCTTATTAGATTAACAAATAATCTTACAGGAAACTGGCTAGGACTACATGTATTCTGTGTGCAAAAATCTCATAATATGCCTGGATTTTTCTCATAAATTGTCCTAAATATATATTCCAGGAAAATTCATATTACATGTCTAATAAAGAAAGGTATAATGCATCTTTCTTGCTAGCTGTCATATAGGCAATGCTGAGTTGGGAGCTCTACTTAAATAAAAGAACTGAAATTGCAATGGAAAGCTTATTTGAATTAATTGTGTTCACAGAGATTTTTTAGATGATTGACTAAGCATGAAACTCATGGAACCATTAAAGCTCAAAGACAAATCTTGGTGGAAGGCAACATGAGGTAAAAAATATCTCAACAGAATTCATAGTGATTCAGTGAGCTGTACAGCATGAGGGAAATTCAGATGAAACTCTTGCATTAGGCAAAGGGATATTTGATTTTTGGTGTTTTATAGGTAAAATGAAATTGTTCCCTTATGCAAACTGTACTTTAATACAAATAAAAGATCTTGGGGCATGCTTACAGATAGGGTCAACCTCAGAACCATCTCTGCCTTCCAGCTTGGCTGGTCCAGTTGTGTGAATGTCAGCTCTCTGTAATCTTCAGAGTTCCTTTCACTTTTCATCAGTTCTACATTGCTGTTTTTAACTAAGCATGTGTCAGAGGAAACTGAAATGCAACACTATAATAATGGAAAAACTATAACTGAGAAAGAGTTTTCAGTGAATTAAAACATTCAAACCCTCTAAATTCCTGTTGATTCTATCAAGTATCTTCTGTTGGAGACAGAAGGCTTAATTTTCTAGAGGTAAGGTTCACCTGAAGGACTGAATTCAAGACTGAATAATAAGCAGTTAATAGTACAGAAGATTGCTTGAAAAATCTCTTTGGCTTGCCATTGCTGAGAAACAGTAATAATTTATGGAAAATTAATATAAGATGGAGAAGATGGCAATACAAATAAATGTATTCCTGTTCCTTCTGTGATTATAATATTGCCCAAGATATCATTACAAGGAAAGGACAATTTCCCTGCAAAACATTTATGTTTAATTTTCTTTTGTTGTATGCAACTGCATATGCATACAGAGAAAGAAACAGTGCAGTAAATTACTGTATGGCTGGATAACAATATTTCAGTGTCAGAGTTTTGAAGATTTTTCAGAAAATGTGTGTCCTCATATGATGTAGAACTGTGTTTGATCTCCTATAACAAAACATGAATCACCAAAGAAATTTCACTTGCCAAATTTAATGTGTCCGGGAAGTCTAATTCACTGTATTCCTTCATGTAAATAACAGTCTGTCTTTTTAGTGACTTAGAAGGGTATACAGGGTGAAACTTCAACCATCAGAGAAAATCTGCCAGATGAAGTGATGAGGAAATTGGAAAAATGAATCCTGAGGACAAAATGCTTTTTTGCAGACAAGTTGCTTTGTGGTAGATAGAAGGAATCTTTTAAAAGTCTACTTTATTCCAACGACAGAATTAATTTTCTCAAAAGTCTATTTTCCTTCTGTCAACAAAAAATAATTTTGTTAAGCTTCTTACTTCCTTCAGTGGATAAAATATGTTCCAGTGCACTACTGTCAATCAAACGTTGCTGTCATTTTACTAGCAGAAAGAAACCAAGAGTATGTTATTTTCTTAATAAAATTGAGACTTACATTTATTTTGGCATAATAAAAAAGAAGAACATTTGGAATTCAGCTAACTTTTCTTAGCTGACACACACAAACCTGTTGATACTTACACAAAAATGAGAGCTGTCTTAACAGGAAAGACAATGTCATCACGCTACAAACTCTGTGAGAAAGCAGAAAGATTGGAAAGATCTTGTGGTGAATTTTGTGGGTGACCTGTCAAGGAAACTGCAGTACTCAATTCAGGACATTTCAGGTTTAGTAATTGTCCTGAAAGTATATGTATCATTTTCTGCTGCCCATCTAATATGGCCTTCAGGAAAAATTATTGTGTAGAGGAATAGTCAAAAGATTGTTTCAAACTGGTTTGTAACTGAAAATGAGTTTGCAAAAGAAATGTCTGCTTTCTTTAATTAATTTTTTTATTTTCCTTCGTCAGAAAGCTCAGAGAAAAAAAAGAGAAGCCAATACAAGTGGTCAGATTTTAAAAGATACTTAGGTCATCCATGCCCATTCATATTAGTAAGAACTAGGAGCTTAAATCTCTTTAAAATATCACATATGTAGTGCTTCAAATTTGATACCTCATCTCTCACAAAAACAAAATGGTGGGGCACACATTCACAGCTGGTGAATACTTCTGGGATTGGTCTTCTGGCAGAAATCTGTACCTGATCAGGAATTATATGCTGAGGTAGTGATAGACATTGCAGGAAAAGCAAGTATCCTGGCTTGAAAGGTTTTATTGCAATTAGTAGGGTTTGCCTCTTGGATCTTTCCATTGGTGTTGAAACATCTTCTGAGAAATTCAAGAGGCGTAAAAGCTTTACATTGTACTTACTTACCGTGTTCACATTCCTGTGTCTTGGGGCATTGGGAAGTGGGAGGACACGTAATGGTACCTAATGATGTGTAAACTTATCTGAATTATATTAAAACCCTGGCAGAATGTTGTTTTCAAGCTAAGATTAACTCCTGGGTGATAGCTCAGGTCTGCAATTCTACCTTCAGACATACCTATCACCAAGTTCTACTCTGCTTCAAAAGAGGACAAATAATTATTTTGCTGGAAACTAACACGGCTGTAAATAAGAACTGTACATTGAGATTCAGCTTTTGAATTGTGTAACCCTGTCACGAAGCTCCTTTCTTCTGCAGCTTGGTACAAGTTGTGTTTCCATCGTAGGGCACATAAAAGGACCCTTTGAGTATTTAGTTACAGTGATGATACTTTTCTGTTTTGTTTTTCTTTTGTTTGTTTGTAGGTTGGTTTTGTTTGCTTGGTTTTGGTTTTTTGGTCTTTCATTTGTTTGTTTGTTTGTTTGTTTGTTTGTTGTTTTACTAGCCTGAATAATGAGCTAAAATGCAGTCTTTTCAGTTGTTTCTTTAGGAAGAAATATTAATGATGAAATGGAAATACACACGTTCTAATTTCTCCAGGGACGGGAGACCTCACTTAGGAGGAGAGAGTTACAGAATCACGGACTTACAGAGTGGTGGGGGTTGGAAGGGACCTCTGGAGATCACCTAGTCCAACCCCCTGCCAAAGCAGGATCACCTAGAGCAGGTTGCACAGGGTCACGTCCAGGCAGGTTTTGAATATCTCCAGAGAAGGAGACTCCACAGCCTCCCTGGGCAGCCTGTTCCAGTGCTTCTGCTTTCCGATTTTTTTGCAGCCTCCCAACATGTGTATCAATATACACACAGAAATTCACCTACAATCAAAATCATATTCTGTCCATTTTTTTGTTCACCAGACTTACATGAAATCCAAAAGATCTTAACACTTCTATGGACGTGTTGATTTTCATGTTGGCTGATTATTTTTTGTATTATTTAATGTGAAATTCACTAAGGTAGTTCTATTATTTCTTCATTTTCACTGACTGGAGTCTATTCTGCAATTTTTTTCCTCCCCATTAGTTCCACTGACAGGTCCTTTTAAGTTGCTACAACTCAGGATAGCAGGAGTTCAGATAAAAACTCACAATTTTTGTGTGTGTGTGTTAATTTTATCTTCACAATTTAACAAGAGAGGAAGAAAATTACACTTCATTGAAATAGCCTGTCTTTTCTGCTTCTCCCACCTTCTGACAAATTCCAATAACTTGACAGCAGAGTAAGATAAGACCAAACTCGAGTAACAATTTCTTCTAAAGACTGCTAGACATCTTAAATTACCTCTAAGTCTTAAGGCTTGGAATGAATTTATATTTGTCTTAAATAATAATAATAAAAAAGAAAATGTCTTTAACATATAAAAGTACCTTTTTATTCCTCCTGTATTTATGTTCGTAGATCAGGAATATGATCTGCTTTCAATAGAAGAAGAAAAATATATCTGAAACTTGACTTCATTAATACAGCTTCTTTCACCTCATCTGTCCCAAAGCATTTCACATATTGTATGCGTATCAGCAACAAATGTCAGCATTTGTTGTTATAATAAAATATTTGAGCAACCTGTACCATAAAGAGGTCCCAAGTAGTTTCTACTGCAGTAGCCCTGGAACAGCTCTGTTATCACCGGAGACTGCAGAAAGCCGATGATGCAGACCATTACATATACAAATCTATTCCTCTCTCTGTGTTGCTGTGCTTTTCCTTGATCCAGCCAGGACTACAATATACATGCTAAAATACTCACCTGTTTTAGCTGTTTAAAACTAAACGTATTACATTTTAGGAGACATTCTGTCTTCCTTTTTCTGGTGCAAATCTCAGAGGCTCTAGTTTGGATATGCATCTAGATGTAAGGTGCTCGGTAAAACCGTTCTGCCGGTATTTTTGATGCGTCTCCACTTCTATATATTGCCCAGTCTTGATACTTTGCTGTTGATACTTGGTTTTTGCAGGTTTTATGCACGTGAATAACTGTCATAGAGAAAAGTTGCTGGTTCTCGTAGCATCAGGCCATGACACTGTGAGGTTCTTTTCAAGACTCTTTCCATGAGCAGGCATGCTTTCCTGTGCTGCCTTTACAGCACAAGCCAGAGCTGATCCTGCCTAGGCTTGCTGGCAAATACAGCACTACAAACATTTATATGTATGACAAACAGAATACCGAGGTAAAATGAGGATAAAACGATTGTGCAAGCAGTTTTAACTGAGGTGAAAACAGTTCTCCAAGTTTAAATCATTTGTCTAGCAACTTAGTTCCACAATTCAATATTCCCAGCAATAATTTGCAGTAATAGAAGTCAGATAGCACCAAGCTTAGAAGCAAATATGGACCTGATAAGAAGACTATCCATCAGAAAGAGGGACATTTGTGAAATGTGAATTATTCACTCTTATCTACTTACTATTTATTATCTTTTTATGTCTTCATTTATTCTATTTCATCTCCTCACAAAGCATAATTGGAAATGACATTTCTATGCCTGTTATTATGAGGAAAATTAATTCCATTAGAAGTAAACAACAATAGTTTTGTCCTTAGGATTTCAGCTCTTAAAGACCATCAGTAGAGATAAAAGGCTGCAGAAATTGGAGCTACTTTTCCATTGTTTCATTCTTCTAGGTTGTGAGTGACTGCACATTGAAGGACAGAGGAGAGGGGAAATGGAGGGGAAAGACAAGTGACTTTCATGTAGCCCAAATATGTATAAGAGGGTTAACTGGAATTTCTGCGGCAGCAGGCTTTTATAAGCCTGCCTTTATTGTCTAAGCAGCAACAGTTTTTATAGGGTTCTCAGTAGAGCTGGTTGGTAACTATTCAACATTTTGGAATTTTTTTTTTTGTCAGGAGAAGAGACTGATCAAAACAAACAAATTTTCTAGGAAGTCACAAGTTCTGATAAATTACTTGTTAGCCTTTTTGTAAATTGGTAAATGTTTTGAAAATGTCAGAATGTACTTCCTGTCTTCTTTAAAATGAAACTAAAGTCCAATAATAAACTTTTTTACAAAATTAGGTTATAGATATTTCTGCTAGTTACAGAACATAGATATTGAAAACATGAGATACTAAAAGAAAACGTTTATTTTCATTGATCAGATATTATTTCCTGATATATAGTTTACATTATGGTTCATGTTATGATTATGTTATCTTATGTTTTATATTTTCGAGACTTTTTCTTTTTGGGAATTATATTTGTGGAAACCTGAATCTTTTTTACAATGGAAACATTTTTTTCCTACTGGATTGAAGGTACCTTGTTAAATACCAGAATTAAGAGGAATGTAATATTGGCAGAAAATTAACCAGTATATTGGAGTTATATTTTTTCTTGCAAAATTAAAAGGTCTTGTATAAAAAATTTTCTTGGGGTAACATATGAGAAACTGCTTTAACATTTGAGTAGTGTATTTGTTTTGAAAAGATAATACAAACTTTCGATAACTTGATGAACCTCAGCATCATGGAACAGAATCATGACATAATTTATGCTGGAAAGAAGCAGTGAAAGTTGGCCAATCCAGCCTCCTCTCTGAAACAGAGCCAGCTCTGCAGTTGCATTAGGTCACTCAGAAACTTGCTCAGCTGTGTTTTGAACATTCCCAAGGATGGAGACTCAGCAGACCTCCTGGACAGTGAGCTTCTCTTGCTGCAACCTGTGCTGGTAGCCTCTCATCCTTGACTGTGCACCTCTGAGAAGTGTCTTAGGCAGCCAAAAGCGGCTCTCTCAACTTTCTCTTTGTCAGGACCTTTTTCAGGTTTCCACCCCAGTTTTTCAAAGCATGAATGAATGTGGCATAGGACCATCTCTGATTAGTGAATCTTCTTGTGATCCTGGTTTGAATTTAGGTCAGTGCTTCCCTCTGTGAGCTGGTGAAAGATTATGTCAGAAGCTGCACACTAGTGTGGCATGGACGTACATGGGATGGTAGCAGGGAGACTAAAGCCACTCAGCCCTAGGAAAAAGAAAAAGAGTGAGAAAGATGGGAAAGGATTTTTCGTCAGTCCGGACCAACATGAGAACAATCTGCAAAAGATTTGTTCTTGTAAGTGTAGCGATTTCATCAATGATTTAACATAAACAATTGATATGATAGACTGTAGGGGTACAATTTTTATTTAAACTGGAAATATTTGAGGCAGCCTAGTAAAATATTGATTGTACTGTAGAAAGCCTAAAGATATAGCAGTCTGGTGGGAGGAAAACCAAAAGATTTATGTATAATATGCTTAGAACCAAACTATATCCATACCAACATCCAGCCTGAAGTGATTTTTTGTACCTGAATTGTAATCTTCTGAATAATGGGATTAATAATGAAATGGCCTAGCAGCACAAAGATGCTATATTTTACATTCTTACATTTTGCCCTGTTATCTCTACAGGAATGAAAAGAACACATAGAAATTATCCTGACAGTGGGCTACGTGACCACAGAGAAAATGAGGAAAAAATTATATTACGGTCAAAACCTAAAAGAAGTAATTTTTAACTCCAAAAAGTTTATTCTCAGAAGAAAATCAAATATTCTCTGAAAATACAATTTTAAAAGAAAGCAATGTACTATTACAGATTCAGCAAACTACAAGGCTACAAGCTGATGCTTTCTCTAACAAGTTATATTGGCAGAGTCAGCCTTTCAGACTACCTGCTAAGGTTCTTTTCTTCCCCCAAACTGTCACATCAAAGAGGTTCAGTACATGTGAAGTCTATGATGTAGTCTAACATTCTAAAGCACTCGATTGCAGACTTTTTAGAAATAACAAACTGAAAGGTGGCAAAGCAGCAATGGTTATATAAAATCTAATAATACAAGGACTTTATGTAGTACTGAGAACATATATAGTGTTGACAGCTACAATATGATTTAAGAACATGTAAAATAATTTCATATATACCTCTGTGGAGTTGATTTGACAGTGAAAAGTGACTGTACACTACCAAACCAAGTTTCCTGAAAACTCTGTCTAAACAAGGAGGACCTTGTTCAAACTATGCAAAGCCTCACTAACAGTTTGTAAAGAAAATGCAAGTCAGTCTTCTTGATTCCTGCACCCAATGTTATGTGTGTTCATATTTGCTGGTCCCACCTCAGTACCACAAACTACATGTAATCTGAGCAAACTGTCACAGCAGGATTTTAAATTAATTCTTCATGGCTGTAAATACTGCATTTGATGAAAAGGGGTGAAAAGTTGGGATGTTTAGGTAAACTGTCTTCCTGGAATGGATATTCCTTGGTTTGCTCTGTTTGATGGATGAGATCTTCCACTGGCATAAACCAGTGTGGTCTGGTGGTTTTTAGGTACTCATTCAGATAAACTGGGGATCTGATATTATGGACAATTCAAAACTGGTGTTCAATTTGACACACAATTTAACAGAAGACACCGAATTAATACATTAGGATATTTGGCAATATGCAGTAAGGCTGCAGTATGTATTTGCCAGCTCTTCAAAACACATGAAAATTCACTTCTATTTAAACAGGAAGGTGTTGGTTTTCACAGAAGTGGGAAGGGACTCTTGAATATGGTACAGCTAAAATTCTGCATAAATCTTTGAAATTTATCCAGTTTTAACAAAAAGAGCCCCAACAAACCTGACTAAAAATCAATTCTGAGTAAATAATAGTAGGCTTTAACACTTCTTTCCTTTTTTTAGGGTGATGTAAATTGAAACAGAATCACACATTAGGCAATAATTATGTTTCTCTCAAATGTGTGAAATGACAGATTCATGTGAGGTAATCACATTTCACAAATGTGCTGTTTCCTGGGAGAATGAGGGATCATTGCCAATTTTAATGACATTGTTCTACTGACAAGTGAGAAAAGTGATTGTATTCCTTCAATAAAGACAATCACATACCCCAAATCTGTATAATTATTACAGAGAATAAAAAAGATAATGTGTCTATTTTTTCAAATTTTTGGTAAGGACTCACATGTTCATATTGCTTCATACTAGGACAGAAGATTTTTTTTTTAGTTTTCACTTTTGTTTTTGAAAAAATACAAAGTAGAAAGGAAAGCCATTAAGGAGAATACAACAATAGTAGAGTAACAAAATATATTTCAATAGCAAACAAAAATAATGTCATACTTTTAGACTATGAAAACATATGCTGCACTTATAGGGATTGGAGCTTAGTGATAAAGCTGAAAAAGCTTTTCCAATTGTAAATAAACAAATAGATCCACAAGAAAAGTCTATGTTACTGCGAAGTGGTTTAGCACCTAGCTTTTAGGCTCCCATCAGTTATTTAATGACCTACAAGATTTAGTCATAACTTTGTAGAAGTGAAGAGAGTTGTAGAACCATGAGATTATTTAGGTTGGAATGGACCTCTGAAGAACATCTGGTTCTGTCTCTTCTTCAAAGCAGGGCCAATTTTGAAGATATATTCAACTCTGAGATTAGATGAGGTTGCTTAGGACTTTGTCAAGCTGAATTTTGAATTTGTCCAAGAATGGAAATTCCACAGCTTCTCTTTTTTTCCCCATCTTTTTTTTTTTTTTTTTTAATTTAAAGACATATTTATTCATCTAGGAAATACAAATGCAAAAAGAAGCACCATTACTAAAGCAATCACTGTATCACATGGCAGGCTCAGGTTCAGTTCTATCCTCCACTGAAAGGAAGTCTTAGAAATGTACCACCATCTATAGAATATTATACAGTGCTGGAAGTAAGGGAGGTGGGGTGGTGGGAGAAGACAAACCCTAGAAGTTTCTTAGTTTCAAACATGTCTGTTGAAGTTATTCTATTTTATGTGGAATAAATAAATGCCAAAGAAACAGAGTCTGGAGGTAGGATAGAGCCTTTCTCTTTCTCACAGCAGGTAAGATATACCTTTGTGCAGAAAAAGAAATTTTGTATTCTTAAATGTTATATGTTTGTATAAGGATAACTGTAATTAAGGTTCCTTATATCATATATTCTTCTTAATGGACACTTATTTTAAGCAAATTTGGACCAGGTCTGGAACAAAGGAAAACTATAAGTGATAGGAGAAGTGGGTTTCAGTTTAAACTGGTAAAGGTGGAACTTGACTCTGCAACTTTTACTGCTGAACCTGGGTAAAAGGTATTTTGCAGCAGGGAAGGTAATATCTCTTTATTTGGGTGAGCTCAGCCAGATGTGCTTTAAGACTACCAAATAGTTCTGCAGGAAAGAAAATCAACATATGTCTAGTTTATGCCTTCCTACAGGCTGCAGAGGTGGACTATGTCCTAATTACTGAACAGTCATAAAATCAAAATGACTTAGACTAAGATTCATTTTGCATCTACCTGAAAAAGAGCTGGAGTTCTCTATGAAAAAGTGGGTGCATATCACTCAGGAGTAGCTCAGCTTTGAGGATCTGAAATCTCCCAGCTTGTTCAATGGGTGTGTAAGGTGCTTTCAATCTAACCAAAAGTAAATTTTTTTTTACACTGAATAAAAGATGAAAGATACTCCTAGAATGTATCAGTGTGGAAATACCAAGGCAATATTAGCTATGGATATGCAGCTATGTTTGTGTTTGGCTCGGTGTCTACTTGTCATCATCAAACTGTAAAAAGGATGCTCATAGGCTTCAAACATTTCAGGAACAGCAACAAAAATGATCTAAGATGTTAAAACTAGTTTTTCAGTAACACAGTAAAGAAATTTAGTCTAGTCATCGAAAGGAAACTAATTAGGTGGGAATTTTCCTATGTGGAAAAAAACTTTTTGATAGTAGGCAGGTCTTTATTTTATCAGAAGAAAAGGTTTCATGGACACCGAAGCTAGATTAATTTATAATTGAAATAAGGTGCAAATTTTTTTAAACAATAATGAATAATCAAAATAACCTCTCTAGGAATGCTGGATTTACAGTCTTTTGAGGTCTTTAAATCAAGAATGGATAACTTTTAAGTATGCAATTACTCACATGGAATTTACAGATTTCACAAAGAAATTACAGCACAATATCCTTTGCTGATTCTGTAAAGGAGAGGCTATATAAACGGATTTAGTCTCTTCTGTTTTCAAATAAACTATTCTATTAATCTAACTTATTTATTTGCATCAGTCTTCACCAAAAACCATGGACAAACATGTATCTCTAATCTATATTTTTCAGTTTACCTGAATACTAGCATCGAATGGTAAAGATGTCAAAGTAAGAGAAGGTGAGGTGAATTAACAAAGCAAAGAACTAAAAATTTACTGAGTGGAGGTGGAAATGGCTTTCCAAATGACCTCTGTGATTAAAAATCACTTTTCCCTATATTAATGTGCTGTGTTGCCATGGGCCCACTGTGTTTTCCTCTCCCACAGTCCTTTTATCTTACTTGAGCTTAAATGATTTGTAATCTGGTAACTATTTTTTTTATTTATTTATTTTTCTAATAATGTCATTTGCTATTAAATAAATAATCTCAGACCAAAAGCTAATCACTGAAACAGTGACTAGTCAAAACGGTACCCAGCCTGTCACTGACAGTAATACCAGGAATAAAACACAGGTTTGCTCATTCCCAGATTAGGTTCCTTCCAAAGTTCAAAGCCGTAGGTTTAAGTCAAAGTACTCTTTAACGTATCCTTCTGGATTCAGACAAAAGAACCCAAGAAAGAAAATTAATTATGAAATTTCTACTTACCACAAGTGCTAAGTTTAACTCCATGAACTAAACAGCATTTTAAAATGCATAAAAAATATGAAGGAATAGATCTAATCCATCAAGGGCATCTAATGTCATAACGGCTAGTGATTCAGAGTTGTAATCAGAATATTCACCTACAAGAAATCACAAATATCTCATATCTACTTATCACTAGCATTATAATGTATCCTCAAACACTTTTATCTTTAATAGAATAGTAATCTTCAAAGAACCAAGGTACGGTTTATAAAAATTAGGCCTATATAATTCCTATAACAGTTTCATAAGATTTTTTTAATTTACATAATTGTGAGCAGGAAATGCAGCAGTAATACTTGATCTGAGATATTTAAAAGGTGATAAGCATACTTCATATGATTTCAGCCCTTTAGAAAAATGTAACTAAAGTGATTAGAGATTGTGAAAAATTAAGACTGAGATGCTCTGTGAAGCAATGTAACAAGTATTAAAGTATGATTAGAAAGTCCATGAAGTGATTTCAGTTAGTATGTGGTGATATTTCTACTCCTTCAGTGACTAATATTTACTGCTGTCCATCAAATTGCTCTCCAAGATATATTTTCTGCTTCTCTTGCCTTCATGGAAGCATGTTGTAGTATTGTATTTGTACATACTTCTCACTTTCTTCAATTTAGAGGCATTTTCATCATTTTATTACCACTAATTATACCAATATAGAAGATTGTTTTTACATAGTTACTTGAACGTTACCAGAACATACATAATAAATTATGAAACTAGAGTTACAAAGTTATTTATACTAAAGTAATTAATTCCAAACAAATTATACTCAACTGCATTGTTCTTTATCACCTGTGAGGTTCAGAAGTAGGAGAAACGTGTTTCTACACTGAAGCTGATCATTTATACTCCATGTTGTATGCAACATAAAAAAAGTACTTCCAAATATCCCACTCCAACTGCAACATTATTTTATTACTAAAATATTACAACAATAAATATATTCTGTAAACTGAATCATGTAGAAGTGGCCACAGAGTACTTTGGCAATGTACAACATACATTTCTCATTCTTACGGTTACTTTGAAGATTTTAATAACTTACTGACTGACTCTGTAAAGTATAGTGTGGAAATGACATGGCGAAAATGTACTAATTTCACCATGCAAAAGATCAGGTATTACAAGCCAGGCAGAGTGGCAGCATTTCTTGTCTTTTACCTATCATTATCAACTTATCTTTAATATGGGGTAAGACGAAACTGCAGTGGCAGGTGTGATCCCTGACTGTTAATCTCTGCCTTGATCTTTAGGGGAGAAAATAAATATTTTTCTGAAATACAAGTTTTTATCTCTAGTGCTTTGGGTGACACACTGGAGTTGCACTCAACCCAAACCCTGTTACAAATTAAACTTTTGAGCCATTGCTTTAGCATTAAGAAGGTGTAAAAGAACATATCTATGGATGTTTTTTGTGGTTTTTGGTTGGTTGGTTTTTTCCTTGCTTTAAGAAGAAAAGACAACTGTGATTGTATCGGTTTACTCATAAGCACACTCTATTTAACTCCGCAGCCCATATACATAGCAGATTTTTAAAAACTGATTGTCGTCTGAATGTGTTTTAATTTAGATTTTTCTCACAATTCATTCTAAGTGGGGCTGGATTGTGGCTAAAATCACTCCAGTTTTGATTTATTATTTAAGCACACTGAGCTGAGTGTATTCTTTTTGGAATGGATAAACTAGCTTTTGCCTTACTTTAGTTATAGACCACATACATAGGAGCTATGTGGGCAATTATTAGGGGCAAGAAGGGGCTCAGGATATAGAAAAAATACATATCTATGCTGCATGTTACAGAAGATGCACATATACTAACAACAGACCTCACAGTTCCCATTAAAAGTAGGATAGAGTAGCAGTGAGATTTCATATTTCAAAGATGCTTTAATATAGTGCCATCACCATGAGAACAGTTGTAAAGCATTATACATTAAATTTTTGAACATACTGTACGCTGTGATGCATGTGATCCTTTTCTACCATGCCTGATGTATTATTTATTCAATGCCAACCGAACTTGCATGGGATATAAAGCAAGAATGAGCTCTGCTCTGAAAAGTGTGCAATCTTCTTGCCAACAATTGCACATTCATTAAGCATTGTGATTTGAAGAAGCACATCACATGAGGAGAGCTGCAGTTATGCATCTATAGTTGGTGGGGTGGAGGGGGGCACTGTGATCCCTGCCTCCCAAACATGCTACAGCCGCTTTCCCACTTTCTTCCCCAACATTTCCCTGCCCTCCAGAGTCTCCTTACAGTTACTTTTGCAGATATGCAGCTCTTCTTTCTGAGTAAGCTCAGTAACAGCACCACCAGCAGCATGGCTTTAGCACAGTGATACCCTTTCTGGCCAACCCCAGTTAACAAAAACTTACAGACTGCAGCAGTCGGGCAGCATGTGCCAGAAATGTGTGCCTGCTCGTGCACTGACAAATGATCCAGTGACCTTCGTTTGGTCATTGGAGAAGTTAATTCATCACCTTGTATATAGAATAGAAATGAGAATAGTTTTCTGGTCAAAAACTGAGCAGTAGGGATACCTAGAAGAAAAATGGGGTTTGCTATCTGACAACTGTTCCCTTTAGTCTGTTTATTCTCTCTAGTGAAGTTATGATTGAACAAAAGGGGAGAGTGAATTTTGCTCTGCAGGGAATGGCTTAAGAAAAGCAACTACCTGTATACACAGATGCATTTCTGTTACAAGGAAAATGGGTCTTGTAGTGACTAGGACTAAAGAAAGAATTGCAACCAGAAAATCAGCAACCCACAAATAATATCAAGCCTGTTACAGAGAATATCGTACAATAAGAGAGATCATGTGTTAGAAAGGTGAAGTAGAGGTGTAATTATTAGAAGAGAAAATAAATAATGTGTAATGAATTAAATTATAAATGAGCTGAAGAGGTAATGAAGTTTGAGTTTTACAATGAAATGAAATTAAAGTACTTCTTCTGTAAGAATTTGAACAATGACTGTACAAGCAAGGCATCAGGGAGTCCTAATCCTATTAAATCTAATCACCACAGTGTCTGTTTTTGCATACACAATGAGTTTGTACACAGGAGAACAAATTAAAGCACATTGCAGGGTTTCATACTTTTCTCCAGACAACATGATGGGACAAATTCTGCCTTTCTAAAATGCATACACTGTCACCACTTCTGGTACATTCATATCATTAAAGTCTTAGGTGTTACTCAAGACACGTGGGGTGTGATGTTCTTCTTGATCTCCTTTTCACACTTTTTTGTGTAAATTTCAACAAGTCACTTCAAGTTTCTGTGCCATGATTGCCTACTTATTCCTTGCTAGTAATAAGCCCCTTCTCTCAGCTAAAAGAAAAAAAAAAAAAAAATAGCCAGCTAAAAGTGAAAAGAAAAAATTTGATACAATATTAAAATCATGTCCATTGTCATCACAGGAGTTGCTTTAATGTCATAATATATATGATGATTGCACTACAGATCATAATTTTCTCTAGCTACTTTTCTTTCTCATTTCTATTTTCAGTTCCAGAATACTTCCCCAATCCAGTAATGGAAAGGGAAAAGGAAAGGCATCATCCAGACCCAAATGGACTACTCTGACAGATGAAGAAGCATTCCCTACGATTAGTGAAGTAGGTGTGGCATAAGAAAGAAGAAAACCATAAAGAGAAAGAGAATGGAGAGAGGAGAGTTAGAGGAAGATGTAGAGTTCAATGAAGCCACAGTTTTTTAAAATCTTTGCAATTTTTCACAGTGGACACTCATGGGACAACGGCCAAGTCTCTGATCCTGGGCATATGAACTGATGAAAATTTGAAAAGTAGTTTTAATTCCTTTCTCTCATCTATGAGCCATGAATCTGGCTGATTTTATCTTCTCCAGTATGAATGTGTTGGTTCCCAGAGACAATGTTCTTAGTACAGCTATATTTACTGTGACCTTAATCTTGCATGCACTTAAGCACCAGCTCCACTGAACTTGGTGTAAGCATGTTTCATGGGTGCTCCACGATACCCACTGTGAACATCAGGAAAGAACTTTCCTAAGCAGTCAGGTGTATTAGCTGTTCTACTATTTTTATTTTTGTTCATACTCTGAAGCATTAGGAATACTCTGTCAGCTGAAAATGGGATCCTGCATTTACTGTAGAGAATGAATATACTGATTTGGTATGACAAATCCTATATTGCTTCAAAGGTGACATTTCATTTATCTTTTTCTTGGAGCATTTCTCTTTTGGCACTGGTGCTGACTGAATTGTATAAGAGTGGGACTAGAGAAGACATCACAGGAATAATTTTGTCAATTTTCCCTTCAGGAACTATAAAACTTGATATTTGTATGGAAGGGGAAAGACCATTTAGCAGAGAGATGCCTCTACCAAAATAACAATTATGAATAAAATCTATCTGGCATGACGATCACAAGCATAGCTCCTTTTAAGTCAGTTTCCCCAGAGAATATACCACTGACTTTTCACATTGCTGGGATTAGTCCCATCTTTGCCTTTACACGAGGTCTTCAAAGTGCTCTGGATCACAAGAACCTAAAAATAAAATTATTATTAACTTGGAATTCAGTCTTCCTAAAAGAAATTTCATGGATGTGGATCACTGTAAGAGCAAGTGACTTTTGTAGGGGTGAAATGATCTTATAGTGGTGGGATCCACTTGGGAAAGGAATATAAATTAATAGTGCATATGAGCAGGGTATGTCTGGAGCAGTCTGTGAGCACCATGTTGTAGTTATCAAAGAGAGATAGACACTAGACATATCTGATAACTTTCTTTGATAAAATAGGACCATGTTAGACAAGGGAAATGAAGTAGATTTAATCTATCTGGATTCCTATAAAGCATTTGATGAGACAATCACTGTTTAAATGGGAGAAGACTAGGATTAGTGCATGAATTGTACAGATGATAAAGGATGGGCTAGAGCAGAGAGAGCAATTGTGCTGACAGTGAAAGAAAGAGGTTACTAGTGAAACATGAGAAAAGCTCATGGGACTGAACTTATCTAACATTAACATTTTTTAACTGCTTGAAAAGTAGCAATGTGCAAATGAAAATTATAGAGATTTACAGAGATTTAGGAGGATTCCTCTTCTAAGGGAAAAAAAAAAAAAAGAAGAGAGAAAAAGAAGAAAGAAAATGTGAATATCATAATAATAATTTTAAAAGTCCCTGAAAGACTTTGCAGATTTTACCACTAGAAACAGGATTTGGCTTTACAGAACAAAGGAAAAGACTTTAGGAATTAATAGAATGTCTGTTACAAACTTAATGCTTTCATCTGCAAATGGCAAGGGGAAGAGCTCTGTGAGTTAGTTAAGAGGAAAGGAAGTGTGATTCACCTAACTGTAGCCATCTACAGACCACTGGGGAGAGATCAGATCCCCAGAGGATGATTCATGCAACCTTAGAATATGTATCCAAGGTATACGGGAAATAGGATGCAGCTCCTGCAGAGAGGGCTCAGCGGCTCAGGATATGCCACATCCTGTGTTGTGGCTGCCATCAAGGTCTGCCCAGGGGAGGACATGGAGGAAAACGGGCACTCTGCAAAGTGTGAGCTATCAGCAAAGACCGAGTGGGTTAGGATTGTAAGAGTAAGGACATCAGGATCAAGAGTGGAAGGTACTTGCACGTTAATATTTTTCTGTAAGAGGCTGCTGAAATGAGGAAGGGAGCAATCTTGAGAAGGTTGGAAATTTCTGTGAAAAAAATCAGCATCTGCGAGAAATGATGCATTGATTCTAAAACTGCTATTCTTGTGACTCTTTTGAGGCCACTTTTCCGTGATTATTGAATGTTGATCTCTAAAACCTTTCTGAGATAAAAGCGGAAATATTGACTCTGACTGACTCTCAAGTTCTTAGAATTCCCTATAAAATAACAGTGTCTCCATACAATAGCCTAGGAAGACGAAAAACAAGTTTGATATCTGAGCATCTATTCAAAAGGATATTGTGTTTCAGAGGGACCGCACTGAGAGAGGCTGGAAAGAAAAGTGACAGTGGGACTCCATCTAGATCAAAATGCCAAAAAGTCTCCCCTCACATAGCAGGATGACACTAGATGAGAGGCAGGAGCATTGCAGAATATTTGTAACTCTTGCTTTTTTCTTCTTTAGACTAAATGCGTGTACAGACTAAAATCCTTTGCTAAATTTTGTTCTTAAATTTCCTGCTGCGTTTCTCCAGAAGGTGTAAGTCAAAATATCACCTTGTAGATGAGCTCTATGGGATTCCACTTTCAGAGGAATTCCCTGAGAGTACTTACTGGGTCAGTTTGTAACACTACCCATATAGTGTTCATAAATAATATGTTACTAGAGTGATGGATCATGATTATAGTTTTCCTTAATTTATTTCCCACTTGTGTGAACGTTATTGGCACATCCTACTGATGACATGAAATCCCAGCATTGGATTCACAGAAAGTCTCTACAGTGGCTTGAATTAGTCTTTCCAACTACTTCTGCAAAGTGAATCTAAGAGGGAAAAGATGGTCCTGCCTTTGGGATTAGGTTCTCCTAGGGCACTAGGGTCCTATCCAGAACAGAAAAAACTACTAGTCATTTTAAACAATCAGATTACAGCAATTATCTATTTTATCCTGGTTATTGCTTCTGGTTCTGTGAGCCAGAAGCTGCACAATGAAAATGTAAATGTTGTTTTATACAGTTGTGAAAAACAGCATAGATTTAGATAAGAAATCTGGTGAGAAATGAGGACACATCTCCCCTTCCTGAGATTTAGAAACTGTGCAACGTACAAGTCAGTAGTATTAGGGTGAGTGTCAGAATTTTGGATGTACTCAGGAGCAACTTAATTCAATTTGCCGCCTGCAGCAGGCGTGACCGTGAAGATCCCGGTACCTGCACAGAGCTCCTGTACAAGCACCGGCATCTCTGTGCGAGGCCAGAGCAATGCTGATGGTAACTGATGGGGGGTCAGTGCAGATCAGAGCAGATCAGCGCATTGCCATCCCAGGTGGTGTAATGAGGCAGATCCAAAAATAAGGTTTAAAGGCTTGATTAGGTTCAGCTTTTCTGTTAAGTAACATAAATCCTGAGGAGAATGTAACTTGCATGTGTGAGTCCAATTATATTAGAGGTGCTAACAGAACCACTAATCATCCTGCCAAAAGCTATACGCAATTGCCATTCAGGACAGCACGCTGCTCTTTCAACAGCAGGATTATTCTGTTGGGTTGTTTACTGTTGATTTCTTCCTCCATCTGTACTCTTTAAACAGGTGGCTGACGAGAATGTAAACTTATCAGAAATGTTGCATACATGTAAGACACCAATTCTTAGCTAGTATAATCCCGAATATTTTTAGCCACTTCTGTAAGTCTGCAGCATGAATTCATCTGAAAAGCTGGCTGAGCAGTTTGAATTTGCTAGGGCTAAATCTGTATACCTCTGGTTTTAGAACCTCATCACAGAAATCTTTCCAGTCTTAGACTTTTTGAAAGTGTCTGTCACTTACTGGTAGATCATATTTTTGAAAAGAGCCAAGCACCTCCCACAGGAGATGTTCATTTGCCTTCTGATTTATTTGACTTTAGATGAATCTTCAACTCCCTGATTTTTCAATTTTCACTGCATTTTTTATAGATAACACAGTGATGGCACTTGCAGACTTCACTTAACAAATATATTCAAGTAGCATTTTCATTTCACTTCACATTTCCATTTGTTCCCATTTCCATCTCACTTAAATCTTTTTCTTTAGACCATTGTCCTGGTTTCAGCTGGGATAGAGTTAACTTTCTTCCTAGTAGCTGGTATAGTGCTGTGTTTTGGATTTAGGATGAGAACAATGTTGATAACACACTGATGTTTTAGTTGATGCTGAGCAGTGCTTACATAGAGTCAAGGACTTTTCAACTTCTCATACTGCCCTGCCAGCGAGAAGGCTGAGGGTGCACAAGGAGCTGGGAGGGGACACAGCCAGGACAGCTGACCCAGACTGGCCAAAGGGATATCCCATACCACATGACATCATTCTGAACAGTAAAACTGGGGGGAATTGGCTGGGGGAGAGATGACAGATGTGTCACAGGGAAGGATGGAGAGAGGACTTTGGGGAAGATAATGCACACAGAGGAGCAGACAGTTCTAGGCATGTTCAACACTATTTTCTGTTTTCCAGAATTTAAAAAGAAAAATGGAATTTTCAAAATTCTGATTTTGTTTAATATTCCCCTAGCCAGGGAACTTGCTAGCCATCGGTCAACAGGTGCTGAGCAATTGCATTGTACATCACTTCTTTTGTATATTATTATTATTATTATTATTATTATTATCCCTTCCTTTTCTGCCCTACTAAACTGTCTTTATTACAACCCATGAGTTTTACCTTCCCCTCTCCCCTGCCCAATTCTCTCCCCCATCCCACTGAGGGGGGGGGGGGGGGGGAGGAGTGAGCAAATGGCTGTGTCATGTTTAGCTTTTAGCTGCCTGCCAGGTTAAACCACATCACATACATTTAATGTGATTGTAATAATAAAATAGCTTTGCTTTGGGAGTGTAAATTATATATGAAACCCAAGTAAGCTCAATTTCTTAAAAACATATATTTTGATAGAAGGAAATTAAATGTTCAATGCCAAGGCTTGTGCTTTACAGTGAATTCTGGCTCCATTTGAAGTAAAATTGAACAGGTCATTTTTCTTTCCCTTATTTTTGTTAAAAATGCAGTTTACTCAATATAAATGGTCATTTGACTGCATATTGGCAAGTGATACCCATTGCCAAAATTGCACATTGTCAGGAATTTAAAAGATTGCTAAACAAAGATCTTTAATCCCTCCAATTTCATTCTTTTATTTTTGACAGAGAAAAAATATGTGTCTCCTTTGAATGATTTTTAAAAATTAACCTGAAGTTTTTTTGCTATCTTAAAGCCTGTTTTTGTGGCAATCACAACTGGTAACATTTATCAAGAGTATAACATTTTTAATGTATATTTTATATAACTTCATTTTTTTAATATTCTATAGATCTGTTATATCACAGAGAAACATGTTGCTCCAATAATTTATGTTTCAAGGATAAAAGTCAAAGAGCTTTAAAACTCTCCTGGAAAAATTGGGGATGGTTTTAATCAACTACAACGTGAAGTTTTGTGCTTTTGCTGAATAGTTATTTTTGAAAGATGCAGATTAAGCATCATTACAGTGTCTTCTCATTTACATTGTTACATCTCTCAAAGAATACATCTGTTCGCCGGGCCTTCTGTGCACATTCATAGCCAGAAAAAAAAAAAAAAAAAAAAAAGCCAACCCTAACTGGAAAGCAGAGATAGAAGGTATCTGGGATGAGAGAAAGAATCATAGACTTGTAGAATGGTTTGTGTCAGAAGGGATCTCAAAGATCATCTAGTTCCAACCCCCCTGCCATGGGCAGGGACACCCTCCACTGGACCACGTTGCCCAAAGCCCCATCCAACCTGGCCTTGAACACTTCCAGGGGGGAGGCATACACAACTTAATAAAGGAATCTAGGAGAAAGAGAGGGTAGTGCTTCATAGGCTTGGTATATCCTGAACCTGAATTATTTGCCCAAGAGGATCAGTGATGAGACTTTTTCTTTAGAAAGATCTGAAAATGGCTTTTTCATACAAAACTGAGCTGAAGCAGCTGTCTTCACTGGTTTTGTAAAGTATTCAGATGATGTTTGCTGTGCATGGTGTTTCTTTTAGTCTAGCCATCTCTTTTAGATAAGATTTATTTTTGTAGATGAAAGTTCTCGGTCCCTAAGGAGAGATATGGCAGGTAAAGACAGCATCTGCACTCCAAAGCACAGCTCACACACTTTCTACTTAGGTGTGTTGTAAAAATCAGAGTATAAATATTTGCAAAATCTGAGAACACAAGGAAAAGACATGTTTGGAAAGGGCAGCATATGTCAGTATATGGGCATGAGATGGCATACATACACTGAAGGTACATTTGAATATTAAACAAAATCAGAATGTTGAAAATTCCATTTTTCTTTTTAAATTCTGGAAAACAGAAAATAGTGTTGAACATGCCTAGAACTGTCTGCTCCTCTGTGTGCATTATCTTCCCCAAAGACCTCTCTCCATCCTTCCCTGTGACACATCTGTCATCTCTCCCCCTTTCCCTTCCATGTCTTTCCATGATTTGACCACCTGAAACCACTGCTCGGGGCAGAGAAACGGCAGAGATGATCAGAACAATCTGACGTTGAGCCCAGGCCAGGTGGGGTCAGCTGGACTTCCTCACCCCACAGTCTGCTGTGGAGTCTCTGTCCCTAGACTTTCAGATCCTTTTTTATTATAGGGCCCTTTTTGATCTCCGGAGAAGATTGCACTTCTGCTTCTTGCATCTGTGGGATGCTTTTTACAACTTGGCATATTACAGGATGAGAAAAAGGTTATCTGTAACACCACCTGAAAATTTCTTTCTTCTGAATAAAATTGTGTACATGGTAATGACCTAGTGAGGACATGAGTCCATTTTCCTAATAGTCACTATAGACAATGTTCCATGTGTCTTAGTATGTTTGACAATGTTGCATAACTTTCACTTTGCAGACAAAGTTATCTTACAGGAGGGCACTATATGGTAGGTGAAAATTTTGCATCTATAAATAAATATGTTTTTAAACATAATATAAATGGGTGACTAGAATGAAGTGAAAGATGACCAAAAAAGAATAATTTTAATACAAGAGAGTAATTTTCTATTCTTGACTGCAGAGGACAAACACTTTCCAGCAATTTCTTTTTCATTTTAAGCCCCAATATCACTGAAAAAGCAATTCTGCTTTTTTTCTGTCCTTTTCCTCTCTTTCCTCCAATTTAGGTCCACTTCTGCTGTATTAAAGATTCTTGGGCAAAGTTAGCAGGTGTTTTTACTTGAGTTATTATTTTAGAAGAAATATTAGTACAGTGTCTTTAAACTGTAGTTCAAAAATGTGGCTTAGCTTGGTTCTTCCTCAGCATTTAACAGACCATGTGTGAGCATTATCTTGTGGTATTCCTAACAAGCTGTCTGCCGTCTGCACAGCTGAGGCAGCTGTTTTCAACTTTTTTCTCATTCAGAACATATTTTTCTATGGCCAGCAGGAGGAAAATGATAAAATTTGGCTCAGGTCTGCATGATTACAGCTCACCATGAGTGCAGTCTCTGCTGATATTTTATGGTATAAAGTGTTCTCACAACACCTTATGCAGGCAGATTTGCTTATGCTTATTTGATCTGGCTAATTATCACTTTGTTAGACCAATGCAAGGTGGTTTACATCTGCTGCTATCATGATGTTGACACCCCCAGCTTGCTGAAATGAGACCTTGTCTGATCCAGAGATCCTGAACTTCTGCACTATAGCAGAACGGGCAACCAAAATAAGGAACCGAAAAATCTATTTCACTACTCTGCAAAGCTTTGCCATGCTGTGGAAAGACTATGGAAAAATTCATTTCTTCATAGATGCGATATTCCGTATGAAAAGGAAAAGAAGAAACAGCGCAACAGCAATGAAGAATGTAGAGATCCTAAATATACTGTGCAATACTCTGGGAATTCACCCTTCCTGTCTTTTGGCACTAAAGAAGGGAGGCTGTTCTTATTAAGCTCCCCAGGAAGAAGAAAAGTTCAGAGAGGGTTTCAGAGTGCCTATGCTAACATCTTACCCATACGCCTGTGATGCAAGCCCAGTCTCCCAAGTTCTCTAATATTAGTCAGCACAAATACTATCATCCCTTATATTCCTTTTTTGCTGTTGAATTTTCAGCGGAGGAAAGTACTGAATGCCCGTGAGCAGTAGCACATTCCCATGTGGACTGCAGCAGACATTACACCTAATTATTATTTTCCTGCTGCTTGTGTAAAGTATTCATAACCTGTGCCCTTTCATTATTAATGTTTAAACCATGCCACTGGTGGAGAAACAGCTGTAATTGCTGATATAGCTTGGCAGAAGACTCTTGATTTAAATAAAATCTCATGTGCTTGAAAATGTCTTTCTTGACTTTAGCACAATCCTCTGCATAATATGATAGAAGCCCCATTATTGTACAGCACCGAAGTCTAAGCTGGTTTTGGTGGAGGTTTTACAGAAGATGTAGGTAAGAAAGTATGTAAGCCCAAATCTGCTGAGCTACACAGTTTACCATATCAAGTCTCTACTGTATTCCCCTGTGGATATTTTAGTCATCAGTGCCTCCCTAGTCCCCAGTGAATCATTTAATTGGCCAAGATAAATGGCTGTCTAAGACCTGCTATTTATGGCAGTATAGTACTTAGCTTCTTTTTCAAACTGAGCACTTATGGCTCTTTCAGATGTATCTAGTCACTGGTCTGGTTTGAATGTCTTAATTGTCTGCTTTTACTGTGCTTTAAGTTAATGTTTGTGGCTATCCTTATAAACGTAGCTAATGGCATAAGTACCCTGATGGAAGGGTTAGTATTCATTCAGAATAGCTGGGCCATCTACATAAATTCAGCTGTGAATGTAAAAGAGATTACCTACATAGTACTTGATTCACAATTGCATATATGCAGTTTCTACTACCACCATCAAGAAATTATGGTGTCATTTGTTACTGCAGTGGGCATACAGCTGGGGGGTGGGGGGCCGGGGCGGGGGGGAAGGGGAAAAATGGTAGTTTTATGTTCAAAAAATGAATGGCACTATGTTATCAAATCCTCAGTCCTAAAAAGAATGTCTGGAATCCACAGCCTCAAGCTACCACTCATTAGCTCTGTAAAGCTATGTTTTACTTATTATGACAATTAAATACCTAATACTTGGTTACTGAATAGCTCAGGAGAAGCAATCTCTTAACAAAATGTGGGTTACTGTTAGACAATGCGCTACTGACAGTTATGCTGGGAAAATTGGGATTACTTGTACATTCCATTGGTTTTGTACTTAATGTGTAAACAACTTGTGATGACCAAACAAGGTGAAAATAATGATCTTGCTGAGTCACTAACGTATTTATAACAGCTTCTGAGTCTAACAGAAGTCAGGAATGCTGTAATGACCTCTGGGTTGTCAACACTGAAATACGTGAGAAAGCCAGTTACAATTTAGAAAAGATGTGGAAAAAAGGTTAAATCAATACTAAGTTGCCCGTGCAGCATTTTCTTACACATATGAAGGGGTTTTAGTTTATTTCAGAATAAAGCATGTGGAATGAGTCTGAGGCCCCTCTCATTGTGGAGAAGTGACCAGACAGAAACTTAGTAAAGTTGAACAATTTTTCTGAGTCTCCATGCGTAAACAGATTTAAAGGACTGAACTACTGCCAAGGGTTGGTTGTGTAACTGTCCCTACTAAATATGAACTAGCTTTGATACTGGCTGTGATATCCTGCTGGGACTTATCATCAAATACTGTTTCAGATTGACTCTACATGGCCTCCCCCAATAATTATTTCACAAATGGCATCCCGTTCTGGTCAGGTAAGCAAGGTGTAATCCTACTCTGTAGTAGTATATTACTTTCCCAGCTCATAAACTGCAGCATGATCTCTTTTATAGCTTTATTAGTGTTATACAAAGACCCAAAGTTAGAGTAAAGCTGGCTGTAGGTATCAAGTTGCTGCATTTGTGTTTATAGCAAGGACTTTAGCCATACAGAAAATAGAGCAAATATAATCCCATACTCTACAAGGTTCTGAAACAGAGATAGTAGTGCTTTACACACACACACACACGTATGTACAGCGCTAGGGTTTCTGATTTTGTCAGCTGATCCTGTTGCACTGTAGCACAGTAATTGCAGTAGAGGCACTTCTGGTAACAGACAGAAGCTTTGTATCGAATCTGCAAGGCCTCAGCCCTGAAGTTTGTGATGCTTGCTTCATCTGAACTTGTCTTGACCTGCCTGGAGCTTTGCTTATGCTTGATTTAGCTGTAACAGCAATTTGTCTAATGCCTATGTCTAACTTACTTTACATTTCTGCGTATGGTGTAGCAATGTTTTTATATAGACAGTATAAAAGATCGTATTCTACATAGAATAAGAGATTTATGAACCTGATATAAAGACATACTGTGGAGAAACACAGGCATGGTATGGTACCTGAGGCCTTGAGAAGTGGGAACAGAGGATGCAACGCACAGACATGGGGCATAAGCTGGCACTGGAGACCTCTTGGCTGCCACATCTCACCAGTGGTCAGAATAGGGTTAGGAGAAACAGAACAAAGAATTAATACAAGCAGCTACATAAAAATGACCTTATATAATAAATTGGAAATAACATGAAGAAAGAGAAAGTTTAAAAAAACATGTTAGCAAAGGTAAGAATTACCCCAGGTAGATCATAGACTGAGGAAGAGGAGACCATCAATATCAACAGCGCACACCTCCTGGCAAAGGACATAGTCCTACAGCTCTACACGCCACCACCAAATGGACTGGGACTCTAAGAGGCAATGAAAGGGCATGCATAACATGAAAGAAAGGCACAGACACCAGGAAGTAGTTATGTGTATTTTGTATATTAATTTTAATTGTATTGTATTTTTGAAACGTATTCTGTGACAGAGGTTTTTTTATTTTAACTTATTTTTCCATCAAAAAGAAGTCTTCAGTAATAATATCTTGTTGATTACATTGTTAAGATTTCATTTATACTAGCAATAAATTCCTAGCTTTACCTATTAGGTGTGTTTTCTGTTTGCCCTTAACAATCCCACTGCATAACTTATAAAACAGGCTAGAAGAATTGATACATGATTTGATGTGACATTGCATACTGAGCTGTCGAAATCTGAGTAGGTTAACTTGGATGTTCTTGAGTAGCCAAATGGAAAATTAGGGTACATCTTAAGCATATTGAATTGTGATTGGCCACCAGGGGCACAGACCTGATCTTCACAAAGCAGGAGATCATTCCTGGTTCAGTCTTGAGCTAAAACTTGAGTGTGTGTTAGCAGATTTGATTTTCATGGTGAATGAATCTTGAGTTCTGTAACATACTAAGCTGTTGTTTGAGTGACATGAAAACCATGACAGCTTTGTAAAATCACAGTCTGCTGTTTTAGTCAAGCTATTTACTATATGGGATAATAGGCTTCCTAATTTTGGAATTTCGGATCTAAAGACAGAAGAGTTAATTCTGGAAAAGGAGAAGACTGTAACAAAGAACAGCAAATATCTGCAATGGAATATCTGCACTTCCAAGTGATGGCATCATAAATTTAATAAGTTGGTTTGTGGAGGAGACAGGAATTCCTTGACACTGGGGACACAAGTCTAATGCACAGATGGAGGGTCTGGACAACCTGGATGCACCACCACAGTTGTGAAGATATAACATCTTATTAGGAATTCAAATCAGAATGAGAGTCTTGTACCCAAATGGTGTGGGCATGATAATAGCCTGGATGAGAGCTCATGTTGCTCAGAAAAGAGTCCTTCCTCAGGAAGGATCACAAGTAGGCAGAGGCACTGACTTGGAATTTATCAGACCAGCCCAGTACAGACACAAGGTGTTTTAACATGCTTGGGAACCACCTTGAACTGGTGGATTAATTTTCACAAAGATTATTCAGAGAATAGCATACATTTTTTTGTATCAATGCTGTTTTCTTGGGTTTGTTTTTGGTTGTTTGTTGGGTGGGGTTTTTATAACTTGCTTTATAATAGATGTTCAGTCTATTATGTGGTTAATTGCTCAATGTAAGCTTGTACATAACTTTTCTAGTACTTTGGGAATTTACTGAGAAAAGTGAATTTCTGAGTTAAGTTCTCATTCAATAAGAATGTAGTATTTATTTTTCACTTTCATTTATTGATTAAAACTGTGTTGTTACTATATTCCTTCAACTGTTTATCCATTTAGTTCCTTTAACTGCATGATTCAGAGGGCTGGAGCACCTCTCCTATGAGGACAGGCTGAGAGAGTTGGGGTTGTTCAGCCTGGAGAAGAGAAGGCTCTGGGGAGACCTAATTGTGGCCTTCCAGTACCTGAAGGGGCCTACAGGAAAGCTGGAGAGGGACTGTTTATCAGGGAGTGTAGTGACAGGACAAGGGGTGATGGGTTTAAGCTGAAGGAGGGTCGATTTAGATTAGATGTTAGAAAGAAATTCTTTACTGTGAGGGTGGTGAGGCACTGGAACAGGTTGCCCAGAGAAGCTGTGGATGCCCCATCCCTGGAAGTGTTCAAGGCCAGATTGGATGGGGCTTTGGGCAACGTGGTCTAGTGGAGGGTGTCCCTGCCTATAGCAGGGGGATTGGAACTAGATCGTCTTTGAGGTCTCTTCCAACCCAAACCATTCTGTGATGCTATGATTCTATGATTCAATTTGTTTTATTTTAGACTAGTTTCCTTTTAACTTTTTTGCATATAATAATGTGCACTTTATTCAGTGTTATTAAAACTGTTGAAATAGTCACTCACTCTCCTTATCACACATTAATCTATTAGTATCTCCACTAGAGAGAGAAAGTGAGTCTTAAGTGAATCTACTCTTTATTCATGTATTAAATAAGATCTTGCTGAACCTTCAAATTCATGTCCATCAAACTGATTAGCAGCATCTGAAGTGTAACAACCAGGAGTCATATGACTAAGAAGAGTAGATTTATTCAAATTTCATAGAATATCCATGAAATTTATCCATTTTCAGTTTTAAAGAGATTTAAAAAGGATTCTTATAACAAAAAACAAGGCTAAGCAACAGTAGTGATTATGTGCCTACCTCCTGATGGTTGTGATGAGAGCCTAGGGGCCAGATTTATTAAGGTATTTAAGTACTTAAGAAGTAATTAGGTAATGAGATTTTTAAAAGGTGCCTTGGTATCAAAGATTGGACTGACAAAGAGGACTTTAACAAATCACATTAGGGATCAAAGTCTGCACCACTCGTATTCCCTATTTTTCAGCTATTAAACAACTCTTAATAGCTTAAATCTCTTGGCTCTTTCATCAGTGAAACACCTTGTGTGGTTAAATAACTACTCACAAGTCATAAAATATCAGTTTGACCAAGAAGAGGGACTAAGGATATATTATCAAGATAACACACTTCTCTGAGAGTTGACAGAGACATTGTTACCCCTCTGATGGAATGAATGTCTAGCTGATCTAGGTAACCCTTATGTGTAGGTAACCCTTATGTGTAGGTAACCCTTATGTGTAGGTAACCCTTATGTGCAGGTAGCTATTAGTCAGTGTCATGTAAAGGGTGTGAGTCTGATGTATGGCTGAGGGAGGCCCTCCCGTTGAGTCACCAGGTTCAGAAAGGACCCCCTTGCTTTCTAAACCCCTTCTCAGAGAGGACCCTAGGTGTGACTAGGTCCAGTCTTAGTCCCAGACTTGGTCAACAGTTTATGTCTAAAGGATTTTTTGTAGCCACATATCAGAGTTAATGTTTGCCTGTCAGAGCCCCCTAAAGGACTTTCACTAAGACAGTTTCACAAAGTTGAAACAGTTAGAAAGTTTATTAAAGTGACAGATGTAAAGAGTTCAGAATTGCCATTGATAAATGCACTTACTGCATTAGTGCTAATATATGATTATAATGCCAGAAAAATAGGTATTTTTCACCAAAAAGGTGAAGTCGCAGTGCTTACCAAGAAGGAGTCCCTATATTGGGTGGACAAGAAGGAGCACAGCCCATCGACTGCCTCTTCGGGGTCTTCAATTTCTTCTCTCCCCCCCTGGAGTAACTTTCTTAATATCCTTTATACCCCAATCTTAGCTATCCCGTCCCTGGGGTGACATTTGACATGATTTGGGTGGTGAGTCGAGTACTATAGTCATATATGTTTAGCATGTACTTCTTTTAGCTCATTATCATATGGCTTGGACCGATGTACACTTCGCTGGGTAAAAAACTGGCTGGATGGCTGGGCTCAAAGAGTTGTGGTGAACGGAGATAAATCCAGTTGGCAGCAGATCACAAGTGGTGTTGCCCAGGGTTCAGTACTGGGCTGGTTCTGTTATTAAACAGAATATCTTTATCAATGATCTGGATGAGATCGAGTGCACCCTCAGTAAGTTTACAGATAACACCAAGTTGGGAGGCAGTGTTGATCTGCTTGACAGTAGGAAGGCTCTACAGAGGGATCTGGACAGGCTGGATCGATGGGCTGAACCCAACTGTATGAGGTTCAACAAGGCTCAGTGCTGGGTCCTGCAGTTGGGTCACAACAACCCCATGCAACGCTACAGGCTTGGGGAAGAGTGGCTGGAAAGCTGCCTGGTGGAAAAAGACCTGGGGGTGTTGGTTGACAGCCGGCTGAAGACGAGCCAGCAGTGTGCCCAGGTGGCCAAGAAAAGGCCAACAGCATCCTGGCTTGTATCAGAAACAGTGTGGCCAGCAGGAAGTGATCATCCCCCTGTACTCAGCACTGATGAGGCCACACCTCAAATACTGTGTTCAGCGTTGGGCGCCTCACTACAAGAAAGACGTTGAGGTGCTGGAGTGTGTCCAAAGAAGAGCAATGAAGCTGGTGAAGGGTCTGGAGCACGAGTCTGATGAGGAGCGGCTGAGGGAACTTGGGTTGTTTGGCCTGGAGAAAAGGAAGCTCAGGGGACACCTTGTTGCCCTTTACAACTACCTGAAAGGAGGTTGTAGCCAGGTGGGTGTTGGTCTCTTTTCCCAAGAAACAAGTGAAAGGGAGAAAGGAAACAGCCTCAAGTTGCACCAGGGGATTTTAGATTGGATATAAGGAAAAAAATCCTTCACTGAAAGGATTATCAAGCATTGGAACAGGCTGCCCAAGGAAGTGTTTGAGTCACCACCCCTGGAGGTATTTCAAAGACACATAGATGTGGTGCTTAGGGACACGGTTTAGTGGTGGACTTGACAGTATTAGGTTAACAGTTGGACTTGATTTTCCAACCAAAATGATTCTGTGATTCTATGATTTATGATTCTATGATTCTATGTTTCTATGACATTACTCAAAGAACTTTATAGTTGTTAATATACAAGCTCCATGCTATTAGCTTTTTATCTGTTTTTGAGCCTGGAAAACCAAAATTGAAACACCACATAAAACACAGTTTTGTGTATGTTTAGATCATTTGGCTTCAGGTTAAATTAGCAGAATTTGTTCCACCGTTATGATTGTCAGATGCTTTATTTTTTGCATTTTGCAAATTGTCTGAAATGCCTTTTTTGCATTAAAGTGCATTTAAACATCCAAGCCAGCTGCAGGAGAGTGAGGTGAGATGTGTATCCTGAACACTCCAAAGTGAACTGAATGAAGGCTCAGCAGAAGTTCACCTTGATAGTAAAAGCAGAGCCAGGCTACTAAGTTCAGAAAATTATATCATCCCATTTCCAGTATCTTAATCCATTTACTCCTTTAGCTTCTTTTACCAGTCCTGTCATACGGAGACTGGAGACAAAACCTACTATCATTTTTCTTTGATCGTATTGAGATACTCTCAGTAACATTCAATATAATTGAATAATGTCTTCCTTAATTTCATTTCTTTAAACATATCCGAAATTTCATACTTACAAAGTAACAACAATGTCAAGCTTCAGACAATGTCAGACTGAATGGCATAGATTTTAAGTCTGAGTAGGTGGCAAGGAAACTTTTGCTTGCAACCATTTTTCTGCTGATTAAGATGCACTTTATGTAGGGAGTGAGTAGTTCTCCCTTCTGAAAGAGCTATAAGTACAGATTTTTGCTAGCTTTGGAGAGAAGCTGGTTACATATAAGATTTTTCGTTTTAGTAATTTTGTTGAAATTGAGAAGGAACCAGGTTTGAAAAGGTGATGGACCTAGTGCAACACATGATTTGATGGTCAATAATGCAGAGAGATTGTACTTTGATGCAGGATATTTCATTCTGTAAGTTAAGTAGAGAGAAAAGAAATCTCATGATGTACCCATTTGCCAGGTGTACGCTGTTCAGAGTAATTAGGAAGAGAAAAGCAAGTGATAAACCATTCTGAGGCAATTCAAAGTAACTTGTGTATGTTCAAGGTTATGTAAATGAAATAATGTGAAATCACTAGAATATGGTACTCACCACAGCCAAAATCTGATTTTGACTTCCAGAAAAGCTAGTGGGTGATGACGTCAATAGGCCATAGATTTTTCTAGAGAAAAAATAAAAGTTATTGTAACATATTAATAGTACTTACAGTACAAACAACTTAGTAATGGTAGGTAGTGACAACATTTTGGAGAATCTGGACATACTCCTTTTTCACACTTTATTATTAATGTCTAGCATTTTGCACAATCTTAAACTTCAAATAAAACAATGTGTATTCAGAAGTATCATTATGAGACATGAGTAATTAATAAAAATATGTTTGCTATGATGCGAGAGGAATGCAGGCAAAGGAGCAATGTTTTTTTTCTTAAGTTTTATTGAAGATTTTTAGCAACGTACTCCTAGAAAAGTAGCTGTTAGTGACATAACCTCCCATCATAGAAGAGGACTCAGCTAGATTCCTTTTTTGTCAAAAATTAAGATTCTTTTTTTTTTTCACATATCATAATATCTAACACTGAAATGAATTAACAAACAGAGACCTGTAGTAAGTTACTAGTTTTTTAAATTTTTCATCAGCTGCCTTACATCCAACTAGCAATGTGGAAACCGAGCATTTCTTTAACTTTTAAAGGCACTCTGAACACCATCTAAGAAGATAAACAAATCTTAAAATCATCTAGAAACTTATTTTGTGTAATCTTAGCAAACTCAGCCACATTCTTCTAATGCATGCCTCTTAGCTGAATTATCTGTAAGATGTTTATTCAGCAGATAAAAGAATTATTAGACCTAATGGGCAGAAGGCAAGCCTTGCAAAAGTGGAATTTTAAATGTGTATCTGGAAATAACATCATGTATTTTAAGTTGGGCATCTGAAAACTGATGCACACCTGTACTTGAAAAAATCAGTAGAAATGAATTTTGGAACAATTCTCAGTGAGAATCAGAAAAATGTAGTCTGAAAGGAATGTCTAACTCCTATGCAAAGTGGAGATAATTCCAAAATTAGAGAAGGTTGCTTGTGCCCTTGTTCAGCTTAGTTTCAAAAATCTCAAAGGATGGAGATTCCAGAATCTCCCTGGGAAATCTGTTGCTGTGCTTAACCAAACCAACTGTGAAAGTCTTTCTGCAGCTTTGCTGCCTGCTCCTTGCCCTTTCGCTCCACACCCCTCAGATGAGTCTGCCTCTGCTTTCTCTGTAATTTCCTGCCAGATCATGGGAGGCTGCAATGGTGTTCCCTCTCCAGCTCCCCCTGCATTTCCTTGTGTGTCACCTGATGATGTCATTTCTGTAAATGCAGTCACATACGCAGATAGCCTCTGTCACTATAAGGGCACACTGCTGGTTCATGGCAGAATAGGTACTGGAGTTGATATCCTAGCACTCAGAAAGGATTACAGGATTCCAGAGGACTTGAATTTTAAGAATTGACCTGAAAAATTAACAACAATGGAATGGCTTCACCATCTTCCAGAATTTAGCTGGGAAAGAACAAAGTAAAACAGAAGATAGAATTTGCCTATCTAGAGTTCTGGGCTTCTCACCTGGTGACAAGAAGTATCTACTATTTCTCTGGGAATTAAGACTCGAGGATGCAAAGCGTGTACCTTACATCACAAAGTCCAATCCTCTTTCATGGTAGGCAGTTGTAATGTATAATTCCAGGAATACATTTATTAGAGTTCCTTGTAAAAACTAGCTTGGGCTTGTGTTTCCAGTGCTAACTAATGGTTAGAAAACCTATTCTAATTCTCAGACTAGATATATTCAGCTCAAGTTTATAACCATTTGTAATTGTGCCAGTATTGTCTTTTAACTTTAATAGCTCTTTATCCTCTCCAGTAATAACAGTATTGATGTATTTATAGTTACATCCCTTCTTAGGCTTTCATTTCCTTGGTTCAAAAAGTGAAAATCACAGACTAGAGCAGAGCTTCTTTTCTAAAATGTTGTAGAACTGTGTTAACCCATTTCATGACTGTGTTACCTTAGTGTTTAATAGTTCCCCCAGTGTCTCTTACTATCCGTACTGTTTCAGATTACCTCACTCATTAAACATCTGACCTTACCCCTTGTTCCTTTGAAATACTGAGAGATTTGATCTTGCCTCACATATGTTCTAAATGAGAGCTGTGGAACCACCAACAATGTAGTTTTATTTCATCCTCCCTTTCTCTGTGTCTTAGAAACTTCAAGTTACTCAACTTTCCTCTTTTCTGTTGAGCTGTCAGCTGCAAATAAAATATATTAAACAGATCTATGTGACAGAAGAACAATAGAACAAAAGTAAGAGGATAGAAATGTGTTTCTATTGTTCCTATGATGGAGATGATAGCTGGGAATCTTACTGTCAGAACTGTCACAAATTATTTGAGCAAAATTCTCAGGAACATCTCTTGTATTGGAGGTTAATTGAGATGGAGGAGCAATTTATTTCCCATAAAGTTATTGATCCAAATTTAAAAGCAGTTTTTAATGTTTTGAACTCTGTGAACCATCCCTCTTGGTTGCTTCCAGAAACTACAAGGGTGGATATGCAAGTGAGAATCAGAGCATCACTCAGCATAAATTTCGCAATATGGTGTACAATCTATGGCAATGTTGCCCAGAGATGTAAAACATGCGTTACAGGAAACTGATGATGTGTCTACAGCATGGATGGATGAAGAAATGCAACCTTCAAAACCTAGGAAGTTGAACAGAATATCAGCAAAGGACAAAGTTATATACTCTTTATTAATTAATCATTCAAAAAGATGGAGATCAGTGATGAGTGCTGTTTCTCAGGGGTCAGTATTGGGACTGGTGCTATTTAACATGTTGGTTAGCAACATGGACATTGGGATCGAGTGCACCATCTGCAAGTTTGCCAACAACACCAAGCTGTATGGTGTGGTCAACACGCTGGAGGGAAGGGATGCCATCCAGAGGGACCTTGACAGGCTGGAGAGGTGGGCCCATGTGAAATGCATGAAGTTCAACAAGGCCAAGTGCAAGGTCCTGCACGTGGGTCGGGGCAATCCCAAGCCTGACTATAGGCTGGGCGAGGAATGGATTGAGACCAGCCCTGAGGAGAAGGACTTGGGGGTATTGATTGATGAGAAGCTCAACATGAGCCGGCAGTGTGCGCTTGCAGCCCAGAAAGCCAACCTTGTCCTGGGCTGCATCAAAAGCAGTGTGACCAGCAGGTCGAGGGAGGTGATCCTGCCCCTCTGTTCTGCTCTTGTCAGACCCCACCTGGAGTACTGCGTCCAGCTCTGGGGTCCCCAGCATAAGAAAGACATGGAGCTGTTGGAGTGAATCCAGAGGAGGGCCACGAAGCTGATCAGAGGGCTGGAGCACCTCTCCTATGAGGACAGGCTGAGAGAGTTGGGGTTGTTCAGCCTGGAGAAGAGAAGGCTCTGGGAAGACCTTAGAGCAGCCTTCTAGTACCTAAAGGAGCCTACAGGAAAGCTGAAGAGGGACTGTTTACAAGGGCATGGAGTGACAGGACAAGGGGTGATGGGTTTAAGCTGAAGGAGGGTCGATTTAGATTAGATGTTAGGAAGAAATTCTTTACTGTGAGGGTGGTGAGGCACTGGAACAGGTTGCCCAGAGAAGCTGTGGATGCCCCCTCCCTGGAAGTGTTCAAGACCAGGTTGGATGGGGCTTTGGGCAACCTGGTCTAGTGGAGGGTGTCCCTGCCCATGGCAGGGGGTTGGAACTAGATGATCTTTAATGTCCCTTCCAACCCAAACCATTCTCTGATTCTATGAAAAATATACTTTTTAAAACTGACCTGTACAAAAAACTATGGAAAAAGAATAATTTCTAGTAAAATAGAAAAGAGTTTGCATTAAGATACAGAAGGCATCATTCACATACTATTTTCTGTTTTGTTTTGCAATGCTGAAAGGATATGTATTTTTTCCATTCTGCATAACATTAAAGAAAAATATATGTATGATCAGGGTGAATACAGTAGCAAACTTAATGGGAGAATACCAGCATTACTACATAACTGCATCTTATGAATAAATTTTTAAGTGACTTATCTGGCTCTTAATTCAATACGTAATCTATTTCTACTGGTATCAGAAATAGGCATTTAAAACAAGTGTCATTTTAAATGGTAGCAGAGTTATGTCTTAATATTAATAGACATCTGATGAAGTACCAGTATTAAGTGTAAAGAAGTAGGTTTTTAAATTGTGGTTTGTAGTTTTCAAAAATGTAGTTTGCAGGGGTGTTTTGTGTAATTTTTATGAAGTTTGGGTTTTTGCAGTTTTAAAAATAGATTAAATTTTTTTCTGATAAGCATTAGAAGGTAATTCGAGGACACATGTTAATTAATCTCATTCTACAATGTCTAGTCATGCTTGTTAGCAAGAGAAAAACAGCTTTCTTTTTTTACATGCAAAACCCATGAGTCCTCTGAATTCCATTTGTAAATGAACATTTTTCATTCAGACAAAATGCTTAAGGCTAAATTAAATAATAGGAGGATGAGGGGTATTCTTACATGACAAAGTCATACACACAGTTAAAAATATAAATAGATGCAAATAGTGGCCTATTGGATCTCTGCATAAATCTACATCGTGTTTTCCTGCATGTTTATTGTATCCACCTTGATGCATTTGCAGCAAAACAATAGTGATCAGTTATGAAGATCTGAGGCAATGGTTCAGTTGAAAAGGAGACTATAACTGTTTTAACTAACTGAAGCACTGGACATTTAATCATATATTTTATACTTTCAAAATCCTGCACAGACTTCTATTAACAAATCTCATCCTCCCATAAGAACAATGGCTGGTGCTACATTTTTACAGAAGAAAGTCTCCTACCTGTGGAGGAGTACACCTCTCAGGCTGATGAAAGGCTAGATGCAAAAGTAACTAGCCTGTACAATTTTGTTTTTTAATATGAAGAAAATACATGCAACTCATATATGATACATGAGACATGGAGAATTATTATTCTGAAGCAGCCCCTTAAAACAAAATGAAGGCTCCCTGAGCTGTATTTTAAGTTTTTTTTCAGCAATTAAATTTCAATAGTAGTTGAAGATATTCATCACTTCTCTGCTTTTGTGAGCAAGTCTTGCACCATCTGCACCAGACGAGTCATGACATGAACATCAGTACAGGTAGAATTGAGACATTACCCCTTCTACAAGATATAACAAAAAAACCCACCCAAGCTCATAGTCTTCTACCACAAGCCAGCTTCCCTGCTTCCAAAGCTAGGTGCCAAAAGTAAAACACTGGGAAGTTTTAGATTTCAGAAGTTAACAGATGTCTTTCCCCCACTCCACCATGTTTTCACTTGAAATTTTCTTCCCACTGTTGAATCACACCTGCTTGTAGCAAGGAAACACACTGACTGCTCACTCACCAGCTCACTGATGTAAACCAATGAACAGTGGATTTTGTATGGTTTGTCTGATGCACAGAAAACGTAACCTATTAAAACCACCAGATGTACAAGCAGTGACTTTCAATCCAGCTGATAAGATTTATATCTTCCTTTCTTCAGATACTTCATTTAATCTTTACTGATAGCTGATACATAAATAATAGGTTCAGCTGACAGGGAATCTTGCCCTTAAGCAGTGCAAAGGTAAGGTCTGAACCTAAACCCATAACTGTCTACACTGTTTCTTTGCCTTTTCATTATATCACCTCAACTATTATATCACATTATTTTCTTTCTGAATGATAATGGAACACAACCCCTCTATACCCCAAAATGCGTAGTTTTAAGACGGAAAATTACACAGAGAATTTTTAGCATTGTGAAAATAAACCCACTAATTTTGAAATTTTTTAAAATTATTTTTATTTATTTATTTATTTTAGGAATATGCTTTATGACCTTTCTGCTGTATATTTTAATATCCTATAGAAACTCAACACTTTTCTTCCAGGTGAATGCACTAACCATCAACCTGCAGAGACAGCATGGTTTCTTTTGCTCTCCTTCTCTCTGTTCCTGTGTATTTTGAATCATCCTTTTTTCAGGATAGCAGAATTTTAAGAGGATAAGTGTCCTGCCCAGGGTGGCCAGTCACTTAGTGGCAGGGCACTTTTCCACCAGACCAGAGCTGTGGGTTTAACCTCCCCCTGGCTGACACAGGTCTTTTCCTCTCCAGGTAATTCCTCTATCCATTTGCCTGCAGTGTTGAGAGGCAGGCAACCTCCTTTATTAGGATTTTAAAAGAAAGCAGATTTGCTCTGTTCTTCAGAGAATGTTTCAAGGTTACAGCTTTAGCACACAGGTGTAGGCTGGGAGTCCCAAACAGATAGAGGTACCTTGACTTCTGACGCAAGCATCCCAGCTTCACTGAGACACGGGATTTCAAAGCACACCCTTTCCTCTGTGTTCCTTGTTCGTCAGCACAGGCTCCTTTCCTGCTCAACAGCTTCTTTCTGAAGTGCCTGACTATCCTGGGCCCTGAAATGAGAAAACATCCCAGGGGATGAAGTAATGAAGAAACTAAAAGAGAGGTTTTATTTTCAAAATCTCTAAGTTACAGCAGTAATCAGTTACCTGTGGAAGTGATTGGAGTAACAGTGCATATGTCAAAAACCTCTGTGTGATGAGTATAGTGGTGGAGCACTAACAGTGATGGAGGTGCAAAACTTTTTATTTGTGTTTACTATAATGAGTACCTTAGTTGCAACCTTAATTAAAAACTGGATTACTCAGTTCATACTCTCAGACCAGTTTTGTGTTATTTTACATTATGTTATCCATGAATTTTTCACCATTCCTAAGCAGTCGTAAGTAGCATTTCTCTTTCCAGTTCCAACTCGCAGGCTGACCCTGAAAAATATAAATTCATTCAGATTTTAGCAGATATTTATAATAAATTTCATTTTAATAACATTCTTTCACATCATCTTAATTTTTGTTAGTTTCTGAAACATCATTGTTATTTTCAAGTCACAGTGAGGACTTCAGTCCTAAATTTCCCATATGATCAACCAATTGCAATCTTGTACCCTTTACAGAATACGTAGCAGGAGGCCTAGGAGAAAATACCTAGAAATGAATTTATCAGATGTCTCAGGCTCAAATGGCAACTAATACACTGATAGTTTAAGAAGTTGGGTTTTTTTTAAGAACTCTTTTACAAAGGAAGAACATTATTCACTGTTCATCACTATATGTCCGGAGAAAAGGACATTGCAATCCATCACAAATTGCCAAGAACAGAAAGCATATTTTAGACAGTAAAACAGCTGCAGTTCTGTCTAGAGGGACAGATAAGAAAGGCATTTCACAGAAGTGATTTACACAGATTGTGTTCATCTTGGCTGAATGCTGAGGTCTGATCAAAATTAGTTCTGCACTTGCTCCTGGACATAATACTCTGTTCTGTCTATTTTGATTTTTCCATGGGTTGTCTGTCTCCTTCTGGTGGATGATAGCCTATGAGTGGGCATAACAGAGGCAATGCAGGGGCTCCTGAGTCAACAGCAGAAGATGGCAGTTCAGGCTAGCATGCTTTCTTTTCTTCCTTAGGCATATGTATTTTCAACAGCTAAATATAGTAAATTTCAGGGTAAGAGGTGTAGGCACTAGGAAGACAGGGATCAGCCTTAACATATGGAAACTGACAAAGCAATCTTTGTCTGTTTTCTAGGTTGTTCACTACTTACTACTAACTTGTGCCAGGCCAATTAAAATATGCCGCTTGTCAGGCATGACCAGGCTAAAAAAAACAACCTCAATGCCCACTCTGTTTCCGAGCAGCGATCCCACCTCCCGGCTAGCTTCCCCAGTTACATAGGGAGCACGACGGTCTATGGTAGGGAATGTCCCTTTGGCCAGCCTGGGCCAGCTGTCCTGGCTGTGCTCTCCCAGCTTCTTGTGCACATGGCAGGGCATCGGAAACTGAACAGTCCTTCACTTAGTGTAGGCACCACTACTATCCAGCAACAAGTAAAAGCATCAGTGTGTTATCATCATTATTCTCATCCTAAATCCAAAACACAGCACTGTACCAGCTACTAGAAAGAAAATTAACTCTATTCCAGTGGAAACCAGGACACCATAGTAAAAGAAAGGCACGCATACAATAACAAAGGAAATGGAAATTCCTAAAATATAAAAAAACCTGTCACCAAAATGCCTTGCCTAACAATCCAAAAGTCATGGACAAATGAGATTAGGCTATTGTTAATTCATTCTTTTTAAAAATAAATAATACTGATCTCTTAGTGAATGGTTTGTTCTGTGACTCCTAGGTAAAGCAAGGAGGTTCCCATTCCAGTGGTTATGGCAAAAATTACACTAAGATTATAACTAACTACCAGGTTTCTGGTTCTTGTGTGATGGCTTCAGGGAACTGAAGAAGGACCAGCATTGACCCTAACACCACCTTTAGTAAGTGTACATTAAATGAGTCTAGCATGCTTCACGATGCTGGGTTGAAGACAAAATTGCTTGACAACATTTTTCTCAGACCTGCCTATATGTTGTTCATATCATCACTATCAACTTTAATGTCGGGATATTTCATGATAACTTAAATATTCAGCAAATGATACCGAATTAAAATATACTGAATATGTGCACATAAATACTCCTCATAATAGAGGACATAAATTCTGCTACTGTTCTATAATTTATTTATATTAATAATTAATAATTTATTTATATTAATAATGGTAATGAAAGATGGAAGTAAAGGAAAAAATGTTCAAAGAAGTTCTAATATATGCATGTAGCTTTTCTTGGCAAGCTTTGAGGAAACATTTTTACAAAGGATTGTAATTTTTTGCAATAGTTATATGTATAATCTCTTCAGGGATTTTGATCCTGAATTGCTCCACACCAACATAAATATTATAATGGACACAAATTGTCAGAATTAAGCTCTCTACAAGAAAAGTCAAATAAGGATGCATATGATTTTCCACATTTCTGAACTTTCTTGACACTTCCTTGCAATTTCTATGAGCAGCAAAGGTTAAGGTAGGTGTTTATTTTCACAGGGGAGTATACAGCAACTGATCATAAAAGACCAGAGGATCTAAGAGTAAAATACACTTTGTAGTAGCTTTATTCATGGTTTCTTTTTCTAGATTTAAAGACTAGCTGTTCCAATTAATGTGATTTTTTTGTTGTTGTTGTTGTTACAGCTTTTGAATTTTTCTGGAAATAAAGAGGTACTCACTAATTATATGAAGTGCAATCAACAGCAAAGTTGAACAGAGGTTAGAAAACTTTGCAATTATTTCAGTTTCATAAGTACAAGAATGACCATTATGTAGGTCCTCTTGTCACTGAATGAAACAGATTCTATTATATTGTCCTTTTTTCTGCACTGTGTGACCTTAAGTCTGCAAAATGAGATGTCCCCTCTCTCCTCAATTTTGAAATTAATAAAAGGAGGTATTTTACACCTTCCAAGAAGTTTTCCAAGATCTTAAATTCCAGACTGAGGGAAAAAAAAATGTAAAATAAAATAAACAACTTCAAAAAAAAAAAAACCCCAAAAACCCAAAAAGTTGCCTCTGGATATAGACAGAAAATAGATGACTAGACTTATGGACTCTGAAGCCAAAAGGACCATTAAAACCCTTAGCATGGCTTTCTGTAAATCACAGGTAATTAATGTTATCACACTTCTATACTGAGTCCAGGAACTTGTATATTCATGTAAGGTATAAGTTATTTTTGGTTGAAAAATTATCCTTTCTTTCACTGGTTGCACTAATTGTTCATCTGCCTTCTTAAAAGTGTGTGTCTTATTTTGTTTTTGAATTTGCTTGGCCTAAGTTTAGCTTACCTGAGACCTGAAGTTATGTGAGATTGAAGAGGTTATTTTACCCTCTTGAAGGTAACTACATTTTCTAATGCAGAATTTCTAAGGCAGAATTTAAATAATTTTTAGTGTTATATTTTTCCTAAACTATGACAAAACTATTTTCTAGCATAGACTTCTGATCTCTGACAAATTCCATTTGAAAGAAGATCTGTAGTTAGCTGGCTCTTCGTTAAATGTGCAGAATATTTAGTTGTGATATTATCTCATCACATATAAAGTCTTAAGTATATTGTATCTACATAGTTACCTTTATCAACCTGATTTCCTGTCTCTTTACAGAATTAGGTTTCTTCATCAAAAAAAATATGTCAACTGTATATTCTTCACCTTTAATTCTTTATTAGATGAATCCCCTACCAGCATTGTCATTTATGTTGCCTATGATAAAGTTCACTTTACTGGCCTACAGAATCATCCTGTTGCCCTGTGGTAAAAGAAGCATTGATCCAATCTTCCGTCATTTCCACTATTTTTTGTTATTAAAAAAAAAATTAAAAAAGCAACTCAGTGCTATCTTCAATACTACTAGAACATCTAACCTCAAATTATCTGAACCTAGTAATTTTAAAAGCTTAATCCCTATTAATGCAGTTTAGCATACTTCCTACTCACAGAAGGGATGGAAGGTACTTCTTCTGGGAACAGCTTCCATTTGATTAGTATTTTCAAGGAAAAATATCTAGAATTATCTGCTCATTTTTTAACCACCAAGCACAAATAATGACTTGAGAAATCAAATAGAACCTCCTACAACAACACTGGAATTACCTTTTCAATATTCTTGGCAACACATGCAGTATAATCCTAGTAGTCTGGAGCTTGAAAAGACTTGATCTTTGCAAGCTCCCCCATTAGGAGTCTGAATGCTGCAAGTGTGGAATGGTGACATTTATAATTCTGTGTGGCTGCCTATTGATTATTCCTGTATTTATGAATTCATACAGGAACAGATGTTAGTTGACATTTTTTGTTTAACCTTACAGACGTGATGAAATTGCCTTTGGAGATTTGGGTGAATATGGAGAGATGATATTGAGGGAACTGGCAGATGAAGTGGCCAGGCCACTCTCCATCATATTTGAGAAGTCCTGGCAGTCCAGCGAAGTTCCTGCCGACTGGAAGAGGGGGAACATAGCCCCCATTTTTAAGAAGGGTAAAAAGGAAGACCCAGGGAACTACATGCCAATCAGTCTCACCTCCGTGCCTGGCAAGATTATGGAGCAGACCCTCTTGGAGACTATGCTCAGGCACATGGAAGATAAGGAGGTGATTGATAACAGCCAGCATGGCTTCACTAAGGGCAAATTGTGCCTGACAAACTTGGTGGCCTTTTATGATGGGATTACAGTGTTGGTGGATAAGGGAAGGGCAGCTGATGTCATCTACCTGGACTTGTGCAGGGCATTTGACACTGTCCTGCATGACATCCTTGCCTCTAAGTTGGAGAGACATGGTTTCGATGGATGGACCACTCAGTGAATAAGGAATTGGCTGGATGGTCACACTCAAAGAGTTGTGATCAATGGCTCAATGTCCAACTGGAGATCAGTGACAAATGGCGTTCCTCAGGGGTCGGTACTGGGACCGGCACTGTTCAACATCTTTGTTGGCGATATGGACAGGAGGATTGAGTGCACCCTCTGCAAGTTTGCTGACGACACCAAGCTGTGTGGTGTGGTCGACACACTGGAGGGAAGGAATGCCATCCAGAGGGACCTTGACAGGCTGGAGAGGTGGGCCCATGCGAAATGCATGAAGTTCAACAAGGCCAAATGCAAGGTCCTGCACATGGGTCGGGGCAATCCCAAGCCTGACTATAGGCTGGGCAAGGAATGGATTGAGACCAGCCCTGAGGAGAAGGACTTGGGGGTATTGATTGATGAGAAGCTCAACATGAGCTGGCAGTGTGTGCTAGTAGCCCAGAAAGCCAACCATATCCTGGGCTGCATCAAAAGCAGTGTGACCAGCAGGTCGAGGGAGGTGATTCTGCCCCCCTACTCCGCTCTTGTCAGACCCCACCTGGAGTACTGCGTCCAGCTCTGGGGTCCCTGGCATAAGAAAGACATTGAGCTGTTGGAGCGAGTCCAGAGGAGGGCCACGAAGCTGATCAGAGGGATCTGACGACAGGCTAAGAGAGTTGGGGTTGTTCAGCCCGGAGAAAAGGCATCTCCAGGGAGATCTAATTGCAACTTACCAGTACCTGAAGGGGCCTACAGGAAAGATGGTGAGGGACTGTTTATCAGGGAGTGTAGTGACAGGACAAGGGGTGATGGGTTTAAGCTGAAGGAGGGTCCATTTAGATTAGATATTAGGAAGAAATTCTTCACTGTGAGGGTGGTGAGGCACTGGAACAGGTTGCCCAGAGACGTTGTGGATGCCCCATCCCTGGAAGTGTTCAAGGCCAGGTTGGATGGAGCTTTGGGCAACGTGGTCTAGTGGAGGGTGTCCCTGCCCGCAGCAGGGGGGTTGGAACTAGATGATCTTTAATGTCCCTTCCAACCTAAACCATTCTATGATTCTATGATTCTACGTGTTATTATCAGAAACTGAAGCCACGTGAAAACAAACTAAGAAAATTTTTACTCTCAGAGAATCACAGAAGAATCTGGGGCAATACTCTGATCAATCTGAATTCATCACTACAGGGCATTGTAGGAATTTTTTTCTATTTTGCAAAGCTAAGGTGTTACCTAATTTGGGATCTGTTTACAGGTCCAGTTCCCATCAGCTAGCTCATGAAAAAAAAAATTGGAAAAAACTGAGCTCTATTTTTCACACACCTATATTGCTATCTCTACACATACACATTGAGAAAGATAATTTTATAAGTATTCTCCATCTAGAAAAATCTTTATACCTAGAATGTAAGCTCTTACACAACCTTCACCACATTTCACACAATCTCCCATCAGCATGCAAACTCATAAAACCCACATACTTTCAGACAGTATTTGAGGGGTTTTTTTAAATAATTTTTCTAAATACTGCATTTTTGTATGCCACTAATTATTCATGGCCTCTTGTAGTTACTGAATGATCCATGGTCTGTTTGGAAGAACACACATACGCACATGTGCACACACGCACACAAATATTTGTAATGCTCTATGGCTGTTAAGCAAGGTTGTTGACATTCTTTAATCAAGAGATTTAAATACCTTATGCTGACTTTTGCATTTTACTCGTCTAAGGTACAGTCAAGGCTTGAGTGAGGTTTAAGATGAGGGCTGTGATCACTCAGTTGCAGAACTGAGCTCCATTGCTCTTTCGTGGTAGCCTGAGTATGTATATTAGCTGATTGCAATGTGATTGCAGCAGTCTGTGGGTGTTTACCCTGCGGTTAAAGGTGTTGGGGGAAGAGGCATACACTTTCTGAGACCAGGATCTGAAGAATTAGTCTGAATAATTAAGTTTCTTCCTGGACATATTTTACAACAGAGACAAGTGTAGGTCTCAAGCAGTACAGTTTAGTGTCTTCTATTGGCTTTCTGGGTGGCTACTCATGCAAGTTTTCTCATTTAAAGTCTACAGCATCACTAGGCACCCTGGTGCTTCAAAGTCATCTCTATTTGCTACCTGACTGCACAGTTTCAGAGCAACATGACCTTCATGTCTGCTTGATGACTCTATTGAGGTTTTTGGAAATGCTTTCAACACTGTTCCTGAACATAGGTAACACACATACACATCCTCAGCATGTTATACTTTTTGATGTTTGCAGAACCATTCATTTGCACATGATTTGTAGTTGCATGAAGTTGTGAGACCGTGACAAGCAAGGCTGTGTAAAGGAACACAAGCTTTCATCACAGATCGCTTGACTTGGGACAACAAAAATAATGGGAAACAGCACACATTACATATCCCACAATTTATTGACCAAGATCTAGATTCACTGGACTGCTTGACAGGCAAATTCCATCTTCTCATCAAGACAATCCCAGACAACTCCAGCTGTGCAAACCTACAACCTCTGAACCTGATCCATTATAGCACAGACCTTCAGCATAAGGAAGCTTTGTGTAGTAATGACATTATACAGTGGAGAGGGCATAACATGCCTTGAAAGCCTTCTCTAACCACTTGGCCATGATGGACAATTCTCTTTACCTACAGCAGATTCAGGAAGATGAAGTATGGAAGGACTCATCCCCAAAGGATCATATTATGAATTATAGCCTGAAAAGTGAAAGGAGCAACAAAATACTGAGTTTCCTGACTATATCATATAGATGACAAGGTCAGTTTTATCTCAAAGAAAAGAACATTTGGACATCTCAAGAGAAATAAACCAAGCCAAATCAAACAATTAGAAGCCCAAATTCAAATGTTTTGAATGAGACATATGTTAGTTTCAGAAACATAGAGTCTCCAGTACAGAAAAAAAGAAGTATACTAATTTGGCTTCATCCACTATGACTTGCTGGTGCAAAGCTGCTATCATCATTTTGAAAGTCCAGTCCTGAATTTTGTGACTGCTGTACATGCATAGTTTACAGACAATGCTAGGATTATGGCTGGAGTTATCTTAATGTCCAAGAGATGTGAGGTTGCAAAGCAAAACTCTCAGGAGTCCTGGATTTTTGAAGCAGTTGAGGGAGGAATATAGTCTGTCTTGTTGCTTGTTTGTTTACCTGTGCTCCAAACAATTTCATATTCCTAGCTTTTGTATTTTATTTTTTCAATTTATTAAAAAATACTCCCATGCTGTGCATAAGGTCTCTTGACATGAATATTCAGCCTGCTCTCCCATTTTCACTATACATCATTGTGTAAATTTACACATGAGCACAGTCTTCCAGCATAATGAAACTAATACCTGTATGTATTACATATTAAAAAATTAAAAGCAGAAGAAAGTTTAAAAATATTAATACTGAATATTAGCAGCTGAACTCTTAAGGAGCTTGTGGGTAAAGAAAACACAAATTTCTACCTCAGCATATCTCTACCTTCTTGCTAAATAGAACAGATAGACTGAAATTATTTTGGAGATGTGATCCTTCTACTCTGCTTGTAATGTTAAAGATGTTATCCTCTGTCACTCTGGGTTTGGTCAAGTCATAGCCATATTGCTTAAGGGAAACTTACTTTTTCTCATTCCACATTGTAAGATTTGTACATTCCTGAAATTGGAAGGAAAGCTGGTCAAGGTAAACCCCATTTTTACTACTGCCTTAAAGGAGAAGAGCAGTACATAAACTCCAATTCTTCTCTATCTGGCTGCCTTACTCTATTTTTCCTTTGGTTAGTTGATGGGAAGTTAATTCTCCAAGACCACAGGTTTTTTAGAGCCAGACATCAAGCAACTTCAAGGAGAATTTTTACTGAAATATTGTAATTCTTATTAAACTTGACAAGTTTTCCAGAATAAGGCCACCACCAACAGGAGCGAATCCACTAACAGTTAAAATTATTTATAGCTATTATTTTTGTGCGAAAGGCAAATTTTTATTAGTATGCTGTACCTGGGAACCAGCTAAGGGCATTTTTTCAGATCCAAATGTGGGTTGACTTTATTCACCAGGCAACATAGCAAAGAGTTTCTTGTTAATAAGAGAGTGCCATCCAAAACCCATATCTATTTTGACCTGTGGAAGATGTCATAGAATAGTTTGGGTTGGAAGGGACCTTTAAAGGTCATCTAGTCCAACCCCCCTGCAATAAGCAGGGACATCCTCTACTAGACTAAGTTGCTCAGAGCCTCATCCAACCTGACCTTGAATGTTTCAAGAGCTGGGGCATCTACTACCTCTCTGGGCAACCTGTTCCAGTGTTCCACCACCAGCATCGTAAACAATTTCTTCCTTACATCTAGTCTGAATCTACCCTCATTTAGTTTAGAACCATTATCCCTTGTCCTATCACAACAGGCCATGCTAAAAAGTCTCCATCTTTCTTATAAGCCCTCTTTAAGTATTCAAAGGTCACAATAAGGTCTTCCTGGAGCCTTCTCTTCTCCAGGCTGAACAACCCCAACTCTCTCAGCCTTTCTTCATAAAGGAGGTTCTCCAGCCCTCTGATCATCTTTGTGATCATCTGAACGGGTTCCAAGAGGTCCATGTCTTATCTGTGCTGAGGGCTCCAGAGCCGGATGCAGTACTCCAGGTAGGGTCACAGGAGAGCAGAGCAGAGGGGCAGAATCACCTCCCTCAACCTGCTAGCTACACTTCTTTTGATGCAGCTCAGGATATGGCTAACTTTCTGGCCTGTGAGTATACATTGTTGGCTCATGTCCCACTTTTCATCTGCTAGTACCCCTAAGTCCTTCTCTGCAGGGCTGCTCTCAACCCCTTCATCCCCCAGTGGGTATTGATAATGGGGGTTGCACCAACCCAGGTGCAGGACCTTGAACTTGGCCTTGTTGAACCTCATGAGGTTCACATTGGCCCACTTCTCAAGCTTTCCGAGGTCCCTCTGGATGGCATCCTGTCCCTCAGGCATGTCAGCCACACAATTCATCTTCATGTTATCTGTGAACTTGCTGAGGGTACACCTGATCCCACTGTCTAAGTCATTGATGAATATATTAAACAGTACTGGTCCCAATATGGACCCCTAAGGCACACCACTTGTCCCTGATCTCCAGCTGGACATTGAGTCATTGACCACTACCCTCTGGATGTGACCATCCAACCAATTCCTCATCTGCTGAACAGTCCACCCATCAAATCCATCTCTCCCCAATTTAGAGAAAAGGATGTTGTGGGGGACTGTGTCAAAGACCTTACAAAAGTCCAGATAGATGACATCTGTATCTCTTCCCTTGTCCACTGATGTAGTCATTCCACCACAGAAGGCCGCTAGGTTGGTCAGGCAGGACTTATGTTTGGTGAAGCCATGCTGGCTGTTTTGAATTACCTCCCTGTCCTCCATGTGCCTTAGCATAGCTTCTAGAAGGATCTGTTCCATGATCTTCCCAGGCACAGAGGGAAGGCTGACAGGTTGGTAGTTCCCAGGGTCCTTCTTTCTACGCTTTGTAAAAACATGTGCAATGTTTCCCTTTCTCCAGTCACTGTGGACTTCACCTAATTGCCATGACTTTTCAAATACCGTGGAGAGTGGCTTGGCAACTACATCAGCCAATTCCCTCAGGATTCTGGGATGCATCTCATCAGGTCCCATAGACTTCTGGGGGACCTGCACCTCAGGGGGGTCTCATACTTGATCTTCTCTTACAGTGGGAGAGATTTTGCACCCCTAGTCCCTGTCTTGTGGTCCATCCACTTAAGAAGTGTGGGAAAAGAGATTGTCAGTGAAAACTGAGGCAACAAAGTTGTTGAGTACCTCAGCGTTTTTCTCATCTGTTGTTACCAGTTTGCCAGTCTTGCTCATTAAGGGGAGTACGCTTTCTTTGACTTTCCTTTTCTGGCTGACATGCCTACAGAAGCCCTTCTCATTATTCTTTGTGTCCCTTTCCAAGTTCAGCTCCAGCCATGCCTTGGCCTTCCTGACCCCATCCCTACACAACCAGGCAGTATCCCTATACTCTTCTGAGGATACCTGTTCCTGCTTTCACTGCCTGTGCATTTCCTTCTTGACCTTTATTTTGACCAGCAGGTCTTGACTTAGCCATGCCAGTTTCTTGCCTTCCTTTCCTGATTTCTTACACCAGGGAATTGAGAGCTCTTGATATCTATGGAAAGTGTCCTTAAAAATCTGCCAGCTCTGTTCTGCTCCCTTGTTCCTGAGGGTAGTTTCGCAGGGGGTCCTATTGACTAAATCCTTCAACAGCTGGAAGTTTGCTTTCCTAAAATTCAGGGTCCTGACTTTACTCTTCACTTGACCCATATCCCTCAGGACTGCAAACTTCACCAGTTCAAGGCTGCTTCTTCCTCTGAGTTGTCCTGGGAGACAAACTTGTTCCTAACAGTAAGAATCACTTATTGTGCTAGATGCAAAGCTTATTTTCAGTGCAAAAGTGGAGATTCTTATGTTAAATAAAGCCTGTTGCTGGGCAAGGAACCTCAGCAGATGTTGGCATGTATTCAGCTTTCTGGAAATAATATTTTGGCTCCTGGAACTAGGGTGATTTTAAACTAAGTAAGATGGACAGACAAAGCTTCATCTCACTTAATGCCTTTATCTTAAATCTGCCTGGGTTATCCAGAGATTTAAAGGCCCTTATATGAAATTTGGACTGGGAAAATGTCAATGCTGTGTGGCTAAACAGAAGTGGTTCTACCTGAATCAGAAAAAGGAAAGGAAGAAAAGAGGAGACTAGCTGAGACTCTCATTTTAATTAGATGGAGAAAGCCCATCTGTCCACCTGTATTTCAGGAAATACAGACCACTTCAAAGGAGGAAGCTCAATAAAAGCTTGATACAAAGCTTTGAGAGATGTAGGCTGGGTCACAAGGATCATTTGTGCAGCGTGTAGTCATTCTTCGCCACTATCTTATGAAAGCATCCTTAGGAATAAGAAGTCAAACTCAGGTGTTACTTGTGCTTCATAGCTTGATCATCTATCTGAGATGGAGATTGAACTGAGAGCCAGTGATGTGACTGTGGTCCCTCACCACCCAAAAGATAAAGGTCTAACACCCTTTGCTCTCAGACTTCATTCTCTCTCACCTGAACCCCTGGCTTCAACAGAGTTGAAGTTTTCCTTTTATTTCTGCACAATATCTCATATACCAACAGAATAGACTGTTAAGATAATCTTTTCCCTCATTTTGTTGCTCTAACCAACCATGAGATTAATTGCTATCCAATCACTGTATTTCTATGTATTTGATACAGACTATTACAAAATAAATTCCTTAAATATTAATACTGATTTAATTAATCACACTGAAAGTAACAAACTTACATCTCTGCCAGTGGTTCCTTCAGTCCTATGAAAGACAAAAATGTTGTGGAAAAGAGTGCTGCATTTCTGCATGATATTGAAAACTGGTCTGAATCCATGCAGTTTTTACATGCAAAAAACTTTGCTGTTAGGCCATTGAAAAACATGATCTTAAACCTGTAGTAGAATCTGAAGTGTTTGTGGGGGGTGTTTTGTCTTTCTTTTTTTATTCTTTTTTATTTTTTTTATTTTATATTTTTTTATTTATTATTTTGTGGTTTGTATTTGACAAATAAGAAGATTAACATTAATTGCTGATAAGAGGCTGGCATTAATTACTATAGCTGTGCTGAAGATATTGGACTTTGCCTGACATGTACCAGGTAAGGATCCGACTTTTAAGTCCCAGAACCTTTCCACTCACATCAAAACCAAGGATCCTTTATTCCTGACATATGTTTTTGTCCAATTCATCATGCCATATCCAGAAGGATCTTTCCTTTCAATAGCTGTCAGCACTTTTTGAAAGCTTGCCAGTTATTCTCTTCAAAGTTGCAGGGGGATAGGAAACAAAAAAGTCAGATTTATAGGATGCAGCTTATTTTTTCCCGTAAGTTCCGTATCTTTACCCTCTATTTAATAAGTGCCCACCAGAGCATTTTCAGTTTTCAATTTCTAACAATTGTTAGAAAGGTCAGAATTATGCATAAAAGATCCCATTTTATATTTCACAGAACAATCACATAATGTATCCCATTTCTTTTCTAGGAAGGCTGACTGAACATGGCAAATTTGGTGCTGAAAAAGTGGTAACTTTGAAGATTTAGGTTGCTCTTTCTATGGGACAAAATGTACTCTTGAGTGTTTATGCTCATGTGCCCTGTCTGTACTCACAGAGTAGTTCCAGGCAGGAAGGGATAGCGCCTGAGCCAGGATGGGTATCAGAAGAAACCCAAAGTGGACTTTACCTGCTACCTAGTCTGAAAAAAACCTGTGCTTGTTCAACCGTGTGATGGCTGCTAATTAGTACATATACTGCAGTGTACTAAACCAGCTTGGCTTCCAGACTTGAAAGCACCATACCCTGTAGACACATCATCTAATAAAAACATAAGTTAAAGATCTTCAGTGCTTCATCGTGCATATGTCTGATAAGATAAATATTAGCTGATACAGTTTTTCCATCATGGCCAATGAAGCTCATGGAAAGCCATTTTTGCAGGTACCTGATAAAGACATTAAGCATTCTTGCTTCATTACTCACAAAGATGTTATCAGCCACATTCAAATTCAGATAGTTTTCTTGAGATAGAAAGTTCCAGAAAAGGCATTTATAATATTAAATGCTTTATGAAATGTTCATGAAGTATTTTTATGAGATGTTTTAAATACTCTTGCTCCATGTCCTCATCTGCCTCTTGACTAATTAGGATTAAAATGCTAAAAGTAGATTTAAGTGGCTCTAACCCAGGCCCCTGAAGTTTGCCAATCCTTCTTGGGTCCTGTATCACATGTCCACATAATGTATTTGCATATGTAGGACATGTATAGCTGTATAGTCAAGTACTGTAGTTTTTAAGGGTGCCGCAGATAGCTTTTGCTGTGCAATCCCTCCTCGCATCCCTGACAGGCACAGTTACTCATTGTCTGTGGCCACAAGGCCATGCTCTCACTCTCAAGTTTGCCAGGACTCACCTGCAGACTCACAAAGTTCTGCTTAAATTCTAAAAGTGTAAATTAATATAATTAAATTAAATTCTAAGCAAAATTGTTCTCATTCTCATCTTAAGTTGCTCCTTACTACCTTCTGTTTCTGACATAAAGAAGGTTTAAAGACTAGAAAGCTTCTCTGTTGTTGTGACTCTACCACTGAATCAACAGCAGGTATTAGTCCTCACAACATCACTTCGATATATCAGGATTTAATTTAAATAGTGAAATGAAAACTAGCAATGAGATCAATAATCATAGTGATGAAGCAGATAATGAGAATTAACATTTTGCTGCTACAAGAGCAATTCAGTGACATATATCAGGTCTGGAGATATGGCTAGGCATTTACATTAATTTCGCCTTAATTGGTTTTAATTCAGACAACATGACATGTGAACGTGACTTTGGAAACTAAATGCCTCTGCCACCTAACCTTCATATTGGATTGCTGTATAGAATATAGTTACATTCTATGTTTCTATCAGTGAGCACTGGAAAACAAAGTGCAAGCATAGATAAGAAGTGCCTCTTGTCAAAATCCCCAAGCAAATTTCTCAAACTCCCTGGTAGCAGTACTGATTTTAATTGGTGTGCTTTCCCTCTGCTTCTCTGACCCCTTTTTCCATCTCTGTGTAATTCTTGCATGAGCATTTGTGCATTTATGGAGTGAATTGGACACTGAAGCAAACTCAAAATAGTTGTCTTGCATAAATCACAAATTAGGAGCATGTGATCAAAATGTGTTATGTTACAGATGTAAATTCCAGCAAGAGACAAAGACATGCACATCTTTTGCCTGCCCAAATATCCACCACTTTGTCCTGTTTAACTGTGCCTGTAAGCCCAGTGAAAGTTCATGCTAACAAAGCTCACTCAGCAGGAGTAATGTCCTGGCTCAGAGAGGCAGATATTCCCTTTACTTTTTCCTCTGGATTTGATTTTTGATAACTCCAACTTCCGAATGAATGGGGAGTCCCAACTCTTACCCAGTGCTTTCAGGGGCCTGGTTCATTTCCAGTTGAGCATATTACATGGGGTAGAAAATTTAAGGGCTAAGCTTTGATAACAGCTCAGTATGAATGGTTTGGACTTCAGTGCCTTAATGAAAGGACGTGGCTTGACAAAATAGCTCTGGAAACAATAAGCAGTATTTTTTTCCTTCTGAGAATATCTCATCATATTTAATTGGGCCCAACATTTAAATTTTCACACATTTGCAGCATCTGGCTTTAATTATCCACTTGATCCAAGGACATAAACCCCTCCCTTTTCACTCTAAATTCTGTTTATTATTGTTTGCTCTCTACTATCAATGCCATATTTTCCAGGCTTGCTGTTCCAGCTGTCCTAGGAGATCAAACTACTGACCAGAGGGGAAGAGGAAAGCGAATCTCTTAGAAGACAAAGATCAGATCCTAAGATCTACTCCCTTATGCTGCCAAATTTTGTCATAAGCGAACACTTGGCATCTATGCAACGCCAATAATAAAAAAACACTTCCAAAGGAGAACTGATTTTGTTTGCATGCTGTAATAGGTCTACGTATTATGCTGACCAAGATACTCTCCAGTATCCTAACCAGCTGAAATAAGTAATGGAATAACATTAAAATAGAATTTAGGTGCAATTAGTCAATTACTGTTAAAAATAATTGGCTTAATTGAAAAAATAAATAGCTACACCATCTGTAGTCACTCTCAGACCATAGGAAGTTTAGCACGGTGCTTTCATTGGAAGGAAACATTAAAAATGAAATTATCCATCCTTACTGTGTTTGTTACAAATATCCTCTATACATATAAGTACCAAGTTTCTATGGTGCAGAAAAGTGTTATATATTTGAGTCAACTCTTACTAATTATTAACTACTAATCATTAACTTTGACATATTTTGACATACATACTGCATATATAGGATACATACAAGAACACAGCAGACAAACAAATGGATCGGAAAATGGATAATACGTTAAACCTGAGGTTTCTTTAGGATTCATGTGGCTTCTGTATTGCTGAAACATTTACCAGTGTGGGTTTTCTTAGCTGCCATCCACAGGCAGTAGCCTAAGTGATTGGGAACAAAAAGTATAGAAATCTCACACCATACCAGTAGAATGTGGAGATTAAGATAAATGTTGAAAGCTTTCCCTTTTTAAATATCTTTTCTTTTTTAATTGCCATTACACTTTTGATAAAGCTAAAAGTGAATCAGAATGACTGGAAATAGTTATCTGAATGAACTTCAGCTATGCATGAAGGCCACAAAGACTTTTTCTTCCCCCTTGTGTAGGCCACAAAATGAAGGTGAGACTGTGGCATTTAAACTGAGTTAAAATACTGGGGCTAATTTTAATCTTGGTAAGGTGAGATAATGATCCCAGTATGGTTCTAAACCCAGACTTGGGCATAGGAACATGTAGCCATGGTCCCCAGAGGCTGTGTCACTCTGAAGCCACACCACCTCCGCGCTATAAAGGTTAAACCCACCAAATAGTACCTCTATTTTAATGTGTAGACATACCCTTAATACAGACAGGTTCTCTGTAGGAACAAGTGGAAAGCATTTCCACACTAGTTTCCCCATGGGCCTGGGTACCTCACCGAACAGTCAAGTTTGGAGTTTGGAGGGGGTACGTGATGTCAGGACAGTGGGAGTCAGCCAGGGAGCCTGAGCTACCGCCACCCATGGCAAGCCATGAGCTATAAAAGAGTGTAACAGAACTGAGATGAGGCTGTGCTAACAGGGAACCACATAATGCCCCGAGTGAGGGTCTCTTAAGCCACGTAAAGACGGAGTTGTGCTTGTTTTAACAGCAACCCGAAAAAAAGTTATTTGTCTTAATAACTGTGTTTGTATAAAGGTTTCTTTTACACTGTAACTTACACTTGTATACACTCCAGAAAAGATAGGTAAAGTAGAGATAACCACATATTTTCAAGCCTCCCACAGGGTTTATGTGACTTTTGTATGCATTAAGAGTCATAGGAGCATGAAACAGTAAGCACCTCAAGCATTCCAAATAAGATATCCTTACCACTGCATGAAAAAACATGTTAACTCATCCAGTGACTTCACCATCTGAAAAAAGTCAGCTGATTGTCAAGACAGAGATGACTCAGATGTCTCCCTAATATTGCTAGATGACCTGGCAAGGTTTACTGAAATTCCAATTACCAGAAGTCATTCAAGCACTCTCTAGTAATAATTACATATTCTGCTACCTAGTAGATGGTACTAAGCAGCAGGAAATTGGAGAAAACAGATAACCCTACATTAGATTCTAATTACTTGAAACTTGGTAAACAATCCAAGGAAAAAATTACTATTTCCAGATGACTGCCCCTGATCTTCATGAATACAGATAAATATAAAGCATGCTCATTTATACACAATAAATGAAAGCACAAATGAAAACCAATCACCTATTTGATATCTTAATAACACTGTGGTTCAGATATTTCTCATCACCACAGTTTGAGCAGGTATAAGATTTTGCTTCCTCCTCAGTCATTATGGCCTCATTCCAACATTTTAATGTTTAAATGAGTCTTTATCTTTCTGTCCAAGAGACCGAGCTAGTTAATAGTTGAATAGTATTTCTAATAAATGTGTTGAACAAAGTAGATGATGATGATCATCATCATTTAAAATCATTCCATAAATGCTTTATCACCATTGTGTAATAATGTAGCTTCAGAGTGTGTTTTGGCAAAGCTTGCGCTTCTGATCCATTGTTACCCTGGCCTCAGAGCAAGAGTCTCATTAAGAAAATTGCTTAAATGTTTTATCTGGCAGTTAATATATGCAATCTAAGAGTGGTCATCATTGACTCATTACAGTAACAAATATGATAACATAAATCTGATGAGACAGTGAGATTTATGGGATCAATAAACATGGATAAAAGAGCACAGGATGAGTCTAAATTCACTAGTTGCTGGAGATCTGTGGGAAGAAGGAAGATCTTGGGTGAGAAATGTTGGAACCAGGCAGCAGCGGCAGCACCAGCATCCTTTTGGAGAGTTACAGACCTTTTTAGAATGGTATATCAACTTTTTAGCAGTGATCTTGTGGCCGCACAGTCATAGGGACAGTAGACACAAGGTAGATAACCTCACCAGGGAAGGTGGTCAGCCCAAAGGCGAGTGTCCTGGCACACTGTACAGAGCATCCTCATCCGCACTGACTAATGAGAACAGTCTCTGACCTGTTCACCTCATCAAGACTATTAAGCCAAATGGATAACTGGAGGCCAGAGCTTGAACCCTTGCCCTGGCTCCATTCAGTTTGCAGACTACTGCATCCTGCCTAATTATCTCACAAGTGCAGCTGTGCTGACACAAGTTGGGTTTCAGTGCACTCATCAGCAATTTACTTCATCAGCCCTGAATGCAGTCTATGTTTCCACAATGTTAACTTAAAGAGGTTATAGGAAAGATGTAAGATGTATCTGATATAAAGATATAAGCATATCTTTAAAATGTTCTTAAAAAACTGTGGACTTGTATTCTGTGCTGTTCATGACCTCAGTACCAAATAGCTCATACCAGAACTTCTCAAATATGCCATTTCCTTTATCAGTTTTTCCTAGCTTAGCACAACTAAAACATAACTAGCAAAGTAAAGAATTTAAAATTGGGTACTTATTGCTAACTTCGAGTGCAAGAACTGGGAGCATTTATAAAATGTCTGTGTTGTCCTGTGGTGCAGTGAAGCTTTCCGAGGCTATCAGCACACCAGGAGCCATTGGGCCACCAAATCTGGTGATGGCATTCCCTGAGGGTCAGCTACTTCAAGCTGCTGGAGCTGCTTCTGGCTTCACCCTTGGCAAGTAAAACAGACAACTCAGGCCTCTCTCTGTTCTGCTATTACTGCACTGAGAGAAGATGTTGCCCTTTTTTCTCTTTGTCCTTGTGTGGAAAGAAAGACTTTTGCTTTTGTTATCAGAGGGGGCTGGTGCCATTCCTTCTTATCACAGAAATATGTGTAGTGTGTTCTTTTAGGAAGCTGTGTCATCTACAGGCAATAAATTAGAATGTTATCAGTTTTCTTTCATATGAGCAAGTCCTCAGTGGATCTCCTGTTAGCAGTGGTGACAGCAAGTCTTATTGTCAATTTTAGACAGAAAAGAGAAGAGAAAGTTGGGAGGCAGGGCGACATGCTGATGCAGAGGCAGGGGCATCATTATTGTTTTCCACCAGGCTCTTGGATCACTTGGCATAGCTGGCCCTTGCAATATATATTTACATCCAGTCTTAACATGAGCAGCTTAAAGTAATGCATGTTGTTTAGTGTCAAACACCAAAATTAAAGGGTTACTTTATGAAACTAGGTATAATAGCAACAGTAAGCTGTTGTGTACTACCCAGTCAATAAAAATTAAGGAAATGATATAAATGTCTCGAACAAATACCTGATTTGATTCTAGCTGAACCAGTCTTGCGCATGAAATCATCACTGATTTTATAGTAGGGTTAGGTTTTGTGAGGATTTCTCAATATTCCAGCGTATTTGATACCTGCATAAGCCATCTTCACCATCTTTTGTATTTTACTGCCCCCAAATAATCTTGGTTCATTAAACATCTCTTTGTTATACTTTAGAAAGCACCACACAGACGTGTTTAAGCAAAATCCCAGCTAGGCCTGGCAGCTGTCTCTCAGACACACAGTAAAGGCTATGATTATACTGTCCAAATAATCTTAATAATTTTTTGCTGTGTCTTATTCTCAATAGCAGTTTGGGCCATCACAATCTCCTTTCCCTTCAGTATTAGAAAGGTAGGTTTTGTTTTTTCTGCTTTAAACTGATTGGAATGCTGTGATGGGACTCTGTGCAGGCAGAGCTGCCTGCATCATTTTCCCTAAGGGAATACACCCCAAACCTCCCAAGACTTTTGAATCAATAAATCTAGAGATTTTTCAGAACTCAGTCTAGAATAACTAACTCCTTAAACAAAAAAGCTCAGGGTTAAATAGATGAAAATTAAAGGATTTATTGCAGGGATAGCTCCCTTCCTTCAGAGCAACTGATAGTCCAGAAAAATCAGCAGTTCTCTATGGACCCCTTGAGATTTCTGCTTCCCATCTCATCTAGCACTTGGCTATGCAACTGCTCTGTGTCTTGCTGGGAACTCTCCCAGCCTTTGACCGAACAGCTGAGCCACAACTTGGAGGACCTCTTGCACTCTGCCTGCCCTACCAGGCAGTCAGAGAAAACACTGTGATCTCTTCCCCACCACACATGCAAACCATTGGCTTTGTCTTGTTTCATATTTGTCAGCAGCTGCAGAAAGTGCATCAAGATCAAACAAATCTTTCCCAGGATTGTGCCCAATCTGCAAAACATATAATTGCATCTGAAAACAAACAAGCATTAAATTCCTGGGAGGGTTTTCTTTCTTGGTTAAGCCTCTCTTAGCTATCAGGATAAGTGTTTCTCATTTAGCTAATATTGACCTATATGCAAAGACATGAAAATTATTTATGCCAGTGCCCGAGGACCAAAGCCTAGTTCTCCATTTGAATATATTGTGACTGTTTTAGCAAGTACTGTGGTAGATAAACCATTGTACAGTAGTAGTGCTTCTGGGCATCATTTTATCTTGCATTTTATGCTACAGCATGAATAACTCCTTGTAGTGGTTTTGTTGATTCTGAGTTTGAACAGTGCACAACTTTGTCCCCCAGGTCTCTTTTCTTATTTTATGTTGGCTCTCCTGTCCAAACTGCAGAAGCAATATCTGTCCCTATAAACATCAGACTGGATGAAGTAAATTCCCTTGCTTGACAGATTTAATTACTTTGTCAAAGGCAAGTTTTGGATCTTTCTGTATGTTCTGCCTCTAATCCTTGCATAATATGTTCCCTTTGTCAGAAAATCTCCTCAATTTTTACACTCTTCTGATACTCTTTCAATAAGTACACATCTAAAATGTTTGTTGGGTGGTTGGTTTTTTTCCCAGAGTAGGAAGAAAATGCAACAATTAATTCATATAGTTTTGCCATATTCACATAACGGCTCAAAGGCCTATAAGTTATACCAGTTTGTAAGGGGAGTTTTAGATTGATGATTGGTATCAAAGCTATCAGATTGCTGGACTATAGGAAAATTGGTGTCGGAAAACTTTCTTTTAACATCTTAGTCTGCTGTTGTGTAACAGTCTCTGTGTTTCCTAAAGATGAATCAAGTTATAAAAAGCCTTTTTGTTGGACTGAAGTTATGGTCTAGTTCTAACTCCCTTAATTTATGATTGCCCCTCAGTTAAAGATTTCTGGGCACAAGCTCCAGAATTCATTACAGAACTTAAAAATGCTGACCTTTATCTACCCTTGCCTCTGGTGGTTCTCATATCTGCCTTCCAGGGGCATGGATGCTAATATTGAAAATGTATTAAAATATGCTTCCACAAAGATTCTGGCTAATTGGCCAGATTTTTCTAAGATCAATAGCAAGCACATTGGACTGATCTTTGAGTGCTTGACTTATGAATGATAAAAAAAATCCCAGAAACCAAAATAGACAAGTTATTAAGATGTGATCCCAGAATCCCAAGATATTTTTAGCAATTGCCAATTTTTCCTGCCCAAAACTTGAAGCCACAAGCTTCATGTGTCTCCTACTGTGTCCTGTGGCAACATATTGTTGTCTCTGGGATTATTTTATATTTTGTTAAAAGGTGGTTTTATTTGTTTGTCTGGCTTTTTCTGATGTCTCCAACTCATGGAAGGCTCATACATAAAATGAATCAAGACAAGTTGGAGAGGAAATGCATACATTTAGAATGTCTGCTGTGCTTCCTCTCCTTTGTTTCACATTGTACACTTTCACACTATTTTCTTTCTATCTGAAAAACATGGTTTTGCAAAAAAAAGAAAATAATAATTTTGCTTTGTGTGTATTTTTTGCTGTGTGTTTACACTGTTCTAATGTCAGCTCTGGTGTGGTTTTCAGCCCTTCATCTCAGACATCCTTATGTTAAGAACAGTAACATTCCACCCAGAAGAATCAAACCTGAAATTGTATCTTTGTTTGATGGGAACATCTAAAATACAATTCACCTCAATTAACATGAAATGCCTAAAGATGCCTAAACCTATGCAGTTGGTTTAAGCTCCCTTCCAGATCAACAGAGAAAAACACTCACATCCAAGCAGTGATTCATCCTCTCTATTTTAGGCACTTAATTTAGCAAGACTCTGGAGACGCTTATTTTTCTTGGGTAAGAGAGTTTTCTTAGTTCTGTTGCATTAAAGATTATCAAGGCCATCAGGAGTTACATTTTTAATTGGCATGCAGTAGACTACATAAAGTAAGATAAACTTGTATGAAATTCTGGCAGATTATTAAATGTATTTCTTTCGATAACACTGGAATGAATGATTACTTGATCTGGTATGAATAAGACACACAAAAACTTCCAATGTTGAGATTATCTTCTGATTTCTAATTCCATACTTGATACTTGATGTGCTCCTTTATATGAAACTTGAAACACTTCCTACACTTCATCATGTAATAGGAAATGATAATTCCTATGACAAGCAAATGACCCATTAAAAAGACTTTTCGATTTGAATTTATGTTTCTCTTTAAACTAGAAGTATGTTGAATCACAAAGCAGTCATTGTAGATACTTATTGATTCACCTTTAAGGAAAACCTGGGATGTCTAAGGAGAAGCATCTTTCTCACCTTCTGTTTTGCAATATGAGAAGCCACATAAATGGGAATATAAGTGAAACTGTCTGGAAAAAAAAAACAAACCAAAACCAACAACAAAACCAAAACAACCAAAAACCAACAACAAAACCCACAAACAAACCTAATGTATCACATTTGTTTTATTAGTTATTAGTATTGGGGGGCACAAGGCTGCCTATTCAGCTGTTCCTGAGGGCTTTATGCTAGGCAGGAGCACAGAAGCTGGTGGGAAGTGGTTTGGTGCTGGGAAGAGCTGAGGTGGGAAAAACCCCCACAAAACAAAACACAAAGCACTGCAAATGGCATCTTTCCCTGGTGACCCAGAGAAAACTGTGCAGTTTCAGGCAAACAAGGAAGCCAGGGAAAGGCATTTGGTTAGCGTCAAGGGGAAAGGAACAGAGAGTAGGCAGAGGAGACTTGTTTTGAAACATTCAACACAAAGCTTTTCAGCAGGAAGACTCAGCTTTCTCCATTTAAAAAGTGACCTTTTTTCTAGTATAAATACAGTAGGAAAGTCTGACTTCAAGAGACTGAAAGCAATTGGTGGTTTCAATGTTCTCAGTTTATAGGAAAATTCTAGGCGAATAAATTAGGGACTCATCACAAAGAGCAAAACTTTCCCTAAAATCCTCAGCTATAGTCACATTAACTTAATTTGTTTGTAGTAACAAGATGCCTGGTCCTTGTGTAAAAAATACTTTATAAATGGTAGCTCAAGATATTTTCAAGATATCAGTTGGACTTATCAGAGCATTTGTGCCTTATCTGTGAAGAAATCCACTGAATGTTCCTGAATATTGTCATGGTATGAATAAAACATGACCTTAATTTAAAAGGTCTTTCATAACATCCTAGTCAAATACTTAATGCGCATTTTCCAGTCCTGAAATCCTCACCAAGGGGTAATCTTCTTCCTTGTTCTAGTTGTTATTTTATAAAAACTTAGGTTTGAGGCAAAGACAGTGAAGTCTCCTTAAATTACATGTTGCTTTGATCTCAGACAACCCTAAAACTGGTGTGCAAACAGCAACTCAAGTTTGCATACATAAAAATAAACTCTCTTTGGTACACTGAAGGCTGCAGTAATTTTCACTTTAGGTTATTTGTATGTACTTTCTGCTTTTGTATTAACCCTGTGCTGAAGTAGAGTTCAGTTTGCTTTAATTGCTTTTTTCTTCTAACTTTATTTCTACTTTTGTAATGTAGAAGAGATCTAGCAGGGTAAGGTAGAAGCACATGAAATGACCTCCTTTTTTGCAGTGTTTTGCAAAGGAATAATATGTAGTGACTGGCTCTGCTAATATTACATGAGGGCTGGAAACCACCTTGGAAAAGGTTGCCTGTGCCAAAAAAATCCCAGGTGAAGTTTTCAGTTGAAAACTGCTGGAACAAAATATCCTGACACTCCAAATTACCCATATAGAAAAACTAACAAATGAACAATGGCATTTTAGTTTAGTTTAGTTTAGTTTAGGAAGAAGAGTTCATACTGAAGAATAAAGTCACTGACTTTCCAACTGTATTCTCAGTGGCCAATTATAAAATAAAAGGAAAAAGAGAAAAAAATGAACTAAGAAGGTCACCTATTTTACCTCCAGGTTACATCGACTATACCTAACCAGTCCTGACAGATGTTTCTCTAACTTGTCCTTGAATACCTCCAGTGACAGAAATTCTATAGCCTCCCAAAGCAGTCTCATACGCATCAATTTATTATCATAGAATCTAAATAGAAAACTGGAAAGTTTAATCACAGATTACATTTAAGGCTCTAAAGGAAAACATGCATATAGTTTTGAAACTGCCTGGCTATCATCCAGGCTGGCTTGAGAGAATCACAAGAAGAAAGATGTGTAACTGCAGTGCACTCAAGGTCAAGGCCAGGACCCGGTGAGGTAGATCCATTTACTCAAAAGGATGATGAATCAAGTGCTGAACACAAATGCAATACGGAATTATAAGTTATTGGCAAAGGTACAGCATTAAATCCTTGCAGCACCTGGTAAGCACACATGCACACGCGCAGCTTCCCTAAGTACAACTTACCCTAGTTCTCATTTATTGAGTGGGAGGAGACCTGACATTTGACAAAGAGGGAAGAGAGTCAACATAGCCCACTAATGTGGAATAGATTATTAAAAACTCACATCAGAGCTTACTTTGCAGTAATATTTTCAAGCTTCTATACTTACAGAATGGATAAGACAGTGCAACACATTATATTCTTGATTATGCTTAAGATTTTCAGCAAAATCTAGAAGAGGACTTTAATTTTTTTCTTTCTTTTTCTAATCTGTGTTTCCCCAGTGTCAACCCACTGACAATCACAAGGGAGTCTTACACTGAGAGACAGATGAAAAAAAAACAAATATTGAGCTTTTACAAAAAATTTAAAACTGCCAAAGGATTAAGCAATATCAAAATTTCTCTGAACTAGATAATAGGTTGGCTACAGTATAAATGCACTGGAAATTCAATACATTACTGATATTTTCAGTTCTTCCAGGTCTCCCAGTGTGAACAGAAACCTATCTGATCTGCACGTTGACTTGCATTGGAGGTTAAAAGGTCTTTTGAGTCATGAATGCGTACTCAGTCTTTTATATCATACATTTCTTCATCTGCTGTGAATGACACTAAATTTGCCCCAAACTACACCCTCTAGAAAATATTGGCTAAGGGAGAATGTTGGCTCAAGGGCAAATAGAATAGCAATATTTGGTCCTTCAGATATGTTAGGAGTAAATATTGATGTGGACATCAGATATTAACACAAAACTGTCTATTTACACTGACTATACATAACATCCTGCCTGCAAAGGGACCATAATTCTGCAAAAGGAGAGTAAAAAAGTTTACACAACATGACCTACAAGACAAGATGGAGGATGTTGGAGTATTGTGGGAAAAGAAGAGGTGATCAAACAAAGGTGAAATGAAACTAAGGGAATGAATATTCTGCATTTCTTGGGAACAGGACAACAGTTTTAAATTACACCAAAGGAAGTTTAGGTTGAAAATTACAAAGGAGAACGGAGAGTTAGGTATTATAGTTTTGGAAACTGACTGCTTGGCAGACAGAGGTTGGGGAAACTCTATCTCCAGATGTTTTTTAAGACCCTGTGAAAATAAACCTCTGTGAGGAGTGCTTTAGGAATAGCTGATGTCAACTTGGAGTAGGAGACCAGACCAAGACACCTGCAGCTCTGTCCCGCGCTGTTTTCCCAGCCCTGTGGCTCTTAGAAAATGGCAGGGACTGAGCTGTGGAAGGCACTGCTTTGCTAAATGATCCAAAAGGCCTTCCAGCTAGCATTCAGACAAAAGCTCCACCTCTCTGCCTTCTCCCAGAGACATTTTCTAATCTTCTGCTTTGCATTTTCTTGGCTGCCTATTTGTAATTTTTTTTCTGTGGTGATTTGCCACTTTTCCCTCTGGGCAACCAGACATACATCTGTGAGCAAATCAACCCCTTTGCATATTTTTTTTTTTTTTAATCAGAGCTCTTAGGCTTAGAAGGAAGCCTTGGGCACTGCCCATGTTTACATAGTCTAGTTTTTGTTGTTTGCATATTCATAGTTTCTTCAGTGGCTAGGTACAGGGCAATTTATTTCCTTATTTAGTGTGCAATGACTGTTGCGTCTTTCAAGTTGGTGATGAGATTGCTGACCTAACTCATAACAACACTCACTCACATTAGGAGCTACTGCTCCAAACTTACTGAGACAGATGAAAAAAACACGAGACCATAAATACAAAGCCACATGGTGGCAGCATTTTGCCCACACTTTTCTGACTACTAGTGTGCACTAAGAAACTGGAGAAAATGCTAGAAAGTAGAGACGAGTGATCTTTTTCTTCAAGTAAACCCAATTAAAATGTTTCTCTCATGTATATTTTTCATCTCTAGCTCCTCTGGAAAAAAACGAGCACTCAGTAGAAAACAGATGCCACCTTCACTCAGGTATGCTTTGGCGATGTTAGCAAAAGGGAAAAGGAAGTGGTAAATTAAATAAATGAATTCATGAAGTGCGGTGAAATAAGCTGCATTTGAAGCTCAGCTTCTCAGTTTAGCTTGAAGACCCATTGTGGCTAAATATCTCCAAATAAATCAGAAGATGAAATCATCAAAATTACAAAGGCAAAATTTAACATAGATCTTGAATCCACACCATTGCAAATTCCAGTACAATTGCTCAAAAATACTTTTTGCTGCTCTCTCCAGAATTGAAATCAAATAGACGTTATCCTAGTGTAAGGTACTAGAATGGAAGTATGAGCAGATATCTTCAGAAGCAGATAATATCACCACAGTCAGTGCTTTTATAATTCAATGCCCTCAGCAGACCAAAAAACAAACGGTGGCTTGAAGACTCACTGATTCTAGGGCAAGAAGCAATCTATTTCACTCTCTTTTCAACACCAGTCATCCTCTTTGGCCAGTCAGAAAGCTGCAGTCTGTGTTCTCTGTGCAGCCCTGAGTTTTGCAACTCACGTGCTAAAGAGAGCTTTGCATGAAGTGCAGCATTCATGCTACACTGCATAATATCCATGCTCAGTACAAATGGAGTGGACCATTTGGAAGAATATTTCTGCTTTAGTTGTGAAAAATGTGAAATGAAAGTTTAATTTGAAAAATAATTTAAAGAAACATCTGTGTTCACATTCAGTATGTACTTTTGACCCTGCTAGATATAAAAAAGCTAGAAGCAATACTGACTGAATTGTAATAAGATTCAGTGTGTGGTTCCAGCTCACTGAAACTCCATTTAGTATATGAAGAGCTTAAAAGACTTCCAGAATACATAACAGCAATGTTGCAATGACCTCTGCTCAAACAAAATGTAATGAATTTGGCTTTTCTGCCTACAGTAACTACATATGTATTTGGAAGGATGTCAGTAACATAACCTTAAACCAGATACTGCCGCACAGAGCAGATTTTTAAAAATCAAAAATATTTGCTCTATATAATTCACACAACTTATAATTTGTCAGTAAAGGCAAATGAAGTGGAAGCAGAGAGTTTTCTTCACTGCTTTAACCATCTCGAGCTAATGGGCTTTTCTATTCCTAATCTTTGTTGCAGACCCATTTATCGCTTTATGAACTTGCTTGTAGGTTTGCCTCAATGCAGGACCATAGTGCAACTGTACCAATTAAGTCCTAGCCGAGTAAGAGAGAATGAAATCAGGAACAAGGCACTACAGGCAAGGCAGAGACTATTCAACAAGTGAGAGAGAAATCTCTCTGAATGCAGCTTATTATAAAGGCCACATAGATTGTGTTAAACACGCTCAGTATAAAATCCTTCTGAAAAATATGTTTTGTGAAATGCATGAGCTAACATACTTTAACGGATAATGTGTTTCCTGGTCTAGACATAAACTGGAGATGAGGCATTATATGTACAATGTGTTGGTAGTCCAAGTCAGTGAGAGTAAGAACACAGTTAAGTTAATTCAAACTGCCCACTTCAGTGCTTGTGCCCCTTCACAAGGAGAAGGTATTAGCTGAAATTCTCTGCAAGGGATTTCTTGTTTGCTTTTTAAAAAATTTCAGTGGGGAGGTTAACCAAGTGAATGGAATTATCCATTTAGCACAGCTCAGGTGGAGCAGGCCACTGTTGAAATAGCAAGCACATTGAATACCCCAAGCACATCAAAGTACAACTAACTAATCCCTCATGATAATTTGCAGAATTGCTCATGAATTCTGGGTAGAGGAGTTACTTACTTTTGTAAACCTCATAATTATACCATCTCTAATTTTAAGCCAGGCTTTTTTGACTTATGAGATTTGAGTGCTTAGTGTCCGTGCTTGTATATGATGATAATTTATTAGCAGCCTAGCAAAACTATTTCTGGAAATTGGATGAGGGTCAGGCATGCAGATTCTCCATGTGGGGGACAGAATGGTCCCACTACAGCTACCAGAGAATAAGGGGAGGTATAAACATACAATTATTCTTTAGTCCTCTGAAATGACTGCAGCATCAACAAACTTGCTGCTGTCACTGCTGCTATAGTCCCAACGGTTACACTGAACACGCTCCAAGAAAAAGGATTGTACAGCTGGTCATTTCTTGTCTCTGTGTTTAACGGAGATTTACTTCAAAGCAGAACGTTGCACTAGCTAGGGGACTCGTATTCCCTGCATGGCACTTCAGGGAAGTGAAAACACACCCATTCTGCATCCCTCTTAGTTTGGACATCCAGAGAGGAGGAGGGCGGTGTACCATGACCTTCTAAAATTGAAGGTAATCATTAATCTGTATGCTTTTCTCAGTCTATGAACATATTTGTGTTACCATGTGTTTAAGCAGCATGAATCTTTTCTTGCATCTGTGCATTTAATTTCAATTAATTAGAAACAGTGCTAATGCTAGCTGGATTATGCATGGATTAAATACGTAGTACAACCTCTAGTAAGAGGTTTTTGATGTTTTTCAATGCCATGTCGAACCACCTAATAACTGAGCATTCCCTTTAGGGTATATATGTGACCAGCACAGGGTCATACATACAAGGCCAAAGCACATGGTAAGATTTAAGAGGAATGGTTTAGACTTAGAAATAGAAAAACCCCACCATATTTTGATTATTTTTTTTCCTAATAAGTACGATCTTCGGTTTAGAGACAAAAAACCCAACTCATTCCCAGAAATACTAGGGAAAGGTTAATGAATGTACTTTTAAAAGCATAATAAACTAATGAATAAGTGCCCAGTGAGCAAAAAAGTAATGTTTCCTTACCTATGTAACTATTTTAGGAGAATTTTGCCATTTAATGATCTTAGCCTATTTCTATTTCTAGTTTTGCAAGTACTGCTGTTTGGGAATCTCACAGCATTTGATACTTTACACTGGTGTGTGCTGTCCCAGATGTGTCGTTCGATGTGCAAAAATATATTTGCAGTGTTGGAGGTTTTTTCTGCTGACTCTTAGTACAAAATCAAAAGCAGGTGCATGCAGAAGTTGGATAAAAAAATTGTTAACTACCCTATAACTGTTTTTATCATTAATAATATTTTTTGTAAGTATATCAACATTTTCAATACTTTCCGGGCTGCAGGGATGAAAAACTCAAAGGCTCAAAATTGGAGTTGTTTTAGTAAAATTCCATGGAGTCACATGTTCAAACAAATTTAACTGGTTTTTAACCTTATGGATGAACCAGATGCTTCGGAAAAGATTATTTGAGTGGCTGATTTGAGGGTTGAATTGTATTGTGAAAGCTTCCACAAGCTCTCCAGAGCTTTTTTTATTAATGCCCATTACTGCAGGAGATGTGAGAGGATACATGCCTTGTAAATTCTTATAGAAAGATAGAAGTAATTACTAAGCCAGATCTAGTCCTCAATACTGTTACTATTTTAGTTCATCTTCTTTCTTGAGCCAGATCATCTGATACGTAAAAAATGTGGCTTTAGCCCCAATCTCTTTAAGCACTTGCACCGAAATTGTTTATGTTTCTGAATGCTTCCTGGATAAGGACATCTAGTTATTAACTTATCATATTTATGTTCTATTTTAAGCAGAGAAACCTGAGTGTGGCTAAATCAGACATTTACAGGAATGTCTTCAGTGAAGCTGAAGATCAGCTGAGCTGTTCATGTCTTTCACCATAGACAGTTTTTAAGACTAAAATGTATTTTGCAACACCAAACCAAAAAAAGACAAAGAACAGATTTTTGATGTAGGCTTTTAGACATCATTCTGCTACAAACTCCCCAGTCATTAAAAAACTCTTGTCTTTAGTAAGAATGAGAACAAACTGAAGGAATCGTTATGGGGTATAGCAGCCCTTGGAGTAACTTTCCCTTCCCTGCCTCTCCTCTCCCCCCCACACATGCTTGGCTCAGGTTCATCCTAATTCTCTTACATGATAAATTCCTAAAGCTTCTCGAAGCCATTGGAAGGGAGAGATGTAATAAAAACAGCAGAGGGGAGAGGAGGTCATTAGAACGTATAATAACAGTGTCACCAAATGGCTTCCATCACTGTCGAACAGTTGCAAACATGTTCTGGAGGAGGGGTTTGTCAGGCTGCTTACCTCTCTCCACAGCATGTCTGGAGGTAGAGATTAGCTTCACAGTAAGAAGCAGACTAATAGAGCAAACAGGGGGAAACACACACAAATCTAGTAAATACAGGAGACAAACAGGGAAAAAGTCATGAACCTGATAGCCTGCCCCTATGCTGATTTACCTAGTGAGCAAGATTTGTGTGCATACATTGGTCACGCCTCTGTATAAAATCCCTCCTGTATCGATGCAACAAGCAGCTTGTCCAGTTCTGCACTGTTAAATCAAGGGATATGCACAAATGCTAAACTTACCTTGTCTGAATAGGTACAGACGTAAACTACAAAGAAGTGAAGATGCAACTGGAAGCCAAAAATATCAAGATCAAAAGATGTACCTTTGAAAACAGAGAATTTGGAAAGCTCAACATGAGCCGGCAGCGTGCACTTACAGCCCAGAAAGCCAACCACGTCCTGGGCTGCATCAAAAGAGGCGTGACCAGCAGGTCGAGGGAGGTGATCCTGCCCCTCTGCTCTGCTCTTGTGAGACCCCACCTGGAGCACTGCATCCAGCTCTGGGGGCCCCAGTACAGGACAGACATGGAGCTGTTGGAGTGAGTCCAGAGGAGGGCCACGAAGCTGATCAGAGGGCTGGAGCACCTCTCCTATGAGGACAGGCTGAGAGAGTTGGGGTTGTTCAGCCTGGAGAAGAGAAGGCTCCGGGGAGATCTAATTGCGGCCTTCCAGTACCTGAAGGGGCCTACAGGAAAGCTGGAGAGGGACTGTTTATCAGGGTGTGTAGTGACAGGACAAGGGGTGATGGGTTTAAGCTGAAGGAGGGTCGATTTACATTAGATATTAGGAAGACATTCTTTACTGTGAGGGTGGTGAGGCAGTGGAACAGGTTGCCCAGAGGGGTTGTGGATGCCCCATCCCTGGAAGTGTTCAAGGCCAGGTTGGATGGGACTTTGGGCAACGTGGTCTAGTGGAGGGTGTCCCTGCCCATGGCAGGGGGTTTGGAACTAGATGGTCTTTGAGCTCCCCGCCAATCCAAACCATTCTGTGATTCTATGATTCTGTGAAATATTTAGAAATATTAGAACACATATAGGAAATGAAATATTGTATAATTAAAGTATAAAATTATGTTTTTTCAATGTTGTAAATTTTGGAATCTGTTAACTGGATTCAACACTAGGTAAACAGACATAGGTAAAATATTATTTATATCACTAAAACCATTTAATCACTAAAACCAAATTCTATTTTTAGACTGTACTAAGACAAGAGCTTTCTGTTTATTATGTATATTCCTAAACAGCAGTAGACATTTCAACAGGCAGAACATTACTGCAGAAGAAATAAAACCTTCTATTCTGTTGATTACTTTGTACATGATTTTATTGTAGCTGGGTTGACAGATAAGGAGTTTGTTCATGAACAAAAGAAAAACTATTTTGCACATTGAAGGAAACGTATCTTGTGCCATTTCTGTCAGAGAGTGATAGATTGCAGTAGCCTAAATATGTTATACATAAAGAACAAAATATGCAGAACCTGTGAAACACATACTTCATGTTTAGTAAAGAACAGTCCTGAGAAGAGAAAACCTATTAATGGCAAAGACTCACAAAACTCTAGAGGAGACATAGTTTCCCATTTCCTGGTCTTTCCTCATTTCTCTTAGAAGAGTGAGTTAACTACATATAATACTGCACATTATCTCTATCATAATTCTTCATTAATCCAGGCAAGGAAAGAAGAACTTCTCACATTTTGAGGCATTTCACTTTTTATGCTGGAATTGTTTTAACTTCACGTAAAGCACTTAAGGTACCATGTTATCTTGAATCTCTTGTTGGCTAAGACAGAGGTGCAGTTTTTACTGAGATAACCAACACTAGATAATTAAAATCCTAGTGAATATATTGAAATAAAGTTTTAAAAAAACCCAGTTGTGGTATTTTCTTGTAACTTTCCTGGAAACTACTAATCCCTTTGACTTTTTTAGGACTGTATATGAACCATCATGTGTTCAGCAATGGAATTTGAAAGTGAAGAGTCTTTTTCCTCTTGAAAAGATATCCAAATTCTATTCTTACTTTTCATCTGACCCTAATGAACTCTAATTTGGTTTTATACATGTAGTTGAAGCTACTGTTAGAGTTTGATGTTATAAAACATTGTGAAAATATATGTGTTCACCCTGTGATGATACTCTGGGAATCCAGGTAAACAATATCCACTGCTCTGCCCATATCTACAGTCAATCATTTCATCATAGGTTATCAGGTAAGTCAAGCATGACTTCCTCTTCATGAATCCAGGTTAATTACTCTTGATAACATCAAGTCCTTCATGTGCCTCGCAGTGGTTTCCAGGATTAGCTGCTCCATCACCTCCTCAGGTATCAAGGTGAGACTGAGGGGCCTGTAGTTCCCTGGATTCTCTTTCTTGCCGTTTTTGAAGGTAAGAGTGAGATTTGCTTTTCCTTCTTTCTCTATACCAATTAATCTTCTTGTTGTCATTAATTGTGAACAGTTTAATGACATGACTAGAGTGTTACTGTATAAGAAAATAAGGATGATGACTTTTTTTAATATTCCCAAGACAACTCCCTGAATTAGATTGGATGCTGTCCTGCTTCAGGTACACATAATTCTCACTTAGTTCAAAATTGTGTAAACAAAGGAGTTCTATTTCTGATATTACATCTGATGAAAAAAAATACATAAGTGTAGGTCCTTGACTTTTCATCTGGTCATCACTTCTTCAGTCAACTTAAAAACTGTGTTAGGAGCTACAGCAGTCTGTTAAGTTCATGTGGACTTAGAACGAACACCAATCTGTCAGAGAGTTAAAGCTATGTAAGCTACCTTTGGTCACATCAGTTCTGCTGGTAGCAAATCAGGAAAAATTCTGGAAAAAAAATCAAGAAAAGATCAAGAAAATTCAAAGGAAACTTCATAATTAAAAAAAAAAAGTCACTTTGTTGGCTACTTTTACTTTCTAGTAAATACTTGCCATCTACATTTGCTATGTTTTTTCTCTGATGTAATGATATAAGATTTAATAAGTAAGATGAGGAGCTAGACATTTCAAGAAAATCTTGCAAAGCTTTTTACATACACATTTGAAAGTGCATGCCCATTTTCTGTGGACGTGTCATGAATAGATGAGCTTTTTATGAAACATCAGGAAGAACTGGATAAAATGAGTCATAAATACTATCAGTAAGAATGTGTCGTTTTATTCAAATGACTTGCGTATATATATATGACAGTATGTTCTTTCTCTTACTGAACAAATTGTTCTATCAAGATGGTGAAAAAAATCTGAAGAAAAATAGCTGAGAGTAAAAAGTTGATATATGTTTATGCATGACGGGTAAGAAAAAGATCAGGGCTGCAGAAAAGAGATATGAATTAGAACATGTTTTTAAGAATCAACACCATTAAGCATTGTATTAGTGCTAAGTTTTCCTCAAAACTTAGAAAATGTCCCTGAAAGATAAATAGATACTTCTCGCATGCATAGGGGAGCAAGAAAAACAGAGTGTGTCAGGTCACTATTTAATCTTCAACAGAGCTTTTCCCTAAAGAATTTAGGGTCCTGTTACTGACACTTAGCACAGCCCGTGGACTACAGTCCCCAGAAACTCTGGGAAGTGGAAGCTGATAAACTGAGCACTGCAAACTCATGACACGGCCTTACAGCTGCTAGCTGCAGTGTGCAAATGACCACCACTGGCTAACAGACAGATTACCCAGCCCACGCCCATGCACCCTGTCAGTACAGCTGACATTCATCCACTGCACTCTGCGTCCTGGCCAGCCCAGGATGCCACAGCAGTGTGCATGCTTCTGCCTCCCTGTATGTTGCTGTCTATACCAGCCCACACAAAGGTCATTCATTCAGAGCTTCTGGCTGCTGGACCGTCTTACGTAGCATTGCAGTCATGTCCTCACAACCCCAAAGCTGCCTCAGGCAAGCACGGCCACCCTCGCTCCAACCTCAGCTGCTTCAGCACTGTCATAAAGCCCAAACTAAGCCACCTAACTGAACTGTACTTGATGTTGGGACACGTTATCAGTGAAGTGTGTCTTGCTGCTTGGGAAATGGTGCTTCAGACTGATGAAGGCATTACACAGCATACTCTTAGGTGGTCACCTGCAGCAAGTCTCCAAATCTGATTCAGTAACAGGCATTGTCTACCTTTCAGCTAGAAATTTTGCTGCTTGAAATGTCTTGCAGGAAGGACTGCTCTGCAGATATGCTTTTATAGTAACAAACAGCACCATTCCCTACTGTAAAGAATCATTTCACCGATTCAGCTTACGGCTTTCAATAGCTTATTAGCTGCTAGAAGGTTGAAACACGTGCTTTAAATAGGTTGGTCTATGGTGAAAAGAAACCACCAAACCGGTCAAGAAAAGAAACAAAAGGTACGCCTCTCTTCTCTCCTGCAGTTTGTCTTATTTTGAGCACTAGTTAAATCAGTGTAATTGAAAGAAACGCTTTCACGCACAGCGTTCAGCAAAATAACAACTAAAGAGAGACAAGCTATTTTTCTGTATATGAATATGAAATATATACGTCTTAAACAAGATGTTGGCTTCTATAGTTTCAGGGGTATCAAATGTAAATAATGTGATAACACAGAAATCAACCTTTAATACTGGATATTATTAAAACCTGGAAAACTTTCCATGCACAGCATGTTCATGCAGAACACACAAAACCTGACAAAGAAAAAAGTGGTAATGTAAAAAGCCAGCACATCGTAAATGAGCAGGAAATTATCAGGGACTTACAGAAAATAGAAAAAAAGCCCAAACAGTATGGATATAGCTTTTCCATCATTGAAATCTGTAAATTGTCCTGAATCATGGGCCACCAGCAATGGCTGTCTCAGCTATGTGCTAATAAAAGAGTGCAGGTATTGTTCAAGCACATTATATCACATAGCCAAGGAGGGCAACATCTTTGAATGCCTGATGAAGTAATAATTTACCTTTAATGCCTTAATTACCTTAATTGAAGCCTTCAAATAAAAAAAAATGCCTGTTTTTTGACAAATATCACTTTGGATCAAGTATGTGCAGCATCAGCACATTAAAATGCATTTTTGCCACAGAAAATGGGACATGAAAAATGAAAAAAAGAAAAAAGAAGCAGTATCGAAGAACCTGGCATCCACTGAGAGATACTGCTGCACACATAGATGGACAATACAAAGAAGTACAGGGATAAATGCAATGATTTATGCAGAAGGAAAAGAATATGTTAAAATTCATTCTGACTTCTGAGCCATGAATGAAGAAGATGCAGTTAGATCCTTAGGGGACTACAGGTGCCCAGGTCCTACACACAGAAGTTGACAGTATTCCCAGCAGCCCTGCTATTAAACCATGACCCCATAACTATTAAACAGGTGCCTACTCTTTCTGGACTCTTCTTCACCTACATACTTCCCCCATGAATGAATGAATTCCTGGTGATGGAAAAGCCTGTACCTAATATGAACTGTGACCAAACAGCTGGGCTGAGCATCTAATTCACACTAAAGCCCTGAGAAGTCTGCAGTGTGGTTGCATACCTGGGATGTGGGAAGTCTCTGTGCTTGATCGGAACAGAAATTTTAATCCAGACCATGTACCTCCTTGAAAAATATCTTATCCAGCAGGCTGTGAGATAAACACACTGGACCAGTTTCAACTGCAAGTGTTAAGAAAATCTCCTCATGACATACCCTGGTGTCAGAGGCATTGAGTACATCTCTGTCACATCGCTGCATAGTTAGAGAGTGGGTGTTTCAGCTGCAGTCCTTTATATCCCAGATAATATTTTATTCATTTATCTGGCAAAAATCCTTAGCTTTCAGCCAGAAATGAAGGCCTGGCTTTGTTTAGGCACCAGATGAGGGTTCTCAGTTCTGAATCCTGGATGGAGGAAAATGCTTCTCTTTGGCCTAGAAAGAAGTACATGGCTCAGCATCGCTTCCTCCGAGGTCAGCTTTGGCTCCCTTGGCTCTTTTTTCTCCTTGAAATCTTATTTCTGGGTCAGGCCTCCCCCTGCTCAGTCATGTGCCTATTTGTAGGCACCTAACTTTTCACATGTGTTGTACCAGGGAGCCCTGTCAAGGTGAACACTGTGAAGGACAGCCTAAAAATTTGGTAGTCTACAGTGAGTCCAAAGTGCTTGCTTCTTTCTCAGCTAATCAGCAGCATTTTTTAAGAGACACTGCCAAAATATGTCATCTAAAGTGATTTACATTGCTAATGAAATGAACGTCAATGAATACCACACTTTCTCAGCCTATCCAAGGCATGGTTTCCAAGTGTATATAAGGATAACGGATATTAAAAAATGCAAATGAAATATTTCTAATAGGGACACAGAATCTGAATTTGACCGATTCACCTCCTGTAAATAGCTTTTCGTTACTTAGACTTTTATTTATTTGGGGTTTTAAATATGAATTCTAGACTGCTGGGGGAGGGTAATTCCAAAAACATCAGAATGTCTTAAGTCGGGCAACTACTTGGAAATCAGAAGAGACTACAAAGTTGTAGCTGTGTAAAAATCACACATGATCAAAATCAAACATTTGTTTCAAAACCTGTAATTCTAACTGTCATAGAGAATGTTAATGGCTCAGTAAGGAACAAAGGTAATTGAAGTTTCAACAATTCCTCACACAAAATTAATAGGCAACCTTGAACGGACATTAGAAATTAATAAAGAAAATGTTTACTTGTGCCTGTAGTTTTGCATTTGTACATAACAAAGCTGCCCAATCTGTTTTACTTGTTTAAGCTGAGTGAAATGGGGAAAAAAAAGGCAGCAAACAAAAAGCCTGAATTCTGAGAATCAGCTTTATTATTCTCACTCTGACACTCAGAACTCTAAGCTGTTATTACTGCCCTGAAAAGAAACACTGAAAAATCATTTCAAATTTCTTGCAAGCTATTTTTTCCCCCACTCTTCTTCATCTGGCTGAAACCATATTAGTTTTAAAGGGGCAAGACTCACACAATCTGCATATGTGCCTGCATAGAGATGACTATATACCACACAGACACTAAGCTTTCGCAATTTATTTACAGTTGGATGGCACTGAAATTAGATGTCAGTTGACCAAGCATTCATGTCATCAGAATGACAGCTGGAGTAAAGGAATTGCTGGTGCTGTTTAATTGTTTATCACAAGAGGTATTTAATAATAAGAAATTAAGATCCTGTGCTCTTGGCAGTGTATAAAGGTATTACAAGATTCTCCGAGATTCACATTTACCAGGATTTTGTTAATTGTTGCTCTACTTCTGACTTAGCTGGTTGCATCTAATTTCGCGGTTGAATTCCTAATATAATTTCTGAGCTTTATTAGTAGTGATCTGGTTATTAAGAGCCATATGGTGTATTAAAAAACCCAATAGCTTGTTAAAAGGGGACCGGATGCGCAGTCTATTGAAGTCAGTGGAAATTTCCCTTTGACTGTGGACCAAGCCCAAGGGAAGCAGCATCTCGGCCGCCAGGAATCCTGGTAACTCACTACCTTCCCACCGCCTCCCTCCAGTACTGGCCTGAAAGCAATCTCCTGCCTGTTGCCTGCTACAGTTTTACAATCTTAATATTAAAGAAGGCCATTCTCTTTTGTTGTCTTATTTATGATTTCACCAACTTTAAAGCAGTCACAGCTTATTTTAAAATATTCATTAGCAATTCATTTTTGCCCAGAAAACTCCCCACTGGATCCCACAGGTCTACCTGCTGCCAACATTTTGAATCATGTCTTGTTCTTTAATCAACTTTCCTCAATTAAAGCCATACTGCTCCCAACAGCATATATTTCTTTTTCTCATAAAGCACATTGATGTTGAAAAACAGTGATATCAAACAGCCATTGTTACTGCAATGAAAAATGAACCTCTATTGTAAGAAACTGAGACCTGAGTAACATATTATGCAAACTAATACGTGGCAAAGTCACCAGAGTCTCACTTAGGATCTCAGTGTAGACATATATCCTTTATTCTAACTTAAATACATAAATTCACCATACTAGAATAAGATCATACAGCCCTCTTTATCATAAGAGTCAGATGTTCAGAGTGTGCCTGGCTAGATTTTCAAAGAAATTTACTTCACTCATCAGGAAAGGTTTTTTTCTTTCCTTTTTTTTTTTTTTTTTTAAAGCAGCCACTTCTGGTGTTGATGTACTTGACTACATTGTTTTTCAGTAATTTGGAGCTCAGCGTGCTGAGCTTTTTAGAAAACGCTGCTAAGTGTGCAACAGGTAACAGTTCCATAACTGCTCGTTAATATGACAGTCATAAACAATGATTAAATTTGATTCACTATTAATTATTTTATAGCAACACAATATACGCATTTAGATATGAATTACAGAAACAGGGACACTGATATGCCTGCCCTCAATTCCTTTTTCTGCACTTGCCTGGGACTCCATACATTACTGAGGCACATGGGTGGCAAAGACCTGGGTTAAGCTAGCACAGAGTATTTTCATGTGAAGCTGTATGTAACTAAAATATTAGAAAGTGCTTCTTTGGTTAAAGAACATGCACAGACACAAATGGACCAGATGATGGAAACAAGCAGGACGCTCTAGGCTGTATGCCTCTGCAGTGCAAGCAGCAATATGGGAAACAAGCACGCAAACGTGTTGTCATGAGTAGTCACTACAGGTGAATTGGCACTGTCTCAGCAATTTCTTTGGGCACGCTCCTACTCTATGGTGAGAGATAGTCTCCCATCCTTCATGGAGGAAGACATTCCTTTGACTTCACCAAAGGGTGAAATTAAGTTAGCACAGAGCTGCTGACACTTCAAATTCATGCCTTGACCCCACTGGTGTGACTTGTAGCTGTGGCCATGCCTGTGTTGCATCAGCGGTATTGAGGTGGTCCTCCATCACTGGCTTGCACTGCTGTCTGCATGACAAAGCCTGAGTACAGACTTGGTCCATAAAACAGTGACTAATTTACATCTGCAAAGGCAACATGCAGCCTACTGATGCCTTTACTGCACATTTTCATTACTTGCACTTCTGAGAACAGTGTTCTGCTTTTCAAATGTGCCCTCAAGAACAGCTTCCACCTCAGAGCTGAATGTTGCAGCAAAATGAAGAGTATGGCACTGCCTGAGGCACAGGTAGCAGACTTAAGAGAAACAGCCTGGTCTTGGGAGAGGGCGTTTCCTAAAATGTGGGTATTTCTGAGGAAAAATCATGCATTGCCCATCTTTAACCTAGAAAGTTCTGAAATTAATATAAATTAATTTTAGGAGCCCTCTGCCAAGCCACAGTCACTCAGTGTCTCCAAATGTTAGGGGGGAAGCATGTAATGGCCTCTGGAAGCAATGTTTGGGTTTGGCTCCCTGAGGTGTCAATTTGTCTTTCAAGGAACAGTGGGGCACTTTGCAGGCTCTCAGCATGTCAATATAGTGCTTTAACTTATTTCCTACACAGCAGCTTTAAAATCCATCAAGAAAAATCTATTACACTTTACAGAAAGGCCTCATAAGGATCTGAACTCTGCAGCAGCCTGTGCTCCAGTATTAAGGCAGTTACCCCCACCGCGAACAGCTGCTTTTCAAATGGCCGCGGCCTATTCTGTCTCTGCAGGAACAACATCTCTCGGGTCTCCCTCCACCTTGGCAACTGCCCAAACCGTGAGTGGCTCTCCCAGCGCTCCCCTTCAGCTCTTCAGAGATGGATGAGCAGGAAAGCATTTGTAAATCTCAACAGACCACAGGAAGAATGTAAACACACAGAGATGTAATCCAGAGCTAAAAAGGTTTCACAGCTTGAAACTGAAAAGTGATGTTCTGAGTCAGAAAATGGCTGTTACTCGGAAATTTTGGAATTAAAAGTTGATGAACAATTTCAATGTATTATGAGTTAGGTACGGGTAGAGAAGTATTTTCTTCCATGGTTGCAATACTAGAGCGGCATCTGAAAGGGAAGACAGATTTGATATGTCTGCTCATGATGAAATAGTCATTAAAGTATTAGCCCCCTTGAACATAAAAGGACGCCATCTCAACTCCAGACCCAGGAGAGGAAGCCTGAAGTACCCTTTCCACACCAAGATCACGGTCTCACAGAATAGCTGAGGTCCAACAGTACCTCTGGAGATCACCTAGTCTAACCCCCTTGCTCAGAGCAGGGTCACCTATGGCAGGTTGCGCAGAGCTGTGTTCAGTCAGGTTTTGAATATGTCCAAGGATGGAAAGTCCACATCACTCTCTGGGCTATGTGATCCAGTGTTTGATCACCATCACAGCAAAAAACATTCCTTCATATGTTCAAATAGAATTTCAATTTGTGCTTGTCACTTCTTGTCCTGTCACCAGGCACCACTGAGAAGAGGGTGGCTCCATCTTCTTTACTTCCTCCCATCATCATGCATTTACACATTGATAAGATTTCCTCTGAGCTTTTCCTTCTCCAGGATAAACAATTTCAGTGCTCTCAGTCTCTCCTGGTACCCCTGATGCTTCGAGCCCTCAATTTTTCCTACTAAGTCCACATCTGTCTTGTACTGGGAACCCAGCACTCCACATGTGTCTCACCAGTGTTGAGTAGAGGGGATGGACCACCTTGCTCGACCTGCTGACAACAATCCTAATGCAGCCCAGGATGTTATTGGCTTTCTTGGCCACAAAGGGCTAGTGCTCACTGATGACCATCACATTGTCTACCAGGACCTCCAGATCTTCCTCTGCAAAGCTGCTTTCTAGCCAGGGGTTATTCCTCCCCAGGTGCAGGACTTTGTATTATTTCCTCTTGTTGAACTCCATGAGTTTCCTGTTGGTCCATATCTCCAGCCTCCTAAGATCCCTTCGAATAGTGGCACAACCAGCTGGTGTATCATCCACTCCTTCCAACTTTGTATCATCTGCAAATTTGCTGAGGGTGCACTCTGCCTTATCATCCAGATCATTAATGAAGGTGTTAAACAAGATTGGTCCCGATATTGGAGGGAGGCTGCATCTCATGCTCAAGGAAAGGCAAGTTATTAAATAAATAAAGCAAAGTGGTCAAAATCTAGCCTTTGATCAGGTTCTCTACTATATTAATCTTCTTTATACACATCCATCAATGCAGCTGGCTAATGGGGACAAACAAACTCTTTCAACACAAATCTCAATTTCTGTGGCAAAAGAGGCCACCCAACACTTTTTCACCCCAAAGGTTGTATCTACACCAACAAGTAATTTGCTATGATAGGAGCAGATCAATAGGTTGAAACAGCTGGTGCTGAGGCCCAGAGCTCAGTTTGCAAAGGCAACTGAACCCTTCTGGAACCAGAACCAACATGGGGGATGATCAGGGGATTTGCTTGAAAACTACAACTGCTCTGAACCAAAATACTGACGCAGGCATAGCCTAAACTACAGACAGCAGAGACAGAAATGGTTGTACACTTCTAGAAAATGCAGTAAAAAATTAGTCTGAAACCTATGAGGGATCAAATCTCTTTGTCCTTAACAACTTTACCTCATTTATCTCTAGGAATAAGGAAGTATTTTCTGAGGGAGACCAGAGGAATACGAGTCTAGAGAAATAGGTAAGGAGTGGCTACATGTACATATATGCATACATATATGTGTGTATATGTGCGAATACATAATTTTGGCCTTTTCCCAAAGCTCATGAAATGCAGGTCGTGTAAATCCTTTTCTTCCTGTATTGTAAAGAAACACATCTCGCTTTTTGTAGACTCAGTTTAGCATACACTGAATTAATGGAGAATTAGCCTTGTCAGTTCAATCAACACTTGATGAGACCCATACATTAGAACAGAGCACAGCATTTGCAGGCCTGGCCTACCTTGCATGAATAACTTAGAACACAGCTATCAATGAATATTTAATATTGCCTTGTAAATTATTGGGTTTTTTCTTTAAAACATTCAAGGACATAATGTCAAAATAATAGTAGTGGTTTACAAACTTTCATTGTTTCATAATGTGTACAATCTGTATATAACAACTCTGAAAACTAGGACTCTATTAAAATCCCCTTTTATTTATCAAGTGTATCAAATTTACTTCACTGAAAAGTAAATACAAATCAAATTAATGTATTGAATATCTTTAAAAGCCATTTTTACTCTTCACAAATGTTGTTTCCTTAGACTATTACAATTATTTGAATTTTAAATGTGATAGATATTTACATTCTTATCAGCTGAAGATTTGCTACAGTAAGCAATTAAGGAGTTTCTCTGTCATCCATGAATAATGTTGAATTTTCTCTCACTGTAGCAATTCGCATTTAATCAAATCAGTGCAAAAGTAGGAACTGGTTGATTACTGAGCCCAAGATAGTATAAAAATATAACCAACCTTTTATCTGACCATAGCCAGCATTTAAAGAATCAGATAGTACTAGCACTCCTGAGTACTGCAAAATAGCCCACTGGCAGTAGTTTTCAGGATGCACCACGTTGGGGACAGGCTGCTGCTCCAAATGAAGCAGTCGGGTGGCAAGGTGAAAGCCAAAATGGCTTTTGGCCATCCATCCATTCTTGCAGTGCAGCCAGGGAATGACTGGGTGCTGGGGTCTCTGTCAGGCTTTGCCTTTGCTGCATTCAAAGAAAAGTGACAAACTCGGGCTTTTAAAAATCATGCATTAGAGCTAAATAATAGCGCGACTCTGCCTGTGACACATACAGGGCTCCCTTTTTTCTTTACCACACATCCTGAACATATTTTCAGATTGGCTATAGAGCAGTAAGATTTAGTTAACTTTCTTTTAGTGAAGCTGGCATACCAATATGTTCATTAATCTAGTTTGGGGACTCTTAAAAAAAGTATGAAATTTCAGAAGACTCAGAGTAAACAAGTGAGGACTGATAACAACATATCATAATAGACAAATAGAACAAAAACCACTGGGCATTGTTGTTTGTATAAAAAATTTATCAGAACTTCTATTAACTATGTGCTTCACATCCTTTTAGATTGTTTGAATTAAAAAGGGATCCATTGAGGTATAAACCCAAGGCATATTCAGTTGGCAGTAATTCTTTAGGAAGATTCAAGATCGGAAAAGGTTTCAACTGAGCATAATACTTTCTGTTTGTTGGGGGTTTTTTTTAAGTAATTACCAAGTTTCTGAGCAGCTACTTATTCTCTTGTCGAAATAACACTTTTTACCTTACTCTTTGCCAAAATTATTTGCAGAATATGACCTGAAATGGGAACTCTAAAACCAAGATGCAGAAGGGAAGCAACATATGCCTGAACGCAGTCAATAGTTTTGACATACCAGTTTAAGCCTATGAGCGATTCTTTTGTCTGCATGCTCAGTAAGTAGCCTAACACCATGGTAGAGGCACACAGCTGACAAGTTACATGGCAGAGCACTGGTGTGAAGTGACACAAGCAGCTGAAAGGCATGGAGATGTTTTCCTTATGCTTTGTGGATGTGTTTTCCTTTCATGTAGCTAGATCTCAGACATGGTTTATATTTTCTCTGGTTAACAAGGAATCCCTGCAAAAGGGACCTTGGTCTTCAAGCAGCCAAGTTAATTTCATAGAAAAAAATATACTACCTCCTACTTCTCTTTTCTTCTATGCCTTTTGCCTCTTGAACTGATTTTGACTGGAGTTCAGCATCTAGTCCAGTTTGTTGTACTGCTTGAAGCAGGCCCATGTATTCTGGGAGAAACATTCAAAGATATTTCTTCCAATTAGAACTGCTCCATGAAATAGAGAGCACAAGTTGCACCCAACTGACATCAGACTCTGAACTTTCTAACATAAACTGTCTAGTTATGTGAACCTAAGTTTGATTAGCAGTGTATGGCTACATCTATGAAGATAATTCTGGCTGCGTTTAAGCAGATGTTCTCTAACAGGCACTTGAAATTTATTTCTTTATTACTATTCATAATGTATGTATATGCAGTGAGTTATTCTTTCTTGTATATTGTATATTGTTTTATATTGGAGCCTCGTGACTTCAAATTCAAGTGGCTCACAAAGCTGCTTCTTTGCTCCTCGAATTAATTTTTTTTTGAGAGACTCCAATTTTATTCTTATTTTGCATCTCTGAGGCTTCATATATCACCATAGAAATAGGCAGAAAAGTATTCAGGATTTACACCACTTGGACTTACCTTTTTTTGAACAGCCTGAGTTCAGGGGAGGTGTGTCATAAGGGTTAGAAAGACTTACAGTAAAACCTGCATGCACTGGCTGAGGCAGAGTGAACCTGAGGCTCTCTTAAAAGTGAAGATATGGTTTGACTCCTGACTCTGGCAATAATTTCTAGTCCTGTTACTCTGTTTCCCATCTGTAAATTGAGGATAATGACATTTCCTTGTCTCCCAGATTATTCATAGAACTCATCAGAAACTGTTAATATTTTTGTCATGTTGACTAGCTAGGAAATATTAAAAGTTACCTGTGAGATGAAGTGGACATTTACAAAATACAAACTGTCTAGAAAGAACTGTGGGTTGAATGTTAGATGGAGTGGGTTTTTAATCATCAGATATGTGATGCTGTACAATATTCTTTCAATAGGATGAGTTAAGGTAAAAATCCCCTAACTAGTAAAGAGATGCAGCAGAAAATAGATCTGATGAGTAAGGAAGATCCCTTTCAACTCCATCTTAGAATGTAAAAAAATGCAGGTATCTCATCAGCGCTTTTCCCCTCAAATTTCGAGGGCTGTGTAATGCATACCTTATATTTTCAGTGTGTTTTTTAAAAACTGCATTTCAAGACAGTTAACTGTATATCCCTGAAAAGAACCCTGATTAATTTTCAGCTAATTTGCTATATAAAATATTTTCTCAATGTAAAGAAATGTCTTATAGAAACCACAGTGCACAGTGCATGCTTTTGGCACTGTTGTAAGCTCCCTAAAGCAGCAGTTACATGTGTTGTGAAAAAGGAGTGAGTTTAATATGAATAAAAGAAAAATTGTACAACTTCCTGGAGTTTTGATGAGTGAGGCAAACTGGAAATTATATCAGAAGATATATGTTTTAGTCATACAGAGTTCTCAATCCACTTCGTTCTTCTGTTACTATTTTACAGAGAAAAAAAAAATTACTAAGAACACAAAATAAGTTCAAATACCTCATTTCAACTCAGCTCTTTTCAGTTTTAGAAACCCCAAGTCTAAAAGCAGTCTGTCATATCACTAAAGCCAGTGTCCATGCTTGCTCCTGTAAAAAATGATGCTGCAAAAAACTTTGAAGATATGATCCATCTGCAGTTCACAGAGAGGGCAATTAAGAGAAAGGACAGTAATCTTTTCTGAGCTAATCACACCCAACTTCTCAGTTTCCATTGCACTAACAGGTCTTCGCTGACGCCGCCTTTTCAACACTGAGCTATTCTGTCACCGATATGAACTGTGCTTGATATGTAATTAATTCATTGCTTGACTTCTATTTCACCTAGAATGAATGCAACCACTATCACAAACACTGCCAGTTTGCTTTACATCATTATTTGTCTTTCTTTACAAAGCTGTATACGATTCTTACAAAAAACAGATTTCCAGGCCAGAGAAAAATAAAGCTTGACTCTTTTTTGGAAACAGGCTATGCACATCTTCAGATCACAGATTAGCTCAGGAAATATTTTCTGCTGGAAAGTTTGTTCAAATGGTTGACTCTGCGAATTCAAATGCAGTCACTAAAGTCACATGTAACATTTGTTTCTTGAACTTGCACTACAGGGTTCTGCTGACATGGCTGCAACAAGGATACATGGAGTCCCTAAGCTGCGGGGTGCCTCCTGGACAAAAAATTGATCAGCAAAACTTTACTGTTAGCAGAATTGCTCATTTCATTCATAGGATGAACACTTTGCAGACTGTATAGACTGAAACTGTATCTTTCCTACTTAGAGCATTTATCTGTGAAACCACATTTACATTTCAGTCAACAGTCTTGGTCCCTACTTCAGTATAATCTATAAGACTTTTTTTCATCACATTGCATGTGATAGAAACTAGAGAAGCAAAAGTTGCAAGGCAGCTCTCACATCACAGGACAAAGTTTCCTGCACATCATCAGTTAATGCAATTGGCTTTGCTTCTTGAACTTGGGTATAGACTCTGATTGTCTGCACATGGGCCAGCAGAGCTATTAAGATGTCTCTGTTTCAGCATCAGTGCTCTGGCAATGTATTTAAGGATAAGTAGAATCAGTAAACCTGATGGCAATGAACAAAATTGCCAGATTGACTTTACACTTTAATTAATTACAAGGTCTTGCAAATTATCTTTACACTCGTAAGGCTAGCCTAAATTAAAGTAAATCATCATTAACTGTTAAGAAAAAGAGAACTTAATAACCAAAAGCACAGGCTTGCAACAAAATAAAGCAATTAAAAGCAATAAAAGAGGACATTATTACTAACTTACACAATGGAGAAAGAAATTAATGCAAGGATGACAGGCCAAGAGAGTGTGGAAAAAGAAATCTTAAATAACACAGTGGCAGTGGCAGACACATATGGTAGTATTTTAATTTTCATATTTTCATAAATTTTTTATTGTTCAGAATAAAGCAAGCTGACCACTGTGGATTATATGAAAGGAAGAATTCCCACCTGGGGCCAGAGAGTGTAATGCAGCGCTTTGCAATTTTTTTATGTCCTATGATAAATACAGGTTCCGCACAGTCCAAAACCTCATCATTCTTGGAAAAGTAGTTCCACTCTAAAAAAGTGACTCTTAAAACTCAGCTGCGTAAGGCTCTGCATCTTATGTGTCTCAATGGCTGTAAATCACATTTGTTCAAAGCACAAGTTGTTTTTTTTCTCTTCCAAAAACATGGTCAGAAGGCTTCCCTTGGGATAAGAAACTTCTGCTGTGTTTCTTTTGGCTTATGCATCATCCACAGAAAGATGATTCATTTGAATCCATATTTCTGAGGATGATATGCAAGCCAAAAGGAAAGTAGAAGTTTCTTGTAATACTGACTACTTGCAGAAATCTTTAGATATGGCATAATGATTCAGAGTTGACTCTGAATGATAGTGGAGCACCTCACCTGGCTACCTAGATTTGCTAAAGGCTAGTGTTAAAATGGTCATATAGTTACTGTGGTTATCTGCTCAGTAAATAACTGAGCATACAGTCTTGAATTTTGTGGCACGTACCTAAAACTGACTAAAGCCTCCTTTGATATAGAGACTCCACCACCAAACTTGAGATACATAATAAACTTGCAGCAGTACACAGTATACCACTGCTTCATGTTAATACTTAACCTCCTCATTAATTAAGATACTACCAAGAGCAATCTGTAACTACATCAGGCAGCGGTTCCTCTCTGGGGTTCTTCTTAGCCAGCTCAAATTTTGTTAACTACCACATGCTTCTGGCTACAAGGTCTGAGGATTGGAAGGAAGTGTTTCAAAATGCCATGAATCTGTCTTCTGAAATGAGAACACAATCTCGGTAACTAAGACTACGTTGGCCCATAGAAACCTCTGGGATGCCACTCTGCCAGGAAAGCCAGAAAGGCCTGTCTACTGCTCAGCTTTCCTCCAGAAAGCACCTTTTATCCTCAAAAATGAAACGAAGTTGATAATCAGCTTTTCGAAGCCTAATTGAAGTCACCTCATGAATGAAGAGCAATGGTTGTAGCACAATCCGGGCATATCTGGAAGAAACACACAACCAGCTGAAGACTTGTCTCCTCATATAACAGTGTTAACAGGTATTAGCTCTCCTTTCTACCTTTAATTTTTCAGTATTATTGGTCCAAAAACAATCATTGCCCACACCCAAAATCAGTTTGATTTGTAGATGAACAAAATAGTTAAATCTCTTCAATACAGAGTGAGCACATATGGCCGTGTTCAGCTCATGTGCAAACAGTGACAGTGCATACAAAATGAGTATACCCTGCTTTCTATATTATAGATGAGGGTGCTGGGATATAATCTGCGCAGAAGCATGAGAAAGATGCTTATATCAGCTTTAATTTTGCCTGTTGCACTGCTGCCACAAATGAAGACTGAGTTTTGGCTGTGTAACCACAAGTTTGCTGACAGTTTTTGTACTGGTTTTTAGCAGGAGACAGAAGGGAGTGCAGCCCAGGGTGCTGGCACTGTAGTGTTAAGTGCGAGAGATAGTAAAGATACTTGTCAGTTGAGTGAACAGAAGCTTGAATGCATGCAGAAATAACACTGCCTGAGGAAAGAATTGGCAGTTTTACTTAAGTATTTTCCAGCAGGAAGGACACTATTACCTGAGACATTTTATTGCCTTTTCCTTGTCTCCACTCCTTTGCATCCTTCTCTTTATCCCTTTCTTTTTACTAGAGGAGTGATTTCATTAAACTCCACATCTCCTAAAGTTCCTTCTACAAGGGCTGCTCTACAACCTCCATGCCAGGAAAAGACTCCATATTAACAACAAAGAAGTGGTGGCTGTGACTTGTGACATAGGCCATTGGATCCAAGCTTGTTCAGACTACATGGCTGGTGCCGAGGGGGCGGGAGTGGTGGGCACAGATGGTCACATTGCCATCATATAATCATAGAATAATTTAGGTTGGAAGTGATCTCTGGGGTTTATCCACTACAACACTCTGCTCAAAACAGGTTGTCCTGGTTTCAGCTGAGACAGAGTTACTTTTCTTCATAGTAGCTAGTGTGGGGCTGTGTTTTGGATTTGTGCTGAAAACAGTGTTAATAATATAGAGATATTTTTGTTGGTTTTCAGCAGTGCTTACACAGAGCCAAGGCCTTTTCTGCTTCTCACACCACCCCACCAGCGAGTAGGCTGGGGGTGCACAAGGAGTTGGGAGGGGACACAGCCAGGACAGCTGACCCCAACTGACCAAAGGGATATTCCATACCACATGACATCATGCTCAGCATATAAAGCTGGGGGAAGAAGAAGGAAGAGGGGGGACGTTCAGATTGATGGTGTTTGTCTTCCCAAGTCACCATTACGCGTGATGGAGCCCTGCTTTCCTGGAGATGGCTGAACCCCTGCCTGCCCATGGGAAGTGGTGAGTGAATCCCTTGTTTTGCTTTGCTTGTGTGTGTGGCTTTCACTTTAGTTATTAACTGTCTTTATCTCAACCCACGAGTTTTCTCACTTTCACTCTTCCAATTTTCTGCCCCATCCTGTTGGGGGAGGAGTGACCAAGTGGCTGCATGGTGCTTAGCTGTTGGCTGGGGTAAAACCACAACACAGGTTGCTCAGGGCCATGCCCAGCTGAGTCTTGAACACCTCCAAGGACAGAGATCCTACAGTCTTCAATTTAGTAAAAAATATTTTTCCTTTATATCTAATTGGTGCTTCCTATGTTTCAACTTATATTCATCACCTCTCAACCTATTGCTGCGCACCAGGAAGAAGAGTCTGGCTCCACATCATATGTATCCTCTGACCAGGTATTCACGACCTCCCCAAGCCCCCTCACTTCATCTTAAGGCTAACAAGCCCACCTCTCTCAGCCTCTCCTTGTACCTCACGTGCTCCAGCCCCCTGGATATATTGCTGATCCTTTGCTGGACTTGCTCCAGTTGGTCAATGTGGGAAGTCCAAAGCTGAACACAATACTCCTGATTCAGTCCCACAAGTGCTGAATTGAGGGGAAGGATCACTTCCCTCAGCCCACTGGCTGCTGCCTTGCTAATACAGCCCGGCATGCTGATTGCTGCCTTTGCTGACAGAGCACAACCTTAGCTCATGTTCCCCTTGTAGTCCACAGGACCCCCAGGTTCCCCAGTTGTTTTCTACACGGCCATCCCCCAGCCTGTAATATTGAATAGGATTATTCCATGCTAGATGCAAGATTTTGCACTTGCCTTTGTTGAACTTCATGAGATTAATGTCAGCCCATTTCTCCAGCCTGTTGAGGGCCCATTGAACACTCTTGTCCTCCAGCATATTAATTGCTCCCACCCCCCACTACCTCCTCTGTCAATTGGGGGTGTTGGCAAACTTGCTGAGAGTGCACTTTGTACCACCATCAGTGTTAATGAAGACATTACATGGTATTGGCTTTCCGTCATTTTGCTGTAAGGGTATATCTTCAAAGTGCTAGTACCAATAAACTTTTAGCAAATTTACATGATGTTTATTGAGACATGTTCCATCACAAAATGCAATTTGTATGAGTGTTAAATGAGTTACACCTCTTTTCCTCCCAATATTCATTTGTTGTAGGGTGGTAAGCATAGTCACTAGGCAGTATATTTATTTATCCTAGACTTACTGTTACTATCTATAATGACCTTACCTTCCCCCAACTGTACTGTTAAAAGAAAACTTAATGTACAAATAGATAGAACTCAATCATATTCTGGACATTTTCTGCTAGATGGATTTCAAAATAATACATGCCTCTCTTTAGCCCTAATGTTTGCAGGACATACTATGAAGCAAACAAGTAACCTTTTCTGATTATAGTCTCTGGCTGCCAAAGACAGGTTTATCATAGTTTTGTGGGGTACTGTCATGATTTGTTGCCTTTCACCACCAGTACAGTGATGTTCTGGCTTCATTCCCAGAAGCCAACAAATGACTTACAGGATGTGCAAAAAAAGAAATGAGAGATAAGCCATAGCAAATTTGCCACAGAAAATAAGGAAGATAGGGGAATGTGTGGGAGGGTAAGATTCAGTCTAAGTTAGAACAAATCTTTTGAAGAAATATCTTTGGAAATCTTACATGCTGGTTATGCTGTGGCAGCCTCCACCAAGTCCTGATCAGTAGTATTTTTTGTGGTTTCCTCTAAGTTATTAGGACTGACTCATAGTAAGCTTCCTTCAGCCTGTTATGAAGCTTAATTAGCAATGTTGACAAATCTTGTGCATATTTTCCAATGTTCATAAAAGTAATTGTTAGACACAGAGTACAATGCTATTATAACATGACAAAAAATTACTACAGCATTTTTCAATATACAAAAAGTGCTAAAAGGGTGCATGGGATCAGTGACAAAAAAAGCCCAAAATACCCACCAGTTTTGTGATATTCCAGATGCTCTCTCTTACACTCTTCTAGCAGGCCAAGCTCTGCTATCAACAGAAGCAACCAGCAAAGTGGGTCTATCTGCTTTGAACTCTCAAAATAAATAAAATAAATTACCTAAAAGAAATCCTGTATTTATGACAGAAAAAAAAGAGAGATTGATTTCTCCTGCTTCTCCTGTTTTATCACTACCCGCATGACAGAGCTGCTTGGCAGCCTTAAATAGGACATGACATGTTGTCATCTTTCCTCCCCTATCCCTTTCATGTCCTTCAGGGAATCTCAACACAAATGCCTTATTTCAAGGAAGTAAATTTTTCCTGCTGCTGGCATTTCTCTTTGCCTTTCTTCTAGTCATTGTTATTGTCACTTTTGCTCTTTTCACTGCTCTTTGGCAATGACATCAGTATGTCCATTAATATTGAGAAGCTCCCCCAAACATCTGAGGAAAAAAGAAATAAAACCAGAGAACAATCATTCCACTTGATACAATGTATTTTATCACCTATCACAGCTGAAATTATAAAAAACCTGCTCTAGAACACAGAATAATTTCTGTATGTTCCACATTTTCAGTATCTGTCTTGCACAGGACTATGAGGGACAGGATAAGAGAAAAAGGTGACCCAGAAGAGTGCAGCAATAAACAATATGTGACCTCATTGACAATCATGGACTTGAAATAGCCAGCATAACCGGGACCATGACATATGGTGCTCTGTGCTCAGTGCTGTCTTCTGTAATAACACTGCCTACTTTATGGAAGTTCACCCCAGATATGTCAGGTTTTGCCAGCTATTAACAATGCCAACTCTCTTTTTCCTGGCAAGCTGTAAAATAAATGGCAAAAGACCGGTTAAAAACATGTCGTCTCTTTCACAGAAGACTTGACCATCATAGGCCAAAGAAAAGAAAGGCTATAAAGTACTCATCTGCTCAAAATCCAAATCTGAGAGATGTATTATGTGAGACATTTTCATTCAGATTAATTCAGCTCTCTCATAGAAACCAGAAACACAACTGTAATGCTTACTTATAGAGGATCAAACCCTAAAGGATTCATAAAGTCACAGATTTTTTTTTTTAATTTGGATTTGTTATTCCAGGAGATTTAAATGTATAAAAATAAAACAGGAGATTAAAAGCCCAAAGAAATAGTTTCTGACTGGCTTATCTTTGATCTAACCCACACAGTAGACTACACAGTGTTTATAGGCACATGCCATCTTCGGTCAGGTATACAGAGGTGAACAAATGAATTTTTTTCCACTCTCTAAAAGCTTGCTTTCTGCTGTTACATGTCAGTTGATGTATTATCATAAGCTCCATAAAGGAAGTTTATTTCTCTATGTGTGTTAATTCACTCAAGATTTTGACTACAAGTTCTGAATTGTGTCCACATCATTTTGTTTTGCAAAGCAGAAACAAACAAAAGCAAAAGCGTTGAGCTTTGCCATCTAGAATCTGATTTGTGAAGTGGATCTGATGAACAACCTCTTGCTACTGGAGAAAAGAAAGGAGATGGCCAAACCATTCTCTTGGATTTTTCCACAGCATTCACCATTTCTGCCCAGGGCACCATTATCTGTGATTTAATACTAAAGGTCCAAGTGAATCATTAAAATTACTTGAGCCCTTCCTGGAGGAAGGCATGAGCATAATACCAGTTGGCAAAATGCACACAATACACTTCCTTCATAATTTTTTTAAAAAAGAATGTTTCTTAATCTTTTTTGAATATCAACATATAGATATCACCTAAACTGAAATACAGTTGAGATACAGCACTGCCTCCAAATATTGGTGCACATTTCTGTTGCCAAGATGACTTAGCACAGGATGAAGACAAATCATAGGCAGAAAGGGTATTTATTGGCAGATTGAAAAAAAAAGCAGTTTGCAGTGACAATATAGTCTACTTTATCATAGAGGATTCAGACGTGAATTGATCAATCCAGATCATATTTAGGAATACTTATGGTTCTTTATAAGAGCATCTCTAATATTGTCCATCTTCCCTCCTTACCTAGAAGATTGCCTGTGGCAATGGGCAATCACCTGGCATCAGTTATTGTTCACACTGCCTCTTGGCTGGACTAGAGGGACTGATATAATTGGACATAAATCCCCCAGCACTTAGAAAAAAATAATTAATGTAAAACACTGCAGGCATCTCCTCAACAATGCAGACTACACCTCTGCTGTAACAAGCACAGCAAATCCACTTTTTATGTTGACTTTCTAGAGAAACAAAAAATCCAATTCAAAAAGAGCCTGGTCTAGAAACCCCAAATGCCTCTTTCCACGATGACGACTGACATCCGCAGTTATTGCCCTCTGATACACAGGAACTTTTCTTACTTCAGAACCAGATCTCTCCATTTAAAACCTCTACACTGCAGTAACAAAACAGGACACAGACTGCACACATCACATTTTGCTCCCTGAAGAAAAGGTATAAGTAAATCCATGAGCAATGGTCACGCTCAGTGTACCACCCAGAGAACATCTCAGATTTTGAGATGTCAAGTGCAATATGCAATCTATAAAGAGTGGAGTAGTCATTCAACAGAAGTTAGATAAGATGCTTTGCTATAGGAACTATTGCCTATGTCTATGTAAATTTTTCAGTAACTGTGGGGTCCAGAAGTAGCTGACATTGGAGATGCATTTTCACATTGGACCTCGGATTTGTTGAGACCCATGGTTCAGTATCAGAGTCCCTGCAGGTGACTTTCCAGACAAATGGTTCAAGTATGTGCTGCCCTCTCGTGCACAGGCTAGTTTGGAATGGTTGTAGACTTGGCATTTGGCATCTTCTCTTCTCTTTTGGTCTGTGGTTCTACTTGATCCAATTTTGCCAATGGCCTTTCAGCAAAAACTAACTCAGCGCTACATGCTGTCTTCAAAGCAGAGCGTAGGGAGAACTGTACTGCAAATCTGACATGTGAAACTAGAGAAAGGTAAAAAAATGTAGTATCTTTTGCAAGCATGTGAAATATCACATAACTGGAACAGTTTCAAGAATGGGGCAAAGTTTAGTGTCAGTTCAAATGTATGCTTGAGTCTGTCAATTCATAGGCCAAGGGTCACCTTAGCCATGGTGTACATCTTAAGTAATCTGCTGGAATTGGTAAATGTGGTTTTCATTCTTACAACATATAAGAATGGGTACACATATATGTAGCAGTATTTTAAAATATAAATGGAAGATACACAGGTAGATTTAAAATCAATTCATTTAGTTGGATGCTCTGCTTGTCTACAATCATTGTGTTTCTCTTCTTAATGTTCCCACATCTTGACCTGAAAAATTCAGTGCTACAGTAGGTTCTTAAGATACTGCATGTTAAGCTATTGCATGTCTTCACAGAGGTGAGGGAAATGTAACCATGGACCAGAAATTATGCCATCTGCCTGTATGAGCCACTACACTAATCCAGTAGGTTATTCAGACTGGTAAATTTGCAAAGGAGCACTGTGTACTGATTGTAGGTAAAAATGCATAAGTTCAAGATTCACAACATGCATTTCTCAGAGGATACGGTCTAGGGCAATTTTAACACTCTACTCTGCCCTGCTTAAAAAATAGAAAGGAGGGGAAAGCCCAAATCCACTAAAAAATAAATTTGCATACCCAATTCTTACAGCATGTTCTAGGCTGTAACAGATAATGCTTGTAGCTCAGACTCATGATTTCTAAACAGTCTCTGTTCCTGTCTTGTAACATTTTTTTCATGTGAACAGAGAGGACTTTGGAACAGCAGAAATTACTATGTCACTGCATATTCCCAGAGTAGTTGAACTGCAGGTTTGTTTAAAAATTGAACATGTTATTTTTAAAACCAAGTATTTTTCTTCACTGGAAAATGTCACCTATAAAGTAGAAAAGAACTCACCTGGAGAGAAATACTGAAGTCAGTGTGAGAACTTGTGAGTAAATTTTGAAAAATGAAATACTAATCTTAACTCTTAATGACATGCATCAAGACATGAAAGTTTGCTGTTTAAAATAAAATTGACTTTGGTTCCAGTTCTGATGCCACTTTTAAAATTCAAATTAAGGTAAGGTAGGAAGTAAACTGAGGTAGATATAGATATTAGAAACTGACACATTTTAAAAATATATAGATTGGTGTGTGGGAACATATTGATATCATATATAGTGATATGGAATATCACTTTCAAAAACCTCCTTTCCTTCTTTTGGTTCTGTACACAAACAGCTATGAAATAATAAGATTGGACCAAACAGCAAAGTATACCCTGTGCTGTGGTCAAATGTAGACAGGAGAACCAAATTTTGCTGATAAACAAGAATTTTCTAGTACAATGCTGGTCCTTTTGGAAATCATTTCATTGACTACCATTGGACTGGAGCTATATCTTAGTAATGAAAAATTGAAAAAAAAAAAAAATTAAATACCACCGAAATGAATTCACACTACACTTTAGGGTGCAATTTGAAAATATAAATACCTATGCTTGCTTAAAATCACAGTTTAGCAATCTAGTATTATATTGATCCTACTGAGTTAATGCAAAAATTAAAAAATTTACTATTGGTTTGAATGTAATATGATTTTTCATTTACAATTACCTAAATTGTAATTAATGAACACTACCTCCACATCAATGTTCCCTTGAAATCTCAACTATTATACAAAAGTTCAGAGGTACATCATCTGGGATTGATACACATAGTAAAATAAAGTGAAAGTATGATAGAATACAGTTTCCTTAAGTTATGCTAACAGCTACCTTGGATTCTCCCCCAGGACATTTAAAATTTTATATATAAGTAAACTTCAGTTTCAAATATTTGTACTAAAGAAATATTACATTACTGGTAATGGCTTAAACGAGAGTTTTGTGGGGAAAATGTTTTTAGCACAATGAATTCCTCTAATCTACAGAGGGGCTATAGCTTAGAAATTGATTGAATAAATCAAGTAGTATCCTCAAATTTCTAATCCATTTTTCTTACAGTGCACATAATTACTCAGGCAGTTTTTTCCACACCTCCCGATACTTAGTGCATATCAATTCTGGGCTCAGAACAAAGAAAAGAGAAAAGCAAACACTTCTTCTTTCATGCTAAAGCAAAACTTGCTCAGTTATAAAGATATTGGAACCAAAAAATATTCATGGTTTTATTTATATATTTTCTTCAATTTATTAATAATCTTTTATATATATTTATTTATGGCTTTGAGCAAAGACAAAAGAAAAAATCTATCTCATCCCTGATCATACAGTTATTGTAAGAATCAGATCTATAGTCTTCCCAGCAGCAGTAAGATCCAACCTTTTTCATTAATACATTTCATCCTGTACAGATGTCAGATTTCATACTTATGGGCTTACTTATGTACAGAGAAAACAGGTCAGTTCTGAAACTAGCAATGGACCTTTATATTACAGGAATGTGAGTCATTTGTTTCTTAATCTAAGTATATATACATTCATACATACATATATATACGTATATAATTTTATACCCTGTACCATTTATTTTTTTTAAATTAACATACAAATCCTAGGTATTGTCCACTCTATTACAAAGTCATTAAAAATTATTTATGGTTTCACTGAAAGACCATGTGAATTAATATTTCTTCATAGTGCTTAAAATAAAATAAAAATATATATAAAAATATTTCGCTACTAACCCCATTACTCCTATCAAATGTAAACCTTAAAGAGTTTGAAAGACCATTATATGATCTTAATTAACTGACAGAATTTGTTAGTATTAAAATAATATAAGGGGTACTGTACTGATAAATAAATGGTCTTGCAGCGTATCCATAATGTTCCAAACACTTTTAAATAATCACTTCCCCATATACTACTCTGGGCCACTTAAATTAATGGCAGCAGCATGGTAATGGGTTAATTACATTGATTTTTACCGGTGAGTGGGACTCAGCACAAACTGAAAGATTTTTTTAAATTTTCACTTGATATACCATTTTAGAAAAAGGCCTAACAGGCAGCATGGGTTCAAGCTCTGTTAGCTGTAGAATATTTACTTGGCTCTCAAGTACATCTGGATTCACTGCATTACATAGTTTGTGATGTTATTTAATTTTACCATGCATCGTTAAACTCAGCATTAATGGGAAAAGAAGAATTCCTTTGCATTCACTTTGTTAACATGAGTCAGCTGAGTTTTAAGGAACAGAATATATGCTTGTATCATATTCATAATGCTGAATTTTCAATGAGTTAAATTATGACACATTTAGTTTCAATTGCTATTTAATGTGACAATTCAGGCACAAATGATTACGAAAGAACTTTTTTTTGTGGATAAGATAGTGTGAAGGTTTGAGCAAACAAAACAAAACGTTCACAAAACAGTATGCTTTAACCCTGCTTTCTGTCACCATTTTCTTTCTGTTTTGAAGACATAAAAAATAATAAACCTCGTACCTATGGGCTATGTTTGACACTACATGCCTTAGGATATACTATCCATTTAGTTACAATATACACAGAGCAAATCGTGCATTTCCAGACAGACTTGATGCTATATTATATTTAATTTTTTAAATTAACACCACAGTCAACTACAAAACTACAGTGAAGACACAGAAAGCACCTGAAAGCCTAAATCAAGCTGTGGTTTACAAATAATCCTTTAAATGAAAAACCTCACATTTAGACTTAAACCAGAGATTCAAAGTCAGCATTATAGGAATTTTAAGGTAGACACAATTAATGAATGGTTATTATTTTCTAAGATACCGTAAAGCTTTTTCCTACAATGGCTGACTGAACCTATTTTTATCACCTTTTTTTGTTTGGGTTTTTTTTGGTTGGGTTTTTTTTTTGGTTTTTTTTTGTTTTTTTTCCAAAGCATGCATGGAATATTCTCAGATGCTATTGAGGGCAAGGAGAAAAGTGATGGTATTGGTGAAGTACAAGCGGTTCGCAGGATCAAGCGTACAATTTTGCGTAAAACATTGCATGTAAAAGTAACATTGTAGGTTTTAAGCCATTGCATTACAATTTAACAGTTGTGTTGCACTTAGCTTTAACAAATTTTAAAACTGTAAATTTTGAAGTGAAGAGTGGAATCTAAATTCCTAAACAAAGACTTTGCGATGGTACACCACACAGCAGCTATTTTTGTTTGGGTCTAAAAAGTTATTTACAATGGCTATATTTATAGTCTTTGTAAAAGTCTTTAGCAATCTGAAGATCAAAGTCCACCCAGTTTTCTGAAACAACAGAAGGGCTGACATGTTGTGAAGTTACAACCTATCCAGAGGAGTGCTAGTGCCAGCCTTTTGACTGCAAGTGTTTGCAATTTATTTCTTTTCCAATCTAATTCCCAACAGAAAGTGCTAACATATGAAATGCAATGGGAAATAACAACTGAATTCTTCACGAGAAATTATGCAATGCAATAAATGAAATAACAAAGGTTTCACAATATCACTTGGTCAGTGCTATATGTTAGTAAGATTGATATTTTTCTTTCTTTTAATATACTTGTTTGAAGTTTGCTATTGTGTTGACAATTTCCCCATGAAAATAGCAAACCTCACAAGCAGAGAAATCTGTTAGATTGATTTTAAAGTCGACACATTAAAAATAATATTACAGCTGAATTTAGACTTCTGTAATGGTTGCAAGAAAGACATGAATTCAAACAAGTTTTTTTAATTCCTTTTTATATATATATATATAAAATATATATATATATATATATAATTTTTACATTCGTTACGTAGGGCAAAGCTGTCTAAAGTATTTTTCTCATAGTAGACTGCTGGGGTACATTAGGAAACAGGCTAAAACAGTCCCGGGGACGGTGCTCGGTTCGTTACAAGTCTGTTGCTCACAGTTACCAGGGATCATAAGTTTGACGCGAACCGCGGTTTGTCTCCCTCGGGCTCTGTGCTTAAGACTGTAGAAGAATCCCTTTGCAGGGGGGCTGGGGGCGGCACGGACCCCCGGTTTGGGGGGATGGCTCCCGAGGACATCTGTCGAAAGAGCGAGACCCGCTGGGGGACAGTGGCCCGCCCAGCTGGGGGCATGCCAGGGCCAGGGACAGGCTGCGGGAGGGAGGCAAGGGACTCCCCCACGGTAGGGTGAGGCCTGGCGATCAGGGTGGAGATCTCGTGGGGCAGGGAAGGCTGCGAGGCGGAAAGGGGCCGCACCTCCCGGGTCAGGTTGGTGTTGTGGAGAGCCTGGGTGCTCTTGTGGACCTCATTCTTCTGCGTGGCCCCGGGGGGCTGCTGGGGCGCCTGTGGCTGCTGCTGCATGAGGGAGAGCTGCGAGGCCGTCGGCGAGGCATACTGGAAAGTTCGGCCGGCCAGAGGGCTCTGTATGGGCGGGCTGCAGACGGCGGTGGTGTAGGAGCAGGGCGAGAGGATGACGGCTTGCTGGGGTGTCTGCGTGCTGGGCGAGGGGGAGTGCAGGTTTCCGTGGGACAGGCTGCTGGCGGTGTACACAGGAGGGGACTGCGTCCTGACGCGTGACGACGAGGCAGAGGTGCTGGAGTTCAGGGCGGGCATCTGCTGCAAGCTCACCGGGGCGATGGTCTGCACCATCTCCCTGTCGTGCTTCACGATCTGCTTCAGAATCTCATTCTCCTGGTTGTTGAAAACCCCAGTGTTGAGGTCCTTCTGGAACTTCTGCAGGAGGATTGAATTCTTCTTCCCTTCACAGAGAGGCAGAAGAGTTAGCAAGCCTGACACGCAGGGTCAGAGAGGTCAGAAGAGTTAGCAGAGCCTGACATGCTCTGACTTTGCGTTTCAGCCCCCATCGCCAAAGGTTATATATTATTAAAGCTTTAAACATTGCGCTGAGCAGGGGCCACAGCGCAGTAGCAAGCCTGCTGCAGCAGGATGTGCCACACCGGGCACCACCAGCGTGACCAGCTCCCAACGGCCAGCCTGCGCACACACCCCGTCACCCCTCGCTCTGCACCAGCATGGCAGGCTTTCGTCACACCACCGCGCTCAAAGACACCTGAACTTTCTGTGCCTCTTCACTTCTAGTGTATTGCTTTTACTACAGTTATTCTGAAAATGTAACCATGGTGATTTACTGAACAACAAGATGGACAAAACCATCAGCGTCTGCATGTGTAATGTTCTTCTAATTGCAAAACTGTCCTAATTTCCACTAAACTGTTACATAAGTTAAAATACACCTGCCATTTAGCACATTCCCTGGAACTAATTATTAGACATTTGTAACCAGTGACCACTAGCTTGCAAGAAATCATCTTTTTAAATGTTTATGAACTAATATGAACTCTCAGATAATATGACACCTGCTTGCAGAATAAAAACTGCTGTACACTGTGTCCTGATGCTGCTTGATGGCTCCTAGTGTCTGCAAAATGTAGACACTGTTCTGTGTCATCAGACGCACAGGAACACAATTGCACTCAATTGTTGCTTTTTTTGATAAAATGGTTCACATTTTATATTTTGTTCTATGTAGATTTCATATTGCAAATACAGCATCTCAGATGGGATTGCTACTCCAAGAGCAGACTGGGCTTTACTACTATTTATGATTTAAACACATATTACTTAGAGTTGGACTACATTTCCAGAGAGTCTTGAGAGACAAACTGTAAGAGTTTGAAAAATCTTGATAAGATAATTTAATGCACTGAGTGCTCACAATCTGCAAAATACTAAACCAGATCTATTGAATATTAGAAACCTGTGTACCTGTATTTCATTTCTATACTCTTGCTATATTAAACAAAACATGCTTTCTTCCAAATCACATCTTCAGCTTTGAATAGCAGAATGACACTCCCCGGCAATTCTTTCTGTATTTGGTTTGAAGGAACTGTAGACATAACTGTACCGAGGTAAAGTGAGGTAGGGAAATCCTTACACTGCACTTTTCTTATGAAGTTGAGGAAACACGACCAAACAGGATAAATTATTTTTTATGCATAGCTGCATTTTACAACCAGTGTCAATAACGATGATCAGAGTGCAATTCTCCTAACTAAGATCACATATTTTATCTAGCATGTCCTAGCAGAGAGGTCCAGAATCTGGATGCACAACAGCAGACTTTGCACACTCTGTTTTGATAATCTGCCATATCCTTATGCCTTTCACTTCGATATCGTTGGCCTGCTTTTGTGATTGCTAGCGGATCTGAGTAACACCAGTGTGCAGCCATCAATGCTAGCAGTGCCCATGTTGTGAGGAAAATGAGAGCCCTGCTGCAAAGGATTAATTCACTTCAATAAGCAATGGGTTTTCTGAGTGCTGAGAGGCTTCAGCTCTTCCCAGCATTATAGATGTCATCTGTAAACAGTTTATGTAGGAAAATGTCATCCACTGCTTATGAAACAGCATAAACCCTATTAAGTGCTGAGGGCAGCAAAAGAAATATACAGGATTAGTAAATAATACTAATTATAATTAAAGTATACAAAATAATCCTCAGAGGAGTATGAGAGCTTTCTAAAACTCAAAGTTTTTTATTATTTAAAAGTAAGATTGCAGAATTTCTTGTCTGGACACGTCTTATTCATAAATCAACAGAACATTTACAGTAGTGTAACAGAAACAAAACTTTTAAGAAGGGTTTAATCTCGGCATTTTGTCCTGCAACTCAAGGAAAAGGTAGAAAGGTTTTAAGAATTCCTAATATGGAAAAAAATTAATACCTATCCTGTCAAGTCTATCAATTGCCACCGTTTCAAAGGCCCTTCTCATCATGGGGTACTCTTCCAGAACCTCGTTGAAGTTGTCGACTGAGAGGGAATACAGGCGACAGTATGTGTCTGCTCGTACACTGGCAGTTCGACGGCCCTTGGTCAAAAGACAAATCTCTGGGGAGAGAAAAATTCAACACACACATAAAACAAAGAAGTTAGTGAACCATGTCAAACTTAAAAGCTAGGAAGTGACTCAGTGCTAACAAGTAATAATTCAGTACTCAGCGGCAATTTTTCTATTGCTATTTACACAAGGTTGCAGGGACAATTCTCAAGGTGTTTGGTTCTATTTTTGCTACTTTGAAAAAATAACTAATGGTCCTTAAGAGCCCTGCTTATAGGTTTTGTCGGTCTGGTCTCTGATTTTATCAAGCCTTTTTAAAAAAATCTTCAAGTTGTAAGAAATGATCCATCAGCTGTCAAACACAGCTTGCTGACTCAATTAACCCAAGTGATTCTATTGATTTTGTTTAAATATCCAGCTAACATAGAAGACCAATTCCTTTAATCATTCACCAGATTTACTAAATTAATGATATAATGATATTTGAATATAAGAGATGTTCTAAGAAAAAATGCTTCAAGTATGAAAATGCCTTGTGTTTCCTTGGCTTTTATGTCCTGTGTATTTTGGGAAAGCAAACTTATTACTTTAGACTTTTTTCTCATTGGGCTAAAAACCAGAACCTTTTTAACCTCTGCTTACTCCATTTGATTAGTCTTGTAGCCTTTCTCTGCAAGTGCCTCCAACAGGAATTCATCATTCTGGAAGAGAGGAGACCAAAGCCATAAGCAGTCACAAGAAACAGCCCCAAACTTATGACTGCTGATTCCCGAACCCACAGGAAGAGAGTTTCTGGATAAAGGCCAAAGTCAATGTTGGAGGCTTGTAACAGCAAAACATTTGGGGTAGAACACTTATTTATATTAAAATAAAAAAATTGAAAAGTCAATTGCAAAAAGAACTGTTTGATTTGGTCCCATTTTCAAGCTGGGGAATAAGGTGTTTGATTTGATCCCATTTTCAAGCTGGGGAATCAGAACACATTTAGAAATATCAACAATTCTTGGGCTCTCAGGCAGGGTGAGAGATAGTTTCCCAGTTCTAGCAGTCAAGAGCAGTGAGTTCATATTTGTTCATATTTAAATACTACCCTACCTGTGTGTCTATCACAAATGATCATTCTCAATCTCACTCAACTATCAGTCTCAAGTGTGGAAAACCAAATATTCTTCATTAACAAAAATAAAGAATTCTGCAGGCTTTACTTCAGATCTGTAAAGTGCTACCATTGTATGTCTTTAACAAAATATATTTTTTATTAATAGAACCTTGATGGCTTTTCATCTCATGCTTCTTCTTGAAGAATTTCCACATGCCACCTAACCCTGAAGGCTTGGAGGCTAACATGCTTAAATAATAGTGAATAAATCAAAGTAAATTAAAGTGGGACCAGTAATAGCACAGAATGTACCCAACAGCATTGGGGAGAATTTATAGAGAATAATGGGTATTGTAAGAGTCTTGACCTAATGTTCCTCACAAAATTTGATGCTCATGAAATAATGACAGCTTACTGTAAAGAGCCAGTCAGGTCAAACAGAACTCAGTCCTTTCTCCCTCCATCCTGTAGCTCACCCTGACCCCTTCACCTTTGATTGAACCTACTGGATTTTAGTTACAAGAGTGAGAAGGACATTTTGCCCAAAGGGATCAGTTAAATGGAGTGAATGCCTGCTCCATTTCCTAAGATATTCTTTATATCTCACACGGAATGAAGTTTTGCAATACATGGTTGAATTTAGAGATAACGTAACCAGTTGGAAAATCTGTGTGACTAATGATCACCTCTTGATTTAGAGCTTTCTTCACTTAAAATTGCTGCAAATAATACTAGAGACATAAGGAGGTGTCTTTTGCTACACTCAACAAATAAAAGTACTTGAGTTTAAAAAAATCACATGCCAAAACAAAATAAATGCTATCTATGAATCCCAACCATCCTGAAGAGTGTAAAAAAAAATGGAGAAAGTACTATTTTCATCATTATTAATCTAGAACACTATATTTTAGACTACTTCTTCAACAAGAAGGATGGGAAGAAACAATAATAGACAATGTTAGATTTCATCACAGAACAAAGGAACCATGTAATCCATGGATATTGCTGCAATAAATATAATTATTTTTTCCCCTTCTTTTGTCTTCTGTTGTTCTTGTCAAGTAAGGGGAATGGAAAGAATCACTAAAACGTAAACATTGTATTCTGCAAACCCTGTCAGCCCACAACTTCTGATAGAAGAACATCTTTTTGGAAGGCTCTTAATAGCCATAATAGAGTCTTCTAGTTAGATAAGATAATAAAGGATGGGTCAGAAAAGATATGACAAATGTCCCTGTGCCTAGGAACTGATGAGGGAATGCCACTGTGGAGCCTGCCTGATTAGGAAGCAGGGAAAGCTTCGTGTTCTCAGCTCCAGTTCAATGGTCTCATTCAAAAGATGAACTACAGCCTTCTGATAGAAAAAGTACCATGTGATGAATACATATGTCCTGGTTTTGGGTGGGGTATAGTTAATTTTCTTACTAGCAGTGGGTGTAGTGCTGTGTTTTTGATTTAGGATGAGAATAATGATGATAACACACTAATATTTTAGTTGTTGCCAAGCAGTCAAGGACTTCTCAGCTTCTCACACTGCCCTGCCAACAATAAGGCAGGAGGCATCCAAGAAGCTGGGAGGAGACACAGCTAGGACAGCTGACTCAAACTGGTCAGAGGGATATTCCATACTATATGATGTCATGCTCGTTATTTCACTAGAGGAGTTGGCTAGGAGGCAACACAAGTCAGGAACTAGCTGGGCATTGCTTCCAGGTGTAAGCAATTGAGCTGTGCATGACTTGTTTTGTATATTCTATTATTATTGTTCTTGTTGTTACTATTATTCCTATTATTCCTATTGTTCCTTTTCTGTCCTATTAAACTGTCTTTATCTCAACCTATGAGTTTTACCTGTTTCTTTCGATTGTCTCTAAGGGGGAGGGAGTGAGTGAACGGCTGTGTGGTTGTTTTAGCTGCCTGTTAGGTTAAACCATGAGACCATGTAATGTATTTCCAGCAATGGTTCTTGACTGACTAGAGTTGTATTATAGTCACTGATACATCATCTGTATTGCTTTGTTACACATACCAATAGCATCATTTGTACTCTGGCCACTAGACAAATGTACTTGTTAATTGTATGTGTTCTGCATTTAAGTTCATTCCATCTATTAGCTATTTGTTTGGAACAAACTCCCAAGCATAAGACATAATATGTGAAATCTCATTTATTTGGACAGGAGAGGAAGAACACAGAAAGTTAAAATGTGTTCCCATCAAACACTTGTGTTACTTTAAATAAATGAAAGTAATTTTTTTTTTAAATAAACAATAGATTAACAAAGAGAATAAAGCAATGAAAATATGCACGATATGTATAAAATGAGTCAAGTACACCAGGTGTCCTCAACAATTATGTTCCCCTTGATGTTCAGTCGATTTAAACAGACTATGAAATACAAACAATAGCACAGGAGTGTGCAGTGTAACACAAAGGGCACAGACTCTTTTCAAACAGCTTGGACAAACAAGGTTCTATATTAGCATAAAAAGAAAGCGGCAGCAGCATATTACTCACTAATATTCCCATCTGCGTTTGGCATCGTGTATTGCCTTCATGCTGACACTTTCAAAGTGTCAAATATTTCTATCTTTCCTTTCCAAAAAAAAGAATGTCTTCAATTCCAATTAATAATGATGTATTAGGCTACAATAAACCTGTAATTCAACTCTTAATGCAAGTTCTACTTTAATTATTTAATCTCTTTGGACAACTGCTCCTTAGAACATTCTGAAATAAATGTCAATCACTGCACTAATGGAAAATGACTATTTGAAAGCACTAAACGATGCTAAAAACATTCATTTGTTCTTATAATCCATATCTAATACAAATGTAGTTAATCTGTCTGTGAAAATCACAATTTGTATTCTGCTAGCATCAGATCTTTGCCACAGAACAATGCAGCTCTCAAAAGAACATAGAAAAGGGCTCAAATACAATGTACTTTCTGCTGTCAAGACATTGACTAAAACGCGCAGTGATAAAAGTTTAAAGCTAAGCCTGTTCTGCAGGTTAAATTATAATAATCAAAATTGATCACCAATATATCAGTTGCACATATACATGGGACGTGGTGGTGGACTTGGCAGTGTTAGGTTAATGGTTGAACTTGATGATCTTAAAGGTCTTTTCCAAGCTAAATGATTCTATGATTCTGTGGCAGTATTTCAGCAAGAGCATCAGGTTCAATTTTTGGAACACCATAAATTTCTGAAGAAGCTTGCCCATACCTGAGTAAACAGGGGACATGTGGATCATATTTTATTATTGTATTAGTTTGACAGAACACAGGAAATTCTATGTACCTGAAAGACAGCACTACGGAAGACTGATTTTGGGAAAACTTGAGTAAGTTAAGGTGAATGACACAACCCATAGGATGACCTTTAAAGAGTTAGGATTAGTAGGCCTTTTCTAAGAGCCACAGTTTTGGCTTCAACTGAGATCAGGTTCATCATTCTTGTGGACTTTATCAATACGCCACTGTAGATGATAATTTCCCCCCTCCCCTGTTGATATGTGATTCCTAAACATTTTTTCTTCAAGAAAATAACTGCTGGGGCTCAGGGAGTGGTTCACCTTTAGCACCATTCATGATGTTGTGTTGCTTTCTTAGTCTTTGCTGAATGGGTACACGGACTGGCTACCCTAGCAATAATTTCCTGTTTCCACTTTATATAGTCCTACGAAAAACCCTTTTGTACTCTGGGAGGCAACACAGTTCAGTTTATCTGACAGTGTGGCACCTATCCATTAACTGTCAGTTCATTTTCCATATACATTATACTCGAGATGTAATTACTCAACTTTCTATGTCACATTAACATTTGAATAGATATTGAAAAACTGCAAAAATCAAAATAACAATATAAAGTTGCATTGCAGACAAAACACATCCACCAACAGATAAACTGTGTTTATAAAGGAAACAGTTATGAGTCCAGCAGTTAGGTGGTTCATTAAAGGACATCAAACTGGTCCTGTCTCCATGGAACATATTTCTTAGCTTAGGATGGTATATAGTAATATGTAGAAAATTAATACAATGAATTATTATCGTAGGCACAGCTTTGTTTCTCAAGGACACAAAGACCAGAATTAAAGCAAAAGTTCATTTTACTAGGTGCAGGAATTAAATTTTTGTAGTGATGAATTAATTTAACTAGTATTTTAGCCATATAGTGCTCTCCACATAAAAATAAACGAAAAATCATTAGCAGTTTCGATGCATTGATGAACTACAGCAGTTTATTAAGTGCTCTGTCCCCTTCCAAAGCTGTAACAGGTTTCCCATCATCTGTCAGATTTAACATTGCAGGATCTAATGAAGTGTCCTTCCAGCTGAGGACAGCTGACTATTGCTTCAGTTCCTCAGCAGGAAACTTGTTTCATCTTGTAGCAGGCATATACATTGCTGTGCAAATGGGCAGGCAGCTACTCAGACCATCTGGTTACTTTCAGCAGCAGAAGAAAGATGGAAAATCAAAGCAATTCAAAGGCTTGGTTCAGTTGGTCTAACGGATTTGGGAATGTTTTATGAGAACAGGCCAGTGGATTAGAATATGGTTTATTTTATAGTGAGCAATGATTTACTAAACTATTATACACAAGACTTAGATGTACAAAAGCTCTTTCCATCCACCCATCTTGTAAGTCTTCAGAGCAAGTTTCCCAGAACTACCAGGTTTAGGTTATTCTTCTTTTTTAATGTAACTCTTCATAATAGCAACACGGTGGAAAGATCAATAGTTCTTGATTTTCTTCAAGCTATTGAAGTTGTCCACTGACTGTCCTCTGTCCACTGACCATTGGGCACTTTCGTGGTGTGCCAGTCACAGGGAGGGACCTTCAGCTGGAGGCACTCTACTCCCAGCTTTACAAGTAATGTGAGTGATATTTTTTTCTTTAGGAAAGGACTATATAAAATTCAAGCAATTAAAAAAAAAGAATCAACAAGCCTCTAGACATCCCATTCATTCAGAAATGGAGCGATTTCCAAGTTCCGTGTTGACTTAACCATCTCTAATACAGAAAACAGGGAGAAGGGATTTCATATGATAAAAATGTGATTGCTTTAACGAATACTTTAGCATTTTTGTCTCATTTTTCTCTGAAAAATATCAAATGCATCTATCTATAATTTTTTTCCTAACTTTTTAATGTATTGTTTTATCTTTCACTGTATTATCACTAGTGCACAAAATGGAAAACCCAAGGATAGCTGCTTTTTGTTGTAGATACTAAAATGAATAGCACCAGATCTTGTGATTAGTCAGAATGTAGCTTACACCAATTAAATGAATTTCAGTAATCTATTTATTTCCTAAAAGAAAAAAAAAAAAAAAAAGCTATGTCACATAGCTATGCGGATTTTATTTTGCAGTTGTTTAACTTTGTCAGAGTGAGCAATAGTACACACTGCCTTAATGGCCTCTTCATTTAAAAAATGCCAACCACAATTGCCTGTAAAGTTGCTTTCAGATATCTGGGTTCATCAACAGGAGAGAGTGTTTATGAAGGAGACCTGGATACACTGCTGAGTAGTTACTATTTCGAAGAGGGACTGAAAAGGGTTAATTACAATTAAGGGTCCAAAACAACTTCCTTAATGCCTCAGTTTCAGTATCCTGTCACTTTTTGAACTATTTACCTAAACCTAATTTAAATTTATCTGTTTGTGACAGCTATTTATAATTTATCTATATTTGTGATAATTTTATTGCCCATTTGTAGTCATTTGAAATTTCTGGCTCTGAAGACCCTGACGGAGGAACTCTCAGCACGTTCATTGTTTATTTTATTTTATTTTATTTTATTTTATTTTATTTTATTTTATTTTACAGAACAAATAAAAGAAATAGAAAATGTGCCCTAACCAGCAAGGTTGATATTGTCAATATTTTAAACAGAAAAACTAGAAAAAGGTGAATTACATCCCTATTAATAGAGCAATTAAAAATACAAAAAATTATTTCATTCAGTAAGCTACAGACTTACTGACTTGTGGAACTGTCCCCTTATTGCAAGTTAGGAACATGATTCTTGTTTGCAAATATCAGTCCCTGGTTGCCAGCACCCTTATTGTCTGAGATTTCTCCATCATGCAGATGTCCTATATGTATCATGTCATATATATGAAGAGAGGAAAATAATGCAATGGACGCTGAAAAGAATATTTGCTTCAATGTTTCAGGATGACCTGATGCTACGGTGTAACAGCCAATAGTGATATTAGGGATTTTAGTCTTCTTGAGGCAGGAAATTATCATTAGAAAAAAGAAGTAGATGATATCAGCACCCCCCACAAACAGTATTTTACCAGTCCCTTTCATTCAGAATGTTATCCTTGGGATACAATCCCCACATTTGGAAAAAGGAGGGTTTGTCTCCAAAGCCATTCCAAGACAAGAAAGAACATCCAAGTCAGATGAGTTAGAAGCAACTGGACACAGGTACCCATGATGAGCACTGTATAACCATTTTCCTGATCTAAAATACAGGTGAAAGATGATTAGTTCATTTTTATATTTCTTTCCATTACTCTCTTCCCTAAAGGTCTCCTTCCTAAGACTGCATTTCCTCAACCTTTGTATATATATGTCAAAAGTTTGGTAGAGTAAGTGGTCTAATTAGAGAGGTTCTAGTCTTATTTCTTTTTCTAGCAGTATTTCTAATGGCAGAAAGGTATATTTATTTCATTAGAGATAGCACAAATTTCCTGGGGAGAAATTATTCTTCCAAAAATAATGGCCTAACTTTCATTGACCCAAACTTTGATAGGATTTATAGAAGAATACTTATTTAAAAAAAAGTTTCATATTTATTTAGAGTTTGTCAAGCTTGAAAGTATGCTCCTTTCTTTATTTTGCCCCAAATTTGTCTTTTATCCCACCTACCTATAAGAAGCCTGTTTCTTGAAACAACTCTTGTTCTTATCAGTCCATTTCCTTGAATAAAGCTTAATACACTACTTTAAAGCAGCTCTAAGAAAAGCAGTGTGATAACAAGCTACTAATTTGGATGTTTTGAGACTTAGAGAAGGCCTCTTATTATTTCCATGTGAAATTCATTAAAACAACTTGACAGAGCCTTTAAAATATTATATACTGTGATATAAGTAAATGTTGATAGGGAAAAAGACATTTTGGGCATATGTTAATTTTCAAGGCACATTTGGATACAATAAGCCAATCCATTTTAGCCATTCTCTAATGACTTTTGCAATTTTTTACAAGATTGATATATAACTGGATGTTTTTAAGTCCTTGTATTTCCTGTAAAGTTAATGCTGATGATACACTATTAAGCATATTTCAATGTAATATGTTTAATACATAGACCATTTAATTTAATTCTTTTCAGAAAGGTTGTTAGTCATAATTACTTTTACATCAAGACAGACAGCCAAATATACATGGTTAGAGTACAAATGCCTTTATAAAAAGTGGCATGTTATCTGCCCAGAGACATTTTATATTCCATCCTGACCTGTCTTTTCTTTTTCCTGTCTGAAGGTAATGAAAATAGCTGTGGCCAGGTTTTCACGACTAGAGCAAACAGAGGCCAGTAACGTTTCTTACATCCTGCCTATTTTCTACTGTTGATTCAAATTCTTCTGAGAAAGCTCTGTTTGATAGAACATAAATTTGTGATCATTATATAAAATAGAAATGCAAGTCTTTATTTTATGTTCAATGCTATTTATAACAGAGCATCCATACATTTTTATTCTACTTTAATGAAGTGTTCTTTCTACCAAGGGAGACTAAGATGGTCTATTTATTATATTGTAAAAGCTCGTAATTTCACTGATATTAATTTTATTTTCTTTTAAAAAATAATAATAATTTAGCTTAGATTCTAACATAATGTACCTAAGTACAGCTTTAGCGTTCATACTGGCTGGGTCGAAGGCCAAAAGTAATTTTGTGTAATTCATTTATGCCTACTTTTTGTTCAGATGGATGCCTATTCCCTGTTGAAAAAAGCCATTTCATTGCTTCTGTATTCAGTGTGTTATGCTCTTGTCATCTTGAGGTTGGCAAACAATAACAGTTAAAATTAAACTATTCAACTTGAATTTAAGTAGACTGTAAAAATATTGCACTTCATTTTTTTTTCCATTAAATTATTAAACAAATTATCAGAGACTGTCGGTTCTGAATTAAATATTTAGGTTACATATTTAATCTAAACTCAAATATTTAGTTTAAATTCTACTGTGTAAAATTGAAGGTACTTGGAAAATCATCTTCCGGTTTATCAGTGCTGGCCACCTCAGATTTCTAAGCTATGCTGATGTGATATTTTGCTTGTGTCTAGTTCTTTAATATATAAAGTCTAAATTAAAAATTTAGACTGTTCATGAATTCACAGAATCAGAATTATAATTTGGTTTGAAGACTATGTTATTCAGATAGTGAGAATTATTAGAGGCATTTTTATTAGTAGTATTGTTAAATTTATATTTACATTTGCTAATTAATAAAACTCCTAATACCAAACCCACTTCTACCTTTTAGCATCACAGAGGAAGTTATTTTCATTCTATCTTCTTAAAAAGTCTCTTAGACTTTTAAAAATAATATTCTGTCTAAATAGCAAGAAGTTCTTCTGACTGCACAGTAGTTTCTATATAAAATGTGATGTCAAAACAACATAACACAGAAAAAGAAATTATGCTATATCATGAGGAAATATAGCCTCAAAATGGCAGACTAGTCTGTGCCAAAAAGATATTTCATTTTTAGGACCTCTTGCAGACAATACTTGCAGAAAAATATTGTATACTGTTCACCTGAAAAGTATTTTACGAATGATGCGGTAAGGACACCTGGAGATCCTGCTCCCTTAAAGCATTTAACTGTGTACTTGCCATTAAGAATGTGAATAATCACACTTCAGGGAGGCTATTTATAATGCATTGTTTGTATTGGAGTATGAATATGGAGAGACTTAATTCACCACTACCTTGAATAAGGAGTAGTCATATGCAGTATTTTTGCAAAATGTAAAACTGTGTATCATATCATATTGTCCAGCTATGAAGCAGTGAGCAGTCAGGCACTTTAACAGCACTTTATTTATAATCAGTATAATACTACAAATCGTTAAAAGTAGCCTATCAAAAGGAGGTACCTAGCATGTATCCAGAAAAAAATAAGTGGCAAAATATAATCTAAAGTGACTCAACATTTCCCATGGTATTATTTTCCACTGCACTGGTCTAAAATATACTGACAGTTGCTGTTCGAAAATGGGGAAAGGCTCCATAAATAATAGGTAGGTCAAAGAAGTTCTGTCTAATTTGCCTTCTACAAGATGAAGCAAATGCAAGATACAATTTATTAGAATTTCAAGTGTGGAAGGATAACTGTTAAAACAGTATTAAATAATTTAAGTGAAATAAAACTTTTAAAAATCTAAAGTATTCCATGAACTACATGTTATTTAAAAAAAAAAAAAAAGAAAGAAAGAAAGAAAAGATGCCATAATATGTCTCTGGGACTATTCTGGGAAGATGGGGATGAGAATCTGATTTATACATAATTTTGCTGGATGAATGCTAGATGACATTCAGCACTGTTAGTTATATCTGCCTTTGAATAAGTAAAATAAAACATGTATTTGTCTCTTATTACAATGCAAGAGTAGACCATTATATTTTCATATTCATATGCACACACAGCAACTCTCATACATACATCATAAAAAGAGTTTTAAAATAATAACATGCACTTCTTCATGTTCAACATACCTGGAAGCTCATAGAAAAAAAATATTTTTAAGCAATATGAGTTTTAGTTAGAATCATAGCATCACAGAATGGTTTGGGTTGGAAGGAACCTTAAAGATCATTTAGTTCCAACCCCCCTGCCATGGGCAGGGACACCCTCCACTAGACCAGGTTGCCCAAAGCCCCATCCAACCTGGCCTTGAACACTTCCAGGGATGGGGCATCCACAGCTTCTCTGGGCAACCTGTTCCAGTGCCTCACCACTCTCACAGTAAAGAATTTTTTCCCTATACCTAAAGTTAGTCTACAAATTTATTTACTCGATCACTCCAGAAGGCATGATACCACTGTGATTCTCAATGGGGGAAAAAAGTAGAAAAACCAATGGGGAGGGGGAACTGCAATGGACACATCACAAATTGGGTACCATGAATTATTGCACACTTACCTACCGGAACTAGGAAACTTTCTCCAACTGCAAACACAATGAAATCTCCATGGGGTCCCCAGACCTAATTCATAAAAATATACCTGCACTTCCTACTCACTCAGTTTGGATTTCCCTAGCAATATCGGCATTCCTTCAGCTCTAAAACAGTATCTGTTAAAAACAGAAAGAAAGGGGTTATAATTTCCTAGAATATACGTCTGGGTTGCTGAATGAAGGAAAGCCTGTGTAAACACAGGTGGGAAAACAGATGGAGAAGGGAAAAGATAGCAGGGACACAAGTCTTATCTTGTGTCCTTTAAGGTTGAGAGGAATTTTGCCAGTGACTACAGCAAGAGCAGGATGAGACCACAATGAACAATCAGTCCTCTCCCCACCATCAAGAAAGCAAATGAAGTAACAGCAGGGTCCTGAATGTGTTCCCAGAAATCCTCCTTTTTAGTAAGTTGCTGGATTCATTCCTTTCTTTTTCTCTGTGTTGGCACGTCAGTCCCACTCTCACACATGGGTTAAGCACAAAGGCAGTTCAGCACATGCTTAGCTGGATCAGGACTGCACACCTGGAATATTTCCTCTGACTGCATGGGGCTGGCAGCTGGAGGGGAACAGGACATCACGAAACCACTCGCACTCATCAATGTGCTCTGTAGTAGCTTTGGGACAGCTTTAACCTTTATGTTTGCAGGGGTAACAATCTGAGGTGAGTTATAAAACAGCAAAATGCTGCTTTTCTCCTTTGTTCCCCAAGCAGGAGCTTGCAGTCCGTAGCGCAGTGCACGTGAATGCCAGCAGACAAGGGCTGGGGTTAGGGGCGTGCAGACAAGTGGAGGCTCACAAGGCATCAGGGAGCAAAAGGCCTTTCCAGATGGGAAAAAGAACATGCAGAGCCAGATCTTACTGTGATGACTAAAGGAGCCCTGAGAGTCACATGTGGAGCCAACTGAGTAAGAGGAAGGAAATTGTTGGAAAGGAGTTCTTTTACTAAAGAAACTTCTTTTTAGTTTATTACACTCCTGCATGTTTGTTGTTGTTATTAATCATGAGACATTTTGAATCACCAACATACATAATGTTACTATGGAGTGATTGTCATATCATTTACTCCAGCAAAAATCAGAATTGCGTCATAGCAGCGGTATTATACCAGTTTATACCAATGTAAATTAGATTAGTATTAGGCTCATGAGATGTATTATTATTTCTGCACTGTAAAGCCTCAGTACATGATGAACTATGCTTCTCTATAAGCAAAAGACTCGCATTCTTGTGCTTCATCTGTAAAGAATTAAAAATCTTTGCTTTATACCAATTTTAAGTGTCTAGTGAGGAAGAAACACACAATATGTTCAGTAATTCCTCTTATCACAAGCAGCCTTTGAGTAATATCTAAAACAATCACCTGGTACTCAGAGGAAAAGGTTTAGTAAGTAGGACCGAAACCCAGCAATTTCCTCCTTCACATATACTACTGGGATTAATGCATAAATGAGTTTGAACTAACAAGGTATTAAAGAAGAGAAGCAAAAATATGCACTGACAGACAAAAAAAATGGGGAGCTCTCATTCTCTACTGCTGTGTACTTAAAAAAGACTTTACATTTTCAGTATTGTAAGCTGCAGATACTCAAAACCACTGACCACATGCCAAAAAAATTAAATAATTTAGCTATCACAACATCCTCAAAATACAATTACTTACATTTTTCACCTGCCCCCTGATTCTTATTCTCCATCCTAGGAAGACTGAATTCAAGCGTGTTTGTCTCAAGCTTGCAATTCAACTTAGCTGCAAAAACACATGCAGTCGGGTTTTCCTACTTGCTGTTCAAAAGGGATGGGTGTAACCACCTTCCCACTCCTTTCTGGCTTCTGAACATTGCTTCAGTCTTGTTCAGGCGTGCTCTCGCCCCTTGCATTTTCTTCCCTTTCCCATCAGTCTCATGCCCAGGACGTTGTCCTGCACTTGCAGTTCCTGTCATATGTCTTTGCACCACTCACAACCTGACTCCTGCCCACACAGTCCTCTCTCTGCTGCCCTCCATCTTGCTCCCCACAATCTTCTGGCCTCCCTTACAGTTTTATCCTGTGTGTTAAGATAGCCCTGACCATCCACTCTGTCCTGGCCTTCTTCATTCACGTTTTACTCTCCCTGCCCATCCTACAGAAGCAGCTAGAATGAGAAGGTCATAAATTCCACTGAGGGCAACCTTGCTTCCCTTCATATGAAAACTGCGTCAGTCTCAGTGCGAGAAGTTTCTCTTCTATTTGTAATGAGAAAAGACGCGTTTAGTGCTTTGCTGAAAGTAGCAGCAATCCCATTCCTAATAACAGGAAGCTGGAAGACATTTTAGAAAACCAGGGGAGCAAGTGAAGGAAGACATAAAAAAATCCGTAGACATTTAGGAAAAATGAGTATTGTTGTATTTCCTAAAAAATAACAAGATATGGTCCTAGAGAATCCAATGAAAGCAGCTATAAAGTATTAAAATCCTGGAATTCTCCACTGGTAACTGTGGCTTACATCATTTCACTGATGTAGAAATGACTATATAACTGCACAATACAGTGAAAATTAGCTCCATGTATTCTTCATTGCCTAATTCCTTTCCCATCTATAAAAACTCACACAAGCACACCATGTCAGAACAAGGATTCTAAGTTAAGGCAATATAAAGTTACTGTTTTCTTTAAATGGCAGTAAAAGGCAAAGGAAAATGGATTGTCCTGAATCTTTATGAAACAATCCTTCCACTGATCCATGTCTGTTCAAGACATAATTTATGGCATTGTCTTTAAAACATTTCCTCTGTGGTCATTATTGCAAGGTTTGAAAGAACATAGTCAACCTCAAATCACACTTTTTTCTGAACATATTTTTCATCTAATAATTGGGGGATATTGGGTTTTTAGTATGTT